>NC_079314.1:108082378-109442878 GCF_029931775.1 Euleptes europaea
AGCGTCCTGTGCAATGTTTACCCTGGAAGTGATGCCATCACGGCCGCACAGCTGTGTGCGCAGGATCGCTGCCTCCTGCCTCGCCCAAAAAAGCTCCCACCAATGCTGAGGGGGGACCTGGCAACCCTATAAGGGCCCCAAATCTGGCAGGTGGCAACTGTGGTGGCCTCTCTGTGTCCTTGACAACTTTCAGGGTTGAGCTCTTTCAGAGCTTAGGGGAGATAGGATTATGTGAGGGATTTTGAAAGTTGTCTCGTGTACACATGAAGCTGCCTAATACTAGCCCTGTGCACAAGTTACAGGGAACACATGTACAATCCAGGTACAGCATACAGTTGATTTTTCTTTATATGCACATTGGATGATTCTAAGGTTACATTTACCCTGACCTGGGTGGCCCAGGCTAGCCTGATCTTGTCAGATCTCAGAAGCTAAGCAGGGTTCACCCTGGTTAGTACTTGGAAGGTGATGGCAAACCACCTCTGTTAGTCACCATCATCAATTTTATTAATGTTTTAGTCACAGACCTTAACAACATTCAGATTAAAACCATACAAAATATATAACCCAAAACCTCTGTTAGTCTCTTGTCTTGAAAACCCTACTGGGTTGCCATAAGCCAGCCATGACTGGATGGCACTTTACACACACACAATGTTGCAGTCAACAAACATGTCGCTGAATGTGTGATTTAAATCCCCACGTTGATCCAGGTACTGGTCCCCAGCTTCTTTTATTAAGTGAACATCCATTGGTTGTTTCTTACCAACAGAAGTTCACACATAGCTGCAGGTCCATCTCTGTAACTTGCGAATGGGTTATGAACAAGACCATTGGCCTGTCAAGGTCAGTGGTGTCTACTCTGATTGCCAGCAGCTTTCCGGGGTCTCAGGGTATTTCACATCACCTGCTACTGAATCCTTTCTACTCAAGATGGGCTGTAAAGAGCAAGGAAACCAGAACAGCGGTCTGCAATACAACAAAGATTATGTCCACAAGGGCATTGTACCATGTGACTTAACCCTTAGTACCTAAGGGAGGGGCTGTGGCTCAGTGGTAGAGCATCTGCTTGGCATGCAGAAGGTCCCTGGTTTAACTGGCATCTCCAGTTAAAGGGACTAGGCAAGTAGGTGATGTGAAAGACCCCTGCCTGAGACCCTGGAGAGCCGCTGCTGGTCTGAGTAGACAATGGTGACTTTGATGGACCAAGGGTCTGATTCATTATAAAGCAGCTTCATGTGTTCATGTGTACCTGCAACAGTGTACTTTGAGCAGGAACTATCTTTTTTCCTTTCTGTGTGTTTGGACCACGTTGGCTAAAAACGCAGTGTTATACATGAAATTTGAGATTCTTGTGGGGAGGACTCCACAGAAACAGAGCCCATACAATTGAGGCAGTCTTATAAATTTTTCAGATACTTGCTCTCACTTCCTGGAATATAGCTGTAAACACTGGGTGCCATCCAAAGTCCAGCATATGTTAGGGTTTCACTCATGTGAAAGGAAATGCCTCCAGAACAGAACAGGGAAGCCCCATGCACACAAAGCGCTGCGTGGACATTGGCATCGCTGCATGTGTTTTAAGAGTGGAGGGATTTTTGTCTACTGGTGTTAACTCCCTGAACATGAAATAATGGTGTGCATTAAGAAGCATCACACAGGCTTCCATGCATTTTATTGGGGATGCATAGGGTTGCCAGGTCCCTCTTCGCCACCAGTGGGAAGCTTTTGGGGCAGAGCCTGAGGAGGGTGGGGTTTGGGGAGGGGAGGGACTTCAATGCCATAGGGTCCAATTGCCAAAGCGGCCATTTTCTCCAGAGGAACTGATCTCTGTCTGCTGGAGATCAGTTGGAATAGCAAAAGATCTCCAGCTAATACCTGGAGGTTCTGGATAAACAATATAACCTATGCTGAAAATAGCAATTCTGGATAATAAAATCAGCACGATAGCTCACTATTAATAAAATCAAAGACAATGAAAAAAGTCCTTGTATTGCATATAAGGGTGAGGAACATAAACAATATCAAATACAGTATTCTGCTCAGGTTATAGTCACCTAACAGTGATTCATACAAAAGTACAGGGCAACAGAAATTTAAACAGCAGTACAAACAATGTCAAGTACTGTATTCTGCTCAGGTTAAGGTCACCTGGCAATATTTCATACAAAAGTACTGAGTAACACAAAATCTTCAATAATAGCAACACAATTTTCTTCAATGGTGGCACAGACGACACCTCTAGTTTGGTAGTCATTTCGCTAACAGCTTCTTCAGTTATTCCTCAGTGTTTGCATTATGGGCCAAAATACCTCTGAAATAATACATAAAAAGCACTAAATACTGCTATTCAATACATTATTACAGAAAGGGGCAATTTGTAAAAATAAGCTTACCGCAATGTTAGTAAAGATCACAATGGATTTCCTGAAGTAATGCTTTCCTTTTAATAGGGCCAGTGGCTCTGAAAGATTATAACATAATGTATAATGTAACAACATTTCACAAACATAATTTATATCAAGGGACAGAATCAAAGAAACCTTACCAACTTCTCAAGAGAGCAGACCCTGCTGTCTTTCCAGGCCTCAAATGAGGTTAAGAGAGCTATAGTATCCCCCAAGAGTTATACAGGTCAGAATCGTAGTACAGCTGAGGTGTGTTAGCAAAGCTGCTCGCTTAAGGAAACAGATTGAAAGGAAACATGCCAGATCAAATTCGTTGTTTAATCCGTGCTGGATTTTATTATCCAGAATACCTGGAGGTTGGCAATCCTAGCTGGCAACCCCCCCCCCAATACACCTTGTATCTTAGCACAGCACAGCTCCTGAACCACATGACATCTCCGGAGGCAAACATTCTTACCCTACATTCTTTTCCGCCACGCCAGGTACTTAGGAGGCCCTCATCGCAGGCTCAATTTGCTTGTCAGACGCCTCCCGAAGAGTCAGCGTTATAATAAGGAAGGACAGCAACCCTTTTCTCTCTCTGCAAATTATATACCATTACGATTCTTACATGGTGATTATATGAGAGAGTTCTCAAATAATTGACTATGTCCTTTTTTTGTAAGCGTCACTTTGGGGGTTTGGAGCGGTTTCCTCGAGAGTGGGTTAGCTGTCAGGCGTCACCCAGCATTAAGCCTTGCTTTGCAAGTTTGATTAAAAGCAAGCTTTGATTCTTATGGAGGACATGATAGAAAGGTAGTGTGACTTTTTGATACCACCTGCTCCGCTGTGAGGGTAAAAAGGCACATAACTTGAATGGCCTCTTTTGTTGAAGGTAGCCTGATGCCTTAGGCAAAAATTGTAGACCTACGAAGCAACGTGAACTGTGTACTGTGGGGCATAGTTTTGGGGGTCTGGAATGTATGTCTTAATCGCAGAAGACATCAAGTATATAAAAAAACCCTGTCTGTTTAATTTCATAGAATCATGGAATTGGAAGGGACAACCAGGGTAATCTAGTCTAACCCCCTGCACAATGCAGGAAATTCACAACTACCTCCCCCCTACACCCCCAGTGACCCCTACTCCATGCCCAGAAGATGGCCAGAAGATGGCCCAGAAGATGCCCAGAAGATCTGCCTAAGGTCCTAGAATCACCATTGCTGGCAGATGGCCATCTAGCCTCTGCTTAAAAACCTCCAGGGAAGGAGAGCTCACCACCTCCCTAAGAAGCCTGTTCCACTGAGGAACCACTTAAACGTTTAGAAAATTCTTCCTAATGTCTAGATGGAAACTCTTTTGATTTAATTTCAACCCATTGGTTCTGGTCCGACCTTCTTGGGCAACAGAAAACTCAGCACCCTCCTCTATATGACAGCCCTTCAAGTACTCATAGATGTGTATGCCTTCCTACATGTTAGCATTACATGTGTGGGACACTTAGCTACAAAAACGCAGGTTCACAACATTGGTCCAAATAATTTTTGAGCATCACAAGCGTCTTTAGGCTTAAAACTCAAATTTCAATATCTTTATTGGCATACCGTCTTTAGGCTTAATTATGCATCATGGGCTGAATCCAGACTAAATTTTCCATCAGCAAAATGGCGCTTCCTTGCTTCTCACTTCCCTTCACTATAGCCCATTGATCTCCACAAAATGCTGTTTTGGGGTTCAAGGGACCCTGAGGAATGGCATTGAGTAGGGTTGCCAACCTCCAGGTGGTATATCACAAGGAAAAAACAACCTTGTGCTAAATAAAATAAGGAGAGTATGAAATGAAGTCTCATTTGAACATTATTTTTTAGTTTTAAGGTTGTTGCACTGAGAGTTTTCAACTCAGACGTGGGACACTTAAAGGCTTTCGTAAGTATTTGGGGTGGCTGATGAAGTAACCGAAACAGGCACTTACCGGCATCCTGTACCACCACCAAATGGACTTCAGCCTTCTTGCTAATACAAAATATTATTGTTCTTTGTAATACATGCTAAATAGCAAATTGTATTTTTTTATATTTCACGCCCTTATGTAATGAACATATGAATGAATTAATATGTACACATGTTTATGATGAAAGACAACAACAACCTTAAAACTAAAAAAAATAACGTTCAAACGAGACTTCATTTCATACTCTCATTATTTCATTTAGCACAAGGTTGTTTTTTCCTTGTGATAGCCAACAACTGTCATATTTGAATATACTTCCTTACTACAGTTGTATTTTACTTTGTTTGAAAACCTCCAGGTGGTGGCTGGAGATCTCCTGCTATTACAACTGATCTCCAGGCAACAGAGATCAGTTCCCCTGGAGAAAATGGCCGCTTTTGGAAGGTGGACTCTATGGCATTATACCCATCATGTCTCTCCCTTGCCCAAACCCTGCCCTCCTCAGGCCCCACCCCAAAAATATCAAGGTATTTCCCAACCCAGAGCTGACAACCCTGATCCAGGAGGACTCTTCTTATGCCGCCTTTCAAATGTATGGATTTACCAAAGATGACAGCCAATTATAGATTTAAGAAAAGCCTGCCCCACTTACATTGAGAGTGTGACTTTCAATGTACCTGGACTCTCCTGCTCCTGCAAATTACAGGGAAAGTTGGTTGTTAGAGGTGTGAGATTCAAAAGTACAGCAGAATTTGTAAAAAAAAACCAGAGTTGTAAATACTGATTGCTGGGCATTGTAGTAGGACAAAGTAGGAAGCAGAAAGGGTAAGAGTTGGCTCGGGCGAGAGTGATTTACTCAGTGATGCAGCATTTGTTGTCCAGGTTCTTGGTTTATCACAATAAACCTTTTTTGGACTTCAGTTGTGACTCAGTTGCCTGACACAACAGATAAACAAGCTGTCTCCTGGGGGCGCATGCCTGTCATTACTGATCTTATCACTGAGCCGGGGTGGTGTAATGGTTAAGAGTGGCAGACTCTAATCTGAAGAATCGGGTTCGATTCCCCGCTCCCCCACATGAAGCTTGCTGGGCGACCTTGGGCTAGTCACACCTCTCTCAGAACTCTCTCAGCCCCACCTACCTCACAAGGTGCCTGCTGTGGGGAGGGGAAGGGAAGGAGATTGTAAGCCACTTTGAGGCTCTTTAAGGTAGAGAAAAGCGGGGTATAAAAAACCCAACTCTTCCTCTTCTTCTTCTGAAGAACCCCTGATAAGTTTCCCCGCATGATTCTACACAAACTCACTTTTGAATATATCTTACCTTTCACAAGTATTGTTTTTATTTGTTACTAGTCTTCAGGATGAGCAGGTTATACGTCTAAAGTAATCAACTAGAAACATCCCATAGACTGAAATCATTCGGGGCAATCCTAAATCCATTGGAATCAGTGGGCTTAGAAGGGTGTAACTGTTGAGAATTGTACTGGCAAGGGGCAATAATTTCAGCCCTGCTTCTTCTTTGGTATGTACCAGGTCTCATTTGAAATAATTTATGGTTCTGCTTTACAAAGAAGGAATCTGAAGCCTGGGGGAGGTGAATACAGTAGAGGAGTGTAGCATTCCTGTGCCCCAAGGCCCAAACTAGATAGGACATCAGCAGCAGAAGAAGAGTTGGTTTTTTACACCCTGCTTTTATCTACCTTTAAGGCAGGGGTGGGGAACCTTTTTTCCGCCAAGGGCCATTTGGATATTTATAACATCATTTGCGGGCCATACAAAATTATCAACTTCAAAAATTAACCAACCAAGCCCCAAGCAGGCAGCTGCCCCAGATGACCCCCCGGCGCAGGCAAGCAGGCAGGCAGGCATCCAGCCAGTGGTGCACTCGCCCACCTGGTGGCACAGGATGGTCTGGTGCACCAGCCAGGCCCAGGCGTAGCTGTCCTGCTCTGCATGGTCAGGGAACAGTTTTTTGGGTGGACCTAGTAGCTCCATAGCTAATGACTCTTCTGCAAGGGGGGGAAAAGGTTCCTTTTTTCAGCAAAACAAACTCACACCCGCCTTGAATAGAGGCTATTCCTGTCCGCGGGAGGGGGCAGATCACCAGTCTTAGATCCTTCTGAGCTAGAGATCTGCCAGGACCCACGAAGGGCCAAACCAAATGATGCTGCGGGCCTTGGCCCCCAGGCCTGACGTTCCCCACCCCTGCTTTAAGGAGTCTCAAAGCGGCTTACAATCGCTTTCCCTTCTCCTACCCACAACAAACACCTTGTGAGGTAGGTGGGGCTGAAAGAGTTCTGAGACAACTGTGCCTAGCCCAAGGTCACCCAGCTGTAGGGTTGCCAGGTCCCTCTTCGCCACCGGCGGGAGGTTTTTGAGGCAGAGCCTGAGGAGGGTGGGGTTTGGGGAGGGACTTCAATGCCATAGAGTCCAATTGCCAAAGTGGCCATTTTCTCCAGGTGAACTGATCTCTATCGCCTGGAGATCAGTTGTAATTTCCTCCTCAGGGACATTCATGTGCCCTCACCAATCACTGTTGTATAGTGGATAGCGTGGCAGATGTAGGACCCTGGGCAACCCAGGTTCGAATCCCCTCTTCTATTGTGGAAGCTCACTGGGTGACCCTGGGCCCCACACAAACGCCCAGCCTAGTCTACCTCACAAGGGTGTTTTACGAGAAAATGGAGGAGGGTAGGATGATGTTCTAAAAGCTGCTTTGAGTTCCAACTGGCTAGAAAAGCAGGATATTAATAAACACTTGCATCTTCTGCCAGCTGGCGAAGACATATCTGTTTCACCCGGAGTTCCCTCCCTTATCCTCCTTCCTGAATATTTTTAAGCATGTGTGTGCTTGGTGTTTTGTTCAGTTGTTGGTTTTAATTGTTTTCGCGTCATGAATTTCAGAAGCTTGTTTTAACGTTTTTGATTGTTTGCCGCCTTGGGGACCCTAAACTGGGTGGAAAGCAACAAAACATGTTTCAAATAAATTAAAAGTGCTAGAGAAGCTGTGGGAAGACCAACCACAGGTAGGGTTGCCAACCTCCAGGTAGTAGCTGCAGATCTCCTGTTATTACAACTCATCTCCAGCCAATAGAGATCAGTTCACCTGGAGAAAATGGCTCCTTTGGCAATTGAACTCTATGGCGTTGAAGTCCTTCCCCTCCCCAAACCCCGCCATCCCCAAAAATCTCCAGGTATTTCCCAACCCGGAGCTGGCAACCCTAGCCACCGGTGGCAGAGGCTTCTGGTTTCTCCCCTGCTTGCCCTTTTTGCTGTTCAAATTGGATTCCTTATAACCTTCCTTCCTTTCTCTGTGTTTTAAATGCCGTCACATCTGCGTTGGCCTTCGGTCCAGCCCTCTACCCACTACCCTCCATTGCTCCTTATCTGTGTTTCATCTCCATTACGGAGGAATGTGGTTTGGACAAAGGCCGTAAAAAAGTCAAGCTTCAAAGTAAAGGGGCCTGTCTCGGGAGATAAAGACGGCATTTTGTTCCGACAGTGTCGGCCCTCTGACGATAGGCCTGTAATCAGCAGTCTGGTTCGAGAGCCCTACTGTCCCCGAGAATGGAGCAGACCTCGCCCCGGCTTAGCTTTCAAAACGTTGCGCAAGGGAGTTGAAATCCCTCTACTTAAAAAAAAAAAATCTCAATTTCCAAGGGCTATGAATCAGACAGCAAGCACCGGCGCAGCCTTCTGAGAGGTCGTGTTTGGTTATACGTTATTTGCTCTCAGCAGAGTAATAGAGGGCAAAGACGACTCTGCAATTCTATATCAGACAAGTATAATTTAGGACGGATTCATTTTTAGATGTGAATGCAATTGGAACGGCTCTAAGCCCCAACCAATAGCAGAGCAGGTTTCTAAATTGAGGCAGACGACCGTAATCCCCCTAGAGTTCCTTTATCCTTTGTTATCTGCCTTACGCTGGAGATGTATTTTTATGATTTCTTTGCGAAAATTACCTTTCTCTTCCCCCGCAACTGTACTTTGGGAGGTCAACAGCGCATGATTTTACACAAGCTGAAAAACATCTGAGATTCATCACATATCCACCGGCCAGAGAAAACCATCATGGAGGCTCTAATGAAGAAAACCATCATGGAAGGTTTCGGTCATAACTCAGGCAGAAGAATCCCCTTTCAGACAATGGGTTGGGTCCAAATGAAATTTTCCCATGGCAGAACAGATTAATCAATATGACTTGCTCTAGGGTGGGCCCATGGAGCAGAACGATAACACAAAAAATGCTGCTCGATCTGTCGATGTTGAGCATTTTTGCCCTGGTGCAGCCACCAAAATACATGAATTTGCCTTTTCCTGCTGTCAGAGCCAGGCTGGGTCATACCAAAGTCTAGATTTGTGTAGGGTTGCCAACCTCCAGGTATTGTTGGAGAAGGCAGCACGTGGCTCAATAGTAAAACATAAGTAAACCCAGATTGGGATATATGTATGAAAAGAACTGCAAGGGTGATTAATTCTGTACCAAAACAATATTAATACACCAACATCAAATAATTAGCATACATCAAATAATGCACAGGAGCTTGAGGGAGGTCATATAATCTGTGTTGGAATGCACACGGAAACCTCAAACTACAAACAAGGCGAATAAGGATACAATGTATACAATGTTACAATGTATAAGCCTCAAACAAACAGAAAAAAAATGGATACAGTAAAGAAAAGTTGAATCAAGCCTCACCAAGCTTATATACAATGTATTTAAAGGTGGAAACAAAAGCCTCACCGGGCTGTTATTATAAAGAACAAATGAAATATTGGTTCTTGTAGGTTATCCGGGCTGTGTGGCTGTGGTCTTGGTATTTTCTTTCCTGGCGTTTCGCCAGCAGCTGTGGCAGGCATCTTCAGAGGAGTAAAGTAGTAACAGAGGAGTAACACTGAAGGACAGTGTGAGAGTGAGAGACACTGTCCTTCAGTGCTACTCCTCTGAAGATGCCTGCCACAACTGCTGGCGAAACGCCAGGAAAGAAAATACCAAGACCACGGTCACACAGCCCGGATAGCCTACAAGAACCAATTCTACGAGTTATTTACGAGGCTCTCGAGAGCTGTTTAATTTTAAAACGGATAGGTTCCTGAGTTGTTGAGGTATCTTCCCCCCCCCCCACCCAAATGGGGCTTTCTGTCTTCACAGAGGACAGCATCGCAACTACCTGTTGCACAGAAGATTTCGTGGAGGAAAAAAAGTAATTCTCAAATCTTGAGTAGGGGGTAGGGATGATTCTGAATTTCTCATTCCTCCCATTTCAACCTTGAAATGCCAGTTCTGATTTTACTTCTTCCTGCAAATGAAACCCGCCATCTTTTATTGTGCCTTTTTTTCTGTTTCCCTGCAGCAAAAAAAAAATTCCTGTAAAGTGTACATTATTTTAAAAATATACCTGCAAATGAAATCCACCATCTTTTATTGTGCCTTTTGTTCCGTTTCCCTGCAGCAAAAAAAATTCTGTAAAGGGTAAATTATTTAAAAATATACCCAATAACAAAAGAAGAAAAAAATGGTGGAGGGAGGTTCTGTCAAATTGCAGCTGATTTATGGCATCCCGGTAGGGTTTTCAAGGCAAGAGGCAAACAGAAGGGGTTTGCCATTGCTTGCCTCTAGACTTCCCTGTTGGTCTCCCATCCAGGTACTAAAAAGGGCTTGTTGGAGTGATGCTGGATTAGCTAGCCACGTGTTTAGGGAAATGTATTCTTTAGATTAGGCTTTCCATCTTTCTATCAACCACAACAAGAATGTGAACAGAATCTACTTGAATACCGTAAATGTAAGTTTTACTTTTTGCAATTTACTTCTTGGGAGGATTGATTTTTACTGCACTCAATATCACGTTTCCATGACTGAGCAAATTCTTCTATATTAAATATACCCAATAGGCCTGACCATGTTTAGTTTCTGAGTTCTGACGAGATCAGGCTAGCCTGGGGCATCCAGGTCAGTGCAGGGAGTAAACAGGAAATGTTAAAAACAGCTTCACATAATACTTGTGTTCTCATGTACCTCTGAGGCTCTCTTGCTGATGGCTGAGAAAGTTACTACCTTGCTGGATCAGGGGAATGCTGAAGACATAGTTTATCTAGATTTCAGTAAGCCTTTTGATAAGGTTCCATATAGTATTCTAGTTGACAAATTGGGAAAATGTGGTTTAGATCCTATTATTGTTAGGTGGATCTGCAACTGGCTGACAGATTGTACCCAAAGAGTGCTAGTTAATGGTTCCTCGTCCACTTGGAGAGAAGTGACTAGTGGAGTTCCTCAGGGATCTGTGCTGGGCCCTGTGTTGTTCAACATCTTTATAAATGATTTGGATGAAGGAATAGAGGGGATGCTTATTAAATTTGCAGATGATACTAAATTGGGAGGGGTATATGGTACCAAATATGGTAGAAGAAAGAGCCAAGATGCAGGATGATATTGACAGGCTGGAGAAGTGGGCTAGAACTAATAAAATGCACTTCAACAAAGACAAATGTAAAGTTCTGCATTTAGATAGGAAAAATCAAATGCATAATTATAGGATGGGGGAGACTTGTCTGAGCAGTAGTGTGTGTGAAAAGGACCTTGGGGTCTTAGTAGACCAAACACTGAACATGAGTCAGCAGTGTGATGCAGTAGCTAAAAAGGCAAATGCAGTCTTGGGCTGCATCAACAGACGTATAGTGTCCAGATCACGTGAAGTGATGGTATCGCTTTACTCTGCTCTGGTTAGACCTCACCTAGAGTACTGTGTTCAGTTTTGGGCACCACAATTTAAAAAAGATGTAGACAAGCTGGAACGTGTCCAGAGGAGGGCAACAAAGATGGTGAGGGGTCTGGAGACCAAGTCCTATGAGGAAAGGTTGCAGGAGCTGGGTCTGTTTAGCCTGAAGAGGAGAAGACTGAGAGGGGATATGATAACCATGTTCAAGTACTTGAGGGGCTGTCATATTGAGGATGGTGCCGAGTTGTTTTCTGTTGCCCCAGAAGATCGGACCAGAACCAATGGCTTGAAATTAAATCAAAAGAGTTTCCATCTAGACATTAGGAAGAATTTTCTAACAGTTCTAACGGTTCCTCAGTGGAACAGGCTTCCTCGGGAGGTGGTAAGCTCTCCTTCCCTGGAGGTTTTTAAGAAGAGGTTAGATGGCCATCTGTCAGCAATGCAGATTCTGTGACCTTAGGCAGATGATGAGAGGGAGGGCATCTTGGCCATCTTCTGGTCACTAGGTGTGGGGGGGAGGTAGTTGTGAATTTCCTGCATTGTGCAGGGGGTTGGACTTGATGACCCTGCTGGTCCCTTCCAACTCGATGATTCTATGAGTCTATGATTCTATGAGTAGGATTGCCAGGTCCCTCTTCGCCACCGGAGGTGGCAGTGGAGCCTGAGGAGGACAGGGTTTGGGGAGGGGAGGGACTTCAATGCCATAGAGTCCAATTCCTAAAGCGGCCATTTTCTCCAGGTGAACTGGCCTCTATTGGCTGGAGGTTGCCAACCCTAGGTTGGAGGTCACTATAGTACCTGGAGGTTGGCAACCCTAGTTAAGAGCCTTCTGAAAGCACACACAATAATGTCCATGGAAGCAACCATTCTCAGGTGTGCCCTGTGATGAAATGCTGTAATGAAAGTTTCAGTAAAGTCAGGGCTCAGTTTTGTGACAGGAACGCTCCTTGTTTTGGGTACCCGAGGCCTTCTTGGCAGCCTGAAGGTGTTTACAAACTCTACCGTGAAGGGCCGGCTGTAAAACAATCAACCAGAACTGCAACCTGGAGCCACCTTCATGTGTCGGCAAATTCAGCATTAACGAAGATGGACTGTTGTTTTCGTAAGAGGGAAAGCTTGTTTAAAACCAGATAAATGAAGGCTTGCGGGTCTTCCTAGGTAATACTTGTAAGGAGATGTTTTACATTGGGTTGCCAACCTCCTGCTGGGCCCTGGAGATCTCTCAGAATTACAACTGATCTTCAGATGACAGAGATCGGTTCCCTTGGGAAAAATGGCAGTATTGGAGGGTGGACTCCATGGCATTATACCCCACTGATGTCCCTTCCCTCCCACACCCCCAAATCGCCATTAATTTCCCAACCCAGAGTTGGGCAACCGTAAGTTGGCATAGTTAAACTGTGGAACTCCCTGTCCCAGGATATAGTGATGGCTGCCAACTTGGAAGGCTTTAAGAGGGGAGTGGAGGAGAGGGCTATCCATGGCTGCTAGTCAAAATGAATACTAGTCATGATGCACACCTATTCTCTCCAGGATCAGAGGAGCCTGCCTATTATGTTAGGTGCTGTGGAACATGGGCAGGTTAATACTGCTGCAGTAGGGTTGCCAACCTCCAGGTAGTAAAGTTCTTATATTGTGCTTAATTAACAATAACATACAAAAGTGGAATACATAAACACTAACACATCACAAATATATACAATATATACAATACATGTTTGATGCAGTCTCTTGGGCTTGCTGCTACACTTTGGAGTATCCTTCAGGGAACTAGTGAACTAATTTGATGGTGTACTAGATAAAAATTACTTGGAAACATAACTTTGAATGAATTTGGGGCTGAAGAAAAGACCTTGAAACGGCCTTCCCCCGTCTACTCCCAATAAATGAACTATTGGGATTGTTTGAATGTGTACCTTTTGGACCATTTAAATTGATATTAAGTAAAAGGTAAAGGTAAAGGTCCCCTGTGCAAGCACCGGGTCATTCCTGACCCATGGGGAGACGTCACATCCCCACTTTTTCTAGGCAGACTTTGTTTGTGGGGTGGTTTGCCGTTGCCTTCCCCAGTAAATTGATATTAGCTACAAATATATACCAAGAAAATTGCATTATTCTGTTGCACAGAGACTGCATCAAACATGTATTGTATATATTGCATATATTTGTGATGTGTTAGTGTTTATGTATTCCACTTTTGTATGTTATTGTATGTTATTGCACAATATAAGAACTTTGTTATTTTTACTAGATACTTTGAATGAATTTGGGGCTGAAGAAAAGACCTTGAAACGGCCGTCCCCCATCTACTACTGCAGACAGACTAACACTGCTACCCACTGTGAATTTGTTACCTTTGTACACTTTATCTCCAGTGTTGTTTTCCTAACCATATTAGTAAAGGCATGGAGGTGCCCTCCATTTCGGATTGTAACCTCCAGGTAGTAGCTGGAGATCTCTGAGATCTGATGAGATCTGGCTAGCCTGGGCTATCCAGGTCAGGGCCTAGATGATGTTATTCAGCTCCATGCCATGAAAATCTTCAATGGCACATTCGTTAAACCTCTATTAAGGAGACAGGATGTCTCCCCCCTAGCTAGTTGGTAACGATCACTCAGAATGCTCAATGGTACTTGCTCTCTGGTAAGTGCACTTAGGATTGCACCCTAGAATCTGAGCCTCTGCTCACTGCATGCAACATGGGAATAATATTGACATACCTTACAGGTCCGTTATAGGAGTTACTGAGATAATGGATTTGAAGGGCTTTGAAGACTTTAAAGTTCTATAAAAATGCTAACTAGCAGCCCGAATAGCCCCAGGCTAGCCCAATCTCATCAGATCTCGGAAGCGAAGCATGGTCAGCCCTGGTTAGTATTTGGATTGGAGACCACCAAGGAAGTCCAGGATGGCTATGCAGAGGCAGGCAATAGCAAACCTCCTCTGCTAGTCGCTTGCCTACAAAACCCTTGAGGGGGTCGCCATAAGTCGGTAGTGGTGACCTGACAACACTCTTGTTATTATCATCATCATGAGGGGCTCTGTCCCCCATCATTTGTAGTCATCATAAATCAAAATTTCTGACTTAAGGACATTTTTTTTAAAAAAAAAAGCAGGCTACACTGCACACAAATCTTATTTCTTGGGCAAATGTGTAATTTAAAAGATGTATTCCATAAAGCGCATGGGCTTTCCAGCATGTTTTCTGGTGGAATTTTACCTGTTGCATTTCCTGGCTTTTTTTTTGGCGGGGGGGGGGGTCATTTTTCTAGTCTGTGGATCTGAATGGTTTGTTTAGCTAGGGGTTTTGCAAGACTGGAGGTAAAGAGAGCGAGAGAGACGGAGGGTGTGAGCTGAGTGATAAAAGCATTCATAAAATCAACTCGTTCGCAGGTGATTAAGGCTTGTATGTAGCATTTTAATTAAAAACCCAAGAGCATGTTTAGTGCTGCAGTGGGAGAGGAGCATTGAACAGGATAGCAAAAGCATTATGCAGTATAACGTGGAGGGGGGCAGTTTACTACTAGTGGTGTAGTGCTATTCCTTGGGGATAGGGGGCGGAGATTACAATAAGCTCCACCCACGTAGAATCATAGTGTTGGAAGGGGCCAAACAGGCCATTTAGTCCAAACCCCTGCTCAATGCAGGGTCAGCCTAAAGCATCCCTGACAAGTGGTTGTCCAGCTGCTGCTTAAAGACTGCGAGGGGGAGCTCACCACCTCCCCAGGCAGCTGATTCCACTGTTGAACAGCTCTTACTGTAAAAATGTTTCCCTAATATCCAGCCAGTACCTCTCTGCCCATAATTTCAACCCATTATTGCAGGTCCTATCCTCTGCTGCCAACAGGAACAGCTCCCTGCCTTCCTCTAAGTGACAGCCCTTCAAATACTTAAAGAGAGCAATCATGTCCCCTCCTCAACCTCCTCTTCTCCAGATTAAACATTCCCAACTGCCTCAGCCTCTCCTCATAGGCAGCCCCCTGATGCAATGCTCAGGCAAGGGATGGGGCTTGCCTAAAGTAGGGTTGCCAGGACCCTCTTTGCCACCAGTGGGAGGTTTTTGGGGTGGAGCCTGAGGAGGGCAGGGTTTGGGGAGGGGAGGGACTTCATTGCCATAGAATCCAATTGCCAAAGCGTCCATTTTCTCCAGGGGTACTGATCGCTATCGGCTGGAGATCAGTTGTAATAGTGGGAGATCAGCTAGTCCCTGGAGGTTGGCAACCCTAGCCTAAATTCATCACAACAGCTTCAAAGTTGGTCACCAATTTAGCCAGTCATTGGGCAAAAGTGACTGGTAATTTTGTTGTTTGCTTGTTTGTTTTTGCTGGTTAGTGACCGTATTAATAAATTTTATATTATGAGTGATTGGTAATATTAATTAAACGGAGCGGCCATTTTCTCTAGGGGAACTGATCTCTATCGGCTGGAGACAGAGTTGTAATAATGGGAGATTTCCAGATAGGACCTGGAGGTTGGCAACCTTAAAAATATAGCAGTGGTGGGAAAACATACCTAGGGAAAGTGGGCCAAAGTCTGAGCACTGCTATAGAAAATGCCTTATTCTCAGTAGCTTTAGATGACATTCGCTTTAATGGGAGTAGTTCCCCTGTGGCTAGGGTCGCCAACTGCCAGGTAGTAGCAGGAGATCTCCTGCTAATTCAACTGATCTCCAGCCGATAGAGATCAGATCACCTGGAGAAAAATGGCCGCTTTGGCAATTGAACTCTATGGCACTGAAGTTCCTCCCCTCCCCAAACCCCACCCTCCTCAGGCTCCGCCCCAAAAATCTCCCATCGGTGGCAAAGAGGGACCTGGCAACCCCACCCGTGGCATATTCTGGACCTAGGCCATTTATGACTTTACAGATTAACAACATTCACTTTGAACTGTTACCAGAAATGAATCAGGAGTCATTGCCGGGTTTTCAAGACAGGTGTGGCTTTGCGTGATCCACTTTATTCTCTCTAGCGAAGGGGCTGCGTTTTTGAACCGGCCAGAGTTTCCCAACGGCCTTCAAAGGCAGCCCCATGTTGAGCTCCTTGGAACCGAAGGGTCTTAAGTATTTATAGTTTTCCCAGTGATGACCACGGCCTTGAAAGTCTTTCAAGGCACACGGTCAGATGAATGAAAGGAATGGACTGAATTAAAACAAAAACTGCATGTTCACATGACCTAATGTGTTTGTTTGGCCTGGAATCTGTTCCGTTTGGGAAGAAGCAAGCAGCTTGAAACGCATCCTTAAAAGAAAAGATGCTGCAGAAGTTCAGTGTCTGCAGTGAACCTGGAAACATTGCCAAGATTAGAGGATGGATGGACTGCAGATGTGGTTACATGGAAGGAACATGGAGGAAACCACCAGTACAGCCTTAAACAGAGTTACACCCTTCTAAGACCATTGATTTCAGTGGACTTAGAAGGGTGTAACTCTGCTGGTGATTTCATTGAGCAGGCGTTCTTTTGCCCAACAAATACTACGCATGGAGAAGAGCTTTTGCTCTTCCTACAGGCCCACAGGTAGTTTTTCTTTTCATATTTATTTTGTATATCTCAACATTCAATAACATTATTAATAGGAAAAAAACACTCAAGAAGCTTCAGCGGTGCAAAAACTTTGCTTATGAGATAGCTGGTGGTGTTTAGGGCACAAAGGCTCTGCCTACACTATAGGTATAAAGTTTGGAAAGACAGCTAGTGAGCATCTCCAATCACACGTTAAAGATTGCAATATGCACTTTGTTGAATAAGGAACTGATTAGCTTCTTGTTCGAGTCCAGCTTTTCCAAGAGTGGGTCCAATTCTTCCAACTGCGACTGATGAAGGGAGACTTCAAGAAAAAAGGGAATGCGGGCATCCTTTTCTTGCGGTGGACTGGACAATTGTGAATCACGTTGGGTTTGATATCAGTGAATGGACTTTTGAGAGACATATATTGTGGATAGCATATTTTGTGTGTTTATGTGGAACCTTGTAACCTGCAGCATTGCCCATTTTATTGTGAAATTTGTGCAGTCCTTTTAGATCCCTTTCTCTCAAATCATGTAGATCAAGCTGATGATAGTAAGATCAAATTGTTGTTATCCTCCTGAGATTCTGAGACTATTGAATCTGTGGCTAAATTTTTTGATGAAATTGTTAAGAGGCAGAGGTTAAATGATGTTTAGAGGGTTCGTTTTATTTGATCGACTGCTTGATGGTATGCCAATAAAGGTATTGAAATTGAAATTTGTAACTTGCGGCATATATGTGACAGTTGTATATTAGTAGGAATAGAACACTATTTGATAGGTTTGCTGTTTGGCCATAAGGGCTGTTTCATTTGTATAACCACCTGGAGGTTGGCAACCTTAGACTGGGCCCACCACATGATCTGGCTGTGGCTGCATGGACAGTTCTAAGAGAGAGTGCTTTAAGGTGGAGGCTGAAGAACCCAACTGGCACAAGGGAGTGTGCTCTAACCACCACAGCACAAAGGGATTATCTGCTTGAATGAGAAGTGCTACCTGTGAGCTGGGGAATTGTATGTTGTTTATGCATGGGGTCCTTTCACTCATGTTCCTCCCCTGTCTGAATCAGTTGTTCCTTGGAGTTACGCATGAGTTTTCCGTCCATTAGAGAGGACCTCGCGCCCAGCCCTCGCAATGTCCGGGTCTGCTCACTCCTCTGTTAACCCGATTCTTCCATCTTCCCTGAGCCTGGTGAAATCCCCATGCATAAGGCAAAGCGCGGGACACACAAGCTTGGTTTCCCTCACAGCCAATTTCAAAGCAGCATTTAAAGGGGTGGGGACTTGATTTGAGCTTGGAGACTTCTGGGGCATAGATTCCCAACAGGAAAGTGTGGGTCCAGCGAGCAACGAACCTTAAGTAATACTCCCATGCATAAACGACAGTAGATCTTATCTAGGACCACCAGATTCAAAGAAGCACAGGACTCTTGGACCTTTAATAGTTGTTCACAAAGGGGTATTTCAGCAGCCTCAGCCACTCTCTTCCTGCAGGCACTTCATGGTTAGCTGTAACAGCCAGTTTTTCAGCTGCTGCATATTATTAAGCGTAATCTCAAGCTAGAATAGGGCTGGGAGAGAAGACAGCATGGTATATACGTAGCCCAATCTCATCAGATCTTGGAAGCTAAGCAGGCTCAGCCTACTTAGTATTTGGATGGGAGACCACCAAGGAATACCAGGGTTGCTGTGCAGAGGAAGGCATTGGCAAACCACCTCTGTTAGTCTCTTGCCTTGAAAACCCCAAAAGGGGTTGCCATAAGTCAGCTGTGACTTGATGGCACTTTACACACAAACACACACAGAACAGGGCTGGCAGGTTGCAGTTTAAAGACCTTATCGTGTAGACGTGTACTGTTGCATGGCAACCACAGGCACCACGTGTACTAATGCAGTTGCCAGTGTCACGCCTGCAGCCCCAATATCCTTTCTCAGCTCCCTCTGTGGGGCAGAATCAAACTCTTCAGCAAACTGGGGAGAAGGGGGTTGAGGGGAGACACAGTGGAGGTCTATAAAATTATGCCTGGTATGGAGAGAGTGGGCAGGGAGAAGCTTTTCTCCTTCTCTCATAATAATAGAGTGCGGGGTCATCTGCTGAAGCTGGAGGGTGAGAAATTCAAAACAGGTAAAAGGAAGCATTTCTTCACACAACGCATGGTTAAATTGTGGAACTCCCTGCCCCAGGATGTGGTGATGGCTGCCAACTTGGAAGGCTCTAAGAGGGGAGTGGGCATGTTCATGAAAAGGTAAGGTAAAGGTCCCCTGGGCAAGCACCGGGTCATTCCTGACCCATGGGGTGACGTCACATCCCGACGTTTCCAAGGCAGACTTTGTTTGCGGGGTGGTTTGCCAGTGCCTTCCCCAGTCATCTTCCCTTTACTCCCAGCAAGCTGGGTCCTCATTTCACCGACCTCGGAAGGATGGAAGGCTGAGTCAACCTTGAACCTGCTACCTGAAACCAACTTCCGTTGGGATTGAATTCAGGTCGTGAGCAGAGCTTTTGACTGCAGTACTGCAGCTTAACACTCTGCGCCACGGGGCTCCTAATGTTCATGAAGGAGAGGGCTATTAATGGTTACTAGTAAAAATGGATACTAGTCATGATGCATACCTATTCTCTCCAGGATCAGAGGAGCATGCCTATTATCTTAGGTGCTGTGGAACACAGGCAGGATAACGCTACTGCAGTCGTCTTGTTAGTGGCTTCCTAGAGGCACCTGGTTGGCCACTGTGTGAACAGACTGCTGGACTTGATGGGCCTTGGTCTGATCCAGCATGGCCTTTCTTATGTTCTAAGAGAGAGCAATGTGATCCAAGAAGCAATGGGTGAGAATCTCTCTGGAGGCAACCTCTTATAAGAACATAAGAAAGGCCAACAGCTCTCAGCTCTTGTAAGACTCGCGCCTGCATAAAACAAGTCAAAACTGCAGCCAATATCTCTTTCATTCCCAAACGTTTCTGAACAGATTTTTATATGAAACAGATTTGTTTTCCTTTATGACCGACTAAGAATCTCTAATTCTTCTAGATATTGCAGGAGAATGCTTGACATAGTTGTAGACGGAGGGTGCCAGTTTAAACAACTTGTGTTCGAGTAAGGATTGCTTCTCGTTTGTTCCACTTTTCAAAAGCCGAGAGACGGAGAGAAATTGGAAAGCTCTTCTTTCTTCCCAGGGGTTGCTTGCTTGTGGTCCAGTGGATGCCATAATGTACACGCAATTGAAGCTAAGCATTCTATATTCACAAAGGGTAGTGTTTGGAACGAACCACTCCACTATCTAGAAGAGGCGTATGTATAAGGCTAGCAAAGAATCAGTCTTACCCCAATTTCATGTTTCCAACGGTTGGACCTGACCATGTAGCTAAGCAACCTTAGGATGTATCTGCAGCAACTTGTACTGCAATCCTGGACATCTGCCACAATTGCAGCTGATCTCTAAATGACTGTTCCCCTGGAGGAAATGGCTGCTTTGGAGGGTGAACTTCATGGCTAGGGTTGCCAGGTCCCTCTTTGCCACTGGTGGGAAGTTTTTTTTTTGAGTGACAGAGTCCAATTGCCAACATGACCATTTTCTCCAGGGGAACTGATCTCTTATCAGCTGGAGATCAGTTGTAATAGCAGGAGATCTCCAGCTAGTACCTGGCAACCCTAGTGCCAGGAAAGGTGTCAGTGGGCGACATGGCACCCATGGGCACCACAATGGGAACCCTGGCTCTGTAGATTATTTAGCATGTGCATCAATCCAACTCCGCTGCCCCAAACCTAATGTTAGAGCTTTAATCCAGCAACATACTTAATTACTGTGTTGTGTGTTCTATGAATGCCACAGAAGCCGGATGAACTGCTCTGAAAAGTTCCATCCCAAATGGCAATTTGTGCTTTCATGTATAATCAAGGAAGATCAAGATGGGAGTCTGGACAGTCAACACTGGATATGCCATTTGTGTATTCTTGCCACCCACATGACAATGTTGCGATATATTAATAGCATGGGAAGGGGAAAATTGTTGATTAAAAGATGGGCATTGTTTAGAGTTTTCCTTCCGCTTTGAAGGCAATCGTCCCTCTTTCAGTTTTACATCAGCATCAGGGACAATAACATTACTGTACAGTGTTCAAATTTGAAGAAAGCTAATAAAAATCCCCACTCTGCCAACTCACGGGGGGGGGGGCACCTTGGAACAGCCACGCTCTCTTAGGCTACCAGATCTCAAAGGATTGTTATGAGGATAAAACAGAGAGAGAGAGCTATGTTCCCCACATGGTTTCCTGGGGAAAAGTCTAGGATACAAAACTATTATATAAAGAAGGTTAATAACATTATTGGCACAAAATAAACAATTATTCACTGTACTCTAACGAATGGGCCCTGCTCCTGCATCTTCAGCCTGGTATAACTACACCTGAGTGTCTCTTGAACCCGCAGTGGTCTATTTCAGGCATGAGTTATTCGTCATTTCGAGAAGCGTGCTGGCTTCAGAAGTTACAGCTTTGAATGTTTTCGTGCAAGATTGGGTGCAAACAACTGACAATACAAATTGCAAGCTAAAGAAGGCTATACGAAACGTGGATATATCCAGAATCCATGTTCTTGCTCTTGCTGGGTTCCTACCCTTGATGGGTTCTGCTGGATTCTGCTTACCTTGATGCATCTTGCTCTTGCTGGGTTCCGTACCCTCGATGGGCTTGCTGGATTCCTTTTACCTTGCTGCGTTCTTCTTCTGGACTCTTTAAGTCAGGGGTGGGGAACCTTTTTCCAGCCAAGGGCCATTTGCACATTTATAACATCATTCGGGGGCCATACCAGGTATAGATCTCCCGGTGGGGGGGAGAGGCTAGGGTTGCCAGGTCTCCGGCCACCACCTGGAGGTTGGCAACTCCAGGGGAGGCTACGCAGGGAAGGCCTGGAGGGCGCCCCCGCTCCCCCCCCAGGTGGGAGGGCAGCCAGTGGTGGGCCCAAGCAAACGAGGTGCCAGGGAGGCGCAGCCCGCAGTCGATCAGCAAGGGAGGAAGGAAGGAAAACAGAGAAAGAGGAAAAGGGATAGAGGGAGAAAGAAATGGAAAGAGGGGGAGAAAGAAATGGACGGAGGGAGACAGACAAAGAGGGAGAGAGAAAAGCCTTCCCCCCTCACACACACACACCCCGGCCCCACGCGACCTGCCCCCAGGATCCATACCTTCCCACCCCCAGAGTCAACAAAAGGCCCCCCAAAGCCCGATCAGCTCCTGCGCGCATGCTCTGCCGCCAGGAGCCGCGGGCCTCTTTCCCCCCTCCCTCTCGCTGCTCAACAGCCGACAGGCAGCAAGAGGGGCTTACAGCGTGCCCCGGTGTTCCTGCATGCTGCAGCTATAGGGGGCAGCCTTGGGGGAAGCGTCCCTCCCCCTCCTCTCGCCGACCAGCAGCCGTCAGTCAGCGAGAGGAGGTCCAAAGGGTGCCACAGAGCCCCTGCAAGCCTTGGCCCCAGGAATACCCTCAGGGGGCCACCCTGTGCTGTGCCTCCACGGTGGGACCCCGGAGCTCCCGAGGGCCACAAAAAATGTCCTCGGTGGCCGCATATGGCCCCCGGGCCTGAGGTTCCCCATCCCTGCTTTAAGTGGTATAGACACTACTTACTTTGCCGCATGCAGTGTTTGGACTTCTTTTTGTGGTGTTGACACATTGTAGTTCTGTATATTATATACTGTGGTAGTGACACATTGTAGTTTTATATTCAGTATACTGGTTTGTATTTGGTGTATATTTGTAATTTGCTTGCACTGTGTTCTTGTCTATGTTGGCTAATTAGTGTTCTTATTAGAGTTTAGTAGATTGTAGTCTATGGACAGTGTTTGTGCATTGTATAGTGGCTCTATATTAACTATCAAATAACAACTATATTATCCCTGGAGGTCAGTTATACTTCTCGGAAATCTTCAGGCCGCACCTGGAGATTGGCATCCCTATTTTGGATAATATGATTTTTCAATTTCTTGTTCTGAGGATCAGTCCTTGGGCCTTTGCCGTTGTGACAAAGCAATTCCTTAAACTTCTCCTAGTTGAAGTTCATGGGAAAGATTGCAGAGAGGTTGACAGAGGCAAGCTGGGAGCAAGAGCTTTTCTGAAGGCCATGCTTAGCGGGGGGAAACTGATTGGGAAGGGGAACCCAAACGTGCAACTGAGAGCCAGTTAGGGTTGCCAGGTCCCTCTTTGCCACTGGTGGGAGGTTTTTGGGGCAGAGCCTGAGGAGGGTGGGGTTTGCGGAGGGGAGGGACTTCAATGCCATAGATAGGGTTGCCAACCTGGAGATCTCCTGCTGTTACAACTGATCTCCAGCTGATATAGCTCAGTTCACCTGGAGAAAATGGCCGCTTTGGCAATTGGACTCTATGGCATTGAAGTCCTTCCCCTCCCCAAACCCTGCCCTCCTCAAGCTTCGTACCGAGCAGGGACCTGGCAACCCTAGCTAGTTCAGATAATGCTTTTCACAGGGCTTACCCATAACTGTTTGTGTGAGTGCTCTGTGGAAAGGAGCATAGGAACTCCTGGCGTCTCGGCTCTTCCATATATCCGAAGCTGCCTCGCACTGAGTCTAGGTCATCAGCTCAACGTCATCTA
Source organism: Euleptes europaea (assembly GCF_029931775.1). Lineage (NCBI taxonomy): Eukaryota > Metazoa > Chordata > Lepidosauria > Squamata > Sphaerodactylidae > Euleptes > Euleptes europaea. The sequence continues at coordinate 108,105,537 of NC_079314.1, forward strand.
CTCTGACTGGCAGAAGCTCTCCAGGATCTCTGCAGAGGATTCACGGAGGATAGGTCTATCATTGGCTACTAGCCATGGTGACTAAAGGGAACCTCCATGTTCAGAGGCAGTCAACCTCTGAATCCCAGTCCTTGGAGGCAACATCAGGGAAAGGCCTTGGCCTCTATGCCCCGTTGTTGGACCTCCAGAGGAATTGGTTGGCAACTGTAGGGCAAGATGCTGGACTAGATGGACCACTGGTCCGATCCAGCAGGGCTCTTCTTATGTTCTTATGAGGGTCTTTCCCAGCCTACCTGCTGGACTGTTAACTCCTCCGCAATAAGAAAAGCTTGGGGGGATGGATCGGACACAATTGTTCCTCCCCCCCTTCCCTTTTCTGCTCTAGAGTCAGCCGCTCCTTGGCTGTGCACAAATATTAAGGAACACCAAGGGAGGTGTTCTGCCTCCCTCTTCATCCCACCGAGCCATAAATGTGCGAGCAAAACCCTATTAAACATCGCTATGGGGGAAAAAAAAAACCTGGACAACTCGAACCAAGTCCCGGGTCCAAGTTTGCTTTGGTCTCTTTAAAATTGGGCAAAGAGACGCCGGTTCGGAACACGGTGCCTTTTCCCTTGCTGCGAAACGCCTGCACTTGGACTGCGGAGTTGGAAATTTTTGAAGGAGGAGGGAGGGAGAAATAAAAGCACCCTGAGTGCAGCGTCTAGGCTAGAATTCCAGAGGAAGTTGAGGGCCTCCAGCTCTGCACAGGAAGCAATCTTGGAGTGGGCCTTAAATGCCAGATTCCAGGCAGAGTTTAACTAACCACTGACAGCTCTGTAAACAAAGCCCGGGACAAAAAGAGAACAGCTTTCCCTTTTCTGGTAGTCATTTTTTTAGTTTGGGGGCCTGCAGGAGCATTCTCCTATATTTGTCTCGATGGGATATATAAACCCAAGGCGGAAAGAGGTTTGCATATGAAGGGACTATAAAAAGGGGAGCAAATATTTTATGGAGTGAATCATCGGGACGAAGGTAGGTAACGGATTAAATTGCGGATATGAAGCTACCAACCTCCCCCACCCCCCCAATACCCCTTTGGCTTGGCTTTGTGGAACCGGATTGAAAACAGAATCCCCTTTTGCTCAATGATGTTTTAAAACTCCCCAGTTATTCCCCCCCTTTCTTTCCTCTCTCTTACCTCCACTCCACCTTTATTCTTTCCAAAATGCCTCTTTTTATCTGTGTTATTAGCGAGGTAAAATATCTTTCCAGTCCCGAAAGCATTTTGCCTGGAGAAAGTTATATTAAAACAAGAAAATGCAAATCCTGCTGATTGTTTTTTTTTGCTGCGCATGCAAAAAAAAGGCCTGTTCTGTGAATTTGTATCCCAGTTCTTGTAACCAAATTAACGTTAACAAATATGTCTTGTTCATATTCCTTAGAGCCAAAGTGTGATGAATGACTATGCACACACTGTTTTGCTAATAGGAATGCAATGTTAGTGGAAATTCAATAATAGTTTTTTCAAAAACCTCAACTATGTGGCTAACAAACATCATATGGTACAATAAGATGTGTCATTTTTTGCCTATTGAGCTGCATTCCAAAATGGGCTGTATTTACTACACTAGGCATTTAATGGAACTTCTTTATTTCAGCAACTTTGGGGAGTCAAGCATATTGTGATTGGGGTGAATGAATGTGAAGGAGATTAGAACCTGGAGCTGAATATCCAAGTCAAAAGGAAACGTTAATTTTGGCCCAGTTAATTAAAGGCATCCTTTAACCTGCCTGTTTTGTTCTAAATGGTTTCTTTCTTTCCTTTTCCCCCTCCGTTTAAAGTTCTGCCTGTTTGGGAGGTTTTATCAGCGCTTGAACACGAGCCATGGACGACTTTGAACGTCGCAGAGAGCTCAGGAGGCAGAAACGAGAGGAGATGCGCCTGGAAGCAGAGAGGTGAGTAATTTTATTTGGAAATCCTGTCTGCGGTTTGATTTTGTTTTTTTAAATTAGGATTGTCTTTGAGACTTCCTCTGGGTTAAATATATGGAGAAGAGCTGCAGTTGAACAGACCTTGCTGCCCAGATGTTGACAAAATCCATAATCGGCAATACAGTGAGGGAAAAAAAGTATTTGATCCCCTGCTGAATTTGCCTGTTTGTCCTCTGATGAAGAAATGACCAGTCCATAATTTTAATGGTAGGTTTATTGTAGCTCACCAAGCTGCTTGGCAATAGTCTTGTAGCCCAGTCCAGCCTTGTGCAGGTCTACAATCTTGTCCCTGACATCCTTGGACAGCTCTTTGGTCTTGGTCATGGTGGCTAGTTTGGAATCTGATGGATTGATTGCTTCTGTCGACAGCAGAAACCTAACCCTAACCCTAACCCTAATCTGGCTGGTTGATAGGAAATCAAATACTTATTTCACTCATTATAATGCACATCAATCTCTGACTTTTGTCTTCTGGGTTTCTGGGGTTTTTCCTGTTGTTATTCTGTCTCTCATAGCTACAATAACCCTACCATTAAAATTATGGACTGGTCATTTCTTTGTCAGAGGGCAAACGGGCAAATTCAGCAGGGGATCAAATACTTTTTTCCCTCACTGTATATGTCGTGACCTATAATGAACTCAACACTGGCATGACAACTAGGCTTTTCTGCCATCCATTGTGTCTTGGGGAGGTGGGGGAGGGAATTACTGAACTGAAGGAGAAGACAGTTATGAACCCTGTTGGGGTGTTTATACGCCTTTATTAGAAGGGAATGAAAGAAGCTGGTAATAGCCATGTTTAAAATGTCTAATTACTGTCATGTAGGAGCAATTGTGCTTGAGAGCCTAAGATGAAATTACAGGGTGTTTGAGCTGAAGCTGGTTGAGAACGTTTTTAATGTGTCCTAACAGTATATTACGGAACAGTAAATACCAGCACTTATTATTAGTGGATAGAATTTCTAATTTCAGTACAGCCTTTCAGGCTAAGTCCAAAGGAATGAATTTCTGCTCGTTTGCTTTCGTATGACATCAGTGGAAAGGAAAGCAAAATCTGACTCTATAATATTTACACCGGGGATATTCAGTTGAAGGCCTTGGGGCCTAATCTACCCCGATCTGGCTCCCAGCAAAGTCTGTAATCCCAGGGGTGCCTGGTGGACTATTAATGCATCTCAGTCACTTTCCTCTGAGCTGACATACAGGCCAGGAGCTCTTGATAATTCTCTCCCCCCCCATGTGAACAGATAACAAAGGTTTCACTGGATTTCTATACCTCTAGTGTCTGACGCCCAAACTAGATGCTATGTCTGGCGTGAGTCAGGTCGGAGTTCACCTGACTTGACTCTGACTTTTGCACATCCAGATGTGATGTTGGGAAGCTGAAGTTCCCAAGCTTACCAGGGCCTGATTCCGTTCGGGTCTGTGGAATGGGGAGCCGAAGTTCCCAAGCTCACCAGGGCCTGATTCAGTTCAGGTCTGTGGAATGGGGAGCCGAAGTTCCCAAGCTCACCAGGGCCTGATTCAGTTCGGGTCTGTGGAATGGGGAGCCGAAGTTCCCAAGCTCACCAGGGCCTGATTCAGTTCGGGTCTGTGGAATGGGGAGCCGAAGTTCCCAAGCTCACCAGGGCCTGATTCAGTTCGGGTCTGTGGAATGGGGAGCCGAAGTTCCCAAGCTCACCAGGGCCTGATTCAGTTCGGGTCTGTAAATGGGGGAGGAGGCGGCTCAGCCTTCCTCCCGTGATATTTTCCCAAGGCAAATGGCCTTGGAGTCCTGCAGCACTAACTTCTTCCTCGTGCACAGCAGGCCCATGTTCTTATTTTTATGACACATTCTGCTTCCTGGTATCAGGTTTTCCCTCCAGTGTGTAGATTTTCCAGCATTATTTATGCATCAATTGCGTTTAAACTGGCATTAAAGAAGCAAATGATTCCAGAACACTGGTAACGGGAAAGGCTGGAACGCAGAAAGGTTTGCCAAGACAATAAACAAAAATCAAAAGAGACGAATAAGGTCATGTTTGTACATACCTTCTCCTGCTATTGAATGCAGCTCGGTACATAAGACCAGCTTTGCTGAGCCACAAACTATGGTATGATATCATCTCTCAAAAGGACGATTCCAGTTAGACATTCGATGCGGGGCTTGGATGGAGTGACCCCTTTTGGTTTTTCTGCATGTGAGTGGAGGTGGGGGAAGGAGTGTATGAGCCAGAGGATCCCCATTTCAACCACTACTTCTGGTCATTAATGCAGGGTCGATTCTGCTCCTCGCTCAATGCTGGTTTTTTAAATCCAACCTTTAAAATTACTATTCATGAGCCCGATGCAAGAGGAGAAAATCAAACTAATTCCACCCTCCACTCGCCTGCTCCTTCGTTCCTTCGTTTGCATAGCCATTAGCAATAGTCATTTGCATAGCTAAGCCAAGGCTGGGATTCTGCATGCTTCCTTCAGTGAATGCTTTGATGCGGGGTGGAGCAAATACGTAAGGTCATGTTAAAGGGGCTCTTAAGAAATGCGAAGCAGGTATGCGCCGGCTTTGCAGTGACTTCTGGAATGACGGTTCAGCATGAAGAAATCAAAAAAGTATTCAGGGCACTTCACCCTGGAATGCGCTGCTAATTACCAAGCATAAACGGCCTCTGTCTCTCAAGGGATATTTTCTACAGTGTGCCAGCAGAACCCTGTGCCTTAGGTTAGGTTGAGAAGGAGTGGCTTGCCCAGGGTCACGGTTCAGATGGGATGGCAGATGATCAGATAGATCGGTGACTCCCAAACGTTTCGGGCCATCGCCTCCTTGGTTCCACAAACTCAACCCCAGTGCCCCTTACCCTATCCTATAAAAAACATTATTCAAAATAGGGGTTTGCATGACTCACTAAAGAGGATAATAACAAAAAAAATCAAAACAGTAACAATTAAATTTCACATCTATTCAAAATCAAATTAAAACTTTTTAGTTGAAATTTATTCAACAAAATGGATGAACTTGATCCAGTGGTAACAGCTTTTCAACATCTGGAAAAAATTTTGGATAGTTTCCACCAAATTTGCCAGCATGGTGCCATAGCTTGACCTATTGTAAATTAGTGAACAACACAGTTGAAGGGACCCACCTCTAGTGCCTCCCTGCTGCCCTCTTGCCTCTTAGTGCCCCCCTAGGTAATACCACCACCCTGCAGGGGGTGGTACTGCCCACTTTGGGAACCACTGAGATGGATCTTCACAGCATTTTAGAATTCTAACACACCATGGTGGTCACAGCCACAAAATGGCTGCCACAAAATGCCTGCTGCAGGAGTTGGAGACAGCCACAAAACGGCTGCCATGGTTTACCTTCAGTCACACAGTGAAAATCCTTGTGCTGTGGTGACAGGTGCTAGGGCTGTTGATTCGGTAAAAACCAAACCGAAAAAATACCGAATAAATGCAAATTTGGGTTTGGTGGTGGTGGGGTTCGGGTTTACCAAGTCCGCAAAGTCCGGGTGGCCATTGGAGGTTTTATGACTGTGCAGATATTTTAAAACACTGCTTTAGCAGCACCTGTTAGGGCTGTTGAAATTTTTTTTGGGTAAAATTCGGGTTTGGGTTTATTGGCCATTTCCCCCCCTGGGAAAACCCGAATGCCAAATTTCCTATACCGGTAAAGGTAGGAATTCGGCTTTAAATTCAGGTTTCCTGAAAAATCCGGCCATTTAAACCCTATGGGGGCTTTCCGTGGCTTTCTGCGGCTCCTGGGGGGCGTTTTTGCAGGTAGAGGTCCCAAATTTTCAGGGTAGCTAGAAGGGACTCTCCTTGCAAGAACCCCAATGTTTGGTAAGGTTTGGGTCAGGGGGTTCGGAGTTATGGGGTCTGGAAGTGGTCACTCCCATCCTCCTCCATTGAAAAGCATTGGCAAAGTGGCTGTGTTCAGAATCTTTAGTGTGATCTTTACAATGTATCTCAATGGAGAAGCTGGGCTTTAAACGGTGGGAAAGTTCGCCCTAGGCCTCCATAGAGACACAATGTAAACCAGTTTGATTCTTCCTTAAGTAGTAGAGAAAATTGGCATATAAAAACCAACTCTTCTTCATTTTCATCTACTTCTTTGTCTTCTTCTTCTTCTTCTTCTTCTTCTTCTTCTTCTTCTTCTTACTACAAGCTGGAACCTGTTCATTCACCTGTCCTTCCACTTGCTTTTTACAGGGAAGAAGGGGTATGTTTGTTTCTCCCTCCCAATGCTGTATGGGAGACTTTGGAAGCAGTAGGAGATTTGGGTCCAGAGAATGTATTCATCAAGCCATGCAGTCCTCCTGGCCTGCTCTCCACCCTTCATAACAGAGTCCTGGGGAGCGGGTATACCTAACTGGGATCAGAGGAAATGTTTTTTCTTGTAGTCCTATTTAATGCTGCCTCAGTAGAATTCTTGTTTTTTTTTTGCTTCAGAGGGAGCAGAGATCCTAAACATAATATCTTGGATTAGGAAGGGGGATAAGAATTAGGATAGAGGGTAATTTAACGTAATCTCACCCCTACGCACACACATACCACAACTGGTTTAATCTGAGAATTTGTTCCTTACCCATCTTTTTCATCCCTCCTTTTAAAATGATGTTCAACTGTCCTCAACATTTCCCATGGCTTCTAGAGAATGATGAGGATTTTAGGGTTCTCCTCTTTTTAAAAATGTTCAGGCTAATTTTCCCCCTGCACTCTGGAAAATCCCTAGGGTTGCCAGCTTTGGGTTCAGAATTACCTGGACATTTTGGGGGTAGAGCCCGAGGAGGGCAGGGTTTCGGGAGGGGAGGGACTTCAATGGGGTATAATGCCATAGAGTCAACTTTCCAAAGTGGCCTGGAGGCCAGTTGTAATAGTGGGAGATCTCCAGCCACCGCCTGGAGGCTAGCAACCCTACAAATCCCACAAGTATGCAACACCCCTTCCCTTACCTGGGGATAGCACCTTTCTGCTACCCTGTGGGTTGGCATGGGATTATCAAGGATCGTTAAGAGGAGGGAGAACCCCTACCACCACCAAATGATTCTAGTGGTCTAATGCAGCCCTGCTCAGGCCTCAGTTTCCCATCTGTTAAATAACATTCTAGGTCAGAGGCTTAGAAATGCGAACCATTTCCTCGACTCCAGAGTGACGGACTTTGCTCAGCCTTCCATGAATACATTCATGAAGAAGCCAAGCGTGAAGGTTTAGGCCTGAAACAGCATATTTGGGGAAATGTATATGTTCTAGCCGTCAGCTGATTGAAGATTGATTAGTTGTGGTATTGCAACTAATTAAGCACTAGTATAAAAACCACAGAATTTCCACATTTTAATACACGCTAGGGATTTTCAGAAATTCTGTACTGTTCGTGTCTGGCTTAGATTATGTTAATGCAGCAGAAATTGGGGCCATGATTACTGACATTTAAAATTCTTCAGCACGTGTGTGACTAATATCCAAGATGGCTGCAATTGTAAATACACGTTGTCATCTTTGATTTGGTACTGGTTGCTTAGAACTGTCAGAATGGAGCTTGATCTCCAGGCTCATGATTTTCCTCCGGCTTTCTCAGCTCACAATCTCAGTATCATTCCTGAGCTGAGTTTAACGCATCCTTGATAGTTATCTCTGGAATATTTCGGTTATTTCCACCAATAAGACTACCAGGCCAAAGAATGGCTTAGAACAACTTCAACAGAAAGTCCTATGAGGAAAGGCTGAAGGAGCTGGGTATGTTTAGCCTGCAGAGGAGAAGATTGAGAGGAGATATGATAACCATCTTCAAGTACTTGAAAGGCTGTCATATAGAGGAGGGTGCCGAATTGTTTTCTGTTGCCCCAGAATGTCGGACCAGAACCAATGGCTTGAAATTAAATCAAAAGAGTTTCCGTGTAGACATTAAGAATAATTTTCTAACAGTTAGAGCGGTTCCTCAGTGGAACAGGCTTCCTTGGGAGGTGGTAAGCGCTCCTTCCCAGGAGGGTTTTAAGCAGAGGCTAGATGGCCATCTGTCAGCAATGCTGATTCTATGACCTTAAGCAGGTGATGAGAGGAAGGGCATCTTGGCCATCTTCTGGGCATGGAGTAGGGGTCACTGGGGGTTTGTGGGGGAGGTAGTTGTGAATTTCCTGCATTGTACAGGGGGTTGGATTACATGGCCCTGGTGGTCCCTTCCAACTCTTTGATTCTATGAACAACTAAAACATCTTGTACCATAGTGTTAGCCTTGTTTTAGCATCTGGCTGAAGTCATTTGTCAGGGAAACTCTCAAGCTACTGGTTCCCTATTAAATATAAGGGAATGTCTCAAAATTATAAATTCTGTCGCTCTGGCCACCATTTTGTCGAAGGGGTGAATTGTGATAATTGTGCTGTCACTGATCCTCAGAAATAGAAATGAGCATTGTAGGCAGCCACGTTGGTCTTTTAGACTAACATACCTGCCTCCGATTTTCGGCAAGGAGCCTTGGAGTATACATCTCAGGCTATAAGGTTAGGGTTGCCAACCTCCAGGTGGCACCTGGAGATCTCCTGCTATCCCAGTTGATCTCCAGACAAACAAGATCAGTTCCCCTGGAGAAAATGGCTGCTATGGAGGGTGGATTCCATGCCATTATATCCTGCTGAGGTCCTGCAGCTCCCCAAACCCCACCTTCCCTAGGCTCCACCCCCAAAATCTCCAGGTATTTCCCAACCCTCAGTTGGCAACCCTAATCAAGGTCTATATTGTCTATTTTAACTGGAAGCAGCTCTCCATGGTTTCAAGTCGAGATATTCTTGCTTCATCTAATGCGACCCTTTTTACTGGAGGTGCCAAGGATTGAACCTGGGACCTTTGGAGTGCAAAGCAAGTGTCCTATGACCGAGCCGTGGCTTCTCCCATCTATAAAATGGGAGCAAGAATGGTCATGAGCCTTGCAGTGTTATTAAGATGATAAGGACCAGTGATAAAGACCGAAAAACATCATTGACCGTAAAGAAGCCGTGAAAAGCCCCGAGACTAATTCTGTACTGTTTTATCAATTCGGAGGGAGATCTAAACAAGAGAGCAGCTCGGAATGAAATGTCTGTCGAGAGCCCCCTCGGGGCATACGCAAACCACAGAACTGAGCAGCTAAAAGATTTATTTTCCATGCTACAGCTGAAGACTCCCAATGCTGCTGTTATAGCCGAAAAGGCATTTTCATTAAAGGACCTGGTTGTTTATGAGTTTAATTCTCATCCACTGATTTACAACAGTGATGTAAAGAGACCCTTAAGAGAGTGTAAGTAGTACAACTATTTAAGAAAATATTTACACTCACTTAAAAGCTACTTATTAAAGCGGTTTCCCTTTAGGCTAAAAACTCCAAGAGACCAGGGAGATGGTGACGATGTGTGGTGTTTTTGTGTCTTTTTGCGACGATTTGGCCTCCCCGCGCTTCCCAATGATGCTGAATTTTCTCATAGTTCTGATGTTCCCTTTTAAATTCTTCAAATAGCTCAGATTCAGTTGATGAGATGCATATTTGGTGTGCTGTATCTTTTTTCTGATAAAAAGCTCATCTAAGTTCCCTTGTTTTGGACTGTCAGGGCACATAAAATGCCTTGAAACTGATTTTTTAAAATGAAATACAGTATTTAGACTGTTGCAGACATTTTTAAATTGTACAAAATCCTTCAAACGTTGCCAATACCTGCACAAAATGCACATATAAGTATATTGTGTCCCTCTTCGCCACCGGTGGGAGGTTTTTGGGCGGAGCCTGATGAGGGTGAGGTTTGGGTAGGGGAGGGACTTCAATGCCATAGTGTCCAATTGCCAAAGTGGCCATTTTCTCCAGGCGAACTGATCCCTATCGGCTGGAGATCAGTTGTAATCAGTTGTACCTCCAGTACCAAAAGTGGTATGTCTCTTTAAACCTGTTGCTGCGGATCACAGGCAGGATTATACTGATGCAGTCTTCCTGTTCATGAGCTTCCTAGAGGGAGGAGGAGGAGGAGGAGGAAGAAGAAGAGTTGGTTTTTATATGCTGACTTTCTCTACCACTTAAGGGAGAAGCAAACCGGCTTACAATCACCTTCTCTTCCCCTCCCCACAACAGACACCCTGAGAGGTAGGTGGGGCTGAGAGAGCTGTGACTAGCCCAAGATCACCCAGCTGGCTTCATGTGTAGGAGCGGAGAGTAGTAGATTAGCTACTACTCATGTGGAGGAGTTGGGAATCAAACCCAGTTCTCCAGATCAGAGTCCACTGCTCCAAACCACCGCTCTTAAACCACTGCACCACGCTGGCTCCCTGTGAACACATTGCTGGACTAGATGGGCCTGTGGTCTGATCCATTGTGGCTCTTCTTATGTTCTTATGTTCAGTCGGGGGTTGGGGAGTTTCCCTAAGCTTGGCCCTTGTAGACTGCCTCAGGGTCTGCGCAAGATCCCTAGTGCCTTAAAAAACAGTACTTGGACTGGGGGGTGGGAGTTTTCTGCACATACTCCATGTGAGCCCTGCTTTATGTCCAGGAAATGGGCAAACTGTGGAGAATGTTGATTGATGCATAACTTGCATGCCTTTCCAGTAGGGGAAAAATTCAGGTCAAATGTGGAGAAATGTGGAGATTTCAACAGGAAAATTTAAATCCATGAAAATATGGAAAAGAGCTGCCTTCGTCTGCCACTTGGGGTATTAGGGCCAGCCCCGTCCTAGGTAAATGCTCATTGGGCTTGGCTGATCTTGTCTGACATCTGTTTTCACGATAGATCCTGTTTTCTGTTCCGTCAAGCTGTAAGCGTAAACACTCTGGCTGAGCCGCTGCTCTCGGTTTTATCTTGGAAACCTCGGAGAAAGCAGCACAGGTTTCGTGCACGCAGCCGGGGGCTGGGTTTGGCATGTGGGCTTTTAAGGTGAAGCGTGGTGTAAATGTTGTGGTGTCCTGAATCCTCCTGCAGATGGTTCTGTTTGCAAACATAGGTGTGAACGGCCGAGGATGCAATGACGTGCCAAATCAAAATGTTCCTCAAGGAATCTCCATTTCTGTAAGCAAAGAGGCACTTCTATAAACAGAGCTGGCTTTGTTGTCTCAGCTGCTTCTTAAAACCTTAGTGACTAGTAACTAGAGGGATTTGGGGCAATTCTGATTGTTTGGATGCTGATATCCTCTACTGGGGCCATGGGATGTCCTCCAGTGGGGACCCACAAAGGGTACAGTCTCCTTGTGCATGCATGCTTACAATCTTCTCTTGGAGGAGTGAAGTGTGACTTTGGTCTTTTAGGCATGGGCACTTACTTTCTCTGCCAGTCTGACTTGGTTTTTCATTGGGGTTATGCATGAGTTTTCTGCCCCTTAGAGATGACCTAGTTTTCCGCCCCTTAGAGATGGCTAGATGGCCATCTGTCAGCAATGCTGATTCTATGACCTTAGGCAGATCCTGAGAGGGAGGGCATCTTGGCCATCTTCTGGGCATGGAGTAGGGGTCACTGGGTGTGTGTGGGGGCATGTAGTGGGGGTCACTGGGAGTGTGTGGGGGAGGTAGTTGTGAATTTCCTGCATTGTGCAGGGGGTTGGACTGGATGACCCTGGTGGTCCCTTCCAACTCTATGATTCTATGAAAAACCAACATCTTGAAACCGACATTTTAGCAGCATTCCACAAATACGGACCACAGTAAGACTGCCACACAGACAGAATGTTATGGGTCCAGCCAAGTTTCATCCTCTTGGAGAGTGGCCAAAATTAAACAATACAAAACCAGAAAGGAACAAAATCCCAGTTGATCCATTCTTCCAGCTGGCATGCATGAATCTGTTGTCATAGCTCAGCCTTAGCTCTAAGACGACACGTGGAGGCGATTACACTACAAATGCATGCGGGGGTGTTACCAAATTTTGTGACAACTCTGGTTTGATTCAGATGGTCAGGTTTCTTTTTGTGGTTCCTCCACACTCTCAAACAAAACAGCCGCCTTCCTTCTTCCCAACCATATCAGCGAAATTCAACAGAAACAACGGTGTTAAAATTGATGCCTGTTCTTGGGTTGGCTGAATATAAATGGTGTGTACTGTAAAAATGGCAGTAAAAATGTCCTTAAAAGAAACAAACGGAAATGAGAAATTTGTCACAGAAAATAGGAGGGATGACTGTGCAGTCAGTTCTTGACTGTGCAATTCATACGCCTTGACCTGGATGGCCCAGGCTAGCCTGATCTTGTCAGATTTCAGAAGCTAAGCGGGGTCAGCCCTGGTTAGTATTTGGGTGGGAGACCACCAACGAATACCAGGGTTTCTGTGCAGAGGAAGGCACTGGCAAACCACCTCTGTTAGTCTCTTGCCATGAAAACCCCAAAAGGGGTTGCCATAAGTCGGCTGCGACTTGAAGGCACTTTACACACACACAATTCATACATCCCTACTATATATGTTTTATATACACTTTATATTGTGTTCAGTTTAGGAAGGATGCCAATAGACTGGAAGAAGTCCAGGGTAGGGCAATAAAGCTGGTGATGGGATTGGAGACCGTGTCCTTTGAGGAGAGGCTAAAGTAGCTGGGAATCTCTGTTGGAGAGGAGATACTTGGAAGGTGATAGAATTGCCACCTTCCAATACCTAAAGGGTTTCGAGACCCGTGAACACGTTTTTTTTATACTGCCTTCTCCATCATGAGTTAAGATCTAAGACTATTCAAGAAACTCTAAGAAATAATACAGGGCTACCTGATAAAATCTGTTTCCAACGACTACTGGAAGATAGTAACACACAAACTTTGAGATGTGTGGCCAAATTTTGTGCTGCTATATATAAGGCCCGAAAGGATGTAATGTACAAATAGGTACAATTTGATAGATAAACGTTTTAGAAGCTAGCTTGCTTACCTTTTTAGATATGGGATTTTATTGATATATTTTATTTTGTGGACTTTTCGATTGACTGATATTGTTTTATTACAAATTTAATAGATGTGTTCTATTTTTGGTCAAATGACCGTAAAATAAAGATTGATTGACCTACAGGGATGCCATGTGAAGGATGAGGCAGATATTGTTTCAGTCGTGCTGGATGGCAGGACTCAGACTAATGGTCATAAACTTGCTGGGAATGAGGATGGAATATACATGTGAGGATATAAATTAATAAACTATAGCAAAGGAGGCGATGGGCACTTTCACACAGCCCAAATAATGCACTTTCAATCCACTTTCACTGCACCTTAACAATTGTTTGCAAGTGGATTTTGTATATACATGATGAGTTATCTTGGGGATGGGACCCAAGTCTAAACATGAAATTCATTTATGCTTTATATATGTTTTATATATACTTTATACACATAGCCTGAATGTAATTTTAAACAATATTTTTAATAATTTTGTGTAAATTGAATGATCAGAAAGTAAGCTGGTGTGCTGCTGCGGGCCTGTGAGTAACATCTGCATGCCGGCTCAAAAAGTCTGGTTTTCTGGTCAGTCTGGATATCACTGTCCAGATAAGGGATACTCAGCCTGTATGGATTGGATACCTACTTGTCAGGGATATTATAGTCGTAGTTCTAGTGTTGACATGGGGTTGGACTAGATGACCCTGGGAGTCCCTTTCAATTCTGAGATTAAAGAAATCTTCCCTCCTCCCTCTGATGTCTTGCTGCATAGACTGAGCTATGACTGCAAATTCACCAATGACAAGCATGGATCTGCTGGAATTTTCAAACTCAAATTGAGTCATCCCTCAGGCACCACCTGTAGATCCGCTGCCACCTGAAGGGGAAATGAAGGACACCAGAATCCACACCTGGTTAGCTTCAAAACAGGCAAGAAACTCTGTGCATGTTCAGAGGCACTCAGGATTTAGGAGCCTAGCAGTGCATTCCTAAAAGGGATGCCTGCGCCGGGGCTTAGGAGGCAAATTAGTGGCAGTGCCGAAACCTCAGCCCGGCGCCAAAAACCCGTGCAACCCTCATAGGGTAAAAGCTGGTGTATCTTTACAAAAATAAAAAGGGGCGTTCCCGAGCTGAAAGTGCTCGGGAGGCCGACTAACGTCGGACCCATCCAGTGGCCGGCGCCGTCACACCCCGGGAACGCCTCCCGGGGTGCTGGAACACGTCCTGGCTCGCTATCGCAGCCTGTGCCGGCGGCCGGAGGCTGGCGGGAGGAAGCGGCGGTCGGTGAGCGGCGCCCAGCCCTGCACGCTGATGCTGGGGTCACTCACGCCGGCGTGCACCTTCCGGGCGCCGGTGGTGTGAGCGCCTGTGCCAGCGGAGGCCGTAGTCGGCCTTCTAAGGGCTTTGGGACCATTTTTCAGGAATGGGCTGTAAATCTCTGCAAACAAAAAGCAGTCCAACCCTATAACTTGAGTGGCATCATAGTGGATAAGATTTCAACTTACATAGGCAGGTTAAACATGGGATATATTAAATGAAAATGAATAATGAACAATGAATGGGAGATGGCTCAGGAGGCTGCTGCAATGTCACAGAGGGCCCTAGGGTGATCTCCCATTTGTTGGATGGAGTAGAGTCTGGAGAAAGGAGTTGAATATCACTCGTGTTCCTGCAAACCACCACCACCACCCGCGCACCTGGCTCCTTTGTCATCCTACCAGCACCACTAATGCTTAAAGAAATGTGACAGAGGTATTTTATGCATGGGAGTTTTACCTGGGGTTCGAGGCTCTCTTGATCCACACTTTTCTGTTACGAATCCTAAAAATGCTATGCATGTTGTTGTTTGCTCTGGAGAAAGGCCTGGGGTTTCCAGAGTACTGTAGAATCATCAGCAAAAATCTGGAAGTGTCTGAGTCCCCACCCCTTGAAAACGCTGCTTTGTAATTGGCTGTAGTGCTTACTGTGAGAAAAATGTCACAACCACCACCACCCCAACCCCCCTCTCCCGCACTTTGGCTTATGCATGGAAATGGGGATGATTTGACCTGAGCTGAACTCAGAGGAAATCGAAGAATCACATTACAACAGGATCGGGAAGACTCGGACATTGCACGGGCTGGGCGCGAGGTCATAGAATCATAGAGTTGGAAGGGACCACCAGGGTCATCTAGTCCAACCCCCTGCACAATGCAGGAAATTCACAACTACCTCCCCCCACACACCCCCAGTGACCCCCACTACATGCCCAGAAGATGGCCAAGATGCGTTCCCTCTCATCATCTGCTTAAGGTCATAGAATCAGCATTGCTGACAGATGGCCATCTAACCTCTTCTTAAAAACCTCCTGGGAAGGAGAGCTCATCACCTCCCGAGGAAGCCTGTTCCACCGAGGAACCGCTCTAACTGTTAGAAAATTCTTCCTAACGTCTAGATGGAAACCCTTTTGATTTAATTTCAAGCCGTTGGTTCTGGTCCGACCTTCTGGGGCAACAGAAAACAACTCGGCACCCTCCTCCATGTGACAGCCCTTCAAGTACTTGTAACCCAACTAATCGTCGCTAGCAAGTTAATGGGCAGGAGGCTTGCCTTCGTCTCTGGAAAGTTCATTTGTAGCCCGATCGTGATATGACAGCTTCTTCTGGTCTCTGTTAGTGAGAACATTCCAAGGATTCTCCTGCTGGACTGCTACTTCAATGTCTTAATAAGGCAACGGCGTTTAGCCATAAAATGCACCAAGTGTTGCCTTTTCCAAACACTGCATGTGCATGGATTCCATTTATGGCGTGGCTGTGCTAACTCGGTATTCCATTGAAGGTCAGCAGTGCCGGTAATGGAGTACCTCTCGCTGGAGCCACTCTCGCAGTTCCTTCTGTTTGCCGATGCAGCAGAGAGAGGCTGCTTTGATTTGCCTTTGGGTAGAGGGATAGGGGGAGGGAGAAAGATATAAACGAGACACAGTGCAAATTGTGAGGCCACTACTTCAGGCTGTCGGACTGGACATTGCAAACTGCGACCCTGGATCTTTTTAGTAGTAGGCTGGTGCTGTTTGGCTCCTCTAGTACAGTGGTCTCCAACCTTTTCTGTATGGTCATCCACAAGTCCAAATTTATTTATATGGTTACCCATCCAGGGATAGCCCAAGGTTTATGGGTATGAGCCCTATGGCGCAGAGTGGTAAGCTGCAGTACTGCAGTCCAAGCTCTGCTCACGACCTGCGTTCGATCCCAACGGAAATCGGTTTCAGGTAGCCGGCTCAAGGTCGACTCAGCCTTCCATCCTTCCGAGGTCGGTAAAATGAGTACCCATCTTGCTGGGGGTAAAGGGAAGACAACTGGGGAAGGCATTGGCAAACCACCCCGTAAACAAAATGTCTGCCTAGTAAACTTCAGGATGTGACATCACCCCATGGGTCAGGAATGACCCGGTGCTTGCACAGGGGACCTTTACCTTTTAGGCAAGCTAGTGGTATAGTGCCAGCGTGGTGTATTGGTTAAGAGCGGAGGTTTGGAACGGTGGAGTCTGATCTGGAGAACCTGGTTTGATTCCCAACTCCTCCACATGAGCGCCGGAGGCTAATCTGGTGAACTGAATTTGTTTTCCCGCTCCTACACACGAAGCCAGCTGGGTGACCTTGGGCAAGTCACATTCTCTCAGCCCCACCCACCTCACAGGGTGTCTGTTGTGGGGAGGGGAAGGGAATTGTAAGCCGGTTTGAGTCTCCCTTAAAGGGTAGAGAAAGTCGGCATATAAAAACCAACTCTTCTTCTTCTACTTCTTGGGGATGCTCCCAGATGTTGTGGGTTAGTGTTTCCCAAATCAAGTTAATCAGCACTAAGAGCAAATCTAACCACTGGAGGTACCGAAGAGGCCATATTTCCTCTGAGATGAATTAGTTCAATTTATTTATGTAAGATTTACAGCTAGCCCATTTCCTTACCTCATTCATCCTCAGCCCTGTGAACTAGGTCACTATGCTTCTCTCTCTCTCTTTGTAATGGGGAATTGAGATCCAGAGGTAGAGAGTTGCAGGAAACCACCTAGGAAGCCTGTAGCTAGAGGGAACTTTGGGTAGAAGAATAAAGTCAATTGAATATGCTTGCATTTCTTCTTGCTTTGATCAGGTGGAGGGTGTATGGATAGTGGGAAAAACTCCCTCCCCTAATCCCAAGAAAAAGAAAAAAGCACCACAATGCCATAACTATTTTCACATTTTCAAGGCATATACAAATTCTGTCAATGTCTATCCTCAACTTGCAGCATCATTGGGCCAATGCCATTGGGAAGTTGTGATTAAGTGCATTTACTCGTGAGTAAGTCCCATGGAGAACCCCGTGGCACAGAGTGGTAAGCTGCAGTACTGCAGTCAAAAACTCTGCTCACGACCTGAGTTTGATCCCGACGGAAGTCGGTTTCAGGTAGCCGGCTCAAGGTTACTCAGCCTTCCATCCTTCCAAGATTGGTAAAATGAGTACCCAGCTTATTGGAGGTAAAGGGAAGATGACTGGGGAAGGCACTGGCAAACCACCTCGTAAACAAAGTCTGCCTTGGAAACGTCGGGATGTGATGTCACCCCATGAGTCAGGAATGACCCGGAGCTTGCACAGGGGACCTTTACTTTACCTTAAGTCCTATGGAACTTAGTGAGCCTTCTCAACGTATGTGCATAGGATGGTCTGCAGGTTTCCATGGCCAGTGGCAAGCAAGAGTCAAATCAGCTCTCTGCCTGGCTTCCATTCACTTCTCAAGCCAAATCAAGTGTCCATTTTATAGTACCAGTTTTAGTAGGAAGAGAAGACCTCAAGCCTGTTATTGGCATTTTCTTTGGAAGGAGCTGTGGCTCAGGAGCCTCTGCTTTGCTGGTGGAAGGTCCTAGGTTCAATCCCCTGGCATCTCCCATGAAAAAGGACCAGGCAGTAGGTGATGTGAAAGACCTCTGCCTGAGACCCTGGAGACATCCTGTCAGTCTAAGTAGACAGCACTGACCATGATGGACCAATGGTCTGATTCCTAGGGTTGCCAACCTCTAGGTGGTTAAGCAAAAATAATCAACACTAGGCTCAATTCTACCATACATTCCAAGTGAGAAGTCAATACAAAAAGTAGTGCAAGCAATATCTACAAGTGAGCGATAGTCAAACAAGAGAACATAGTACAACAAATATCAATGAACAAGGTCAAGGAACATATATACAAAAAAATCTTTGTCTAATGTTTCTCTCTGAGTCTAAAGACTTTCCAGTTATAATATCAGTCTTTGTAAGAGCTGGTCCGAGTGATGAAGAGGATTCCTGTAGATTTTTTGATGAAGTCCGTATATGGAATCAGACTCTAAAATCCGCTGGCCATGTGCTGCGGGTAATTCAAACGAGGACCAAGCTGACACTTAATATCAAAGGGAAACGTCTTCCAAGTAATAGACACTTTCACCAAACATGGCTTCTTCAGCCTTGTTATTTGCTTAATGCTACATAGTAGTCTAGAAGTTGATTCTTGTCTGTGTAAAGGTCACTCTAGTTGGTAGCTGGAGATCTCCTGTTGTTACAACTGATTTCCAGGCGACAGAGATCAGTTCCCCTGAAGAAAATGGCAGCTTTGGCAGTTGGACTCTATGGCATTGAAGTCCTTCCCCTCTCCAAACCCCACCTTCCTCAGGCTCCACCCCCAAAATCTCCAGGTATTTCCCAACCTGGAGCTGGCAACCCTACTGATTCAGTATAAGGCAGCTTTATGTGTGTTCTTGGTGCTCCAGCATGCTGGGGCGCTTCCAGGTGTCACTCCCAGTCACAATAGGATTGCCATACTGGAAGTGAAGTAGAAAAGTATCTCCTGAAAGGAGGTAGTAAGCAGCACATAGATTTAGCGATACCACTGCCGTTTAGGTGTGCCATAGGCCCTGATTACTCTTGCATCAGAATGCCAGCGTAGTATCAGATATGATAGCAAAATTAAATACGATAAGCTGCCACCTTGTTTCTGCGATCTCTTTGTACCCTAGAAATAGGCAGACAAAAAGCTACAAGAATGAACTGAAGTCTGGCAAGTATAACCCTATTGAGAAACATTTCAGATACTGGCTTACAGTAGTTTAAGAGGAGGATAAAGCAGTCCTGCCAATTGGATGACTTAAAACCCTCCCCAAACTAGCCTTCATTTATTTAGATTTCTGGAGCATGTCATGGTCATCCTTCTGCTCGAGTCCTGGATTTCCTGCTTCTGGAAGAGATATTCTTTCTCTTGCTCCTTGTTCAACTTGCGAGAATGTTTTACATCCTCTTCCCAGTTTCTGAGCCCAGTTGTGAAGCTGAAGTGGGGGGGGGGAGTGAAAAAATGAGCAGAGCACACATAAAGGATGGACAAAAGGGAGTCCGATGCTCTCAGACGTATTCGAGAGGAAAGCTCAGTGTGACCAAGCAACAAAGCAGCAAATAGCTTGATGACTAGGGTTGCCAACCTCCAGGTACTAGCTGGAGATCTCCTGCTATTACAACTTATCTCCAGCCGATAGAGATCCGTTCACCTGGAGAAAATGGCTGCTTTGGCCATTGGACCCTATGGCATTGAAGTCCCTCCCCTCCCCAAACCCGGCCCTCTTCAGGCTCCGCCCCCCAAAACCCCCACCGGTGGCAAAGAAGGACCTGGCAACCCTATTGATGACTGATTGATAGATAGATGACCAATGCCTGTCATCTTGACCAATTAGGAGGGTTCTCCCCACTGCCCTGGGGGGGGGATACAGGTGCAGCAGAAGGAGGAAGTATGGAAGTTGCCTTAATCTAGCACAGGGGGTCCTCTGGTGCCTTTGGGTGCCACGGCGCCCACTGACACCTTTTTTGGTGCCCACCAAGTGTTTTTATAAAGGGGGCAAGGCCAGGTGGAACTTTTGCCCAACAAGACCTTTTGAGCGGCTGAGCAGATTTTGAAAACATTTCTTCAGCCGCTGCCGCCGCTGCACGAATCTCCACTGTGTGACTGAAGTAAGTGGCTGCAGTAGCTGTTTTGTGGCTGGCTCTGCTTTCTGCAGCAGCTATTCTATGGCAGCCATTGTGTGGCTGTGCCCACCCCGTTGAGGCAGAATTCTGAAGGCGCCCACAAGCATGAAAAGGTGGGGGACCCCAGCTTTAGCACATCTCCACTCGCACCATTTAGGATCTAAGCCAACGTTTTAGCTTTGCAAACACAAAAAATGTTAACTTTTCCATTTCCAAAAGAATGAATGCTCCTGTTTAACATGTGACCTGCCAAGCTGAATGCAGCCTTCCAGCCTAGGGTTGCCAACCTCCAGGTACTAGCTGGAGATCTCCTGCTATTACAAGTGATCTCCAGCGGATAGAGATCTGTTCACCTGGAGGAAATGGCTGCTTTGGCAATTGGACTCGATGGCATTGAAGTCCCTCCCCTCCCAAACCCCGCCCTCCTCAGGCTCAACCCCAGAAACCTCCCTCCAGTGGCAAAGAGGGACCTGGCAGCCCTGTTCCAGCCGCATAATGTGAACTGCCAGATGACTGAGATGATCTCTCCTGTTGTTGTGGGAAGTAAAACCAGGAAGGTTAGTTGAGCCCTTAATAAAGTTGCCAACTCCAACCTGATAAATTCCTGGAGATTTGGGGATGGTGCCTCTGGAGGGGAACCACAGAATCATAGAATCATAGAGTTGGTAGGGACCACCAGGGTAATCGAGTCCAACCCCCTGCATAATGCAGGAAATTCACAACTACCTCCCCCCCCCCACACACTCCCAGTGACCCCTGGGGAGGGATTTCACATAGAAACTGTGGTATACCACAGAGTCTGCTCTCTGAAGCTGTCATTTTCTCCAGGGGGACTGATCTCTGTAGTCTGGAGAACTGTTGTAATTAGGGTTGCCAACCTCCAGGTGGTGGCTGGAAATCTCCCGCTATTATAACATCTCCAGGTGACAGAGATCAGTTCTTCTGGAGCAAATGGCCACCTTGGCAGTTGGAATCTATGGCACTGAAGTCCCACCCCTCTCCAAACCCCGCCCTCCTCAGGCTCCACCCCCAAAATCTCCAGGTAATTCCTGACCCGGAGCGGGCAACCCTAGTTGTAATTGCAGCAGAACTCCAGGGCCGACCTGCGGGCTGGCAGTTTTAGTTGTATGTATTTGGCTGGTGGGCTGCCTTCAGCTTGGTGGGTCAAGTTGTGTAGGCCTGTAATTGACTAGCCTTTTCTCCTTTGCCTTGGCAAATGACCAATTATGTGAAAGGATAGCAATTGGTGGCTGTGTACAATGGAGGAGATGTCTTGATGGTGGCTTAGCAAAAAAGAGTTATTATTCTCTCAGAAGACCCCAGTTGGAGATTTGGGGACAGACCTCAGTGGGATATACTTACATCCTCCAAAGCTGCTGTTTTCTCCAGGGGAACTGATCTCTGTAGGCTGGAGATGAATGGTAATTCTGGGAAATCTCAAGGCCCTACCTGGAGGTTGGCAACATGTGTAGTATGATCCGACTCCAGCCTGCCCTGCACCCCCCGTCACCTAAAGCCAAATATTGTGACTGAACTATGGGGGTCCATGTGTTACTCTACTGGTGTGGTCTCTAGAAGCTTCAGTTCTGCGCTGTCATGTGGAATATATTAAACTACTAGTTAGAGTTTGTGTCTTAAATCAGCTGCCTGAACTCTCTTCTCCCCCAGAGAAATATTAGGAAGATTTAACATCTCCTATTGCAAATATGTATTTATTTATCCTTCTCAGTGAAAACTCCCATTTTGGTGGGAATGTCAAGGAATGTTGCTGAATAATACTCAGTTGCGTAAATGGGGCTGTTGAGTAAATGCATTGATTAAAAGCGTATATAATCGGCTATTGTGTGGTCATAATTTTGGAATAGGTTTTTTTTAATCTCCCTCTCCCCCGGTTAGGCCTCGCACCGATGTATTTTACAGCAATTCAGCATGCAAAAATTAAACAGGTGAAATGTTCTCATTGTTTTATCTCCATGAAGGAAAACTTGCGCTTAAGGATGGGGCAGAGCTCCTTCTCAAGTGCAACCTGGTCCAGAAGGAGGGCATCTTGGCCATCTTTTGGGCATGGAGTAGGGGTCACTAGGGTGTGGGGGGGGGAGGTAGTTGTTAAATTCCTGCATAGTGCAGGGGGCTGGACTAGATGATCCTGGTGGTTCCTTCCAACTCTATGATTCTAGAACTCAGCTTTCTGAACCATGTCTGAAGCTGACCTAGGATCTGCTACATTCCAGCAGCTTCTAAACCTGTTCTAGAAATAACGGGTGAAGAAGGAGTATTGTGGCCCAGTTATCACCATTCATCACCCCACTGAGTCCTGGAAATATATGATGCAAAGCCTTGGGGTAGGGTTATCAATCCCCCCCCTTTGGGGCCTGGAGTAGGGTTGCCAGGTCCCTCTTTGCCACCGGCCGGAGGTTTTTGGGGTGGAGCCTGAGTAGGGGCTGTGGCTCAGTGGTAGAGCATCTGCTAGGCATGCAGAAGGTCCCAGGTACAATCCCCGGCATTGCCAGTTAAAGGGACTAGGCAAGTAGGTGATGCGGAAGACCTCAGCCTGAGACCCTGGAGAGGCACTGCCGGTCTGAGTAGACTAGGGTTGCCAATCTCCAGGTACTAGCTGGAGATCTCCTGCTATTACAACTGATCTCCAGCCAACAGAGATCAGTTCACCTGCAGAAAATGGCCGCTTTGGCAATCGGACTCTATGGAAATAAAGCCCCTCCCCTCCCCAAACCCTGCCCTCCTCAGGCTCCACCCAAAAAACTCCCACAAGTGGCGAAGAGGGACCAGGCAACCCTAGAGTGGACAATACTGGCTTTGATGGATCAAGGGTCTGATTCAGTATAAGGCAGCTTCATGTGTTCATGTGAGGGTGGGGTTTGGGGAGAGGAGGGACTTCAATGCCATAGAGTCCAAATGCCAAAGCGGCCATTTTCTCCAGGTGAACGGATCGCTACATGGATTGGACCAATGGACAGATTGAAACATGTTGCAGTTACATACCCATCCTGTTGCAGTGAAATCCTTGACCCAGGCAACCCAGCAGCTATAAATAGTACACATTTAGGCCCAGAGTAAATTTCAAGTATTTTTAACTAGACGTGTTGTTTAGAATAGGAAATTCTTCCAGTCCCCTGCTCTCCATCTTCAGGCAGCACTGCTAACTCCCCCCTCCCCAATTCTCTTTCACATTCTCCTGTAAGATTTGAGATAATGGCTGATCTGCTCCAGAGGCCGTCTCAAATTTATATCCATAATTATTTCTAACTTGCTAATTTTGGCCTTTGGCAACCCTGTGGGAATTCTGCGCATTTAAGGGGGGCTATCAGAACGTCAGCAAGATAGCCTGGCAAAGGCTGTCAGCGTGAGTTGGACAATGAATGAATTCCTGAGTTCCACAGGGCCGCTTGGAAGAACAGTGGCCGACCTATTTTATACTCCCACATAAAGCCTTCTGCAATTTCCCCCCTTTTGGCAACTCGGTGCAAACTGCTGCTTAGTTCTAAATGTTTTGCACCACCACCATCCTATTGGAATGTGATTGCACTTTAAAGCAAATAGCTTCACAAGTATTTATCAAGCTGGTGTTCCACCTATTTCTTTAAAGACCGTGGTATAGATTCATACTTACGGTGGGGCGGCAAGAATCTGGGGTGGGGGCTGGGAAGTTCTGCACTAGGCTGTAATATATTGATCCATTTGGAGTACTGACTTGCCCCCAAAAATATTGTTATTATTTTTTAAAGGCTGCCATTTTACTAATGTTTTTAGAATACAATCAATTCAGACTTGAAAAATGTTTCAGTGACAGGTGGTCACATGCCCCCCCCCCACCAATCAATAGGGCTACAGAAGTGCTTCTCTCATCTGCCCAGGTCTGCCCATCCAAAATTTCCCCTGGATTTTTACAGTCCTCCGTATAATGCTTAAATTATCCTGAAAATAATCCTCCTTTAGCTACCACAAATGTGATCTTGGCTCCAGATGCCTAAAAGGGGCAAGATAGAAGTTATTTATTTAAGGAAAGTGTTCCTTTGTTATAGCCACTGAACTTTAAAAAGGTAACTGTTATTTAAAAGCTTATAAATAAATATTCCTGGCTGTTCTCTGGTATTGTTCTTATTTAAATACTGACATTTCATAGACACTGAATCAAAACACAATGACATTTGTGCTTGGTTGGGAGTGTTATAAAAATTCCTGTTGGTTATAAGGGAAGGACTGGTTTGGCTCATCTGGAAACGTGGCAGTCCCACTTAAAGGGGAAAGTTGGCTAGAGCCCTGATTCCATAGCCTTCAAGGGATTTTTTCAACTAGGGATTTCAGTGGCGGGGGTAGACGCTATCATCAGCAAGCCTATTAGTGATATGTGCTCAGGACTCGGTGAAGGGAGTAGGATTGTGTGTAGGGTTGCCATTTCTTGGAAGGTATAAGTCTGCCAAGGGGCAAGGGTCCCATTAGTGGGACCCACCTACCATGTATGAGAATGAAGAAAAAGAGTTGGTTTTTATATGCTGATTTTCTCTACCTTTTAAGGAAAATAAAACCGGCTTACAATCTCCTTCCCTTCCTCTCCCCACAACAGACACCTTATGAGGTAGGTGGGGCTGAGAGAGTTCAGAGAGAACTGTGACTAGCCAAGGTTGCCCAGCATGCTTCCTGTGGAGGAGTGGGGAAACCAACCCAGTTCTCCAGATTAGAGTCCATTGCTCATGTGGAGGAGTGGGGAATCGAATCTGGTTCTCCAGATTAGAGTTCACCATTCTTAACCACTACACCACACTGGCTCACTGGAGGGAGGGGAAGGGATAGACGGAACATGGGCAAAGGATTTTAAAATTCTGCCCCATTATTAGAGTTGCCAGGTCCCTCTTTGCCACCGGCAAAGACTGAGGAGCCTGAGGAGGGTGGGGTTTGGGGAGGGGAGGGACTTCAATGCCATAGAGTCCAATTGCCAAAGTGGCCATTTTCTCCAGGTGAACTGATCTCTATTGGTTGGAGATCAGTTGTACTATCAGGAGATCTCCAGCTACTACCTGGAGGTTGGCAACCCTACCCATTATACTCCTTGCTCATTTCCCTTGTAATTGGAATGACTCAAATCAGGTGACCGTGCAACATCAGCTCCTGCGATTGGCAGGGATTATGAAACCTCTGGATTGGCCAAGCCAAGATATACATTCTAGGAGCCTAGTCTTCCACTTTTGTCTGGTCAACAAAACAATACACGCTGGACTTTGGGGTTCAAGGTTTTCTATTTTAGACTTCCCCAGTTCTTAACCTTAGAGACCTTGGGCTATAACCTTCAGGTCTAGTTTCAGCTATAGCTGCCCACAACACCACCCTTGCCCTTCCACAGATGAACTTTATGTAAGTCCCCCAACTTAGTTGAGAATGTGGGAGCTTTTGGAATTTAGAAAACATTGAGTGGGCCACCATCACAAAACATCTGCTGTGGGGCCTGGGGCCAGTCATAAAATGTAGGGAAGTTTTAAGCCAATCACCCTCCTATGATGGGGGCAGCTATTTTAAAATGGGAGCTCCCTGCAGACACAAAGTGCTGTTCTGAAACACTTTCTCCCCCATTGAAATTGAGAGACGTAAAGATTGGCTTTACGTCTTCTTCAGGCTCCACCCCAAAAACCTCCCTCTGGTTGTGAAGAGGGACCTGGCAACCCTATTGGGAAGCCTTTGTTCTAAGGAGAGACTGAAACATCAGATATGCTAAGACTAGTGCTGTCAGCATATAGCTCCTCAGTTCCTTTCCAATACTCCTAACTATTAATCTTTCTCTCCTTTGTTTTCCACAGGGTCATATACAAATTAATGGGTTGATTCAGTTACAGCATCATTACATCTGATGACACAGGGCATCTGTCCCCTTTGCCAGGAAATCTTGAGAACTGTAGGCCTGTGAGGGAGACTTGAGGGATCGCTGTCAGATAATTCTCT
The DNA here is from genome assembly GCF_029931775.1 of Euleptes europaea. Taxonomy (NCBI): domain Eukaryota; kingdom Metazoa; phylum Chordata; class Lepidosauria; order Squamata; family Sphaerodactylidae; genus Euleptes; species Euleptes europaea. The sequence goes on from NC_079314.1 coordinate 108,131,283, forward strand.
GTGTCCTTGTTGGTTGAAAGCGTGGTCAAGTTACAGCTGACTTAGGGTGACCCCTCCTGGGGTTTTCAAAACAAGAGACGAACGGAGGTGGTTTGCCATTGCCTGCCTCTGCGTAGCAACCCTGGACTTCCTTGGTGGTCTCCCGTCCAGACACTAATCTGGGCCTACCCTGCTTAACTTCCAAGATCCGATGAGATTGGGCTAGCATAGGCCATCCAGGTCTGTGTTAAGCTGGTATAAAGCCAACATAGGTTTAGTGTGGATATGTCCCCAGTGGCATGGATCTAGTCCTAAATTCTGTCCTCATTGATAGTCAACCACTCTTTTGGGGTGGGGGTGGGGAAACAAAACAAAACCACACACCATTGTTCATTTATGTCTCTCATGGCTGTTTTATGCATTTGCTATTACTTTACTGTTTGTCATTTTGGGCAACATTTTCCTCTGGAAATGCAGCTGGCAAAATTTTTATTTAAGGGAACAATCTGGCCAGTGTTGTGCGCATTTTTAATTCCCATTTGATTTCATTAGGAGAAACTTAAACATGTGGTTAACTTTCCCACTGTAATCATTGGGGCTTAGGAGCGCTTTACTAGGAAGGCGTTGTGCCCAAAATAAATAAATTATTGAAACCAGATCTCATACCTTACTTACCCAAAGATTCCAAAGTTACTGCTACAGCCTTCTGTCCCAAACTACAGCTAAAAGAGGGTGGGAAATGGGTAAATTTTTCACTGTGCTACTTGTTCTTAAGAGCCATCGTGGTGCTGTAGTTAAGGTGTCGGACTAGGATCTGGGAAACCCGATTTCGAATCACCATTCTGGCATGGAAACTTGCTGGGTGACCTTGGGCCGGTCATACGCTCTCAGCATTGACCCTGGCAAATATTTGGACGGGAGACCTCCAAGGAATACCCAGAGCATGACGTAGTGGCAGGCAATGGCAAACCCCCTCTGAACGTCAAGGATCGAACCTGGGACCTTTCTGGCTGCCAAGCAGGTGCTGTGCCACATAGCCACAGCCTCTTGTGGTCATAAGGCCATAGATCTTTGATGTGCTAATGCTACATGCATAGGGTTGTAGAGATCCGTTCACCTGGAGAAAATGGTCACTTTGGCAATTGGACTCTGTGGCATTGAAGTCCCTCCACTCCCCAAACCTTGCCCTCCTCAGGCTCCGCCCCCAAAACCTCCCGCCGGTGGCGAAGAGGGACCTGACAACCCTACACACATAGCAACTTCATAGCTGTGAAGCCAGCTAAGCAGAATGCTCCATGGGTAGCCAGTTTTAACTCTCTCTCTCTGTGTCACATTTAAACTGAATCTTAAAATTTCCTCCTTTCATAGAATTGTAGAATCATAGAATCAGAGTTGGAAGAGACCACCAGGGTCATCTAGTCCAACCCCCTGCACAATGCAGGAAATTCACAACTACCCCCTCCCCCCCAGTGACCCCTACTCCATGCCCAGAAGATGGCCAAGATCCCCTCCCTCTCATCATCTGCCCAAGGTCATAGAATCAGCATAGCTGACAGATGGCCATCTAGCCTCAGTTTAAAAACCTCCTGGGAAGGAGAGCTTACCACTTCCCGAGGAAGCCTCTCCCACTGAGTAGTGTTCTGAACTTGAGGACTGTTTGTTTGCTGATAGGAGAAGGAAAACCTGCTCCACATATCTGTAACAGTATTAGGCAAATATTGGGTTGCGTCTTCATCTCAAAGCGTCTTTAACATTTTCAAAGGGTTGACTACAGTGCTAGTCATATCAGGAGGCTGAATAGCACGAGAGCCTTTCATGCAGACACTACATGTAGCTACCATTGCAGTGACCTTTAGCATTCCTGGCAGGAGACCACAAAAATTGCAAGGAGGTGTATATAAAGACAGCCTAAAAAATTGTGCCAATGGGAGTTAGCTTCCAAGGAAGCATTAATTTCCTCTTCCTGTTTTTCAAGAACTTTTAAGAGTGTCAGGCAAAATGGTTCTTTTGCGTACGGTTTTTGCAGAGCGCGCAGTGGGGACTTTTAAAATTCAATTGTTTTGTTAGCCCTTAAAGAATCTGTGCTGAGCTTTCACTTCCTTTCTTCAACTCTTAATAGAGGAATCTGTGCTTAGACCGAGGCCAAAATCATTAGAGTTGAAGGCTATGGTCAGAAAGATTATGGAATAATCGTCTCTTTCCCATTCAACACATGTGCACCAGATGCCCCAGTTCACGCTCCCAACAGCAAGCAGTATTCCTGAATACTTCTAGTCATGGAAAACATATTGCAGAGTTCGTTTTCATTCTGTGTCATGCATGGCGGAGAAAATTGTCAGCTGAGTTTACTGTTGCATAATCTTTGGTCTGAATCCTAAACTCTTTTGTATTATTGCTTTTTTTCAAAGACAGCTGTTTCAGAGTATTCTTCCAAGACAGAAATCTTGTGCGTATCTATGCCCCAGTCCAGAACTCCTGTATATGTGGTTTGCATCTTGGGCTACTGGAGAACTGGCAGTAGCCCTTGAACCTGCCACTGCTCACTATTAGAGTTGGCAGGTCCCCCCTCGCCATCGGCAGGAGCTTTGTTGTGGTGGGGCTGGGGGGCGGGGTGACCGGTGCAATAACGTCACTGCCGGTGTAAACCCGGATGTGACAGGGAAGCTCTAGCACATTCTTCCAAAAACTCTATGGAAACCATAGAGATTGGGAGGGGTGTGCTAGAGTGCTTCCAGCACTTCCAGGTTTATCCCGGAAGTGACGTTAATCCCCCCCTTCAGCTGGCCTGCTTCTGTCCGCCAGCCAGTTGAGGGGCGGCGGCAGCCCCCTTAATTGGTGGGCAGTTGCCCACCATTACCTGGTATCTGGCAACCCTAGCTCAGTAGGGTGGCAGGGGTAAAAAGGCTCCAGAAATCACTGTCGGAGTGATGGTGTGACATCACTTGTGGGGCAAACCTGGAAGTGCCACCATTGTGTCACTCTAGGATTTGCCAGAAACTCTATGGAACCTAGAGCATTGTGTGAACACAGTGATGCCATTTGCATCTAATTTCATTGGAAGGTCGCTCTGAAGAAGGGATGGATTATGGTCAACCACACCATTCCCCTCAGTGGACTGTGACAGTGGTCCTTACCACACTCATAAGGCACTCAAGTAACTTACCTTGCTTCTGTGGTGGGTGTCTGGTGGGCAGCTGTTACTTTTCAGGGGCCAGATTTAGCCCCAGGAGGTCCAGTTGCTGTTTCCTATAGATGGAGGCTAGAGCAGATCTATAGAAGCAAAAGAACGAGGCAGTTCTTGGTGGTGGGGAAGCGCCACATATTTACAGGAGCATCTTTTCCTATAAGGACTTGCTGGTTGTCCATCCTGGATGCACATGAATTTTTTTTTTCATGCGCCACACCTAAAGCCAACAAACCACCCAATTTTTATATTATGTGGGGTTTAAAACGTGGTTTTGTGGCAGAATAGAGTTGCTAGGTCCCTCTTTGCCTCCGGTGGGAGGTTTTTGGGGCAGAGCCTGAGGAGGGCAGAGTTTGGGGAGAGGAGGGACTTCAATGCCACAGAGTCCAATTGCCAAAGTGGCCATTTTTTTTCAGGTGAACTGATCTCTTTCGGCTGGAGATCAGTTGTAATAGCAGGAGATCTCCAGCTAGTACCTGGAGGTTAGCAACCCTATGGCAGAAACCACTGTGTTGTAAAACATATAACAATTTGAAGAATTGCTGGCATGTGTACTCTCTCTTCTTTTTTTAAAGATTTTGAGAAGAAATAATTTTTTTAAATTGCCCATTGGCTTTGGAAAGGGAAAGAAAATATCATCTGCTGTCTTCAATTAACTCTGTTAACGATTACCAGAGCCTTACAGTATGTGTGGTGTTCTTTAATTAAATCAGAGGAGACATGATTTGAACAAGACTTTAGTTTCACTTTGAAAGTTATTAAATAAACTGATACGGTTTTGTTCCATGGAGGATCCTGGGAGCATCCGGTTAAATTTTAATCATGTGCAGCTAGTCAAATAGTGGCCATTCCAAAAAAACCCGAGGATAATAACTAGATATGGAAAAGATGGTATGTAAGATCATATCTGGAGGCTTAAAACCTGGCACGTATTTGAACAAAGACTGCAGCTTTTCACAGGCTGAAAGAACTAAAGCACCAAGGCGATGGCGTTTGGACCGAACGGGGCTAATTTTCTTTTCGGGGTGAGCTAGCCATCCGTTGTACTAAATGGAGGTTGGGGCAGCTGGTACAGCCCATGACGGCAGAATGTTGTGGAACTATCACTCGATTGCCTAGCACAGTACACATCCAAATATCTTTCCCTCGAGGAACCTTTTCCATGTTGAATTGTCTACTGAGGAACCCTGTGCGCATTGGCTGTGAAAACGCTCAGAAGGCTTCACGTATCATTTCTTTTTTTGCGGTGGGGTGGTGGTGGTAATCCTTAGGAAGCCCCGTGGCGCAGAGTGGTAAGCTGCAGTACTGCAGTCAAAAGCTCTGCTCACAACCTGAGTTCGATCCCGACGGGAGTCGGTTTCATGTAGCCGGCTCAAGGTTGACTCCGCCTTCCATCCTTCCGAGGTCGGTAAAATGAGGACCCAGCTTGCTGGAGGTAAAGGGAAGACGACTGGGGAAGGCACTGGCAAACCACCCCGCAAACAGAGTCTGCCTAGTAAATGTCGGGATGTGACATCACCCCATGGGTCAGGAATGACCCGGTGCTTGCACAGGGGACGACCTTTACCTTTTTAATCCTTACGGCAACCCTGCCAAGAGATTCAGTGCACTGTGTGAATTAGTGTACATGTTTGTTATTCATTCATTGCATGCAATTAGAAATGCTGACTCGTTAAAACCAAATGTCTGTGTCCCAGTGCGAGACCTCGAGTCAATCCTTCGACAACCCCCAGTCTGCAAGATATTGATGCAGGCACTCAAGGAGACATACAGAGTTCCCCTCAGAATCAAAGCATTTCCCAAAGATGAGGCATGAAAGAGCAAAGGCAAAGACAGGATTTGGAGCCATCATCTATCAGCGATGGTTGGAGGGGGGCGTAGGGCATCATCCTTTCCTCCTTCAACAGCTCGTCCTTTCATATTTGTCATTAGAGGTTTACCTGTATTCTATTTTCCTGCTTTTTGAAGCAGACAGCAGAGACTTAGTTTAAATGTGATGCTGGCAAGACAAAGAACTTACCCTTACAACTTTGGACTCACCCTTGGAGTCAGGATAGAAATCTAATAAAATAATAATAAAAAAACACCCTTCTACCTTCTGACTGGGATATAAGGGCTCAGGGATCTCCATTCCTACTGGTATTTGTTGGTATTTACAATGCTACTGGACTCAAATCTTGCCTTTCCTCTGTAGACCAACACAGCTTCCCCCCAAACACTACAGTATATGATATAGAAAACTATTATATGATACAGCGCTGCTATTTACCAACTCATCCCAGTTCCCCAGTTGTGTATTTTGTTTTAACAAAACCAAAGTTTGAGATTGGCGTAACCTATTTTGCATGATGAATGGCTAACCTAAATGCCAAAGTGAGGAGGCACCTAAGAGTCAAAATAAACAAACCTTGGCAAATTCTGCCAAGAGTATAAAAATCTACTTGGCCATTCATTCAGAACTGACTTTGGTTTGGCCAGGTTGAAAGGACTGTTCTTTTCTTACTTCTGTACAGTCCTTATCTGTTTTAAATTCAGGACTTCTTCATAGAAATGATACGTTGTTGGAAACAAAAGGCTTTGAAAAACGCGCTCAGCGGAGTCCTGGACACTGAAATCCTCTTCTCTGTGTGATATCTATGTAAAACGAGTATATTTTTGCTTTGTGGGAACTTCTTAAGAAAAACAGACAAACGTATCCACCCAAACAGACTGTGGTATTTATGCTGGAGCCCTCCTTCTAGATCCGTTTCATATGTTCTTAGACTGGCAGAATGGATACCTGACCTGGTCACAAAGGCTGGAACTCGATGTTATGGCAGACGCGCTACTTCTGCCAAAAACAGCAGCCTTGTGTCTCCCTCTCTTCCTATTAACACTGGACGATACAAAACACGGGATGCGACATCCGTGCAGGGCGAATTTTCCCATCCCTGCAGTGAAATGGAGAAGTAGGATAACTTTTAGCACCGCAGGATCACAAGATATATTTTCAATCCCTGCATGTTAACAAGGTAAAGGTAGTCCTGTGCAAGCACCAGGTCATTACTGACCCATGGGTGACATCACATCACGACATTTCCTAAGCAGACTGTTTACGGGGTGGTTTGCCATTGCCTTCCCCACTCATCTACTATTTATTTATTTATAGCCCGCCCTCATTCCTGGCAAGCTGGGTACTCATTTTACCAGCCTCGGAAGGTTGGAAGGCCAAGTCAACCTTGAGCCGGCTACCTGAAACTGACTTCTGTCGGGATCGAATTCAGGTCATGAGCAGAGCTTTTGACTGCAGTACTGCAGCTGACCACTCTGCGCCACAGGGATCATCCCTAGATGTTAGGAGGAGGAAATGTTCTCTAAATTCTCAACTTTCATTTAAGCAAAAAAGTAAGTCTCTGTCCCTCCCTCTTGCAGAGATATAAGGGGAAAGGGCTATCTTAATAATGGAGGGAGCTAGAGACTTACTTTTAAAAAAAAATGACGGCATGAAATTCATAGGACATGTTACACCTACTGGTACAATGGTTTATCAATATAACCATATTCAAAAAACCATATATTTTTTTAAAAAAAATTAAAAATTGCAGAAGCCCTGGCAAGGACAGAGTGGTTGCTGCTTGGGGGAGCAGGGCAGGGAAACTGCGGGGAAACCTGCCATGCGGAAGCTCCATTGCAGCTGTGCTTAATCTGCTGCTGCACCAGCAATGGGGAAACCACACAAGCCCCTCCTTGTGTGGAAACCACCTAAGTTTAATTACATCTATTCCATTCGTTTCCTGTCCATCCTCCAATGAGTTCAGGGCAACACTCAAGGCTCTATCGACTAATTTTTATCTTCATAACAATCCTGTAAGGTAGGCCAGGCTGCAGGGGGGAGCGAGAGTAATTGTCCCAAGGTCATCAAGTGAGCTTTGTGGCCAGATGGGGATTTGAACTCTGGTGCTCAAACCACAGTGGCTCTTGGCACCCCATTGATTTAAGAGGGAGAATTACATACATACTGAAGTGTGGGGGCCAACACAGCACCTCTTTGAGAGGAGTATCTCCACAGTAGCGCCACAAAGCAGAATAATCTGTAAGTTTCCAACATTGGGTAGTTTTCCCGCATGGAAATTGTACACTTCAGCTGTGGCGCTGAGGGACATTTCATACCAGAGGCAACTGTAAAAGCTGCATATGTGACATGATTTTTATCTGATGGTTTCATCTTAATAGTCCTAAAACCAGTGCCTGGGCTGCTTTGATTCATCTCCAGTACGAGCACACTACAGATAATATTTCACTTGTTCTAAGCCCCAGAAGACTAATGGCAGCCCAGAAGTTAAAAGGAGATAATTGATCTAGGTTTTGTGCATATTTCCCTCTTTTTAAAAATAGCTAAAACATATCAAGGGGAAAGCTCCAGTGGAAAAGGCCTTCCTTTCTATCATATGCTAAAATATTATGTTCCTTTGAGGCTGGGTTTCACGTCATTTCATGAATTACCAAGTCTGTCTTGAGAAATATAGGTAATTTATGCACGGGGACTTGGATTCATGTTCGCCCTTTGCCTGACTCGGTTGTTCCTTGGAGTTCTGCACGGGTTTTCCATCCATTAGACATGACCTCGCTGCCAGCCCTCGCAACGTCTGTGTCTTCCCATTCCTCTGTTAACACGACTCTTCCCTCTCCCCTGAGCTCAGCCCGGCGACGAGGATGATCAGGGGCCTGGAGACCGAGCCCTATGAGGAAAGGCTGAGGGAGCTGGGAATGTTTTGTCTGGAGAAGAGGAGGTTGAGGGGGGGCATGCATGATTGCTCTCTTTAAGTCTTTGAAGGGCTGGGAGGGAGCTGTTCCTGTTGGCAGCAGAGGATAGGACTCGCAATAATGGGTTTAAATTGCGGACGGAAAGGTAGCGGCTGGATATTAGGAAAACATTTTATTACAGCAAGAGTTGTTCGACAGTGGGATCAGCTACCTGGGGAGGTGGCGAGCTCCCCCTCACTGGCTGTCTTTAAGCAGAGGCTGGACAAACACTTGTCAGGGATGCTCTAGGCTGATCCTGCATTAAGCAGGGGGTTGGACTAGATGGCCTTTATGAACCCTTCCAACTCTATGATTCTGTGTCCCCCCCCCACGAGGGAGTACCTGTTTGGAAACTGCTGCTTCCATCATAGGAGGATGCTTAGCTTGGAATCGCCTAACCCAGGGGTGTCAAACTCAATTGTTATGAGGGCCGGATATAACATAAATGTCACTTGGTTGGGCCGGACCATGCCTCGCCAGCCCAGATCGAGAGTGGGGTGTGTGTGGCTTCCTCAGCTGGCTTGCGGGCCGGATAAGAGCTCTCAAGGGGCCGGATCCGGCCTGCGGGCCTTATGTTTGATGCCCCTGGCCTAACCTTTTATGGAAAATTTCCAGGTTTTAGTAGCCATTTTGTATTTGCTCCCACTAGGGTTGCCAACTGCCAGGTAGTAGCAGGAGATCTCCTGCTAATACAACTGATCTCCAGCCGATAGAGATCAGATCACCTGGAGAAAAATGACCGCTTTGGCAATTGAACTCTATGGCATTGAAGCCCCACCCCAAACCCCACCCTCCTCAGGCTCCACCCCAAAAATCCCCCACTGGTGGTGAAGGAGTACCTGGCAACCCTAGCTCCCACCCACCCATGGCAGCATTTTGTTGTGGCACCTGCTACCTGTTCTCACAATCCCTACTGTGCCCACAAGCTCAACAAGAAATAGCTTTTGTGCAGGACAAAGAGTGGCACATACAAATGGGTATTGGTTGCGATGTTTCCTTTGCTGGATTCCTGGATGCAACCGCAGGTCCTGTGCGCACAGCTCGCCCCGCCCCAAGCGGATTGCACCCCAGAGCCAAACGGAGGGTTGATACTGCCAGCTCTGAGGGTGCCTCTCTCTTGAAAAGGGAGGACAGGGACCAAATCTTGTCCCTCCTTCTCTGCTCCCCCTCTGATAGGAGCTATCAAGTGTGATGGTTCCAATCAGTTATTGGCGCAGTGCGCAAAATCATCATTCCGTTACATGCTGTGGAGGTTCCTGTCTCCTCTGCAAGATGGCATGCTCCATATATATGTGCAAGACCGAGGTGTGATCCGAGTCTTGTTTCCTGTTACGATTAACATGTCGCAGAAATACTGTTCCCAGACATTTGTGGAGCATCTGAGGTGGAATCCCCCCCCAATGCAATGTCTTCCGTAGACTGACACGAATGGAGGGTACTTGCTTCCCCAAAGAGGGGAAATAAGGAACGCAGGAGATCAGAATGCTGAGCTAGTTAATTAAATTATAGTTAAAACACAGTGCTGGTGAGGCAAAGGAATTATCTCTTGGAACTGACTTTGCACCCACGCTGGGTCTCATTTAATGTGGGCTGCCGGCCTGTGAAAAGCAAATTACTATGCGCTTCTCACTTGTCTGAGTGGTGAGAAGTTCTGGGGCAGCTTGTAGCTGGGCTGGTTCTCTTTGGAAGAGAGGGCGCTGGAGACGTAGGACGTCTTTGGCTGCTTCTGCCAGGGAAAACGCCAGGGACAGTGCGCAGAAAACCCCTGTGTGGATGCTGTGTTGCCGGTGTGAATGCAACAGGAAGTTCTACTTTTAAGAAAAAATTCAATCTCAAAATCTTGTGCTACATGCTGTAAGTTATGCTAACTAAATGTGCATCAGTACTTCGAACTGTGAACGTGGCTGAGCATTCCCCTTGAGTGTCTTGCACGTATGCACACGCACACACCATCCTCATCCTCTGATTTTATTATCCTTTCTATTTCCTTGTGGGCATCTGAGCTCTTTGTTTGCGCAAGTTAGTAGCATGGCCAGGGGCTACCCTGGGTGGCTAGCAGGTTGATTACTATACTTGTTATTTCATTCATTCATTCATTCATTCCATTCCATTCCATTACACTTTTACCCCGCCCTCTCCAGCCCAAATTTTTGCTATGCTGAAGAATAACTGGATATACTTAATTACTATAGTGGTTGGATTGTCTTAGGATCTAGGAGACCCAGGTTCGAATACCCACTCTACCATGGATGCTTGCTGGGTGGCCTTGGGTCAGTCACACTCTCTTTCTCTCAGCCTAACCTATCTCACATCAAGCTCCGTGGCGCAGAGTGGTAAACTGCACTACTGCAGTCAAAGCTCTGCTCACGACCTGAGTTCGATCCTGATGGAAGTTGGTTTCAGGTAGCCGTCTCAAGGTTGACTCAGCCTTCCATCCTTCCGAGGTCGGTAAAATGAGTACCCAGCTTGCTGGGGGTAAAGTGTAGATGATTGAGGAAGGCAATGACAAACCACCTTTAGTCTATGTAGTAAATGTTGTGATGTGATTTCACCCCATGGGTCAGTAATGACCAGGTGCTGATCGGGGCCTGGAGACCAAGCCCTACAAGGAAAGGCTGAGGGACTTGGGAATGTTCCATCTGGAAAAGAGGAGGTTGTGGGGGGGCATGATTGCTCTCTTTAAGTATTTGAAGGGCTGTCATTTAGAGGAGGGCAGGAAGCTGTTCCTTTTGGCAGTAGAGGATAGGATTCGCAATAATGGGTTTAAATTACGAATGGAAAGGTTCTGACTAGACATTAGGAAAAAAAGTTTTTACAGTGAGAGAAGTTCAGCAGTGGGATCGGCTGCCTAGGGAGGTGGTGCACTCCTCCTCTCTGGCGGTCTTCAAGCAGAGGCTGAACAAACTTGTCAGGGATGTTCTAGGCTGATCCTGCATTGAGCAGGGGGTTGGACTAGATGGCCTGTATGGCCTCTTCCCACTCTATGATTCTATGAATTGGGCAAAGGGGGTGGTTGGACTTCAGAAAGCAGTAGGAAATGAGCTATTCTGAACAAGGCAGACGTATTGATGATGGTCGGTGTTGGAAATATGGCATCTGGATGGGAATGCATTCTTCCTGAAGGATCTTGTACTTAACCTGGGGGGATGGGCTCTCTGGATCCAGTGCTGCTCTAGGAACCCCAGAAAACAATGGCGGCCCAGGAATGCCTTTTATTTGCTTTGGCTAATTCACTGTGTGTGTTGCATACTGTCAAGTCGCTTCTGACTCATGGTGACCATGTGAATTCCTGACCTCCAGCACATCCTATAATTAACAGCCTTGCTCAGGTCTTGCAAATTGCTGTGGTTTCCTTTATCGAGTCAACCCATCTCATGTTGGCTCTGCTGGGTTTTTATCTGTCATGGTACTCACTGGTACTGAGTACCAGCACCTTTCTGGGGAGGGCCTTCACAGAAGTGACCCCACTGCTATAGAACAAGCTCCTTTTGGAAGCCAATGAAGACATTTTTTTTAATCCTACTTTTGATAATAGAATTTAGGCTACTGCCCGTGAGCTGCTTTCAGTAATGTTTTAGAGCTTTCAGGCGTGTTGTGGTTATTTTTAGATATTTCTAGTTAGAGTTTGATAGGATTTTAAACTTTGATTTTATTGCATTAATGCTGCTTTGAATAGTAAATCGCTTTCTGGTTTTTTTTTTTTTTTGAAAGGCAGTACAGAAGTTTATTTATTTATTAATTGCTTCATGTATACCTTCCCTTTCTCCCCATTGGGAACCCAAAGCTGCTTACATCGTTCTTCTGTCCTCCATTTTTTCCTCACGACAACCTTGTAAAATAGGTGAGGCGGAGTGTGTGTGACCCAGCAGGCTTCCATGGCAGAGCAGGGATTCGAACCTGCATCTCCCAGATCCTAGTCCCATAGGGTTGCCAACCTCCAGGTACAAGCTGGAGATCTACTATTACAAATGATCTCCAGCCGACAGAGATCAGTTCACCTGGAGAAAATGGCCGCTTTGGCAATTGGACTCTATGGCATTAAAATCCTTCCCCTCCCAAACGCCGCCCTCCTCAGGCTCCGCCCCAAAAACCTCCCACCGGTGGTGAAGAGGGACCTGGCAACCCTATAAGTTACACAATCTATCTAACCACTACACCACACTGGTTCTCAAGCACAGGTAAATAACTATGTGTTAATATTCTCCCATTTTCAGGAGATGCCTGCCCATTTTTCTGTAAACCTATGAAGTAAATATATCTATGAATCTATATAGAATATATCTATGAATTAGGGGCTGTGGTTCAGTGGTAGAGCATCTGCTTGGCCTGCAGAAGGCCCCAGGTTCAATCCCCGGCATCTCCAGTTAAAGGGAGTAGGCAAGTAGGTGATGTGAAAGACCTCTACCCAAGACCCTGGAGAGCCGCTGCCGGTCTGAGTAGACAATACTGACTTCGATGGACCAAGGGTCCGGTTCAGTAGAAGGCAGCTTCATGTGTTCATGTAATCTTTGTGAACATATGCGAGTGAAACGTGCTTCCAGTTTTAATCTAGAAAAAAATAATAACCGCTGCCAAAGGGCAACCTGTGTTTCCAAGTGTATGTTCCAAGTCTCAAAAGTTACGAGAAAAACTGGTTTTAGAAGCAAACCATCTGCTCGCTGCTTGTATAAACTGCAAGGATCGCTGCGGTTCAGGCAGCCCCCTCTGACCTGAAAGGTCGGTTCAGACGAGGTTCCTCAGCTGCCACTCCCACATTCCAGCTCCTACTGCAAACAGAGATTTGGAGATTTGGAAACCTGCAAACAGAGGTTTGGAGATTTGGAAACCTGCAAACAGAGATTTGGAGATTTGGAAACCTACACCTTTGCATTGCCTTTCACAGCCCAACTCCTCAGGACAGACAGGGGGCCGGGGGAGGGGGGAGAGAGAGAGAGAGTCACTTGTGAAACCTCTTTTTGCAAGAGTCCAGTAGCACCTTAAAAACTAACAAAAATATTTTCTGGTAGGGTATGAGCGTTCGTGAGCCACAGCTCACTTCTTCAGATACAGCTAGACACATTCTAGCTGTATCTGAAGAAGTGAGCTGTGGCTCACGAAAGCTCATACCCTACCAGAAAATATTCTTGTCTTTAAGGTGCTACTGGACTCTTGCCCTTTTCTACGACTGCAGATAGACTAACACAGCTACCCACTGTGAATTAAAGACAGATGGATTCACATTCTAGCTGTATCTGAAGAAGTGAGCTGTGGCTCACGAACGCTCATACCCTACCAGAAAATATTTTTGTTAGTCTTTAGGGTGCTACCGGACTCTTGCCCTTTTCTACGACTGCAGACAGACTAACACAGCTACCCACTGTGAATTAAAGACAGATGGATTCACATTCTAGCTGTATCTGAAGAAGTGAGCTGTGGCTCACGAAAGCTCATCCCCTGCCAGAAAATATTCTTGTTAGTCTTTAAGGTGCTACTGGACTCTTGCTCTTTTCTACTCCGTTGCCTGGATTCGTCAATCTTCAGATCTGAAGAAGTGAGCTGTGGCTCACGAAAGCTCATCCCCTACCAGAAAATATTCTTGTTAGTCTTTAAGGTGCTACTGGACTCTTGCCCTTTTCTACTACCGCAGACAGACTAACGCGGCTACCCACGGTGAGTTCTCTCTCTTTGCAAGCAAGGGTGTCGGCTTCCCTGTTACATCACACAACCCAGCAGCTGAGAGAGAAGCATTGCCCCACCTCCCCTCCCTCCCTCTCCCTCCTAAAAATGCGCCTGATCGTTGCAAAGGGGCTCTATTAGAGAGAATACTGTAAAGGGGGGGGGGAGGTCCCGGATCATATGATCCCAGTGCAGAGGGACTCAGTGGGTGGAGGATTCGGGAGCGAGAGAGAGAGGGATCCAGAAACACAAAGGATCCGGCCGGGATCGTTAGCGGGGAGGTGTCAGGGGAAGGAGTCTCCACCGGCCCTGCTTTCTGGAGGCATACGGGAATAGATAGATAGATAGATAGATAGATAGATAGATAGATAGATAGATAGATAGATAGATAGATAGATAGATAGATAGATAGATAGATTTCCACCCTGCAACTTCGTTGCACGCCTGGGTCGTTCCTCCTTGGTGCTCCTTCCGAGGCGGCTGTCCACCGGGCCAAGCGCCAGCCTCCGCTCTCTCCTTCCCCGGCATGAGCAGCGGGGCGTGTTGCCGGCCGAGCCTCTCCGGCCTTTCCAAGTGAGTCCCCGGTTGGCTTCGATTGTGCGGGGAGGGGGCCTGTCGCGTCTCTGTCTGCTGGGCTACTTTTTGCAGCGTGTGTGTGTGTGTGTGTTGGGGGGGGGCAGGGCCAGATTTAGGTTCGATGCGGCCCTAAGGTCATGGGGCCCAACAAGAGACCATGGAAGACCCAACAAGAGATGGGTTGACTCAATCAAGGAAGCCGCAGCCTTCAATTTGCAAGATCTGAGCCAGGCTGTCAAAGACAGGACATTTGGGAGGACTTTCATTCATAGGGTCGCCATGAGTCGGAAGCGACTTGACGGCACTTAACCCACACACACACATATGTCCAGCTGTCCTTTGTCAACAACACATTGTCACTGTTTTTTTGCGTTGAAGATATGCTATACGGTAATTTATGGACCTAATAGGTGTCTAAAGCCATTTGCACATAACAAAATATGTATTTTATCAAAGTAATTTGTTTTTTATCTTATGTTTTGGAAATGTACATCCAGGTTTTTTTCCTTTAAATTTTTTTGGGGGGGCCCCAAGGGAGTGGGGCCCTAAGCAATAGCTTGTTTAGCTTATAGGTAAATCCGGCACTGTATGTGGGGGAGAAACATTTATTCATGGGAGATTTTGCCTTGGATTTGCCGCTCTCTAGATGCACATTTTCCCCATCTGAGTTCTCAAACTCTGCATGGGGGCTCATTGTTGAGTTTGGAGAATTTAGATGGGGAAAATGTGCATCTAAAGAGTGGCAAATCCAAGGCAAAACCTCTCATGAACAGTGGCGGTAGGGTTGCCAGCTCCCTCTTGCCAACCGGCAGGAGGTTTTTAGGGCGGAGCCTAAGGAGGGCAGGGTTTGGGGAGGGGAGGGACTTCAATGCCATAGAGTCCAATTGCCAAAGTGGCCATTTTCTCCAGGGGAACTGATCTCTATCGGCTGGAGATCAGTTGTAATAGCAGGAGATCTCCAGCTAGTACCTGGAGGTTGGCAACCCTAAGTGGCGGACTGTCCCGAGTGTCAGCTTGCCCAATGGCAAGTAGGCCCTGTGGGTCCCTGGTGACTTGGGCCCCCTGAAACATTAGACCATATGTTAAAAATGTGAATGGCCTTTTAGTAGCTTGAAAACATAATAGAAGTTCTAATGCAATTATTGTATGAGACTGAAATTTTAATTGTACCTTTTTCCCACTTACGTATTTTTTTTGAAAATTTTATTTATTTATTATGAAAATTAAATGATAGCCTTCTACTTGTGGGTGGGCCCCCTTTGTCTCCTGGCAACCAATATTTTAGACCCAGCCCACCACTGACAACACACCCTTGGCTCTGAAGGGGAAAGGAAGAAGCAAGGGACCAGAAGTTGCAAACGCGGCGGGGATCTGGGAGCAAATCCTGCAACTGCATATGCCACTCCCCCCCTTTTTAGTCAAAGGGCCACATCTTTGGGGAGGGGCCGCGTCTCAGTGGTAGAGCATCTGCTTGGCATGCAGAAGGTCCCAGGTTCAATCCCCAGCATCTCCAGTTAAAGGGACTAGGCAAGTAGGTGATGCGAAACACCTCTGCCTGAGACCCTGGAGAGCCGCTGCCGGTCAGAGTAGACAATACTGACTTTGAGGGACCAAGGGTCTGATTCAGTATAAGGCAGCTTCATGTGTTCATCATGTGTTCATTTGTTTGCTTGGAGACAGACATACTGTGGTCTGATATAAAGGGTAGAATTAAAAAAAAATACTGGCTGCTTGTTTGATATAATGTTATTTATTTATTTAGACCAGTGTTTCTCAACCTTTTTGCCCTTGCGGAACCCTTGAAATAATATTCATGTCTCCCGGGGGGGGGGGGAAGCCTACATATGATTTACATATGATTTACATATGATTAACATATGGTTAGCCTATTCATCACTATTTCTCGCGGAACCCCTGGCGAACCCTGGTTTGGAAACGCTGATTTAGACTTTCATCCCGCCCTCAGTCCCAGGCCGGGCAGGTAACAATTTGTTAGCAAGATGCCGTTTTTCAGAAGTCACTTTCCTCTGAGTGAAACTTGGATGTTGCTTAATCTCTGAGCAAATACTAGAACCCTGCCTGTGTGGTTTACCAAGGGTCAGGGATTGTGGAGTGGATTAACTGATGGTATGATATTGATGGAGAAACTGCTTGTGCACGCTCGATTTGCCTCTTTTCTAAAACTTCGAAGGTGATTGAGTCTCCGCAAGAAAAAAAAGGTGCAACTGTCTAACAGTTTCAGGAATTACAGAAATGCGTCAGATGAGGATGCAGAACAGAGTTAACTAAGTCCTGTAATGTTAGAGTTAACTCTTCATATAATCACTGGTGATGAATTAAAAAATCAGTGTTTGTTTAAAAACAGTAATAACAATAAATGTGTAACCTGACAGATTGCAGAGAGGAGCCCAAAACAGTGATGATGCTTTACACCTTCGCAACTTGCTCCCCGCTCCAAAAAAGACCCAAATGTGTTAAAATGTTGAATCGAATTTTAAAACAAGTCAAACTCTGGATTTTACATCATGATTCATAATGTGAGAATCCCCAAAGAGGGTAACATTGTGTGCCGGCCAGACATTCCCCTAAACTACGGAAACGATTAGTTCATCTCAATAAATGGCCGCCACATGCAGCCAACTGGGGCTCATTTAGTGGCTCATATTGGTAGTCAACTCCGTTTGACCTTGCCACACAATAGTCTGATCCCTGTGTTTCCTTCCCCTGCATATTTCCAACTAGCAACAATCTACATCCTCGCCCATCCTGCTTTTGGAAAAACCACTCATCTGTTCAACTTGAGAATCTTGGAAAGTATCACATTCTCGCACATTCTAGGGTTCTCAGACTGTTCAACTTGAGTTTGTTGGAAAGTGGTATATTCATGTGGTCTGGGGTTCTTAGACTAACTTCAGTTTGTTGGAAAGGGCATATTCACATGCTCTAGGGTTCTTAGACTGTTTGATTTGTGTTTGCTGGAAAGTGGCACAGTCACATAGTATAGGGTTCTTAGACTATTCAATTTGCATTTGTTGGAAAGTGGCATGTTCACACGGTTCAGGGGTTTTAGACTGTTTGGTTTGTGTTTGTTGGAAATTGGCTCCTTAAGTTGCAGTATTGCAGTCAAAAAGCTCTGCTCATGACCTGAGTTCGATCCCAAGGGAAGTTGGTTTCAGGTAGCTGGCTCAGGGTTGACCCACCCTTCCATCTGTGAGGGTCTCTGTCTTTGTGTCTCTGCTTTCCATCACCTGCGGTGTTATCAGTGAACTCGTAAAAGCAGTTCACACCTTCTGGTCTCAGGCGCCAGGCCTGATGGCCCATGTATCTTCCCCCCCGCTGTTCTTCCTGCCAGTACTCCCTCAGGCCGGTGCGGCCTTGGAAGTGTGATAGCCGCACCAGACTTCCTGGGATCCGTCTGATGTTTTGTATTATGCCAAGCTTGTAACTTCCCATAACAATAAGTGTGAACCCCAGTGCCCCAGTGCCCTGGAGTCAATATATTCTGTAAACCCGTATAGCCCCTCACTTGCAACTTTCTACCTGTGCCTGTCTCATCTCCTGAAGGCTTCAATAAATCTATTGTTTCTGTATCAACGTCTGAGCAACTGATTTGGAGAAGCAAACTCAGAGAGGGGGATCTCTCACATTAAGTTGCAAGTCCTTGCCTCTCGGACTGCAGCTGTACCGCTTTGGACAGAATGTCAGCCGACGAGGACACCACCCCTAACCCCGATGCCCCCAAGGATCCGGACGAGCCGGAGAAGCCGGACCCGAAGGAGGAGGGAGCCAAGCCAAAGGAACCGAAGGGTCGCGCCCCCGACCAAGATCGGGACGGACGTCCCCGGGGGCTTACTTATTGGCTGGACTCTCCCAAGGGCTGGTCGCTCTCGCGGACTGCGGCGAAGGATCGCCGGTTGGCCTTCCCCAGCACGGGACTCGAAGGGGACCCGGCCCGCAAAGAGGCCCTCATGGAGGAAGAACGAAAGCAGTGGCAGGAAGACCGCCGGGCTATGCAGGAGCAGATGGAGATCATGCAACGCGTAATGGGTGAGATGGCCACGACCCTAGATGCGCTGAAGTTGCAACCTCCAGCCGGTGCTCCCCCAGACGGGGCGCCGGTAGTTCCGCCCGCAACCCCTGCCCCCCCGGCCCGTCGGGAACTGAAAGTCACGTATGACGGGTCGGGAGACCAGTTGACCTTTTTTATGGTCCAAGTAGACATTTTTATGCGGGAACAAGGCCGAACCTTCGTTTCTGAGGAGTCCCGGGTGCAGTACGTGGCTTCCTTACTGCAAGGGGAGGCGGCTGCCTGGATGGTGTTGCAGTATGAACTCCGCTCGCCGGTGCTGCGAACCCTGGACGAGTTCATGGTAGCACTCCGAAACCGTTTTGAGGACCCGACTCTGGGTGAGCGGGCTAAAGCCTCCCTGATGCAACTGCGCCAAGGGACTAAGTCGGTGGCGCAGTATGCAAGTGAGTTCCAGTCACTGGCTAGCCGAATTCTGGACTGGAGTGAAGCTACCTTGGTACAATGTTTCAGGGAGGGTCTCAACCCAGACCTCCAACATTGGGCCTTCATGCAAGGGAACCCCCCGGATGTGGAAGGTTGGGTTCGCCATGCTGCTGACATCGAGAATCGCAAACAACTCCTGAACTTGTCCAAGCAACGGCTTGGGCGAGACCCCAGGCCCCGAGGTGACCGTGGCCGGGAACTCCGGCAAGGGGGTGGCGGGGGTCTCTCGGCCGCGGAACGCCGCAAGCGGTTCGAGGCCGGCGTCTGCCTGATCTGCGGGGGAAAGGGTCACTTTGCATCGCAATGCCCCTCTCGCTCAGGCCGTCCGACCCCCCCCCGCCAAACCCAGGCCGAGCCGACGAAACCGGCCGCCGACAGCCAGCCTCGCCGCAGAAGTGGACCACTGAGCCGGCGCTCCGGCGCACCCTCCGCTCTCCACGCGCGCCCCCAGGATGGGGCATCCGACTCTACGGTCCCATCGGGGTCCCGGATTACAAATACCGTCTTTGATTCGGACGGCTCCCCGGAAGCCACCACCCCGTCCCCCTCTTCCAGCGAGGAGGAAGAGTGGGAACAGCCGGCAAAAAACGCCGTCGGTCTGCTGTAGAGGGGGCTCCGCAGCAGACCGTCCCTATCGTTGTGCAAGGAGCTCCACCGATGGTAAGCGCCCAAGAGGACAATGTATTTGTGCGTGTTCATCTGTCCCTACCCAAAGGGGGTCCCCCGTTAGAGGTCCCCGCGTTGGTCGACTCGGGGTGTGCCCGCACCATGATAAATGAGGAAACTGCCAAGAAGTTGGGTGTCCGGCGCAAGCGGCTTCCGGGACCCCTCCGTTTTTCCCAAATGGACGGGAGTGACTTTAAACGGGGCCCTGTGACCCACAGAACTGCAGCCGTGATTATGTCCGTGGGGGAACATTGGGAACGGTTGTATTTCACCATCGCCCCTATTGTAACCCCTGTGGTGTTAGGGATGAACTGGTTAAGGGGACACAATCCCTCCATTGATTGGGTTAAACGGGTGCTTTCCTTCCCCGAAAACCCCTGTGGGTTGCATGACAAGGAACGGGTACTCAGAACTCCAGCCGCCGCACTGGTAGGGTCCCCCGCCCCAGTCTCTCCTCAATTACCCTCTGAGTACTCGCAGTTTACTGATGTTTTCGATGTTAGAGAGTGCGACGAACTGCCTCCCCACAGAGAAACGGACTGTGCCATCGAGATTGTAGGGGAAGGCAAACTGTCTAAGGGAAAGGTTTACCCCATGAGCCCTAGTGAAAAGACTGTATTGCGAGACTATCTGGATGTCAATCTGGCGAGGGGTTTCATACGCCCCTCCAAGGCTCCTTATTCAGCCCCAGCTTTCTTTGTAAAGAAAAAGACGGGAGATTTAAGACTGTGTATTGACTTTCGCAGACTGAACGCAGTCACCCAGTCTAATGCTTACCCCCTCCCTCTTATTCCTGACCTTCTAGCACAATTAAAGGAGGGCCGAATCTTCACCAAACTGGACTTGGTAGAAGCCTACCACCGCATTCGCATCAAAGAAGGAGACGAACCCAAAACGGCCTTTTCCAGTTGTTTTGGGATGTTTGAGTACCTGGTCATGCCGTTCGGACTTTCGGGGGCTCCGAGTGTCTTTATGCAATTAATTAATGAAGTTTTGCATGATTTACTGTTTCGGGGGGTGGTGGTATTTCTCGATGACATTCTTATTTACTCTGAGACCATGGAAGAACATGTGCGCCTAGTGCGAGAAGTGCTCCAGCGGCTGCGGGAGCACAAACTGTATGCTAAGGTGTCCAAGTGTGAATTCCACCAACCTTCTATTACATTTCTGGGGTATGTGATTTCCCACCAAGGGTTGGAAATGGACCCCGCCAAGGTCCAGGCGGTGCGGGACTGGGAAACCCCCACTACCCGCCGCCAACTTCAACAGTTTTTGGGGTTTGCCAACTTTTACCGGAATTTCATTCCCAACTTTGCCCAAGTTGCGCTTCCCCTCACTGCCCTGTTGCGTACCAAGGACAGGGGGGCTAGCGCCGCACTCCCCTCAGCCCGTCTGCAATGGTCTCCCCAGTGCCAGCAAGCTTTTGAACGTTTAAAGCTACTTTTTTCATCCGAACCCGTTTTGGCTCACCCGGATTGCACCAAGCCCTTCGTGGTGCAGGTGGATGCCTCGGATGTAGCCATGGGCGGGGCCCTATTGCAGAGGGATGAGGGGGGACGGTTGAGGCCATGCGCCTACTTCTCCAAGAAGTTTTCCCAGTCCGAAATCAACTGGGCCATTTGGGAGAAGGAGGCAGCAGCGGTCAAACATGCCCTTACCATATGGAGACACTTCTTAGAGGGGGCCGAGCTGCCGTTCGAAGTGTGCACAGATCACAAGAATCTCGAGGCTCTCAAGGGAGCTAGAAAACTCAATGCCAAACAAATTCGGTGGGCCCAATTTTTTGCAAAATTCCGGTTCACCCTCAAACATGTCCCTGGCAAAGAAAATGCCCTAGCTGATGCTTTGTCACGACTTCCCCAGTATCGCAACGATTTCGATCGCCCCGTCGACTCCCTGTTCACTCCCGAACAGCGAGGGGAAGTCCCTGGCTTGGCCGTCACCACCCGATCCCAAGCCCGCCAACCGGAGACCCCCCCTACGCTCAAAGGTATCCCGGAAGCATTCCAACAGCGACTCCGGGACGCCTCCTTACAGGAGGAGGAGCACCACCTCCTCCCCACTGGCTTGGAACGAACCAACACTTGGTGGGTGCAAGGGGGGAAACTATATGTCCCATCTTCCCTTCGCAAAGAAGTATTGGGACTTGTACATGGGGCCAGGCTAGCGGGTCATTTTGGTTTCATAAAAACGCTTCACCTGGTTCGAAGGCAATTCTGGTGGCCCGGTATGAGATCTGATGTAGAGTTGTATGTGCGCAGCTGCCCCACCTGCGCCACAGCCAAGAAACGGATGGGAAAACCCCCGGGGCTTCTCAAACCGCTTGAGAACCCCTCCCGTCCCTGGGAAGTCATCGCCATGGATTTTATCACCGACCTACCTCCAAGTCGGGGGAAAACGGTTCTCTGGGTTATCACAGACCTCTTTTCCAAACAGGTTCATTTCGTTCCATGTGCAGGTCTTCCTTCAGCCCAGGGCTTAGCTAAACTGTTCATCACGCACGTCCTCAGGCTACACTCGATCCCAAGGAAGGTCCTCTCCGACCGGGGGGTCCAGTTTGTTGCCAAATTCTGGCGGGCTTTCCTAAAGTTAATGGGAGTGGAGGAACAGGGCCTTTCTTCCGCCTATCACCCCCAAACGGATGGTCAAACGGAACGAGTAAATGCGGTAGTAGAATGTTATTTGCGTTGCTATGTAAATTTCCACCAGGACGACTGGGTCGACCTGCTGCCATTTGCCGAATATGCGTACAACAATGCGCCTCATTCCTCTACCGGCTTTAGTCCCTTCCAAGTTATATACGGGACGGATTTTGGCCCTTTCGGTTCTGCCCCCGTCTCGCCAGAGCTCCAGTCTACCCCTGATCTTCAGGAGTGGATTCAGGTGGTTAAATCCACCTGGCCATGGTTGCTCAAAAATCTGGAAAGGGCAAAAAGCAAGTACAAGGAACAAGCAGACAAACACCGGTCTCCAGGATGGGAACTCAAGGTGGGGGAGCAAGTTTATCTGTCCACCAAAAACCTCCGCTCTCTTCGCCCCTGCAAAAAACTGAGCGACCGTTATGTAGGACCTTTCCCCATTACCAGAGTAATCAACGAGGTTACCGTGGAACTGAGTCTCCCTAAGACTCTCAAGGGAGTTCATCCAGTCTTCCATATAAGCCTCCTCAAACCTTATGTAGCAGCTCCCCAGTTCCACCCCCCTCCCGCTCATGAGATTCCTACCGTAGTAGGAGGGGATACCCATTTGGAAATATCCAAGGTTTTAGATTCCAAATGGAAGAAAGGGAAACTGTTTTACTTTGTTCGCTGGAAAAACCTTGGCTCCGCTCATGACGAATGGGTGGCCGCACCCCACATGGCAGCTCCTCGCTTGGTCCGAGAATTCCACCTCGCTTATCCCGATAAGCCTCGTCCTCTCGGAGGGGGGCCTTAAGGGGGGCAGAATGTGAGGGTCTCTGTCTTTGTGTCTCTGCTTTCCATCACCTGCGGTGTTATCAGTGAACTCGTAAAAGCAGTTCACACCTTCTGGTCTCAGGCGCCAGGCCTGATGGCCCATGTATCTTCCCCCCCGCTGTTCTTCCTGCCAGTACTCCCTCAGGCCGGTGCGGCCTTGGAAGTGTGATAGCCGCACCAGACTTCCTGGGATCCGTCTGATGTTTTGTATTATGCCAAGCTTGTAACTTCCCATAACAATAAGTGTGAACCCCAGTGCCCCAGTGCCCTGGAGTCAATATATTCTGTAAACCCGTATAGCCCCTCACTTGCAACTTTCTACCTGTGCCTGTCTCATCTCCTGAAGGCTTCAATAAATCTATTGTTTCTGTATCAACGTCTGAGCAACTGATTTGGAGAAGCAAACTCAGAGAGGGGGATCTCTCACACCATCCTTCCGAGGTTGGTACAATGAGTACCCAGCTTGCTGGGGGTAAAGTGTAGATAATTGGGGAAGACAGTGGCAAACCACCCCGTAAACATAGTCTGCCTAGTAAACGTCGGGTTGTGACGTCATCCCAAGGGGCAGTAATGACCCAGTGCTTGCACAGGGGACTGTGTGTGTAAAGTGCCTTCAAGTCGCAGCCGACTTATGGCGACCCCTTTTGGGGTTTTCATGGCAAGAGACTAACAGAGGTGGTTTGCCAGTGCCTTCCTCTGCACAGCAACCCTGGTATTCCTTGATGGTCTCCCATCCAAATACTAACCAGGGCTGACCCTGCTTAGCTTCTGAGATCTGACGAATCAGGCTAGCCTGGGCAGGGGACTACCTTTACCTTTTTACTCACGGGCTAGGGTTCTTGGACTATTCAACTCTAGTTTATTGGAAAGTAACATGTCCTCACAGTCTAGGCTGCTTAGACTGTTCAACTTGAGTTGGTTGGGAAGTAGCACGTTCACACGCTCTAGGGTTCTAAGACTGTTCAGTTTCTCAGAAACTGGCATGTTCTCACAGTCTAGGGCTCTTCGCCCGCCTGATACGTAATCCCTCAGGATTGATCTCTGAGGAAAGGTCATAATCCCTCAGGATTGATCTCTGAGGAAAGGTCACATTCACACAATGAGTTCAAATGGTACAGAAACTTGGTTATCTTATTCAGAAGACTCATCATTCATTCCTCAGGAGTAAATATTGGCTATCTCTTCCAGACTTACATGTTCCACGATATCACAAAACCACACAGACCCACTTCCCAATAACACAACCTTTTGATTCATAGATAACACGTCCTTGCAACTAGCAGACACAGTGACTCCAGGTTCCTAAAGGAGACAGGGATTCCACCGGATTCTGGATTCTTATCACACTACCAGCGTTTGCTGAGTTCACATGCTACTCATATAAGTAATAGCAGCCCTGCAAATGCCATTGTCCCCATATCACAGATTGAGGGGAGGGTGCTGCGGGGGGGGAGTGGTTGTGGCTCGCCTCTAGGCCGTTGTAGTTGAATTTTTGGCAGAGATTTGCCTCTCGACTAGGAGCGCTCACCATATGGTCCCAGGGGCAGCAGGCGGCCTGCCAGCACGTGTGGTCCGGCTCATTGTTCCCGCTGCTGGGTTGGCAGCTCAGCAGATGCTACTGGACGCCACGCCCCTGATGGGCTACAAACCCCAGCTGCAGACTGCTCGGGATGCTGACAAAGCAGCACCCCAAGAGGTGTGCAGCAGCTTTTAGGGAAGCTGCCAGGGTTACTGGCACCCCGAGAGGATTGCAAAAGCAAATTCTTGGATCCCGGATTCTCACGAGAGCTCCAGTTTGAATTAAAGTTCATGGGTGCATGCACAGCTTCCTGTGCTTTGTCTAAACAGGGCTGGGGAGTGTCCCGTGGGAAAACGTTCTGCCTCCCTCTGTGAACCTAATAATTTGATATGGGGAAAAAGGGTGAGCAAGCCTGCTACCATGGGATATATTTACATTATTATTTTTTTTGCCAGGGTGGTATACCACATCTAGAAGCTAATAATGGATGCAGAATTTTTTTTTGTGGCAGGCTATCATGGGATATGTGTACAGTGTGTTGCCACCCATGAGAATACGTTCTGCCTCCCTCTGTGAGGACAGTCAAAGAGTCAGATGAACCTTATAATTTGATATGGGGAAAAAGTTTGAGCAAGCTCGCTAGCATGGGATATATTTACAGTTTTTTCCCATGGTGGTGCACCACAACTGGAAGCTAATAATAGATGCAGAAATTTTTTTCGTGGCAGGCTATCATGGGATATGTGTACAGTGTGTTGCTGCCACACAGTGAGAATTCTGTAATGCTGCTTCCCATTTTGCTTTATTTATTGGTAATTGCACAGTGCATGCTGATTACTGAATCGGCCAGTTTCTTCAGATAAAAAGCTA
Organism: Euleptes europaea; assembly: GCF_029931775.1. Taxonomy (NCBI): domain Eukaryota; kingdom Metazoa; phylum Chordata; class Lepidosauria; order Squamata; family Sphaerodactylidae; genus Euleptes; species Euleptes europaea. The sequence goes on from NC_079314.1 coordinate 108,156,482, forward strand.
TTTGTGTTATTTCCCTCCCCACCATCAGTTTAAAACATATTTTTTCATTTCATTTCCTCTTGGCCATGCTGCTCATCTCGGAAAGGTTCCTCGTCACTCGGCTTTTTGTATTCCATTTTGAAATTGCAAGCGCAGAGGATAGTTTAAAGGCAAAAGAGATGGGGAAGTTAGATGTATGTGAGTAAAAGACCATCAAGGCCAAGCTGCAAGAGACTTATGGCGATGCCAGCAAGGGGCTTTCAAGGCAAATGAGAAGCAGAGGGGGCTTGCCAGTGCCTTCCTCTGCAGAGTCTTCCTTGGTGGTCTCCCTTCCAAGTACCGAACCTGCTTAGCTTCCAAGACCTGAGCAGATCAGGCTATAGAATCATAGAGTTGGTAGGGACCACCAGGGTCATCTAGTCCAACCCCCTGCACAATGCAGGAAATTCACAACTACCTCCCCCCTCACACACCCCCAGTGACCCCTACTCCATGTCCAGAAGATGGCCAAGATGCCCTCCCTCTCATGATCTGCCCAAGGTCACAGAATCTGCATTGCTGACAGATGGCCATCTAGCCTCTGCATAAAAACCTCCAGGGAAGGAGAGTTTATCACCTCTCGAGGAAGCCTGTTCCACTGAGGAACCGCTCTAACTGTTAGAAAATTCTTCCTAACGTCTAGACGGCAACTCTTTTGATTTAATTTCTGGTCCGACCTTCTTGAGCAACAGAAGACAACTTGGCACCCTCCTCTACGTGACAGCCCTTCAAGTACTTGAAGATTGTTATCATATCCCCCTCAATCTTCTCCTCTGCAGGCTAAACATACCCAACTCCCTCAATCTTTCCTCATAGGACTTGGTCTCCACACCCCGTCCTATGAGGAAAGGTTGAAGGAGCTGGGTAAACCAAGCTGCCTTTCCTCCCAGGGAAGTTAGATAGTCCTTTGATAATCAGTTAGTATTAATACCATTCTCCAGCTTGCAAAAACCTTGATTCGGGGCCGGGGGGAAGCACAAACCAGAGAAGCAATTAGTTGTACAGAAATTGGCTATGCGCACAGGGAGGAATCAGAGACCGTGCACTCTGCCCTGGATGGGTGTGGGCCCAGGGATCTGCAAAAATACATCCTTTTATGGGGAGGAATATACTGGCGAGGTGTCTGCCTAATGTAAGGTTGTGCAAGAGGTGCGTATGCTTTATCTTTTTTGCAATGTTCATGGAATGTAAACTCTGCCCTGTATTTTTTTTAAAGCAACCCCAAAGTTCTTCACCAAACGTCCTGAACCTTCCACAGATTGTGCAAATCAAGCATACTTGTTTAATTTTTTTTGCATGATTTATCCTGCTTTTGTTAGTCCTGGGGGAGGGGGAGGCGGGAGCAATAAGCTCTGTAGTGTGCTGAAGCTTCTTCCCTGACTCTAGAAATCCTGGTTTGGCCTCTCTTTCTCGCTGCTGAGATTTCACTGGGCATTGCCATGCAGGTCTGAGGCTGGCTTTGTGTCAGTGATCCAGTGTGGCATCGTGGTTAGAGCAGGGGTGTCAAACATAAGGCCCGCGGGCCGGATTCGGCCCCTGTAGAGATCTCATCCGGCCCGCGAGCCAGCCAAGGCAGCCCCCCCCTCTCGATCTGGGCTGGTGAGGCATGGCCCCGCCCAACCAAGTGTCATATCCGGCCCTCGTAACAATTGAGTTCAACACCCCTGGGTTAGAGTGTTGGACTGGGGACCAGGGAGACCTGGGTTCAAATGCCCATATAGCCGTTAAATTCTCTTGGTTAACTCTCTGCCAAACTGATCTCCTAGGGTAGGGGTGCTGAACCTTTCTGAGGCTACGGGCATATTTGGAATTTTGGCGCGGCCTGGTGAGCACGACAATGGCTGCCGCAGGAGGCGGACCCAGCTGTAAAATGATCGCCCCAGCTTAACTTCAGGTATACAGTTTAGCTCCTTGTGCTGTGGTGGTAGCTGTGGCCAAAGCAACCCTAGCAACTGCCCTATGAGGAGCGGTTAAAACGCTTAGGGCTGTTTAGCTTGGAAAGAAGGCGGCTGAGGGGAGACATGATAGAGGGCTATAAAATTATGCATGGTTTGGAGAGAGTGGACAGGGAGAAGTTTTTCTCCCTCTCCCATAATACTAGAACGCTGGGTCATCTGCTGAAGCTGGAGGGTGAGAGATTCAAAACTGATAAAAGGAAGTATTTCTTCCCACAACGCATAGTTAAATTGTGGAACTCCCTGCCCCAGGATGTGGTGATGGCTGCCAACTTGGAAGGCTTGGAGAGGGGAGTGGACATGTTCATGTAGGATAGGATCATGATGCATACCTATTCTCTCTAGGATCAGAGGAGGATGCCTATTATCTTGGGTGCTGTGGAACACAGGCAGGATGGTGCTGCTGCTGTAATCCTGTTTGTGGGCTTCCTAGAGGCACCTGGTTGGCCACTGTGTGAACAGACTGCTGGACTTGATGGGCCTTGGTCTGATCCAGCATGGCTTTTCTTATGTTCTGGCCCCACCTACTTCCTAAAAACATTCGGCGGGTGCCAGAAAAGGTGTTGGTGGGTGCAGTGGTGGGATAACAATGTAATTGTAAGGGCTAGAAATTTTGTTCACTATATTTATGTACCACCCTGAGCAACTTGGAGGAAAGGTGGGATAACAATGTAATTGTAAGGGCTAGAAATTTTGTTCACTATATTTATGTACCACCCCGTCTCTCTTTCAAGCTCTGCCAGACCAGAATCCATTTAGCTTCCGCGAGGTTGCCATCTCATTTGCCTTTGACTATACTAGTCCTTTACAGACAATACATCCATCCATAGTGGAAGCCAAGCAACAATGCGTATTGGGTATGTTCATGACCCATGATGCTCCTGATATGCATGGTCACATGCATGTTGTAAGAACAGGGGCAAAATGAGTATTGTGCATGCATGCACAGCCTGAGTATGTGTGAATGAGAACCATGGACAATCCAGTGGTCAATTCATACATACATATGTGTGTATGTTAGGTAAAAAGGTAAAGGTAGTCCCCTGTGCAAGAATCAGGTCATTACTGACCCATGGGGTGATGCCCCCCATCCTAACGTTTACTAGGCAGACTGTGGTTATGGGGTGGTTTGCCATTGCCCTTCCCAGTCGTCTACACTTTACCCCCAGTAAGCTGGGTACTCATTTTAATGTTCTTGGAAGGATGGAAGGCTGAGTCAACCTTGAGCCGGCTACCTGAAACTGACTTCCGTCAGGATCAAACTCAGGTCATGAGCAGAGCATTTGACTGCAGTTCTGCTGCTTACCACTCTGCACCACGGGGCTCATGTGTGTATGCTGTACCATCAAGTCACCTCTGACTTATGGCGACCCTATGAATTAATGTCTTCCAAAATGTCCTATTGTTAACAGTCTTGCTTAGGTCTTGCAAATTGAGGGCTGTGGCTTCCTTTATAGAGTCAGTCCATCTCATGTTGGGTCTTCCTCTTTTCCTGCCACCTTCAACTTTTCCTAGCATTATTGTCTTTTCCAGGGACTCTTGGCTTCTCATAACGTGGCCAAAGTACAGTAGCCTCAGTTTAGTCATTTTAGCTTCTAGGGAGAGTTTAGGCTTGATTTGAACTAGATACGTATGCATATACAAAATGCACAGGCTTCCCCTGTTCACACAACAGGACAATCAAATATTGGGTAAGGTTGTGCCCAGTTGGTGGGCTCTTTGTATGTGTGGATGTAAAGTCTGAAAAGGAGTATTGTGGTACCTAAAAGCTTGCTTTTCAAAAAGCATATTGGCAAACCTGGACCTCGCCATTGCTCTGAATATACTGTGCTTTGACATTTAGCATTACCAACAGTGTACCCGGTACTGTTGGTACCATAATGTGATAGCGGTCCTTCCAACCAAAGGTTTATCATTTTCAATGGGGAGGAGGGCTGAGGTGGAAAGGGAGGGCCTAGCGTTGTGTAGTGGACATGCGGTAAAGGAGACTTAGAGAGTAATCTGTGTCTGAGGTTATCATGAGAACACAAAATATGAATGTTACAGTCATGGGGATCTAAGTCATAGAACTCGACTCAGACCTCAGGGTTTCGGTTTCAAATCCCAGTGGAGCCGTAGAGTCTCTAGAGGCCTTGGACGAAATACCATACTGATCGCATCAGTTTAGAATTCACTGCAGGCGAGGGTGGTCCTTCTTGTTCACACAAGAAAACTTGATGTTTGGACAACTACTCATCTGCTGGTGTAAATATTTGCGGAAGCAACCACTGCTTGATATGGAAAGGAAGTGCTGCTGAAAGTCTGCCTATCACAGTGGCTGCTCAGTAGTTAAGGGGGAAATGAACTCTGTGTATGCTCAGCGGCACTATGTTGTTTTCTCACGCGTCACAGGTGGGAAAGATGTTTGCAGGAACAACCAGTGCTTAGTTTGGTTGTTCTCTCTGACACTGCAAACAGGATCTGCACGGAGCTCCAGTTCTGACTGTCAAGAAAATGGCTGTAATCCTGAGAACGTTTTCCTGAGAGTAAGCCTCGTTGAATAACATGGGACTTACTTTCAAGCAGTCCTGCTTAGGATTGCTCCCGCTGCACATAAACTCTGCCTCCTCTCTGTCCCTTTTTAACCAGACACCAATTTACTGGCCTGTTGGAAATCCAGGCTAAAATTATGTCTCTTCCCTTAGGCTTTTACTATCCCACTCCTTTCTATTTTCAGTAGTTGCTTTATATTGTTTTTTTTTTTTTTTTGCTGATGCAGAGTATATGTTAGCAAAGCACATTTTAGAGCCAGAGGCTGATACTGAGATTGTCCTTATTAGGCCATATAAAAAATGGCCAGCTTTTATTGGTGAGGTCAAGGAAATGAGACAGTGGATAATTTCCCCCCTCCTCTCTGATTGAGAAGGATATGGTACGGTTTGGCATGTATCGGGTAGGCTTGGCCAGCTGATGATGGGACAGTTTGTTCTGCTATTGAAATCCCTTGCAGAGTGGATTATCAGGGTAACATAGCCTGCCTTCTTTTCTTTTCTTTTCTTTTCTTTTCTTTTCTTTTCTTTTCTTTTCTTTTCTTTTCTTTACTGTACTTTACTTTACTTTCTTCCTCCCCCTCCCTTTCTTTCTTTCTTTCTTTCTTTCTTTCTTTCTTTCTTTCTTTCTTTCTTTCTTTCTTTCTTTCTTTCTTTCTTTCTTTCTTTCTTTCTTTCTTTCTCTCTTTCTTTCTCTCTCTCTTTCTCTCTCTCTTTCTCTCTCTCTTTCTCTCTCTCTTTCTCTCTCTCTCTCTCTCTCTCTCTCTCTCTCTCTCTCTCTCTCTCTCTCTCTCTCTCTCTCTCTCAAATCACACACTGGATGTGGCAAAGAAAGCTGAAGAAGGCTTGTGTCAGTAGTTGCTTTGGAAGAAAAATTAAGGTATGCTTTTCAGCCCCATATTTCATCCGGGTTTAGGGCTACTACGAACACTCAAGTCAAACAAGACCACGTTTGGGGGAGGGAGGCCAGGATGGTCACTGTCGCTCACACAAATAAAATGCTATTTGAACCACTACTCATTTTTATAGACGTCTTTAGGAACAGCTTAATTAGGTAAATAAATGCTGCTTGAAGGATAGAACAAGGCTGGTTACACTATAATGTAGTTCACAATGAAAGATGTACTGTAATAAAGAATAGTGTTTGTTGTATTTAGCAATGCAAACAATGCAATATCATATTTATGAATGGGCTGACTCCTCCATCATGAAAACCAATCTGCCCCTTTTCCTGATGTTCAGAGTAAACATGAATGGAATGAATGAATGAATGAATGAATGAATGAATATGCCTGCTGGTATCCTAGCTTTACCTTTTGGTTTTACTTTTTCAAGGGCCTTGACTGTTTTGCTTCCTTGCTCTGTCAAGGGGCATGGATGGGCTTTTGATTGGAACTCTATCAATAGCAATCTCTAAAGCACTGCTCTCTCGCCCAATAATCCTGTTGGGGTTGCCAACACGCCTGGAGAAAAACGTCTCTTTAATAGAGGCTTCATAGGATGCCATGAAAAGTGTCAAGTATCTATTCCCACACATTAAGCCTCTGTTAAAGGAACAGCGTGAGAGCCAGCGTGGTGTAGCGGTTAAAGTGTTGGACCCAGGTTTGAATCCCCACTCACGCCATGGAAGCTTGCTGGGTGACCTTGGGCCAGTCACACACTCTCAGCCCTGACCCTGGTGAGTATTTGGATGGGAGACCGCCAAGGAATACCAGGGTTGTGATGCAGAGGCAGGCAATGGCAAACTGCCTCTTGCCTTGAAAACTCTACGGGGTCGCCGTAAGTCAGCTGTGACTTGATGGCAAAAAAAGGGGGACAGGACAATTTTCTCCAGGCCTGTTGGCAACCCTCGATCCTTCAATCTGTTAAGATTGGGAGTGTGGAGTCCTCTCTCTTGAGGAGATGAGCATGGGCAACAGCTGGGCCTTTTATGGATCATGTCAGGGAAGCCTGCGTTAGAGCCAAGCCAGATGTTAAGCTAGGCATTCTGAGAATGGAGATTCCGGCATTCCTGACCCCTTTAATGACTGGCTCAAACGTGGGGTTTCATTCAGACTTGGACTGCAGTTTGGGGGAAAGGGGAGAGTTAAGTTTCCTTGCATCCCATTTTATCTGCTTCTTGCCTAATTGGGCCGTTGTTCATAGCAGTACCAACTGGATTTGAATCAGGCCTGCCTGTTCTGGCTTTTTGAAGCGTGTGTGTGTGTTTCTTAAAATTAGTTTCTGTGATGTTTCTTAAAATATTGAAGAACTGCACAGATGGGCCGCACCAGCAAAGGTGTAAACAAGGCAAAATAAAAGGTGTACGTAGAATCTTCAAATACGGGAACAATATTTATTCGATAATCCCGACGGGGATCAAACGTTGCTTTCAACAACAGCTCAGGAAGTTTTGCTGTTTGAGAAACTTTTTGAGCTGTTCTTGAAAGCAAGGTTTGATCCCCTGAAGAAACTGCAGTGTTGGTTATATTAGTGTTTGCACTGTTCTTTCCCTGTGTATTTTAAAAAAATCACTCCTCTTGCACCCTGCACTCAGACTTCCTTTGTGTATAGCTCTACCTCTCCTCGCAGCCATTTTGGGCTTGGCGCCACCTCCCATGACGACCATGTTGTGGGGCATCCACTACCTTGTGTTTGAATTCCAGATGTGCTCACAGGCTCACGAAGGTTGGGGATCCCTGCTCTAGGCAGTAGATCTGGGCCCCCTCTGCCTTGGCTTTCCTGTCGACCATCTATCCTGTTTGGAAAGGGCTGTTCAAAATCGGTCCAGGGCTCTTCCGCGATGCGGTTCTGATCTCCGTCAGCCGGCTTTCCTCTGAGCAACGCCCCCCTGCCCTTTCCCTTGGTGCTTCCTACTGAAGCAAGCTGGAATGCAAGGGGAAGGTTTCCAGATGGATGTCACAGCGGAAAGGGAACAAAATGGGAAAACATTAAAAAGGGATGGGGAGAAAACCCACAGGGGGAGATTCTGCTCATTCTTGGTGTTCTGAAAGTATCTTCGGTAGCACAGGAAGGAGGAGGAGGGTGTTTAATCACTAAATGGTTTGCAGAATGTCGAGGGCTCTTACCGCCAAGCAGAACTAAACATCTTTTCGTAGAAGTGCTTAGTGCTAAAGAGATTTCTCATTCTTATTCCCACTGCTAGCAGCTAATACTGTTGCTATATGGTTTAAGCACTAGCCAGGCGGAGCCCTTTTTGCCACTTGGATGGAAAGCCAAAGAAGAAGAGTTGGTTTTTATATGTTGATTTTCTCTACCTTTTTAAAGGGAAATTGTTTATTTATTTTATTTAGCTTCTACCCTGCCCTTCCCAGCCAAAAGCCAGGCTCAAACCGGAATCAAACCGGTTTACAATCTCCTTCCCTTCTTCTCTCCACAACCGACGCCTTGTGAGGTAGGTGGGGCTGAGAGAGTTCTGAGAGTACTGTGACTAGCCCAAGGTCACCCAGCAGGCTGCACTTGGAGGAGTGGGGAAACCAACCCGGTTCACCAGATTAGAGTCTGCCGCTCATGGGGAGGAGTGGGAAATCAAAGCCAGTTCACCAGATTAGAGTCCTCCACTCTTAACCACTACACCACAAACAGGGTTCTTTTTCTTGGTTTCCAGCTTGTTGTCATAGTATTTTTAGTTTTTTCTCTAGAACCACCAGAGCTACAAACTGAGCACAAATTTTTTAAACGTGTAATGCCTGTGATATTGAGGGGGTATTCATAGGACTAGCTAAAAAGGACAGAGCATGGGCTTCCATGAGGAAGCAGTAGGACTCTCTATTCAGAAACAGGGCTGCAACCTTCTGCCCCCTCCCACTCTCAGGCAGTTGAGCAGCAGGAACTAACAGGGAAGGGGATGACATCGCAGACGTTGTGATGTCACTGATGGCTGCAGAACTCTAGGAATTCCTCTGACTCTGTGGTTTTTACCAGGAAGTGACCTCGCCATGTTAGTAGCGCTTCTACTCATGATCTGTACCTCTAAAGCTCCCCGGGTTGCTGGTACAGGGCTAGCAACCCTGTTTAGGGACTGAATCTTCCGCATCTGTTTTTGAGTTGGTCTGATCCAAGGGTCCCCGACATGTTTTCTGTTGGCGCCATGATGCCCACCACCTTTCCTGGCGCCTGCCAAATGTGAGCTGTGGCTCATGAAAGCTCATATCTTGCCAGAAATTGTGTTAGTCTTTAAGGTGCTACTGGACTCTTGCTCTTTTCTACTGCTACAGACAGACTAACACGGCCACCCATCGTGATCTATCTTATTGGAAACAAGCTACCCAGTGTGGTGTGGTGATTAAGAGCTGTGGTTTGGAGCAGTGGACTCTGATCTGGAGAGCCAGGTTTGATTCCCCACTCCTCCACATGAACGGCGGGGGCTAATGGGTGAACTGGATTTGTTTCCCCACTCCTACACACGAAGCCAGCTGGTGACCTTGGGCAAGTTACAGCTCTGTTAGAGCTCTCTCAGCCCCACCTACCTCACAGGGTGCCTGTTGTGGGGAGGGGAAGGGAAGGTGATTGTAAGCCGGTTTGAGTCTCCCTTAAGTGGTAGAGAAAGTCGGCATATAAAAATCAACTCTTCTTCTTCTTCTACCCTCAACAGTTTAGGATGCAAAACATTACGTTAGATGATATCAAGGTAGGCAAAACAGGAATCCCTTCAGAGATGAAAACTATACATGATCTGTAGCTGGGATGAGTGAGCGTGACAGAAATAACTGCGCGCACGCAGAGACGGGCGTTATAACCGAACCGTTTCCCGCTAGCACACTGCAACCGAATTTTGGTAAAGAGCGCCGTCAGCTTCTACAGGATGTTTAGTAATTGTTGAAATGGAAAGCTGTTTGAATGACACCAACTCATGTTAAGTTTAGCACCAGCATAAGGTAAATATTCTTCTGCTTGTTATCTTTGGCATAGTTGTTTGGCATCGCTGCAGTGGTTTTTTTTTTTTTTTAAATTAGCTTGAGGCAGGGATGAGTCAAAGAAATTTGCTCAAGAGGGCTACGGTGTAATTCCCAGTCGAATTTGATGGGGCTGCAGATTAAATTTCGAGCTGACGGCAGGCTCTGAACTGTGCACTTTTTCCCCTGCGCCTAATTCCTTCACTATGTGGAAAAGAAATCTAAATGTAAGAGATAATATATTTAAGGTGGGGCTGCTGAAACCATTGTGCTTGTAAACACAGCATACGGGACTTTGGCTTTTGTCTGGCTCTCTGTAGCCAAACTGCCTTTAGGTTTCTTAAACCTAAAAAATATATTACTTGTGCTGTATGTTCAGGTGTGAAGCCTCTTCTGTGTAATTACAACAGAGCCTTGCATCACGAGAAAGGTTAAATATTTTGGCAAGGAACTTCTCTTTTTGTAAGAGGTTTGCCCAAGGGCAAATTGAGAAATAAAACATGTTCTTGAACCGGGATTTGTTCGTGATTCTCTACCCTCCCTTAAGACCTTTCCTCTCCTCTCACCAACCTGGACCGTTACCCTTCTATTTTGCCTTTTCCCTTCTCTGTATCTTTTACCATCCTTGGTAGATTCACAGTGCAATCCTAAGTAGAGTTAAACCCATCTAAGTCAGTGGGCTTAGAGGGGTGTAAATCTGGTTACGACTACACCACTCGTCTCTGTGTGGTCATTCTTGGATCATAGCAGGGAATAAATTATTTATAGTATTCATGTAACATGCTGTTATCTTTAAAACGAGGGTGCTACACTGCAGCCCTGATCAGGATCAGGCCCTTGCGGCAATTTTTAAATGGCTCCGTTCTCTAAAGTGGTGTCAGTGGTCAACTTTAACAACATACCTGACTCTTCTTTCTTGGTTTAATCTCACAACGACTCTGTTCAGGAATGTCAGGCTGAGAAAGAGAAAGAGCACGCAATCCAAAGTCAGACAGTGAGCTTCAAGGAAGTATGGGGATTTGAACCCAGGTCTCTCATTATGCTTTGCTAGTCAGGCAAGGGGCAGCCTTTAATTAAGGATAGGAATGATGGCCTATATCTCTCCAGGGAGACATATGTTGTTGCATTCCAGTTAAGTACTGGGCAGGAGGCATCTTTCATGGCCTTGTAGACTCCCTCTCACCTCTTCCAAGCCACAGTGCTTCCTCTAGCAGGAAGAAGGTTAGTGGAGAAGTTATATCCCCTTTACTCTTCCTTTTTTCTTGCCAAAATAGGATGAGATGTGGGGCTGAGTTTAGAGGGGGGTTTTCCCCGCCAAACCGCAGGGAAGGCAACGGTTTACCTAGTTTTCTCTGCAGAGGAAATACCGAAGCTGGACTCGGTCTAGACAGAGCTGGTTTTGCAGATGAGTAAGTCATCCTGGAACTATGGCTATGATCATTGCATAAGCCCCCTTTCCCCTAGCATATTGTTTGAGCTGCATGTGAGAACCCTCTATCACAATACCACAACGTGGGGTCATCTGCTGAAGCTGGAGGATGAGAGATTCAACACAGATAAAAGGAAATATTTCTTCACACAACGCATAGCTAAATTGTGGATCTCCCTGCCCCAGGATGTGGTGAAGGCTGCCATCTTGGAAGGCTTGAAGAGGGGAGTGGACATGTTCATGAAGGATAGGGCTATCCATGGCCACTAGTCAAAATGAATACTAGTCATGATGCATACCTATTCTTTCTAGTATCAGAGGAGCGCTCCTAATATACTAGGCATATATGAGACCAAGACCCATCAAGTCCAGCAGTCGTTTCACACAGTGGCCAACCAGGTGCCTCTAGGAAGCCACAAACAAGACAACTGCAGCAACATTATCCTGCCTGTGTTCCAAGGCAACTAATATAATAGGCATAAGAACTTAAGAAAGACCCTGCTGGATCAGACCGAGGCCCATCAAGTCCAGCAGTCGGTTCACACAGTGGCCAACCAGGTGCCTCTAGGAAGCCACTAACAAGACGACTGCAGAAGCACCATCCTGCCTGTGTTCCACCGCACCCAAAATAATAGGCATGCTCCTCTGATAATAGAGAGAATAGGTATGCAGCATGACTAGTATTCATTTTGACTAGTAGCCAAGACTACCCTCTGTGATCAGTCTTCCCCCACAACATTCATTGAAATAGGCAGGGTTTTTGGTTTATTATATGGTATGTTTTCAATTCATAGAGGGTGACGTGAGGACCAAGTGGTCTGGCCAGTGGCACAGGTGAACTCAGTGTGCCTCCAAGAGTCTAAGACAGCACCTTTTGAAACACACAGGTGTTCTGTGGCAGACATGTCAGGGTTTTTCTTGCAGACGAGTCCACATGGAAAGGGGTTCTTCAAGACAGAAAGTCTGAAGGCCACTGATCGGTGCTTGTGTTGAGAGAAGGTGTTTGGTCTGTGCTGAGACAGGCTCTGCCCTGGGGCTTTCTGGGGCATCTGTGTGGGTGAAAGATGGTCATAAGAGTTCAGTAAAGATACTGTATCTGATGAAATGAGCGTTGACTCATGAAAGCTTATACCCTAGAATATTTTGTTGGTCTTTAAGGTGCGGCTGGACTCAAATTGTTTGGCAGGTATTGTGTCCGTGTGAAATTGGTAGGCAACCTGGACAGCTGGGTTATAGAATTTCCCCCCTCCCTCACATACATGAACACACACGAAGCTGCCTTATACTGAATCAGACCCTTGGCCCATCAAAGTCAGTATTACCTTCTCAGACTGGCAGTGGCTCTCCAGGGTCTCAGGCAGGGGTCTTTCACATCACCTACTTGCCTGGTCCCTTTAACTGGAGATGCCGGGGATTGAACCTGGGACCTTCTGCATGCCACAGCCCCTCGATGCAAAACATTTATTTTGGTTCCTCAGTCTCACAACAGTATTGTGAGGTTGGTCAGGATTCTTTTTGCTTTTGCAGCTGAGGAAACTGAGTCTGACATGATCTTTGCATGTCCGCTGGCGAATGAAGAATGTGGGAGATCAGATTCTTGTTAACTGTGTTCCACATATGCCACGTGTTGTAGCACTGAACATACTTGTGACACCGTATTCAACATGGTGAACATAGATTAATGTGAAATGTCGCAGTTGGATCAAGGTCCTTCTGTGTCTCTTCCTTATGCATCAGTTGCTTTTCTGGTTGTTTGTAATGTTTAGTCTGCTGCAATATGATAAGAAGTTACCAGTTATGTGCCTTAAAAAAACCCCGGAATACTTTCATGAGTGAGCCTGGGTTGTGCTGACAGGATCTGTCCTTGCTCTTCTGGCTCTATTGACTCATTAGCCCATGCCCTTTTGGAATGCCGCTTTTACGAGGAACTTCGATTGCACTATATTTCCCCCCTTTTAATATACAAATCCAATGCCTCTGTGACTGACATAATGCCATTTTTACTAAGTGATAGGGACCCCAAGGCTACATTGTCAGTGGCAAGATTTGTTTCAGTCCTTATATCCCTCCAACACTAGATATATGCTGCTCAAGATCAATTGATCAAGGAGCTTCTAAGGGATAAAAGGAAAGGAAAGGAAAGGTTGTGCTGACAGTTCGACAAATGTTTGTTTTTCCAGATCCTGTATCAAAGCAAGATCACCATGCAGCAGACTTCCTATCTTTCATGAACACATGAAGCTGCCTTATACTGAATCAGACCCTTGGCCCATCAAAGTCAGTGTTGTCTACTCAGACCGGCAGCGGCTCCCCATGGTCTCAGGCAGAGGTCTTTCACATCACTTACTTGCCTGGTTTCTTTAACTGGAGATGCCGGGGATTGACCCTGGGATCTTCTGCATGCAGAGCAGATGCTCTACCACTGAGCCACAGCCCCTCCTTGTTGTGTATCAGGGATTCCTTTTAATACCTCAGATTCCCTCCTCTTCCTGCTTCCATCCGCTTCTTGTTGCTACAGCAATTTACCTGCTGGTCTGAAGAGGGGCGGGGAAGGGAAACATTTTGCAGGTGCTTTGATCAATCAACAGATGCTGGCAAAGCATCTCCCGGTTGGCCTGGAAACGGTCAGGAAGCGTTTCCCTGCTAAGCAACCTCCCAGGGAATACATCTCTCCTGTTGTAATATGGATCTGTCTTCCCAGTCTGAGTAGGAGCCAAGAGCAATTTTCTGCCAGTCCATATAAGACAGTCCATGTTGCCCATGTTTATCCCTCCGTTTGTCGATGTTTGCAGTTTCCAGCACTTGATTCAACTGCTCTGGGATTGATGGGATGTTGGCAGAATCCCAACTCCTGGCTAAGGTCATTTTTGCTGCTGCTAATACATTTATATACGAGTAATTTAACCAGAGCCTGTTGTAGCCATAGCATCATAGAATCATAGAGTTGGAAGGGGGCATCTAGTCCAACCCCCTGCTCAATGTAGGATCAGCCTAGAGCATCCCTGACAAGTGTTCGTCAAGCTGCTGCTCAAAGACTGCCAGAGAGGGGGAGCTCACCATCTCCCTAGGCAGCCAATTTCACTGCTGAACTACTCTTACTGTAAAAAAAAAAAAATTCCTAATATCCTTTCTCTTCATAATTTAAATCCATTATTGCAGGTCCTATCCTCTGTTGCCAACAGGAACAGCTCCCTGCCTTCCTCTAAGTGACAGCCCTTCAAATACTTAAAGAGAGCAATCATGTCCCCCCTCAACCTCTTCTTCTCCAGACTAAACATTCCCAAGTCCTTTAGCCTTTCCTCATTGTCCTTCACAGCCATTCAGTGATATGATAGATTGATGAAAATTTGGACCTGTCATTTTAAACCTAACTCTTAGCCCTTTGTTCTGGTAATTTTTAATTCATTCCCTCTCTTTCTCTCACTCTCACACTCACACACACTCAGTTATAAAAATGAGTACATTCATTTCCAGCTCTTAAACCTGTGCATATTGTAGATCTTGGTTTTTCTAGTATCAGTTACCAAAGGTAAAATCAGTTTTATATTAATGGTGCAAACCTAAGCTGAGTTGCAACCTTCTAAGCCCATTGACTTCAATGGACTTAAGGTATAATTCTGCCCTTAGGAGCCGGCGTGACCCCTGCGCCAGCGTTAGTGCCACTTGCGCTGGCTAAACTGGTACTAACGCTGGCGCAGGGCCACTTATACTGCTGATGGGGAGTAGCACAGTAGCGCCATGCTCGGGCGCTGGAGCAGCCATGGCAGCAGCGTATCTCTGCCGGGACCAAAGGGAGTGTTCCCAGGGACGGGGCTGACTTTAGTCATCTCCGTAAGCCCTTTTGCCCCGGGAATGCCCCCTTTTGCAGGCGCGACTTTGCATCTGCAGTTTGCACGGCGTAGACCCATGAAAGTCTATGGAGCAGTTTCACTGGGCTTCGGGTAGGGGAGAGAGATTTATTTTATTATTTCTACTGTGCTGCTTCAAACTGCTCAGGAGGCGGTGCTGCTGTACTGTCCCCAGATGCTTCTTAACTACTCCCCCCCTTAGGATTGCGCTGGAAGTCTCTTTCAGTTTTATACCCATTAAAAAGGGCAGCAAACCTCCCCCCCCCACCCTGCAATGTGTCCATTTCTTTGATTACATTGTGCATAGAAATAACTTCAAAGTCGGAAGTGGTGGAAGCGAAGTTGAAAGGGTCAGGGTCGGGTTTCGTACTTGGAAAGTCACCGGTTTCATTTGCCTTTTTATCAGCCTGTTGCATTTCCGGCATGTAACATCTTTCCTGTTGGATGACCACGCTGGAATTTATCAATTAAAAAAGAAAAGGAAACCCACAAATTCTTTGGCGGGGCTTCTTCTTCTTATCTCTTCCGATAGGGATAAAAAGCCTCATAGTTGCCGTTGGGTAATCAAAGGGCAGCCGAAGACAAAGAGAAGGATCAAGGCGATAGGCTTGAAATATTTGGTGGGCTGCTCGAATTTTGCAGTGCTGGAGGGAGGGAGGGGGGAATGACCTTAAAACAAGACTCCCCCAAGGCAGAACTGCCTAACCCTTGAAGTGTCAATGGCGTCTGCAGCAGCTATCCAGAGGTCACTGTGCCGCATTTCCAACAATTGAAGCATTTAGAGCTTCTTATCTGGTAGATATAACAGCTTATAGTTTTAAAGTTGCTCTCACATCACTGCGATTTCAAACTATGCCCACGAAGCTTCTTGCTGGTCGTTTTTCGGGGGGAAAAACCCCGGGCTCAACGTATCTGTATCTGCGGTAGCTCAGTGGAAGATCTACCCTATTATATCCTGGCCTGCCCTCTTTATGTCGAACCTCGGAATAAGTTCCTGGTGGCGCCGGGTTTGATTCTCCACTCTTCCACATGAGCGGCGAGGCTAATATGGTAGACTGGATTTGTTTCCCCCACTCCTACACAGGAAGCCAGATGGGTGACCTTGGGCAAGTCACATTCTCTCAGACCCACCTACCTCGCAGGGTGTCTGTTGTGGGGAGGGAAGGTGATTGTAAGCCGGTTTGAGTCTCCCTAAAGTGGTAGACAAAGTCAGCATATAAAAACCTCCTCCTCCTCCTCCTCCTCCTCCTTCTTCTTCCCCCCATTATCTAATGCCAATAAACTAATTCTCTTGCTTTTTGACATTGAACCTGTTGTTTCCCAAACAATGGCACTTTGTTACCTAGCAGCCAGAAGAATTAGGGCAAAGAAAGCCACTAAATGAGGGAAGGAACCGAATGGGTGTATTTTAATCTTATGACTTTTAAGAGATTTATATTTTAAGTTTTTGTAATATTGTCTAGATTGCAAAGGCCTCATGGCCATGCACAATAAACACATGACTGACTGACAATAGACGCATAGAGAGCAAGTGGCAGTCGTACGCCTTTAAATATGCGCAGGGGAGCTGTGGCGATTCCAGGCTTTTGACTTCTGCCCCCAAGCATTCAGGGAGGCTTGTTTGCCCCTTTGCCGGGATGACCCCGGCACTGCTAAGATTCCAGCGATTGGATCAGGCTGTTTAAACTGCCCTCAAATAAATGTGGCTTTATTTATTACATTCCTAGGCTGCCTCTTCGCTCTTCCGGCCTTCACGGCAGATTTATCTGGGGGGGTGGGGGGTAGAGTGTAGGGTTTCGAGCTCTAGCCAGCATGGTGTAGTGGTTAAGAGCGATGGTTTGGAGCAGTGGACTCTGATCTGGAGAACCGGGTTTGATTCCCCGCTCCTCCACATGAGTGGCGGAGGCTAATCTGGTGAACTGGATTTGTTTCCCCACTCCTACACATGAAGCCGGCTGGGTGACCTTGGGCCAGTCACAGCTGTCTTCGAGCTCTCTCAGCCCCACCTACCTCACAGGGTGTCTGTTGTGGGGAAGGGAAGGCATTTGTAAGCCGCTTGATTCTTCCTTAAGTGGTGGAGAAAGTTGGCATATAAAAACCAACTCTTCTTCTTCTTCCAAGATGGGAAATTCCCTGGGATTTGTGGGTAGAAATGGGGAAGGGAGAGGTTTGGGGAAGGAATGGACCCTATCAGGATATCATGTCATAGAGTCCACCCTGCAAAGCATCCATTTCCTCCAGGGGACCTGATCTCTGCTGTCTGGAGATCAGTTGTCATCCTGGCCGATCTCCAGGCCCCATCTGGAGCTTGGCAACCCTGGGGGAGCACCACATCTTTGCAGGAATTTACTATCTTCTACAAAATATTTCGTTATCAATACTCAAATATCAAATCTTGAACTTTCAGATCTTAGAATGTCAAATATGGCTCCCCCTCCATTTTTTTAATGTTAAGTCACAGCTGATTTATGGCAACCCCATAGAGGTTTCATGTTCAGAGATGATTTGCCATTGGTTGCCTCCCCATCACAACCCTGGTGTTCATTGGAGGGCTCCCATCCAAATACTAGCCAGAACCGACCCTGCTTAGCTTCTGAGATCTGACGAGATCAGGCTACCTTGGGGCAACAGGATTTTGTGGCTGTTGCTAGTCCACATGGAATGGCACGGATGGCTGCATTGAAGACTATATTTTGGTACTTAAATAGTTAATGGCGTGAAACATTCGTTCTTGTGCAGATATAGCAACTAGGCCTAACAGAGGGCCACTTTGGGGAGGGGGAGGCTGGGAAAGGCCCAGCTCTTTACCCCCAAATCAGGCTGCAGCAAATTTTCTTGATAACATGTGTTTCTGCGAATCAGCTCTCAAGTCCCATTGGTACAGCCCTTTCCCATCATAATGATGCATAGGATTGCTAACCTCCAGGTACTAGCTGGAGATCTCCTGCTATTACAACTGAACTCCAGCCGATAGAGACCAGTTCCCCTGGAGAAAATGGCCACT
This sequence comes from Euleptes europaea, assembly GCF_029931775.1. Lineage (NCBI taxonomy): Eukaryota > Metazoa > Chordata > Lepidosauria > Squamata > Sphaerodactylidae > Euleptes > Euleptes europaea. Next base: position 108,174,159 of record NC_079314.1, read on the forward strand.
TTGGCAATTGGACTCTATGGCATTGAAGTCCCTCCCCTCCTTAGGCTTCGCCCAAAAAACCTCCTGCCGGTGGCGAAGAGGGAACCTGGCAACCCTAATGATGCAGTAAAGGAGATGATGGACCTCCAGAATGTGGGCGCCTTGCAGAACTCTGAAAGCCCAGTTCGAAAGACGGTCATCTCGGCTTGCTTCCTCCTCCTCTTCTCCCCCCTTGTTGTCTATGGCAAGAATTAGGGTGAGGAGCCACAGTTGAGTTTTCGCTTTGTCGAAATGGACCCATGGAAAGGGCGGAGGGAGACCCTTTATCAATGGCCTTCTGGCTCCTGTGAAGTCAGAAGCAGCATGAAGCGGTCTCTGTCCTGTTATGCTTTCTGCACACAGCTTAAAATGGATTTGTTTAGAGTATATTCTCCTCTTGGTTGTAAGCTGGCTACCTCTTTGGCAGGTCTTATGTGTCTTAATTGGCTGTGTGACAGACGTCACTTCGACAGATGCAGCCTTTCTTGGACATGCAGAGATGGGGGAAGTTTCATCAGTTATATTGGTGAAGCTGCTTGCTGGAAAATGGCATACTGAGATAATAGCTGTAGTTGGTTTATAGATGTTTTTTCTGGATGTGGCTGCTACGGTTCCCCTCAGTATGACAACGTGAGTATGCTTTGCTGGTGGTGGTATACAGAAGGTAGGGCTGCCATCTCCTGGTTGGGAAGTACCTGGAGATTTTGGGGGTGTAGCCTGAGGAGGGCAAGGCTTTGGGGAGGAGAGGGACTTCAGTGGGGTATAATGCCATAGAGTCCACCTTCCAAAGCGGCCATTTTCCCCTGGGGAACTGATCTCCATCACCTGGAGAGCAGTTGTAATAGCGGGAGATCTCCAGCCACCACCTGGAGGTCGGTAACTCTAACAGACGGGTAATGAATGCCTAAGTGTGGTATCCCACAGTAGACTGACACCCACCTTGTGCGTGGCGGTGTGGGGCTTTTCCAGACCCAGGGTCCTCCTTTAACCCCTGGACAGCAGCATGGGGACCCACTGCATTGCCAACACATATGGCAAGAAGTAATATGAGAAGTGGTTAAGAGCGGTGGACTCTGATCTGGAGAACAGGGTTCGATTCCGCACTCCTCCACCTGAGCGGCAGAGGCTAATCTGGTGAACTGGGTTGGTTTCCCCACTCCTCCACATGAAGCCAGCTGGGTGACCTTGGGCTAGTCACAGCTCTACTACAGCTCTCTCAGCCCCAACTACCTCACAGGGTGTCAGTTGTGGGGAGGGGAAGGCGATTGTAAACCAATCCGGTTTGATTCTTCCTTAAGTGGTAGAGAAAGTCAGCATATAGAAACCAGCTCTCCTCCTCCTCCTCCAGATTTGTAAATGACCCGCTTTGCATCCAATTAATCCACTAAATTACATATTTTTTCCTTTTAAAAAAGGGTTTTATGATCCGCATAATGTTTACATGTAAAAAAAAACCATTGGAATCGAGCCCACATCTTTCTCCATGCAATGCCTACCGCAGCGGCCTGGATGAAGACGTTTCAGAGCTTTTGTAGTACAAATAAATCCTAGTAAGTGTAATATAACCCATAAGATTAGATGTTTAAAATGTGAGAGAAGAAACAGTCACAATTGGCATGCCTTTGATGGGAGCTTGGAGCCATGACTTAGGGACTAAGTGGAAATAGTTGAAATGTGGAGAAAATTGGTATCAAGTGGCCAAAGACCATAATCATTTTTAAGGGAGGTGGCCAACTGCTGGCAGTGTTTCCACCCCTATTTTATTTTTATTTTTAGCTGTGTGTAAATGCAGATATTAAGTGTGGCTAAGAGGCTCAAACCACTTCCTTGGCCAGGAATAGCCTCATCATTCGGTAAGCCTAGCTCTTTTGCTGTAGCCACAGCAGATGCAACCTCTCGTAGGGGTGCCTTTTAGGATGACTTGCTTGGTCTTTACAAGTAAAGCATTAAGAACTGTTTTATGGCTTCAGATCTGGGGTCCATCTAATCCAGCATTCTGTTTCTAACCATGACTAGAAGGGCACAGAGACAACAAAGCCATCCCATATTGATCGACCTCATTGTCTGGTTGCAGAGGTACACTTGCTTGATATCTGGAGGTTCTGTTGAGCATAATTGAATACCGTATTCATTTGAAAGGAAGACAACCCTGACTATAAGACAACCCCCCCCAATGTTATATACAAAAGTTTTTTTAAAAAAAATTACTGGACATATCCATAACTTGTATGCACATTTAAGACAACATACTTTTTTTTTTGATAGCATATCTGGAAAAACCTTATTCTTGCATTTGAGTAAATACAGTAGCTGTTGTCTAAACATTTTTTAAAACATTTGTTCCTAAACTACCAGCCATTGACTCATCTTGTGGCAATGTCTCATACATTTATTGTGCATTATGTAAATAAATGCTGCCTTTCACTGGTCCTGACAATATTGTCATTGAGTGACCTCAAGGTCTTGTATTAGACAGCCGAGATGCTGTAGTGTTTAGGAAAAACTGTTGGACTAAGACTGGAGAAACCTGGACTCAATCTCCCCCTTTTGCTATGAAGCTCACTGAGTAACCTTATATGCCAAAGTGGAGCCCTGGCCCAGTGCTAGAGCATCTGCTTTGCATGCAGAAGGTCCCAAGTTCAAGCCCAACTACCTCCAGTTAAAAGCGTCAGGCGGTAGGTGATGTGAAAGACCTCAGCCTGAGACTCTGGAGAGGCTCTTTCTGTCAGAGTACATTGACCTTGGTACGCTAATGGCCAGACTCAGCAGAAGGCCGAGTCCTGTGACCTTGGGCCAGTCAATCTTTTTCAGTGCAATTTAAGATTGCAGAGTTTTTTATGAAGGTGGTAACCCGGGATCTCTTGGCCTAACTTAATTTAGAGTGTTCTTGTGGAAACTGAAGTGGAGGGGTGGGGGGAGAAACCGTATATGTGTCCTGAGCTCCTGGGAGGAACGGTGGGATAAAAATGATTGACAAATAGTATGGGGGGCGGGGGAAAGGGGGAAACTCAATACATTTTATGTGCCTTTTAAATGCTTTGACACATTTGTGGGAATAGTGGCAAATGATTCACATCACATTCAAATTATCTTTGCATCATGGAGGGCCTTAAGAACATAAGAACATAAGAAAAGCCCTGCTGTATCAGACCAAGGCCCATCAAGTCCAGCAGTCTGTTCACACAGTGGCCAACCAGGTGCCTCTAGGAAGCCCCCAAACAAGATGACTGGAGCAGCATTGTCCTGCCTGTGTTCTAAAGAACCTAAGATAATAGGCATCCTCCTCTGATCCTGGAGAGAATAGGTGTGCATCATGACTAGTATCAGAGGGGGGGGGATGCTGCCCAGTCACAGCCTACTTATGGCGACCCTGTGGGGTTTACAAGTTTAGAGACGTTCAGAGGTGGTTTGCCATTGCCTGCCTCTGCATAACAGCCCTGGACTTCCTTGGTGGTCTCCCATCCAAGAACTGATCAGGGCCAACCCTGCCTAGCATGGTGTAGTGGTTAAGATCGGCGGACTCCAATCTGGAGAACCGGGTATGATTCCCCACTCCTCCAAATGAAGCCTGCTGGGTGACCTTGGGCCAGTCACAGTTCTGTCAGAACTCTCTCAGCCCCACCTACCTCACAAGGTGTCTTTTGTGGGGAGAGGAAGGGAATGTTGATTGTAAGCCGCTTTGAGACCCCTTCAGGTAGAGAAAAACGGGGTATAAAAACCTACTCTTCTTCTTTTAGCTTCCGAGATCTGACAGGTTTGGGCTACTCTGGGCTATCCAGGTCAGAACAGAACAGATTTTTATCACGGCATTGCCATTCTAAGAATACTTGATAAAATTGTCCACCGTTCACAATTGTGCATTTATTTAAAATACAAAAATACAAATCCATCAAGTTAGATTTTACTTATCCCCCTAATTTAAAATTAGACCCATCCTTGAGGAAACCTTTGAAAGGCGAACGTTAAAAGCTATTGCACAGAACCTAGCTGTGGCTAAGGTAGGCTATCCAGGTCAGAGCATTAACTTAGGTACAAGGGGAAAAGTATACAAGCTGGTAACATTTCATATGCACAAATAACTTCAACGGATTTCTTTGCAAGGTTTGGAGGCCTTTAAAGTCTCTTGGAGCAGGCTGAGAGAAAGAGAGACGGCTGCTCCAACCCAGACCATCTTCCTTTCAGTTGAATATTTAATAGGAGATATCAGGTACCGGATGACACAGCAGCCTGTGGTGATGGAGTTCCCCCTCCTCCCTGCAGTAGCCAAATCGCTCAGAGGACAGGCCCTTTAAAAGGAGAGAAAGACCTTTAATGTTGGGCTTAAGGTGATATTTTGGAGCTAATAGTGTGTCCATGTAAAGTGCCATCAAGTCGTGGCTGCCTTATGGCAACCCCAGCAAGGGGCTTTCAAGGCAGGAGATCAACAGAGGTGGTTTGAAACATACAATAAAATCATAGAGTTGGAAGGGACCACCAGGGTCATCTTGTCCAACCCCTTGCACAATGCAGGAAATTCCAAACTACCTCTCCCCCACACCCCCAGTGACTCATACTCCATGCCCAGAAGATGGCCAAGGTGCCCTTCCTCTCATGATCTACCTAAGGTCATAGAATCAGCATTGCTGACAGATGGCCATCTAGCCTCATCTAACTGTTAGAAAATTCTTCCTAATTTTGCCATTGCCCTCCTATGCAGAGCTTTCTTTGGTGGTCTCCCTTCCAAGTACTGACCCTGCTTAGCTTCTGAAATCTGACGAGATTGGGCTATACCATGCCGCCTTCCCTCCTGGAGCTACTTGCCGATGATAATTTTCTGCCTCTAAGCATGGTGTAGTGGTTAAGAGCGGTGGTTTGTAATCTATTCTGCATTTTACCAGGTTATGGATAACCGTGGCGAGGCAATCTCTGGTGTCATTTCCCTTTGTTGTCAAAATCTAAACTGTATGCTCCTTAGGTGCGGGGACCTGTCATTTTTGCTTCATTGTAGAAAAATGTGGTGTTTGACAGTACAAGATGAATAAGCCTCTTTTTGTAACTTTGGAACACGAATGCGTGCTGTGTGGATGACGGCAAAGATGTCTCTATGGCAATACCTTGAATAAAGGGTTTGGCTTTCAACCTCTCTAAAATGGTGTTTTGCAGATTAGCCTATCACAGAAATGACGATGATGACGAAGAAGCGGCCCGAGAACGGCGCCGGCGGGCCAGGCAGGAAAGGCTGCGACAAAGGGAAGATGATGACGTATCAGGGACAGAGAAGCCTGAAGTCAACGCTCAAAACAAGTAAGGTCCTGACGCAGGGATATCAATATTATCTGCTAGTATTATTTATCATAGAATCATAGAATTGGAAGGGACCACCAGGGTCATCTAGCTCAACCCCCTGCACAATGCAGGAAATTCACAACTACCTCCCCCCCTCCATACCACCAGTTACCCCTACTCCAGGCTCAGAAGGTGGCCAAGACGCCCTCCCTCTCATAATCTGCCTAAGGTCATAGAATCAGCTTTGCTGACAGATGGTCATCTAGCCTCTTCTTAGAAACCTCCAGGGAAGGAGAGCTTACCACCTCTTGAGGAAGCCTGTTCCACTGAGGAACTGTTAGAAAATTCTTCCTCAGAAGGTCAGACCAGAACCAACGGGTTGAAATTAAATCAAAAGAGTTTCCATCTAGACATTAGGAACAACTTTCTGACAGTTAGAGCGGTTCCTCAGTGGAACAGGCTTCCTCGGGAGGTGGTAAGCTCTCCTTCCCTGGAGGTTTTTAAGCAGAGGCTAGATGGCCATCTGCAGCAATGCTGATCCTGTGACCTTAGTCAGATCATGAGAGGGAGGGCACCTTGGCCATCTTCTGGGCATGGAGTAGGGGTCACTGGGTGTGTGGGGTGGGAAGTAGTTGTGAATTTCCTGCATTGTGCAGGGGGTTGGACTAGATGACCCTGGTAGGGCTGTTGAAAAAAATTCGGTACAGTTCGGCTTCGGCAAAATTCGGCCCTTTTAAATTCGGGACGTGCTGAAGTCCGCATCCCCCGCTTCGGATCCGCAAAATTCGGCGCGAGATCCGGAGTTCAGGGGAAAATTCGGCTGAGAGTCGGGAAGGGGGCGGGAGTCTTTAAAGAGCCCCCCTGCGGGCCTTCACAGGGCTTCCCTGAAGGCACCCGGGGGGGGAACAGATCTGCGCCTCCCAGCTGGGAGGCGCAGATCTGTTTAAAGCGCCCCCCGCGCGCCTTCAGGGAAGCCCCGTGAAGGCGCACGGGGGGGGGGGGAACTGAAAAAAGGCGGGAACGCAGAACCTGCCGAATTTATTCGGCGATCGCCCCAAATTCAGCAAATTCAGGGCGTTGTTTTTTCAGTTCGGTTCCATCCGAACTGAAATAGCCGAATTGCGGAAAATTCAGCTGTTTTTTCAGTTCGGACAAACCGAATCGACAGCCCTAGACCCTGGTGATCCCTTCCAACTCTGTGATTCTATGATTGCTGAAATACTAAGTGACGAGAAGCATAAAGTAGTGGTGTTTCTGTGTTGTCGCTTCTTCTCCCTCACATCTTACTTGTGGAATTAATTATGCAAAAATATTTGGATGGATTTCATTGTCATTAATTGGTGTGATTTATACCACGCACAGAATTTGAATTGTTAAAAAAAAAAAAAGGTTATAAGTGTTTGTTTTATGCTAGGGCTGGGTTTTTAACGGTTAATTATTTTCACGATTTCCCCCCTTGTTTTGTTGTGAGTTGCCTTGAGTAAAATTCTTTCGATAGGCAGCATATGCATTTTTTAATGCAGTAAAATAAAATAAATAGAAAAGTAGAAGAAAGAACCATGGGTTAACTTTAGTGCAGAGTGTACATAGACCAGGCTGTTCCTTTTGATATGGAGGGGCTTCATTCCATAGAGGAATTCCATAGTTCTACAGTGGGCTGATGCCACATAAACAATGCTGAAATCTGTCCATCTTTAATGTGTGAGAGGGCCCTGTTATTTGGGGAGTCCTTAAGCATCTGGGCTCTCTGACAATCTGGGGGCAGATTGTTCCACAGAGCTGGGGATGGGGCCGCTGGGATAGGAATAGCAACCTTTTCCTTCCAGGGATATTAATTTGCTTCCAGTGCTGTTCTGAAGCGTAGTGTTTTGAAAGGGAGAGATAGAAAGAGCAGAGGCAGCCCTTTTGCAGGTCACCTACATGCTTATAGGGCTTCCCCAGGTGGCATCTTGGTTCAGGAGGCATCTGATATTTTTCACTAAACTTCTGTTGTTCATTGTTGAAACGAATGGCGTACTGCAATCTTCATCTCTTTTACAGCATCGCAGACGAAGAGAGCAAAAGTTCCACCACAACTGTTACCACCGTTACGGATACTCAAGGGGATGGTGAAGGTGATGACTCCATGCTCTTGGAGAGGATGGCAAGGAGAGAAGAACGGCGCCAGAAACGTCTCCAAGAGGCCTTGGAACGCCAGAAGGAATTTGATCCGACAATCACTGATGAGAGCCTGTCGTTCACGAGCGGGAGAGAAGTGAACAATGTGGAAGAAAACGAAGCCCCCGGGAAAGAGGATGAAGCCGACACCCACAGAGGACGCTACAAGATTGAGGAAACCGAACCCATCACCAGATCATACCAGAGAAATAATCTGAGACAAGACGAAGAAGACGAGAAGAAAGAAGAGGCAGATAAAGGGGAGGCACAAGAGGAAAAGCCAAAGCAAAGAACCGTAGAGGAGAATCAGGTAGAAGTAACGATAGAAAAGAAATCACTAGACAAAGAAGAGGAAGTTGTGGTGTTAGACATAAAACTCCCTGAGGTAAACGCAGATGAGCAAAAAGTAGCTAATAACATAGAACAACAAATTGAGAGTGAGGCGGCCATAAGCATAACAGTAGCACTAGATGAAAAGAAGGATGAAGAGGATGAGGATGAAAAGAAAAGGCTACAAGAGAAGGCGAGGCTGGAGAGGGAGGAAACAGAGAGAGCTAAAGCAGAGGAGGAAAGGAGGGCAGAGGAAGAGAGAGAAAAAAGAGCTGCTGAGGAGAAAGAGAGGCTAGAACAAGAGGAAAGGGAGAGGCTCAAAGCGGAGGAAGAAAGGAAAGCTGAGGAGGAGAGAAAGAGGCTTGAAGAGGAGGAGAAAAGGGCAGCTGAGGAGAAAGAGAGGCTAGAAGCGGAAGAAAGGGAGAGGCTCAAAGCGGAGGAACTAAGGAAAGCTGAGGAGGAGAGAAAAAGGGTTGAAGCGGAGGAGAAAAAGGCAGCTGAGGAGAAAAAGAAGCGGGAAGCTGAGGAGAGGGAAAGGATCAAGGCGGAGGAGAAAAAAGCAGCCGAAGAGAAAGAGAGGGCCAAGGAGAAGGAAAAGAGGGCAGCGGAAGCTAAGAGGGCAGCTGAGGAAAAGGCCAAGCTAGAAGAGGAGAAGCTAAAGGCAAAACAGAAGGCAGAGGAAAAAAGGGTGGAAGATAAGCAGGGGAAAGGGAAGAAGGGAGAAGAGAAGAAAATAGAAGACAAGCAGGTAAAAGAGAAGAAAGTGCAAGAGGAAAAAACCCCACTGGCTTTCCTAAGAAAACAGGTACAGTAAACATTTTGCACCCAGCTTATTTTGCCTGTGTTTTGTACGAAATGTAATGCATTTTAAAAAAATGGTTTGGAATTCACTCACGGTGTTGTCTCTGCACTTTTTGACTGCTAATTCTTGCCAAATTTTTATTCCTTTCGGACTTCTTGCTTCGACCTTTCTGTCACGTGGTCAGTGCATGGTGCATCGCTCAGCTGCTCCATTCTTGGCAATCTCAGGCAGAACTTAGCGCATGCTTTGAAACCTTCACAGCTTCCTTGCTGTCTCTTTCTGCGGCTGCGAAAGTGGCCGGGGACATTATTCAAGCGCGTATGCAAGGTATGGAGGCACCGCATGGCCCTCGGCCGAGCGCTCGGCAAAACGTTTGTCTTGGGAACCGCCGAGCAGGCGTCCGTGATGGTTAGACTCGAGCACAGCCAGAGCTCTGCTAGGATGCGCGAGAACACGGGCACGCCATGGTGGAAGAAAAAAGTGCAAATGTGCAGGAGGGATGTGGAAAGCTCTGTGCTACCTGGAGGGAGTTGTGGGCACGGCAAGCAGCACCGGACCAAGCGGGTATGTTGAGCACAGCTTTGCTGAGGCACTGGAGACGCGAGAGGGGGTTTGTCCGGGGACTGATGATTTCGTCTTACGAAAATATTGTAAAAAGGGGGAAGAGAAAGAGGCAAAAAAGGAAAAGCTACAAGACGAGAAACTCCGGCCGGCCTTCAAAAAAGAGGAGGTAACTGTTACTTCAGGGAAAGGCGGGTGTGTAGAGGACAGAAAGAAACTGCTTACCATTTTTCGAGCATTTTTTCCAAACCTCCTCTGAGAAATCGCTCAGCAGAAGGATAGAAGACACCTGGTTTGGAAATACTACTTGCGATTTGACAGGATCTGAGCATCATCTCAAGACATGAGCTGAGCTGAACCTTCGTGGAACTGGCTTCATGTGTGAGGTGGTTTTATATCGTGTTATGAGTGAATTACTTCCTGAACTCTGATCTCTTAAGTGTGTGATGAAACCATCAGATACCATTTCACCATGTAGCCAGCTGCAATAAATCTCAGCTCAGTACATAGCACAGATTGTGAGAATTGGCCACAAATTGACTTCATAATAGATCAAGCAAGCATTTGGTATTGGATTTCTATACCAGTGCCAAGTGGTCTTTCTTTCCTTAATTTCTTCCTCCACTTCTCCATGCCCTTTCTTCCAGAGACTGATGATTTCTTCTGATTATGGACCTTCGTGACATCTTTAGCCCCTTAATCTGAACCTAACTACCGATTTTCCATTTCAATAATACAAAGTGAGCAGAGTTCATATTCTTCTTTCTCATTTGAGCAAGATTTTTTTATTTTGTTCAAAACACAATGCATTGCATTTCTACTGTAAACACAGGAACTGGTGCCATGGTGTTTCACTGTATGGTAAGTAAGGAGCATGAAGAGCCCCGTGGCGCAGAGTTGTAAGCTGCAGTACTGCAGCCAGAAGCTCTGCTCCCGACCTGAGTTTGATCCCAACGGAAGTCGGTTTCAGGTAGCCGGCTCAAGGTTGACTCAGCCTTCCATCCTTCCGAGGTCAGGTGAAATGAGTACCCAGCTTGCTGGGGGTAAAGGGAAGATGACTGGGGAAGGCACTGGCAAACAATCCCTGGAAAGATAGTCTGCCTAGTAAACGTCAAAATGTGACATCACCCCATGGGTCAGGAATGACCCGGTGCTTGCACAGGGGACTACCTTTACCTAAGTAAGGAGCATGCCCTGACTTGGATGGCCCAGGCTAGCCCAATCTCGTCAAATCTTGGAAACTAAGCATGAACAAGAAGGTCCTCTCCAGGGTTGCTGCCCACCTAAGCTCAGAAGGTGGGGCACCCGAGCCAGGCCAAAGATTACCATAGTGGTTGGGTGGGTTCATAAGGGAACTGGTAGTCCTTCAGATATGTTGGTCTCGAACCACAGAGGCCTTTGAAATAGTAGAATTAGTATTACTACTTAGTTTGGGGAGGGACCGTGGCTCAATGGTAGAGCATCTGCTTGGTATGCAGAAGGTCCCAGGTTCTTTTTTCCCCATTTTTTAAAAATTATTATTAACAAAATTACAATAAACAAAATAAAAAAGGGAAAATGAAAACAAACATAGAGACAAAAAGATACTTCTATTTTTGTTTGTATCGAATATAAATCTAATTAAGAAATTACAACCTGTTCTCTAGCTACATGTACAGGTTCAATCCCCGGCATCTCCAGTTAAAGGGACTGGGCAAGTAGGTGATGTGAAAGACCTCTACCTGAGACCCTGGAGAGCCGCTGCCAGTCTGAGCAGACAATACTGACTTTGATGGACCAAGGGTCTGATTCAGTATAAGGCAGCTTCATGTGTTCATGAATACCATGCCAAGGGGAAATCTGGGGGGTTATTTTACTGTTTAGGACAGGGGTGTCAAACGTAAGGCTCACAGGCCAGATCCAGCTCTTCGAGAGCTCTTATCCAGCCAAGAGAGAGAGCCAACTGAGGCGGCCAACCCTCCCCACTCTTGATCTGGGCTGGCGAGGAATGGTCCTGGCCCAACCAAGTGACATTTACGTCATATCCGGCCCTTGTAACAATTGAGTTTGACACCCAGCATGGTGTAGTAGTTAAGAGCAGTGGTTTGGAGCAGTGGACTCTGATCTGGAGAACCGGGTTTCATTCCCTGCTCCTCCACATGAGCAGCGGAGGCTGTTAAGGTGAACCGGGCTGGTTTCCCCACTCCTCCACATGAAGCCAGCTGGGTGATCTTGGGCTATTCACAGTTCTCTTCGAGCTCTCTCAGCCCCACCTACCTCACAGGGTGTCTGTTGTGGGGAGGGGAAGGGAAGGTGATTGCAAGCTGGTTTGATTCTCCCATAAGTGGTAGAGAAAGTTGGCATATAAAAGCCAACTCTTCTTCTTCTTCCCTGCCTTAGGGTTTTCCAGGCAAGAGGTGTTAAGAGGTGGTTTGCCATAGCCTGCCTCTGCTTATTGACCCCAGACTTCCTTGGGGGTCTCCCATCCAACTACTGACCAGGGCCAACCCTGCTTAGCTTCCTAGATCTGAGGAGATGGGGCTAGCCTGGCCCATCCAAGTCAGAGCTTTTGTCTATGAAATCATAATTTACCTCACATATCCTTCAATATGTCATGGGGGGACATCTTGAAGTTCTAAAAATCTGCAAACTCATTTAGGTTGTAATGAATTGGTTATGGGCTGAAATGGGGATGGATCAACTCCTTTTTTAAAAAGTTGGCAGCCCGACTCACAAAGTATATTTAACATATGAGATTTTAATTCAGATCTTCCAGCACTTCCTTTGGGCAATCGAACTCCTGACTGTATATTTAAATTTTAAAATGTTCTAAAGATTGGGACATTCTTAAGAGCCGAGTTTAGACGGAGAGCTTATCTTGTAAACATAAACTCCATTTTAAAAGGAAGGGAGGGGAAAAAAAAACCTCTCTGCAAAAAAAGAGAGAGAAAGAAAAGAAAAAAAAGCTGCTCACGCAGTATGTCTAGCCAAAGTGGAAGCAGGAAATACCACAAATATCATGTCATGAGAAAGCCTGCTCTTTGCAGGCCAGTTCTGCACACCCAGAATCTTAAGGTAGTCCAGAGAACCAAACAGATTTCGAGGATATAAACTAAACCAAAAACAGAACGGGGAGAGCCAGATTCACATTAGCTGACGTCTCATCAGGGTTCAGGGTTCTGCACCTTCCTGAAACCGATCTGAAGTCATGGGAACACTCCGAGGTCATCCTTCGGCTGCCACCCTTGGGGGCTGCGTTTCTTCTGTTTTTTTAATGGAAAAGAATACAGCCTGGTCCTAAATTACTTCCCTTACATGCTCATAAATGTACCTTTGACAGGTCCCCCAGCTTACGGGGCCCTCTGCATCTTGGAAAGGCCTGAGATACGGCTTCCCCAGAATTGACTCCTGGGTGGGTGGGTGGATGGAGCAGCTGAGTTATGGATTTTGGTTAGCATGTAGGAGGCCCAGGTTAAAAATCCCTGCTGAGCCATGAAGCTCAGTAAGTGGCCTCAGGCATGTTCATTCTCTCTCGGCCCACATACCTCACAGGGCTGTCATATGGGCACTCTGGACCAGGGATGTCGAACTCATTTGTTACGAGGGCCAGATACGACATAAATTTTAGTATGGTCATTTCAGTCTGGTCATTTTTCACTTAAAGTTCCCCTCCCCAGACAGCTTTTTCACCTGGACCAGGAAAGCAGCAGAGACTCTGGGCGAAAACGCACGGTCGCTTTAGCCTCCTTTATTAGCCTCCTTTATTCCCTGTTTCAGCCAGGATTCAGCCAGGATCGAACGCATGCGTTTTCGCCAACGTGCGTTCGATCCTGGTTGAATCCTGGCTGAAACAGGGAATAAAAGAGGCTAAAGCGACCATGCGTTTTTGCCCTCTGTGGCTTTCTGCCACAAATGGCAATAGGGACACCGGGAAGGTAATTGTGAGAAAAGAGTATGGGGAAGGAAATAGCTGCATTTCTCCACAGGATGTGCCCTGGTCTCCCTTACTGTGCTTTCACACATGCTGAATAATGCACGTTTCAATCCACTTTCAATGCACTTTAACGATCTTTTGCAAGTGGATGATGCCATTTCACACAGTAAACTCCAGCTGCAAAGTGCATTGAAAGTGGATTGAAAGTGCATTATTTGGCATATTTGAAAGCACCCTTTAGACTCAGCGTTAGGAAGACGAATTGCAGAATTCCGTAGGGCACAGTAGAGGCCTAAAGACCAGACTAAACACTACTTGGGAGGTCCATGATTAGGATCTCCCACATTTTCTTACAAGGATAACACTAGTTGTAGAGGACCCCATTCACATAGGGGCCACGGTGCTTAGGAGATGAGAGTTAACCCCATTGTTTTCCCAATGCAAATCATCTCTCAGTACCTCATTCTGCAATGCGGGGGTGATCAGTCAAGAAAAGGGCTCAGGAAAATAGGCTAACCCTCCCCCCCCCTTGTGGGGGCCCTGTACAGCTATTACAGATTGTAGTGAGTAAGAAAATCCAAGTCTTTATTTAAACCAGGATGACACGTCGTATTTATTTTTCAGGTTAGTTCTTTCACATTTCATATTCCCACAGAAGCTTTTTGTTTGTTTTGTTTTTGGAGAACAGTGCTTGCAGGACTGTAATAATATATCCAGAGGCATTAAAATGTTCCCCAACTGATTTCTGGTTGTTCTGATTTCTTATGTCTGATTTGTGTCCATTGAGTCTTTTTTGCTGTCCACTGTAGATAGTAGAAGGGTATTGTCAGCACATGATGGCATACATTAAATCTGATGACGTCCAAGTAGATGTTGAACACATGAAGCTGCCTTATACTGAATCAGACCCTTGGTCCATCAAAGTCAGTATTGTCTACTCTGACCGGCAGCGGCTCTCCAGGGTCTCAGGCGGAGGTCTTTCACATCACCTACTTGCCTAGTTCCTTTAACTGGAGATGCCGGGGATTGAACCTGGGACCTTATGCATGCCAAGCAGATGCTCTACCACTGAGCCACAGTGTCAAACCTTTTAGGAAGCCTAATCATGGATCTTTGGGTAATACCTAGCGGTGCAATCATAGAATCATAGAGTTGGAAGGGGCCATCCAGGCCATCCAGTCCAACCCCCTGCTCAATGCAGAATCAGCCTAAAGCAGCCCTGACACGTGTTCATCCAGCTGTTGCTCGAAGACTGCCAAAGAAGGGGAGCTCACCACCTCCCTGGGCATCTAATTCCACTGCTGAACTTCTCATTGTTAAAAAACTTTTTCCTAAAGTCCAGCTGGTAAAAATAATAATAATAAAAAAAATTATAGTGAGAGTCGTTTAGCAGAGGAATCCTCAGTGCAGAGTTACTCTAGCCTAAGGCCATGGAAACAAATGGGTTTGGATTGGAGTCGCTCTGCTTTGGATTGCACTGCAAGAGGCCTAAGTCTGTGCACACATGCTTACTCAGAAGTAAGTCCTCCTGAGTTCAGTGGCATTTATTCCCTGACAAGCAAGCATAGGATTTAGGATTTCAGTTGTGACACTTTGAAAACTGGGATTCCAGAGGATCTGCTGCTGGGGGTTTGCTCTTTTGTGGGGGTTGTTTTTTGTTTCTGATCTTCTCTTACGGCCATCTGGTAGGAAAGTGGCTATTTCTATCCTTGTACTAATCAGCAGGCGATCTGGGAATGAGCATTAGTCACACCCAGGACTTTGCCTTCAAAGGGTGGAGTGGGGGGGGAGACAGTTCAAGCTTTGAAATTCAGAGGGGGGGCTTCTTTTTCCCTTTTGAAATTGCCAATGAATGAGAATGGGGGTGGGGGAACCAGCATGAAGACTGAAGATGCAAAGAGGTGTGAAAATAATAACACACATTCATGCTGATGACGATTTTGAATTCCTTAAAAGTGAAGCAGATGTCTCATTTCTAACTTGTGGCTGCGGGGCATCCTTAGAATCATAGAATCATAGAGTTGGAAGGGACCACCAGGGTCAGCTAGTCCAACCCCCTGCACAATGCAGGAAATTCACAACTACCTCCCCCACCCCACACCCCCAGTGACCCCTACTCCATGCCCAGAAGATGGCCAAGATGCCCTCCCTCTCATGATCTGCCTAAAGTCATAGAATCAGCATTGCTGACAGATGGCCATCTAATCTCTTCTTAAAAACCTCCAGGGAAGGAGAGCTCACCACCTTCCAAAGAAGTCTGTTCCCCTGAGGAACCGCTCTAACTGTTAGAAAATTCTTCCTAATGTCTAGACAGAAACTCTTTTGATTTAATGTCAAGGGAAGGGTTAAGATCTGCAGCTGGCTCTGATTCATATTTGCCCCAATGACTTTAGTGGAATGCTCAGAGGGTGGAAAGTGCACAGTATGATGGGAAGTTCCTAGGAAGTGCACATAGGATGGGAAATAAAAGTCCAGTGGCATCTTAAAAACTAACAGCATGTATTTCAGTATGAGCTTTTGTGAGTCATAACTTCAGATGTGCGGTGGGGAGATCATAGCGGGAATTCATTTTTTTAAAAAAGGGGAGGAGTTGAGATAGAAAGGTTAGGTGTGAATCCTGGCAGAAATCAACATGGCTCCATATACACTCAGTGGTAGAGCAGCTGCTTGGCATGCAGAAGGTCCTAGGTTCAATCCCCGGCATCTCAAGTTAAAGGAACTAGGCAAGTAGGTGATGTGAAAGACCTCCGCCTGAGACCCTGGAGAGCCGCTGCCGGTCAAAGTAGACAATACTGACTTTGATGGACCAGGGGTCTGATTCAGTATAAGGCAGCTTCATGTGTTCAACATCTACTTGGACGTCATCAGATTTAATGTATGCCATCATGTGCTGACAATACCCTTCTACTATCTACAGTGGACAGCAAAAAAGACTCAATGGACACAAATCAGACATAAGAAATCAGAACAACCAGAAATCAGTTGGGGAACATTTTAATGTCTCTGGATATATTATTACAGTCCTGCAAGCACTGTTCTCCAAAATCAAAACAAACAAAAAGCTTCTGTGGGAATATGAAATGTGAAAGAACTAACCTGAAAAATAAATACGGCGTGTCATCCTGGTTTAAATAAAGACTTGGATTTTCTTACTCTCTACAATCTGTAATAGCTGTACAGGGCCCCCACTTTTTAGACATTTTAATTGGCTGTTCTTAACATGTTTTATCGGACTACTTTAGGCTATTAGGTCAGGGAATCTCAGCACAACACATCAACCTTGAACCTTAGACAACTTCTTGAGTAGTTGTTATTTACCCTATTTATCCTTCTTCATTGTTTTACGGAACTGTTTGAGCCCCCCTTTCTTTCCTTACACAGAGAGTTTATGCTTGAAAGTCATGACAGAATGCACACCAGAACTTTTCTGCCTTAGCTTCTCTCTCTCTCTCCCCCCCCCCCCATCTCTGCACAGTTCCATTTGGCATCTGGGAGTGATGCCACCACTTGGTTTTAGGCTGCAAATTGCTGCTGTAGATCATGCTTATCCTACTGGTCCCCCGCCCCGTGGGTGGATTGGAAAGCAAAACAGATGCACCAAGAGGCTGCATCTGAGTCAAAATATCAGAAGGTCAGACTTTACAGAGAAAGAGATAAATTCTCTGCATATTTTGCTTTGAGAGTGGAGCCCAGTTTGAGCAATAATTCCAGTAACAGGGCTGCAGAAAACATGTGCAGCTAGCATTGGGGGGAGGAAGATTACTGCCAGCAATATGTCCTTGGAGGATAATTTCTTATAATGCAGGTAACCAATCTGCATGACAGCCAGCATGGTGTATTGGTTAAGAGCGGCGGACTCTGGAGAACCAGAGTTGATTCCCCGCTCCTCCACATGAAGCCTGCTGGGTGACCTTGGGCCAGTCACAGGTCTCTCCGAACTCTCTCAGCCCATGTGGAGGCAGGCCATGGCAAACCACCTCTGAACATCTCTTGGCTTGAAAACCCTACTGGGTCGCCATAAGTCAGCTGTGACTTGACGGCACTCTCCACCACCAACCAATCTTTAGCACAGGTGGGACCCCTTGACAGGAGATGGAAGGCCCCTGAACCAGGTTAGGGAATAGAGTCAGGATTACATTCTTGCCTGCTTCTCCAGTTCAGTTGACTAGTGACAACCCCACCCTACACACTCACCAGGCTCGAACAGTGGGGTATCTGCATTTAGAATCATAGAGTTGGAAGAAGCCATACAGGCCATCTAGTCCAACCCCCTGTTCAATGGAGGATCAGCCTAAAGAATCCCTGACAAGTGTTTGTCCAGCCGCTGCTTGTGCCATACTCCATACTTGCCTTGACTTCGATCACAATGGGTGGCCATGTTAGTCTGTCAATAGCTGTAGAAAAGACCAAGAGTCCAGTAGCACCTTAAAGACTAACACAATTTCTGGCAGGGTATGTGTTTTGTGAGTCACAGCTCACTTCATAGAATCATTCTAGTGCAGAGGAGAGCAGCGAGGATGATCAGGGGCCTGGAGACCAAGCCCTACGAGGAAAGGCTGAGGGAGTTGGGAATTTTCAGTCTGGAGAAAAGGAGGTTGAGGGGGGACATGATCGCTCTCTTTAAGTCTTTGAAGGGCTGTCACTTAGAGGAGGGCAGGGAGCTGTTCCTGTTGGCAGCAGAGGATAGGACTTGCAATAATGGGTTTAAATTGCAGGGGGAAAGGTACCGACTGGATATTAGGATTTTTTTTTTTTTTTACAATAAGAGTTGCTCAACAGTGGAATCAGCTACCTAGGGAGGTGGGGAGCTCCCCTTCACTGGCAGTCTTTAAGCAGAGGCTGGACAAGCACTTGTCTAGGCTGATCTTGCATTTTGCAGGGGGTTGGACTAGATGACCTTTATGGCCCCTTCAGACTATGATTCTAAGTGAGCTGTGGCTCATGTAAGCTCATTGACTCGACTTGGCACTCTTGCCCAAGAGGAGAGCCCATCACTGCAATAAGAGGACAAGTCTTATTGTTTTAACGTAGCCCAGTGGTCTCCAGCCTTTTCAGACCCCTGGACCCTTTAAGCCAGCAACACATACCCTCAGGGAAGCCAGAGTTATGAGTTTACCAGTTTCAAGGCTAGGACCATGGACAGCACCCTTAAGAGAACCAGGGACTGGGAACCCAAGCTGAGCATGAGGAGGTGTGCTGTAGTGAGAAAGAACCAAGGGTCAGAGCTATGGAGGAATCTTCTCTACTACCAAGTGACTGTGCTTCACTGTCTTGTTGCCTGTTGCCATGTGAGTAGAAAAAGAGACAGGTGGTGTGGTGTCTTTGTTCTGTACACATGCCACAGGCGCTTCCAAAAGGCAGCAAAACATTGGGGCCCCGGTAGGGGTCTCTACTGAGCAGGTGGAGTGCCATGATTTATCTGAGGTTCCCAATGTGGATTGATCGCTGATCTAGTGAATTTGGAGATTTGTCCCATTTTTTAGAAGAAGAAGAGTTGGTTTTTATATGCTGGTTCTTTCCTACCTTTTTAAGGATAATCAAACTGCAATGGACACGTTCATGGAGAAGAGGAGTATTCATGGCTAGTAGTTAAAATGGGTACTAGTCATGATGCATAGCTATTTTTCCAGGATCAGATGAGCATGCCTATTATATTAGGTGCTTTGGAACAGGCAGGACAATGTTGCTGCAGTCGTCTTGTTTGTGGGCTTCCCAGAGGCACCTGGTTGGCCACTGTGTGAACAGACTGCTGGACTTGATGGGCCTTGGTCTGATCCAGCATGGCTTTTCTTATGTTCTTATGGTTTACAATTTCCTTTTTCTTTCTCTCCCCACAACAGACACAACAGACACCTTGTGAGCTAGGTGAGGCTGAGAGAGCTCTAAGAGCGCTGTGACTAGCCCAAGGTCACCCAGCAGGCTTCATGTGGAGGAGTGGGGAAACCAACCCGGTTCACCAGATTAGATTCTGCCGCTCATGTTAACCAATACATCACACTGGCTCTTTTGTGCCTCATTGTCCCAGAGTTTTGTTGTGCGCTGTGTTGCGCTCCTTAATTTGGGCTTAGGTAGGAAAAATTTGTAACTGTTGCATGGAGCTTTTAATTCTTCCAGTTCATTCATACCTTTTCCCTCCTCCCTGTTAGCAATGTGTGCGGGCTTTTGTAGCTCGGCATTGTCTTCCCTGACTGGTGGCGGCCATCTAAGGTCTTTTCCAGCCCTGCTGACTGATATCCTCCGTGTTCCCAGTACATATGAGTGCATCGAGATTCTTTTTGTGAAGTGTTTTACTGACCTACACATGCCTTCCTGTGCATTGGTAAAACACTACACAAAAAGAATCTTGATGTGAGTGTATGTATAACCACAGCAAGGGGTTTTTTTTGGCAGTGTTTAATCGTTGCAGACATCCACAAAGGCCAAGGCCAAGCCCAGTCACCTTTGTGGGGCTGCTGTCATATCTGGGGCATAACTTGTTCCTGCTTACCCACTGAAGGGGAAGAAATCTGTGGCAAATGGCATATGCAGCGCATTTTACACAAAAGTTGTTATTAAAACTGGGGTAACGGAGCATTCCAGTGTGGTGTAGTGATTAAGAGTGGTGGTTGGGAGTAGTGGACTCTGATCTGGAGAAACGGGTTTGATCCCCAACTCCTTCACACAAAGCCAGCTGGGTGACCTTGGGCTAGTCACAGTTCTCTTAGAGCTCTCTCAGCCCCACCTACCTCGTAGGATGTCTGTTATGGGGAGGGGAAGGGAAGGTGATTGTAAGCCGGTTTGAGTCTTCCTTAAATGGTGGAGAAAGTCGGCATATAAAAACCAGTTATTCTTCTTCTTCTTAATTCATTGGATCCACATCAGAACAAGATTAGGTTGCTCAGAACTGAAAAAGAATCCTGGGTGAGATTTGGATGAGAAGAAATTGGGGAAGCACCCCCTGCTGAGCGTATGTAAGACCCTGCAAATCTCAATGCATTTGCAAATCTCAGTGCATGAAAGATACGTGGGAGCATAGAGGGCTTCTGCGACTTCTGTATCCTGTAAGCTATTTGGAAGATGAATCGCTCATGACCTGCCTGCCGACAGCAAAAGATGGGGACCTATCGTTGCTCCTGTAGAGTCCTGGCCATAACTTGATCCTTTTGCTGTTGCCCTGGCAGATAAAAGACGGCAAAGTGAACAAAGACAAGGGGCCAAAAGACGAGGCCAAGCCCAGCTGGGATCGCAAGAAGGGAATCCCCGAGTCGAAACCGCAAAACGGGGAGCGTTTCCCAGAAGTCCCCGCTCACAAACTGAAGCATACGGAAAATGCTTTTAGGTAAGTTGCAGACTCCTGCTGCGGGGTTTATGCCTGGGCCTAACGTTGCGTCTTACAGTTCCCTTTTGCAGTACGACGGACTGCGTCAGGCTGGTGTTCCTTATGAGGTTTGAAGCAACGGAGGCATTCAGTCTGCAGTGTGAATGTAGAGCAGGGGTCCCTAACGTGGTGCCTGTGGGCACTGTGGTAACCGCTGATACTTTTCCTGGTGCCCACCAAGTCCTTGTAGAAAGTGGGCAGGGCCAGGTGGGGTTCTTGGGAGATTGTAAGCCAAGCATTCTGCTGTGACGGAGGCTACTGTTTCCAAATGGGTGCTCCCTGCAGACACAAAGATGTTACAAACAATGACTACAGGAGGGGGATAAAGGTACTAAAAATAATCAAATCTGCAAAAGCCCACATCAGTACCTCTTATCAAAAATTGCAATGAATCCAGTTGTAAGTTTGTATCTTTTAAATTAAGCATACAACATACAGGTTGTCAATTCACCAGGTAAAGTACATAATGCACACATGCCTAATGAAAATTAAACAAATTCAAATTGTAGGTAAATCAAACAAATGAAAGTAAAAATATTTCTAAATACAATCAGGTTGTAGTTTCATTAAGCATATGTGCATTGTGTACTTTACCTGGTGAATTGACAACCTGTATGTTGTATGCTTAATTTAAAAGATATAAATTTACAATTGGATTCATTGTAATTTTTGATAAGAGGTACCATTATGGGCTTTTGCAGATTTGACACAGAGATGTTGGCTCCTGGGCTCTTCCGAAATACCTCCTGTTCCAGTGAAGTGGAGAAAAAACCTAAACTGGTTATTTGGTTTGGGAAAGAGATGTTTTTTTGAAGAAGCAAAAGGGGCATCGAGAAACCTGTCCATGGGTGCCATATCACCCATGGACAGTCTCTTGGGCATCATGGATACAGTTCGTATCTCATGGTGCTGGCTTGAACTAGCAAAGGGAAAAACCCTTCTCACTCTGCACTACTGTCTTCCTTACCCAGCCGCCCTGGCCTCAAAACCACCTCGAATGCCGAGGAAGCCAAGCCAGCAACCAATGTGGAGGCCGGCAAGCGGGTAGAGGAACTTCGCCGTCGCCGCGGCGAGAACGAGAACGAAGAGTTTGAAAAGATGAAGCAGAAACAGCAGGAGGCCACTGTGGAACTGGAGGAGCTGAAGAAGAAGCGTGAGGAGCGTCGGAAGATCCTGGAAGAAGAAGAGCAGAGGAGGAAGAAAGACGAGGCGGACAGGAAAGCTCGGGAGGAGGTAACGGCCTGCCAGAATTTCTTTCTTCTTTTTAATTCATTTATAGGCGACCGTTTTGTGTGAGGTAGCATACCCTCGCTTCCTGATTTCTCCAGCTGTTAAGGTGACTTTCATGGGGGTGGCTTTCAAGCGACCATTTTTCACAGGTTGAATTTGGTTCGAATTGGCTTTGCCCGTGGAATTCTGTACGCTGAACCCAAATACCTTCTCCGCCACTTTCTTTCTCCCATATTATGTACATCTGGATGAATCCTTCAGCAGCTAGCTTGGCACTAAACGAGATGTGCAGCAGGAATCCACGTGCTTGCATTCAAATAAGTCAGGGACAGGGTGTTGGGGTCTGTTTTTTAACAACAACAAAAACCCTCCCAGGGCGCTTAGATGAGGAGCACCCCTGCCTCATCTCTCTCTATCCAGCTGCTTCCTGTTTACCTGCTTTGCCCTTGAAAAAGAAGAACATATGGATAAATATTAATGGGTAGCCAACCCCCCTCCCCCAGTTATCACTGGTTTGGCCCTGAAACATCTGTATAGCGGATGTTGCTTTACCTGGCATTTAACTGGTATCAGATTTCACGATTGAATCACTGTCCCTGCTCCGTTGTCCGATCAAATCCCACTCTGTTGAGCAGTCCAACCTGTTTTGAATTGGAGGATCATAAGAACATAAGAAAAGCCATGCTGGATCAGACCAAGGCCCATCAAGTCCAAGTCTGTTCACACAGTGGCCAACCAGGTGCCTCTAGGAAGCCCACAAACAAGACGACTGCAGCAGTGTTATCCTGCCTGTGTTCCACAGCACCTGGTGTAATAGGCATGCTTTTCTGATCCAAAGCACCTAATAAAATAGGCATGCTCATCTGAGAGAATAGGTATGCATTATGACCAGTATCCATTTTAACTAGTAGCCATGAATAGCCCTCTCCTCCATGAACCTGTCCACTCCTATCTTCAAGCCTTCTAAGGTGGCAGTCATCACCACATCCTGGGGCAGGGAGTTCCACAATTTAACTATGCCGATGTATGAAGAAATACTTCTTTTTATCAGTTTTGAATCTCTCACCCTCCAGCTTCAGCAGCTCGATGTGTCACTTAGGGAAAGGGTAGCGAGAAACGTAGTTGCTTCTCAGAGCCCAACAGGGTGCAAAAAGCAATCTTGGCACTTTCAGACCAGGATGCCTCTTTAATATCAGTTGCTGGGAGAACGGGTAAGAGGATGCTGTTGCAGTAATCCTGTTTGTGGGCTTCCTAGAGGCGACTGGTTGGCCATTGTGTGAACAGAATGCTAGACTAGATCGGCCTTTGGTCTGATCCAGCAGGGCCTTTCTTATGTTCTCTGAAATGGCAAGATTGGATTGTAGACCTGACAGTGTGGAGGGGGGTGGTGGATGGGTAAAAAGTGGGGTTGAGAGAAGGCATGGGCCACTCATTCCCTTTCCTAACCTTGAGTCCAGTAGCACCTAAAAGTCTAAGAAAAATTCTGGCAGGGTATGAGCTTTCGTGAGCCACAGCTCCCTTCGGTCTGTCACTAGCAGTAGAAAAGAGCAAGAGTCCAGTAGCACCTTAAAGACTAGCATGATTTCTGGCAGGGTATGAGCTTTTGTGAGCTGTGGGCTTCCTAGAGGCAGCTGTGGCTCACGAAAGCTCATACCCTGCCAGAAATCGTGTTAGTCTTTAAGGTGCTACTGGACTCTTGCTCTTTTGTACTGCTAGTGACGGACCAACACAGCTACCCATCGTGATCTATCATCCTTACGAAGTTTGTTGACTTTGACGGATCTTTGAATTGAATCTCCAGGGGCGGAGAGGGTATCGGGCCTGAAGTGGAACAGATTTGCAGGAATTTGCCCTACTTCTTTCCCTTCTTAAGGCTCGGGCAGGATTATGAATCTGAAGTCTCAAGCGGCTTGCTTCGTGTTATTACTTTTGGTAGGAAGAGAAGAGGCGGCTGAAGGAAGAAATTGAAAGGAGAAGGGCAGAAGCTGCGGAGAAACGGCAGAAGATGCCAGATGAAGGATTGCCTGAGGATAAGAAGCCTTTTAAATGCTTCACCCCCAAGGGCTCTTCTCTCAAGGTAATCCTTTGCGATAGCCAGCTGGTAGCATGTGGGCTGTGTCTGGGTCACGAAAGCAATTTCCCTTGCTTGGGAGAGATTCCCCCATTTAGCCCTCTGTGTTTGGATTTGGTATGTAAAGCCCTGGCCAGGCCTGAGAGCATCCGCCCTGTACCCGGAAAGTCTTCTTCCCTAGGTGGCCCCAGACTCGAGTCTCCCCACCCGCGAATAGGATTCCCACCCTCTTGTACGCTCAGAACTTTTAATAGCTGCATGACCCCCAAAAAGAATAGAACTTACCATTCAGTTCTTAAAGACACAAGAGCCCCGCTAGAAAAAAAGTTGGCAGCCTTATCTCTGTCTGAGACCCTGGAGAGCTGCTGCCGGTTTGATCAGACAATACTGAACCTGATGGACAGATGGTCTGATTCAGATAAGGCAGCTTCATGTGTAAACATTGGGGTGGGGCTGTGGCTCAGTGGTAGAGCATCTGCTTGGCATGCAGAAGGTCCCAGGTTCAATCTCCGGCGTCTCCAGTTAAAGGGACTAGGCAAGTAGGTATTGAGGAAGACCTCCACCTGTGACCCTGGAGAGCCGCTGCCGGTCTGAGTAGACAATACTGACTTTGATGGACTGAGGGTCTGATTCAGTATAAGGCAGCTTCATGTGTTCATGTGTGTTATCCAAGAAGCTGTTGGGTTGTGGGGTGAATCATGTTTGTGCCTCCCCCCCCAGGCATTGCATAGGGAAGAGCAGCCACTAAAACCACATGTTCCATTTTGAGTATTTGGCTGCTTGCTCTTCAAGTGTTGTTGCCGTGAGATGGTGCCACCAAACAAACAACACTTATGACCAAATTATTCCATTATCAAAAATATATTATATCAAAACAAATTATATCTACTACTATTGCTAAGGTTACAATATTACTAAGGGTCTGGCAAAAGCAAACTGTGAATGTAACCCCAAAACGCCCAGTGGTCAAAGCAGTCCCACTCTTATAGCACACTAGAGTCCAATAGATGTAATCCAGTCCTCCATGAGAAAGGAATCTGGTATTTCCTCTTTCAGAGTGTGGTGTTGTTAGAACCTTAGTAATATTGTGTTGGAACCTTAGCAATAGTAGTAGATACAATTTGTTTTGATTTTTGATAATGGAATAATTTGGTCATAAGTGCTGTTTGTTTGGTTATATATATATATATATATATATATATATATATATATATATATATATATATGTGGTTCAATGCTTGGCCAGGTACGGGCTGTGCCTCATCTATCAACAAAGTAAGTCAGTCTCTCAGTGGTGCTGTCCAGAACCGTTAACATCAGTGGGGATTTTGACATTGATTTTAATGGGCTGTGCATCCTACAAAGAAAAAGGACTCACCGTGGCTTTTGTTTGGATGTGCACACATTTTAGGGATGTGCGTAAGACCTTCTCCTACAGGTCGTAACCACCTCGCTTTTCGTCTTGTTTTGCAGATCTATTTTGTCATTCTCTTTACCGTATGTCCCTCTGTCTTTCTGGGAGTGAGCATGGCGTTGTTTTGGTGTGTGCCGTGAAATCTTTCCAAGTCCTGTGCTTAGATAGAGCTGTGCTCCGTTTGACTTGTGTTTTAGAACTTGGTTGTCTAGTGATTGGTGCGGGCAGCAGCGTGCGGGTGGGAAGTATCCGCCAGAGAGCCTTTCTAATGTTAATTGATAATAAATCCAGAGGGGTTTTACACAGACAAATCTGATGGCGGAAGATTGGGCACCAATAACAGGTATCTGTGCCTGAGGTTAATAAACACGCGACGGAAAAAAAAGAAAAAGATCAGACATGTGGTAATCATAAAAAGGATCAGTATTAAACCTCCCCATTCAGTGATTCCTTAACTTCTACCAGGCCTGGTGGCTTTTTAACCTCAAGCTGCCCCTTCTTCGACCCCACACTCCCAGCCCTCCCTTTCTTGCCTTGTCTCTCATAGGGGAATCACATATCACATATGGTATCTGAAGAAGTGAGCTGTGACTCAAGAAAGCTCATCCCGACAGAAACTTTGTTAGTCTTTAAGGTGTTACGAGCCCCGTGGCGCAGAGTGGTAACCTGCAGCACTGCAGTCCAAGCTCTGCTCATGACCTGAGTTCAATCCCAACGGAAGTCCCTTTCAGGTAGCCGGCTCAAGGTTGACTCAGCCTTCCATCCTTCCAAGGTCGGTAAAGTGAGAACCCATCTTGTTTGGGGCAAAGTGTAGATGACTGGGGAAGCCAACAGCAAACCACCCTGTAAACACAGTCTGCCTAGTAAACATTGGGATGTGACGTCACCCCATGGGTCAGGAATGACTCGGTGCCTGCACAGGGGACTACCTTTACCTTTTTAAAGGTGTTACTGGACTCTTGCTCTTTTCCACTGCTACAGGCAGACTAACACGGCTACCTAGCCGAATCATATGACCTTCTTGTTCATGGCCGCTACTTCTGTTCACAACCTGTGGCGGTCCATCACCCCTCTCCAATTTTTATTCTGCACTTCCTGCAGGAAGTTAGGATAGTGCAACATGGTCTCTCCCCCCCAACCCCCATTTTATCCCTGTAGCA
Organism: Euleptes europaea; assembly: GCF_029931775.1. Lineage (NCBI taxonomy): Eukaryota > Metazoa > Chordata > Lepidosauria > Squamata > Sphaerodactylidae > Euleptes > Euleptes europaea. Next base: position 108,200,437 of record NC_079314.1, read on the forward strand.
AATTTGTGAGGTAGGTTGAGATGCTGACAAGGTTGCCTTCTATGGCTGGACCTTTTTTGGGGGGTGGGTGGGTGGGTTGACATCCATGGCCTGTGGCCAGCAGACACTTGGCAATTCAAGCCAGCATGGCGTAGTGGTTAAGAGCAATAGACTCTAATCTGGAGAGCTGGTTTCGATTCCCCACTTCTCCACATGAAACCTTCTGGAGGACCTTGAGCCAGTCACAGTTCTCTCAGAACACTCTCAGCCCCATCCACCTCACAAAGTGCCTGTTGTGGGGAAGGGAAGGCATTAGTAAGCCGCTTTGAAACTCCTTAAAGGTAGAGAAAAGCAGGGTATAAAAACCAATTCTTCTTCTTCAATGTGGCCTTTCCTTGAACGTTTTGTGCCACCATCTTCTCCTTCCTCTTCCTCCATGCTGTCAGCCCACGTTTCCTCTTAGCCTCTCCCCCTTCGTTGCTGCCAGTCCTCATCGCCCCGCTCCTCCAGGCCTGTTTAGATCAACAGCGCTGCCAGAGACACATACCCAATAAGGCTTCCTTGACTCCTGTGAAATTCGTTCCTCTCACGAGAGTGTGGCCACCTCTCAGGAGAATCTGGAAAGCCCTGTCGGGAACGTGCACGTGGTTGTGCTGTTTTTAAAGAGGCCTGTAGGAGGAAAGAGGGAAGTTGGATTGGCATGAGCTGCCCAGGGCCTGCCCACCCAGAGGCCAACCTCAGACGGATTAAGGGACAGAGCCAACGGGAGATGCTGTATTAATTTAAGAAGCCCAACTATTCTATGCATTTATAGAAGAATAAAGAGTTGGTTTTTATATGCCGACTTTCTCTACCACTTAAGAAAGAATCAAGCCGGCTTACAATCACCTACCCTTCCCCTCTCCACAACAGACACCCTGTGAGGTAGGTGGGGTTGAGAGAGTGTGACTAGCCCAAGGTCATCCAGCTGGCCTTCCGCAGGATTGTGTCTATGTAGCGAAAGTCGGCTAATAGAAAATTCCCATAATAGAAAATAAAGGGGATTTTTTGCGAAGCTTTTTTGGGGGCATTTTTGGGGGTAGAGGTCCCAAATGTTCAGGGTAGCTTTCAGGGACTCTTCTTGCATGAACCCCAAAGTTTGGTGAAGATTGGATCAGGGGTTATGGGCTCTGGAGAGGTTGCCCCTCCCTCCTCCATAGAGAAGTATTAGCTGATTAGCGAACAAAGAATCCCTTACCTTCCAATGCAGGAAGGAGGCAGGAGGGGGCGACCTCTTCCAGATCCCATAACTTCGGACCCCCTGACCCAATTTTCACCAAACTTGGGAGTTCTTGCAAGGAGAGTACCTGCATGCAACCCTGCAGTTTTGGGGACTCTGCCTCAAAAAATGCACCCCCAGGGTCAAATTTTTTTCAGGAAACCCGAAAATAAACCGAATTCCCATATTTACCGGTATGGGAATTCGGCTTATTGTGTGTTTCCCGAAAACAATCGGGCCCAATAAACCCGAACCCGAATTTTACTGAATTTTATTTTGCACACCCCCACTGCTTAATCACATACATAACAGACAAAACACGTGGCATATTCTTAAGGCATGAAGTATTTAGATCATGTTCTGGGAAACAGTTTCCCCATTTTACAAATGGGAAACGGAGGCCAAGAGCTAATATAAAAGATGCTCAGTGAATCCAATGCTGAGAATGAGGGGAAAAAACACGGGAACAGATCTGCAGAGAGGGAGAAATACAGGTGACAAGAGAAGGGCAAAAGGCCTGCCGCGTCTTGGTGCCTTTTCAGTTGTGATGAATTTTCTCCCGTGATAAATTGTGTATATGGGGGGAAAGCATGGAAGTTGCATAGATTATCTTGTGTAACAACCACATCCCTCTGCATTTATTTCTTAGCAAAGCGCTTTTGCTTTGTAATGCATGCATCATAGCACAATGAGGCTCTGATGTGATTGTCGCACGTGACAATCAACATGCAGCCTGCGTGCTTTTGGTCAAATGAAATTGCGATCTGTAAGAATGTGTAATCGCCTTTGTGTAAAGCGCCCCAAGAGAAGGGAAGAAGTGATTTCTAGGGCATATTTTAAGACTTCCTTTCTGCACCTTCCATTTGTGTCATGCTGCCATCTTGTGGCAATGGAAAGCAATGCATTGCAGTCACTGTCCAGAAGGCAAACAAATAAAAGCCGTAGGGATTCTGCAATCCCAGTATTTTGAATGATGCAACAATTTGCATGCCACTATTCAGAAGGCGAGTGAATAAAATTAGGTAGATGTTTGATTTACCCCTTGCCATGTTAGGATGTGCCACTGGCCACCAAGATTAAGTTAATTCATGCCATCGTATTCCATATTACTATGTTTGGGTGTGAAAGCTGGACAATAAAGAAAGCTGATAGGAAGAAAGTAGATTCCTTTGAAATGTGGTTTGGAGGAGAGTGTTACGGATACCGTGGACTGCCAAAAACAACAAATCAGTGGGTTATGGATCAAATCAAGCCTGAACTGACCCTAGAAGCAAAAATGACTTAACTGAGGCTACCGTATTTTGGTCACATTATGAGAAGACAAGAGTCACTAGAAAAGACAGTCATGCTAGGAAAAGTTGAGGGCAGCAAGAAAAGAGGAAGACCCAACAAGAGATGGATTGACTCTATAAAGGAAGCCACAGCCCTCTGTTTGCAAGACCTGAGCAAGGCGGTCAAAGATAGGACATTTTGGAGGGCATTGATTCATAGGGTCGTCATGAGTCGGAAGCAACTTGGCAGCACTTAACACACACACACACACACACATGACATTTGGGGAGGGACTAGATTTTTTTATAGTGGTACAGGGGCAAGGCATTTGAATTTTGGGCTTGGAAGCTCTTGGAAGAGGGACCATGCATGGAGGAAAACAGGGTGGGGTGGCCAGTGAAAAGCAGTTTCATCATGTCTTGGGAGCCCCCGAGATAAAGGCTGTGGTCCAACACTCGTGAGTTAAGTCCCATTGAATGCAGCTGGGCTCATTTCTGAATTAACCTGCATAGCGTATGGCTACTTTTGCTTAAAAACTCCACAATCACAGAACTGCATCATCCCAAGGTCACCCAGCTGGCTTCATGTGGAGCAATGTAAGCGACTTGCTTGCAGTGAAGAGAATATGACCGTCTCTCTCTTTGTGTTGGAATTTTTGTGTTGTGTGGTTGTGTTCCATTTCTCCTTCTTGCGTCTCTGTAAGCCACCTGACTTTCTTCTCTTGCTTATAGGCTTTCTTGCCTTGGCAACCGCGACATGTTTTTTTCCTTACTTCCCTCTCTCTTATTTTCCTAGATAGAAGAACGTGCGGAATTCTTGAACAAATCTGCCCAAAAGAGGTAAAGAGGCGTTGCCCTCCCAAAGATGGCATTGCAAAGAATCCTGGGTTGGGTGGGTCAGGCTCTAACCCATCTCCTGTCTCTGTTTCTTCCCAGCGGGATGAAAACTGCTCCAGCGGCCGCCGTTGTCTCTAAGATTGACAGCAGGCTCGAGCAATACACAAGCGCAATTGAGGTGAGTTCACCGCCGCTTCAGAACTTCGCAGATCCGCTGTTCCAGGCAAGGACCTGTGTTGGAGAGGGGCCGTGGATCAGTTTATAGAGCATCTGCTTGGCATGCAGAAGGTCCCAGGTTCAATCCCCGGCATCTCCAGTTAAAGGGACTAGGCAAGTAGGTGATGCGAAACACCTCTACCTGAGACCCTGGAGAGCCGCTGCCAGTCCGAGTAGACAATACTGACTTTGACAGTCTGATTCAGTAGAGGGCAGCTTCATGTGTTCATGTGACCGGTGATCCATTCCCAGTGGAGTCCTGGTCTTGAGCAACACACGTGCATACTTTTGCAAATAGAATGTGTCTGCATCTCAATAACAGTTGTATGAAGAGTATATATGAATATTTTTGAGAACCACAGTGGTGTAGTGGTTAAGGTGTCAGACTAGGATTTGGGAAACCCAGGTTCGAATCCCCACTCGTGCCATGGAAGCTTGCTGGGTGACTTTGGGCCAGTCACCCATTCTCAGCCTTGACCCTGGCAAGTATTTGGATGGGAGGCCTCCAAGGAAGACCAAAGGTGCGATGTGGAGGCAGGCAATGGCAAACCACCTCTGAATGTCTCTTTCTTTGAGAACTCTACGGGGTCACCATAAGTCAGCTATGACTTGATGGCAAAAAGAGAGAGAGAGAGAGAGAATATTTTTACCAGCACAGTTTAATAGAACAAATGCACACAATGATAGGATACACGCCTATCTCATGTCTGGTAAAGCTGGGGGTGGGGGAGGTTGTTATGGCTTGGATTTAGCAATGTGTTATCTCCTTCCCTGCCCTTCTTTCCTGAAGCTAATTCTCGGGGACGGAAAATGTGAGGAGGGGAAAGGGTGAAGGGAGAGGGAAGGCCAGAGCAACAAGGATGTAAGGGTGAAATGGCCCTGTTCCTCCCCTCCCCTGACATTCCTCAGGCTGTAACAGTGATCTCCACGCACCTGCAGTGTGACTGACCAGCCGTCTCTTGCAGGGCACAAAGGCTTCCAGGCCTGCCAAGGCAGCCCCCTCTGACCTCCTGGTTCCCGCCGAGGGCGTGCGTAACATTAAGAGCATGTGGGAGAAAGGCAATGTGTTCGCCTCGCCTTCCGGCACAGGGGCGCCCAATAAGGTATGTGTCCTCCCTTCTGATGTGTTACGCGAGGTATTGCCTGTTACTCCATCTGAGCCTTATTCCAAACAGTAGCTTAGGGGTGTCAAACATATGGCCTGCGGGCTGGATCCGGCCCCTTGAGAGCTCTTATCCTGCCCGCGAGCCAGCCGAGGCAGCTGCCACCCCCCGGCAGTCTCAATCTGGGCTGGTGAGGCATGGCGAGGCATGACCAAGTGACATTTATGTCATATCCAGCCCTCGTGACAATGGAGTTCGACGCCCCTGCAGCAGTTGGTGGAAATGCCGCCAGGATAATAAGCGGCGCTTTGGAGGGGGGACGAATTGAAATGCATCCGAAAGTCTCCAGTGCTGTATGCTGAGGGAAGTGAGAAAACCCCTGTTCAGCCTTTTAGACTAGCGCTCTGGATCTGCTTGTTTGAGGGGACGGAGCTCAAAACCAGCTTTGCTTTGATGTAAAAATTGACATGTTTTAAGGAAAGGAACTCAATCGATGAATACAAGTCAAGGTGGCAGCCCTTATATGAAAGATATTCATTAGATCTTAATTATTTGGTCTCCTAGAGGAAAGAGACTTAAGTTGACAAATCAAGAAGCATAATGTTTAGAATTGAATATAGACAGAAGAAATGTTCAGAGTATGCAAAGTACAATTGCATAACGACTAATAGACGATGTGATAGAGAACTTAAAAATGATAAAGTAATGTCTCTTTGGGGCAGATGTAGGATGCCTGTACGTAATGTTCTAAACCACTAGGACACAGATATCAAATATGATCATTATTTTCCCCTCTATTCCCCTTATTTTCCTTCTGTATCCTTATAAGAAAAATAAAATAATTAAAACAAAAACAAAAAAACGGCCACTTTGGAGGACCTGTCGTAGTAACCCCTTAGTCTTTATCCTGAGTGAAACGGCGACTATATACCCTCGGCCGCATTGGCTTGCTTCCATCCCATGCTTGTGATCTCTGCCTCTCGTGGCCATTGTTAGCTTCCTGCTTCTCCTCCTCTCTGGGCAGGGCTTGGTCTCTTTCTGATTTGGTTTTTAAATATCTCGCTGTTCGTTTTCTATTATTATAAGGAGTTTTTTTTCCCTTTTTTAGCATATGGTACTTTGTGTGATTGTATGGAAAAGCGGTTTATAATTTTTTTAAAGGAACGGATGTAACTGCATTTTCTTGTATTGATGTTTTCTCTTTTTTGCCCAGTAAAGCTTCTGAATGAGATTTGATTGGCTGTGCAGATTTTTTAAAAATATTGCTTTGGTAGCAGCTGCCACCACAGCACAAGGATCTACACTGAGTTACTATAGTTAAGCTGTGGCAATCGTTTTGCAGCTGGCTCCGCCTCCTGTGGCAGACATTTTTGGCAGACATTTTTTTTTCTGCACCCACCTGCCATGCCAGAATTCCAAATGTGCCTGCATGCTCAGAAAGGTTGGGGACCCCTGTTGTAATCCATTAACAATAATTTTAATATTCGTGTTCCTAAGATGCCTCTTAACTATCCCGCAGGAAACTGCTGGGCTAAAGGTCGGAGTCTCCAGTCGTATCAACGAATGGTTAACTAAGACCCCAGAAAACAACAAATCACCTGCTCCAAAACCTTCAGTAAGTGTTTATTTTTAGTGTTCAATAGAATTATCTTTTGGGCATCACATGGCCCTTTGTGGGACGGGAAGGTTAAATTGGTATACAAATAGAACTGTGCATACGGGGACAAGGAGAGTGCTGATACCATTCCAAAGGGTAATGCCCGCTCCAGGTTTTGGGTAGCTCAGGAAAGATGCCCTCAGTGAGCCCAGCTCTGGCACACACACACCCATTCCTGAGGCTTCCTGCATTGGGACCAACTGCTCCTCCTCGCCTCTGCCATCTCTATTGGCACTGTGGCTCCCTCCCTCTGGGTGACCATGGGGACTAGGCTGATAGATGACTATCTAGCCGCTGCTTAAAAAACCTCTTTAAAACCTCTTGAATTACAAACCTCTTCACACAGCGCATAAGTTAAATTGTGGAACTCCCTGCCCCAGGATGTGGCGATGGCTGCTAACTTGGAAGGCTTTAAGAGGGGAGTGGACATGTTCATGGAGGAGAGGGGTATTCATGGCTACTAGTCAAAATGGATATTAGTAACAATGCATACCTATTCTCTCCAGGATCAGAGGAGCATGCTTATTATATTAGGTGCTTTGGAACACAGGCAGGATGGTGCTGCTGCAGTCGTCTTGTTTGTGGGCTTCCTGGAGGCACCTGGTTGGCCACTGTGTGAACAGACTGCTGGACTTGATGGGCCTTGGTCTGATCCAGCATGGCCTTTCTAATGTTCTTATGAGAGACTGCCAAGGAAGACCCTGCAGAGGAACGCAATGGCAAAACCACCTCTGCTTCTCACTTGCCTTGAAAGCCTTTTGCTGGGGTTGCCATCAGTTGTTTGCGACTTGACGGCGCTTATATACATGTAACTTGCTTATTAAAAACCATTCTATATGTATACCTAATGCAAGCTCATATATAAAATGCAAAACGAAAAGCAAAGAAATAGTCAATTGCGGCAATACCTGGCTAGCCACTGTTGGAGAGGGAGTAGCTAGACAGACCTTGGGTCACATTGAGCAAAGCAATTCACAGGCTTGTAGCCATGCGCATTCAAAAGTATTGTCTGGGTGTGTTCAAGAGGTCTCCTGAAAAGAGTATTTTGATGTCCTCTGGTTGGCCATTGGGAGTAACCGGCCTGTGGAGCAGTTCAGATTAGTCCCTCAAGTCTAACCTGTCCTTTCCCTGAATTCCTTCTTTCTTTCTCAGTCAACCGCTTTCTGTCCCTCTTCTCTCTTCCACCGTGATCTCTGTGAATGGATTTCCTGTAAAAGATATCCGCTGTTCTCTTCTTCTCTTGGATTGGCTGTTTTCTGTTAAGCTAGTCAGGTAAATCTCTTTACAAGCTACCTTGCTGAGCTACGGAAACCTTGATCCCGCACTCCCCATCTGAACTGTCGTTCCATGCATGTTTAAAGTCCATTTGGCTAAAAGGGGACTCCTTCTAAGTAAGGGTCACCTTGGTGCGCATCGATCGGCTTATCTCAATTTTTTTCTCGGTTGGCTTTTCGTTGCTTTTCTTTTCTCAAACGCCTTGGGTTTTTTTTTTTTAACTTGAAATAGGACTTAAGACCTGGAGATGTATCTGGCAAACGCAACCTCTGGGAGAAGCAGTCGGTGGACAAGGCCCCGTCTCCCACAAAGGTACCTTTCCGCATTTACCATTGGCAGGAAAGAGCAGCTCAGTGGCGGGGTGTTAGTGGTATAGGATGCCAAACATACATGACATCTTATTCAAACAAAGTAAACTTTCACAAAACAAAACATCTTATTCAAACAAAGTAAACTTTGCCCTGACCTGGATGGCCCAGGCTAGCCTGATCTCGTCAGATCTCAGAAGCCAAGCAGGGTCAGCCCTGGTTAGTATTTGGATGGGAGACCACCAAGGAAGTCCAGGGTTGCTGTGCAGAGGAAGGCACTGGCAAACCACCTCTGTTAGTCTCTTGCCATGAAAACCCCAAAAGGGGTCGCCATAAGTCGGCTGCGACTTGAAGGCACTTTACACACACACAAACTTTCACAAAGTAAACGCTTTCACAATTATAGCCATAAAGTCCTCCATACATAATTTCCAACAATCACAGTCCAAAATGTGCAATTAACAACAGCAATACCAACAATTGATTGTTTGCAAGCAGTTCATGAGTTAAACACACTGTAGAACAAACTAGTGATCAGCTTCCAGACAGTTCTCAACAGTAAAGAAGAAGAGTTGGTTTTTATATGCCGACTTTCTCTACCACTTAAGGCAGAATCAAACCAGCATACAATCACCTTCCCTTCCCCTCCCACAACAGAACCCTGTGAGGTAGGTGGGGCTGAAAGAGCTGTGACTAGCCCAAGGTCACCCAGCTGGCTTCATGTGTAGGCGTGGGGAAACAAATTCAGTTCACCAGATTAGCTTCCGCCGCTCACGCGGAGGAGTGGCGAATCAAACCCGGTTTCTCCAGAACAGAGTCTACCACTTCAAACCACCGCTCTTAACCACTACGCCACGCTGGCTCCTTTGTCGTTCACTATTTTGTTCTACAGCGTATTTAACTCACAAACTGCTTGCAAACAATCAATTGTTGGTATTACTGTTGTTAATTGCACAATTTGGATTGTGATTGTTGGAAGTTGTGTATGGAGGACTTTATGGCTACAATTGTGAAAGTGTTTACAATTGTGAAAGTTTACTTTGTTTGAATAAGATGTTATCTACGTTTGGCATCCTATACTGACTTTCATTGTTCATACACTTAGTATAGAGGTGTTTTTTGATTTGCTAAGGGTGTTAGTGGTGGCGCTTTCAAAGAGTACACGTGCCTTTGTCAGTCCCTGGCATCTACGCCTAAGGGACTCTCTGGCGGAGACCCCTGGTCTCAGACCCCCTAGGAAGTGGCTGCCACGAGGGCAGTCTAATACAGCTGTGCCACTCTCTTGGGGGTTAAATAGTGTTGTAGACGTCAATATCTGATCTTTCAACTTGTACAACTTTCTTAATATACAGGTAACAGCAGCAGGGAAGAAGTCAGAGACCAATGGTACGTGAAAGGGGGTGTTTTGGTCTTCATGATCAGATAGTCTGTGTCCTCCTGATTTCAGCGGCTGATGGGGGTATGGAGTGCTTTGGGCAGGACATAGTTTAAAGTAGGGGTGTCTCTTATTGCTGGTGTCCCCAAGAAGAATTTTCTAACAGTTAGAGCAGTTCCTCGGTGGAACAGGCTTCCTTGGGAGTTGGTAAGCTGTCCTTCCCTGGAGGTTTTTAAGAAGAGGCTAGATGGCCATCTGTCAGCAATGCTGATTCTATGACCTTAAGCAGATCATGAGAGGGAGGGCATCTTGGCCATCTTCTGGGCATGGAGTAGGGGTCACTGGTAGGGTTGCCAGGTGCCCGGTGGTGGCGGGCAAACCCCTGGCAATTTGCCCCTTTGCCCGCCGACCAGCTGACGGTCGGCAGGCAAACGTGCACGCGCGTACACGCCGCTGCAGGTCAAACTAAGAGTTTGAGTGGCATAAGGCCTCGTGCAAGGCCGCACAATCCCGAGATGTGCCTTAAAAGTCTCCCACCGGAGGAGAGGTAGGACCTGGCAACCCTAGGTCACTGGGGGCGTGGGGGGGGGAGAGATAGGTGTGAATTTCCTGCATTGTGCAGGGGGCTGGACTAGATGACCCTGGTGGTCTCTTCAAACTCTATGATTCTACGATTCAATAAGGCCCGTGGGCCGGATTTGGCCCCTTGATAGCTCTTATACAGCCTGTGAGCCAGCCAAGGCAGCCACCCCCCCATCTCGATCTGGGCTGGCGAGGCATGGCCCGGCCCGACCAAGTGACATTTATGTCATATCCGGCCCTTGTAATAACTGAGTTCGACACCCTTGGTTTAAAGCATCAGAATGATAGCGGTTTTTTGTGTTAGACCAGGAGTCCCTCTTGGAAAAGACCACATGGCTGCAAGTTTTCAAAAGCACAGCTTTCTGTTACCTGTCTGTTTTCTAGCACTTTAGAGAAACAGTGATTTATTTTATTTTGGGGATTGTTATGCCACCTCTCCAGAGTCCTGCTTGAGGTGACCTTACAGTTTTTTTTAAAAAAAATCAATCGGAGAGATCCATTAAAACAAGCCCAGGGATAGATTAAAAATACAGCACAAAACTGTCTGTAAAACCATCTTCAGACCAAAAGCAGACTGTAAAACAGATGGAAACATAAAAGTACTTCATGAGCGTGGAGATTCATTGACATCTCTTAAAACGTTTTGCACAAAGGCTTAAGGCTATAATGCCAATAGCTCAGAATGAAATCCTTGCAGTTCAAAGTGCCACCAAGTTGCTTCTCTTATTGCTGGTGTTCCCTGTTTCATCTGCACCAAGAAGAAGAGTTGGTTTTTATATGCCGACTTTCTCTACCACTTAAGAAAGAATTACGCCAGTTTAGTCACCTTCCCTTCCCCTCCCCACAACAGACACCCTGTGAGGCAGGTGGGGCTGAGAGAGCTCTAAGAGAGCTGTGACTAACTGAAGGTCACCTAGCTGGCTTCGTGTATAGGAGTGGGGAAACCAACCCAGCTCACCAGATTAGCGTCCATTGCTCATGTGGAAAAGTGGAGAATTGAACCCGGTTCTCCAGATCAGAGTCCACCATTCCAAACCACAGCTCTTAACCACTACACCATGCTAGCTCTATCCCCAACTCTACCCCCTATCCAGAGATCCCCCTTGCTGTCCACTCCCGTCCCACAGTACTCACTTTCCTGACCCTGATCGTTTTTGTAGTGTCCTGCCAATCCTATAGACCCTACTGCCTCTTTCTCCTCTGGCTGTGATTCCTATTCTTCTTTCTGGCCTGCGTGGTGTAATGGTTAAGAGTGGTGGACTATGATCTGGAGAACCGGGGTTGATTCCCCACTCCTCCACGTGAGCGGTGGACTCTAATCTAGTCAACTGGTTTCGTTTCCCAACTCCGCCACATGAAGCCGGCTAGGTGACCTTTGGCTGGTCACAGCTCTCTTAGAGCTCTCTCAGCCCTGCCTACCTCACAAGACGTCTGTTGTGGGGAGGGGGTGAGAAGCTGGCTTGATTCTTCCTTAAGTGGTAGAGAAAGTTGGCATATAAAAACCAACTCTTCTTCTTCTACTATAGTTTGGTCAGGCAAGGGCTCTTTAAAAATCTTCACATTTTTAAAAAAACTTATGGTGGAAGCACCACCACCACCCCAGTGACACTCAAGGTTTTCCATTTCTGGCTGTAGAGCTGTAGAAACAAAATAGCACCCCGATACATTTGCTTATGAAATCTTGCCCCCCCTCCCCATCTGCATCCTACCAGGAACAGTGTTGTGATTGTGTTATTCTACATCAGTGGTTCCCAAAGTGGGCAGTACCACCCCCTGGGGGGCAGTGGGATTACCTAGGGGGGCACTAAGAGGCAAGAGGGCAGCAGGGGGGGCGCTAGAGGTGGGCCCCTTCAACTGTGTTGTTCACTAATTTACAATAGCACCATGCTGGCAAATTTGGTGGAAACTATCAAAATTTTCTTCCAGGCTTTGAAGAGCTGGTACCGCTGGATCAAATTCAATCGTTTTGTTGAATAAATTTCAACTAAAATGTTTTAATTTGGTTTTGAATAGATGTGCAATTAATTGTTACTGTTTTGAAATTTTGTTGTCATTATCTTCTTTAGTGCATCATGCAAACTCCTATTTTGAATAATGCTTTTTATAGGATAGGGTAGGGGGCGCTGGGGTTGAGTTTGTGGAACCAAAGGGGGCTGTTCTACATCATTTTGCTTTTTAAAAAAGATACTAAGCATCTCATAACCCCACCTGTCGTATGGAAAGTATATTCATAGTCTTATTGCTCACATTCCTTCTTCCTCAGACTTATTCCTAATTTTGTCCATCAGCACATCCAGTAGCAGTGTGTTCCACAGGCTAGCTGTACAGAGAAATCTTTTAGTCCACAGATTAGCAAAAAATAAAATAAAAAAGCCCCTGCTTTACTAGGTACACATATTCATCACTTTTTGATAATAAAAGAGCAGGTAAATATCAAATCAAATTTTATTTCGATACAGTATCAGCTCAGAATAAAAATCAAAGTTAGGTTAAAATACTAAAAGTTGATGGTTCCATGAGGGATGATTTGAAGGAGAAAGATCTTCTATGGGGAAAAGTTTTCAATCAGCCGTTTATGAATCCCACTAGACCGGAGGCAAAATTTGGTTACTTGAGTGGTTATCTCCCGAGGGGAGTCTGCTAAGGGAAGGGAAAGTTTAGCTTCCTTCCAAATTCCTGAGCAGGTAAATAATTATATGAGGTATTTTATTTGGGATACATATGGGCAGAGTTCAGAACTCTGTGGAAAACCCTTTATTATCCGAGACAGCTACCAAAGAGGCCTTGTGCCAGCGAACTCTGGGACATCGGGCCCAGAAATCCACACAAAACGCTGCTTCCATAAATCCAGACGAACTATGCATGCAAGCCAGAAAGATGGCATTTAGCTCAATCCCAAGCAACCTCTTACCTTCTCTTTCTCTCAGCAGGTTTGAGACGATTCGAAAAGGAACCCTAAGGAAGCCCACAAACGATGCTGGACCAACTCAGTTTTAAAAACGGAAGTGCTAAATTTGTCTTTCTTTTTTTTTATATATATTTATGGTTGTTTACCAAAAAGGCCTTTTTGTTGGTTTTTGTTTTTTTGCATTAATCCAGTTAAAAAACCATGTATATTAGCACTGTATTTAATAATCCGCCTTAAACATCCATCCTAATAGTAGTGCCTTTGCATAAGAGCCTTATTTCTAAAAGAAACCCATGCTGTGAAATAGACCCTTCTACTGTTTCACTCTCAACGAAACTGTGTGTCTGAACAAGCCACGTTCAACCCGCTGAAAAGGATCACCATCCACAACCCACACAGAGCTTCCATCCATGCATATACCACTGCAAATGAAAAGGGAGGAAATGATCTGGGCTCATTTCAAATAACAATAATAATTTTTTGAAAAGAAGCCGATAAATGGTGTTTAAGGACGCCTGTTTACTGAACAGAGAACTGTTTGGCACAATCCCCCCCATGGGGATTCTCTTGTGCAAGTCATATTGTAATGTGCAGGAACACGTGCCCACTTCACACCGGATCCCTGGTTCTCCGAAGGACAATCCGGGCATCCCTCTTCCGTCCAAACGGATGACTTTGTGAACCAAGGGGGCATCCCATAATGATGCTCAGTCGCAGAGGCGCCCGGTCCGTGTGTTTCTCTGGTCCGGCAAAGGAGGAAAGAGTTTGTGCAGATTGGGTGCCTGTGTGATCAGCGCCAACTTCATACGCAGAGTCAAGCCCACGGTGGAGGCGAGGGGGCCGATAGATCACAAAGGACATGTGGCGTTGTGGATTCTGCCCCCAATGCCGTTTGTTTCAGCGAGACCGGTGTGAAGGACCCTCCAGTAAAACCGGCCCAAGGACCCATTCTTTCTGCACTTTAAATTGAAGCAGGGAAGAAACTACTTTTAGTTAACAATATATTATTTTCTCTAATTTGCCCACTCCAAATTTTCATCAGTAACAAGCTGGGAACATGTTTTGTACTTTATATTTTTTTGTTTTCCTATTTAGTTTTAAGTTAATATCCTAAATTTGGATGACTGCGGTTGACAGCGGTACTGAAACTTTTTCCCCCTTCTTCTGGTTAGTTGGAATTTTAGAGTATATACAATATAGCTTTACATGATTTAGCTGTAAGGCACTACTAACTGTAGAAGGCTTTTAATACTTGCTAGAGTACTATATTTAGCTATTAAACTTAACATGACTAGCCAATATCACAACCTTTTTTTAAAAAAAAAAGAAATACACACTTTTTATATTAAGATTTCATAATGGCCATTAGGCTTGTGGCAAGAAAAGTACTTAGATTTTTTTTAATTAAAAAAATATCAGATGCCTGTTGGTGGTTAATTAAATTTATAGTTTTAAAAGAGGGAGAAAAGGATATTAAGCGTTCAAGCATAGGTCACTTGTATAAAACAGTGTAGTTAATTTATATAAAACTTTCCATGATTAACACACACACAAGACACATATGCGCACATTATGTTGGTGACACATTTTCCTCACTGCACACTTGCTTTTCCCTTTAGCAAGGCTATCTGTATCTGTTTCATTTTTTAAAAAATCTACAAAATGGGCACAATTGTCCATTCCCCCACCCTTGCAGGAAGGGATCATTGCAGGACTGCCCTTCCTCCTCCTCTGCCCCTCGGTCACACAAATGCTGTAGTGAACCAGTCCAGCATTTTAAAGGGGAAGCCCCTAATGTCCCTCGTGTATATGGCTGACCACCCCTCTCCGCCCCGAGGTCTCCGCGCATAAGTAGTTTATGCTCCAAGAAGGCACACGGGTTTGAGGGCCAGCTGTGATGAGGGCAGAGAGAAAACCAGGACACTCCCGAACCTTATGCGCTCCCATGTAGCCAGCCGCACCCATGTGCAGGAGGGAAGGGGTATGCTCCCCACCCTACCCCACTTTATTTACAGCCATAGCATTTGATTTGTATATAGTATCCACAATGCTTTTTAAAGAATGGTTAGGTTGGTTTCGAGTCACATGTCACAATGTTCAGCATGGACTTCATAAAGGAGATGGGTAGGGTCAAATGAGCAACCGCTTTGTTTTGATTTTATAGCCCACCCTCAAATGTCGTTACAGCTTGAGGACTGTTAACGCTTTCGACATTTCTGGCGCATTTCTCTGCCTCGCCCCGTTTTTGTTTAAGGGACGACGATGAAACTCGATCCAAAGGACAGTTTCCCTAAACCCTCCTGCCGACGCCGCGAAATTTCACGCCCGCTTTCACAACGGCGCGAAGTCATGCAAAAAAAAATAACTGTGGAGATGTCTTTTTTTTCCTGCTTGGTTGGTTTTTTTGTTTTTTTTTTAAATACACTTTTGGACTGTTTACATCAAAGTAGCTGCAATAAACCAATATGCTGAATCTGCAATTCACAATAAATGGAGTATGTCTATCTGATTCCTGAGTTGGTGTCTGTTTTTTAAAGAATAACTGGCCGATCCAGTTGGGCCGTGTGTGTGCAGCTGTCTGCCCACACATTGGAAATGCCGCTCCGCCATCAGCTAAATCCTGTGCTTGGAGCAAAGAACACATGAGGTTAACAGATAGGGTGCAAAGCCCTGTGTGACCGGATCGGGTCCTGGTAAGAGTGGAACCGGAAGAATGTGGTTTTATTGGCCTCTTGCGCATGGCTGTTTCCCTCATGCTCACCCCTCCCAACAATTTTGGTTCTTTGTTTCGATTGTGCATGCCATTTCCGACCGTCAGAGGCCGCCTCGCTCCCCCCCCCTACGTTTGACCCCGTTTTGAGAGACCTGTTTTATCTAGGCAAAAGGCGGGGAAATGCGGATTAGAGTCCGCCGCTCATGTGGAGGACTGGGGAATCAAACCCGGTTCTCCAGATTAGAGTCCACCGCCCTTAACCACCTCGCCACGCTGGCTCTTTAAAGCTATGTATGGCTTGGAATCAACGTGTGTCTATAAAGTGCCCTCAAGTCACATCCTGACGCTTACCTGGCAGACTACGTTTACGGGGTGGGTTGCCTTTGCTTTCCCCAGTCGTTTCGAGATAAAACAGGTCCCTCAAAACCTAGGGGGAGAGCGAGGCGGCCTCTGACGGTCGGAAACCGCATGCATAATCCAAACAAAGACCTGAAGCTGTCGGAGGGGTGATGGCGAGGGAAACAGCCGTTCCTAAAAGGCCATCATAAGGCTCAGCTACTGGTGGCGTCTGGATGCTCTCTGCTATTCCATGCCCCTTAAGGACAGCAAAGATATCCTTCAGCCCTCTGTGTGAACCCTCCCACATTTTTAAAAATACATGCTTTTAGAAAGCAGGTGGGGGATTCCGTGGTTGAACGTAGCCCCTGGTTCAAAATGCCCTTGCCGCTTAAAAACTAGCAAGTGAGGGAATTTTTGATACAGGGCAGTAGTCAAATGTCTGTGTTCTTCGCCTGAAGTCTGCAGAGATACAGGCTCACCTGGATCCCCCTCCCTCCCCTCTTAAAATCACAGCCTCTCTTTGCTGGAGAGGTGGAGAAATGCAATAGGCTTGGGGAAAGCCAGCGTGGTGTAGCTGTTAAGAGTGGTGGACTCTAATCTGGAGAACCAGGTTTGGTTCTCCACATGAGTGGCGGACGCTTATCTGGTGAACCGGGTTGGTTTCCCCACTCCTACACATGAAGCCAGCTGGGGGACCTTGGGTTAGTCACAGTTCTCTCTGAACTCTCAGCCCCACCTACCTCACAAGGTGTCTGTTGTGGGGAGAGGAAGGGAAGGAGACTGTAAGCTGGATTGATTCTCCTTAAAAGGTAGAGAAAGTTGGCATATACAAACCAACTCTTCTTCTTCTTATGACCCTACAAACTGTTTCCCCCTCACTGCAGCAATACCGTTACTACTACATTTGGGGGCAAAACGGCGATTGCACATGAGCACACGCGGCAATAGCCAGACAGCAGCTTGGGGGGTATGGCAGTTTTTGAGATGCTCCTCCCAAATCGCCCTCTTATATACACACATGAACACACGAAGCTGCCTTCTACTGAATCAGACCATGGGTCCATCAAAGTCAGTATTGTCCACTCAGACTGGCAGCGGCTCTCCAGGGTCTCAGGCAGGGGTCTTTCCCATCACCTACTTGCCTAGTCCCTTTAACTGGAAATGCCAGGGATTGAACCTGGGGCCTTCTGCAGGCCAAGCAGATGCTCTACCACTGAGCCACGGCCCCCAATGACTCGCACTATTCTGCTCACTTGCTCAAGTTTTCCTAACGGTTTTATGTTTATCAAGAAGAGTGCCTGGTCCCCCAGGAACACCGGCGGGGAAGGCCTCCCCCAGCAGCAGAGGGGTGCCCTGCCCTGCCTGGCAACCGTGGGCTCAACCAGCCAGCCCCCCCGGCCCTTTTTGGCTGCCAGGCCAACAGGGTGGCAGCAGGGGCCCCATCTCCCTGCCAGGCCTGTTTCCAAACAGGGTGGCTGGCCAGGGCAGAAGCAGGGGTCTTTGTGATGCAGGCGGCACAAAAACGGGAGGTTTTGCCTGGGATTTGCAGCTCAATAGATGCACATTTTCCCCATCCAAATCCTCTAAACCCAACAATAAGCCCCCCCCGCCCTGTGCATTTTCTCAACCTTTTAAGGAGTCTCAAACCGGCTTAGTCTCCTTCCCTTCCCCTCCCCACAACAGACATCTTGTGAGATACATGGGGCAGAGAGAGTTCAGAGAGAACTGTGACTAGCCCACGGTCACCCAGCAGGCTTCATGTGTAGGAGTGAGGGAACCAACCCGGTTCACCAGATTACAGTCCGCCGCTCATGTGGAGGAGCGGGGACTCAAACCCAGTTCTCCTGGTTAGAGCCCACCGCTCTTAACCATACCACGCTGGCTCTTTCAAGCCACGTATGGCCTGGGACCAGCATGTGTGTGTATAAAGTGCCCTCAAGACACATTCAATGTACGGTGACCCCAGCAAGGGGCTTTCCAGGCCAGAGAAAAGCAAAGGGGGTTTGCCACCGCCTGCCTCTGCAGTCGTCCTTGGTGGTTGCCCTTCCAAGTACCAACCCTGCTGAGCTTCTGAGACCTGACAAGACTGGGCTCTACCATGCTGCCTTCCCTCCCTGGGACCAACACAGGTAAAGGTAGTCCCCTGTGCAAGCACTGGGTCATTACTGACCCATGGGGTGATGTCACATCCTGACCCTTACTAGGCAGAGTACGTTTACAGGTTGGGTTGCCTTTGCCTTCCCTAGTTGTCTACACTTAACCACTACACCACGCTGGCTTGCTGGGGGTAAAGAGCAGTGGTTTGGAGCGGTGGACTCTGATCTGGAGAACCGGGTTGGATTCCCCACTCCACATGAGTGGCGGAGGCTAATCTGGTGAACTGGATTGGTTTTCCACTCCTACCCATGAAGCCAGCTGGGTGACCTTGGGCCAGTCACGCTCTCTCAGCCTCACCTACCTCACAGGGTGTCTGTTGTGGGGAGGGGAAGGGATGGTGATTGTAAGCTGGTTTGATTCTGCCTTAAGTGGCAGAGAAAGTCGGCATATAAAAACCAACTTTTCTTCATTTTACCAACCTCGGAAGGATGGAAGGCTGAGTCAACTTTTGAGCCGGCTACCTAAAACCAACTTCTGTCGGGATCGAACTCGGGTCGTGAGCAGAGCTTTTGACTGCAGTACTGCAGCTTAACACTCTATGCCACGGGGCTCCTTACCTTCCCCCACATGAATCTACCTGCCCAGTCTGGTCATCTTCAGAGGCCCTGCTTCGGGTGCCCCCATCTGAGGCTAGATGGGTGGCAACCCGAGAAAGGACCTTCTCAGTCGTGAGTCTAAAACTTTGGAACTCCCCCCTCCCCACCCAGGGAGATGAGTCTGTCTCCCTCTATCAGTATCTTCCCCTAGCAGGTGATTTCCTTCTTGTTTCGTTTGGCATACCCCTAACAACGGCTACTGCTCCTCCACCCTGGTTCTGGCATTATATAAGAAAGGCCCTGCTGGATCAGTCCAAGGCCCTTCAAGTCCAGCAGTCCGTTCACACAGTGGCCAACCAGGTGCCTCCAGGAAGCTCAATAACAAGACGACTGCAGCACCACCATCCTGCCCGTGTTCCACCGCACCCAAAATAATAGGCAGGCTCCTCTGATACTAGAGAGGATAGGTATGCAGCATGACTACGTGTTTTTACTGAATTATTTTGTAATTTTAATATTGTTTTTAATTGCTCCGACGTATGCGCGCTGCCTTGGGGATTCTGATCGGGTGGAAAAGCGCCATGAAGGCGTTCTAAATAAATAAAATAAACACAGGATCCGGCTATTATGACACTGAACTGTCTGCAAATTAATCTACTGAGGACAGCATCGACATTCGATTATTTAGTTCCAATTACAGCCTTCGTCCATTAATGTGTTCAACAAAATTATCACAAGCAGCAGGACTCAATTGTTCAGGTCTCCGGTCCGCAGCCACGTTTTAGCTGCTTGAACCCCCTCCCAGACACACACACACGCATTTACAGACAAGACCAGCGAACGAAGGTGCGCAGTATTCAGAATCCCACCGCCTATCCCATAGCGGAAGTCTCCGGGTCCAGCTCCGTCCTAATAATCGGCTTTGAATGGGTAGTCTTTGTGATTGATGCACCTGCAAGAACGGCACAGAGAGAAGGGTTTGATTAAAGGGTTGTCCCCCCCACCTCCATTGCCTATGCAGGCTGAAAACTGGAGAAGCAGACGTCATGCCAATTCAGCATGCAGGTGGCCCTTTCTTACATGCTCAGGGTAATGCTGATCGCCACTTTGGGGTCAGGAAGCAATTTTCCTCCAGGCCAGATTGGAGGGTTTTTATCCCCATCTTTTGGGTGTGGAGTAGCAGTCACTGGGTGTGTGTGTGTGGGGGGGGGAAGAGGTAGTTGTGAATTTCCTGCACTGTGCAGGGGGTTGGGACTAGATGACCCTGGTGGTCCCTTCCAACTCTATGAGTCCATGAATGCCTTCGATCTCAACACGGCGTGTGTGGGGTGGGAGCACGCCAAGTCTGACAACCAGGTTCTTGCTCATCACAAAAATAAACTTCAGCTTATTTGTGACATTTCAACTGCATCTTTCAGCAGGCTCTCATCCCATCCAAGGTATTGATGAAGCCCTGTATTAAACCAGCTCCAATGGATGGGTAACGGTCATAGCAGAAGAAAACAATATGGAATTCTAAACTTACGGGGCCATTATACAGTCTCTCCAGTTCTTGTTCAAGCCAAAGAGGGTGTCCATCTCCTCTTTAGTCAATTCAAAGTCAAACACCTGAAAGGAAAGGAAGCAAGTGAGTGAAGGCTTCCACTGAAGAGACACAGGAAGAATTGGTTTTTAGACCCTGCTTTTTCTCTGCCTTTAAGGAGTCTCAAAGCCTTCCCTTCCCCTACCCACAACAGCCACCTTGTGAGGCAGGTGGGGCTAAGAGAGTTCAAAGATAACTGTGACTAGCCCAAGGTCATCCAGCGTGGTGTAGTGGTTAAGAGCGGTAGACTCTGATCTGGAGAACCGGGGTTGATTCCCCACTCCTCCACATGAGCAGCAGAGGCTAATCTGGTGAATTGGGTTGGTTTCCCCACTCGTACGCATGAAGCCATCTGGGTGACCCTGGGCAAGCCACAGCTCTCTCAGCGCTCTCTCAGCCTCACCTACCTTACAGGGTGTCTGTTGTGGGGAGGGGAAGGGAAAGAGATAGTAAGCCAGTCTGCTTCTCCTTTAAAAGGTAGAGAAAGTCGGCATATAAAAACCAACTCTTCTTCTTCATGTGGAGTGGGGAAATCAACCCAGTTTACCAGATAAGAGTCCGCCGCTTTTAACCACTACACCAAGCTGGAGGTTAGAAGGAAGGCCACTGCTTTTAGAACTCGATTCATAAGAATAAATGCCCTCAACAGCCACCTGCAGATCCCTGCTGGAAACAAGTGACTCTGGGAAACTGATGCGTTCTGTCTAAATGAGTGTGCGTTCCTCCACCTCCGATGCAGCCAGAAATATGTTTGTGTGGGATGTAGCACACGATAGTAGTCTTACGCATAAGAACAGAGGTGGACTGGATGGAGGGCAGCAGCAGCCCTCTGTGTTCTCAGCCAGGGCAGAGACGGGTCTTGGTAAAGGAATGGGGCAATCTTAGGTGGCAAGTATCAAGAAGAATGGCCAACCAGGTGCATTTGCCACTCAGGCGCCTCCCCTGGGACCAACAGACTATTCGGCCAAGCAGTAAATCCACAGAGAGCCAGCGTGACGTAGTTGTTAAGAGAGGGGGACTCTAATCTGGAGAACCAGGTTCGATTCCCCACTTCTCCACATGAAGCCTGCTGGGTGACCTTGGGCCAGTCACAGTTCTCTCCGAACTCTCTCAGTCCCAACTACCTCACAAGGTGCCTGTTTTGGGGAGGGGAAAGGAAGGTGATTGTAAGCTGCCTTGAGACGCCTTAAATGTAGAGAAAAGCAGGGTATAAAAACCAACTCTTCTTCTTCTTCTAACATGCAAGAGGGAAAATCGTATGGAAGAAACCACCCTCACAACACACACACACACACACACAGATCTACCTTGAAATTCTCCTCCAGTCGGTGTGGTTTGTCTGATTTGGGAATGACAGCCACATTCCTCTGGATGTGAAACCTGATCAGAACCTGGAAAAGAGACAAATGAAGCTGCCTTAACACCGAATCGGACCCTTTTGGGCCATCAAAGTCAGTACTGTCTACTCAGACCAGCAGCGGCTCTCCAGGGTCTCAGGCAGAGGTCTTTCATGTCACCTACTTGCCTAGTTCCCTTAACTGGAGATGCCGGGGATTGAACCTGGGACCTTCTGCATGCCAAGCAGACGCTCTACCATTGAGCCATAATATTAATAATCTTTTATTTTTATTCTGCCCTCCCTTGGCAATCCCATGCTCAGGGCAGCTCACGTCCTTTCCTCTCTTTGCTCCGATAACCCATAGGTCCTGAGTAGTTATTTCTTAAAGGAAAATATGATGGGGAGATATTTGGCCACGGCCAGCATTATATTTGGATCTCCATCCATCAGCAAAAAAAGGAACTATTTTGTCTCTTGTTATGGGGGCAAGAATTCTCGCCAATATGGGGGCGATCCATTTATCTCGGTGGTGTTTAAAGAGGGGGGCCTTCCATCCTCTTATAAGATATTGTGTCAATTTTCTTTGAACTGCATGGGCAAAGTCTGTCAGAGTATGGTAGATTTCCATATCCAGCGTGGTGTAGTGGTTAAGAGTGGTGGTTTGGAATGGTGGACTCTGATCTGGAGAACCGGGTTTGATTCCCCACTCCTCCACATGAGCGGTGGAGGCTAATCTGGGGAACTGGACTTGTTTCCCCGCTCCTCCACACGAAGCCAGCTGGGTGACTTTGGGCTAGACACTCTCTCTCAGCCCCACCTACCTCACATTAGGTGTTGTTGTGGGGAGGGGAAGGGAAGGTGATTGTAAGTCTCCCTTAAGTGGTAGAGAAAGTCGACATATAAAAACCAGCTCTTCTTCTTAATACAGCTGAGGGGGCAGCTCACATTATAGTTAAAATACAATGCCATAAAGAAACATAGTATATATAATAAAAATACGTCTTAATTATGACACGCTAAAATTTATTCTCAGAGCCATTTCCTACACAGGCAGCATATTTCACAAATCAAGCTAGAGAGGTTTTCCTTTATGGCTAGACCGCATTTACTTGCTTTGTTTTCATGAAATGTTGTCAAACAGTGTCTCTCATTTGCAAAGGCTTCTCAACTCTGCCTAGGACATATGTAGGTGGCTTTGATATTGCTTATTTACCTTTTCTTGCCTTAGCTGCTCCTGCTTCTCACTGTCACGTTTCTTCTTTGCCCTCCCTGTCCTTGCCCTCTTTTACCTTCACTGCTGTCTAATCTGATTGGCTGCGGTGGGAAACCCAAATGATTCTGTCAACTCCATTACGTTGCGACAAACTCATGGATGTCTAGAAACAATATAATCTTTTTAAAAAACTTTTTGAATTAAATTTATTATTAATACAAAAACAAATGCTAACTAGTAGGCAATTGTCATCTGTCTGGTTTTGTACAAACGATTGGGGTATAAAATCATGTAGGTTTTCAACAGCCAACCAAATCACAGAGCAGTGAGGGCAAATGAGGGCGAGGGCAAACGAGGACACAGAAGAGGAATGAGAAGCAGTAGCCTGTGGTACAAAAGGGAGCTGGACAGCACTGAACCAATATAAATCCCCATTTCACCACCAAAATTTATATGTTATTTTATGATATTTTATGTTATTTTAACGTTTTGTATGGTGGAGTGTGGTGGCCTTTGGCCGCAGACAATAAACTTTATCACTATCACAAAAATTTATGATCAGCTACCTTGAATCTACTATGCCGAATCAGACCCCACCACACACACGATCACCATTCGCACGTTCTTAATGCGTCCCAGTAGAAGTGCTGGTGCTCAGTTTTTCCCACAGAGCAATTTGCTCGAAACACGCAGCACCATCCCACCTCCTGGTCTCTCCCCCCACTTGCCCACACCTGCCCCAGTTGTCACCTGAGCTACGGTCTTGTTGTGTCTCTCAGCGATCTCTTTAACCTTGGGGTCCTCCAGAAGGATCGGGTCCCCTGGCTTGAGACTACAAAATAAAGCAAAGGTATTGAGGAGTCTTCTGCTTAACGGCCAAATTACTGGAGTTGTTTGTAACGTGCTGGGTCCAGGCAGTCAGGCAGCCCCTGCTCCGAACATCCTTTTAAAACTCCATGGGGGCTTGATTTGGCTTGGGACCACAGGCCTTTTGCCTTCCCCCCTCCTGAACCATTTTCCTTAGGTGAAACCACCCTGGGGGGATTATTTGCCCCACTTTGGATCTGTGCATGCAGTATTTCATCTCATGTCTCTTGGTCCTACATTACTGGCAGAAAATAGCGAAGCCTTGAAACAACTACTGGTGAAAGTTAAAGGAGAAAGTGCCAAAGACCAACTACAGCTGAACATCAAGAAGGCAAAAGAAACAACTGCTGGAGAATTACTCAACTTTAAGGTTGACAATGAGGACACTGAAATTGTTCCAAGATTTTCTATTCCTTGGCAACCAAAAGGGAGACTGCAGCCAGGAAGTCAGGGGGAGATTGAGACTGGGAAGGGCAGCCATGAAGGAGCTAGAAAAGATTCATCAGTGTAAGGATGTGTCACTTGGCCACAAAGATCAAGTAAATTCAACCCATCGTATTCCCTATAAACTATGTGTGGGTGTGAAAGCTGGACAATGAAGAAAGCTGATAGGAGGAAACTGGATTCCTTTGAAATGTGGTGTTGTAGGAGAGTGTTACAGATACCGTGGACTGCCGGGGGGTGGGAATAAGTGGGTTATAGATCAAATCAGGCCTGAACTGACCTTAGAAGCTAAAATGACTAAACTGAGGCTATCGTATTTTGGTCACATTATGAGAAGACAGGAGTCGTGGGAAAAGACAGTCATGCTAGGAAAAGTGCAAGGCAGCAGGAAAAGATGAAGACCCAACATGACTCTATAAAGGAAGCCACAGCCCTCAGTTTGTAAGACCAGAGGAAGACTGTTAATGATTGGATGTTTTGGAAGACACAGATTCATAGGGTCGCCCTGAGACAGAAGCGACTTGACGGCACTTAACACACACACAACTTGATCCTAATTGAAAAGCTGTTCTCTTCACTCTCCAGCATCTAGCAGTCTTCCACATACAGATGCCTTACTCTTTAGCAGCGTGATTAGCCCAAGCTGGTAAGAACTTGGGAGCTATGCACCATCTGTGCTTGGATGGGAGACCGCCAAGGAAGACAGGGGCTGTTACATGGAGGAAAGCGATGGCAAACCACCTCCTAATGACTCTTGACTTGAATGCCCCACAGTTGGGGTCACCATGGGTCAGCTGTGACTTGACGGCATGATCTCCTTCTTCTCGCTCTAATTCTAAAGATTGGCTAGAAAATGTTATCTGAACTTCTCTCCCCACCCCAGTGCCCTCTACAAGATGTAACACTACAACTTATGACTCCCCACGTAATTGAGGATGTGCGCTGTGGAGAGGTCACAGATACACAATCAACAGGGAATCTGAATCCACTTTGGCTGGGCATGTGGTATTTGCATCGGAGTATGACAAAAGGGTGAAATCTTCAGGATTAGGAGGGTAGACTGCAAACTTGAGTACATTTCCTTTGAGGGCCTGTAGCCTTCGGCTTAGAATCATAGAATCATAGAGTTGGAAGGGACCATCAGGGTCATCTAGTCCAACCCCCTGCACAATGCAGGAAATTCACAACTACCTCCCCGCCCACACCCCCAGTGACCCCTACTCCATGCCCAGAAGATGGCCAAGATGCCCTCCCTCTCATGATCTGCTTAAGGTCATAGAATCCTCATTGCTGACAGATGGCCATCTAGCCTCTGCTTAAAAACCTCCAGGGAAGGAGAGCTCACCACCTCCCGAGGAAGCTTGTTCCACTGAGGAACTGCTCTACCTGTTAGAAAATTCTTCCTAATGTCTAGATGGAAACTCTTCTGATTTAATTTTAACCCATTGGTTCTGGTCCGAACTTCTGTGGCAACAGAAAACTACTCGGCACCCTCCTCTATATGACAGCCCTTCAAGTACTTGAAGAAGGTTATCGTATCCCCTCTCAGTCTTTTCATTTTCAGGCCAAAAATACCCAGCTCCTTCAACCTTTCCTCATAGGACTTGGTCTCCAGACCCCTCACCATCCGATCACAACTCTTAGAAAGATTATGAGCTGAGAATTCTCCAAAGCTCTACTTTTGAAACAATTCACAGGTTCCTAACAATCCTTGCTTTACCATGCGAGAAAAAGTTATCATTCATTCCAACTTTTGATAATACAATGTAATCTTTTGGGCCGCGAGTCCTGTTTTTTCTCTTATTTGAGGAACCAGTAATTGACCAAACACCTATTTGAATCTTTCTATCTTTTACTGATGGGCGGGATGCACGGTAGGTGGGGGGAAGGACGTTTCCCGTAGACAACACGCAAAACGGGGGCGGGAGGGCGAGGAGAGGCAGGCGAAAATAATGTGGCGACCCCCCAGAAAACACCCCAAGGGGGTCGCGACCCACAGGTTGGGAACCACTGTCTAAAGGACCTTTGGGTTGATATTTCTCAAAGTGCAGCTCCCGCTGCTGCATGCACGGCAAACCAATTATGAAACCATGTAGGTGATCATGATATCTGAAGGAGCTGCAGGATTTGTTCTTTCAAGCAAAAAAAAAAAAAAAGTCAAAAATAGCACTGGGTGTTTGAAGAATTCAGTCAACTCTGAGATAAGGTTGAGAAATGGGGATTGTAGTTTCGCCAAGCATTTTCTGGAATCCCCCCCCCCCTGTTCCCCTCAAAATATTTAGAATCAGGATTGGCCACAACAGAGGGGAGCAAAAGATTTTTTTGAGACCTGCTAATTTGGGTCCAGCCAACAATATTTTCAGGGTATAAACTTTCAAATATCTGACAAAGGGAGCTTTGGCTCTCGAAAGCTCACACCCTGAAAATACTGTCCCCTGTGCAAGCACCGGGTCATTCCTGACCCATGGGGTGATGTCACATCTCAACGTTTACTAGGCAGACTTTGTTTACAGGGTGGTTTGCCAGTGTCTTCCCCAGTCATCTTCCCTTTACCCCCAGCAAGCTGGGCGCTCATTTTACTGACCTTGGCAGGATGGAAGGGTGAGTCAACCTTAAGCTGGCTACCTGAAACCAACTTCCGTTGGGATCGAACTCAGGTTGTGAGCAGAGCTTTTGACTGCAGTACTGCAGCTTACTTCTCTGTGCCCCAGGATTCCTTTCTGAAGTACTACTGGACTCGAATCTAGCTCTTCTACTGGAGATTCAATATTTGCCATCCCTATATGAACTGATCACACATCATACATTCACAGGCACAGATGCAAAAAGAATTCGTTCAAAAGAGAACCGAATCAGTCTTACGTATGAGCTCCGAAAGGCCGGTAGGCAGTCACAGAGATCCCTTTGGACTGGCAATAGGGGATCAGCTTCTCTTGGGTAAGATACGGGTGGCACTCGATCTACAAGACCAAGAAAGAAGATGAAGAGTTGGCTTTTATATGCCGACTTTCTCTACCATTTAAGGGAGAATCGAACCGGCTTACAATCACCTTCCCTTCCCCTCCCCACAACAGACACCCTGTGAGGTAGGTGGGGCTGAGAGAGCTCTAACAGAGCTGTAACTTGCCCAAGGTCACCCAGCTGGCTTCATGTGTAGGAGTGGGGAAACCAATCCAGTTCACCAGATTAGCCTCCGCCGCTCATATGGAGTGGGGAATCAAACCCGGTTCTCCAGATTAGAGCCCACCGCTCCAAACCACCATTCTTAACCACTACACCATGTTGGCCCCCAGCTTCTAGATTTCTCTAGATTACCCAAAGCACTTCTTTTTAGGGAAAGTGACAATTTCCAATTCCTCCCCCCTCCCCAATTAGTTAGAAATTGTAGCAGCCCTTTGGGGTGAAGAAGGTAAGCACAAACTCCTTAAACAGATGTCTAAAAACTATCCTGCCATAGAAGCGGTGATGGTATTAACGAGGACCAGTGGAAGACCCAGGCCAATGGGATCATTCAAGTTGCTCCCCAGGAAGGTCTGGTGCAGGCTTCCACTCAGGGAACCAGATCATGGGTGGGCTTCCTAGAGGCACCTGGTTGGCCAGGTTGGCACCTGTGTGAACAGACTGCTGGACTTGATGGACCTTGATCTGATCCAGCCTGGCTTTTCTTATGTTCTAAGCAATGCCTAAGCAATCAGAAGAAATCAGAAGGAGATTGAGACTGGGAAGGGCAGCCATGAAGGAGCTAGAAAAAATTCTGAAGTGTAAGGATGTGTCACTGGCAACCAAGATCAGCTTAATTCATGCCATCACATTCCCTATTACTAAGTATGGGTGTGAGAGCTGGACAATGAAGAAAGCTGACGAAAGAAAATATTCATTTGAAATTTGGTGTTGGAGGAGAGTGATATGGATACCCTGGACCGCCAAAAAAACAAATCAGTGGGTTTTAGATCAAATCAAGCCTGAACTGACCCTAGAAGCTAAAATGACTAAACTGAGGCTGTCGTACTTTGGACACATTATGAGAAGACAAGAGTCACTGGAAAAGACAGTCATGCTAGGAAAAGCTGAGGGCAGAAGGAAAAGAGGAAGACCCAACAAGAGATGGATTTACTCTACAAAGGAAGCCACGACCCTCAATTTGCAAGATCTGAGCAAGGTTTCTAAGGATAGGACACTTTGGAGGACATTGATTCATAGGATCGCCATGAGTTGGAAACGACTTGATGGCACTTAACACACACAAGCAATGCCTGAGAGTCCCCTGGGTGAAACCTTCTGGGGAATTCCTCTAGGAAGTTCTGCCCATCCCAAAGCGAAGTGGCAGAGCCCAGGTCGATAACAGGGATACCAGCCCAATAGGAGGTCTAACCAAGAAGTTTCAGACACCAACCGCTCCAGCAGCCTTTTCCGGTTTCAGGGGCTGTGAGGAGAACGGGGGAAATCTTCCATTTGCGGGCAGAATTAGGCTGAGAAGGAGCCGCTGCTAGTAACCGCAACCAAGAGAGGCACAACAAAGCACCATATTACCTGGTGATTCACAGGCTTGTACTTTAAGTCGGGCTTCCCCAACAGCCTTTCGATTTGATCGTGGTTGAAGTTGGAGATTCCAATGGCTTTTGTCAGCCCACAATCCACCAGCTCTTCCATGGCCTAATAGGGAAGAAATCCAAGCTAGAGGTCTCTAGTAGGAGTGGGTGGGTTTCCCTCAGCTCTGCTCACTTATTATTTGGTGGTTCCGTTACAAGCCGCAGTCGGCTTTGATTCTCTTCCGGGAAGAGAGGAGGGTGTGGGGAAGTCCGTGGCAGATTTTACCCACGCACAAAAATTTATTTCTTTGAGGGTTATTAATATATTTTTTAAAAATTAAACAGATGGCCTTGTAGAATGAAAAATTGTGTCTTTTTTTTGTTGGTTCCTGAGAGAAGCACAACAGAATGACTATTTTTCTGTGCAACACACACACACACACAAAAACACTCCCTGCCAAAAAACAAAAAACAAAATTAATACCAGGGATTTGACTGAATTTTTGGAACAGATCACACTGGATCCCCAACAATCAATTCAACTACTGTAAGCCACTTCCATCAGCAGACTGGAGCTTCCCTGCCCCCCACCGTCCACACTGCAACCAACTGATCTCCCCAAAATGCTGCTAATGGGGGACAGGGGACTACTAGGACAGCACAACTTAAATCTCCTTATACTGGGGATGAGATCATTACTACTGCGACAGGGTTGCTAATAAATCTACAATGGTGCTTACTTCCAAGTAAACAGTTTCAGGACTGAAGTGCAAGCCTACAATCCTAAACACACTTGCTCCTATTGAACTAGGTGGTGTTTCATCCTCAGTATGGATAGGCTGAGGGTTCAAAGAAATGCACTGTCCCCCACATCTCTAACTTCTGCACCAAGCCATGAGCCAAAATTCAGAACCAGATATAAAAAAAAAATCAAGTCACGTCAAACCTACCTCCCAAGTGTCCAGGAAGTCTGTGTTACTGGGGATGATCATGCCCTTCTCGTCCTTGGGAGAGGGATCCTCTCCAGCCTGTCCGGGGAAAGAACAATCATTGCAGCTCTCCTGGGGAGTTGGCAGTTGCCGCTGCAAAAAGGAACCACGCTGGAGAACCAGTGTGGTACAGTGGACAAAGCACTGGATTGGGATTACAACTGCAAACTGTACACTCAGGATTGGTAAACTCCTGTTACAAGGAAAACATGGGAGAGACCGTCCCATGCCTTATGTGTAAGACAAACAGGAGTATAGGGGAAGAAAACTTGTTAAAAACTTTGTTAGGCTGTGTACTCTTTTTTTAAAAAATGATTTTTAATTTTATCTTAATAAAGGGATACAGAAGGAAAACAGGAAAGGGAAAAATGGAAATATCTGTCATGACCACTGGGTCATTCCTGACTCATGGGGCGACGTCACATCTCAATGTTTCCTAGGCAGACTGTGTATACGGGGTGGTTTGGCAGTGCCTTCCCCAGTCATCTTCCCTTTAACCCCAGCAAGCTGAGTACTCATTTTACCGACCTCGGAAGGATGGAGGGCTGAGTCAACCTTGAGCCGGCTACCTGAAACCAACTTCCGTTGGGATCGAACTCAGGTTGTGAGCAGAGCTTTTGACTGAAGTACTGCAGCTTAACACTCTGCGCCACGGGGCAGTTACAATGCAGACCCAGCAATCAACATGACTTTGCATTTATATTGTTGGGCAGGATATACGATTAACATAATCAGTAAGCAATCATCACTATAGCTATTTAGTATCGCCTCACACCACATAATCTAAATGTAAAGCTGAAACTACAACGTTATACCACTAGGTACTAAGTATTAATCATGAGCCTCAACATAGTTATAGAACAATTCCCATTTCTCATGACGTTGCTCAAAGGCTGTGTACTCTTTTGTAGGATCCTTGCTGTTGGGGCACAGCCCATTCCTGAGGGGTGTGTGTGTGGAATATGCAGTGGCCGTGGACAGCACAGCCGCGCCGCTCCTGCGAGGTTTCCCGGCCAGAATAAAGGTAAACAAACACCATTTAAAAATAAAAAATAAATAAATTGCCCCATAGCCTTTAGCGAGGCTACGCCAGCCAAACAGCTGCAGGGCAGTGAAACCCAATCCTGTTCCTGATATCAAGTGGCCTTGAATCGCACGGGACAGCACGTGGGGTAGAACTGAAGCACACGAATACCTTGAATCCCATGGGAAAGTGCATGAGGTAAAGGTCCAGATAGTCTAGCTTCAGGAGAGCCACTGAGGTCTGGCACGCTTTCTTCACCCGGGATCTCTCGTGGTCATTGCACCACAGCTACCAAGAAAAAAAACCCCATAAACAGCATTCCACTTTCTGACTACACATATCAAAGAGAGGTGCTTCAAGCACACCAGGAGCGGACCCGTGCTCCTTCTTACAGCTGGCACAGTACCCCACCAAAACCTGACCCTCAACCCAGGTTAAGAAGAAGAGTTGGTTTTTATAAGCCAACTTTCTCTACCACTTAAGGGAGACTCAAAGCGGCTTACAATCACCTTCCCTTCCCCTCCCCACAACAGACACCCTGTGAGGTAGGTGAGGCTGAGAGTGACTAGCCCAAGGTCAACAAGCTGGCTTCGTGTGTGGGAGTGGGGAAACCAACACAGTTCACCAGACTAGCCTCCGCCGCTCATGTGGAGGAGTGGGGAATCAAACCCGGTTCTCCAGATCAGAGTCCACCGCTCTTAACCACTACGCCACACTGGCTCCCGTGAACAGCTCTTGCCATGAAAACCCTATGGGAAAACACCTGGAGAAAATGGCCACTTTGGCAATTGGACTCTATGGCATCGAAGTCCCTCCCCTCCCCAAACCCTGCCCTCCTCAGGCTCTGCCCCAAAAACCTCCCACCGGTGGCAAAGAGGGACCTGGCAACCCTATGAACAAGACTGTTAATGGTAGGACATTTTGGAGGATACTGATTCATAAGGTCACCATGAGTCGGAAGCGACTTGATGGCACTTAATACACACACACACACACACACAAGTCTATTGAAGTGAACGGCCTTGGAAGGGTGTAACTCTGTTTAGGATTGCACTGTAACTATGGTGGACCCAAGGTCACCCAGATGGCTTTGTGTGTAGGAGTGGGAAAACAAATCCAGTTCACCAGATAAGCCTCCACCGCTCATGTGGAGGAGTGGGGAATCAAACCTGGTTCTCCAGATCAGACTCCACCGCTCCAAACCACCGCTCTTAACCACTACACCACGCTGGCTCTCTTAAATTCCTTGGCTGTAAAGGCTGTAAAGGAGGTAATGCCAAGTGATGCCTGGTCTGTGCCAACCTGTTCCAGGGTCCTAGCTAATGTTTCCTCCAACAACAGCATTACCTTGCTGACAATGAACAAGTCCTCCCGCTTCACGACTCCCTCCTTGATTTTCTGCTGGATGGCATTCCCGATTTCATCCTCGTTCTTATAAAAGCGGGCACAGTCGATGTGCCGGTATCCAAGGTCTATGGCACATTTCACGGCCTCTCCGACTTTATCAGGAGGCGCCTGGGACACAGAACAGCGCAGAAGTCAGTTTGCAAGTGGGAAGGCAGAGCATACATATTTTAAGTAAAAGAAATGCCCCAAATTCTTTTTAAATTTTAAACGAATTGTTTATTGAGATTTTCAAGTCTTACCAAACACAACAAATCAATCAACACAAGCCAAAAAAGTACGTCTAAAATTTTGCAAAGTCCTAATTTCAGTGATTGGGAGGGAACTCGGCATGGTGTCGCCCAATCTTGTCAGACCTCAGAAATTGAGCAGGGTCATTACTGGGATGGGAGGCCACCAAGCAGGGCTCTGTAGAGAAGGAGGAGGAGAGGAGGAAGAGGGGAGAAGGAGAAGAGTTGGTTTTTATATGCCGACTTTCTCTACTGTTTAAGGAAGAATCAAACCGGCTTACAATCACTTTCCCTTCCCCTCCCCAGAAGACACCCTGTGAGGTAGGTGGGGCTGAGAGAGCTGCGACTAGCCCAAGGTCACCAGCTGGCTTCATGTGTAGGAGTGGGGAAACAAATCCAGTTCACCTGATTAGCCTCCGTCACTCATGGGGAGGAACAGGGAATCAAACCTGGTTCCCCAGATTAGAGTCCACCACTCCAAACCACCGCTCTTAACCACTACCCCACACTGACTCTCCAGGAAGGCAAAGGCAAACCACCTCTGCTTCTCACTTGCCTTGAAAGCCCTGGCTGAGGCTGCCTTAAGTTAGTTGCAACTTGACGGTACTTGCATATGTTATTTCAATGATTAAGAAATGAGTAACCCACACTTGAGGATTTCATTGGGGGCTCACATGTTACACCATTACAATCTGAAGGGGGGGATGCAGGGTCAGACTGAAACTGGCAACCAAAATTCCAGATTTAGAAAAAAAAATAAGACATCAGTAACCCTTTCAGCCTTAAAAAGTGTGGTTAGTGGTCATGGTGCTGTGGAAGCCCTTTTCAAAACTCAAACTGCTGCTTAACCAAACACAGGTGGGAACACATGAAGCTGCCTTCTACTGAATCAGACCCCTGGTCCATCAAAGTCAGTATTGTCTACTCAGACTGGCAGCGACTCTCCAGGGTCTCAGGCAGGGGTCTTTCACACCATCTACTTGCCTGGTCCCTTTAACTGGAGATGCCGGGGATTGAACCTGGGGCCTTCTGCATGCCAAGCAGATGCTCTACCACTGAGCCACAGCCCCTCCCCAAAATAGGTTTAAAACAGGGGTGCCCAGCAGCATCAAGGCACCCGCCACACCTTTTCTGGTGCTTGCCAAGTGCTTTTAAAAAGTGGGTGGGGCCAGGCAGGGTTTTCACCCAGCAAGGGTTCTGATTGGCTGTTGGAGATTTGCTTGTCTGTGCAGATTTTTTAAAAAGTGTTTCAACAGAAGTTGCCACCACAGTACAAGTAGGGTTGCCAGGTATCTCTTCGCCACCGGCGGGAGGTTTTTGGGGCAGAGCCTGGAGAGGGTGGGGTTTGGGGAGGGGAGGGACTTCAACGCCATAGAGTCCAATGGCCAAAGCAGCCATTTCCTCTATTGGCTGGAGATCGGTTGTAATAACAGGAGATCTCCAGCTAGTCCCTGGAGGTTGGCAACCCTAAGTACAAGGATCTTCACTGTGTGACTGAGAGCCCACGAAACGTGTAATGAAGCTATTAATGTGATTTTTATCTGTGATGAAAGGGCTGGAGTAACTTTATCGGTCTATTCAGCGTTCTCCTGAGAAGACAAGAAATGGAGTTTGAACTACGGAGCCAGAGAGATCAGAAATCAACTTCTGCATATCTCTCTGCCACCCCGACTTTAAATTCCTAAGCAGCTAAGAAAGTTGAAAGCGTTGGACTTTCCGCCTGCCAGGTGACTCAAGACGAGAGGTCTCCCAGCCACCCAGCCCCACTTTAAATTCCTAACCAGCTAAGAAAGTTGAAAGTGTTGGACTTTCCGCCGGCCAGGCGACTCAAGACGAGAGGTCTCCCAGCCACACAAACCGACAGTCCGAGAAGACAAGGAAACCAGGAAAAGGCAGTTTGATCTCTCCTCCGGCCATTGCACACATTCATTTTTATTTAACCCGCAAACCGGGAATCGTAAAGCATAAATGCGGCCAGCGCGTGTTTGCCAATAAGTCAACCATGCAACTAGTGCCACTCTGTTGCTCTAAAAGTGTATCACGATGCAAGGCCGATATCTTTATAACCCACTGGTTGGGGATGCTGCAAAGATTCCAAATGCTGTTGGTGCAACTTTGCCCCCATAATGAAACCGGCGTATGCTGCTTGCGCCTGTGTTTTGGACAATATAAAAGAAAAAGAAGAAATAAATTTGAAAAAGAAAAGACAATCCCCTTTAGCGGCAGGGCTGGCTTCACGGGGAAGAAAACGTCAGGCTCGATGGAAGCTAGCCGCAGATTCGAGCGTCACAGCTGACCCCAAACACCACCCGGGTCCTGCAGCGCGCATTATGTAAGCAACTAAAATCAAGGACACCTCGGGCTCAAGGCGACGCGAATGGAAGGGGGTTTCTTTTTGCAAAGAAATAAGCCCGAAGGTGGCGGGGTGGCCGCAGAGCTCCGTGGGGAATCTGCAAAAAGCAAACGGGGGGCATTGCAAAAGCGCCGGGGGGAGCTCGAAGAGCCCGTGGTCGGGGGCAGGCGCCCGGGAGGGGTGGCCTTGGGTCCTCTAGATGCACATCCCCCCCCCCATCCAAATCCTCCAAACGCAATACGAGTTTGCACAGTTCGGAGAATCCGGTTTGCGTGCAGAGAGCGGCCAACCCCAGGCGCAACCCTCCCAGGCATCCAGGGCCGAAGGAGGCGGTTTGCAGTGCGCTTCCCCGTCCCCCCCCGCCGGGGCCGAGTACCTGCCAAGTGCCCAGCCCGAAGAGGGGCATTTGCGCCCGGCTGCTCAGCTTCACGGAGGCGGCCATCGCTCCGGCGGGGCTCCGTGCCAACCTGGCTCCTCCCCAGCCAAGGGCAAGCAGGCGGGCAAGGGGGCGGGACGGGCTGCTCTGGGACAGCACCCCAGAGAGCTCCCGGTCACAATTGGCTTCCAGGCTGCCAGGGAAGGAATTCCTGCCTAGCAACAAGCCTGCTCTGTGCGCTGGGTCACTGGCCTAAGAGTCCTGGAGGGTCAGAGGGAACGAGAAATGATGATGGGAGAAACGGGACGCAACTGCAACTGCCCTGAGTCGCCTTTCTGTCCGTAATACAATCAGAGATGCATCACTTGTTGATGTATCGTCATGACTTGAATTTGGATCAATCTCTCTTCCCTAGCATAATCGGGACTCAGGCCATTTATTCATGGAAGGTTTTGCATTGGATTTGCCACTCTTTAGATGCACATTTCCCCCATCCATATTCTCAAAACTCAACAATAAGCCGCCATGCAGAGTTTTGAGAATCCAGATGGGGGAAATGTGCATCTAGAGAGTGACAAACCCAATGCAAAACCTTCCATGAATAAATGGCCTGGATTTCTGCCCATTAGGGCCTCTGAGTCAGCAGCTGCAAATAAACGGTTTTCTTGATCACGATCTTGGGTCTCCCTCTCCCCCGCGAACCCCTGTTTGACTGCAACAGCTCGCCCGGGACCAGCTCATTGGCCCACGCGCGGCGTTTGTGGTCTGCGCGCCCCTGGCTCGTGGCTTCCCGAGGCACGTGTGATGCCTTGCCTAGGCTGGTCAGGGCAGACCTGATGGTGCTATTTGGGGGTGTGTGTCAAGTGCCTTCAAGTCGCAGCCGACTGATGGCGAGTCAAAAATGGTCGTGTAATGCCCAGGTATAAGGGCTGGTTTAGAACACTGTGTATTCATACGCACACGCATGGAAGCTTTGGGGAAGTTGGCATCCAGGAGCCATGGACCAACAAATCATGCTCTCTGTGCCTGGTACGGCCTCTCGCCAGTAGAGAGCTCTGAATTACGTTCATCTTCAGGAATGTGGTTTCTGGTTACCGAGCTCACAAGATCAGGCACTCACTAAGTGACGTCTTCGGGCAATATCTATAGGTTATGCTAATTAGAGTGAAGTAGACACCTAACGTGTATTGGTGCTTTTGTGTATCAATCTGCTTGTCAGCAGCCATGGGCCTGCCCCATGTGAATGCATAAATGATACTGACTTTCCTTTGTTGCTCGGGTGAGTAACTCTGCATCTTATTTGTGGGTTATTTCACCCCCAGGTCTGTGTTTAGCTAAATAAAGAACTGTTGCTCTTTTTAACCTCCTCCTAGTTGTCTTCATTGGACTCTATAAGACAACATGGCCCTTCAGTTGGAAGACATCTTCACAGCTAAAGGGGCCAAACAAAGTGCAAACAGTATTGTTTATAACAGTTTCAAACTCTTACTACATCAGTGGGAATACGTAGAAAGTGTGAACAGTATTTTTTATAACGTTTCCAAACTCTTGATACATCGCTGGGAATACCTTGTGCGGTAATGGCCTAACAGGTGGTTTGCCAGTGCCTTCCTCCGCACAGCAACCCTGGTATTCCTTGGTGGTCTCCCATCCAAATACTAACCAGGGCTGACCCTCCTTAGCTTCTGAGATCTGACAAGATCGGGCTAGCCTGGGCCATCCAGGTCAGGGCATGGCACTATTTACACAGCCCAAATAATGCACTTTCAATCCACTTTCAATGCACTTTGAAGGTGGATTTTACTGTGTGAACTGGCAAAATCCACTTGCAAACGATCGTTAAGGTGCAGTGAAAGTGGATATTATTTGGGCTGTGTAAATATTTGTTTGTTCGACTTTTACACCATCCTTTCCCAACTTCCAAGAGCGGCTTACAGCGTTCCAACACAGTTACAATCCCAATAAATGGGGTTTTAATGAGAGCGGACAGGGAGAAGCTTTTCTCCCTCTCTCATAATACGGGAACGCGGGGTCATCTGCTGAAGCTGGAGGGTGAGAGATTCCAAACAGGTAAAAGGAAGTATTTCTTCACACAACCGCATAGTTAAATAGTGGAACTCCCTGCCCCAGGATGTGGTGATGACTGCCAACTTGTAAGGCTTGAAAAGGGGAGTGGACATGTTCATGGAGGAGAGGGCTATCCATGGCTACTAGTCCAAATTAGGGTTGCAAACTGCCAGGTGCTAGCTGGAGATCTGCTATTACAACTGATCTCCAGTCAACAGATCAGTTCACATGGAGATAATGGCCACTTTGGCCATTGGACTCTATGGCATTGAAGTCCCTCCCCAAACCCCACCCTCCTCAGGCTCTGCCCCAAAAACCTCCTGCCGGTAGCGAAGAGGGATCTGGCAACCCTAGTCAAAATGGATACTAGTCATGATGCATAACTAGTCTCTCCAAGATCAGAGGAGCATGCCTATTATATTAGGTGCTGTGGAGCACAGGCAGGATGGTGTTGCTGCACTTGTCTTGTTTTGTGGGCTTCCTTAGAAGCACCTGGTTGGCCACTGTGTGAACAGACTGCTGGACTTGATGGGCCTTGGTCTGATCCAGCATGGCTTTCCTTATGTTCTTATCGGAGGATGGGGCTATCCATGGCTACTAGTCAAAATGGATACTAGTCAGGATGGCATACCTATTCTCTCCAGGATCATAGGAGCATGTGGCGGGGAATTTATTGAAGGTTTCCAAGGAGAGTTGCCCAATGATGCACTCCAAACAAAACAGAGCCGTTAAAGTAATCCTTTATTAAAAGCTCGAGCTGAGAAGTTCACCTAGTCTAAGTTGCTTAAAGACAGGGAAGTTCTAATGAGCCCAATATGCATACAACTTTTAATAGTTTTAATGACATCACAGCGTTACTAAGGAAGAACTGTAAAAGAAGAATTATCCCATCCAATTAGACATAAGCAAGTATTGGCGCGTTCATGCAGCTTAGAAATTGTATCTAGCTTCTTGTAGCTTCAGGGAGGGTAACTCAAAATTCTACTCTGTACCATCTTATCAGTGCCCAAGGACAGAGGCCTTGTTTTCTTTGACAATAGTCCTTTTAGAATAGCAAAGCCGCCATAAAAACATGTCAGGACACAAAAGTTCATTTTCAGCCAGAGAAACCTAAAGATGGCTCGTCTCATGCCAAGTTAAAATTCACTCACATTTTTCTCCCTCTCTCTATAAACTAGAATGCGTGGTCATCTGCTGAAGCTGGAGGGTGAGAGATTCAAAACAGATCAAAGGAAGTATTTCTTCATACAAGGCATAGTTAGATTGTGGAACTCCCTGCCCCAGGATGTGGTGATGGCTGCCAACTTGGGAGGCTTGCATAGGGGAGTGGGCATGTTCATGGAGGATAGGGCTATCCATGGTTACTAGTAAAAATGGATACTATTCATGATGCATATCTTTTCTCTCCAGGATCAGAGGAGCACGCCTATTATGTTAGGTGCTGTGGAACACAGGCAGGATGGTGCTGCTGCAGTCCTCTTGTTTGGGGGCTTCCTAGAGGCACCTGGTTGGCCACTGTGTGAACAGACTGCTGGACTTGATGTACCTTGGTCTGATCAATAGCAGTAGAAAAAAAAGCAAGAGTCCAGTAGTACCTTAAAGATTAACAACATTTCTGGCAGGGTAAGAGCTTTCTGAGAAAGTGAGCTGTGGCTCACAAAAGCTCATACCCAGACAGAAATTTTGTTAATTCTTAAAACGATCACAAGTATTTTCTTTTATTTAACAGTCTTTGATCCTTGACACCTCAGGACTAGAAGGGTAGCTGCCTCGCGGGCTGGATAAGAGCTCTCAAAGGGCCGGATCTGTCCCTCGGGTCACATGTTTGACACCCCTGCTCTAACCACTTCCCCTTGTTTTTCCCATCACACCAATAGTTTTACTTTCTGCCATTACTGAGCCACAAGCAGGACGGCATAGATGTATTCTGCATAAATAAATAAATTGTGTATATTACTGCAAACATCTTCCAAGAAGAAGAAGAAGAGTTGGTTTTTATATGCCGACTTTCTCTACCACTTAAGGGAAAATTAAACTGGGTTACAATCACCTTACCTTCCCCTCCACACAACAGACACCCTGTGAGGTACGTGGGGCTGAGAGAGTGTGACTAGCCCAAGGTCACCCAGCTGGCTTCATGTGGAGGAGCGGGGAAACAAATCCAGTTCAGCAGATTAGCCTCCGCCGCTCATGTAGAGGAGTGGGGAATCAAACCCGGCTCTCCAGATCAGAGCCCACTGCTCCAAACCACCGCTCTTAACCACTACACCACGCTGGCTTCCTTTTTATAGCTGTGAGGCTTGTAAAAGGATGATTAGGGACAAGGCATATTGCAACTCATGCAGCCCTATCCTATGTGTTTTCCTTAGGATAAAAC
The DNA here is from genome assembly GCF_029931775.1 of Euleptes europaea. Lineage (NCBI taxonomy): Eukaryota > Metazoa > Chordata > Lepidosauria > Squamata > Sphaerodactylidae > Euleptes > Euleptes europaea. Next base: position 108,239,745 of record NC_079314.1, read on the forward strand.
CCCCCTGGGCCCAGTGGTGTTTATTCCCAAGTATGTATGCTTAAGATTGCTGCCCAGGTGCTCTGCAGCAACCCTTTTCCAAACCATGTATTACGAAGAATGAAGGTGATTTGGGGACAAGCAATTACAAATTTTATTAAGTATATAGCACACGCAGTGAGAAACAGAAGCAGCATTAACACATTACGGATCTGTTTGTTTGCTTCCGCTAGCAGGGCTAAGTGAAGTCCAAAGATTTCCACATTCCTCAGCAGGATAACTCAGACTTTGTTACAAGCCACACTGAAAGGCACAACTGGTATTGACGGTTCAAATCCAACCAAGTTCCATCTCTGTCTTAAAGAGTGGCACGCAGTGCTGAAACCATAACCTGGGAAAGCCTGCCCAGAGTTAACTAGTTATTGCCACACACCTTCAAATGTGCCTTTGCAACCCTCAGGTCTAGAAACCTGGGGGCACTATTCACAAAATCTCCCCCCCTACATCACTGAGGTCACCTAAGATTCAGTAGAGGTGCTTTACCTGTCTACCTTGTGGCACCTCTAGAATGCAACCGGTCAGCTGCTTTTAAAACCAGAAACAAAATAAGAGGCTTGAGCTACTTTAAAAGGCTACTGTAGTTCCCAACCCTAAATATATAAAAGCTTAACATCTGCAACACATGATGTACTAGTATCTTAACCAAGCGAGACAGTCAGAAAGTTATATTATACCTGAGCTTTAGTGCTAGCCACTGGGAGATTTTATATTTGCAAGAGTTTAAATGAAAAGTATACAAGGAGGGGGATTGGTTAAGTCCCCCCTCCCACACACAAAGCTAACTGCAGGTAATTTTCTTCAGCAAACTGCCTGCAACATCAAAAATTTGGGAATTTCCATTCTGCAGATGTGAAGGGAACAACAAATTTAGTATTCCGCGTGGAAAGGATACTCCTTGTGTTCAGTACACCTGCAAAAGAGGAATATAAAGGTTTTTTTTTTAAAAGTGCTGAATTGTTCATCATTAATGAGGCAGAGCCATTTGTTAACATGCTGAGGTTTCCTTCACTCCCAATTAGGGTTGCCAACCTCCAGGTACTAGCTGGAGATCTCCCGCTATTAGAGCTGATCTCCAGGCGATAGAGATCAGTTCACCTGGAGAAAATGGCCTTTTTGGCAATTGGACTGTATGGCATAGAAGTCCCTCCCCAAACCCCACCCTCCTCAGGCTCTGCCCCAAAATTCTCTCGCCGGTGGCGAATAGGGACCCGGCAACCCTACTCCCAATAAAGCAGAGCTTCTGTTGGCATTTCTGGTGGCAGATCTAGCTCTCATAACACTGCTTTAAAGGGCTAGAAATATATTATGTTTTTTATTATTCATTATTTACTTATTCAGTAAGTTCCCAAGAGGAATAAATGGTTCCCTCCACCATCCCTGACCCCCCTCCCCCAATAACAACGACCATTTGGGGAATGAATTAAGATGAGAGATCCAAGCTCAGGCAATGTGCTTTGTGGCTGAGCAGAGATTTAGACCCAGGCTACATCCAGTGCTAAATACTAGCCTCATCTAGCTCTCTAGTTTTAACTATAGCCGTATCCATAATGGGGATGGCCTTGCAGTGAAATAAGGTTCAGAGTTTAGGATCGCGCTGTTATGAATGTAGGTCACTGTGTTATGAATCATTCACTAAATGGTGGGGCAGCCTGCAGGCCAAGGCTTGGCCTCTCTCTCCCTCTTGGAGTACGGCTGCCTAGTCCCTCTTTGCCGCCAGTGGGAGGTTTTTGGGGAGGAGCCTGAGGAGGGCGGGGTTTGGGGAGGGAGGGACTTCAATGCCATAGAGTCCAATGGCCAAAGCGGCCATTTTCCCCAGATGATCTCTATCAGCTGGAGATCAGTTGTAATAGCAGGAGATCTCCAGTTACTACCTAGAGGTTACAATAATGAGGAACACCTGTGCCAAAGTTAACGTAGTTGAAGAAAATGGTAGCAAGAGGGCTCAAGAGTATAACACCACACTGGGTAAAAAATGCAAAATAATGATGCAAACAATGAACATGCAAACTATACAAAAAATCATATAAGCACTTCTGAATGTGTAGACAATATTTATAGGCATAAAGTCAACAAGCATAATGATAAATGAAATGAAATGAAAAGCATTACATCATGCAGTAGAGCAAGCAAATCTATGGCACAAATTAGTGCTCTAGACTAAATACAATCCACAACGGGTACAGGAATATCCAGTCCAAAACATAAGGTCAAACATCAATAGTCCAGAAGTAAGAGATAAGAAAATCCAAGAAGTGCAGCCAAGGAACCAACATAAAAGGAGAACGCGTGGCTAGTCGTAAATCACGTTTCAAAGGCTTTCTTCAGCTCCAACGTTGTTAGCATTAATCAGCCCGTAGGCTAAAAGGAGGGTTCAAATGACCGTCAGCTGTGAAATAAATAACATCTTATATATGGCATGCTGAAAACATTATTGCAATATAAATTATATAAAAGGACATAACAGACACAACAAAAGGTTATAAGCTGTACCTAGGGAATGCGTCTATGTGGAATTCAAAAGCGCATGTATCCTCATGTGAGTGGTACTGCAAACAGGAAGTGGGGCGTTTTTATAGCAGTCTGATAGCAGAAGGTGCATATTTAAAGAGATGGTACACTTATAAGTAAGATGGTGCAGTTTTAGATAAAGCAGGACAAATCAAACTCATTATTGAGACCCAGGGGGGTAAGGGTCCGAAAGGCATAGATTAGACGAGCTTCTTGTTGCAATAAAAGTTTTTTGGCATCCTGAAGATGAAATGGTTTAGGTTTAAATTGCCATAAAACAAAAAATAGAATATCAGTGTCCAAATGATGAGCATTAATGAAATGTTGGACAAGCGGTGCCTCTAAATTGCGCGCCCTGATGCGCGTTCGGTGCTCACCGATCCTAAGGCGGACAGGACGAGATGAACAACCGATGTACATCAAACGGCACGGACAGAGGACCGCGTAAACAGACATGGCCGTGCCGCAGTTGCTAAATTGCTTGAGAGTGTAAGAAAACTTAGAACTGTTAGAATGTACATCTTTGATGGGTAGACTATAGGGGCACATGGAGCAATGACCACACTTGTGGTGTCCCGGAGACATTGTAGAGGTAGATGGTAAAGAATCTGTTTTAATTAAGATGTCACGTATGGAACGAGTTTTCCTCATCCCCAAAATAGGGGGTTCTTTGCATCCAGGAATATCCTGTAACAAATGCCAATGGCGCATCAAAATGCGTTTGATGTCAAAAGATAGATGTGAGTACTGTAAGGAAGCTACTACTCTGGGTGCAGAGGAGCCATGAGTAGATGACGAGGAAGATTGGTGCAGCAGTTCTGATCTGGATCTAGAACGGGTTCTATCAAGCGCACTTTGAATGATGTCAAGTGGATATCCTCTTCTGCGAAAATTGGCCGCCAACGAATTGGCAGCTCTGAAGAAGTCTTCATCTCTGGTGGAATTTCTTTTGATGCGCAGGAACTGGCTAAAAGGTAAGTTGGAACGGAGGTGCAAGGGGTGGAAGGAGGAAAAGTGGGGACTGGAACCTGAATCTGTGGGTTTCGTGAAAGGCTTGACAGCCAATCTGTTGTCAGACCGTCGATAGATGGAAACATCAAGAAAAGAAATTTCAGAATTATGATGGGATCCTACAAAAGTTAAAGAAGGGTGTAAGGAGTTCAGCCAAGTGGAAAAAGAAAGAAAACACTCTGAGGAATTGAGAATAATGCAAATGTCATCTATGTACCGTCTGAACCAGAACACGTGACTGGTGAAAAAAGTAGTAGAAAAAAGACAAGATTTTTCAAAGTGAATCATGAAGATGTTGGCAATGGATGGGGCGCACGCAGCGCCCATCGAGACACCTCTGACCTGTAAAAAGAAAGTATCCTGATAACGGAAAAAATTATTCTCAAAAAGGATATCGAGTAGACTCATAAGGAAGTGAGTAGGCGGTGTTTGATCAGGACGAGAGAATAATAATTCTTCAATAATGCAGCGAACCTCATCAAGAGGTATATTTGTGTATAAGGCAGAGACGTCAAAAGTTGCCAAAGTGGCTTCAGAAGGAATGAGCAGATCTTCAACATCACGAATGAAGTGTCTTGTATCGGAAAGATAAGAAGAAGTGTCCTGGGCAAAGATTTGCAAAAAGGAGTCAAGGTATTTGGAAATGGGTTCCAGTAGAGAACCAACTAGACTGATAATGGGCCTCCCAGGAGGGGACACCAAAGATTTGTGTACTTTAGGAAGACTGTAAAAAATCGGTACGCGTGGAAATTGTACGAGCAAAAAATCAGCAGTATTTTTATTGATGTAATTGAGAGAAGAAGCTTCATAGATGGTCGTCTTAATGATATTGTACACTCTTTTGGTAGGATCAGAGGAGAGTTGCTTGTAATAGGTGGTGTTGCTGAGTTGCCTCCAATTTTCTTGTTCATAGTTGGAACGATCCTGTATAACTAAACTCCCGCCCTTATCAGCAGGTCGAAAAATCAGTGAAGTGTCCTGTGATAAATCACGTAAGATGTTCATATGAAACTGGGAGACGTTGGGGTGCTGCATATGATTAGCCTTACGGCGCTCCAATTTCTGTAAGTCATGAAGTACCAGGGACTGGAAAGTGGCAAGAAAATGGCTACAGTTTTTAGGTACATACGTGGACTTGGGTTTAAATGAGACCAAGGGTTTGTGATAAGGTTTAGTGTCACGAAATTGTTCCTTGAGTTTCAATATTCTGAAAAATTTAACTAGATCGACTTGACTTTGAAATCGGGAATACTGAGGGGTGGGAACAAAGCTGATGCCCAGTTCTAATACCTTTTGCTCATCTGTTGTTAAGATTCTGGAGGATAAATTGAAAATCAGGTTTTTAGTTTCTGACGTCCCCGTGGTTTGGGGTCCCGACGAAAATCCAGACGTCCAGATCTTAAAGAATACGAAGAGCCATAAGACCCAAGGCTAGAGTTGCTAGAAGAGTTACGTTCTACAGAGGAGTCAGATTGGGCGTTAGGAGGGGGTTTGCCTTGAAATCTGCGGGGCCGGCGTGTGCCTTGGCCCAACCAATAATATACCCGATCCTGAGCATAATCCTCCTGATCACGCGTGATCTTCTTGTGTTTATAGCCCTCAATATTGGCAGAATAGGCATCAAGTTCTTTTTGAAGAGCTTCAATTTGAGTATTGAACGTGTCTTCAAAAAGAACTTGATGCCTATTCTGCCAATATTGAGGGCTATAAACACAAGAAGATCACGCGTGATCAGGAGGATTATGCTCAGGATCGGGTATATTATTGGTTGGGCCAAGGCACACGCCGGCCCCGCAGATTTCAAGGCAAACCCCCTCCTAACGCCCAATCTGACTCCTCTGTAGAACGTAACTCTTCTAGCAACTCTAGCCTTGGGTCTTATGGCTCTTCGTATTCTTTAAGATCTGGACGTCTGGATTTTCGTCGGGACCCCAAACCACGGGGACGTCAGAAACTAAAAACCTGATTTTCAATTTATCCTCCAGAATCTTAACAACAGATGAGCAAAAGGTATTAGAACTGGGCATCAGCTTTGTTCCCACCCCTCAGTATTCCCGATTTCAAAGTCAAGTCGATCTAGTTAAATTTTTCAGAATATTGAAACTCAAGGAACAATTTCGTGACACTAAACCTTATCACAAACCCTTGGTCTCATTTAAACCCAAGTCCACGTATGTACCTAAAAACTGTAGCCATTTTCTTGCCACTTTCCAGTCCCTGGTACTTCATGACTTACAGAAATTGGAGCGCCGTAAGGCTAATCATATGCAGCACCCCAACGTCTCCCAGTTTCATATGAACATCTTACGTGATTTATCACAGGACACTTCACTGATTTTTCGACCTGCTGATAAGGGCGGGAGTTTAGTTATACAGGATCGTTCCAACTATGAACAAGAAAATTGGAGGCAACTCAGCAACACCACCTATTACAAGCAACTCTCCTCTGATCCTACCAAAAGAGTGTACAATATCATTAAGACGACCATCTATGAAGCTTCTTCTCTCAATTACATCAATAAAAATACTGCTGATTTTTTGCTCGTACAATTTCCACGCGTACCGATTTTTTACAGTCTTCCTAAAGTACACAAATCTTTGGTGTCCCCTCCTGGGAGGCCCATTATCAGTCTAGTTGGTTCTCTACTGGAACCCATTTCCAAATACCTTGACTCCTTTTTGCAAATCTTTGCCCAGGACACTTCTTCTTATCTTTCCGATACAAGACACTTCATTCGTGATGTTGAAGATCTGCTCATTCCTTCTGAAGCCACTTTGGCAACTTTTGACGTCTCTGCCTTATACACAAATATACCTCTTGATGAGGTTCGCTGCATTATTGAAGAATTATTATTCTCTCGTCCTGATCAAACACCGCCTACTCACTTCCTTATGAGTCTACTCGATATCCTTTTTGAGAATAATTTTTTCCGTTATCAGGATACTTTCTTTTTACAGGTCAGAGGTGTCTCGATGGGCGCTGCGTGCGCCCCATCCATTGCCAACATCTTCATGATTCACTTTGAAAAATCTTGTCTTTTTTCTACTACTTTTTTCACCAGTCACGTGTTCTGGTTCAGACGGTACATAGATGACATTTGCATTATTCTCAATTCCTCAGAGTGTTTTCTTTCTTTTTCCACTTGGCTGAACTCCTTACACCCTTCTTTAACTTTTGTAGGATCCCATCATAATTCTGAAATTTCTTTTCTTGATGTTTCCATCTATCGACGGTCTGACAACAGATTGGCTGTCAAGCCTTTCACGAAACCCACAGATTCAGGTTCCAGTCCCCACTTTTCCTCCTTCCACCCCTTGCACCTCCGTTCCAACTTACCTTTTAGCCAGTTCCTGCGCATCAAAAGAAATTCCACCAGAGATGAAGACTTCTTCAGAGCTGCCAATTCGTTGGCGGCCAATTTTTGCAGAAGAGGATATCCACTTGACATCATTCAAAGTGCGCTTGATAGAACCCGTTCTAGATCCAGATCAGAACTGCTGCACCAATCTTCCTCGTCATCTACTCATGGCTCCTCTGCACCCAGAGTAGTAGCTTCCTTACAGTACTCACATCTATCTTTTGACATCAAACGCATTTTGATGCGCCATTGGCATTTGTTACAGGATATTCCTGGATGCAAAGAACCCCCTATTTTGGGGATGAGGAAAACTCGTTCCATACGTGACATCTTAATTAAAACAGATTCTTTACCATCTACCTCTACAATGTCTCCGGGACACCACAAGTGTGGTCATTGCTCCATGTGCCCCTATAGTCTACCCATCAAAGATGTACATTCTAACAGTTCTAAGTTTTCTTACACTCTCAAGCAATTTAGCAACTGCGGCACGGCCATGTCTGTTTACGCGGTCCTCTGTCCGTGCCGTTTGATGTACATCGGTTGTTCATCTCGTCCTGTCCGCCTTAGGATCGGTGAGCACCGAACGCGCATCAGGGCGCGCAATTTAGAGGCACCGCTTGTCCAACATTTCATTAATGCTCATCATTTGGACACTGATATTCTATTTTTTGTTTTATGGCAATTTAAACCTAAACCATTTCATCTTCAGGATGCCAAAAAACTTTTATTGCAACAAGAAGCTCGTCTAATCTATGCCTTTCGGACCCTTACCCCCCTGGGTCTCAATAATGAGTTTGATTTGTCCTGCTTTATCTAAAACTGCACCATCTTACTTATAAGTGTACCATCTCTTTAAATATGCACCTTCTGCTATCAGACTGCTATAAAAACGCCCCACTTCCTGTTTGCAGTACCACTCACATGAGGATACATGCGCTTTTGAATTCCACATAGACGCATTCCCTAGGTACAGCTTATAACCTTTTGTTGTGTCTGTTATGTCCTTTTATATAATTTATATTGCAATAATGTTTTCAGCATGCCATATATAAGATGTTATTTATTTCACAGCTGACGGTCATTTGAACCCTCCTTTTAGCCTACGGGCTGATTAATGCTAACAACGTTGGAGCTGAAGAAAGCCTTTGAAACGTGATTTACGACTAGCCACGCGTTCTCCTTTTATGTTGGTTCCTTGGCTGCACTTCTTGGATTTTCTTATCTCTTACTTCTGGACTATTGATGTTTGACCTTATGTTTTGGACTGGATATTCCTGTACCCGTTGTGGATTGTATTTAGTCTAGAGCACTAATTTGTGCCATAGATTTGCTTGCTCTACTGCATGATGTAATGCTTTTCATTTCATTTCATTTATCATTATGCTTGTTGACTTTATGCCTATAAATATTGTCTACACATTCAGAAGTGCTTATATGATTTTTTGTATAGTTTGCATGTTCATTGTTTGCATCATTATTTTGCATTTTTTACCCAGTGTGGTGTTATACTCTTGAGCCCTCGTGCTACCACTACCTAGAGGTTGGCAACTCTATAAAGTAGGGACCTGTGAGGTAGTGGCATTATGAAGCTTTATGTGTTCATTTTGCCCAGCTGGTTGAAAACATATCACCTGTTGAAGCTGTTGCTCCCAAGGGTTTTTCTCCCCTCATCTATTTGGTTATTACCCACCTTGTTTAGTAAAAGTTTGTTATAATCTGCTTGGGTCCTCATGCTTGAATGTTTACCCTGGCAATGTCATCAGTAGCAGTGGGAATGCTGTTTGGAAGGGCAAAGGGGGGGAATACTCTTGGCCCTCCCTAATTGGTAGAACCCCAGACCAGAGATATGGTCTTTGCCTGCTCCAGGGCTGAAGGGGACAGGAGGAAGGGGGCATATGGGGCTGAAAAGCTCCCGAGAGGGGACTCTTTAGACCTTAGACAAACCCCCATGTAGCCCCCTCATACCCGTGACTCATGCATATAACAAGTGTCTCTTAATTCACACTGGAATTCTCAGAATGCCAAATCAAATATTTGATTTCACAAAGAGTACACCCAATCTATGAATAGGCTAACTATAAGTAAAAAGGCAGCCCTATGTACCACTGATGTGCTTGAACATATGACACAATATCGCCCTATGCAGAGTTCATACCACTGGAATATCAGGGTCACTATTGAGAGATCTTTCAAACCACCTGTGACTTGATCCTTTTAATTGGGAGATGCTGGGGATTGAACCTGGGACCTTCTGAATGCAAAGCAGATACTCTAGCACTGAGCCACAGCCCCTCCTTTCATCATCCTGCAGCGTATGGGGAGTGACTTACGCGGGCATTGAATAGACTCTCTCGTTTTTGTTCAAAGATAGCAGTGTTTTCATGTCCTGATCACTCAGTTTGAAGTCGAACACCTGAAAAACAAAAACAACCCCCCCCCCCGGAAGCTGTTTAATATATGTGACTACAGTGCAGGAGCCAGGCAAAGATATATACTTTTAAATTCATTAATTTCAATGGAAAACTGATGCATGTCCTTAGAAGTGCTGAATTAGGACTGGACTATGCCCTAATGAGGTGCATACAGTACGAGTATCCAAAATTGTCAACATTCAAATCAAATCTGGGAATCCCAGATAAATTTCGTGAATGTAAATGCACACAAGGTATATTCTTCCTGCCACACACACTTTTTGAACAGAGACAAGGCAGGCTTTGACAAGTTTTGTTGAGACTAAAGAGTGTTGTGGACTTTGAGGTTAATCATGTATGTTGCTTAGAACATTTAGAATTAAGTAGGTCTGATATTTTTCTTTTCATCTTCTGTGTGATACAGCAAGCATGCATGTTTCTCGGCCTTCATCGGATGACTCACAGACCAGAAGATCTGTTGTTTCTTGTTAAGATACTATTTTTAATGTAACCTTGGGTTAATGGGTTTACACCCACCAGAATCTCAGGGAGTACTGAACAAAGTTAGCTACACACATTCATCTGGGAAAGCATCATTGTATGTTCAGTGCTATGTTACATTGTGCCTTTAGAAAGAACGAATTAGATGGTTTAATAAGTTATGCATTGGCCCACATAAATGTGTCTATCAAAGTTAGCCACTCACTGTAAGCCCTGATTTTTCTACAAAGATTCTGGTACAAATCTTTGGATTTAAAATGAATTGTAGTTTCTATTTTAGGAGCCCCGTGGCGCAGAGCGTTAAGCTGCAGTACTGCAGTCAAAAGCTCTGCTCAAGACCTTAGTTCAATCTCTACGGAAGTCGGTTTCAGGTAGCCGGCTCAAGGTTGACTCAGCCTTCCAACCTTCCGAGGTCGGTGAAATGAGTACCCAGCTTGCTGGGGGTAAAAGGAAGATGACTGGGGAAGGCACTGGCAAACCACCCCGCAAAGTCTGCCTTGGAAACATCGGGATGTGATGTCACCCCTTGGGTCAGGAATGACCCGGTGCTTGCAAAGGGGACCTTTACCTTTTACCTTAGTTTCTATTTAGGTAGAACACAAAATGAGAGGTAATCTTATTTACTTTTAATCTCATTGGCCCATGGTAATGTTTTCTGTACATTTGTGACCCTTGCTTACTTAATCATATCAAGAATAATTAGATTGATTTTAAATAAAATTTTAGTTCGAACTCTGACTGATTTTCAGATGGGGTTATAAGAGTTTCATCCTGAACCTGGAAAAATTAAATAAACTTCTGATCTACTTGGTCAAAAGGCTGGGACCTATTAAAAGAATAATACTTTGAGAGAATTAACCTATCTTGCATTGTGTATAAGGGGTAGCGTGCTGCGTGAGAACAGTCAAAGAGACTTCTAGTTTCCATGTGGCTGCCTTGAAGTAACGTTCCCTCATTAGTGGTTTTATTAACCCTCACAAGAGCCACAGCGAACATTTAGAGGCCAGATTTATTTTTCAATCTTTAGGTTTTTGTAATTTAAATGACCACTTAAAAATTTTTTTGCTACCACAAAACCTAATCCTAACCCGTTTCACCGTTTCTGATCATTTTATTAATACTATGACAAAATTATTGTAGTCTCTAAGTAGGGAATGATTTCATTATTGATTTCCTGATTTTCAAAAGACCTTAATTGGATATTGGATCCAGTCAAGAATGGATCACATAACTTAAAGCTTATATATAAAAATAATGACAAGAACTTCATGAACATTGTTTGCACAATGTTTTTTTAATGAGCCTCAGTGCTCTTAGTGTGAGAGAAAGCAAGCTTCTCCTACACACTGCCCAGAGAGAAGCATGTATGGATCAAAGGTATAAGATCCAAGCCTGAATCTTTTTTAAAAATATTTTTATTTTTCACAATATAACAGAAATAAACATATCTCAACAATATACTCAGTTGTAACTACTTATAAAAAGAAAACTCATTACTATTACTGAGAATATGTTATCTATACTATACAATACTATCTACTATATATGACTTCCCCACATCTTCTTCAGTCACTAATTTTACTGGTTAACACTTTTGCATTTCAAATTAATTTCTAATCCTTATTTTTTTTCTTACAGACTTGCTATTATTCTATAGTAAAGGGATTAGATCAATACATTAACAAATTTTCCCGTTTAAAAATTCATCAGAGTAAATCCACCATGCCTCCCTTACACCCCTAAATTAAGCATAATCTTAGCCATTTTCTTGTTTTAGGAGGAGATCTGCCAGTCCTTCTTCATTTCCCAATTTTTTTTCCATTTTCCAGTGTAGTAGCTGCAATTCTGATCTCTGAAAATATGAAAGAGGACCCCGATGATTGTATCCACTGACGTCTTGTTAAATTTTCCTGCAGCATCTTGATAAAATCCTTCATCATGTCTCTCTTCATTGCTGGCTGCCAGGAGATGTTTTCTTGGGATAACAATATTCCTCTTGCCAACAGCAACTCAGACAAGTAGAGTGTAGAAGCACTGAATTCTCTCATGTTGATTTCTCTTGTTGCCAGCTGATCATTTGTAGCCACCTCTTGAGAGTTAAATTGTTCTGATTCATTGTCATGATTTTCGTTTTTTATCTCCACTTCCATGTAGCATTCAGTCATCTCCGTAGTAGGATCTTTTCTTTTCATCGGCATAGTCATTGTCATGTCTTGGGTCTTTATATCATAGATCTCCTCAATAATTGTGTCCAGTTTTCCATTGATTGATTGATATAAGGTATTCATCATTCCAGCTAGTTGAATCATTTGTTGTGAGAACGCTTGTTGTTTTTTAAAGACTAAATCTTGTTGCACTGCAAACATGTCCATTTGTTTAAGTAACATATCTTCCATCCTCTTGTTTGACATATCTACTTGGATTCTTATATGAAAATGGGGTTTGTAATTTTCAAAATATCCTCAATTACGCTTCAGAGCGGCACGGTCAGAAAAAGGGAAGTAGACAGGAAACTGCAGTATCATAGATCCAGTGTTGTCCCCACTCAGTGTTTAAGTGGTAGGAGCAATTTGATGGTTGCATCGGGGAAACTCACTTCCAATCTTACGATCTGTCCTGTCTTTTCGATGGTAGTAAAGCCTTTCTTACTATCTTCCGATCCTAAGAAGCGACGTGGCTGGAGGACTGATTGAACTGGAAAGAACCAGAAGTGTGTGGGGGAGTTTTCGTCTCACTCCCTCCCCTCAAAGCATTTAATTGGTAGTTGTAAAGTCATTCAAAAGTCCCATTTATTGCGTCTTCTCACTGATCAAATTGATAAGGTCTTTGTCGGTTCGTTTAATGACGTTTATTTATTTAAAGAGTCTCGTTATGTTGGGCAGGGAGACGCGGTTTTCATAGGTATTTTTATCGACGTTCAAATCTTCTCAATCAAGGTAAAAGCAAAAAGTGTCTTTTTACTCACTCTGACTTCCAAAGGTGAGGCATCTTGTTCTTTTCATAGATTCTTTGATGTTAATGGATAGAGGAGGTCAAAGCCTAAATCCAAAGAGTCGTTCGTGGCATTGGTAGCCCCCTCGGTGCCAGCGGGACAACGTCCAAATCTCAGAGGCTTAAAGAAGGCTCTCTCAGAGAATATGGGAGTCAAACCGTTCTTGATGGCTGCAGGGGAATTCCTGCTTCCTGATCCACTATTTGGAACCGGGTTGGAGTGCTCTTTTGCACCCCAAATCTACATGGCTCCCAAGAGACAATGGCGCTCAGACCAAACGCTCTACTGGAAGTCCCAAGCCGTAATCTTTAAGGTGTCACATGACTCCTTTTCACTTGATCCCCAAATCATTATTTGATTTAGCATTTGGTGAAAGAGTTTTGGACCTATGGGTATGTAGAAACCATTTCCCCTGCCCCAGTTGTGACTACTGTAAATTCTTCTCCAAACTTTCCAAAGTCAAATATTGTTCCTCACCTGAAGGTTCTCCTTGAGGCGGTGTGGTTTCTCTGTCTTTGGAATCACAGGTACATTTCTCTCAATGTGGAATCGGAGCAGAACCTGCATAGCCACAGATTAAGAATGAATCTGTCTCGAAGATACATACAACAAATCTGTCAAGTTATACTCTGCAGGTAAATAATTAACATGGTGGGACTGGTTTAAATGTTACAGGAAGAGAAGTAATGAGACATAGGCTGGGCAGAGCAGACAGAGGAGATATTCCCTGGACAAGACAAGGTCCATTTTGTGAGGTCCATTTTGGTTGATGTCATCTGAAGTGCTCTCACATCTGGGCTCCATCTTAATGGCAATCATTGCCATGTTGAGATAACAAAAGGTTGGTGGAGTGGACAAAGACTCCAAGATAATGGGAAGTTTTTAGAATGCTGTAACTTCTAAATTAAAGCATCCTACCTTAGAATAAGATCAGCTAGAGCATGTATAGGGCTGAAGGACAGAAGGCTGTTTGCACCTTTTCTTTGTATTCCTTGCTCGATCTGTTGCTGTGCAGCATATGTGTGTGGCATTCTTTTTCAATAAACCCTTTTCTATTTTAAATGCCTATAGTTGCTCTTTGTACCACACAGACAAACTCCATTTGAATACCCTATCTAAAATGGGCGTTAGGGGAAGTGAGGTGGTTGGTTGCTAAATCCCTGTTTCCTCAGCAGTGCACAAGTATGGTTAGTCATTTCTAGGGTAACCAGTCATTGAGTAATAGGAGATGCAGGCACTATGTGGAGCCTTTAAATGTTATCACAGAAAGGAAGCTGGCAGTGATGGCCCGCTTGGTGGGAATTTCTGAAATTGACATGCTGATGGCAGTGTAGTGAATGAGAAGCATGAGAAAACCCCTCCGATACTTGGGTGGACTCCGGACAGTGGCACAAGGGTAGACTCAGGACAAGCACTTTGCAAGTTAGAAAAAGAACAGGGCTTATGGGTCAGGGGGCCATTCTGTGATAAGCTCCAAGACGGAAAAGGACACACACCCATATTGTGTCTGTTTCCCACCCCACCGATAAGGGAAATGTCATGGGAGGGGGAAATAATTTACTACCTCCTTCCCTTATCCGTAGGTGCTTTTTGCAGCTCAGTTACACAGCTGGGGACCTGAACCCAGATCTCCATGGTAATATGAGATTTGGCCCCTAAGGCAGAGAAAGTGGATGGAGGAGTAGTCCTATTTCTGCCTTTCTTTGTGCCTTTGAGGCTCTAAGCAAAGACCTTTCTTCAGACAGATTTCCATTACCTGAGCAGATGTTTTGTTGTACTTGTCTGCAATCTTCTTCACTGTAGGATCCTCAAGCAGAGAAGTATAGCCTGTTTTCCCAAGGGTGCTCCTGCGAGCAGGAAAAAAAAAGTAAACAGCCCTCTTTGGGCATCAAGCAGTTTGGTGTACACTGGCAAATGCCCTCTGTGGTGGTTTGTGAGAAACAGAATTGCAGGGGAGGCTGTGGATTTTGAGAGGCTACCACATTCTCAGTGGTTGTCCCAACTAGTCCCTAGGCAGGTGGTTATAAACATCCTTATTCGTACTTGTTAGTATTTGGAGACCACCAAGGAAGTTCTAGGTTGCTACACAGAGGCAGGCCATGGCAAACCACCTCTGTTCGTCTCTTGCCTTGAACATCCTGCGATCCATGCAATGGCATGTATCTAATTCTGCAGTTCCAAAGGTTTAAGGGACTTAAAGTTTTTGGAAGAGGAGCCGACAATTTCCTGCTGTTTCCCCTCTCCCACTGAAGAACCCCATTTTGCCTACTGTACTACTCCTGAGTCTGCCAACCCCCAGGAAGGGAGGTTCAGGGAGGGGAGGACAGTGAGAAAGTCCCACTCCGCAAGATTCGCAGATCGCTGGCTACATGCCAATACCATGCACAGGTGTGCAGGTTTTGTGACATTTGTGCTGCTTCTGCTGTTCATAAGGAAGGGCAAAGAGCGTTGTGCCCAGCCCTGATGGCCTGTTCCTTGGCCGCTGGAAATCCCACTCACACTCTCTTGATTTGTGACATTTTCAAACTAGATACTCAGTTTTAAGGGCTCAAAACTTGTGTTAAGATACTAGTCAAGATGCTGAGTCTAAACTAGTTCCAGCACTTGCCTGGCAGAACACACACAGTTCTGGCTGTAGTTTGACTTGTGCATCATGCATAAGACAGTGAGAGGCTTGCACCGTGGATGTGACCCGAATGGGCCAGGCTAGCCTGATATTGTTAGATCATGAAAGCTAAGCAAGGTCAGGCATGGTCAGTACTTGGATGGGAGACCACAAGGGAAGTCCAGGGTTGCTACGCAGAAGCAGGCAGTGGCAAATTCTGAATGTCTCTTGCATTGAAAACCCTACCGGATCACTGTAAGTCAGCCGTACCTTGACTGCACATCCACCACCAAATCTTGCTAATCAGTTGAACTTAGGTTGGCCATGACTCATTTGTTCCACTGATTTCAACAGAACTTGGGGTTGGATCTTATTAATCCGTTCTGCTAGCACGGAGCTGGTGGATCACACCTCTTCCACCGGAGGGAGGTGCCTCATTTCAGAGATCACAGAATAGATTCTTAGGACCCTGCTCAACCCAAATGTTGTATTTATTTATAACTGGAGTGTATTCAACCAGGCTAAATACAGGCTCCAGCAGCAGCCACCAGTAATGGAAAACAAATATGTAAACGCAGTAACATACACATGAACATACATGAAGCAGCCTTACACTGAATCAGACCATTGATCCATCAAGGCCAGTATTTCAGAAGGTCCCAGGTTCAATCCCCGGCATCTCCAGTTAAAGGGACTAGGCAAGTAGGTGATATGAAAGACCCTGAGATCCTGGAGAGCTGCTGCCAGTCTGAGTAGACAATACTGACTTTGATGGACCAAGGGTCTGATTCAGTAGAAGGCAGCTTCATGTGTTCATGTGTCTACTCAGACTGGCAGTGGCTCTCCAGTATCTCAGGTAATGGTCTTTCACATCACCTATTAACTTGTCTTTTTTTAACTGCAGATGCCAGGGATTGAACCTGGGACCTTCTCCATGCCAAAAAGATGCTCTACCACTGAGCCACGCCCCCTCCCCCAACTTCTATTAAATAACACATTTAAAAAGCCAGTTCTTTGGGGCACAACTTTTTCTGGACTGTGCCCATGGACTTGAAGAGTAGAAAGGCTAGAAAGCTGTCTTACACTGGGTTTCCAGGTGAGCCGAAGGGGCTGTGTGCGCACACAGTGATCCCTTTGGAAAGGCAGAAATTAATCAGAGTTTCCTGGGTAAGGTATGGGTGACATTCAATCTGCAAGCATAAAAGAACAATATGTTTATCCTGCAGCACTACACAGAGGATCAGAAGAACGAGACTTGAGTTGGTTTCTAATTTCTCATCCTTGTGGCTTTGAGCCCAGAACCTCAATTCCACTTCTTTTAGCAAACTGAACCCGCTCCCAGTAAAAACATACACAATTTTCATCTGTCAATACATGCGCCCTATACTTTATAAGTCCCTTGCCTGTAAAACTAGCATACAAATTGTGGGAGAAAAATGGTACAATATGCCTTAAATGATACAAACTTAGCTACAGAATGGACACTTAACAACTGGAGAAATGAAACGGCTTTCAATATGATCAAATATACAAAGGTGCTGAGCAGGGGAACAAGATGGAATAGACCCAGCTTCTTGGACACCAGGTCTACCGACCTTTGGGATTCAAGGGAGAAGACTTAGCCACAGAGACGTCAGCCGACCATCATACCAGACACAGTATCTCCAAAAGTACAAATAGTTCATTTAGAAGGTGACTTGCCGTAAGGGCGAGGTAAAAAAGGACATATCTACACTACAGATTTAAAGTGGTCTAACCATAAGTTTGCCAACCTCCAGGTAATGATATAACAAGCACACAAGCCACAAATAATAAGAATTAGCAATGTCTATGTTAATTTAAATTATATTGGGTAAGCAACATACAACATCACAAGCCATGCATCAAAAAGCATATTACAGCATACGCTTAAATAACAAAGTACAAATGTCTCCACAATTCAGAATCAATGTACAATGTAAGGTACAAATCCCAAGATGTACAATAGATTTGAGCCAGAAAGTATCAGCAAACAGTAGCGTGTCCCAAAAGAAAAAAGCGCTGTGCAGGGCATGCACAATGAAGACTTTGAAGCTGAGTCAACGCCGTATTTGCGTCTCAAAGTAGTGCTGTGCGGGGCATGAGCACTGAGAAGTTTCCAGCGATTTCTACAGCTACCCATTGTCACTTCTGAGTTGCACCCAGAAGTGATGCAAAGGCCTGCAGCATTTTAAAATATATTTTTCTTCAGCTTGGAGCAGTGTTGGGCAACACCGATGATCGGCAGGAGGACTCTTGCTAACCCTGACTGACCTGCAGGCATACACTTGGGGGGGGGGCATATAAGGCTGCATTGAGAGGGACAAGGTGGGGCATTTACATTCCTATAGAACAGCTGCACTTGCATTGTTTAGGATCTAAGCTCTGTGAGAGATCTTAAACAGAATTTCTGCATCTTCATCAACTTATAGATGTTTCCAGGATACCTTGAAGGAGTCATGACAGTTTAACTGGTATAATGAAATGTATATATGTTCATAGGGTAGATAAGCCTTCAGTTTCATTCTCTTGATTTTCTCATTTGAAAAAAGTTAGTACCTAAGTTCTACCCCCTAACATCTCCTTCCAATTCCCACCCATTATAAATTAGGTCTTGTTAGAGTGTCAGTGTTGTCTGGGGAAGTTATTGAACCAACGAAGTTCATACCTCACCTGGTTATTTGCAGGGATGTACCTTAACCCAGGCTTGTTCAAGATCCTTTCTATCTGCTCACAGTTAAAGTTAGAGATCCCAACTGCTTTTGCCAGGCCTGCATCCACCAGGTCTTCCATTCCCTACAATTAGAAAGAAGACTAAATTCATAAAGGGGCAGTTCTAGGAGACACATCATTCCCTTTATTCTTACACAAAGCAGAACAAAGAACTCAGGTGGATGGTTGTTTTGTTTGTTGGCTTGGATGGAGGGAGACAAATCAAAGAAAGAAAACTGGATGGAAACCCTCAGCTATTTCGGCCGCTTGACCACAGGTAGGTGTGGTGCAGCTCTGCGGCTTATAGGATGGAATATCACATGACCCAGCCAGGTAGCCATTTGATTTACAGCATGCACAGGTGACTCAATCACATGGCCTACAGAAGGATCATGTGGATAGGTTTGGGGATGATCAGAGTCCAGGATTAAGTAGGGGATACAGGAAAGGGACATTTTGCAACGAAATCTGCTTTGGACCAGGGAGGGGTCCCAAACATGGCTGCTGGGCTTCAGAAGTTAAATTGAAGAGGAGAGAGATCCCAGCAAAATAATCCTGATTGCTTTTACCGGGCTGGCCCTGCTTCTGTGCATGGACAAATGAGGGCACATTCAATTTTAGCTCATAAATTACTGGTTTTAAACTGTATAATTTGTTTTTGGTATACTCTCTGTTTATTTATACTTTTATTGATGTTTTATTATTTTTATGGATGCTAGCCACCCTGAGCCTGGCTTTGGCTGGGAGAGAGTGGGTTATAAGTCCAATAAAATACAATAAATAAGTTGGTTCCTTTTCTGAGGTCCTCTGCAGCATGGCCACGAAAAAATGGAGGCAAAGTTTCCATGGAGAATGTCACAGCAGGATTCTCCATTTTCCATGGAGAATGTCACAGCAGTGGAATACCCCCAATAGATCCTTCTGCAACTTCTTTTGGAGGTCAATCAGCATAGTGATTTCTGATGCAGGATATTCACCATAAAGCCCCTTTAATATACCTCGATGCATCCCAGAGTGCGGTGAAATCTAAGATTTAGGATCTGGATAAATCTCAGGTCTGGCCACACGGGGGAGCATTTAGAAGAGACCCTCAATAGCGTAGCTTCAAGTGCTTACAGAAGGAACAGGGAAGAGAACACTTTTATTATTTATCTGTTCTCCCCTACCATCCAATATTGCTAATGATCTGTTTATATTTGTGCAATCAGCTTCGACTCGCCATATTATCTCCACTACTGGAAAAACTATCTGGATTATTCTAACAAATATAAACTTGGAAAAGTACTGGCAGACGAAAACCCTTCGACCACAAGACAGGTTGCCAAATTTTGCGTTGCGGAGTAAATTAAAAAGCAAAGATGCAGATAAAATCGAGCTTAAACTACTGGATTTCAGAAGTGGAGAAACCTGATGGCTGTTTTGTTTATAGGAAAGAGATAATTGTTAAATTACTATGCGATAATCTGATTTTAATTTTGATAAGTTTTTATATCCTATTTTATTTGAAATGCTGTAAGATTGTTACATATTGTGTGTATTTATTGGTCTTTGACCGCAAATAAAATTCAGTTCAATTCACAATATTTGTACAAAATGCATGATGAAGTCACTCTCTTAAGTACTGAGATAAACCCATTAAAAATAATTCTTACTTCTGGCTCTTAACATGTTGTTTTTAATTGACTGTTCATTAACAAATACCGACTGTGCTTCAACATGTGCTCTCTGTCTGAAGTGGGGCATGGAAGGGAACACCAGTCTAGCATATTTGCCATCTGGCACACATATTGCACATCAAATTCATGGAACCTGATCCTCTACATGTTTTCCTAGGAGTTTAATTGGAGTTCCTGCCAAGCTGCGATAGTTTGCAAGTTTAAAAGAGTTGTCAGGCAAGACATTTTCACCGAGACACCTTCCTCAGAGGTTCAGCATGCAATCTAAGCATTCTTTCAAGAGGCCTCTAGCAGTGCTCCACACCCAATGAAAAAAATTGAGCTTTTTATATCTTGGGCCAGTTGAGAGCCAGCATGGCATACTAGTTAAGAGCAGAACACAAATCAATGTGCCTGCATACAGCTTGATCCTTGGGCATGCACACAAGGCAGGGTGGCAAACATTATTCACAATGAGTGGCCAGTGCACAGCTCCTAGGTAGAGATCCAGTCCTCCCCTGGATCCAGCCTGTAGATTACTTGCATGGTGTAGTGGTTAAGAACGGTGGACTCTTACGCTGGAGAACCAGGTTGGATCCCCCACCCCTCCAAATGAGTGGCAGACTCTAATCTAGTGATCTGGATTGGTTTCCCCACTCCTATGCATGAAGCCAGCTGGGTGATCTTGGGCCAGTCACAGTTCTCTGAATTCACTCAGCCCCACCTACCTCACAAGGTGGCTGTTGTGGGGACAGGAAGGGAAGGAGATTGTAAGCTGGTCTGATTCTCCTTAAAAAGTAGGGAAAATCAGCATATAAAAACCAACTCTTCTTCTTCTTCATTTCAGAGCACTGGCAAAGGCCCAACCATACCATCTTTGAACAACAGCCCAGTTCCCAAGCAAGCGAGAAATAAAAACAAGGCCAAGGCCTTATGCTGGCCAATGGCCGTAACAATAAATTACAAATTACAAGGCCAAGGCCAATGGTGCAAAATACATAAAAAGATTTTTTATTACTCATAATAAAAAATTATGCTCATATTGCAATAACTACAGATTCCCCTGAAAAAGCCGCTTGCATGAAATGCATAGGGAATTTTTATCCTGAAAATAAAAAAATCTTTTCACCTATTTTGCACCATTGGCCTTGGCCTTATTTTTATTTCCTGTTACTGGTGCGGCCCTTTTTTTTACAAAAAATTTTTTGTATTGGTTTTTATAATAGAAATTTTCTATAATAACTAAGAATATATAAACATTACAGAAAAAGAGAAAAGATAAAGGAAATTTCTTTGACTTCCCCATCACCTCTGTCCGCCTCTTAATAAAGTATTTTATCCCAATGTGATATAGTCTGATCTTGATTATTCTTAAATTCATTTAAATTTCATGTAAATTTCATATAACATACTCTATTGATATAAATGGTTATAATTCTTAATATTAATAGTGTCATTTAGATCAGATTAAAAGGTATTCTTGCATTTTTCCCAGTTTTAATTCATATTCGCAATATTTCATCCAAGCCTCCCATTGCCCCATAAATCGAACATTGTCTTTTTGATTTATAGTAGCTGTAAGTTTTGCCATTTCCACCAGGTCAAACATTTTCATAATCCAGTCTTTTTTCCCAGGAGTATCTGCCCCTTTCCATTTTGCTGCATAGAGCTCTATGCTCTATGCACTGGTGCGGCCCTTTTATTCCTTTTTCCCGAGCAAGCAATCATAGGTTTGCAGCTTTAGATAAACTAAACATCCAGGTATGCATTCACTTGCATGGAAAAGGTAACAATGGAAGGCAAATCACAGCGCAGCACATACTAACATACTCTTTCTTCGATGTAACACATGCAGCTTCTCAGTACTTTCACAATTAGGCTGGGCATGGGCAGAGTTTTGCCTGCTTGGATCTTTCCAGGCACACCGGGACACTTCCTGAACACCAACTGCTTCACCGTGATACTAATTCATAGCATTAGGAGCTCACAGAATCTCAGTGGGCTTACCATCAAACCTATGAAAGCAATAGATGCAGTATTAATTTTCCTACCTCCCAGGTGTCTCGAAAATCCGTGTTACTGGGGATAACCTTGCCGTGTTCATCTAGAGGATACAGATCATCTCCAGCCTATCAGCAGAAGGAAAAAAACACAAAACCAATGACAGTGTGCGATGACACAAAACTCCTATAAATATTTCACCAAATGGAACATATGGATCCGACTTATAGGGTCAAAACATAGAGCTGGAAGGGACCTCAAGGGTCATCTAGTCCAAATCCCTGCACAACTACCACACCCCATTACCTCAGTGACCCCCGCTCTATGCCCAGAGGAAGGCAAAAACCCTCCAGGATCCCTGGCCAATCTGGCCTGGAGGAAAATTGCTTCCTGACCCAAAAGTGGTGATCAGCATTACCCTGGGCATGTAAGAAAGGGCCATGTAGATTCTCTATAGATTCTATAGGTAGATTCTTGCCTGGTGCTGACAGGGGCTGTTCAATAGGGAGAAATTCTTGCCAGCTCTGAGATCTTTAGAAGTGGAGATGCCAGAGACTAGACCCAGAATCTCCAGCATGCAAAGCACATGCTCTACAACTGAGTTATGTCTCTCAAAAACTGAAGAATTTGAATAAATAAGAGTGAAAGACCAGAGCTGGTAATTGTAACAATAAACGTGAATATCTGAACAACTTCCAGATCAAAGAATGGGGATTGGATTGGATTTGATATAGCCTGAAGTTCAGACCTACATAGCAATTTTGGTCCATCCCATTTCTTGAGTGATGCTAAAGTAACTGGCCGTGGTTCAGTGGTGTAGCATCTGCATTGCATACGGAAGGTTCATTCCTGAGCATCTCCAGAGAAAAGATAAGGAAGCAGGTGATGTGAAAAGACCTCTGCCTGAGACTGGGTGAGGGGTTGTGCCTCAGTGGTAAAGCATCTGCTTGGTGTGCAGAAGGTCCCAGGTTCAATCCCCAGCATCTCCAGTTAAAAGGGACTAGGCAAGTAGGTGAAGTGAAAGACCTCTGCCTGAGACCCTGGAGAGCTGCTTCCAGTCTGAGTAGACAATGCTGACTTTGATGGACCAAGGAGCTGATTCAGTATAAGGCAGCTTCATGTGTTCATGTGACTCTGGAGAGTCATTGCCAGTGAGATTAGATATAGATCAATGGTCTGACTCAATGGGAGTTCAAAGCAGTTGAAATAAAACATTGAAATCAATGGGAATTCAAAGCAGTTAACCTAGGTTGGATTGCACTCCATATTCTTGACTCTTTTCCTTCACTTCCTGCAAATGGCTCCAAATGGGCATCCTTTGCCTTAAGGAAGTACTGGAATAGGCAGAACTGCCCCTGGCTCACAGCACACAGTACCTTGAAGCCCATGGGAAAGTGAATGATGTAGAGATCCAGGTAATCCAGCTTGAGCGCTGCAAGGGTCTTCTGGCACGCTCCCTTCACCTGGGATTTTTCATGGAATGTGCACCACAACTGCGAGGGGTGAAGGAAAGAAAAGGGCTCACCTAGGCTGATCCAATCAAAAAAAGAATAACTGCTTTGACAGCTCCGAAGCTCCAATTTCCAGTAAGTCTAAATGCCATAGCAAAATATTTATTTCACACTCTTGCCCCCACCAAAAAGAAAAATCAGTTTGTCTTCTGCCCAACTAATGCTCTGATCCTCTCTATCTGTAGCTTAGAGGCAGAACCAGCAAAGTCAGACCAAAGGGCAACTGCTCCCCACTTCGCCCTGTAAGCCTGGACTACTGAGGACCACCTCAGATCTCAGCCAAAGACTGCCCTGGCCTCCCCCTCCCATATTTAAAGAAGCACAAGATTCAGAAGGCAGAAAAAAAGGGTATGTGAACAGTGAGGCCATTTATGCAGGGTCGATTTTGATGCTCGCTCAAAGCTCCTTTTTTAAATCCGACCTTTAAAATGCCTATTCACAGTCCCGATGCAAGAGGAGAAAGTAAAATAAATTCCACCCCCACTCGCCTGCTCCTTCATTCGCATAGCTATTAGCAATCGTCATTTGCATAGCTAACCCACGGCTGTGATTCTTCATGCTTCCTTGAGTGGATGCTTCGAGGTGGGGATGGAGCAAATACAAAAGGTCGCGTTAAAGGGGCTCTTAAGAAATGTGAAGCAGGTATGCGCCGGCTTCACAGTGACTTCTGGAATAAAGTGAAGAACTAAAAAAAAAAATAAGCGGGGCACTTCAGCCTGGAACGCGCTGCTAATTAACAAGCATAAACGGCCTGAGAAAAGTGTATATGCACAGGTGTGTTAGTGAATGGGGGGAAGGAGCTTATTCCCAGCCAGGGAGATGTTGGTTAGACCCTTCAAGAGATAAGTGATCAACTGGAAGCTATGTGGTCTCAATCATTCTTTATTT
This sequence comes from Euleptes europaea, assembly GCF_029931775.1. NCBI lineage: Eukaryota > Metazoa > Chordata > Lepidosauria > Squamata > Sphaerodactylidae > Euleptes > Euleptes europaea. The sequence continues at coordinate 108,263,959 of NC_079314.1, forward strand.
TGCAGTTTACAAATGCATCTAAACAGTTCAGCGTTACTCATGCCTGAATAGAAGAGATCTGCAGTCCTTTTCTTGATGAGAGCCCAGATGTAGCTATCTGTGAAAGCATAATGAATCCTCAAGCCTCTCTTCTTGTCCAGTCTCATTAACAATAAGAAAAAAGGTGCCTACTTTCCCTGGGCAAATTAGAGCCTAACCTCTAACCAATCAGTGAACTAATACAGAAACATGTGACTACTGAGTTTCCCTAACTACAATAATTAGCATGCACCTTTCTTAAAGGGCAGGTACTATTTCCTAGCATATTACTAATACAAACCTGAGCTGTGACTTACATATACTAGAAAATCTACTAACAACTCTGCCTGGGGGCAGCACAGAACTCATCAGGTCTTAAAGGGTGGGGGGAGATGCCTCTCCAGGAATCCAGATTCACTTGCTGTAACCCTTCGCTTAAATCAAAAGCAAACTATGTGCTTTTCTTTCTTTTCTTTTTGCTGCAGGAGAGCACTTGCTATAATTTCCCCCTTAAATTGGGAGAGCCTTCAAATATGCCCCCCCCCCCAGCTGCACTTATGGCAGGGAACAATCCCAGGAGCTTTGTGAGATGTGACTTCATTTGCGTGTGCAGATCAGCTCTCACTGTGCCCACCGGAGTTTTACCTTACTGACAACGAAGAGGTCTTCCCGTTTCACAACACCTTCTTTGATTTTCTGCTGAATGGCATTGCCGATTTCGTTTTCATTCCTGTACAGGTATGCACAGTCAAAATGGCGGTACCCGAGGTCGATGGCAAGCTTAATGACTTCTTCCACTTTTCCAGGGGGTGCCTACAAACAACAGGATTGTTCTGAGTTCCAATCACCCACTTACATGCAGAACAGCAGTGATATCCATGCAGATTTTTGAAGTTTGACTTTACTAGCCCAACAAAGGACCTCCCAACACACCCACAAATAATTTTTTTTTTTTTTTTTTTAGTATTTACCATTTATTGGTGACAAACACTACGTTTTACTTACATTCCACGGGGAGAAAAAATTCCAGCGTAAACAATGAACTGAAGCAGTACTTAACTTGCAAGGCTATCATGCTTTACCTGGGCCCTTATGCAAAAACTTTACTGCCCACATCCCTGTGTGCAATAATAATTTGGTTTATGTTTGATTTATATCATATAGGTCTTTCACATCCAATCGCCAATGGAGCTTCTTCTCCACATGCCATGTAGGAAGACTGGATTTTTTTTCCTTGCTAGGGTCACCCAGTGGCTGAGTGGTGATTCGAACTCAAGACTTTTCAGAAACTCTCCAAACAAAACACCACACTGTCTGGAACAGGAGCATGTTTTGAGAAACCAGTGATGCTCCAGGGCAATAAACACACTGAAAAGTACCTTAGCCTGGTCAAGTTTCCCCATGAGGAAAAAAATCTTGAAGGGCAGAATGGACAGTACTGCAAATGAAGTTAAACACCATTTTTGAATGCTCCCGCATATATGAGGTGTAGCATTAATAGTACAGAGCAGTATCCTTGTCCACTTGAAGTTTATAATTAGGGTTGCCAGCTCTGGGTTTGGGAAGTACCTGGAGATTTTGGGGATGGAACCTGAAAAGGGTGGGGTTTGGAGAGGAGAGGGACTTCGATGGGGGTATAAAGCCATAGAGCCTATCTTCCAATCTGGGCATGTTCTCCAGGTGAACGGATAAGGACATAAGAAAAGCCATGCTAGAGCATACCAAGGTCAAAAAATCACAGCAAGGTGGCCCAAATGAAGCACAGCCAAAAGAAAAAAAAACCAAAATATGGCAAATACCACAAGTATATTGGTGTATACCAATCACCACAAAGTCCCAATGAACAAATATTCACAGATGTTTCCAAGCACAGCACCCAAATGACCTGTATATACAACAACAACAACAACAACACAAGCCTTTATTGGCATATAAAAAAAAAGAACATAGATATATAACAACACAACGAATCCTATACTTGCACTGAACGTAAATAAGTCCAAAGTGCAAAAAACCACTAAGTAAATTATTGAGAAACAAAGACATAAACGATGTGTGGGAGCCTTACAAAAGCAAAGGAGATCACAATCTTGCAAGACACTGACTCCACAGTCTTTCTTCAGGAGAAACAGATGAAAGCCAATTAAGGCGCGTAACAGAGCCAAAGTTTTAGGGAGATTTACACATTGCAACAAGTGAAATACAATACGGTGTTCCGGTAGACGACTGTTTCAAATTCAATATTTTCATCAGTTGTCTATCCCGTTGCTCAAAGAAATAGCCTTAAACAATATCTTACTAGGGATGTGTCTATTAGTTTCATACCTCTGGTAAGAATAAATTAGCTATGAGTCAGCCCCATTGGAATCACAGGTCAGAGACCATCTAGGATCCCACGGGACACTAAACTACATCAAAGTATGTTATCTCAACCATAGGAAGCTTATGCTTGTGAGTATTTTCAAAAATTTTTTTTCAATGTTTTGATTTCTGTTTAAAATTATAAGATAACTTAGCAAGCATTGTCTTTGTTTTTAGCTAATAATCATCGCACAAGAAGCTTAGGCTCTTGTTACAACTACACTGTATAAAGCTTATGCTTTGAAAAGAAATTGCGAAATTGCTATATTTTATTGCAAGATAAGAAGAGGACATGGGACTGGACACGGGTGGCTGACGAAGGAAGAAACAAGGTCGTTTACCAGGGACTTGTCCTACCCCTTATGTCATTTAGGGCTGTTGATTCGGTTCGGCCCGAACTGAAAAACAGCCGAATTTCCCCTGATTCGGTGGTTTTTAGTTCGGGACGAACCGAACTCAAAAATGGTGGGCAACCGGGGAGCTGAATTCAGCGAGTTCGGGAGTTCACGAATAAATCCAGCCAATTCGGGGCTGTCAGTAAGCAGCATAACCGTCAGTAAGCAGCATTCTCCTCCCCCGGCCAATCGGTGGCCAAGCTGGGTCTTCTTCTGGCCAATCAGTCAGGATTGAGTACTGGAGGAATCAGCTGATGTGCGGCCCGGCCGGGGAGAGAGAGGGAGAGAGGGAAATCTTTGTGTGTGTGTGGGGGGGTGCTTGTGCACATTCGCTCCTTTCTGTGGCTGCAGGGAGCGTATTTTTTGGGGTACAGACACAAAACTTTCAGCTGAGATTCAGACAAGCCTTCTTAAGAGACCACCCAAGTTTTGTAAACATTGGGTCAGGGGGTCCCGAGATATGGGCTTTCCCCTTTCCCCTTTCCCCTATTGGATGAATGGATCAGTATGCATCTCCAGAGCAAAATGTCCCATGCCTAAATGGAATCGTCTTGGATTACCGAGTCCTCCCCAGCCCCTCCTGATGGAACAGAAGACAGCCACAGTAAGACCCCTTTGGGGGCTTTAATCTATAATTTTTCTCCTGTGTGTGTGTGTGTGTGGGGGGAAGCAGAGTCTGTGTGTATGTGGGGAGGGAGCAGTTTCTGTGGGTGGGGGGGAAGCCAAAGGGGGCTTTTGCCGGTTCTGCCTGGGGTGTGTGTTCCCCCTGGAGTCTCTCTCTCCCTGGTTTGAGGGGGGGTTTCAGTTGTGTGTCTTCAGGTTTTCCCTCATTCATAAGAGCGGTTAGGTCTATTTGGATGCTTGCTCAAAACTGGTTTTCAAATGGTGACTTAAAGAATGCATTTGGAGTCCCATGCAAAAGGGGAAATTCCACCCCTCCTGCTCATTATGCATAGCTAGCTGCCTATGTCCCTTTCCATGGTTTGCAAACTCCCAGGTGTCAGGTGTTGCTTTGCACAGTTGCAAAGGTGTTGCTTACAAGGTTGTGTTGCTCTGCAGTCGTGTTGCTTTGCAGTTGTGTTGCAATGCTTTGCAAACTTCTCAGCTGTTTGTCAGGGCTGGGAGCTTTGTGCGTGGGTGGCAAGCTCTGCTCGGAGATGCACATTAAGGGTGGGGGGACCCCTTTCGGGGTCCATATCTCAGGCCCCCCCTGACCCAATCTTTACAAAACTTGGGGGGTCTTTCAAGAAGCGTCCTTTGAAGCTCTGCTCAAAGTTTGGGACCTCTACCCCCAAAAATGCCCCCCCCCAGAGATGCGGAAAGGCGCAGTTGTGTTTTTAATGGCTTTATTCGGCCGAATTTTTTTCCCGAACTTTGAATTCCTGCCGAATTGCACGGACCCGAAGCGGGGGAGTTCGGACTTTGGCATATCCCGAATCTAAACGGGTCGAATTCAGCTGAATCCGAACTATACCGAATTTTTTTTAATTCAACAGCCCTAGTGTCATTGTTTATGTATATCACAGCAATTCATTGTATGTTGTACTATAGTTTTTATGTTGTACTATAGAAGTTGATTTATTGCCTTATTGACTCAATGTAAGACTTATTACATTGACATTATCTTATACTTATTTGAAAAGCTACTTGTATGAAAATAATACAAAGAAAATATTTCATTGTCAGAGTTTTGTATTTTATTGATTTTTGCTTTAAGCATCAAGCACTATTGTACTCAGTTCAAAAATATCTGTACATACGAAGTGGTATTATTTTTTATTTTGAGCCACAGTAGTTGCTATTTCTAAATAAGCCTTCCCTAAAGCAACTCAGTATAAATTTTTGCATAACCTCCAGGTACTAGCGGGAGATCTTCTGCTATTACAACTGATCTCCAGCCGGACGAGATCAGTTCTCCTGGAGAAAAGGGCCACTATGGCAATTGGGCTCTATGTCATTGAAGTCCCTCCCCTCTCCAAACCCTGCCCTCCTCAGACTCCACCCCAAAAACCTCCCACTGGTGGTGAAGAGGGACCTGACAACCCTACCTCTAACACACACACATGCTTCCCATGGGCCTAGGGTAACCAACTTTGGGTAGGGAAATTCCTGGAGATTTGGGGGGTGGAGCCTAGAGAGGGCAGAGCTTGAGGAGGGGACACTGCTGAGCAGGAACATCATTCCATACAGTCCATCTTCCAAAGCATCCATTTTCTCCAGGGGAACGTTGGTGGTCTGGAGATCAGCTGTAATCCTGGTGGAATCTCCAGGCACCACCTGGAGACTGGCAACCTTGTTCCCACCCCTTAATTAACTGCAATTCTTTTTTAAAAGTTGTGCAAAACAATACAGTTTAAAACCGCAACCCAAGCTCTCGCATTTTCTTTCCTCCTCTTGTGTGCGTTCTCATCAAAAGTTTCTTAAACTCTAAATCATTCAGACTTTATATACACACACACACACACACACAGCCGGCTCAAGGTTGACTCAGCCTTCCATCCTTCTGAGGTCGGTAAAATGAGTACCCAGCTTGCTGGGGGTAAAGGGAAGATGACTGGGGAAGGCAAACCACCCCGCAAACAAAGTCTGCCTAGTAAATGTCAGGATTTGACATCACCCCATGGGTCAGGAATGATCTGGTGCTTGCACAGGGGACCTTTACCTTTTTAGACACATATATACATATACACATATACAGACAGATAGACAGACAGATATTGTAAGGAAAACTACAGGACAGATCTCTGTCATTCTTGTCTTCCAAGAGGTGTCCAAGAGAACGCCAACAAGTTTATGGTATAGTAGATGCGGCAAGACCCTACATATCTCCAGAATCTCTTTTGGAGATAGAACAACAAGAAGAAAGACAAGACAAGCTTCGAGCTCTAGAGGAACCTGACTCAGAAGAACAGGATGAAGAATCCAAAGCAGACGAAGCCTGTGCATACTACCGGTAACAAGATGGAGAATATTGACATTGTTTCAATTAACGTAAACGGATTAAACTCCTCCATTAAAAGAAAGAGGATATTTCATAAGCTGCTGAAATTAAAATCTGATCTGATTTGCATTCAAGAAACTCATTTAAAAAGAACATGAAAAATTTCTGAAACATAAAAAACTGGGTAAGGTAGTATCATCTTCATCGTCTAAAAAGAAAAAAGGAATGGCGATTTATGTCAAAGAGACAAAATTTTCTATCAAAAAATCCAAGACAGACAAAGAAGGCCGATATGTTCTCATATTGCTCCAAGGGGCCAACGGACAGAAATTTACAGTTGCCAATATTTATGGTCCAAATCACACCAAAGAAAAGTTTTTTATGACCTTTTTTGAAGGCTTGATTGATTTCCATCAAGGTGAAATATTGATAGTAGGTGATATGAATGGGGTCATGGACCCCAAGATGGACAAATAGACTAGAATGAAAGGGAATAAATTATTAAGGTAGTGCATCAATATCTTCAGGATTGGAATTTGTTGGATGTATGGCGATTTAAACATCCTTATAAGAAAGATTACACTCACTTTTCCAACAGACACAATTCATATTCAAGAATTTATCTTGGATGGATTTCAAACTCCTTACTTACAAATTTGGAGGAAGCTGAGATACTACCAGCAACATTTGCAGACCACAATCCACTACAAATCAAAATTAATGGGGATCGAAGAGGATTAAGAAGATGGCGAATGAATGATAATTTGTTTTTGAGATGAGATATTGTTATTCAGTGCCAAGAGGAAATAAAAATTTTTTTGAAACAAATTGTACTCCAGGCATGGAATTGAGAACAATATGGGATGCCAGTAAGGCTTATATGAGAAGAAGATTGATAGCAATTGCTAACAAAGTGAAAAAGGAAAGAGAAGAGAGATTACAAAATCTTTATTCTCAACTAAGACTCATAGAAGAACATCAAAGATCTGGGGAAAAGCAAGACTTTGTAGTGGATTGTGGTCTGCAAATGTTGCTGGTAGTATCTCAGCTTCCTCCAAATTTGTAAGTAAGGATTTCAAGCCTTAAAAACAAGATTGAAAGCATGGAGATAGAAGAGATGCACAAAAAATTGAGATTTGTAAAGCACAAACATTTTGAACAGGAAAACAAACTGGGAAGATATCTAGCAAACACCTTGAAAAAAGAGTTAGCCAAAAGAAGAATTACCGCTGTATACAAGAACTAATAATTGACATGTAAAGAGGAAGATATCCAAGAAATCTTTAAAGAATATTACACACAGCTATATCAAAACAATGACACAGCACAGACAGACCTACAATCCTACGTACAATCAGCAAATCTTAAAAAATTCAAGGAAGAAGACTGAAAAATATTAAATCAAAAAGTCACTGTACAAGAAATATCTGATGCCTTACGAAATTTAAAATTAGATAAGGCACCAGGTCCTGATGGAATTACAGCAAGTTATTACAAGAAGATGGACAACATCCTAACTCCTCAACTGCAAAAGGACTTTAACGACTTACTATTCGAAGGCAAAGTTCTGGAAACATGGAAAGAAGCACACATTTCCTTAATTCCAAAGGACGAAAAGGAGAGCCACCTCCCAAAAGCATACAGACCAATTTCACTCTTAAACATTGATTATAAAAATTTTCCTTCAATATTAACCCAAAGATTGAAGAGATGTATCACGAAGATCATACATACCGATCAAGCTGGCTTTATCCCAAAGAGGCAACTAAAAGATAATGTCAGAGTGGTTCTGGCAGCGATCAACTACATCAAGAATAAAAAAGAAAAAGCGGCAATGATATATTTGGATGCTGAGAAAGCCTTTGATAATGTTTCATGGAACTTTTTGGTGGAAACGTTACAACAAATAGACTGTGGCACACAATTCCTGAAAATCATTAAAGCTATATATACAAATCAAAGTGTGAGATTATTGATCAACAGGATATTAATAGAACAATTGGAAATACAAAAGGGGACAAGACAAGGCTGTCCTTTGTCTCCTTTATTGTTCAATTTGGCAGTGGAGATACAAACAAGATAAGAGCTGACCCTAAAATAGAAGGAATAAAATATGAAGACCAAGAATACAAAATAAGAAGTTACACAGATGATGTGGTTTTAATATGCCGAAAACCAGTAGCTTCACTGATGGAAATAAGAAAACAAATTGATCAATTTAGTTACTATTCCGGATACAAGCTCAATAAAACCAAAACTAACATGATTCTCTACAATGTCACAGCTGAAGAAAGACAGCCTATACATAACAAATTCAAATGGTCAACGCCAAAGAAGAGTATGAAATATCTGGGTGTCAGGATACCAGTTGGATTAGATACACTTTTTGACTTAAACTACAAAGTAGTCTGGGGGAAAATAGAAGAAGATCTTCAAAGATGGACCAGATTACACATTTCATGGTTGGCTCGTATAGCGGTGCTGAAAATGAACATTATGCCAAGACTTAATTTTCTTTTCCAAACAATTCCAATTTATATAAACTCAATGACATTGTCTAAATGGCAGAGAAGATTGAACAATTTTATTTGGAATGGCAAGAAACCTAGAGTAAGATTTGCAGTCTTACAAGATGAGAAAAGTAGAGGCGGATTGAATCTACCTAATCTTAAACTATACCACCAGGCAGCTACTCTGGCCCCACTGACAGACTGGATTATACGTCCAGAAGATCGAATGATCAGATTAGAAAAAGCGGATCTTGGACATGGTTTTCACCAATGGCTTTGGACGAAAAAAGCCACCACAAGATTTAAGAATGTAAATACAGAGAATCTACCAATGCAGATGATAAAAGTGTGGAATTCACTAAAGAGTTTTCTTAGTCCATCGCCACCTAGATTGATGTCTCCAATAGAAGCATACACAGGTTGTGTAAGTAGGAGTAAAAACAACCTATTTACTTACAGTGATTTAATTAAGAAAGACGGACAAGTGAAAACATTACAGGAACTTCAAGGAGAGAACATTAAGATTTCCTGGTTTGTATATCATCAAATAATACATGCTTTAAAAAGAGACTATGTACCAGAAGGCAGACAAAGGAAACTGACAGAATTTGAAACTTTGATTACCAAAACACAAGATCATCTTTTGTCAAAAATTTACAAATTATTGCTGACCATAGAAACTACATCTGAGCAAATTAAAATATGTATGGTGAAGTGGATGCAGAACTTTGGGGAGATGATCCCGATGCAAACCTGGGAGAAATTGTGGAAAACAGACATTAAGTTTACCAGGTCACAAGCTGTAAAAGAAAACTGCTATGTTCTACAGATGGCATTATGCACCGAAAGATCTGCAGAAGATGTACAAAGCAAATCAGGCAAACTGCTGGAAACGTTCTGATACAGAAGGGACATATTTCCACCAATGGTGGACATGCAAGAAAGTACAAACCTTTTGGAAAATGATACATAAAGAAATACAAGACCTAACGAAAATCAGCTTTCAACCAGAGGCCAAATACTTCTTATTGGGTATTATTCCAACTCAAATCTCACCCAATCAAAGAGAGCTGTACCAATACGCAACAACAGCAGCGAGATTGTTATTGGCGCAAAAATTGAAAGATAAGAGATACTAGACTTAAAGATGTGGAATACAAAAATGCATGAATATGCAATGATGTCAAAACTCTCCACCTTGCTACATCATGAGATGATCGAAGATTGCAAGCAGAAATGGCAATCTTTTTATGATAAATATGATAGTTCATAAGTATATACTTTAGTTAGTGTTGTCATGAAATTTGTGATTGTTCTTTGCAATAGATTAAAGGGTAACATTAAAAATATCAAAAATGATATTAGAGAAATGATCTACGAATGACATAATAGTAATAATAGAAGAAAAAAGTAGGATTAGATAATGTAAGATAGAGATAATGATGAAGAAAGCCCGTACGCCGGTGTAATAGAAATGAAAATGAATGTAGTCTGATTATCCCTTTCCCTGTTTCCCTTTTCCCACGTCTTGTAATAAAAACAATAAAAACTTTGTGGGCAAGCCACCGTTTTTGGTGCATCAGCCTAACCTGGGAGTTTACCGACTGGGCCCTGGCTCAGACAGATCCGCTGCCCACCCCTGGCATCAAAGCACGCAGCTCGACTCAGGAGTAAGTCCTCATGACTGCAGTGGGCTTATTTCCCTATAAAGAGTGTACATGGAGTCAACAATATTAGGTTTAAAAAACAAAACATCAGGGTTGTGCATTTGGTATGCATGCAGGGGCCACAACACATTTCCATGCAAACATCCATCTTCACAATTACTCCCAAAGGAAGGGAAGTTGTGAGTGGAATGGAAAAAAAGAAATAGAACAAGTGGCTTCCACGAGGCTCCTCAGATGCTGCACCCCAGATCCTGTGCTCTAGATCCCATTCTTCAGTTGTCATTACCTGCCAGGTCCCCAGCCCCAGGATCGGCATCCTCCCCTTGGTGTTCATTTCCACATAGGTGTCCATGGTTATTGCTCTGGGATGCTCTGGAGCGTATTCAGAGGGGTTCCTTTAATATGGGCTGAGCGCCTCCCCCCGTGTTTCAGAGGAACCTCCCTCCTTTCAGTCCTCCATTCAAAGAGTCCAGATTAGTCCAGCTGGAACACAAACTGTTGAAGAGAGCCAGAAACCTCCTCAGGCTTCGAGTTTTCTTCGGCCACCTTTGGCAAACAATCTTTCCCTTCAGAGCTTTGCAAAATCAGCCGTCCCCTGACTCCAAGCACTGACACAACCCTTCCTGCCCTCCCTCTCATGATCTGCTGAAGTTCAAACAATCAGCAATCAATCTTCCCCATACATTCCTTGGAGGCTTTTTTCTGTGTTTAGGGAGGGGCTGTGGCTTAGTGGTAGAGCTTCTGCTTGAATGCAGAAGGTCCCAGGTTCAATCCCCGGCATCTCCAGTTAAAGGGACTAGGTGAGTAGGTGACGTGAAAGATCCCTCCCTGAGACCCAGGACAGCCGCTGCTGGTCTGAGTAGACAATACTGACTTTGATGGACCAAGGGTCTGATTCAGTTTAAGGCAGCTTCATGTGTTCATGTCTGTTCCCCCAACATCTAAAGGTAGGGTTGCCAGCTCTGGGTTGGGAAATTCCTGAAGATTTTGGGGGGTGGAGCTGGGGAAGGCATGGTTTCAGGAAGGGAGAGCCCTCAGAGGGACATCAATACTATACAATCCACCTTCCAAGGCGGCCATTTTCTCCAGGGGAACTGCTCTCTGACAGCTGGAAATCAGTTGTCATTCTGGGAGATCTCCAGCCATCACCTGGAGGTTGTCAGCCCTACCTAAGGGGTAGTGGGCAATCACACATGGCACATGGTATTCTCTGCAATGATTCAAAAATTGTGAAACTCCACCCCACAATGGGAAAACATTGGGTCCCATCTTTGTAGGTCTTCAGATGCCAGGGGAAAACTGTTTTGTTCCAGACGGCTGCCTGGTTTATATCTTTGTGGTAGTTTTCCGTTAGTTCTTGCCAGCCAATTGGAACCCATGAGGCAGAAAGTTGGGTTAATTTTTAAATGAACAAATAAATACAAATGCTTGCTGTGAAAGGCTGTGTGTGTGTGTGTGTGTGTGTGTGTGTGTGTGTGTGTGTGTGTGTGTGTGTGTGTGAAGTGCCGTCAAGTTGCTTCCGACTCATGGCGACCCTATGAATGAAAGTCCTCCAAAATGTCCTATCTTTGACAGCCTTGCTCAGATCTTGGAAATTGAAGGAGGCTGTGGCTTCCTTTATTGAGTCAATCCATCTCTTGTTGGGTCTTCCTCTTTTCCTGCTGCCCTCAACTTTTCCTAGCATGACTGTCTTTTCCAGTGACTCTTGTCGTCTCATGACGTGACCAAAATACGATAGCCACAGTTTAGTCATTTTAGCTTCTAGGGTCAGTTCAGGCTTGATTTGATCATTGTTTTTTTGGCAGTCCACAGAATCTGTAACATTCTCCTCCAACACCACATTTCAGAGGAATCTATTTTCTTCCTATCAGCTTTCTTCACTGTCCAGCTTTCACACCCATACATAGTAATAGGGAATACGATGGCATGAATTAATCTAGTCTTGGTGACCAGTGACACATCCTTACACTTCAAAATCTTTTCTAGCTCCTTCATGGCTGCCCTTCCCAGTCTCAATCTCCTTCTGATTTCTTGGCAGCAGTCTCCCTTTTGGTTGATGGTGGAGCCAAGGAATAGAAAGTCTTGAACAATTTCCATTTCCTCATTGTCAAACTTAAAGTTGTATAATTCTCCTGTAGTAATTACTTTTGTTTTCTTGAAGGCTGCTGAGCTTGATTTCAAGTTTGCGTTGCATCATGGATTGTATTAGATTGCTAGCCACCTTTGAGATTTCTTCCTGAAGGATGGGATGAAAATATTTCAGTCTGGCAATTGATACCCTTATTAAAAATGGGGACAGAGAATCCTCTAAATTTACATTGCAATGAGTACCATGTACGTAATAATGGTTTTTTTCTGCTACAGTGTCCCATTCTTGACAAAGGAGGTACTTGAGGTAGAGTGCTAATATTGCATGAAACAAGTTCAGGGGTTCAGTTTCTGACATCTCCAATTAAGAGTTCTCAAACAGTAACATTCGGAAGGAACTTTCTCTGTGTATACAGAATACTGTGTACCGTGCTGGTCACCACACCTAAAAAAGGATATTGCAGAGCATGAGAAGGTGTAGAAAAGAGTAACCAAAATGATCAGGGGACTAGAGCAACTGCCCTATGAGGAGCGGTTAAAACACATAGGGCTGTTTAGCTTGGAAAGAAGGCGGTTAAGGGGAGACATGATAGAGATCTATAACATTATGCAGGGTATAGAGAGGGTGGACAGAGATGAGCTTTTCTCCATCTCTCATAATACTAGAATGTGAGGTCATCTGCTGAAGCTGGAGGGCAAGAGATTCAAAACAGATAAAAGGAAGTATTTCTTTACACAACACATAGCTAATTGTGGAACTACCTGCCCCAGGATGTGGTGATGGCTGCCAACTAGGAAGGCTTTAAGAGTGGAGTGGATATGTTCATGGAGGAGAGAGCTATTATCCTAGAATCATAGAGTTGGAAGGGACCACCAGGGTCATCTAGACCCCCCGCACAATGCAGGAAACTCCAAACTACCCCCCCACACCCCCATACTTAATGCCCAGAAGATGGCCAAGGTGCCCTCCCTCTCATAGTCTGCCTAAGGTCATAGAATCAGCATTGCTGACAGATGGCTATCTAGCCTCTGCTTAAAAATATCCAGGGAAGGAGAACTTACCACCTCCCGAGGAACCCTGTTCCACTGAGGAACCACACTGTTAGAAAATTCTTCTTCATGTCTAGACGGAAACTCTTCTGATTTAATTTCAACCCATTGGTTCTGGTCCGATCTTCTGGGGCAAAAGAAGACAACTCGCCACCCTCCTCTATATGACAGCCCTTCAAGTACTTGAAGATGGTTATCATATCCCCTCTCAGTCTTCTCCTCTTCAGGCTAAACATACCCAGCTCCTGCAACCTTTCCTCATAGGACTTGGTCTCCAGACCCCTCACTATCTTGGTTGCCCTCCCTCTGGACACGTTCCAGCTTGTCTACATCTTTCTTAAATTGCGGTGCCCAAAACTGAACACAATACTCTAGGTGAGGTCTAACCAGAGCAGAGTAAAGCGATACCATCACTTCGTGTAATCTGGACACTATACTTCTGTTGATGCAGCCCAAGACTGCATACACCCCAAGATCGCAATTCATGGCTACTAGTAAAAATGGATATTAGTAATGATGCATACACATTCTCTCCAGGATCAGAGGAGCATGCCTATTATATTAGATGCTGTGGAAAACAGACAGGATAATGCTGCTGCTGTTTTCTTGTTTGTGGGCCACTGTGTGAACAGACTGCTGGACTTGATGGTAAGAAAACTTGGTAAGAGAACTATTTTGTGTTTGTAGCTTAGCTGGCTCCTCAGCTATCACTATTCCTGGCTCCAAATCATAGAAAACAGGAAGGGAAAAGAGAAAGGTTGACCTCTTGTTATGTGCGCTTCTAAGAGCAAAACAAAGAAGATAGATTAGCTGCTTATATCACATCATATTGTTGACAGCAACCCTTGTTTCAATTACATGTTTTCCTTGGCTCCCACTGTACACCTGATATTGGAGGAGCTCATTCTGCAGCTATTTCAATACCTCAAAGATTATGTCAGAAGAGGACTTTGCAACCTGAGCTTCTTTAACTAGGGCTGGGTATCTTAGGTCTTGGGTCCTACTCAGACTGGGAAGAGAGATCCATATTCCAACAGGAGAGATGTATTCCCTGGGAGATGCTTAGCAACCAGAGAACAGGCTTCCTGACCGTTTCCAGGCCAACCGGGAGATGCTTTGCCAGCATCTGTTGATTGTTCAAAGCACCTGCAAAATGTTTCCCTTCCCCACCCCTCTTCAGACCACAGGTAAATTGCTGTAGCAACAAGAAGCGGATGGAAGCGGGAGGAGGAGGGAATCTGAGTTGTGGCTCAATAGCCCGTTCCGCATTAAAATACCCCAGATATTAAAAGGAATCCCTGGTACACCACTGGCCAAGAAAGACAGGAAGTCTTCTGTATGAGTGTCAAGTTTTGATTCAGGATCTGGAAAAAATAACATTTGTCAAACTGTCAACACAACCCAGGCTCACTCAGAAGGTAGTCTGTTATTTTTAACTGGTAACTTCTTATCATAAGAGCCCCATGGCGCAGAGTGGTAAGCTGCAGTACTGCAGTCAAAAGCTCTGCTCATGACCTGAGTTCGATCTCAATGGAAGTCAGTTTCAGGTAGCCAGCTCAAGGTTGACTCAGCCGCCCATCCTTCCGAGGTCGGTCAAATGAGTACCCAGCTTGCTGGGGGTAAAGGGAAGATGACTGGGGAAGGCACTGGCAAACCACCCCGTAAACAGAGGGCGAAAACGCACGGTCGCTTTAGCCTCCTTTATTCCCTGTTTCAGCCAGGATTCAGCCAGGATCGAACGCATGCGTTTCGCCAAATGTGCGTTCGATCCTGGCTGAATCCTGGCTGAAACAGGGAATAAAGGAGGCTAAAGAGACCATGCGTTTTCGCCCAGTGTGTGCCTTGGAAATGTCGGGATGTGACATCACCCCATGGGTCAGGAATGACCCAGTGCTTGCACAGAGGACCTTTACCTTTTTAACTTCTTATCATACTGTAGCAGGCTAAGCATTACAAACAACCAGAAAAGCAACTGATGCATAAGAAAATAACACAGAAGGACCCTGAGCCAATGGTGACACTTCACAGTAATTGAAGTATAACATGCTGAATTGGGGGAAAGGGAACATTTGGCTTCACAAGTATGTTCAATTCTATGACATGTGGCATATGCAGAATACAGTTACCGGGAATCCGATCTCCCACTTTCTTCATTCGCCAGCAGAAATGCTGGATGGACGGACATCGCGTGCAGTGATCTTTGTTCAAAGTGGAGATGGTCTAAAGCAGATTCTGGGTAGCTTCCAAGTTTCCTGCAACTGCCCAGGTGTGTAGGCAGCATTCCCCTCCCCCCATGAGACTGTGGGGGGGGGGAATGGAGGTTAGTCCAGTTCCTTGTGTGGGGCAATATCCCGGCACTCACTTGTTGCGGGATATACCACCTTTTTAAATCGGCAGAGTTAAAAACAGCCAAAAGGTAAGTGGAGGAATATAAACAGCCCACGCGTGTAAGAGAAAAGAAAACTGTATTTAATAAAAAGATTATAAGATTCTATAAATAAACAACATTCTCTTCTTAAGAGGCTTGTACTATTCTTATATTCAACTGAAACATTGTTACTACTTCAGTGCAAAGGTTTTCTGTATGATACTAAGAAACCTAAACTTTTTTTTAAAAAAAAGAAAGTGTCCTAAATATCTTCCATATCAATGCAAACTCTGCCATCCCCCTCTCAAACTCAGTTGTCCAATCTGTAAAAGCAAAAGGAATCCTGGTCTACCTCACAATACTGTTGTGGGACTGAGCAACCTATATAAAATGCTTTGCATTGTGGGGTGTGTGTGGATTCTATAACCCAGCTGTCTAGGTTGGTACCAATTTCACACCAACATGATACCTGCCACACAATTTGAGTCCAGCAGCACCTTAAAGATCAACAAAAGTTTCTAGGGTATAAGCTTTCATGAGTCAACATTCACTTCATCAGATACAGTATCTTTAGTGAACTTTTATGACCATTTTTCACCCGCACAAATGCCACAGAAGGCCCCAGGGCAGCGCTTGTCTCAGCACAGACCAAACACCCTCTCTCAACACAAGTACAGATCAGAGGCTTTCAGACTTTCTGTCTTAAGCAAACCCTTTCCATATTGACTCCTCAGCAAGAAAAACCCTGATATGTTTGCCACATGTAGTGGATCGCTCGATGAAAATGTCAACCCAGTGTGCGGCTGCTGTTGAAAAAGGCAAATTCCATGCTGGCTACAATTAGACAAGGAACAGAGAATAAAACTGCTGGTATCATACTGCCCTTATACAAATCTATGGTGAGACCATGCTTGGAATACTGTGTACAGTTCTGGTCACCACACCTAAAAAAGGATAATTACAGAGCTTGAGAAGGTGCAGAAAAGAGCAAGAAAAACTATCAGGGGGCTAGAGCAACTGCCCTATGAGGAGCTGTTAAAAAGCTTAGGGAAAAGCTTAGGAAAACGTAAGTAAGGGGAGACATGATAGAGGTCTATAAGTATTTCCTCACACAATGCATAGTTAAACTGTGGAACTCTCTGCCCTAGGATGTGGTGATGGCTGCCAATTTGGAAGCTTTAAGAGGGGAGTGGACATGCTCATAGAGGCTATGGCTATCCATGGCTACTAGTCAAAATGGACACTAGTCATGATGCATACCTATTCTCTCCAGTAATGAGGAGCATGCCTATTATATTAGTTTCTTTGGAACACAGGCAGGATGGTGCTGCTGCACTAGTCTTGTTAGTGGCTTCCTAGAGGCCCCCGGTTGGCCACTGTGTGAACAGACTGCTGGACTTGATGGACGTTGGTCTGATCCAGCAGGGCCTTTCTTAAGTTCTTAGGGGTCTTAAAGCAAGAGATAAGTTAAGACATTTGCTGTTTGTGTTTAAGCAGGCCAAGGTGCCTAAACCATCCTTTGCCCACATAAATTGTCTGGAAATAAGGAAGGGCCTTGGCGAGATTAATTCTTAGATTAAATGCTTGAGGGGAATGGCTTGATTGAAGCAACATGCAAGGTTAGCCAAGAGGAAGATGGACCAGGAGTTGTTTGGCATTGCAAAATATTGCTCAAGCCCTTTCTTTACCCATTCCTGTGGAAAATCCCATTGCAAGCAGATGTGACCTGTTTGTTTGCAGAAGATTCTGTTTCCAGGCACTGACACAATTGTCTTTCAAAATCCTCTGTGAAAGCAACGGGAGCATTTCCCTTTAAATTTGGATAATTTAGCCCCCGGAATATTGTGGGGGGGGGGAGAGCGGCTGAACTCCACACACAACCAACAAGTGAAAGGTATAAAGGCCTTTGCCAGACCACCCCTTCCACTGCACTCAGTTGAATGCCTGGACATGTGTTACTTGGCCACCCCAGAAACTGGTGGTTCTTCTGATACTCTAGTTCCAAACATTTAACAAATAAAAGCCAGCATTTGTAGCCTGTGCCTGGAAATGAATAGACAACCAATGTAAAACTGGTAGAATATGTTAACCCCGTTATCAGTCTTGTTGCTTTATTCTTAATCACCTGCAATTTCTGAACAGTCTCCAAAGGCAGCCCCGCATAGAGTGCATTACAGTAATCTAAACCAGATATGACCAGAGCATAAATAACGACATCACACTCTTCAAGGAATGACCCTAGCTGGCAAACCAATCCACTCTCGTTAAAAGGGAGTGCATGCTACCTAGGAGACCTATGTGTTCATCGGCAGACATAGATCAAATAACACCTCCAAGCTATGAACCAGTTGGAGGAGTGCAGCTCCATCCAAATCAGGCTGACTTCTGAATCCCTGTTGGGGCACATTATTGACCAATTGCATCTCATTCCTGTCTGGATTGAACTTCAGTTCATGAACACTCATCCAACTCATCTCTGCCTCCAGGCATTTGTTCAGAACATCCAACAACTCAGCTGACCCAATGTCATGATCAGCCCTGGATCAGTGTGGGACGATGAGTCCTCATCCAAGGATCCTTGAGACCCACTGGCAGATGCTGCCTGTAAAGTAGGCCCTGGTGAAACAGAACCTCTTCCCAGAAGGGTCCCTTCCCTTCACCAGTCACCAAACCCTGGGCATGTAAGAAAGGGACGTGAGAGCCAAGCACTGACACAACCCTTCCTGCCCTCCCTCTCATGATCTGCTGAAGTTCAAACAATCAGCAATCAGTCTTCCCCATACATTCCTTGGAGGCTTTGTTCTGTGGCTGTGGCTCAGTGGTAGAGCCTCTGCTTGGCATGCAGAAGGTCCCAGGTTCAATCCCCGGCATCTCCAGTTAAAGGGACTAGGCGAGTAGGTGACGTGAAAGATCCCTCCCTGAGACCCAGGACAGCCGCTGCTGGTCTGAGTAGACAATACTGATTTTGATGGACCAAGGCCCTGATTCAGTATAAGACAGCTTCATATGTTCATGTGTGTTCCCCCACCACCTAAAGGTAGGGTTGCCAGCTCTGGGTTGGGAAATTCCTTAAGATTTTGGGGGGTGGAGCCTGGGGAAGGCGTGGTTTCTGGAAGGAAGAGCCCTCAGAGGGACATCAGTACTATACAATCCACCTTCCAAGGCAGCCATTTTCTCCAGGGGAACTGCTCTCTGTCAGCTGGAGATCAGTTGTCATTCTGGGAGATCTCCAGCCATCACCTGGAGGTTGTCAGCCCTACCTAAGGGGTAGTGGGCAATCACACATGCCACATGGTATTCTCTGCAATGATTCAAAAATTGTGAAACTCCACCCCACAATGGGAAAACATTGGGTCCCATCTTTGTAGGTCTTCAGATGCCGGGGGAAACTGTTTTGTTCCAGACGGCTGCCTGATTTATATCTTTGTGGTAGTTTTCCGTTAGTTCTTGCCAGCCAATTGGATCCCATGAGGCAGAAAGTTGGGTTAATTTTTAAATGAACAAATAAATACAAATGCTTGCTGTGAAAGGCTGCTGAGCTTGATTTCAAGTTTGGTTGCATCATGGATTGTATTAGATTGCCAGCCACCTTTGAGATTTCTTCCTGAAGGATGGGATAAAAATATTTCAGTCTGTCAGTTGATACCCTTATTAAAAATGGGGACAGAGAATCCTCTAAATTTACATTGCAATGAGTACCACGTACGTAATAATGGTTTTTTTCTGCTACAGTGTCCCATTCTTGACAAAGGAGGTACTTGTGGTAGAGTGCTAATATTGCATGAAACAAGTTCAGGGGTTCACTTTCTGACATCTCCAATTAAGGGTTCTCAAACAGTAACATTCGGAAGGAACTTTCTCTGTGTATACAGAATACTGTGTACTGTGCTGGTCACCACACCTAAAAAAGGATATTGCAGAGCTTGAGAAGGTGTAGAAAAGAGCAACCAAAATGATCAGGGGACTAGAGCAACTGCCCTATGAGGAGCGGTTAAAACACTTAGGGCTGTTTAGCTTGGAAAGAAGGCAATTAAGGGGAGACATGATAGAGATCTATAACATTATGCATGGTATAGAGAGGGTGGAGAGGGAGGAGCTTTTCTCCGTCTCTCATAATACTAGAATGTGAGGTCATCTGCTGAAGTTGGAGGGCAGACCCCTCTCCAGACCCCTCACCATCTTTGTTGCCCTTCTCTGGACACGTTCCAGCTTGTCTACATCTTTCTTAAACTGCGGTGCCCAAAACTAAACACAATACTCTAGGTGAGGTCTACCCAGAGCAGAGTAAAATGATACCATCACTTTGTGTGATCTGGACACTATACTTCTGTTGATGCAGCCCAAGATTGCATACAGCCCAAGATCGCAATTCATGGCTACTAGTAAAAATGGATATTAGTAACGATGCATACACATTCTCTCCAGGATCAGAGGAAAATGCCTATTATATTAGATGCTGTGGAACACAGACAGGATAATGCTGCTGCAGTTTTCTTGTCTGTGGGCCACTGTGTGAACAGACTGCTGGACTTGATGGTAAGAAAACTTGGTAAGAGAACTGTTTTGTGTTTGTAGCTTAGCTGGCTACTCAGCTATCAGTATTCCTGGCTCCAAATCATAGAAAACAGGAAGGGAAAAGAGAAAGGTTGACCTCTTGTTATGTGCGCTTCTAAGAGCAAAACAAAGAAGACAGATTAGCTGCTTATATCACATCATATTGTTCATAGCAACCCCCTTGTTTTAATAATATTTTTTCCTTGTACACCTGATATTGGAGGAGCTCATTCTGCAGCTATTTCTATACCCCAAAGATTATTTCAGAAGAGGATTTTGCAACATGAGATTCTGTAGCTAGGGCTGGGTATTGAACTAGGGATCTTATGCATGCAAGGCCTGTACTCAGTCATGGAACTTTCTCCTAAAAGGAGAAGGAATGGAACACAGAATACATTTTTTTTAATCTCACAATGTAAACAAGACTTTCGGATCCTGGGGATTCTCTTATAGCAAGTGGGTTAGGGCTATGCTAACTGCTGCCTAGGGTTACTAATTAGCTTTTTAATTAAGAGGAGCCGAATCGCTTTCAGTCTAGTTTGACCCTTGGATTTCAAAAGTCTCAGGGCATTTCTGGAGGAGGGAGGGTGGAAGGAAGAGCGAAACAGACACACAGAAGCTCTCGATTCACTGGCTTACAGCAGGATTGCTGTTGCCTTAGTATCGAATTTATGAACCAAGCCCTTAAATACCCCACACTTTTTCACACCATGTGCTATTTTCTTCTATAGGCCAACAAGTCCCATGGAAGCCCCCGTCATGAAGCACCTTCCAGATTTCTTCAGTCCAATGAGATCTTCTATGGACACCTCCACCCTTCAGATGGCCTTTAACTTCCCCTGTCGTAAAGTCCGATGTTAGGTCCTGCATTTGCAGTGGTTTGCAAGGAAACAAAAACGTAAACTATTCCGTGTGTAGTCCAGGAGAGCATTCAGGTTTTCCTCCTCCAACATTTTCATCCAGACTTGGGCAAAGATTCTTCTGCAGAGATCCTGGAGACATTCGAGAGTGGCGAGGGCCATCTGGAGATCTTCCAGGACATAAGACGTTTGGGGCATGTTCTCCTGGATTTTAGATGACAGTTCCTCAACGGCAAACTGTATGATCAGATAAACGGTCCTCAGAGGTAGTGTTATGGTGTAGTAGAGGGCTACCAGCCAAGCTTTCCATTCCTGAAATAGAAGCATATGTTGGGAAGCGCAAGAGATCTTAATGCTGCAGTTGTGACATATTCTGGGATAGAGTTGCCAGATTTTCAGCTGGCCTGTGTGACTTTAGCAGTAGCTTGAAATGGATCACGAGGTTTTCAGTAGTTTAAACTGGTTCAGTGCAATTCTAAAGTCACTTCCGTGGGAGTAAGCCCCACTGAATAGACCTGAGTAGGATTATGGATAGACATGCTAGGGATTGCTCTCTAGATGGTATAATCATAGACTGATCACCGTGCTGAAGACCACATGAAATTAGATTTCTTTCTTTTCATGGGGGGCGGGAACCCTCTCTGAACTCCTGACTGATGGATGGTGTTTCCCTCTCCTATCCACAGGAGCCTTTTGCACAGATACCACTTTTCTTAGGGGCCCTTGGCTGCTTCTGTCTCAGCATCCTAAAAAATGTGAATGTGATCCTAATGGTGGTTTAGGAGCCCCATGGCGCAGAGTGGTAAGCTGCAATACTGCAGTCAAAAGCTCTGCTCATGACCTGAGTTCGATCCCAACAGAAGTCGGTTTCAGGTAGCCGGCTCAAGGTTGACTCAGCCTTCTGAGGTCGGTAAAATGAGTACCTGGCTTACTGGTGGTAAAGTGTAGATGACTGGGGAAGGCAATGGCAAACCATCCCATAAACACAGTCTGCCTAGTAAACGTTGGGATGTGACATCACCCCATGGGTCAGTAATGACCCAGTGCTTGCACAGGGGACTACCTTTACCTTTAATGGTGATTTATCATTTTCAAGGCTGTGAAAGGTAGCCATCTGATAAATCCATCCAGAAATCTCAGAAGTCTATGTATGTAATACATACAGAAGTCTATGTATGTAAAGATATGTAATATGTCCCTTCGATCAGCATCTGTACCAGAGGATTGGAGAATGGCCAATGTAACACCCATTTATAAAAAAGGTTCCAAGGGGGACCCAGGAAATTACAGGCCAGTTAGCTTAACATCTGTTCCGGGTAAATTAGTGGAAAGCATTATTAAAGATAGAATTGTCAAGCATATAGAAGGGCAAGGTCTGCTGGGCAAAACCCAACAGGGCTTCTGTAAGGGTAGGTCCTGTCTCACTAACCTATTAGAGTTTTTTGATAGCGTCAATAAGCATGTGGACAGGAATGAGCCTGTGGATATTGTGTATTTGGATTTCCAAAAAGCTTTTGACAAAGTCCCCCACCAAAGACTGCTAAGCAAACTTCATAGTCACGGGATAAGAGGACAAGTCCTCTTATGGATTGAGAGCTGGCTGAAAAATAGGAAGCAGAGAGTAGGAATCAATGGCGGGATGTGAGCAGTGGGGTGCCTCAGGGATCTGTGTTGGGACCGGAGCTTTTCAACCTGTTCATCAATGACCTGTTGGGGTTAAACAGTGAAGTAGCCAAGTTTACAGATGACACCAAATTATTTAGGGTGGTTAAAACAAAATTGGACTGTGAAGAGCTCCAGAAGGATCTCTGCATACTGGAAGATTGGGCATTAAAATGGCAAATGAGATTCAATGTGAGTAAGTGTAAAGTGATGCATATTGGGACCAAAAATCCCAACTTCACATATACACTGATGGGATCTGTGCTGGCAGCAACAGACCAAGAAAGGGATCTTGGGGTGGTAGTGGATAGCTCAATGAAGATGTCAACCCAGTGTGCGGCTGCTATAAAAAAGGCAAATTCCATGCTGGCCGTAATTAGACGAGGAATAGAGAATAAAACTGCTGATATCATACTGCCCTTGTACAAATCTATGGTGAGACCACACTTGGAATACTGTGTACAGTTCTGGTCACCACACCTAAAAAAGGATATTACAGAGCTTGAGAAGGTGCAGAAAAGAGCAACAAAAATGATTAGGGGACTAGAGCAACTGTCCTATGGGGAGCAGTTAAGACGTTTAGGGCTGTTTAGCTTGGAAAGAAGGCAGCTGAGGGGAGACATGATAGAGGTCTATAAAATTATGCATGGTTTGGAGAGAGTGGACAGGGAGAAGTTTTTCTCCCTCTCCCATAATACTAGAACACGGGGTCATCTGCTAAAGCTGGAGGGTGAGAGATTCAAAACAGATAAAAGGAAGTATTTTTTCACACAACACATAGTTAAATTGTGGAACTCCCTGCCCCAGGATGTGGTGATGGCTGCCAGCTTGGAGGGCTTTAAGAGGGGAGTGGACATATTCATGGAGGAGAGGGGTATTCATGGCTGTTAGTTAGAAAGGATACTAGTCATGCTGCATACCTATTCTCTCTAAGTATCAGAGGAGCATGCCTATTATATTGGGTGCGGTGGAACACAGGCAGGATGGTGCTGCTACACTCATCTTGTTAGCGGCTTCCTAGAGGCACCTGGTTGGCCACTGTGTGAACAGACTGCTGGACTTGATGGGCCTTGGTCTGATCCAGCAGGGCCTTCCTTATGTTCTTAAGTCTGCTTTCAGAAGGAAAAGTGACCAAGGAGGATTTCTGCCAGGTAGGAAGGCAGAGCTCCAACGCCCTTTCCCAAATCAAATCAAATTTATTAGTATAGTCAATCAGACCAGTAAAAGCTATACAACAATGAACCAGACATGGCCAATATAAAAAGAGTGTTAAAAAAAGAAACACACACACACACACACATATAACTTTTAAGAACACTTTACATAAAAAATGGATGGAGTGTAAAAAAGTGCAATAAGTGCCAATAACATCATTCTGGCAGAAGTCTACGAAGCTTCATAGAGACAGCACAAAATTTGGCAACCTGAGTTGTAACCTGAGGGTTCTCGCTGCTTAACAGTTTCGCTACCCTATCCGCTGAGTCCCGGCCTGAGAATCTTACCCCACCCCCCGGCACCTTGTGAGGTAGGTGGGGCTGGGAGAGTTCTGAGAACTGTGATTGGCCCAAGGTCACCCAGCTGGTTTCATGCGGAGGAGTAGGGAATCGAACCCAGTTCTCCAGATTAGAGTACGCCGCGCTTAACCACTACACCACACTGGTGCTCAAAGAGGAAGAGGCAAAGAAGGTCATTGGATCCTTACCAGGTATTGGCTTTCTAGGACTCGTTGGAGGCTTTGGCTTGCCTGCCTCAAATGGCGCTGTGACTGCTGGGAAACATAGCTGTGGAATTTTTTCAGCAAGGAAATCAAGCAAGCCAAGTAGCCTTGACTTGCTATCTGAGTTTCTTCTTGCAGCAAAGGGACCATCTCTCCACCATTACAACTTGCTTGAAATTCACCTGAACAACAACAAAAAATACAATCATAAGGTACATCGAAAGAGCAAAGTGTGAGCCAATGCAGCTGGGTAGAACCCCCAACTCTTAAGGACAAGGTCACACAGGGTTGCCAACCTCCAGGTGGATCCTAGAGTTCTGGAATTACAAGTGATCTCCAGACTCGGGTCCCAAATAAAGTGGGTACCACCTAGCAGCAAAGGTTTTCGACTGCAGAGCACATGTACTTGAGCACAGTGCAGAAAAAAAGTTGTATCTAAAAAAGAGGAAGACCCTACAAGAGATGGATTGACTCTATAAAGGAAGCCACGGTCCTCAATTTGCAAGATCTGAGCAAGGCTGTTAAGGATAGGACACTTTGGAGGACATTGATTCATAGGGTCGCCATGAGTTGGAAGCGACTTGACGGCACTTAACACACACACGCAAAACATAAATGCTGCATGGATTTCTTTGAGGGGCAGGAGCTGTGGCTCAGCGGTAGAGCATCTCCTTGGCATGCAGAAGATCCCCAGATCAATCCCCGGCATCTCCAGTTAAAATGGCTAAGCAAGTAGGTGATGTGAAAGACCTCTGCCTGAGACCCTAGAGTGCCACTGCTGGTCTGAGTAGACAATACTGACTTTGATGGACCAAAGGGTCTGATCCAGTATAAGGCAGCTTCATGTTTTCATGTGTTGAAAACACAAGAGATGTAACGTCTAAGTGCAGTGTTCTATTCCCCATTGTTCAGCGATGTATTTTTCCCTTACAGTGTAACCAAACCATGATTAACATGCAATAAAGCGGTCAGATGCATGTTCCTGGAGAGATGGATCCTGTTCACGGGTTGCGGGGTGGCCGTCCTTCCTCTGTATCAAGTATCTTCAACCTTCCTATAGAATCATAGAGTTGGAAGGGGCCATACAGGCCATCTAGTCCAACCCCCTGCTTAATGCAGGATCAGCCTAGAGGATCCCTGACAAGTGCTTGTCCAGCCTCTGCTTAAAGACTGCCAGTGAGGGGGAGCGCACCACCTCCCTAGGAAGCCAATTCCTCTGGCTCTGGAGACAAATGTGTCTCTTTAACAAAGAAAATTACATCTTGAAGCTAAGGTGTTGTCAGAGGGGTAGGTAAGAATCTAGAATAACTGGCCTGTGAAGGAATGAGGCTTTTATGGCTTCTTAGAGACTCTTTACAGAAAGGGAAATGATTGATAGAGGTGAACACTTGGGCAGTCATCCACGTGCCAGCCACGTCCAGATTAAAACAATCATGCAGTATTTGCCTGTATATATTTATGACCAAGTGTGAGACCTGGTATGTGCCAATTCCTAATATGTTCGGAAGGCAGAATCTTGATGAATCATTGACATGTTAATTTGAACAGCTTCTGCAAATGAGCTTTCTTATACTGGCTCTTCATTGGTTTCTTGCAGCAAAATGTTAATGTTGTTTGGCTCTTTACTTGGAATTCGTTTCAGACCCCTGCTCTAAACAAAGGATATAAAACTTGCTGGCAGAAGACAGCACTCACTCCAACTTCCTGCTTTTACCACTGGCTGGTTCCTCATGTATATTTGGACGGCTGGGAAAAATTTAGGATCAAAATGCACATGACGATGGGAGTTCCATGACTGAGGTTGCAAACGTTTTTTCTTTCTTTCTAAAAACAACAAAAAAAGCAGCTATGTTGGAACCTGTTCAGATGGGGACTGCGGCAGGGGGCTTAATCCTCTGTTGCACCAGTTTCCTGATCTGAAAAGGCCCTGCAAAGCTGGTGGCTGGAGATCTCCTACTATTAAAACTGATCTTCAGGCGACAGAGATCAGTTCCCCTGGAGAAAATGGCTGCCTTGGGGGGAAGAAGGAGGAGGAGGAGGAGAAGAGTTGGTTTTTATATGTCGACTTTCTCTACCACTTAAGGAGGAATCAAACTGGCTTACAATCACCTTCCCTTCCCCTCCCCACAACAGACACCCTGTGAGGTAGGTGGGGCTAGGAGAGTGTGACTAGCCCAAGGTCACCCAGCTGGCTTCATGTGTAGGAGTGGGGGAACAAATCCAGTTCACCAGATTAGCTTCCGCCACTCATGGACTCTATGGCATTGAACTCCACCCCCTCCCCAAAACCATGGCTTCCTCAAGTTCCTCACCCCTAAAATCTTCTGGTATTTCCCAACCTAGAACTGGCAACCCTATCAGAGCACTTTGTTATCTGCTGATAGGACACATAACATCTGTATGGGCGTGTAAAGTGCTGTCAAGTTGCAGCCGACTTCTGGCGACCGCGTAGGGTTTTCAAGGCAGGAGACTTAACGGAGGTGGTTTGCCAGTGCCTTCCTCTGCAAGCCGACCCTGGTATTCCTTGGCGGACTCCCCATCCAAGTGATAACCAGGGCCGACCCTGCTTAGCTTCTGAGATCTGATGAGATCAGGCTACCCTGGGCCATCCAGGTCAGGGCACATAACATCTACATGGGGTCTTTTCAGGGGCAATGGTAGGAGGAAAGAAGTTACCCTTCCATTCTTCCATTCTTGTATGCCGTTTTTTGTTGAATGATACTATTCCTTAAGTCACTTTGAAGGTGGCGGAATTTTTGATGGAAGTTGTCAATATAAGGACTAAAGTCTAAACCATATTTAAATCTAAAATATATGGACAGTGAATTTTGTGTACTGCTTACGTCATGTTTCTGACTATATGCCAGTTAAGGTTGATTGAGTGATTGACTGCTACAGTCCCAGTCTGAATCAGGGTTATGTGCTGCTATTTAGAAAGAGAGAAAGGATTATTTGGAAGCTCCAGTCATTGAACTCCTAGCATCACTTGTAGTGTGCCCATTAGTGTTTAGAAATAGCGCTTAATGGTGAACCTTGCAATACAGTTGGCAGTTCCTCTTTAGGAGAAAGGACCAAGCAATTTTGAGGGAAGGTGAATGAGGAAAAGCTGACGGAGTTGGGAATGTTGCGACTGGAGAAGAGGAGGTTGAGGGGGGACATGATTGCTCTCTTTAAGTATTTGAAGGGCTGTCACTTAGAGGAAGGCAGGGAGCTGTTCCTGTTGGCAGCAGAGGATAGGACTCACAATAATGGGTTTAAATTTGCTGGCAGAAAGGTGTGTGTGTGTGTGTTAAGTGCCGTCAAGTCGCTTCCGACTCACGGCGACCCTATGAATGAAAGTCCTCCAAAATGTCCTATCTTTGACAGCCTTGCTCAGATCTTGCAAATTGAAGGCTGTGGCTTCCTTTATTGAGTCAATCCATCTCTTGTTGGGTCTTCCTCTTTTCCTGCTGCCCTCTACTTTTCCTAACATGACGGTCTTTTCCAGTGACTCTTGTCGTCTCATGACGTGACCAAAATACGACAGCCTCAGTTTAGTCATTTTAGCTTCTAGGGTCAGTTCAGGCTTGATTTGATCTATAACCCACTGATTTGTTTTTTTGGCGGTCCAGGGTATCCGTGACACTCTCCTCCAACACCACATTTCAAAGGAATCTATTTTCTTCCTATCAGCTTTCTTCACTGTCCAGCTTTCACACCCATACATAGTAATAGGGAATATGATGGCATGAATTAATCTAGTCTTGGTGGCCAGAGTCACATCCTTACACTTCAAAATATTTTCTAGCTCCTTCATGGCTGCCCTTCCCAGTCTCAATCTCCTTCTAATTTCTTGGCTGCAGTCTCCCTTTTGGTTGATGGTGGAGCCAAGGAATAGAAAGTCTTGAACAATTTCAATTTCCTCATTGTCAACCTTAAAGTTGTGTAATTCTCCTGTAGTCATTACTTTTGTTTTCTTGATGTTCAGCTGTAGTCCTGCTTTGGCACTTTCTCTTTTAACTTTCAGCAATAGTTGTTTCAAATCTTCACTATTTTCTGCCAATAATGTAGTGTCATCAGCATATCTCAAATTATTAATGTTCCTCCCTCCAATTTTCACTCCACCTTCATCTAAATCTAATCCAGCTTTCCTAATTATATGTTCTGCATATAGATTGAAGAGATAGGGAGATAAAATAGGCAGAAAGGTACTGGCTGTATATTAGGGAAAAAAATGTTAAAGCAAGAAGAAGTAGAGTTGGTTTTTATATGCCAACTTTCTCTACCACTTAAGGAAGACTCCAACCGGCTTACGATCACCTTCCCCTCCCCACAACAGACACCCTGTGAGGTAGGTGGGGCTGAGAGAAGTGTGACTAGCCCAAGGACACCCAGCTGGCTTCATGTGTAGGAGCGGGGGAACAAATCTAGTTCACCAGATTAGCCTCGGCTGCTCTTGTGGAGGAGTGGGGAATCAAACCCGATTCTCCAGATCACAGCCCACCGCTCCAAACCACCGTTTTGAACCACTACACCATGCTGGCTCAACAGTGGGATCAGCTACCTAGGGAGGTGGTGAGCTCCCCCTCCCTGGCAGTCTTTATGCAGAGGCTGGAGAAACACTTGTTGGGGATGCTCTGGGATGATCCTGTATGGCCCCTTCCAATTCTATGATTCTATGAATGTTGTTCTTCAGGTTAATCACCTGAGTAATTCTGAGTAAGGAAACCTGAAAAGTGTGAAATAAAGACTAGGAAAATTTCTTACAGGAGAATCCTCTTTCCAAGTAGGGTTTTAGGGCAGATCCTGAGGAGGGCGGGGTTTGGGGAGGGGAGGGACTTCAGTGCCATAAAGTCCAATTGGCAAAGCGGCCATTTTCTCCAGGTGAACTGATCTCTATTGGCTTGAGATCAGTTGTATTAGCAGGTCATCTCAAGCTAATACCTGGAGGTTGGCAACCCTATTTCCAAGAGGGAGATGCCTGCGACCACACTTTAGACAACTGTATGCCCAAATACAGAACACATAACTCCCATGCGCTTCTTGTATTTGTACATGCCGTAAGTATCCAAAGTCACTTGAAGAGGCTTGACCTCAGCAGCATGTGTGGGCAAGGCCATTTATGCAGGGTCAATTTTGATGCTCGCTCAAAGCTCTTTTTAAAATGCGACCTTTAAAATACCTGTTCACAGTCCCGATGCAAAAGGAGAAATTCCACTCCCCCCTCCACTCGCCTGCTCCTTCGTCCCTTCCATTAGCAACCGCCGTTTGCATAGCTAACGGGAGGCTGTGATTTTGCATGCTTCCTTGAGGGGATTCTTCAAGGCGGGGCGGAGCAAACACAAACAGTCGTGTTAAAGGGGCTCTTAAGAAATGCAAAGCAGGTATGCGCCAGCTTCGCAGTCACTTTCTGAATGACGATTCAGCATGAGAAAAAAAAATGCGGGGCACTTCAGCCTGGAACGTGCTGCTAATTACCAAGCATAAATGGCCTAAGTCTTCTAGGGAGCTCTTACCCATATCCTCATCTGTGATAAGGAGGTAGTGGTCGACAAAGGCGTGAGATCTCCCCAGCACTGTGTCCACGCCGTTCTTGGCTATCTGGCCCATTTTCGTTCCCATCACCAGGCTCATACTACTGGTCACCAAGGATGTGGTAGTTTTTACGCTACCATGCACAGCATTCCTGGTCCTGCCAACCATCCCTGATAGTCTGCAGGTCACAGCATTCTTGGCATCTGTGACTTTAGAAGACACCAACTCCTTGGTATCAGAGACAACCTAGAGGAGTCAAGAGGAAAAGTTGTTTTTCGTAGGGAACCAAAAGTTGGTAATGAACGGTTTGCAAATGAGGTAGACAAATACTAAGCTTACAGTTTCAGAAGCAGGCCATTAAAATGTTGATCTGTAGAGCAATCCTAAACAGAGTTACACCCTTCTGAGTCCTAGGGCTAAAACGTACGGTTGCTTTAGCCTCCTTTATTCCGTTTCAGCCAGGATTCAGCCAGGATTGAACGCACGTTTGGCGAAACGCATGCGTTCGATCCTGGCTGAATCCTGGCTGAAACAGGGAATAAAGGAGGCTAAAGCGACCGTGCGTTTTCGCCCTACGACTGCACCATCAGTAACCTCTGAGATTACCGTATGTGATAAATGTACAGCTTTTTTTATTTTTTTGTTTTGCAGTTGGGAAGAGGAAAGCTATATGTCTTCCCTCAAGGAAAGAAGAAGAAGAGTTAGTTTTATACCCGGATTTTCTCTACCTTTTTAAAGGAGTCTCAAAGCGACTTACAATCACCTTCCCCTCCCCTCTCCACAACAAACACCTTGTGAGGTGGGTGGGGCTGAGAGAGTTCGGAGAGAAGTGTGACTGGCCCAAGGTCACCCAGCCAACTTCATGTGGAGGAGTGGGAGATCTAATCTGGTTCTTCAGATTAGATTCCACCGCTCAAGTGGAGGAGTGGGGAATTGAACTCGGTTCTCCAGATCAGAGTGCTCTTAACCACTACACCACACTGGATCCTTCTGTTGTGTGGATATTGCATTTTCTTGATATTTGAAGCACAATAGTTATTTTCCTGAACACCAGTTTGAGGAGGGGCTTCTTACAGCAGTGATGCACAATCCCATCCCCTTCCATGTAGCTGTGTACCAAGCCACACGTGGCATTATTAGGAGGGTTGCCAACCTCCAGGTGGAGGCTGGAGATCTCCTGCTATTACAACTGATCTCCAGCCGATAGAGATCGCTTCCCCTGGAGAAAATGGCCACCCTCCTCAGGCTCCACCCCCAAAATCTCCAGGTATTTCCCAACCTGGATCTGGCAACCCTAGTTATTAGGCCCTTGATCCCTCCACTAGAAAAATCCACTTTCCTACTCAGATACCATGCACAGCATTTGGTCCTACTATGGATGTAACTTCCTGAGAATAATAATAATTTATCCTTGCAAAAAAAAAAAAAACCCCCACAAAAAAGTGATATACACAAGTGTATGCTTCTAGAACAAGGTTCCCCAACCATTTTGAGCCAGTGGGCACCTTTGGAATTCTGACACAGGATGTTGGACAGAACCACAAATGCCGCCCATACAGAGGAAGCCCAAGTGTGGGGGAGAAATGGGTTAATAAAAAAAATAAATAACTGGGAAAGATGACTGAGAGAATAAAACCAACATTGCGGTGGCAGCTCCTGCTGGAATGAGGTTATTTTAATCTGCATAGCTAATCAGATTTCCAGTGGCCAGTCAGAAACCCTGCTAGTCAAGATCCCCACCAGGCCCCACCTGCTTTCCAAAAACACTTGATGGGTGCCAAGAAAGTTTTTGGCAGGAGCTATGGTGCCCACGGGTGCCAGGTTAGGGTTGCCAACCACCAGGTACTGGCTGGAGATCTCCCGCTATTACAACTGATCTCCAGCCAGTAGAAATCAGTTCCCTTGGAGAAAATGGCCGCTTTGGCCATTGGACTCTATGGCATTGATGCCCCTCCACTCCCCCTCCCCCTCCTCAGGCTCCTCCCCAAAAACCTCCCACTGGTGGCAAAGAGGGACCTGGCAACCCTACTAGGGATACCTTTTCTAGAAGATTCAGTAGCTACCTGATCCGCTGTTTGTTGTAGGATAGGCAGTTTTTCCTCCACTGCATCTAGACTCCTACAGGCATACTTGTTTGCTGCAGCAACTAAAGAGAGAGAAGATTTTGCCAGGAGTCACTTGCAGTCTCATTAAGATAACTGAATTGTCTCTTGTGATAAGCAGCACCCGAAAACAAGAAGCCTTGCTTCCATAGTGCCTACAGGACTAGGCTATGGGACATTTGAAATGGTAATTAGTTCTACAAGGCTGGAGTCACAACCAAACAGGTTTGGCCCAGTGTCTGACTCATCCTGATGCATGAGATGGAAAGGGCTGTGAGCCAGGCACCGATTAAATTGTGGGAAAGCATCAGTGGCTGTCCAGAGGTAAGCCAGGCCTTCAGCAGAGAAATCGCCAAAGAATGGCAACATTCTAAGCATGAGTTCAAATTTCATCCTTCCCGTTTCATTCTGAAAATCCCCATTTCAGAGAGCAATCCTCTGTAGGTCTACTCAGAATTCTGCTCAGATATATTTAGTGGGGCTTATTCCCAGGAAACTGTTTTTAGGATTGTACTGGTTGTGCTTTTCCCTTATAGGAACTGAACCAGGATTATTTCTCTTCATGCCATTTTGTTTCTGTGCACCAAATTTTTCCTGCAAAACGTTCACAGGTTTCAGCTTTACCCATGCAACAATAATAGAGTCTATATACATTATACACAGAAACGGTGCACGTTGTATATACTAATATCATATAAACTGCTCATGAAAGCTGTACAACACACATACATAATAAACAAATCTATGGAACACACAGCAAAAAGTAGAGAGGCAAATCCATTGGCAAAAAGACACAGGCCATTTATGCATGGGAGGTTTTGCCTTGAATTTGCCACTCTCTAGATGCACATTTTCCCCCATCTGAATTCTCAAAACTGCGTGGGGTCTTATTTTTGAGTTTTGAGAATTCAGATGGGGGAAATGTGCATCTAGAGAGTGGCAAATCCAAGGCAAAACCTCCCATGCATAAATGGCCATACAGAACATTCAACCATCCCTAGGAGGACCCCAAATTATATCACAAGGCTAAGAAAACTAAAGTCCCCATCAAACCCCACAATCTAGACAGATCTGAGCATGCCCAGAATAGCTAGTAAGGTGCCTAAATGGCAACGAATGCCACCAAGTGTACAGAGGGAAAATAAGGCCACTCATTTAAAAGTGAAAACAAACCTGTAATTTGAGAGAACAGATGTCTGATGAGACTGAAAATGGGTATTCTGAGCAGGACAGAGAGCCAGCGTGGTGTAGTGGTTCAGAGTGGCGGACTTTAATCTGGAGAACCGGGTTCAAATCCCCACTCCTCCACACAATACCTGCTGGGTGACCCTGGGCCAGTTACAGCTCTCTCAGAACTCTCAGCCCACGTAGAGGCAGGCGATGGCAAACCATCTCCAAACGTCTCTTGCTTTGAAAACCCTACGGGTTGCCATAAGTCAGCTGTGACTTGACGGCACTTTCCACCCCAAGCGGGATAAGTTCAATTTTTGAACATGTTCTCTGTAAGAATTGCAGCATTGATTCTTTTAAAACACATTCAGCTCTCTTAAATGATTGGGTGAAAACGCATGGGAGGTTTTGCCTTGGATTTGCCGCTCTCTAAATGCATTTTCCCCAGCCAAGTTCTCAGAACTCAAAAATAAGCCCCCATGCAGAGTTCTGAGAATTCAGATGGGGAAAATGTGCATCTAGAGAATGGCAAATCCAAGGCAAAACCTCCCATGCAATAGTTTTGAGAATTTGGCTGGGGGAAATGTGCATTCAGAGAGTGGCAAATCCAAAGCGAAACCTCCCATGCATTTTCATCATTGTCTTCAACCTTAGAAGGTGGAAGAGAAAAAATCTCTTCAATCTATGAGGCTCCAGGGAAAGGTAAGCTGTTCCCTCCAGAGGAACTACAGAGAACAGCGTTAGAGTTTAGGAGAACTTTGTATCTCTATTTTTATTTTATTTCAGAAGAAAGCCCGCCTTTCTTCTTGCTGAGACTGAAAGCGGATTACAGAATATATGCAGGTGCCACATTTTATGGGGCTGAGAGAGCTCTAACAGAGCTGTAACTTGCCCAAGGTCACCCAGCTGGCTTCGTATGGAGGAGTGGGGAAACAAATCCAGTTCACCAGATTAGTGTCTGCCACTCATGTGGAGGAGCTGGGAATCAAACCCGGTCCTCCAGATCAGAGTCCACCATTCCAAACCACCGCTCTTAACCACTACACCATGCTGGAGGATGGAAGAGACAGCCTACCAGCAAAGCAAGCCACCTTTCTCCAAGCCCAGTGTAGGCCTTGGGCAGGCGGGGTGCCAGGGGCCCGCTGTGTTGCCAGCTCCAGGCTGGGAAATACCTGGAGATTTTGGGGGTGGAGCCTGAGGAGGGCGGGGTTTGGGGAGGGGAGGGACTTCAATGCCATAGAGCCCACCTTCCAAAGCGGCCATTTTCTCCAGGGGAATTGATCTCTGTCATCTGGAGATCAGCTGTACTAGCAGGACACCTCCAGCCACCACCTGGAGACTGGCAACCCTCGGGCCCTGAGAGGTTGGGCACTGCTTCCCCCAGGCTGCATGGGCCCTGGGTGAGCTGAGAGTATCTCCCCCAGGTTGTGTGGGCCTTGTGCAGGCTGGGTGCTCCTCTCCTGGGCTGCACAGGCCTTGGAAAGACAGGGTGCTGCCTCCTACAGGCCCCGTAGAGTCACTTTCCCTGGGGTATGTGGGTCCTTTTTGCCCCTGTGGTGGTGCAGATGGGGGGGGGGGAAGAGTCCATCAGCCCGCCTGGAGAAGTCTCCAGTGGCTTTAATGACCAACCCGCCCACTTATTTTTTAAGCCATTTTTATGCTTTTAAAAAAATCTGCTGTACCATTTAATGTCTCATTTATGAACAAGTTACACAAAAATAACATTCGAAATTGTGTACTTCAGCTCAAGGAAAGTGAAAAAGGTGGAAAAATAAAGGATCCCAAATCTGATTCTCACAAGATGAAATGAAAATGAAACATGGTTTTTTTTAAAGTCAAAACTGTGGGGCTGCTTATTTTGGTAGCATCTGTGAAGGGGAGAGATCTGGAAGAGCTTGTGAGTTAGCTTGGCATCAGGTGTTCACCTTTGTCTGTTCCACATAGCTCCAGTGTGCATTTAGTACGCTTCAAGGCTAGCATCACATTATGAGAAGATAAGAGTCACTGGAAAAGACAATCATCCTAGGAAAAGTTGAAGGCAGCAGGAAAAGAGGAAGACCCAACAAGAGATGCATTGACTCAATAATGAAAGCCACAACTCTGTCCTTCAGTGTTACTCCTCTGAAGATGCCTGCCACAGCTGCTGGCGAAACGTCAGGAAAGAAAATACCAAGACCACGGTTACACAGCCCGGATAACCTACAAGAACCAATGAACTCTGACCGTGAAAGCCTTCAACAATATTTTCCACAACCCTCAATTTGCAAGACCTGAGCAAGACTGTTAAAGATAGGATATTTTAGATCACATTGATTAATAGGATCGCCATGAGTCAGACGTGACTTGATGGCATTTAACACGCACACACCAAGCTAGCATTCTCTCTCTTTGTTTTACTCACTCTGAGGTTCAAACGTAGTGAAAATCGGCTGTGCCTTGCTGACAGCAACCCCAGTGAGGGACTTCACGGTTTTCTCTGCCCCATTACACACCGTCTGAAGGTAGGAGCTTTTCCTTTTGATGGACGTGTAGTTTGCAGAAACCAGGTCACAGACGGAGGTCACCAAAGGAAGGCTGCCGACTCTCTTTAAGACATTCTGACAAAGAAAGGCAGAAAAAGAGTTGTAACAACCATATATTCGTTGGCTGGCTAAGCTGCAACATTGACACTGGAATGGAAAAAACCTGCTCAGTTTAGCTGTCATGGCTGAATTAGATGTAAGGGGGGGAAATCCTGCTTTTAAAGGCCTTCAGACTTGGGGCCCAGGTACCTAAAGGGCCATCTCTCTTTGTATGAATGAACGCACACACCAACTAAGTTCACAGCAGTAGGTCCTACTTGCTGTGCAAAGGAGGACACATGGAGCCAGAAGTAGAACAGCTGCAATTGTCTTGTTTGTGGGCTTCCTAGAGGCACCTGGTTAGCCACCTTGTGAACAGACAGCTGGACTTTGGTCTGATCCAGCATGGCCTTTCTTATGTTCTTGATGGAGAAAGGCTGCAGCTCAGCGGTTGGCATGCAGAAGGTCCCTGGTTCAATTCCCAGCATCTCCAATGGAAAGGGTCAGGAGCAGGTGATGTGGAAGACTTCTCCCTGAGACCCTGGAAAGCTGCTGCCAGTCTGAGTAGACAATACTGACTTTGATGGACCAGTGGTTTCATTCAGCATAAGGCAGCTTTGTGTGCTCCAAGCGTTCTTCTGGAAAATATTCAGAAAGTGAACACTTTATTTCCAGAAAGTATACACCACTTTCCTTTGGGGGGCATTTAAAGAACTAACAGCCCATTCCTGAAACAATGGCACATAGAGTCGGCGGGGAAGAGGTGCAGAGGCACCTCTTCCTAAGCCGATTTGCTCATGCCATAAAAAAAAAAAAGTTTCGCGGCTTTTTTTTGTTTTACCGGGGCTAAAAGCCCCAATGAAAACAGCGAGGCTGCTCAAAAGCAGCCGCAGCATCACTGTTCCAGGTGCCGGCGTATCTGGCCAAACCGGGATAGGAAGCTGCCTAGCTGGCGGCTCCCTCCCCCCCCAAATGCCCCCGGAATGCCCCCCTGTGCTGGTGCTGCCTCTCTATGCCGTGGCCGGTGCCATGGAGAGGCTGCGCTGGTGGAGGGGGGAGGCGCGGTCCCATGGTGCTCTGCCGCAGGCGGGCCTGGCCTCGCCGCCTGCGTTAGTTCGTGTAATCATACGATTACACGCTCTTACGCTGGCGGCGAGGTCACGCCGCCTCCTATGGACTTTCAGCCCATTTTTCAGGAATGAGCTGTTAGTTTCCATCTCAGTTATATTCTGGGGATGTTTCCAGATGTGTTCATTTGGATATCTGTTTCTTGCCTTTATCTTTACTGCTAACCCACTTTTAGGTAGCTGAAAAGCAGCACAGAAATATTCTACATTTTAAAAACCTAATCTGCTTTTGTTTAGTGTTTCAGTTGTTCGTAGTTGGATTGGTATGATGGCTCTGTTCAGATGTAATGCAAAACCAGAGTTTGTTTGTAATTATGGTTAGTTTTTGAGCCTACAATTCATTTCCTGATGATCAGTTCAATCCTGATTTGCTTCAATAAATGCTGGTTTCATCACTTTTGCCCTTGATACCTCCATACCCAGGGAATGTATGAGGTGGAACTGGGGATCAAGTCAGGATACCCACATTTGATATCATATAAACCTATAGGTGACTAACTGCTCAATAAGCTAACTTCAAAGTGTTGTTTCAGATCCCATTTTCTTTGACCTTAACTATCCATAGTTAGAAAAAGATGATTTGGTTTTTATACCCTGATTTTCTGTACCTTTTAAGGTGACTCAGACCGGCCTACAATTGCCTTCCCTTCCTCTCCCCACAACAGACACCTTGTGAGGCAGGTGGGGCTGAGAGAATCCGGAGAGAACTGTGACTAGCCCAAGGTCACCCAGCAGGCTTCATGTGGAGGAGTAGGGAAACAAACCCAGTTCTCCAGATTAGAGTCCACCGCTCATGTGGAGGAGTGGGGAATCGAACCCGGTTCTCTTGAGTCCATAGCTCTTAACCACTACGCCACTGTGGCTCCCTCTCTTAGTGGAGCATCTGGTATTTGGGCAGTGACTCTAACCATGGTTAGTTTCATGGCCTGCTTATCCTCTGACCAAGTTTTTGCTAACTGCCTTAACATTTCCCTTTCCCAGAAGATTTCCTTAAGGATTTGTATGCCCTTACCTTAATACAGATTCACCCAGTATATTTCATAGGGTAGCATTTCTTCAGCTTCTCAGCAAGTTAAGTGACACTGATGAAGACAGCAAGCCCATTTGGGCAGGTGCGTCAGGTTGCTTTTGGCCATTAAAGGCCTGCCCATAGAAAACAAAAAAGCCAGTCATCTCCCAAGGAGAAACAGAACATACAAAGAAGCTTCAGTACCTCTTCTTCAATACTTTCTTCAGAGGTCTCAGAGGTCTCAGAGGACGTGATGGTTGGTGCTGGGGGGGTAGACATGGTGGCTTTGCTGGTCACTGGAAGAGAAGAAAGAGGATGATCATGTCAGAGAAAGATGGCGGCTTAATGGCCACAAATAGGCCCAATGGCTGAGGCATGGCCTGTAGGACTGAAGTAGGCCATTCCTTCTAAGTGGTGTAGTGGTTAAGAGTGGTGGACTCTAATCTGGAGAACTGGGTTTGATTCCCCACTCCTCCACATGAGTGGTGGACTCTATTGCGGTGAACCGGGTTTGTTTCCCCACTCCTCTACCTGAAGCCTGCTGGGTGGTGGCCTTGGGCTAGTCACAGTTCTCTCAGAACTCTCTCAGTGCCACCTACCTCACAAGGTGTTTGTTTTGAGGAGGGGAAGGTGATTGTAAGCCGCTTTGAGACTCCTTAAAGGCAGATAAAAGCGGGGTGTAAAAACCAACTCTTCTTCATTAATTATTGAATATTATGGTATTTTTATCAGACCATTCTTCGAACGAACTCACAGTAGGGTATAAGGTTCTCTCTTCTTCCATTTCATCCTTTCAACAACTCTGTGTGATAAATTAGGCTGAGAGAGAGAGAGAGAGAGAGAGAGTAGCCCAAGTCCGCACAGTGAATTTCATCATAGAGCAAGGATTTGAACTCAGACCTCCCTGAATCTAGTACACCCCTCCCCCAAACGGGTTCTCTTCTGGCATGACAAAAGAGACTTCAAAATCCTTGCTTCATTGTACTCAGGTTCTTCTATTTTTGATTCTTTTTTTTAAAAAAAATTACACTATAAACTTCAAGAATTAAAAATAATGAACAAAAAGCCAATTTCTTAACCAGGGAAAGAAAAATAGAAATGTCAAATAAATGTGTGTGTGTGTGTGTGTGTTTGGAGTATGAATACTGGGGATAATCTTATCTAAGAGCATATGTCATTTGGCATTCTTCACTATTCACAAACCTCACATTAAGAAGCATTTAATTGGCTAGTTGGAGAGGCTCCCTTCTGAAAATGTGCTGAACGGTGACCGTTGTACAAAACAGGTGTCAGAGGAGAGGTCTACATCCTTGTGTAATGTAACATCTCTAGCACCACTGGGATGCATTATATTCTAAACCCCCTTCCCTCTGAATGATGAAAGTTGAAGCAAAGCTAAGCCACCACTACAGATGCTAACACCTTAACAAAAACATTGTGAAGAATGAAAAAACCCACCATCCCTAATTAACAGTATTCTAGTAATCAATTACTGGGCAGAGCATGTAAAAGGGCAAGGCTGGTCTCTGGCAAAATTGTATTATTTGCCACACAAACTTTCCCTTTCCCTAGTTTTCCCCCAGTAAGGTTGGATAACCCATTTGCAAGATGAGGGGCCATGTAGGATGGGATAAGATGCTCTGAGTTAGGGCTGCCAGGACCCTCTTCGCCACCGGCGGGAGGTTTTTGGGGTGGAGCCTGAGGAGGGCGGGGTTTGGGTAGGGGAAGGACTTCAATCCCATAGAGTCCAATTGCCAAAGCGGCCGTTTTCTCCAGGGGAACTGATCTCCATCGACTGGAGATCAGTTGTAATAGCAGGAGATTTCCAGCTAGTACCTGGATGTTCAATCCAAATTCACACAGAAACAGTATTATCTAGTAAATCACAAATATATTCCAATATCTAAATCTTCAACATAGTAAAAAGTACAACAATCATAGTCATGTGATATATAGAAGCATACAAAAAATATGGTTTCACATCAAATCCACACAAGTGTAAATACAGGTAAGTATATAAAGTATCTACTTCAAGTAGTATTCCTGTAATAAATCTATAATGTTTTTTTCTATCATAACAGGATCAAGATGTCAGGCAGGTGAGTACCTGGATGTTGGCAACCCTAGCTCTGATCCACATTTGGTCCCCTGTGATGCACTATGTGGCCAACTCAGTCGCAGAGGGGCGAGTGGAGAGATGCAGGCATGAGATCGTTTGATCGTTTCTGGCTCACTCTTTCTCTCCCCAAAGTGCCCCACTAGTAATACAGGTTCCGGAGTGAAATCTTAAACCAAAGAGTGTCCTTCCCATGAAACCAGATGGTGCCAATGTTGATGCAATCTTAACAGCAATGGTGGTGAATGGCAGCCACTTCTCCTGGCTTTCCTCTGTATCTCAGATGCAATGGTCCTGCTGAGTCACCAAAGCTCCAGGGTGCTGCTAGCTGGAACAAAGGCTCAATGGGGAAATGGGTGTATCCCAGAAAAATGGATGTATAACCCAAAGTATGACAGTTCCAAATAGCCCAGCCGCAGTTGGCAAAAGAACAATTCATGAATGGTCTCCGCCCCCCCCCCACCTAGGTTGGTTCCCAAAACCCCTTACCCACTAGACTCAAACCACTGGGATGCCTGGCCACCAGTTTTCAAATTTTTAAAAGGAGACCCCCCCCCCACAAGCCATAGTTCTTTGTTCTGTTCTTGACCATCACTGGGGGAGCAAGGAGCTCTGAATCCCATTGTTCATCTGACCAGCAACAAGGTATTTTAGATTGCTAGGGAATGTATGCAGGGTTCCCCCCCTGTCAAGTCACCCCATGGGGTTTTCAAGGTGACCCCATGGGGTTTTCAAGGCAGGTAGTTTGCCATTGCCTGCCTCTCCATCACAACCCTGGTATTCCTTGGTAGCCTCCCTTCCAGTATGGTATAGTAGTTAAGAGCGGTGGATTCTAATCTGGAGAACCGGGTTTGATCCCCCACTCCTCCACATGAGCGGCAGACTCTAATCTGGTGAACTGGGTTGGTTTCCCCACTCCTACAAATGAAGCCTGCTGGGCGACCGTGGGCTAGACACCGTTTTCTTAGAGAAAATCATCATATAAAAACCAACTACTCCTCCTCCTCCAAATACTGACCAGGACTGACTCTGCTTAACTTCCAAGATCTGATTAGCTTGTGCTACCTAGGTCAGAATGATGTATACAGTTAGCTGATGCATTTATGCTTCTCTTTCCCTTTTTGTTTTTCTGGATTGTGTCTGACTTCATTTTGACTTCCACTTTCATCTGTACTTCTTACAAACCCCTTCACCTTTCTCCTTTTTTGGATCCAAATAAACTTATTTTTTTAAAAAAAAAAAACTTGGGATAATTTTTCTTTTTGAGCTTTCAGCACAAGCACAGAGAATCTCTTAGCATGGCTACCACAGAGAAACAAAGAATGGGTTGGCCTTCCAACCTACGTATGTGCCATCAAGTTGCAACAGACTTAAGGTGACCACAGAAAGGGGCTTTCAAGGCAAGTGAGAAGTAGAGGTGGTGTGCCATTGCCTTCCACTGCAGAGGCATTTTTGGTGGTCTGCTGGTGTAGTGGTTAAGAGCAGTGAACTCCAATCTGGAGAACTGGGTTTGTTCTCCACTCCTCCACAAGAAGCTTGCTGGGTGACCTTGGGCTAATCACAGTTCTCTCCGAACTCTCTCAACCCCACCTACCTCAAAAGGTGTCCGGTGTAGGGAGGGGAAGGGAAGGCGATCGTAAGCTGCTTTGAGACTCCTTAAAGGTAGAGAAAAGTGGGGTATAAAAACCAACTCTTCTTATTCTCTCCCATTCAAGTACTGACCATGCTTAGCTTTCAAGATCAGATGAGATTGGGCTAACCAGGCTACCTTTCCTCCAACCTTCCATCCTAGGTTGCATTCATTCCTTTTCTTCCCTTGCCTGGGCTCCGAAGGGGTGCTGTCCAGGGTCCTGACTGAACACAGAAGGTGGCTTGGGCATTTGTTCTTTCAAAATTAATTTTGCAGCTGGTGTCATGGCCATCAGAAACCCCCCTTTCCCCTGGTTTTGGGTTGTTCCTGGCTCCTTTTTACCCTACACCCTGACCAAGTGTAAACACCTTTCTTAGGTCCCCACAGCATCTGAACACGTTACCTTTGGCAGGGTAGCACCAAGGTTGGAATTATAGGAATTATCTGAATAAATCCATTCGTTTTACTCTTCACGCTGACGGCTCGCTATGTTAACATTTTGGGCATCCCCCATTAGCAGAGGACTCCCTCGGCTCTTTGGAAGACTCTTCTTCCCAGTGGGACGTTTCAAAACTTCCTCCCCTGGGCATATAAGGATGAGTTTAGGGAAGATACATCTGTTTTACTATTGGCTAAAACAGTCCTTGGGAAATAAACCAGTGGCAAACCATTGTGTCTTCAGCTGGTAAGCAATGAGGTAGGAAGTAATGTCAGCCAATCACATCGCATATATAAACTGGTTTCATTATGACTCCTCGTCCAACTTCTTACCTCTAAGACTGGAAACCTGCATACAGTTTGCTTGGCAAAGTCCCATTGCATTTAGTGGGAACTACTTCTGAGTAGGCCCAGGCTAGCCTGATCTCATCAGATCTCAGAAGCTAAGCAGGGTCAGCCCTGGTTAGTATTTGGATGGGAGACCACCAAGGAATACCAGGGTTGCCTTGCAGAGGAAGGCACTGGCAAACCATCTCTGTTAGTCTCTTGCCATGAAAACCCCCAAAAGGGGTTGCCATAAGTCGGCTGCGACTTGAAGGCACTTTACACACACACACACACACACACACACACACACACACACACACACGCATGTATAGGATCAAAGGTTGCAAGCAGTAAACCCTTTTGCTATTGCAGAAGAGGAATGTAGTGGTTTTTGTTTAGCATTTAGCTTTTCTCTCTCCAGGTGACTTTTACTTAGGGGTTTTTGCGGCAACGGTTGGCTGTATGGTTAAGAGAAAATAAGGCCGCACCAGTGGACAGAAAAAGACAAAGGTGAGCACAGTGCAAGGTAGAGAGTTTATTTAGCTCTTCTAGATTCCTGTGCATTTTGCCATTTGCTTCATAGGG
Source organism: Euleptes europaea (assembly GCF_029931775.1). Lineage (NCBI taxonomy): Eukaryota > Metazoa > Chordata > Lepidosauria > Squamata > Sphaerodactylidae > Euleptes > Euleptes europaea. The sequence goes on from NC_079314.1 coordinate 108,306,729, forward strand.
GGATCTTCTACCGGGATTTCTCAGCTCCCACCTTGAACATTTAGCTTTTCTCTCTCCAGGTAACTTTTACTTAGGGGGGTTTGTGGCCACTGTTGGCTTATGTCAAGCCATCAGTGAGAAAGCATAGAAACAGACCTGCTGGATGAGATAAGTGTTCTGTTTAGTCCAGCATCCTGTTTCATACAGTGGCCAACAAATTGTCCTGGGGGGTATCAACCCTAGTAAGGGTAAGGGGTCAGAGGTGTTTATTTTATTTGTCTATTTTAGTGCATTTTATCCTTCCCTTTCACCCAGGAGCTTAGGGAAGTGTACATGGTCCTCCCCTCTTCCATTTTATTATCCCTTTTTCAAAACCCAAGGGGGAGGTTTCATTCCATCTGCTATTAAACTATATCTGGCTAAAACCTTACCCCAACTTATGTATGGAGAGCAATTAGGACCATTCAGTAACTTCACAATACTAAAAAGAGTCCAAACAAAATTCCTAAGGGCCCTGTTCAACACTCCCAAATGTACTCCCAATGTGGTTCTGAGACGTGAGGCTGGTCTACATAGGATTGAAACTAAGGTTTGGATAAATGCTATCAATTATTGGTTAAAAATCCACCTAAATCCAACTGGGCTATTAACACAATTTTTATCCGCAGTACCATATCCATCATGGTCTGATAGGATCATTAAAAAATTATTTACAATTGGTCTTGATCCACAAAACCTGATAGAGTTGGGACTGAGGAAAGCCAAATCTGCGGTCCATCAACGTCTCACTGATATAGAGCTTCAAAATGACAATGCTCTTTTCCCTAACTACTTTAAAAACCTCAGGTCATGGACAGGCAATTACTCAGCCCCTTGTCTAACCTCAATTACTTCCCCAACATTAAGATGGGCCTTTTCTAGGGCCCGATTTGATGCCCTTCCATCTGCTGTACCCTCAGGAAGGTTTCTTCACTGCCCAAGGGAGACACGCAAATGTTTTTGCTCCATGGATACGGTAGAGACGCTAGCACGCATTTTACTTCATTGCAAACATTATAATGATGCCAGTAATCGTTTAATCACCCCCTCCTATCTCGATTTGTACACTCTCACCTCTGAGACCTCCTAGGTAGAATATCTATTGGAAGATAGGTGAGTTATATCTCATATTCTGTAGCAAAATTTTACTCCTATGTTTGCTGGAAATGGAAGACACTTATGAAGATAAGATAGATAACCCTGGTGGTCCCTTCCAACGCTATGATTCTATGATTCTAAGAACAAAGACCATATGGGTAAACCTTCAGGTTAACTGGTACAGACAAGATGCTGTAAGTGGAAGTTGTATAATTTTAATATAGGATGTATATTTTATTTACATTTATGCTGACCTTTGGCTGCAATAATAAATGATTTGGATTTGAATTTGAATTGTATTATCCCAACAACCCTGTGGGGTCTGTTACGCTGAGAGAACAACGGGCCCAAGGTCATCCAATAAGTTTCACGGCAAGTGGGGATTCAAACCAGGGGCTTTCTGGTCATAGTCCAGCACTCTAAACCGGAACACCCCCTGGCTACAGTTTAAACTGCCCATCTGCCTGACCTTCCTTGGATGAGAAAGACACATTTCATTCTTTCCCCTCACAAGAAGCATAGGAGATTGGATTTATTTTTTAAAGAGAGCTTTCTTTTATTGTCAGGGCTTTAATGAAGGTCACAAGCAATGCCACATTGCCTAATTATATTGTTTTGAGTGAGTCACCTATTTACAAGAGAGAGGAAAGGAGGGAGTTAGTTAATATTCTCTTCCGACACACCACTGCAACCGTCACTGTGCCAAGGCTGGGCCTATATATGTGTTTGCCCGGGTGGGATGTGTCTATACATATTTCTTCATTATTCGATCCAACGCTCAGTCTGTGCCTCTGAGTCCTCGCGACACTCTTGGTCCAAAATCTTATTTAGATCATATATGATGGTTTATAAAAGGCCCCGGGAGGGGCCGAGGAGCCTTGCTCGTTTGACAGACAAAATGTGATCAATTCGTGAGGATCAGCCCACAGCGATCTTTAATCCAGCACTTCTATTGTAGTCTCTTAGGAGAGTCGGGAGGGGGGGAGCACTTCTGTTGAGAAAATTTGCTTAACCGGTAGATTAGTTTAGATATTCTCTCCAAAATGTTGAGAGCCTAAGGGGAAGATCACAGTCTCTCAGCTTGAGCTATTCATTCTTCTCTGTGTGTGTGCAATCCAGATCTAGGGCTGCCAGGTCCCTGTTTGCCACCGGTGGGAGGTTTTTGCGGCGGAGCCTGAGGAGGGTAGGGTTTGGGGAGAGGAGGGACTTCAATGCCATAGAGTCCAATGGCCAAAGCGGCAATTTTCTCCAGGGGAACCGATCTGTATCGGCTGCAGATCAGTTGTCATAGCAGGAGATCTCCAGCTAGTACCTGCAGGTCGGCAACCCTTATCTAGATCCCACAGCTATTCAGGTCTACCGTTGGGCTAGGCCTCCCTCCTGGAATTTCTTAGACTGCTAAAGGAACAGGGGGGGGTATGATGATGGGAAGATGGCTGCCGGCTTGTAAAATCCAGGCTGAGTGTTTTATCTTTTCTGCTGCAGATATTTAAAGGCGGGCATGGCTGGAGGAAGAAGCCATAGTGCTCTTAACCCTCAGCCAGCCAGTCTGCTGCTCATGTGGAGGAGTAGGGAATCAAACCCAGTTCTCCAAATTGGAGCCCACCGCTCTAAACCACTATACCACACTGGCATTGGCTTCGATTCCACAATAACTCTCCACTGACCTTCTTGCCTTTCACCTCCAGCTGCAGCCTCAAATGATCCCAAAATTGTTGCTCTTAGGGAAAAGCCCAGGAACAGCATGAGGGGAGAGTCAGAGGTTTGAAGTAGGAGGGGAAACAACCAAAGCCCCCCCTTCCCATTAACACCAAATTTATGTGGAATCCAACCCATTAAGGGGTACACAGAAGTGGCCATATTTCTATCTTATTTACTTATGAATCCTGCTTTGCTCCCCAAAGTGCCTAAAATACAAATAAAAATAACACAGAAACAAACAGGAAAAGGGGGTAGGCTCCTAAGTGCCCAGCAAGTCTTCTTTCTCTCTGCTAGCTGATCTTCTGCCCAGCTCTAGGCTATGTCCCTCAAGCTGATCTGAAGGGCAAGAGCCCTTTGACACCTGCCCTTTAGCTCACATCCAAGGGCTCTTGCCTCTCGGCATGCCCACATCTTAGGAACCTGTGAGCACTGAGTAGGACAAACCCAGCAAGATGTTATTCAGCTGCTGCTAGCCAGGTAGCTAACTACTGGTCTCATCCCCACGTCCTTCATTGCTTGGATTTGGGCAGGAAAGGGCGGCCTAAAAATTGAATAAACTAAACCATCTTGAAATGTGGGAGAGTATGCAATAATCCTATGACTTACCTGGTGGTGAGCCACTGAAAAGAGCAGAATCCCGGGGTGAAATAAATGCGGCAATTACTTGGCGTAATTTCTGTAGCTTTGTTTCTAGATTTAAAGAGTGGAATAGGGATACATTGGATGTGCAGGGACTGAATATTTTGAGAAGAGAACTGTGCAAAATACCGACAAATCTACAAATCTCCCAAAGTAAACGGAGTGTCCATTTTCTGTACTTTTCTTCCCGTCGGCACCTTTGGGAAGAAGGCAGTTTGCCATTTATACGCCACTTCAAATCCCTGTGTTTTAATCTCAAAGGTAAGGTGTGGTATGAAGTGATAGAAGATTATTTAATACAATATATAGTTGAACACACAAAACTGCCTTGTGCTGAACCAGACCATTTCTTTCTTTCTCCAACAGAATTGCCACTTAATTTGAAAGAAGCCTCCTTAGATTGCAGGAAGGCATCACACAAGCCAAAAAAAAAGGGGAGGCATAAATATTTAAACAAATAAATAAATGACCTTTGCTCATAGTTAAATTGTGGAACTCCCTGCCCCAAGATGTGGTGATGGCTGCCAACTTGGAAGGCTTCAAAAGGGGAGTGGACATGTTCATGGAGGAGAGGGCTATCTATGGCTACTAGTCAAAATGAATACTAGTCATGATGCATGCCTGTTCTCTCCAGGATCAGAGAAGCATGCCTATTATATTAGGTGCTGTGGAACACAGGCAGGGTAATGTTGCTGCAGTCGTCTTGTTTGTGGGCTTCCTAGAGGCACCTGGTTGGCCACTGTATGAACAGACTGCTGGACTTGCTGGGCCTTGGTCTGATCCAGCAGGGCTTTTCTTATGTTCTCACTGGAATGGTAGGATAGGGATAGGATACATCTCATTATGGCATGTAAAGTTGTGGACTGGGGTGGATTTTAGAAGAATTTAGCATTTAACCATTTTCCAGACCTCAATACTAGTCATTTTGGGCTAAGATCAAGTGCTGTATCAGTAAAATAATAATAGTACAGCACAGCATACTGGCTAGCTGGCAACATCAGATATGTATTACACAATAAATTAAATGGGGTATACACAACCGGTATTCAACAGAGATAGAGAGAGAGAAGAGATACACAATGTTAACAAATCTTTTCTGGGAACAGATTAACACAGCAAAAATAGTAAGGCTATTGCTTAGATATATAAGGTATCTAGGATGGATACCTTGGAAAAGCTTTAAAATTTGGTCTTACTTTTTTTCCAGGGCTTCTGCAACTTCTGGGAGATGTTCCTGTCCTTCCGCTTTCCTTGGAGTGGCATTTCCCTTATAGAGACGAGGGAAAGCACTTCTTTCTTCATAGAAGTCAGAATTCTGTCCCACCCCCACAGTGGAATGCATCAACAATCCCGTGGCCAGGGGTCTTAGAATGCTGAGGTCCTCAGGAAGAGGACATTCTGTTGACCGCCTTCAAAACTCTCCGCGGAGGGCCTCCCCTCTTTCATCCCACTGAGCAAACATGAAGTGATGATTTCATTATCTCCCTGACATGATTCTGGGCTATTAGGATATTATGAAAGACTGAAAAAGTTCATGGAGGTAGTGACAGTGAGGTCTGAAACCTGGTCTAGGGCTGTCTTCTACGTCCCCAATAGTAGACCATGTAGGTTGGGATCCAAATCCAGCCCTAAAGAGCCTTGAATGAAGGGCTCTGTGGTCATAAATATTTGGCTGGGGACCAAAAAATGTTTTCTGTTCAATCACATAGTGTATGATGCTCCAAATGGCATTTTTCTAGAGGACAAGGCCTTGTTTCCCCTGCAAAGTACTGATGTGCCCTCCGATATTTTATTCTCTGCTGCACATACGTGGTTCACCCTTACTTGGATACATTAGATTACAAAAAGGACATTTGCAAAAGGCAGTAATCCAAAAATTTGAGGAACCCGAACTTAGATCCCAACCAGCAACATGGTTGTAGGTACCCACCTTCCTGGCTGCAATTTCAAGTTATACTCAGTTTGCAGCTGGGCAAATTCATTAGAGTTTACTGTAACAGTTAAGACCCTTCTCTGCCCACATTACTGACTCGTTTGCCTGCTTCCCCAATGTAAGATCACTGTGTGAGAAACAGGGCTTTCATCCAATTTAAAAAAATCTCATTTGATTAACTATGAGCATTTTAGTTGATTAATCAATTTAATCTTTTAAAATATACATAAATTAAAAGAAAAATGCATAAATTGAAGGAAAAAGCAAACAGTACAAACCTAGGCAGGGGTACCTACACCACTGACTTCAAAGGGCTTACCTCTGCTTAGGACAGAGCCATTTGTGTGTTTTCCAGTTTCTTAGAGGAGGCCCTGCTGTGTGGGACAGAAGGAGGAATGCCTTTTCTAACACGGTGCCTGCCATCTGCAGTTTCTACAAGTACCCGTTTTAAAAACTGCCTTTTCTTTTTAAATTTGCTATCTGATTCAACAAGGGCACCTTTTAGATCAATTAAAATGATACGTAACGACTTACTCTGTTGTTGCCACCTAGCAACCGGTATTCAACAGAGATAGAGAGAGAGAGAGAGAGAGAAAACACACGATCGCTTTAGCCTCCCTGTTTCAGCCAGGATTCAGCCAGGCTCGAACACATGCATTTCACCGACCGTGCATTCAATCCTGGCTGAATCCTGGCTGAAACAGGGAATAAAGTGAAGCGGGTCAATGCTTTTCAGTGACTATGCTCTTAGAATGGACCCCTTCCTGAGAAGAAGTATGTTATCTTATTCAGCTCGACACCTACTAGTGTCCAAGATCAGTATCCTTCCCTGCTCTTGACGCTGCTTGGAAGGATCTGATCTTGAGATTGTCCCTTTTTTGAACCTCTAGAAGCAGCCTTACCTACTGCTTTTACCTTGTAAGGATTTCCTGTTAGTCATTTGCTGACCTGGCCATATACTAAACAGTTAGTTTATGGCTTTTGATATTTCTTAAAATATAACTTTTCCCAGCATTCTCTTTGGGCGAAAACGCACAGTCGCTTTAGCCTCCTTTATTCCCTGTTTCAGCCAGGATTCAGCCAGGATCGAACGCATGCGTTTCGTCGAACGTGCGTTCGATCCTGGCTAAATCCTGGCTGAAACAGGGAATAAAGGAGGCTAAAGCGACCGTGCGTTTTCGCCCTTTGTGTTAAGAATACGGTTAATTTGATACCTCTTACCTTTAAAAGACTTTCTTAACTTTAAAAAGACATAAAAACTTTAAATAACATTACATGAGTTATTTCACTACATCATTGCTCACAGTCAACAAAAGTTATCAGAGTACAGAGGGAAAGTTCATATAGAATACAGAGGGAAAGTCAGAAACACCCCGTTGCTCTCCTTTTGGAGGACATCCTGTTAGCCACCTCAGTGGCTTCAAGGTCACTCTGCATCTCCTCAGCCTCTTTCGATGAGGGCTGCAGCTCCTTGACTAAAAACAGTTAAGCTGAGTTATTTCTTCTGATAATCAGGCTTCTGAAAACCCTGTCAGCTCCTTACACATGTAGTTTATATGGATTTCAAATGGGAAAATTCTATGTTTTTCCTCCTTTTGTGCAGGAGCCCATAACAAAAGGAGGCTAAAGCAACCATGCGTTTTCGCCCATTGATGAAGAAGAGTTGGTTTTCATACCCCATTTTTCTCTGTCTTTAAGGAATCTCACACCGGACTCTGGCATTGGAGTCCCTCCCCTCCCCAAACCCCTCCCTCCTCAGGCTCCACCCCCAAAACCTCCCACTGGTTGCAAAGAGGGACCTGGCAACCAGGGGGGGGGAGTTTGATGAGGAGAGAGACCTTATCAGAGTATGCCACAGAGTAGGGTTGCCAACCTCCAGGTGGGGCCTGGAGCTCCCTCCTCCAGACAACAGATAGCAGTTTCCAAGGACAAATGTTGCTTTGGATGGTGGGCTCTATGGCATCATATACCTCACTGAGGTACCTCCCCAGACCCCAACCCTGAATCTCCAGGAATTCCCTGGCCTGGAGATCATAGAATCAGAGTTGGAAGGGACCACCAGGGTCATCTAGTCCAACCCCCTGCCCAATGCAGGAAATTAACAACTATCTCCCCCCCCACATCCCCAGTGACCCCAATCCTCCCCCCGCCATGCAGGATCCCACAATCAAAGCACTCCCGACAGATGGCCATCCAGCCTCTGCTTAAAGACCTCCAAAGTTGGGGACTCCACCACCCTCCGAGGCAGCACATTCCACCATCGAACAGCCCTCACAGTCAGGAAGTTCTTCCCAATGTTTAGGTGGAATCGCTTTTCTCTTAGTTTAAACCCATTACTCCGTGTCCTGGTCTCTGGAGCAACAGAGAACAAGCTAGTTCCCTCATCAACATGACATCCCTTGAAATATTTAAACATGGCTATCATGTCTCCTCTCAACCTTCTCTTCTCCAAACTAAACAAAACCAACTCGCAAAGTCTCTCTTTGACCATTCTGGTCGCCCTCCTCTAGATAGAGTCCACCCTCCAAAGAAGCCATTTTCTTCTGGGGAACTGATCTCTGTCGTCTGGAGATTGGTTGTAATTCTGAAAGTTCTCCAGGGCTCACCAGGAGGTTGGCAACCCTAGGTGGTAGGCCTAGCTGATGTAGTTATTATATTGAGGCCTCAAGGAACCATTTGCTTATGTTCTTGGCATCTAACCTTTTATTTTTGTTAGGTTAAGAGAAAACAATATGGATATTTAGAAAATTAAATGTCAGATTAAAAAAACAAAAGCAAATGGCACACTCATACCATTAAACAGATCTGAGCAGGTTCCAAAATGTGGGGGCCTCTTCTTGAGTTAGAATCCCACCCCTGGTTTCAGCAGTTTTACCATTCAGCTCTCTGCTGACTTCTGCAAGACCTTTTTTTGAGGGGATAATCCATACAGAGAAGGGTTGCCAACCACCAGATGGTTGCTGGAGATCTCCCGCTATTACAACTGACCTCCAGCCGATAGAGATCATTTCCCCTGGAGAAAAGGGCCGCTTTGGCAACTGGACTCTATGGCATTGAAGTCCCTCCCCTCTCCCAAACCCCGCCATCCTCAGGCTCCATCCCCAAAATCTCCAGGTATTTTCCAACCAGGAGCTGGCAACCCTAATCCTGAGCAGTACTCCTCCGGAGTATTTCCACAGGATGATCTGTAGTTCTATGCTTCAAAAACAATTAATCCCTTCCACAGCTAATACTGTGCCGAAGGAACTGATTTTTTTTCCCTTTAAGGAAACTAGTATGACTGCTCCAGTCAATACATGGAAATGACACATTGGAAATGTACCAAGTTTCTTTTAAAAAATGTCACTTTTCTATTTCCAAAGAACTATATCCCCTTTCTGCCACAGGATGGAGTTCAGTTACACAAATAGGTTTTATTACAGAACAGCCTCGCTGTTAAGACACTGTAGGAGAAACATGTAGAAAGAAGAATGAATTTGAATGTTGAAGTTCAGGAGTGGCTCAAGGGATTTCAGCAGCCCTCCTTGCGTTCCCCCCTCCCCCATGGAAAGACAGGTTGGCCAAGACAGCTGCCTTACTAGAGTGTAGGGACCATGTTCATCCCACTCTTGGTCCATCTCATTGGCACCCAATCTGTTTCTGGGCATGATTCAAGGTGCCGGTCTTGACCTTCAAAGCCCTATATGAACATAAGAACATAAGAAAGGCCCTGCTGGATCAGACCAAGGCCCATCAAGTCCAGCAGTCTGTTCAAACAGTGGCCAACCAGGTGCCTCCAGGAAGCCCACAAACAAGACGACTACAGCAGCATTTTCCTGTGTGTGTATATATATAGGGAGCCCTATATAAACACATGTAGCTCAGCTTGACCCTAGACTTGATATCTGGTTATCTGTATCCAGAAAGCAAGTGTATTTCTCCCTCTGTCTTCTTGACCTCTCTTCCCCAACCTACAATTCCTTTGCTCTGTTTTGACCTGTCATGGAGTGGCCACCTCTGCTTTTGTCTGTGGCCGTGCCTAAATGGACTCGCGCCAAGGTTTGCCAGGTCGTCCCTGTAGTCTGGAGGTGAGCTGTAATTCTGGGGGATCCCCAGGTCCCAAGTGGAGGCTGGCATCCCCACTTGTGCCTTCAATCTGACATGTCCAGTAGCATCGCAGGGAGAGTGTCCTCTAATGGTCGGCAAAGGCATGCATAATCCAAACAAATACCTGAAGCAATCGGCGGGGTGACCACGAGGGAAACGGTCTTTCAAAGGACTTTTTCTGCTCTAAGCCCGTGATTGCCAGCCTGGCACCCGTGGGTGCCTTGATGCTCTCTAACGTGGTCCCTGGGGACCAGTTACTTCTCTCCTAAGGAAATAACCAATCCTGACTTTCCTCCTCTTCACAAGAGCAGAAGGTGCTTCACAAGAGCCCAGGTAATGATGCCCAGTACCTCTTCTCAAAATCCCCAAAATAGAAGAAGACGAAGAAGAAGAGTTGGCTTTTTATGCCGACTTTCTCTACCACTTAAGGGAGAATCAGACCAGCTTACAATCACCTTCCCTTCCCCTCCCAACAAACACCCTGTGAGGTAGGTGGGGCTGAGAGAGCTCTAACAGAGCTGTGACTAGCCCAAGGTCACCCAGGTGGCTTCGTGTGCAGGAGTGGGGAAACAAATCCAGTTCACCAGATTAGCCTCCGCTGCTCATGTGGAGGAGAGGGGACTCAAACCTGGTTCTCCAGATCAGAGACCTCCACTTCATTAGTCCACCGCTCACCATTAGGCAGTCATTTGGGCTACGCTGATTCCAGTGTAAGAGTGGAACATTGTGTCCAGCCCTTTGGAGAAGCCCATTTCTTTAGCTGAGGGAACCAAGTCCCCTCCTGTCCAGGAGGGTGTCAGATGACACATGAGGTTAGTGGACCTAGGGTTGCCAACCACCAGGTACTAGCTGGAGATCTCCTGCTATTACAACTGATCTCCAGCCGATAGTTTCCCTGGGGAAAATGGCCACTTTGGCAATTGGACTCTATGGCACTGAAGTCCCTCCCCTCCCCAAACCCCACCCTCCTCAGGCTCCGCCCCAAAAACCTTCCCACTGGTGGCAAAGAGGGACCTGGCAACCCTAAGTGGACCCAATCCTGCTCCCTCCTCCACACATTGCTTATCCTCAGTTTGAAGCTGTCTAGACAGGGCCTTGGTATTCCCAGTACCCAGTTCTACTTTCCATCACAATTCATGGAATACTTTGATTCCTGTCAGTATATCCCTTAAAATAATCAGCGTATTTGTGCGGGGATCGTTCGTATTATATTATTTCCACACATTCCAAAACAGGCTGGCATTTTTGAAACGAGGACTTGGGCTGAATCCCGGCACGCATCACGGTTTGACAAGGCGGCGACTCTGCCCCCCCAATAAAGTCGGCTCCCCGTGCAAGTCTCTAGCCCTGAAAACCATCAATTGGTGTCCGGGCCAGCCTGATTTATTAGCGTTCTTGTGCTTCGCGGCTCCTGCGGCAGCCCACACGGAGGTCTCTGAGTCATCCACTTAAATTTCTAAGGCGGAAGACAAAAGCAAGGGGGGAAATAACCTTGCAGCGGGCTGCGAAATGGAAGTGCGAAGAATCTAGTTCTCTCGGGGGGTATAAAAATAAGCAAAGCAATCAGATATGATTGCAAATGCCAAGCACCAATATTTTCTCCTTTTTTTTACTCGTAACATTGATGTAATTGTTTGCTGCACAGTAGCTTTAAATTACAAGTAATTCCTCTAAACAGACTAAGAGAGTTCTGTTTGTCTACAGGATTATGATGGTGTAATTTGGGGGGGGGGGCGTGGATTTGAAATTGTTCCCATCCATCTATCCTCTCTCAGCTTTGGTTATCCATTTTAGTGATATTATTTTGTTCACAGTTGGGAAGATTTACCCAGGGATTTATATTCGAACACATAGTGCCATAGTCCCCAAAAGCCAGTTTATAGCAAAAACAGACTGGAATATAGTGCCTTTCCATTTGGGTGCGTGCGTTATGTGAGAGCCAGCATGGTGTAGTGGTTAAAGTGTCGGACTAGGGAAATCCAGGTTCGAGTCCCACTCATTACCACGGAAGCTTGCAGGGTGACCTTGGGCCAGTCACACACTCTCAGGGCTGTTGTGAGGATAAAATGGGAGGAGAGAGTGATGTAAGCCGCTCTGGGTCCCCATTGCGATGAAAGGCAGGATAGAAGTAAATAAATAAATTAACTGAATACATGAAGCTGCCTTATACTGAATCAGACCCTTGGTCCATCAAAGTCAGTATTGTCTGCTCAGACCGGCAGCGGCTCTCCAGGGTCTCAGGCAGAGGTCTTTCACATCACCTTCCTGCCTAGTCCCTGTAACTGGAGATGCCGGGGATTGAACCTGGGACCTTCTGCATGCCAAGCAGATGCTCTACCATTGAGCCACGGCCCCTCCCACAGCTCCCACAGCCAATACACCCAGTTCTCCAGATCAGAGTCCACCTCTCCAAACCACCACTCTTAACCACTACACCACACTGGCTCTCGACCATGATCTGTATTCAAGAAGGAAAACTCAGGCTCTTTCTCTGTCTCTCTTTCTCTCTCTCTGATGATGGTTGGGCTTTCGACTGTGCAGCTTTAATGGGCAAATCCGCCTCTGCTCAAGATCTTTTCCATTTTTAAATCCCACAGTGGGGCCAGACACCCTATCTGAGTTCTCAGACTCTGCCCCCACGACTCCGGATGCCGGACCGCTCTTAGCTCTACCTCAAAGTAGTCCTTACTAGCAGATGTGGGTTACAGATAAAGCAAACCTCTTGCAAGCACATTTATTTTAAAAATGCCTCTTTCATACTTGAGGCTTACAGCGGCTTTTGCTTTAGCGGGGTGCGTAACGAGACTATAAAACCAATCTTGGCCAGCATGTTCATTTGCATGACAATGCCTCTCCTCTGCTTTCTCTTCTGCATCAGCAATGCTTAGAGCAGGGGTACACAACGTGGTGCCCGTGGGTGCCATGGCACCCAGTGACTCATTTCCTGAAGCCCACCAAGGTTTTTTTTGTTTTTTGTTTAAGTGAATGGAGTCAGGTAGGGCTTCTGCCCAGGAAGGCTTCTGAGATTTGATAACCTGGGCGGATTTTTAAAAATGTGCTGCGGTGGCAGCTGCTGCCCAAGTGACAAAGAACTTCACTGTGTGACTAAAGGTAAGCTGTAGCAGCTATTTTGTGACTGGCTCTGCCTCCCGCACGGAGGCCCTGTGCCGCAGAGTGGTAAAGCTGCAGTACCCCTGTCAAAAGCTCTGCTCTCGACCTGAGTTCGATCCCGACGGAAGTCGGTTTCAGGTAGCCGGCTCAAGGTTGACTCAGCCTTCCATCCTTCCGAGGTCGGTAAAATAGGGTTGCCAGCTGCCCGCTGGTGGCGGGCAAGCCCTCGGCAATTGCCCCCTCTGCCCACTGACCTGAGGGTCAGCGGGCAAACGTGCATGCATGAGCACATACTACGCGCGGCACTTCTGGTTTAGAACTGGACGTTTCGCCTCGCGAGGGGCCTTTACCTCTTAGTTTGAGTGGTAAAGGGCCGCTTTACCACTCAAATGAAGAGGTAAAGGCCCTTTGCAGGGCAGCACTTCTGGCTCTAAACCGGAAGTGCCGCACGCTCGCGTTTTAACGCAAAAGCCTCCCTCCGGAGGAAAAGAGGGACCTGGCAACCCTACGGTAAAACAAGTACCCAGCTTGCTGGGGGTAAAGGGAAGATGACTGGGGAAGGCACTGGCAAACCACCCCGTAAACAAAGTCTGCCTAGGAAACGTTGGGATGTGACGTCACCCCATGGGTCAGGAACGACCATGTGCCTGGCGGAACATCACCATCTTAAAAACTAAAAATAAAATTAAAAATACAATTTGAAACCTCTGGATTCAATCTGAAGAACCTTCTTGAACGATTACACACTTGTGGGCTTTAACCTCTACCGTTGAGGTAAGCAGTATTACACAGTCACTTACTCAGTAGTCTACATTGTTTAAAAAGAAGGCTTAAAAAGTTTGTTTTATAAGACGGTATTGTAATTTACATGAACGTCTTTGTTTAATTAACATTTTCAGGGTGATGAAGCCAAGTTTATGGTGAATGCGCTACGAATATCCGGGATAGCGTTTCCTCTGTCACCTTTCACTTGTCTACAAGCTTTTGGAGCAGCAAGGTTTGTTCCCGCAGACATTGGCTTATGAAACTATTGGCATTGGACTTTCTTGCATTGAACTCTCTTAATCTCGTTGGAGATAGCCATTGTGCCTTACTTATTGTTGCTGTCACATTGTGAACAGCTGTTGTATATATTTTGTATTCCCTTGATAGATGTTTATTGTGTTAGCACTTGTTGTGTGTTGATGTTTTGCACTTTTCCATGAATATATGTCTTTGATATAGTTGCCTGCACTGATTCCTTTTTGCCACTACTGACTAACAGTGATAGTGAGTTTTTCTTTGGTTGTAACATCCAGGTGGTGGCTGGAGATCTCCTGCTATTACAACTGATCTCCAGATGATAGAGGTCAGTTCACCTGGAGTAAATGGCCGCTTTGGCAATTGGACTCTATGGCATTGAAGCCCCTCTCCTCCCCAAGCCCCGCCCTTCTCAAGCTCCACCCTGAAAACCTCCTGCCGGTACCGAAGAGGGACCTGGCAACCCTACTGAGGCAATCGCGTGCACATGCGCAGACGGCTGCGCACAATGCGATTACATCACTTCCGGGTTTGCCCCCAGAAGTGCTACACTGCCGCAGCAGCTTTAGCACTCAAACCCCACAGAGATGCAGTGCTTCCAGGGAGTAAACCCGGAAGTGACGTAATTGCGTCACGTGCGATCCCTGCTCTGGAGCAACCAGGTGGATTGACGGGCAATTGCCTGCCAAAACCACCCACGTGGCAACCCTATTGGGGGGGGGGCATAACGGGAGAGGCAGTCTCACAAGTAGGAGACTCCCAAATTGGTATCTGTTTTTATCTGTTTTACTCGGCTTCTGCATGGCCTGTGGGCTGTAATAAAGACTGAATAAAAGAAAGGTAACCGCCAGAGAGGCGTTTTAAGTTGCAAGTGAAAACACTCACTGAATTGCACTTGGTTAAGGGAAAAGTTGAAACATAGATGCTCTTGTTCTTCATTAATACAGCCACAGCTGTGCTGGACTTTGGGGAAACTTTTTCCATTAGGCAGTCGAGATCCTGGTAATTTCTTTCTGTGCCTCTGAGGAAGATGCCTTCATTTCCCTACAGAGCTCTTGATTCCTCTCTGTTTTGACAATGCATAGTAATGAAGTGCTTTCTGATGAAGCAATTTGTATGCACCTACCCAGAGTTGATTTTGACACAAGTGGAAAGTGGAAGGATTCCCCCACCAAAAGTAAAGCGCACGATGCCTTCTGCACTGCGCTTCAGTAGAACAATGGGTATATTTAGAAATGGCCTACAGGTAGGGTTGCCAACCTCCAGGTGGTAAATAGAAAATCACAGCAGCGTTGGCCCCAAATATATAGTAATAAATGTCTAATACAAAATTAAATGACAACAAAGGTTATAGTGTAATAGTAACATATATAATCAATTGTCAACATGTGGGTTTATAACAGGGTTGCCAGGTCCCCTTTCACAACGGGCAGGAGGTTTTTGGGGCAGAGCCTGAGGAGGGTTTGAGGAGTGGAGGGACTTCATCGCCATAGAGTCCAATGGCCAAAGCGGCCATTTTCTTCAGGTGAACTGATATCTATCGGCTGGAGATCAGTTATAATAGCAGGAGATCTCCAGCTATTACCTGGTAGTTGGCAACCCTAGTTTATAATATCACCAACCGCAATAGTATACAACACACAGATATGCAGACAAAAACTGAAGTAGTCAATCATAACAATGAGGCATATTAAGTGGTCAATCTTTACAATGAGGCATTTTTTTAGACTGTCAAAGTAGTCTAATGCCGAAACGTTCAATGAGAAGCAGCTGCCAGAACCATCAGTTGTAAAGGTAGTGATGACTCCAGGGGGTGGCTTTAGATCTCCTGCTATTACAACTGATCTCCAGCTGATAGAGATCAGTGCATATGGAGAAAATGGCCGCTTTGGCAATTGGACTCTATGGCATTGAAGCCCCTCCCCTCCCCAAACCTTGCCCTCCTCAGGCTCCACCCCCCAAATCTTCAGATATTTCCCAACCTGGAGCTGGCAACCCTACCTTTGCGTGCTATAATGTCTTGCTTTCAAAGCCCTGCCATATCCTAAGGGAGACAAAGTTAGTTCTGGGGTCCCTCCCTAGATTAAGAACATAAGAACATAAGAAAGGCCCTACTGGATCAGACCAAGGCCCATCAACTCCAGCAGTCTGTTCACACAGTGGCCAACTAGGTGCCTCTAGGAAGCCCACAAACAAGACGACTGCAGCAACATTATCCTGCCTGTGTTGCACAGCACCCAATATAATAGGCATGCTCCTCTGATCCTGGAGAGAATAGGTATGCAGCATGACTAGTATCCATTCTAACTAATAGTCATGAATACCCCTTTCCTGCATAAATATGTCTACTCCCCTCTTAAAGCCTTCCAGGTTGGCAGCCATCACCACATCCTGGGGCAGGGAGTTCTACAATTTAACATATGTTGTGTGAAAAAATACTTCCTTTTATCTGTTTTGAATCTGTCACCCTCCAGCTTCAACACATGACCTCGTGTTCTAGTATTATGGGAGAGGAAGAAAAAACTTCTCCCTGTCCACTCTCTCCAAACCATGCATAATTTTATAGACCTCTATCATGTCACCCCTTAGCTGCCTCCTTTCCAAGCTAAACAGCCCTAAGCGTCCTAACCGCTCCCCATAGGACAGTTGCTCTAGTCCCCTAATCATTTTGGTTGCTCTTTTCTGCACCTTCTCAAGCTCTGCAATATCCTTTTTTTAGGTGTGGTGACCAGAACTGTACACAGTATTCCAAGTGTGGCCTCACCATAGATTTGTACAAGGGCAGTATGATATCAGCAGTTTTATTCTCTATTCCTTGTCTAATTCTCTCCTAGTCTACCTTGTTCGTGTTTGGCTTCATATTCTATTGAAAATGGTGCTTGTCTGCTGAAGTTCAAACATTGTGCCATCATCATTCTGGTTTTTTTTTTTTTAATTATTTTGGTAAACCTACATAAATACAGGCAGATTTTGCTAAATTTTTTATTTATTTGTTGAAAATATTTTTATGCCACTTTCCCACTGATCAGGATTTCCAAGGTGGCACATGTAAAAACATTAAAATATTTAAACAATTAAAAACAACATTTTATATATATATATATATATATATATATATATATATATATATATATATATATATATATATATATATATATATATTTAAAATAATTAGATGAAACATAAACAGACAATACAAGAAGCAGGGAAGAGGGCCCATATCGGTTATTGGGGGTATGCCAAATGAAACTAAAAAAGGTCTTCACCAGCTGGCGGAAATACAATCGAGGGAGATAGATGAAATTCCATGGGGAGGGGATTCCAAAGTTTTGGCACCATGACTAAAAAGCCTTTTCTTGGTTCACTACCCTTCTAGCTTTAGATGGTGGAGGCAACCAAAGCAGGGCCTCCAAAAATGACCCAGATAAACACATAGGTTCATATGGGAGAGGATGGTATTTGAGGTATGTTGGTCCCAGGCCATACAGGGCTTTATTCATTTATACCAGACTTCTCTCCCCATCAGTAGGGCTGCCAGCTTCAAATTGGGAAATACCTGGAGATTTTGGGGGTCAAGCATGAGGAGGACGGGGTTTGGGGAGGAAAGGGACTACAATGGAGTATAATGCCATATTGTCCACTTTCCAAAGCAGCCCTTTTCTCCAAGGGAATTGATCTCTGCCGCCTGGAGATCAGTTGTAATAGTGGGAGATCTCCAGCCACCCCCTGGAGGTTGGAAACCCTACCCAACAGGGTCCCAAAGCCACTTGCAACATTATTCTCCCCATTCTCAATTTTATCCTTACAACAATCTTGTGAGGAAGGTTAGGCTGAAAGATGGCGATTGTCCCAAGGTCACCCAACAGGCTTCCATGGCAGAGTGGGATTTAAACCTGGGCCTCCCAGATCGTTGCCTGACATTCTAAACCACCACACCATTCTATAGCTGGGCTAGTGAGGAAGGGTTGCAACTAGGACATCTTGCTCAAGCCCTTTATCATTTGGAGACCCACATAAGTGTCATTAATGCATGTTGTATTATTTAACAGGTTTGCAGTAGAGGATGTTTCAGCCAGGGCAGTGGGTGGAGTGAGAATAGCTTTACCTACCCAAATCCCCCAGTCTCCAAACAATGAAAGTTACTAGGGGGCTTTCCCCAGTACATCTCACTGCATTGCTGCTGTTTTAAAATTTTGGTATCTGACTAGGGTTGCCAGGGAAATACCTGTAGATTTTTGGGGTGGAGCCTGAGGAGGGCGGGGTTTGATAGGGGAGGGACTTCAATGCCATAGAGTCCAATGCCAAAGCGGCCATTTTCTCCAGGTGCACTGATCTCTATCGGCTGGAGATCAGTTGTTATAACAGGAGATCTCCCGCTAGTACCTGGAGGTTGGCAACTCTAGTTGTAATAGCGGGAGCTCTCCAGCCCCCACCTACAGGTTGGCAACCCTATATCTGACCCACTCAGACAGTCAAATATTCAAATAACATAAATAAGGACTGATTAAACCATTTTCTCATGCCTCGTTATAGATATCATGGTTGGGCAGGAAAAAAAGAATATGCCAGTTACTTTTGTATGGAGCAAATGTTAAGCCTCTTTCAAAGCTTCTTTTCTAGCAACTTTCTTTTCCTATAGACTTTAAATTGTCTTCAGATGGGATTTCTGAGTCGGCCGCGTCATCCCGCTTTGCACTTTGGAAGATTCCAGCTTTCTGCTTTCATTTAACTAAATCAAAGACATGGGAAATCAGTTCCTTTCGTTAAGCTGCTAATGATCTTGACATTTGCTGAAAGCAGCTTATGCGGATCCTATAATTCCGGTGTCTCCTTGAAAAAAAAGATGGCTGTATAAGTGGTCCCGGTTTTTGCATTTGAGCAAGGTGTCTTTAAAAGCTCGATGTACAAACTGGGCTTCTTCGTTCTGCATAAATTACCAGACCCAGCAAAACAAAACAGAAAGAAATATGAAGAACCAACTTGGATACTATTGTGAGGTTTC
Source organism: Euleptes europaea (assembly GCF_029931775.1). Lineage (NCBI taxonomy): Eukaryota > Metazoa > Chordata > Lepidosauria > Squamata > Sphaerodactylidae > Euleptes > Euleptes europaea. The sequence goes on from NC_079314.1 coordinate 108,325,337, forward strand.
CAATGGTGTTAGCTATTCCGGGGGGACCTTGAAAATCTAGCATTGCCAACTTTTTAACTTGCTGTGCTTCTATGCCTTTAACCTCAGCCCAACGCTCAGAAATCAAGCAACTGATGCTTTTCCAAAAGTAATGGGACAAAGCATGAAATGCACAGTCAGCTTTTGAACTGACGTTCGCAAGTTGCCCTTTTAGCAGCAACTTGGTTGGCATGCAGACTTAACGTAAGTTTCTCTCCCTGCTGTGAGATACACCAGCACGCTAACCCATTTCCCACCCCCCAGTCAGCTGGGTAACTCTCCTGATGCCTGAGAATAAGTGGCAGAAAGTTCTGCAGGTGTGTTTGCAACAGAGGTAATAATAATAATAACAATAACAATAATGATGATGATAACGTTAATGATGATAATGATAATAATAATTTATTGCAGTCATAGACCAGAAAAGCAATAGAGGAAGGGCTGTGGCTCAGTGGTAGAGCATCTACTTGGCATGCAGAAAGTCCCAGGTTCAATCTCCGGCATCTCCAATTAAAGGGACTAGGCAAGTAGGTGATGTGAAAGACCTCTTCCTGAGACCCTGGAGAGCCACTGCCCGTCTGAGTAGACAGTACTGACTTTGATGGACCAAGGGTCTGATTCTGTATAAGGTAGCTTCATGTGTTCAAATGTGTTCATGATGTGTTTACAGGATCAGGCCCCCAAATAATTAGCCTGCGGGGAAGTTCATCAAGTTATCTCGCACCAGCCATTGCTAATTAACAACGCTAGGGAGGGAATGTGGCTTCTAGCCCAGGTTGTTAGCCAGCCCAAAATGGCTCACTTGGATTCCCTGCAAAAGTGACACCCTCAGGAAGCCCTGCATATTCCCCACCTGTGCTCCCTGGTTGGCTAGAAGAGGACATGCTGCTGTCCTGCCTATTTGTGATAGTTTTCAGCTGCAAGGGCAGCAGCTGGCATATAAATAAGTTGGGGGAGGAGACCTTGAAACAGCTTTCTTTGTCGGCAAGTGGATCTGGTTGTGTGAAGACCTGTGAGTGTGTTGTATGTTGTCTTCTATGGTTTGTTTCTATATTGTTAACTAACGGTGAAGGTGTGTATGTATTATGTGTCTAATATGGAAATTGGGTTTGTTAAAAACCTGTAGGCATACTGAAGCCCCTTAAACTATTAAGGTTAGGGTCAACCTTACTTAATTCAGTATGCTGTCTTCCTCCCACGCTGAAGGTCTAGGCTGTAGGCTAGGAGGTGATCTTAAAGTTACAGGATGTACTCGTCACTAGATGAAGATAAAGCCGAAGGTTACTAACTCTAGGTTGGGAAATTCCTGGAGATTTTGGGGGTGGAGACTGAGAAGCACAGGCAGGGTTGGAGCAGCAGAGAGACGTCAATGTAGTCCAGTCTCTACAGCAGCCATTTTCTCCAGGAGAACTGACCTTGGTTGTCTGGAGATCAGTTGCGATTCCCGGAGATCGACAGGCCCCACCTAGGGGTTGCCTAGGGCAAACATATTTCTAAATACATAACTTTATAGAGTTGCCAACCTCCAGGTAGTAGCTGGAGATCTCCCACTATTACAACTGATCTCCAGCTGACAGAGATCAGTTCACCTGGAAAAAATGGGCGCTTTGGCAATTGGATTCTAGGGCATTGAAGTCCCTCCCTTCCCCAAACCTTGCCCTCCTCAGGCTCCGCCCCCAAAATGTTCAGGTATTTCCCAACCTGGAGTTAGCAGCCTTATATATCTCAATCCTGTTTCTTTAGTAGCCAGCTAACTCTGCTAGAAGGTCCGTAAGAAGAGTGTGTAGGACAGTGGCCTACTGTTTTTGCTCTAGAGTGACTGGCATTTATAGCCATGACCAAACATGTAGGGTCCTTTTAGCTAGGGTTGCCAGTCCTGGGTTGTAGATACCTGGAGATTTGGGGGATGGAGCCTGGTGAAGGTGGGGTTGGGAGAGGGACCTCAGCAAGGTGCAGTTCCACAGTGTCCATCCTTCAAAACAGCCATTTTATCCAGGGGAACTGATCTCGATAGTCTGGAGATTGATTGTAATAGCAGGAGACCTCCAGGTGCTACTGGTTGGTTGGCAACCCTAATTTAGCCCTCAAGGCTGCCTTTGATAGTTCTGTTGTTCATAAGCTTGTCTAATACCCTTTAAAGCCCCCTAAATTAGTGACCTTTACTACACCTTGTGGTGCCTGAGGAGGGCGGCATTTGGAGAGGGGAGGGACTTCAATGTCAGAGTCCAATTGCCAAAGAGGCCATTTTCTCCAGATGAACTGATCTCTATCGGCTGGAAATCAGTTGTAATAGTGGGAGATCAGCCAATATCTGGAGGCTTGGCAACCCTACTTATGTTGTGTAGTAATAATAAAAGTTTATTTATATCCTGCCATCCCCTGGTGATGCTGGGCTCAATGCAGCTAACATCATAATTAAAATACAATGCATAAAGCAGTAAAATATTGTCAAAGGCTTTCACGGTCAGAGTTCATTGGTTCTTGTAGGCTATCCTGGCTGTGTGACCGTGGTCTTGGTATTTTCTTTCCTGACATTTTGCCAGCAGCTGTGGCAGGCATCTTCAGAGGAGTAACACTGAAGGTCAGTGTCAAGTGTGTAGGAAGGGTAATATATAGTCAGAAGGGGGTTGGGTTTGAGCTGAGTCATTGTTCTGCAAAGTGTTAAAGGTAATTTTGCAGGACAATGACTCAGCTCAAACCCAACCCCCTTCTGACTATATTACCCTTCCTACACACTTGACACTGAGAGACACTGTCCTCTGAAGATGCCTGCCACAGCTGCTGGCAAAACATCAGGAAAGAAAATACCAAGACCACAGTCACACAGCCCAGATAGCCTGCAAGAACCGATGAACTCTGACCGTGAAAGCCTTCAACAGTATTCACATCACAACGTTTACTAGGCAGGCAGACATCAGCTCATGGGTCAGTAATGACCTGGTGCTTGCACAGGGGGACTACCCTTACCTTAACCATTCCCCTCAATGGTTCATTGGTCCATCTGGACCAGAAGTCTGTCTTCATTGGCTAGCAGCAGCTCTCCATGGGCTTGGATTGGAAGTCTCCTGTGATGTTCTTAGAGGTGTCAACAATGCCCATAAACTGCATGGTTTAAAGGGATTTCCAATTACTCTGCTTGCTGGAGAATGAGCCTATGACTCTCCCCCCTAACCCTTTGCCCCAAAAGAGAACTCAATTGTTTTGGTAGATATAGGCCATGATTCTCTGCTTATCTTGCCCTGCTAAAGGATGTGATCACAAGAGTGTCCAACCTGCCTTTGGTGAGCTCTGCCTATGACCTGGCTGCCTCTGCATACGCCTCGACCAAAGAGAACCACCCCTACCTCAAAGGCATCCTGGATTTGGCTGAGAAAGGCGTGAATCACATCTCCGATGTGGCTGCTACCAGTGCTCAGCCCCTTCTGACGAAGCTTGAACCTCAGGGTGTGTAAGCTGCAGAGGAAACGCTTGCTGTTGGATGCTACAATCACTTATGAATATACTGAGGGTTGTTTAGAGCAGGGGTGTCAAACATACGGCCGTGGGCTGGATCTGGACCCTTGAGAGCTCTTATCTGGCCTCCGAGCCAGCCAAGGCAGCTGCCCCCCAGTCCTGATCTGGGCTGGCGATGTATGGCCCGCCCAACCAAATGACATTTATGTCATATCTGGCCCTCGTAACAAATGAATTCAACACCTCTGGTCTAGAGTAAATAATGTGTAACGTTATTCAGGAAAAAAGTGCATATGGCCTACCAGTAGGGTTGCCAGATCTTCATCACTGGCAGGAGGATTTGGGGTGGAGCCTGACGAAGGCGGGGTTTGGGGAGGGACTTTAATGCCAATTTCAATTGCCAAAGTGGCCATTTTCTCCAGGTGAACTGATCTCTGTCGGCTGGAGATCAGTTGTACTAGCAGGAGATGTCCAGCTAGTACCTGGAGGTTGGCAACCCTACCTACCAGAGTAATTCACAGCTGCTTGCTTAACCATCTTGCTAGGGTTTCCAGCCTCCAGGAGGGGCCTAGAACTCTCCCAGAATTAGAACTGATCTCCAGCCAGCAGAGATTAGTTTCCTTGGAGAAAATGGCAGCTTTAGATGTTGGACTCTATGGCATTATACACAGCCGTCCCAGGTTCTGCCCCAAAATCTCCAATATTTCGCAGACCTGAGTTGGCAACCATACACCTTACTCAGGTAAAAGTCCCCTGTGCAAGCACCGGGGCATTCCTGACCCATGGGGTGACGTCACATCCCGACGTTTTCTAGGCAGACTTTGTAAATCCTGGACTAAAACTACTTGAGGTTCTGGGGCCCTAGAACTAATACAAAGCATGAAATGGACTTCATACTATTACACTTGCCTTGACCTACTTGGTAAATCTTGAAGCAGAAAGAAGAAGAATGCCCTGCTTTCTATGAACTTATGTGGGGCATGGCTACAAGGTGATCTGTGGAACTTCACTGATGTGATCCATGACTACGGTTGCCAGGTTGTCCTTTTAAATACAGAATGTATATAAAAAATTGTCCACAGATCCCACCAATAAAATAAAACTTAGTATAAAAACGACTATACATGAAGGACTAGCTTTGGACTATATCACCAAACCAGAGGCTGATTTCCTAATTAACAAATTTCCCAAAATACCAATATTTTATACCCTCCCCAAAATTCATAAAAATCTCAACCCTCCCCCCGGACGTCCCATAATTTCAGGAAATAATTCCATTACAGAACCTTTAGCACAATTTTTGGAATATCATCTTCACAGTTTTGGAACGCAGACGCCCTCGTACATTCTAGACACAAAACAATTCATTAAGGAGATTGAAGGGAAATCTATCCCAAACTCAGCATTACTAGCAACCTTGGATGTCGTATCGATGTATACGAACATTCCCTTAGAGGGTGCCAGGCACATTACTGAAATCCTGTTAACTGCCAGGAATGAACATATTCCTCCAACTCACTTCATCATGGACCTTTTAGATCTGGTCCTTGACAATAATGTTTTCCGTTTTCAAGATCAATTATATTTGCAACAGCAAGGAGTTGCTATGGGTTGCGAATGCCCCCCTACTCTGGCCAATATATACATGGTTAATTTTGAAAATTTACATATTTTTTGCAATAACCCTTTTCAATCCTGCATAACATTATTCAAATGTTTCATTGATGATGTTTTTTGTGTGTTTCAGCCAGCCCATAAATTTCCTGATTTCCTCGCGTGGATTAATAGTAGGGATCCGCATATAAAATTTACAGCTACCACTAGTTTAACTAATGTAATTTTTTGGGACATTTCAGTTTTTCTTAAACAGGATTCTCAAGTCCTGGCAGTACGGCCATTTAGAAAAGAAACGGATCGTGGAGCCTTGTTACATTACAACTCGTTTCATCCGGCACATCTTAAAAAGAATTTGCCGTATGGGCAATTTTTATGTATGAAACGCAATGCCACTGAAAACAAGGATTATGAAACAGCATCAGCTTCTCTAACTGAGACTTTAACAGATAGAGGCTTTCCCCCAGATGTCATTGAAATGTCCAAACATCGCGCAGACAGGAGAACCGAGATCAGAACTCCTGGCAGGGGGCAATAAGAAAAACAGCACTTCTGCCATTACTTCAGCCTTACAATTTAATTACAAAACTAGGGATATTCAAAATGTAATAAAACAACACTGGCATTTGGTAAAAAATATTCCAGGCTGCAGTGAACCTCCCAGATTTGGGTTAAAAAGAACTTATTCACTTAGAGATAAACTTGTTAAGTCGGATTGTCTTCCCTTGCAGCGTAATACACAGTCAGTCGGCCATTTTAGATGTGGCGACTGCAGCGCCTGTGCGCAGGCGCTGCCTGTCAAAGAATTCAAGGATATCAGGACAGGTTTTACTTTTACACTGAGACACTTTAGTAATTGTAACAGCAAATGTGTTATTTATTTAATTCGTTGCCCCTGCGGACTTTTGTACGTGGGAAAGACCAAGAGGGCTATCAAACTCCGCATCGGGGAGCACAGATCCCGCATAAGAAATTTGAATATGGAGGCGCCCCTCACGGCGCATTACAAGGATTTAAAACACTCATATTCGGAGTTACAATTTTTTATAATCTGGCAATACTATGGTAGATCTTTTATAACCAAAATTTAGATAGAATATTGGCCCAGCAAGAATCACACTTTATTTTTTTGATACTATAATCCCCAATGGATTAAATTCATATATGGATCTGTTCACACTAGTATGTGGTAACTTTTTTAGGAGAATTTCGGTAATTGTTTACACCTGTGGAATCAAGCTATTTTAAAGAAACGCGTAGCATAAGTCACTTTAGACGCCTTACCAAGTCATCCAGAATTAATGGAAGAATAAACGTCTTATTCCTAAAATGGTATGAAAGAGATATATTTTTCTATTATATGTTTCTATTATAATGTTTGTACATTTTGTATACAAGTTAGATATTATGTCGGTTTTGCATCTTCATTTTAGGTTTTATTGGCATACAGAAGCATATGAAGCTTGAAAAAATCTATGAAATGGGGATTTTACCGGAAGCCCATTGCGGTTGAAGTTATTCCGTTGCCCTGTGTCTGATACTTACCATTACTGGACTCACAAATTATTAACACATATGCGCTTGAATATAATTGTATGTATACTCTTACCCGACTGGATGTTTGAATTGTGAATATTTTACGACCTTTTGCTCTGGAATGTAAATCCTATGGGCATTGTCCTTTTATTTAGAGGCTCCTCCTTTGAATAGATCTTTTTGCAACTTGCATTGTGTATATGTGCTTTCATTGAGCTTTGTACAAGTGCATAACTTTGATTTCTCACCCCCTGTATTGTACTTGTAGCCCTCTTTTTGATTACCAGTACCTGGAGGTTGGCAACCCTATCCATGACCATCAAGTGAATACTGCAGAACTTGCTGGTGAAGGGAAATGCTGGTAGCCACACATGGTGGTTATAGGATCTGGTAACAGAGAAACAACTTGGATCCCAAGTTCTAGGCAAAAACTGCGGAATGGATTGTTTGTTGCTGTCGTTGTATGCTTAAATTTAAGAAACCGATATGCTGCTTTTCTGCCCCTAAGAGGCTTATAAGATGCTGCTATTAATGGATCCTAGCATTTTGGGAAAGGATATTAATGCTTTTGACTACAGTGTCTGTAGGCAAAGCATTGTCACATTACATTTATCTATGACTAGCGTAACACCCAAGTAACAACATCCTTTATGTTGCTGTAAAGACAATTCTGAACCCCTAAAAGCTGAATTTTGTACCCTATATACACAAGTTAGCCTGTGAATTCTATAATAATTATAATTTTGCTAACTGGAGGCTCAAAAGTACTAAAACCTCACATCTGACCACTACAATATACTAGCCTTTCCTCTCCCCTGATCTCAAGCCAGCGTTGGCCATGTCCTTTCCAGCCCCAGCTAGAGAACGGATTAACACATTGTACTTCACAGGTGGCTCAGACTGAAACTACATATTATAATACAGACTGCAGCAAACAAAAGGAACACAGTGTATAATGGCAAAGTTGCAAAATGCTAATGAGATTTTATCCTGTGGCACTGAGTTACTGTATTCAGCTGTAGTGAATTTTCTTATATTATCAGGGACAGGAAATTCATCAGTCTTTGACTTTGCATTCATCTGATGAAGGAACAGGATGAATACTAGATTCCTGTTGTGGATGTGAAAAATAGTATACAAAGGCCATTTATGCAGAGTCGATTTTGATGCTCGCTCAAAGCTCCTTTTTAAAATCTGACCTTTAAAATGCTTATTTACGGTCCCAACGCAAGAGGAGAAAGTCAAACAAATTCCATTCCCACTTGCCTGCTCCTTTGTTTGCATCGCCATTAGCAACCATCATTTGCATAGCTAACCTGCAGCTGTGATTCTTCATGCTTCCTTGAGTGGATGCTTTGAGGCGGGGCCGGAGCAAATAAAAAAGGTCATGTTAAAGGGGCTCTTAAGAAATGCAAAGCAGGTGTGTGCCGGCTTCACAGTGACTTCTGGAATGACAGTTCAGGGTGAAGAATTAAAAAACAACATGTGGGGCACTTCACCTTGGAACGCGCTGCTAATTACCAAGCACAAACTGCCATAGTAATATTGTCGAAGGCTTTCACGGTCAGAGTTCATTGGTTCTTGTAGGTTATCCGGGCTGTGTAACCGTGGTCTTGGAATTTTCTTTCCTGACGTTTCGCCAGCAACTGTGGCAGGCATCTTCAGAGTAGTAACACTGAAGGACAGTGTCTCTCAGTGTCAAGGGTGTAGAAAGAGTAATATATAGTCAGAAAGGGGTTGGGTTTGAGCTGAGTATTGTCCTGCAAAAGTATTGTCCTGTAAGTATCAAGATAATGTGCTAATGAGGGTATGGTATGTTAATATGGAACCATTGTATCCTGAAGTGATCTGTTAATGTGTGTAATCCAAAACTAATCTGTATGGCTATTGTTGAATGTTGTCTTTGTCTGGAGGTGTTTCAGGGCAGGAAGCCAAGCCTTATTCATTCTTAAACTCTCCTCTTTTCTGTTAAAGTTGTGCTGATGTTTGTGAATTTCAATGGCTTCTCTGTGCAATCTGACAAAATAGTTGGTAGAATTGTCCAGTCTTTCAGTGTCTTGGAATAAGACCCTGTGTCCTGTTTGTGTCAGTCCATGTTCAGCCACTGCTGATTTCTCAGGTTGGCCAAGTCTGCAGTATCTTTCATGTTCTTTTATCCTTGTTTGTATGCTGCGTTTTGTGGTCCCGATGTAAACTTCTCCACAGCTGCAAGGTATACGATATACTCCTGCAGAGGTGAGGGGGTCTCTTTTGTCTTTTGCTGATCGTAGCATTTGTTGTATTTTCTTGGTGGGTTTAAACACTGTTTGTAGGTTATGTTTTTTCAAAAGTTTCTCCATCCTATCAGTGACTCCTTTAATAAATGGCAAGAATACCTTTCCTATGGGAGACTGTTTTTCTTGAGTTTTCTGATTTTTGTTTGGTTCAATGGCCCTTCTGATTTCATTCTTGGAGTAGCCGTTTGCTAGCAGTGCGTGATTTAGATGGTTAGTTTCTTCCTTGAGAAACTGTGGTTCACAGATCCGTCTTGCACGGTCCATTAATGTTTTGATTATTCCTCTTTTCTGTCGGGGGTGGTGGTTGGAGTTTTTGTGTAAGTAGCGATCTGTGTGAGTTGGTTTCCGGTAGACCTTGTGACCTAACTGAAGGTTTGATTTACGGATGACAAGGGTATCAAGAAATGGGAGTTTACCCTCAATTTCCTTTTCCATGGTAAACTGAATGTTTGGATGGATATTATTAAGATGGTTTAGAAAGTCCATTAATTTTTCTTCACCATGGCTCCAAATGGTAAATGTATCATCTACGAACCTGAACCAGACTGTAGGTTTGTAAGGTGCTGATTCTAATGCTGTCTTTTCAAAATATTCCATGTAAAAGTTTGCTATTACTGGACTGAGTGGACTTCCCATAGCTACTCCATCAATCTGTTCATAAAATTCTTGATCCCATAGGAAATAACTTGTTGTCAAACAATGGTGAAATAAGGCTGTTATATCTTCTGGAAAAATCTGGTTAATCAATGAGATTGTGTCTTTAACTGGAACCTTGGTAAAGAGGGATACAACATCAAAACTGATTAATATATCCTTTGGATTGAGTCTTAACGGACTGATTTTGTTCATCAACAAAATCAGTCCGTTAAGACTCAATCCAAAGGATATATTAATCAGTTTTGATGTTGTATCCCTCTTTACCAAGGTTCCAGTTAAAGACACAATCTCATTGATTAACCAGATTTTTCCAGAAGATATAACAGCCTTATTTCACCATTGTTTGACAACAAGTTATTTCCTATGGGATCAAGAATTTTATGAACAGATTGATGGAGTAGCTATGGGAAGTCCACTCAGTCCAGTAATAGCAAACTTTTACATGGAATATTTTGAAAAGACAGCATTAGAATCAGCACCTTACAAACCTACAGTCTGGTTCAGGTTCGTAGATGATACATTTACCATTTGGAGCCATGGTGAAGAAAAATTAATGGACTTTCTAAACCATCTTAATAATATCCATCCAAACATTCAGTTTACCATGGAAAAGGAAATTGAGGGTAAACTCCCATTTCTTGATACCCTTGTCATCCGTAAATCAAACCTTCAGTTAGGTCACAAGGTCTACCGGAAACCAACTCACACAGATCGCTACTTACACAAAAACTCCAACCACCACCCCCGACAGAAAAGAGGAATAATCAAAACATTAATGGACCGTGCAAGACGGATCTGTGAACCACAGTTTCTCAAGGAAGAAACTAACCATCTAAATCACGCACTGCTAGCAAACGGCTACTCCAAGAATGAAATCAGAAGGGCCATTGAACCAAACAAAAATCAGAAAACTCAAGAAAAACAGTCTCCCATAGGAAAGGTATTCTTGCCATTTATTAAAGGAGTCACTGATAGGATGGAGAAACTTTTGAAAAAACATAACCTACAAACAGTGTTTAAACCCACCAAGAAAATACAACAAATGCTACGATCAGCAAAAGACAAAAGAGACCCCCTCACCTCTGCAGGAGTATATCGTATACCTTGCAGCTGTGGAGAAGTTTACATCGGGACCACAAAACGCAGCATACAAACAAGGATAAAAGAACATGAAAGATACTGCAGACTTGGCCAACCTGAGAAATCAGCAGTGGCTGAACATGGACTGACACAAACAGGACACAGGGTCTTATTCCAAGACACTGAAAGACTGGACAATTCTACCAACTATTTTGTCAGATTGCACAGAGAAGCCATTGAAATTCACAAACATCAGCACAACTTTAACAGAAAAGAGGAGAGTTTAAGAATGAATAAGGCTTGGCTTCCTGCCCTGAAACACCTCCAGACAAAGACAACATTCAACAATAGCCATACAGATTAGTTTTGGATTACACACATTAACAGATCACTTCAGGATACAATGGTTCCATATTAACATACCATACCCTCATTAGCACATTATCTTGATACTTACAGGACAATACTTTTGCAGGACAATACTCAGCTCAAACCCAACCCCTTTCTGACTATATATTACTCTTTCTACACCCTTGACACTGAGAGACACTGTCCTTCAGTGTTACTACTCTGAAGATGCCTGCCACAGTTGCTGGCGAAACGTCAGGAAAGAAAATTCCAAGACCACGGTTACACAGCCCGGATAACCTACAAGAACCAATGCCATAGTAATATATATGGGTTTGTGGAAATACAGTTTGTAACCTGCACATTGTCATTTGGACTCTTACTTTGATATTTTGAACATTTACAACTTGTGTACAGCATGGTGCTCACTAGCATTTTGCTAGTTTGTACGTATGGACTGTATCATAATCCCGTGGACTGTATCATAATCCCATGTCCATACACCTGCCCATGCTTCATGCTGCTAGCTAGCTTTGACAGGGGTGGGGAGAGATGGGGGGGGGGAATCTGCCTAAATATAATGGGTAGGGCAGAACTAGATGACTGCTATTTTCAGCAGCTACTATTTCGAGTTCTTTAAGAAACGGATAACATATTAAAAATGCTTGCACACATTGAGATTCAAGGTGCTGAACATGTGTGTTCTACACACTGTGGAATGTTAGAAAATTGAAGGGTCTGATTAGGATGGAAGGCGGTATGCTTCTGAACAGGGCTGGATTTAGGTTTGATGAGGCCCTAAGCTATTGAAGGTAATGGGGCCCTTTATATGTCCAGCTGTCCTTTGTCAACAACAAATTGTCGCTGTTTTTTGTGTTGAATATATGCTATATAGTAATTTATGGACCTAATAGTTATCTAAAGCCATTTGCACATAACAAAATATGTATTTTATCAAAGTAATTGTTGAACTGAAATACAATTAAGAAGAAGTATATTAATAGTGAAATAATTATTTCCTTTAAAAATTTTTGGGGGGGCCAAGAGAATGGGGCCCTAAGTTATAGCTTGTTTAGCTTATACGTAAATCTGGCACTGCTTCTGAAGACCTAAGATGTTCCTGTAGGAAGGGAAGATGATGGAAATGCTTTCTAACAAACATGGAAGACATGGCTCCAGTGAAACCTGGTGGTACAAGTATGTGTTAACTAGCCATGCAAGTATTTTTTTTTTTTAAGCTTACTGGCATTCCAGTAAGATTGTCCCAAAAGAACCGCATTAACCGTAAGATGGCAATTGGTTCCAAAACCACCAGATAACCAAAGAGGTTGGGGGTGAGGTGAGAAAAACCTTGGTATATAGAAATGTCAAGGTCAATTCCAAAAAAGCTAAAATTATATAGAATCACAGAATCTTTAATCAAATTGTAAATGTTAATAACTGTGAATAAAATCCATCGTTAGTTACATATATAGGTACCTTCCCCTAGTATTAAAAATACTTTATTTTTTGTAAAATTAAGACATGGGGATGGAGGGTTTTTCTTCTTCTTTTCAACCTCTTTGATTACCTGGTGTGTTCTGGGTTGAAAATTTTCTCCCCCACCCCTTGGTCATTTTCCAAAACCACCTGTCCAAACCTGGCAAAATAGGGATTCTTGAGCTACTGAAAGACAAGATAGATGCATGTTGTAATACACCGACTACATCCTAAAAGAGAACTGCTCTGTAGTTTCAGCGGCAGGTCAGTACGCTTCAATGGGTCTGGATAAACTGGAGAAGAAGCTGCCCATCCTTCACCAGACAGCTGACCAGGTAACGTGACTGACTCATTGCCCTTCTTCTCCCCACCCTACCACTGGATTGGCAAACTCAGGTGGTCTAGTGTAAAATAGTGACAGCAGTTCACAAGCTTCAGGGACAAACTTCCCTAATAAGGGTGTCAGCTCTGGGTTGGCAAATACTTGGAGATTTGGGGGTGTGTGGATCCTGAGGAGGGCAGAGTTTAGGGAGGGGGGGACTTGAATAGGATATAATGCCATGGATTGCACCTTCCAAAATGGCCATTTTATCCTGGGGAATGGATCTCTGTAACCAGGAAACCAGTTGTAATTCCAGGTGATTTCGAGTCACTCCTGGAGACTGGCAGCCCTATTCTCTAACCATGTCCGCCAAGGAAACCTTGCTCCAGTGCAGAGACCTCCATGGTGTTGGCTTAGAGCTTGCTTGTGCATGGTGAAAGGTGGGGGGAGGGGGCTGCCATAGAAATGAAGTCCACACAAGTTGAAAAGTTTTTATTAAGGAACTACGGTATATACGTACTATCCCTATTGGGATATTTGGTTAATATGACATAGAAGCGTAGGGTTGCCAGGTCCCTCTTTGCCAATGATGGCAGGTTTTTGGGGCGGAGCCTGAGGAGGGTGGGGTTTGGGGAGGGGAGGGACGTTAATGCCATAGAGTCCAATAGCCAAAGCGGCCATTTTCTCAAGGTGATCTGACCTCTATCGGCTGGAGATCAGTTGTAATAGCAGGAGATCTCCAGCTATTACCTGGAGTTTGGCAACCCCATAGAAGCGTGATCCTGTGTGGTAGAATAAAACTCCCAAGAACTAGATTTCAAAAGTAAAAGAAACTTAGGTTTATTCTAATAGATTCTGTTCACATTCAGGCTGCAGTTGAAAGGAGAGAGAAACCTAATCTACAGAATGCTCTCTCTATCACAAGTGGCCAGATAATCTGGCGTCACGTGTGTGGAAGTATGAGGGCATTGTTTCTACAGGGGAGACCTGTAGAGTCATGTGACTCCATGAAGAGCTGTGTGGAGAATGAAAGAAGTGAAAATCCTTTATTAAGGAACTAGATACTAGGATCCCTGACCTCGATGCCTCAGGCTGGCTAGATCTTGGAAGCCAAGAAGGGTTGGCCCTGGTTAGTCTTTGGATCGGAAACCACCAAGGAATAATAGTGCTACTGTGCGGAGGCTTGCAATGGCAAACAACCTCTCTCAGTTCTTTCCTTTGAAAATCCTACGGGGTCATCATAATTTGGCTGTGACTTGATGGCACTTCACACATGCTCAGCACAGAACTTGCTTTTCATTGCTGCTGGGTATTGCATCCACACTTCCACTAAGCTATCACCCTCCTGGTCAGTTGCTGCCACTTAAGACCCTAAGGAAGGACATAAAGTTGTATGGATACAATGGTGAGAGCTAAGGAAATAGCTGCTGCTTATGTAGGGAATGGATTCTAATGAGTAAATGAGAGCCAGCGTGGTGTAGTGGTTAAGAGCGGTGGACTCTGATCTGAGAACCAGGTTTGATTCCCCGCTCCTCCACATGAACGGTGGAGGCTAATCTGGTGAACTGGATTTGTTTCTCCGCTCCTACACATGAAGCCAGCTGGGTGACCTTGGGCTAGTCACAGAACTCTCAGCCCCCCCTACCTCAGAGGATGTCTGTTGTAGGGAGGGGAAGGGAAGGTGATTGTAAGCTGGTTCGATTCTTCCTTAAGTGGCAGAGAAAGTCGGCATATAAAGCCAACTCTTCTTCTTTTTCTTCTTAAGAGCCAAGGGCTGATTTTAGTCATGCATGTGATTGCTAAACAAGGGACTAAGTGAAAAGTGGAGTCAACTTGAAGGGTGGAGAGACCGTTTCTTGCCAGTACACTGGGTTGCTGTTGCCTGGCTTAGTAATGGTTAGACTGGTTGGTGCTTTTTTAAGGTTATTTCAGATATGCAAGAACTGGTGTCAGCAAAAGTAGCTGGTGCCAGAGAAGCTTTGGCCAAGGCAGTACGAAGTGGCAAGGAAATGAGAGTGGGTAAGATGGCCTTGAATGGAGCAGAAGCAATGCTAGAGATGTCAGAAGAGTTGCTAGACCACTACCTCTCAGTGATGAGTGAAGAGCTAGGTAAGCAAGTGCCCACCTATGTCTTATGGCCCTGTGTGGATCAAAAAATGCACGCAACAGGGCTATGGTGCACAGTACATCTTTGCAAATCCGTGGAGGAATGATTTATGAAAAGTAGACTGAACCCAAGAGCAGTGTGCCGGCATGCTCAGGCGCTGTAAAAAAGAAACCACAATCTCATGAAAACTCACGTGGTCAATAGCGCTCCATTGTCTTGGCTTGTAGGGCTGCTTCCTCCCGGACTGGACAAACCAGGAGAAGTTGCAGAGCACAAAAAACCCAAGGCTGAACAAGGAAAGGTCTTAGAAGGGCCAGAACAAAAGGAAAATCTGTGATCTTTCCTGTGTATGTCCTTCTGGCTAGAATTTAGGAAGGAAAAGTACCTGAACCTGGGCTTTGCATATTTTGGAGGGAAAACATAACCAGGCAAGAAACATAATGAAGTTATGGCCCTGGTGCTTTCCTGTCTTCCAAATTCCATGTCTGGGGGTAGGAGATTCAATAATAAAAGAAAATTAGCTACTAAGTCATTGATCTCTCCCTGGGGGTTATCAGACTTGACAAGTAAAACCGCTGAACTGACTCATCTTGTATTTGTGACTTCAGTTCTGATAAAATATGTATAGCCACGACTCTAGTACAGCCAGTGTATCTTTCAAGCTGGACTCTGATTCAGAATAAATAAGATTATAGCTCACTGAAGATGTTTCTGTCTTGTCATTTCAAGGAACAATTTGAAGGCTATGCTGTGGTTGAAGAAGAGTTGGTTTTTATATGCCGACGTTCTCTACCACTTAAGGGAGACTCAATCTGGCTTACAATCACCTTCCCTTCCCCACAACAGACACCCTGTGAGGTAGATGGGGCTGAGAGCGCTCTAAGAGAGCTGTGACTAGCCCAAGGTCACCCAGCTGGCTTCATATGGAAGAGTGAGGAAACTAATCCAGTTCACCAGATTAGTGTCCACTGCTCATGTGGAGGAGCGGGGAATCAAACCCGGTTCTCCAGATCAGAGTCCACCACTCCAAACCACTGCTCTTGACCACTACACCATGCTGATACAGAGCTATTCTATTCTACTGGAAGAGACATGCCCAAATTGGCATATTGGGAACCTGCATCCTGTACTCAGAATAACCTATGCCAAGTCCCTTCCAATGCCATGCCTAAATTCCACTGGAAACCAGAGCCAAGTGTAGGTCAGAGGGAGAGGGAGGCTGAGCTTACTTCTGTTTACTTACTTACTGTTTACTTCTCTTCTGCCCTGAATACTAGAACTTCTACATGGTAACTGCAATACCCAATTCAGGCCATGATAATGACCCATGGAAACTTACTTATAAAGATTATTGGCCCTGGATTGCAGTAAAGGGTACCTTTAAAAGCTGCTTGGCTCTAACCACTAGGGATGGTTCTAAGACAAGAGAATGCTTAATATCTACAGTCCTTGCTAAAGATGGAGCAGATCTAGAAGCCTTTAGAATGGCAAACACTGGCCCAACATTAGGGGGGAAAGGAAGGATAACGTTTTGTATTGGAGTCTATGGTAACCCATGTTTTACAGATGACCTCTTGGAAATGGCTAGGTTTCCAGCTTGGAAACGGAATGCAATAGATTAGCTGTACTGTAGAAAGTAACTTCTGGAGGGAAGAGCCATGCAGATGTGCTGCGATTGGCATGTGAATACCACTAGCCTTAATCCCGTGCTGGGAAAGTAGAATTCCTATTCTGATTTTATTAATACTGAATGTCTAAGTTTACTTTCTTTTGGCAGAAAGTCCTATTGCTTGGTGGGATTTATCCTCCAAGTCCCAGCACTCAAATCCTATTGAGTCCGATAGGATTTGCTTGCTAGAAAATATGCCGAGGAACGTTGCCTGAGGAGATGTATACAGATACCAATCACATTCTGGGAATGTGCTCCTGATATGGTTGTCTCCTTGATATTCACAGGGGCAAACATGGAGTAGGGAGAGGGGTGATAAGTGAGCTTGCATTAATAAGAAAGAGGTACTTTCCATCTTCTGTTTCAAGCCCCCTTCCCCTCGAGGCAGTCCCGGAAAGAAGCATAAATTACTTTCACTCTTGGGTGGGCATCCCAGCTGGGCTTAGGTTTGCCAGGTCCCTCTTTGCCACCAGTGGGAGGTTTTTGGGGTGGAGCCTGAGGAGGGCGGGGTTTGGGGAGAGACTTCAATGCTGTAGAGTCCAATTGCCAAAGCGATCATTTTCTCCAGGTGAACTGACCTCTATCTGCTGGAGATCAGTTGTAGTAGCGGGAGATCTCCAGCTATTACCTGGAGGTTGGCAGTCTTAGCTGGGCATGCCACTGCTTAGCTGGGAGCTACAGTCCCCTCCTGCCCACCAGAGCAGTTTTACAACATCTACATCATCATTTTAAAGATGTGCAAAGGGAGGAGAGAAATGGGGTGATCTGCCCAGTTGTCTTTACAGCAGAATTACGGACGATAGATTTATGGTACATAATGTGCTGTGAAGTTGCAGCTGACTTATGATGACCCCAGCAAGGGGCTTTCAAGGCAAATGATTAAGCAGAGGTGGTTTGCCATTGTCTTCCTCTGCAGAGCCGCCTTTGGTGGTCTCCCTTTCAACTACTGACCCTTCTTAGCTCCCAAGAGCTGACAAGACCGGGCTATGCCACGCCCCCTTCCTTTTAGCTTTACTGTGAAGAAGAGTTGGTTTTTATATGCCAACTTTCTCTACCACTTAAGGGAGAATCAAACCGGTTTACAATTGCCTTCCCTTCCCCATAACAGACCCTGTGAGGTAGGTGAGGCTGAGAGAGTGTGATTAGCCCAAGGTCACCCAGATGTTTTCATGTGGAGGAGTGGGGAAACCAACCAAGTTCACCAGATTAGCATTCGCCACTCACGTGGCGGAGTGGGGAATCAAACCCGGTTCTCCAGATCAGAGTCCACTGCTCCAAACCTCCACTCTTAACCACTACACCACTCTGGTAGACAGAAAGACTGCTGTTTACGGGTAAATCTGTACACACCCTTCAGCCAGTCCCTCAGATAACGCCACACAGTGGCGTAACTGGATACCAACAGAGATCTTTCACATGAAACTGCCCTTGAGCACAGTCACGCTCATTTCTTTTATCTTTCACGCCACATGGATTTTATTTATTTCTGTACTCTTTCAGGTCATTGCTCAGAGCTGCTAACAACAAAACAAGCAAATTCGCCCTCCTTTCCCCCTCCCATTCCCAATGCTGTTGCTGAGTGTACTGACCTCATCTTCAAGGAGAAATGTTCAGTGTCAAGGACCAATCAGGGAAGATCCAGGTGCTGTTCTGCCTAGTGATCTTCTCTTCGATGGCCAAGTTCCCTGACTTGCATCTCTCCTTCTCACCTGTTTTCATCTCTGACCAGACTGCCAGCTACCAGGGAAATGATATTTCTTCATTTTATTTCCATCATCATACTAATTAATAGCATTTTTTTCACAGAACAAAATGTGCATCCATAGAATCAGAGTCATAGAGTTGGAAGGGACCACCAGGGTCATCTAGTCCAACCCCCTGTACAGTGCAGGAAATTCACAACTACCTCCTTCCCACACCCCCAGTGAGCCCTACTCCATGCCCAGAAGATGCCCAAGATGCCCTCCTTCTTGTCATCTGCCTAAGGTCATAGAATCAGCATTGCTGACAGATGGCCATCTAGCCTCTGCTTAAAAACCTCCAGGGAAGGAAAACTCCAGGGAAGGAAAGCTCACCACCTCCCGAGGAAGGCTGTTGAGGAGTCTCAAAAAGGGTGTGTGGCTGTCAGAGAGGTTTAAAGCCTGAAGAAGCACATGGAGCTGTTCACCCGGGTGTTGAGTCCTGGACCCATGTTGGTGGTAAGGTGTCTGTGAGCTGCTCAAAATACCTTCTCAAAGTGCTGAGCAGGGCTGAACAGATGTGCTAGTTCTTGGGTTTGTAGAGCTGTCAGCCTCCAGGAGGAACCTGGAGATCTCCCAGAATTAAAGCTCATCTCCAGGTTATAGAGATCAGTTCCCCTGGAAGGTGGACTCTGTGACATGTATCCCACAGAGGTCCTCCCCAAATCTCCATGAGTTTCCTCCCCAAACCTCCATCCCCAAATATCCCAGAGTTTCCCAACCTGGATCTGGCAACCTTACAGCCCTTTGCCAGTGGAGACCTGTCAACCCTATTTGTGCTACTACTGATAATAGTTTCCTTTAAGGGGAGGGGCCATGGCTCAGTGGTAGAACATCTGCTTGGCATGGAGAAGGTCCCAGGTTCAATCCCTGGCATCTCCAGTTAAAAGGACAAGGCAAGTAGGTGATGTGAAAGACCTCTGCCTGCGACCCTGGAGAGCTGCTGCCAGTCTGAGTAGACAATACTGACTTTGTTGGACCAAGGGTCTGATTCGTTATAAGGCAGCTTCATGTGTTCAAGCTTTCCCACCTCCCCCCCCCCACCAGTAGCCTCTCCAGTTTTTTGGGGTTAAGTTTTAGCTTGTTAGCACTCACCAGGGTTGCCAACCTCCAGGTACCCCCATGTGCAAACCATAACAGTGGATAGGGTAGGGTTGCCAGTTCCCTCTTCGCCACCGGCAGGCTGTTCCACAAAGTGGGACCCAGTGCAGAGAATGCACATGGGTGGTTAGTTTCCAATCTTATTCTTTTGTAGGGTGGCACCTTCAGAAGGTTTTTACTCAGATGAGCAAAGGTGTTGAGGCGGAGCATACAGTGTTGCCAGCGCCGGGTTGGGAAATACCTGGAGATTTTGGGGGTGGAGCCTGAAGAGGGCTGGGTTTGGAGAGGGGAGTTCATCTTCCAAAGCAGCCATTTTCTCCAAGGGAACTGATTTCTATTGCCTGGAAATGAGTCGTAACAGCAGGAGCAAGCCAGCTACCACCTGGAGGTTGGCACCCCTAGGTTCAGGGCAGAGGCCCACTAGGATTTTTCCTTGTGAAATAAAAGGTCATGCCACCCCCACGTGCCGCTGTTCTGTTTGCAGGGAGCTTTTTCACAGAAGGGAACATTTCAAACCAGGGCCCCCAGCTCCCTGCCACCAATCACCTTGTTGGGAGGGGAACTTACCGGACACATAGCCCTGTGTGGCAGCGATGTTGCCAGTGATGCAGCAATATCACTTTCCGCATGAACACCAGTGACCTGGCTGAAATGCCAAACTAGGCCTCCCCTTAGGGTTGCCAACCACCAGGTGGTGGCTGGAGATTTCCCACTATTACAACTAATCTCCATCCGACAGAGATCAGTTCCCCAGGAGAAAATGGCAGCTTTGGCAATTGGACTCTATGGCATTGAAGTCCCTCCCCTCCCCAAACCCCGCCCTCCTCAGGCTCTGCCCCAGAAATTTCCCACCAGTTGCAAAGAGGGAGCTGACAAACCTACCTCCCCAGCTGCTAGGGTTGCTAGTTCGGGAAATACCTGGATATTTTGGGGATGGAGCCTGAGAAGGGCAGGGTTTGGAAAGGGGAAGGACTTAAGTGCCATAGAATCCAATTGCAAAAGCAGCCATTTTCTCCAAGTGAACTGATCTCTATTGGCTGGAGATCAGTTGTAATAGCAGGAGATCTCCAGCTAGTACCTGGAGGTTTATAAATATAATTTCCTCAGATTGCACTATTACTTCATAGTGCCTTTTCAAACAACAAAATTAAATGTACAGTATTAGAGTTTCTAAACATTGTAATATTGAGGAGGGCAGGTTTTGTGGAGCACCTCCCACCACAGGGGCTGTTGGACATCACCGCTGTGGATCATGCACAGTCTGCCGGTTCTCCCTTCCAGTAAAGAGTTTCACATAAAAAATCAAGTATTAGAAGCGCCCCTGGTGGAGCATTGGTTGAAGTGCAAACATACAGATAGTGACTTTCATTTTTTTGCGGTTTGGCAAGCAACACATAAGAAGTTCCGGAGATCTAACATAGAACGAATTTTAAGTCAGCAGGAGGCACGCTTTGTGCAACTCTTTGACTGTATATCCCCTAAGTGGTTAAACATGGCCAATGATCTTACCTCCTTCTTGTAAATTAACACCTGCACCTGGGATCGATCCTAATGAGTAATGCAGTAAGCATTTAAGTATACTGCCTGTATGGAATTCAATTGACTGGAAACAAGAAAGGATTCTAGTCGGGTTGACACCACACAAGTTACTGTGTATGAAAATTCATTTATGATTGTAAGTATAATTGTAATTATATTATATATGTGTAAAATAATTAATGTTACAATGTTTAGAATGTCAATTTATAGTTTTATTTAAATAATTTATCAACAGACCAGCATTCTGACATTACAGACAAATGCTGAGGATATGGGACGTTCTGAGGAAGGATCCAGACGTCATAAAAATATATGTCCTTCAGGGTAGCTGAAGAAATATTGAAACAGGCAAAGATACCGGAATCCTGTTCTACCCAACTGGACTCAAGGACATTTATGGATAATATATACTTTACTCAAGAAAGAAAGACACCACAAGTCAATTGCTAATTTCTGTTGAATTTTATTTATTATTTTTATGAGTATTGCCTTGTTGTATATATAATACTGTACATTTAATTTTGTTGTTTTAAAAGGCACTATGAAGTAATAGTGCAATCTGAGGAAATTATATTTATAAATATTGATATAAGTGAATTGTTAGCCTACATCTGTGATTTTTGAATACTACCAATTTACAGTTGAATTTACATTTTTTTGAATAGTACCTGGAGGTTGGCAACCCTACCTGCTGCCGGTAAGCCCCCCCCCCCACTCGGTTGCCAAGGGGTACCTGGCAACCCTCATCTCGAAAGAAGAAGAATATGGTTCTATAAGCAAAGTGAAATAAATCTGGAGTGCTTAGACAGCATCCACCCACTTGACAATTACAGTAGATGAAAATTGGGTACATAGCTAAATAGGGGCATAATCTTGACATTGTTTGTTTGCTTTGTATGGGCACAAAGAGTAGGCAGGTGTGGTGTACAGAGGGGACGTGCATAGGGTTGTCAGCTTCCAGGTGGTGGCTGGAGATCTCCTGCTATTACAACTGATCTCCAGGCAATAGAAATCAGTTCCCCTGGAGAAAATGGCCACTTTGGCAGTGGGACTCTTAGGCCACCTTTTCATTTGACTTCTGTCTGATAACATAAAGCTGCTTCACGCTGGTTTATGCCTGGGACAGTTGCCCACTGCATAGCCATTTTGCTTGTTATGGGGTTTAAGCTTTAATCCAGGTCTGAAGATCCATCCTGTGATAAGAATGTACATACAGACCCTTTGGGTGCGAATCTACTCATTCATTGCAATGATAGTAGTCTCTAAGCAATTATATAGAAGGTAAAGGTAGTTCTCTGTGCAAGCACCGGGACATTCCTGAACCGTGGGGTGACGTCACATCCCGATGTTTACTAGGCAGACTGTGTTTACGGGGTGGTTTGTCAAGGCCTTCCCCAGTCATGCTGTTGCACCATTGTAGCCTCTACAAAGGAAGATACTCAAGAACAGATCAGAAGCAGTATAGCCATCTTTAAAAAGATTAAGATGTCAATATGAATATGGGAACGAGCATGAACAAAAAAATCCTGGGTACAAGCCACACACAGAGTCTTCGGGGAGGTGGGGGAGAATTGTCCTGCCAAGTCAAAGAATTGATGGGGGGGGGGGAATTGGCCCATGAGAATTCCAAATACTTTCCACATTCTCTCTTTATTGCAGATAGTCGAAAGCAGGAGGTGGAGGAGGGAAAAAAATGACTTTAATATATATGCAAATTGTTCTCCAGGAAACATGCTGTATATCAGTTAACTTGAGCAGTTTCTGTAAGCAACATGAAGGAAAATGTCACACACAAAATCAACTGAAGATGTTGCATTTCAGCCTTCAGTTCAAATCAACGCAAAAGCAATTAAGACTTTTTTTAAAGCACAAAACTGGTGTGTGTGTGTTTTTAGTATTTTGTATCATGAAGAACTGTAGTGTTTTTGTTTGGAATTGGCCACTGCTTGTATATCATGTCCAAATAAAATAGTTTGGGTATACTAGGTTTCCTATGCCACATTCCTCCCACCCCTTCAGTCTGCAAGACCTGAGCAAGGCTGTTAACGATAGGATGTTTTGGTCATTAATTCATAGGGTCACCAAAAGTTGGAAGCTACTTGATGGCACGTAACACACACAGAGAACCTTTTTTTAAAAAAAATGTGGGATCTTTTTATATTCAGGGTCACATGAAAACATGAAGCTGCCTTATACTGAATCAGACCTTTGGTCCATCAAAGTCAATATTGTCTACTCAGTCCAGCAGCGGCTCTCCAGGGTCTCAGGCAGAGGTCTTTCACATCACCTACTTGCTTAGTCCCTTTAACTGGAGATGCCAGGGATTGAACCTAGGACTAGGCCTGTCGATTCAGTTGATCCTGAACTAGAAATCATCTGAATCCAGTCTGATTCATTAAGGATTGCCGGCTTCCATACATTCCAATGGGTTGATGGGGGGACCCCTTCCAGACCCCATAACCCGGGACCCCCTGACCCAATCTTCACCAAACCTGGGAGTTCTTGCAAGGAGAGTTCCTCCAAGCTACCTTGAAAATCTGGGACCTTCAGCTCAAAAGATGCCCCCCCCCCCAGAGCCACGGAAAGCCAAGAATGGGTTTAAATGACTTTAAATGGCCAAATTTTTCGGGAATCCCGAATTTAAACCCGAATTCCCACCTAGACAGATATAAGGGAATTCAGGATTTGGGGTTCCCCTAAAAAAAAGGTGATTTAACCCCGAATCCGAATTAAAACCATTTCCCCCCCAACAGCCTACCTGGGACCTTCTGTATGCCAAGCAGATGCTTCCACTGAGCTACTGCATGCCAAGCAGATGCTCTGCCACTGAGCTACGGTCATCTTGTTTCCAGGAAAAGCAGGTACATGTACTCACCATATTCATTTGCAAAGCATCCCAAAAGTTAAAACTGCTTTTTTTTAGGCAATGGGTTTGAGGAAAATGCTAACTAGCATGGAGGTTCAGTAACAAATCCTGAACCCTTTTATTCCTCAAATCCAACAGGACCGCTTGATCAGCGTTCGTATTCTCATGAGAGACCAACCGAAATTCCCATGTGGTGAACTCACTGTATTTTTACAGGTTTACAGGTTTTACAGGTGGCCCATTCAATTCAACCAGGGCTGGATAGTCAAACTCTTTTCTGGTGAAAAAGAACCCCCGAGACAAGACAGGCAGTGATATTGATCCCACAAATGCTCATCAAACTTTTTGTCCGTCACCCACCTCTTTAGTGAGGGAACAAAATGAACAGCTGCAGTCAAAGTTATTCTTCAGTGCAGAAGCAACAGCACAGCCTCTTTCATAAGCAGGGTTGACAGGTCCCTCTTCACCACTGGTGGGAGGTTTTGGGGGCAAAGCCTGAGGAGGGCAGGGTTTGGGGAGGGGAGGGACTTCCATGCCATAGAGTCCAATGGCCAAAGCAGCCATTTTCCCCAGGGGAACTGATCTCTGTCAGCTGGAGATCAGCTCAGCTGTAATAGCAGGAGATCTCCAGCTAGTACTTGGAGGTTGGCAACCCTATCCATAAACCAAGATTAACAGGTGATGACCACAGTCCAGCTACAGCCCTTTGGAACAATGTCCAGCCTCCAGACATTCGGTATAGCAATACCAGTGCTGATGCAAGCGAACCAAAGCCCAATTAGATTCAAACCCAGTGGAAGTTGTGAATCTGGAATCTGCAGGTACTGCCCCAGGTGGCAGCATATGTGCTGCAGCTGTCCATATTTGGCGATGATCCCAGTTTTCTGGTACCTGTTCCAGGGGGAAAAAACTATTTTGGGGAGGAGAGGTGCCTTGGAAAAGGTATTTAATGTACTAGATCTTTTATTCTTCATGGTTTCATTCATCATGTACTAGATCTTTCATTCTTCACGGTTGCATTCTGTTCCCAGCTTCTTTTGAACTCCTTTTGAACTTAAATCTCTAAGTGGGCAATGGATAGAAGAAGAGTTGGTTTTTATACACTGCTTTTCTCTACCTTTAAGGAGTGTCAAAGCGGCTTACAATCACCTTCCCCTCCCCTCCCCTTAACAGACACCTTATGAGGTAGGTGGGGCTGAGAGAGTTCAGAGAGGTAGGTGGGGCTGAGAGAGTTCAGAAAGAACTGTGACTAGCCCAAGGTCACCCAGCAGGCTTCATGTGGAGGAGTGGGGAATCAAACCCTGTGCTCCGGATTAGAGTCCATCGCTCTTAATCACTACACCACACTGGCTGTCAGGGTTGTCAACCTCCAGGTGGCATCTGGAAATCTCCAGCTATTACAATTGATCTCCAGATGACCAAGAAATTGGCTGCTTTGGAGGGTGGATTCCACGGCCTTACATCCTACTCAGGTGCCCCCCTCCCCAAACCCTGCTCTCCCCAGGCTCCACCTTCAAAATCTCCAGGTATTTCCTAACCCAGAGCTGGCAACCCTAGCAATGAATGCATCTTGTCTTAAAGCACATGCTCATAAATGCTTGAGCATGAACACTAAGGCGCTGTTCAGGGCACAGGCAGCCATTCCTCACACTGCAGCTGCAGAGGAATATTTTGAAATCTTTTTATCCAACGGAACAATCAATGACTAGGCTATGGCAGAGAAAATTAATCTAGTGTACAGTTGGAATTAGTAGAAAATATGTGGAGCTGGGGAGGAGACTCACAGAATCATAGAATCATAGAGTTGGAAGGGACCACCAGGGTCATCTAGTCCAACCCCCTGCACAATGCAGGAAATTCACAACTATCTCCCCCCCAATTCCCAGTGACCCCAACCCTCCCCCCGCCATGCAGGATCCCACAATCAAAGCACTCCCGACAGATGACCATCCAGCCTCTGCTTAAAGACCTCCAAAGACGGGGACTCCACCACCCTCCGAGGCAGCGCATTCCACCATTGAACAGCCCTCACCGTCAGGAAGTTCTTCCCAATGTTTAGGTGGAATCGCTTTTCTATTCTTTTAAATCCGTTACTCCATGTCCTAGTCTCTGGAGCAACAGAGAACAAGCTAGTTCCCTCATCAACATGACATCCCTTCAAATATTTAAACATGGCTATCATGTCTCCCCTCAACCTTCTCTTCCCCTCACTTCCCTTTGAAGTCACCTAGGAAGACCATTTTTGAAAGGCACCCCTATACCTCCCCAAAGACAAAATAGGGATATCATTTTTATCCATGGCAGGTACTAAAAAATAAAAATAAAAACTGAAGCACTGAGGATGCCAATAGCTCTGTGCCAGCGTGGCCAGCACAGTGTACTGGTTAATAGTGGTAGTTAGGAGCAGTGGACGCTGATCTGGAGAACCAGGTTTGATTCCCCACTCCTCCACATGAGCGGCGGAGGCTAATCTGGTGAACTGGATTTGTTTCCCCACTCCTCCACATGAAGCCAGCTGGCTGACCTTGGGTTAGTCACTACTCTCTCAGACCCACCTACCTCACAGGGTGTCTGTTGTGGGGAAGGGAAGGGAAGGTGATTGTAAGCTGGTTTGATTCTTCCTTAAGTGGTGGAGAAAGTCAGCATATAAAAACCAACTCCTGCCCACTTCCTTCTGCAACCCTGTTGTGCCTTCTAGAACACATGAAGCTGCCTTTTACTGAAACAAGCCCTTGGTCCATCAAAATCAGTACTGTCTACTCTGACTGGCAGCAGCTTTTCACAGTTCCAGGGATTGAACCTGGGACCTTCTGCATGCCAAGCAGATGCTCTGCCACTGAGCCACAGCCCTCCCTTCACTTAAGATGTTGGTTATTACAAAGATATAAGCTTCTTGTGCTCTGAACTCCCCATCGTTTGGCAGAAAGGAGAGCATGGAAGAATAGTTTGGGAGTACAGCAGGCTGCAGCAGTGATTGGCGAAAATGGGCCTTTTTGTCTCAAAGGTTTTTCTTCTGACAATCCAATCTTCTGGGTTCTTGTTTTATTGGAGTCCCGATAGGTAGCTTAACTCAACAGGCAGCTTGTTTAAAAGAAATCAGAGACGTAGTTCATGCTGATTAAGTTCCAGTGGAGGCCTTTGCTGTAAAGTTGTATCTACTGCAAAATCATTTGCCTCCGTAATGTAAGAGACCCTTCAGAGCACTTCGAA
Source organism: Euleptes europaea (assembly GCF_029931775.1). NCBI lineage: Eukaryota > Metazoa > Chordata > Lepidosauria > Squamata > Sphaerodactylidae > Euleptes > Euleptes europaea. Next base: position 108,352,351 of record NC_079314.1, read on the forward strand.
CATTTTCCTACATGCAGAATCACAGCTGGCTTCTCAGATCAGCACTAATCACCGAGGAGGAGTCAGTTTTCCTATGAGCTTAGCTATGGTTGCCAACCTCCAGGTAATAGCTGGAGATCTTCTGCTATTACAATGGATCTCCAGCTGATAGAGATTAGTTCACCTGGAGAAAACGGCTGCTTTGGCAATTGGACTCTATGGCATTGAAGTCCCTCCCCTCCCCAAACCCCACCCTTTTCAGCCCCCACCCCAAAAACCTCCTGTTGGTGGTGAAGAGGGACTTGGCAACCCTAAGCTTAGTTCAATACCTTTTTCAAAATTGAGAATGTGCTTCTGGACTGCTGATAGGCAGACGACGAAGAAGAAGAGTTGGTTTTTATATGCTGACTTTCTCTGCCACTTAAGGGAGAATCAAACCAGCTTAGGTGGGGCTGAGAGAGCTCTAACAGAGCTGTGACTAGCCCAAGGTCACCCAACTGGCTTCGTGTGTAGGAGTGGGGAAACCAAACCAAGTTCACCAGATTAGCATTCGCCACTCACGTGGCGGAGTGGGGAATCGAACCCGGTTCTCCAGATCAGACTCCACCGCTCCAAACCAGCGTTCTTAACCATGACACCATGCTGGCTCTCAACAGGATTAAAAAAAAAAAAAAACAGGATAAAATAGGATTAAAAAAACCAGGCAACGTTTTGTCCTGTATCTTAGCGGCCTTCAGCCTATGGGTTGGGAACCACAGGTGGATCACGAAGTCCTACTTGCTAGGTCATGAATCCTTATGAAATTGCCATATTTTGGCTCTTTTGGGGAAATACACAGCTACAAACTAAACAATATAACAAAATAATTACATTTATTTCAAGGTGTAGACAGTAAAATTGTTAAAAACTCGGGGCCTGGAATACAGGCTACTTATAAAAATCAGTTTCAGAATAATTTGTTGTGCTGTTCTTTCGCTTGTAACTTACCATACGGCACAGAGCCTTTCTTTTCTTTTGAACTGCCAGGTAGTAGCAGGAGATCTCCTGCTAATTCAACTGATCTCCAGCTGATAGAGATCAGATCACCAGGAGAAAAATGGTTGCTTTGGCAATTGGACTCTATGGCATTGAAGTCCCTCCTCAAACCCCACCCTTTTCAGGCTCCGCCCCAAAAACCTCCCACCTGGCAACCCTAGCCCATGAAGACAGTGAGGAGGTTCTATGAAAGAAAATAATTCCTCACTACCACCCGAGATTATAAAGTCACTCATGCGGCAGATTCTGTTATCAGGGGATTGTAACAGCTGCTCCAACAATTACGAAATCAATTGAAGGAGGACATAATTGAAAAAAAATAAGATCAACTTGGGATCAGAGCAGGCAAGGAGTGGGAGATTCAGGACCAGCTCTACCCCTAGGGTTGCCAGCTTCCAGGTACTAGCTGGAGATCTCCTGCTATTACAACTGATCTCCAGCCGACAGAGATCAGTTCACCTGGAGAAAATGGCCGCTGTGGCAATTGGACTCTATGGCATTGAAGTCCCTCCCCTCCACAAAACCTGCCCTCCTCAGGCTCCTCCCCAAAAAACCCAGAACTGGCAACCCAACCTCTGAATATCTCTTGCCTTGAAAACCCTACAGGGTCACCATAAGTCAGCTGTGACTTGATGGCACTTTCCACCACCACCGTATCTCAAGTTCTACAGCTCTCCTAACCATGGTCCTGGGCTTGATACCAGCAAGATCATAATTCTGGTCCCCTCTCTTCCTGTCACATGACTCTGATGCCCCACAACTTCCTCTCAGGTGCTTGCAGCTCTGTAGGTCCCGTTCTGCCACCTGATAGATCCTTTTTTTAAAAAAATAAATAAATTTTATTTTATTTAATATATCAACAAAAACAATATAATAGTAATAATAAAAAGAAAAACAAGTAATATCTCTAATTTAACAATAAAATGACTTCCCCCTCTCCCTCTTCCATCTAAAAATAAATTGCATAAACATTTGCTAACGGTGCTAATCCCAATATTATTTTAATTAACCTATTCTTGTCATATCCAACACTGGTTCCTCTGACTCAGCACTCCTTGGAGGAGGCTCATTTTCCTCACTGTTGTCAGCTGGCAGTGCTCTGAGTTGTGCTTGCAACCTAGCACTTCTCTTACTTGCTTGCTTGCAACCTAGAACTTCTCTTACATTCAAGTAGGACTGATCTACTTTTCCTGCATTGCTGCTCCAGACGCTGTGGAGGGCTGTTGTCAGATGCAGTGAGTCCCCTGCCCTGGATGGTTGTAGACATGGGGAACATTCATCTCATCATGCCTTCTCTGCCTGCTCTGCTTGCTGCGGTTCTTCCCTTTTCACTGTCTGCTGCTTCCAGGTCCTCTTCCTCAGAGGAAGCCTCAGCATGCTGACACATGACACCAATTGAGTTTCAAGGGGCTACACCAACTATTTTGCATGCGTAACTGGATGCCTGCAAAATGGCACATTCCTGGGGCAAAAAGGCAGTGGAAGCTGCTTAAAGGCAACTCCGCCCCCAGGATGCCCCCCTTGGAACGCCGGCATGAGCACTCGTGCCGAAAACACTGTCGGGGAGGCAGCTCTGGCACATGAGGCTCATGCCACTGAGCCTCTCCCCAGCACCAGCGCAGGGGTCACACTGGTTCCTATGCGGCTCTGGCCGCCCCTTCAGGATTGCACAGTATGTGTATTAACTCTTCGCCTTGCCATTTTCCCAATCTAAAGTGCTCCCCAAAGCAGTTGCTAGCTTTATTCCACCCACAATTTCCAGGGAATGTTTGAAAAGCTGAGTCAAACAAAGGTGACGAGAAATCTATATATCTAATTCTGAACATGGCCTCAGAGTGCAGATCAAAAAATCCACACAATGGGGCCATGTACAGATAGAGGAGCATTTTCTGCAGTCTTATGGGAAACCCCAGGTTTGCAGAAAAATATGAAAAAGTTAAAAAACACTGAGGGGCATTAAACCCACTAAAATTAAAGAACAAATGAGATCTCAGCCACCATTTTGGGGGTTTGCCTAGCAACCCCAGTAAAAGAAAGGTGGCAGAGATCAAAAGTATTTTGATTCTCCACTCCTTCCCAGGTTTGATTCCCCACTCATCCACATGAGCAGTGGAGGCTATGGTGAACTGGATTTGTTTCCCCACTCCTCCACATGAAGCCAGCTGGCTGACCTTGGGCTAGTCACACTCTCACAGCCCCACCTACCTCACAGGGTGTCTGTTGTGGGTAGGGGAAGGGAAAAGTGATTGTAAGCTGGTTTGATTCTCCCTTAAGTGGTAGAGAAAGTTGGCATATAAAAACCAGCTCCAACTCCTCCTCCTCCTCCTCCTCCTCCTCCTCCTCCTCTTCTTCTTCTTCTTCTTCTTCTTCTTCTTCTTCTTCTTCTTCTTCTTCATTAAATTCATTTTTATTACACTATTCCTTTAAGGATTTCGGGGTGGTACATATCACCACCCTCCATTTTATTCTCACAACAGCCCTATGAAGTAGGTTAGAGTGACTGGCCCAAGGTTACCCTGCAGGCTTCCATGGCAGATTTTATTGGTGGCAGTCCCCTCTTACACCCTCAGTTGTCCCTCCTCAGATTCTATCAATACATACTTTTTTCCAATACTCCATATGATGGAAGCAGGAATTCTACCAAACCAGACATTTGTCCATTTTTAGTTATTGGTGCACATTAGGGCTGTTGATTCAGTTCGGTCTGAACCAAAAAACAGCTGAATTTCCCGCAATTCGGCGGTTTTTTGGTTCGGACGAACCAAACTCAAAAAGGGGGGAAACCGGGGAGCCGAATTCGCCGAGTTCGGGGTGTTCCTGAATAAATCCAGCGAATTCGGCCCCTTTAAACAGATCTGCGCCTTCCAGCTGGAAGTTTAAACAGATCTGCGGCCTCCCGGTCTTGCCAGCCCCCCGCCAGCCCTGCCGGGACTCCCTTTAAACAAGCCCCTCTGTGCTGTCTGCGCAGGCAGCGCAGAGGGTTTCCAGACTGTATGGGGCCAAAGGACCACTCTAGTTTCATCCTGCTGCCTGCGCAGAAAGCGCAGAGGGTCTTGCCAGCCCCCCACCAGCCCTGCTGGGACTCCCGGCAGGGCTGGGGGGGGTCTGGAAACCCTCTGCGCTGCCTGCGCAGACAGCACAGAGGGGCTTGTTTAAAGGGCCCCCCACGCACCTTCAGGGAATGCCCCTGAAGGCGCGCGGGGGGGGGCAATTTTTCCCCCGAACTCCGGATCCTCCCGAATTTCCGGGGATCCGAAGCGGGGGAGTTCAGACTTCGGCATGGTCCGAATAAAAACGGGCCGAATTTTGCCGAAGCCGAACTATACCAAAAAAATTTTCAACAGCCCTAGTGCACGTTATATTTTTTCTATTAAAATATGAGAACTCACAATTTATAGTATACATCATTTAAATATACTAACACAAATATTTATGATAATTTACAAAACCAAAAGTTCATATTCTTGCATCTCTCTTTTTTTATACTGAAAACAAAGAGAATGTCATCAACAATAATGTCAACCACAATATTAGCACACATTACTATATCATCCGCAAGCTGGTTGACTCCCTAAACCTTGCCTGTAAGAATAAACATCTGTTACACTATGAAAAGGGGTTCTCTGTTTTTCACTTATTCCAGTTGATTGGGTTTTTCCCAGGCACACTTAATGGGGATGAAGTTGGACGAAGTGGCCAAGACTCATTCCAAGAAAGACTGAGGGATAATTTTACACAATCAGATTTGGCACAGTTGGATGAAACTAGAGTGGTCCTTTGGCCCCATACAGTCAAATCTGTGCATGGTTATAGGAGGTATTTTAATGGATCTTTCCCAGTTACAGATCAGGAGAGTGTTCATTGTTTCCAGTTTTATACTTTCTGTAGTCCAATAGGGTCACTATAAGGACATAATTGAAGAGACTGTATTTGTGGCAAAGGAATTTGTTTGTGCATGTGGGGAGGGAGGATCTCTCTTTTTATTTATTCTCAGAATTGAAATAAACCACAAGGGTCATCTGGTCAACCCCCCTGCTAACACAGGAACTACAGCTATAATATCCTCAACGAGTAGGTATCCAATTGATACTTAAAAGACTCCAACAACAAAGAATCCATCACCTTGCAAGGGAGAATATTCCAGTGTCGAACACATCCCACCATCAGGAAATTCTTCATCACGGTTTAATGAAGCTTCCTTTGCTGGAGTTTGTATCCATTACTCCGAGTCCTGTCATCCAACACAACAAAAAACATATTCACCCCGTTTTCAACATGGCGTCCCTTTAGGTATTGGAGGGGGGCAATCATATCACCATGAAAGTGCCTCTTTGACAATGTAGAGATTCCCAACTTTTTCAGCTGCTCTTCATAGGACATGGTCTCCAGGCCCCACCTGGAGGTCGGCAGCCTTAGTCTGCACACTCAACCCTTCTCAGTTTTCCTTGCCTTCACTGGGCCCTAACAACATTAACATCACAGCAACACTATCTACAGAACATGCGCTGAAGCAGAGTCAGAGATTTGTCCAAATTCCCCCGTAAGCCTTATTGTTCAGCTGGAATTAAGGTGCGCATATCTTCAGTCTTAGCCTGAATTCTTTATCTGCTGGATTTTTTTTAAAAAAATAAAGAAATACTATTAACAAAACACCGCTGCTGTTAAGTGACAGAATGTGCTAGTACAGAAATTTGGCCTGCATGACCTAGGCGAACACACTTTCCTCGCAAGATGTTATCATAAATTTGTAAGTGACGAGCAGGCAGCGAAAGCACCCTTGGCTTCATGCTTGCCGAGAGATCAGTTATGAATCTGAACAGAGAGGTTCGAAATGGGTCACGCTGGAGAGGATTTGCTATGCTGAGTTTTCCAAAGGCAACGTGGAATGAGGGGGCGCCGGGGTGGGGGGGGAGTGTTTGGAAATGTAATGAATACATTTCATGTTTGACGTGCCAAGATATTCTGAAAACAGGTGCCTTCCAAAAACCTTCTGACCTGGTCTCCAAACCCCTCACTAGCTTTGTTGTGCTACGCTGGACTCGTTCCAGTTATCGAAATCCAGTTTGTCAGTTTCAGTATTCTTTTTATAAGGCATTGTTTTAAATGCGTAGACCAGGGCTGCCGAGAGCCACCACAGACCTTCAGAAAAAATGCTCTGCATGCCCCCGAACACCTTCCAAACTCAGCTCAAAAGAATATGAGGACAAATCATATGACTTAGCACAAATATGCAACAACTGGCTATCTCTATGTGCACAATACACCCCCTTTCTGTTTCTCACGTTAATATATCATATTTCCTCCAGGGAACTCAGGGATATGTACAAAGTCATTCTCATTTTATCCTCAAAACTACCCTGTGAGGTAGGTTAGGCTGATAGATTGTGATAGACATTGGGGACGTTCTGGCATTTGGGCAAAACTTTATGGTTTAACCCTAGGGGTTTGCCCAAATGCTAGAGTGTCCCTGGCATTCCCAGCTACGCACTGAAATGACTTCAAGATGTAGGGGAATGATATCAGTGTGTCACGACGACGCTGATCCCCCCCCCCCCGGTTGCCTACTATTTCCCCCCTCCTGGCCAGCTGAGTGGCAACGGGGAGCCCCCTCTGGGGGTGCGGCATCCCCTCCACCAGTGGGGGTAGGGTTGCCAACCTCCAGGTAGTAGCTGGAGAGCTCTTGCTATTACAACTGATCTCCAGCCGATAGAGATCACTTCACCTGGAGAAAATGGCCGCTTTGGCAAATGGACTCTATGGCATTGAAGTCCCTTGCCTCCCCAAACCCTGCCCTTCTCAGGCTCCACCCCCAAAAACATCCTGCTGGTGGTGAAGAGGGACCTGGCAACCCTAATTTCATGGTACTTTATGATAGTTACCAGTGGTCAGAACTCATAAACAGCTTAATTGTTTAGATTGTTTGGCTGTAGATCACCCAGAAGGCTGAGTGGGGATTAGATGCCGGTTGTCCCAGCCCTGAATCCTGGTCCGTGCGATGGTTGTCAATTACAGGTTGAGAAATTCCTGGAGATTTGGGGGTGGAGCCCGGAGGAGGGCAGGGTTTGGTGAGGGGAGGGACGTCAGCGGGGTATGATGCCATGGAGTCCACCCTCCAAAGCAGCCATTTCCTCCAAGGGAACTGATCTCTGTCATCTGGAGATCAGTTGTAGTTCCAGGAGATCTCCAGCCACCACCTGGAGGTTGAGCAATCAAAATATACACCACCACACTATTACACACAGTCAGGAACTTAGTATGGAGTCACCTAGTTAATTTCAAGTCAATCACAGACACAAAGTAATCCAGAACTTGACAATTTATCACATAGGTGCAAAAGTGCAAATGTGCAGTGAAAGACTTACCACATACAATTCTATATACAATCCTATGTTCTCAATCCTATAAGGTTACAATCTCCACAATTTTCTCTTGAGTAATCTTCACAAAGGTAACTGGAGAGCAAAATTCAAAAAGTCCCGTGAGGGTAAGGTTTCAATAGTATTTCTAGAAGAATGAAGAGGGGGACGATCGTTTCAGTTCTTCTTCAGCCCCTTTTCAGGGCCACATACTATATATATTTTGTCAAAGTTCCCACTCAGGGTATATCATTTCACATACGTGGTTGCTCAGATGCTGTTATCTGTTCCCAAAGGGATAGAAAGTGCATGGCTGCAGCTTTATCCTGAATGGAAAAATGGAGATAAGTTGTGAACATATACATTTGAATTAAACTGAAAAGGGGCTGAAGAAGAGCTGAAACGATCGTCCCCCTCTTCATTCTTCTAGAAATACTATTGAAACCTTACCCTCACGGGACTTTTTGAATTTTGCTCTCCAGTTACCTTTGTGAAGATTACTCAAGAGAAAATTGTGGAGATTGTTACCTTATAGGATTGAGAACATAGGATTGTATATAGAATTGTATGTTGTAAGTCTTTCACTGCACATTTGCACCTATGTGATAAATTGTCAAGTTCTGGATTACTTTGTGTCTGTGATTGAATTGAAATTAACTAGCCAACTCCATACTAACCACCTGGAGGTTGGCAGCCTTAGTTTGCACACTCAACCCTTCTCAGTTTTCCTCGCATTCACTGGGCCCTGTCAACATTAAGATCCCAGCAACGCTATCTACAGAACATGCTCTGAAGTTGTGAGTCAGAGATTTGTCCAAATTCCCCCGTAAGCCTTATTGTTTAGCTGGAATTAAGATGCGCATATCTTCAGTCTTAGCCTGAATTCTTTATCTACTGGATTTTTTAAAATAAAAAAATACTGTTAACAAAACACTGCTGCTGTTAAGTGACAGAATGTGCTAGTACAGAAATTTGGCCTGGATGGCCTAGGCGAACACACTTTTCTCGCAAGATGTTATCATAAATTTGTAAGTGACGAGCAGGCAGCGAAAGCACCCTTGGCTTCACGGTTTCCGAGAGATAAATTATAAATAAGAACAGAGAGGTTTGAAATGGGTCAGGCGGAGAGGATTTATTAAGTTTTCCAAGGCAACGTGGAATGAGGGGGCGCTGGCGGGGTGGTGGCTGGAAGTTTAATGAATACATTTCATGTTTTGCGTGCCAAGATATTATGAAAATAGGTGCCTTTTGAAAACCTTCTGAAACCAAGGTTGCAAGGAGCTGCGCAGACACATTTGACAAACAAAAGATGGGTTAACCGCTTTTACTGTGTCTGTAAAGTGCCGTCGAGTCGCAGCCGACTTATGGTGACCCCTTATAGGTTTTCATGGCAAGAGACTAACAGAGGTGGTTTGCCAGTGCCTTCCTCTGCACAGCAACCCTGGTGTTCCTTGGTGGTCTCCCATCCAAATACTAACCGGGGCTGATCCTACTTAGCTTCTGAGTAGGGGTACCAGGTCCCTCTTCACCACCAGCAGGAGGTTTTTGTGGCACAGCCTGAGGAGGGTGAGGTTTGGGGAGGGGAGGGACTTCAGTGCCATATAATCCTATGCCAAAGAGGCCATTTTATCCAGGTGAACTGATTTCTATCAGCTGGAGATCAGTTGTAATAGCAGGAGATCTCCAGCTAGTACCAGGAGGTTGGCAACTCTACTTCTGAGATCGGATGAGATTGGGCTATACCATGCTGCCTTCCCTCCCACCTAGGGTTGCCATGTTCCTCTTCGCCACCGGCGGGAGATTTTTGGGGTGGAGCCTGAGGAGGGTGGGGTTTGGGGAGGGGAGGGACTTCAATGCCGTAGAGTTCAATTGCCAAAGCAGCCATTTTTCTCCAGGTGATCTGATCTCTATCGGCTGGAGATCAGTTGTATTAGCAGGAGATCTCCTGCTACTACCTGGCAGCTGGCAACCCGTCCCACCTCTTTTATTATGATCCACCAAAACATCACAGAACGGTGCGCAGGTTTTTGAATGCCTACAATATTAGGCTGGCAGTTCAGTAGAGAGAAAAAAAGGGGTTGGGGGTAGAAAATAAGCTGTTTTGAGGTATGATGGTAAAATCTTAAAACAGAAAAGATTCAAATATCAAGAACAGCTTGTTCAGGTGAAGATCAGATAGTGTGGAAATGCAGACAATGTAATATACTTCTTCACTCATGGTTATGATCAGCCACATGTATAATTAAGGTTCGGAAGGAATTAGGATTGCCAACTTTTCCACTTTTCTTGCTCCTGTGCTTTTGACAGCAGCCTGATATGCAGAAATACAGCAGGGGAAGCTCCCTCAACACACTGCCAAGACAACAAAAGTTTTCACTTTCTTATTGTTTGCATTCCAGGTGTCTGTAAAGAGCACAGGAGCAGTGAAAAAGTGGCAACCTGAGATCAGATCCACAATCACCAGGATGGAGGAGTGATAGGGTTGCCAGGTCCCCTAGGGTTGCCAGATGCCTGGTAATGGGGGGCAATTGCCCACCAATTGACAGGCTTGCTCGCCGCCCCTCAGCTGGCTGGTGGGGGGAAGCAGGCCAGCTAAAGGGGGAGATGATTGACACACGTGTGCAGCAGCACACGGCACAATAATGTCCCTTCTGGGGTAAACCTGGAAGTGATGGGGACGCTCTAGCTCATCCCTCAAAAAACTATGGAAATCATAGCATTTTGGAGGAATATGCTAGAGCGTCCCCTCTGGGTTTGATGGGGACGCTCTAACACATCCCTCTGAAAAGTCTATGGTTTCCATAGAGTATTTTTGAGGGATGACCTAGGGTGTCCTTGTTGCTTGTGGGTTTACCTCAGAAGGGACATTATTGTGCATGCACGCTGCACGCTCACGAATCGGCCTAGGGTTGCCAGGTCCCTCTTCGCCACCGGTGGGAGATTTTTGGGGTGGAGCCTGAGGAGGGCGGGGTTTGGGGAGGGGAGGGACTTCAATGCCATAGGGTCCAATTGCCAAAGCGGCCATTTTTCTCCAGGGGATCTGATCTCTATTGGCTGGAGATCAGTTGAATTAGCAGGAGATCTCCCGCTACTACCTGGCAATTGGCAACCGTAAATCGGCCCCACCCCACCAAAGCTCCCACCGGTGGAAAGGAGAACCTGGCAACCCTACCCTGGCACTGGTGGTCGGGTAGGGGTAGGGCTGCCACCTCCAGGTTGGGAAACTCCTGGAGATTTGGGGTTGGAGCCTGGGAAAGACAGGGACCTCAATGGGTTACAGTGCCATAGAGTCCACCCTCCAGATCAGCCATTGTCAAAGTTCCCCTCCAGGGGAACTGATCTCTGTTGTCTGGAGATCAGTCGTAATTCCAGGAGACCGAGGCCCCGTCTGGAGGCTGTTAATCCTAAGGGGGTACACTGCCTTCCCCTGTAGTGTGAGGCATGTCTCTTTTGTCTCTCACAATCGATTAAGGTTCGGAATGGACCCTTACAGTGTACTGGAAAACTTTCTAAGCATAAACTGATCAATAGCATAAAAGAGATTCTGGAATCTTCTCAATTTCAAGGATGCCAGAGCCATTCATGTGCCTCCGGTCCTCCATTTTGGACTTTTGAGTACCTTAGATTTTGCTAGAAAAAAAGCTTCTTGAAAACAGGCCATCGAACATGTCAGCCCGCCTGAGAAGAAATAAGAGAAAGGTGACCTCGAGTGCTGTTCTTGGCAGAGGTATACCCTTTTAAGCGGTGCAAAGGACTTACGAGGGTATAACCTTGCTTGGATGGCACTATAACTCAGCAGCTTTCCTGGGGCGATTCTAGACGTGAGGGTGTCATTTTCATCATGTGTTTAAAACATGGAATTCCCCAGTCCTACAGAGAGAGGTATATGCTTCTGTGGGGTCTTGGGGCACCCAAGTGAAGAGAGAAACCCATGTGTGTGCAAAGGCCATCAAGTTGTCGTTATGGCAATCTCATAAGGTTTTCAAGGCAACAGAGATTCAAAGGTACTTTGCCATGGCCTGGCTCTGCATAGCAACCCTGGGCTTCCTTGGTGATCTCCCATCCAAGTTCTAGCCAGGGCTGACCTTACTTAGCTTCTGAGAACTGGCTAGCCTGGACCATCCAGGTCATACCTTGCTTAGAAGTCAATGATATAGAACGGGCTAAGTCAAACAAGACGTGGTCACTACTAAATCCTAAACAACCCATATTTTGAGCATATCTGACACTGGGATGGGCTTGTATGCTATTAATATCTGTGGACATTTTGAAGACTGTCCATTGGAGGTGCGGTCCTATGCATGCTTACCTGTAGGGTTGCCAACCTCCAGGCGGTGGCTGGAGAACTCCCGTTATTACAATGGATCTCCAGGCAACAGAGATTAGTTCGCCTGGAGAAAATGGCCGCTTTGACAATTGAACTCTGTGGCATTGAAGTCCCTCCCCTCTCCAAACCCCGCCCTCCTCAGGCTCCACCTCCAAAATCTCCAGGTATTGCCTAACCTGGAGCTGGCAAGCCTACTTACTTGGGAGTACGCCCTACTGAACATGGTGGGGCTTGCTGCTGTGTGTAGCCATGCACAAGGCTCCCACAGTGGTAGGTCTTGGCTGCGTCCCCCTCCAGTGGCTTCCCAGTTGATCAATCTGTCCTCTCAGTTGCCAAAACAGACTCAAGAGCAAGGTGCAGAAGAAACCGCAGCTATTGCTAGGCACCTTGCAGTGTTGTACCCATTTCTTCCCCCCTTTCAAAAGGCTAGCTTTTTTACTATTGCAAAAGAAGAAGAGGAAGAAGAAAAAGAAGAAGAGGAGGAGGAGGAGGAGGAGGAGGAAGAGTAGTAGTAGCAGTAGTAGTAGTAGGAATTGGTTTTTATATGCTGACTTTCTTTACCACTTAAGGAAGAATCAAACTGGCTTACAATCACCTTCCCCTCCCCACAACAGACACCCTGTGAGGTGGGTGGGGCTGAGATAGCTCTAAGAGAGCAGTGACTAGCCCAAGGTCACCCAGCTGGCTTCATGTGGAGGAGTGGGGAATCAAACCCGGTTCTCCAGATTAGAGTCCACCGCTCCAAACCGCCGCTCTTAACCACTACACCACGCTGGCTCTCAAAAGCCAAACGTTTCTTATGAGGAGCGTTTCTACATCCCAGACGTAGGACTTCCAGCAGTGCTTCATGCAGAGTCTCTAACCAGAGAGGACGGTGGTGTCTATTGAGCCGAACGGTTGTGAAAACGGTGCGCGCCTCTCTCCTCTGTCGTGAATCCCAGAGCATCTGTCATGCCCTTATAGGCCACGCGTTGGTCTCAGTTCGTTTCTGGAATCCGACGACTTTTTACAGATGAGGGGAACTCTTGCCATCGCACGTCCTTTTCACCCACACATGTTTGCGCAGCGGTTCCTATGGTGATGTGTTTTGCATAGCTTTCCCCTTTCCTGTATTTGATGTCCATTTGGAACGAACGGTTATGACAAAGTTTGATTTCTTGCTGTCTTGTCGCCTAAACCCCGATTCTTTGCCGGGGGGGGTGGGGGGTGGGGGGAAGCTTTTGCAGCTTGGATTGGTTTTGCCTTCTATTTCCTGTTTGCACAGTCTGCATGGGAAGATAATAAGAGCCTGGCGAAGCCTGTTTTGGTCCTCAGCAGGGTGTGCATGCGGCAACAGGGAATGTACAAGCAAATCGATTGTGCTGAGATTTCTTATTAACTCGCTCAAGAGCCGTCAGGATTGATGGGAGGGGGAGAGAGAGGATGGGCAGTGCCAGCCCTTCCCACCAATCGCCATACTGCGATCCCTGCCAAGAAAACATGCTTGAAAAAAATGGAATTTATCCTGCTTGCCATTTGTGTTTTCTCTCGAGCCAGGCTTGCGGTTTGTTCACAATTTAAAAGACATTTATTTATTTTGATTTCATGCCTTTCTCCCCAAATTGGGGGGGGGAGTGGCTTACATCATCATTCTCCTCTCCTCCGTTGTATTTTCACAACAACCATGTGAGGTAGGTTAAGCTGAGAGTGTGTCTGGCCCAAGGTTATGCAGCGAGAGTCCATGGCACAAGGGGGGGATTTGAACCTGGGTCTTTCAGATCCTAGTCCAACACTCTTAACCACTACACCACACTGGCTCTCTTAAAATTTAAGATTTAAAAATACAGAAGAGGGTGACCAAGATGATTAACGAATTGGAGCTTATTTCCTTTGGGGAAGGTCTAAAGAGTCTGTGACTTCTCCGTTTAGGAAAAAGGCAGCAGGGGGAATGACAGAGGTTCATAATGCTATGCATGGGTAGAGAAAGTGGATAGAGGAAACTATTCTCACTCTTCCAAAATACTAGAACTCGGAGGTACCCAATGAAGTTAATGGGCAAAATTAAATACTTCTTTACTCGACGAATGATTAAAACATGGGATTCACTGCCAGAAGATGTACTGATGGAGCACAGATGGATTTAAAAAACCATTGATGGGCTTTAAAAGTCAGATGTATGCAGAAGAGATATCAGTGGCTACTAGCTATGGTGACGAAAGGGAATCTCCCTATTCAGAGGCAGTAAACCTCGGAATAGCAGTGCTGGGAGGCAACATCAGGGAACATCACCAGGTACCTCATGGCCATAGGCCAAGGCCAGGTTAGGGTTGCCAACCTCCAGGTACTAGCTGGTGATCTCCTGCTAGTATGTAATGGGAAAGGTGGTCATAAGGACTTAAGAACATAAGAAAAGCCATGCTGGATCAGACCAAGGCCCATCAAGTCCGGCAGTCTGTTCACACAGTGGCCAACCAGGTGCCTCTAGGAAGCCCCTAAACAAGACGACTGCAGCAGCGTTATCCTGCCTATGTTCCACAGCACCTAAGATAATAGGCATGCTCCTCTGATCCTAGAGAGAATAGGTATGCATCATGACCAGTATTCATTTTAACTAGTAGCCATGAATACCCCTATCCTACATGAACATGTTCACTCCCCTCTCTGAGCCTTCCAAGTTGGCAGCAATCACCACATCCTGGGGCAGGGAGTTCCACAATGTAACTATGCGTTGTGTGAAGAAATGCTTCCTTTTATCTGTTTTGAATCTCTCACTCTCCAGCTTCAGCAGATGACCCCGCATTCTAGTATTATGAGAGAGGGTCCTGCAGATACAACTATCCCAGACATTAAGGGTTTTAAATGTCAGTACTAAAATAGTTGGGTCCTTTCTAAAACGTTGAATGAGCGGAACATGGGGTCTAGCGGTTCTTCCGATCAAATCGGCATGAAAGCCTGTTTCCTTTTTTGAGACTTGATGTCACGCAGACGGTTCCTCGTTCCCTGCACCAATTCCTCATTATGGGTCTTCTTGTACTACTGGCGTTTGGCTTATTAACTTCAGACTCGGCCCAGACTCTGTCGTAACCAGAAGAGAGCTATTGATGCTTTAATGAAAATACGTGGTGGGTACATAAAGCTGCATCCGCTGCAATTATTTCAAATAATAGGAAAAAATGAACTGGGAGGAAAAGGCTGCCATGTTTCATTATTAGGAAATCTCATATATATGGTAATCATGTAGAACACGTTCATCCCGCCACTTGTCCTTTACCATTCGTGCGGCTTTGTCTCCTCTGGGGTAGTAGGAGGGAAGGGACTGGAGTGGCTCTCAGCAATCCTCATCTCATATTGATGCAAGCATCTGTTATTTTTTATTTTTTTTGTATTTTGGCCTTGGAATGCTTTGGGGCGCACCCGGCACTTGAGAATTGGTGGCGCACCAGCCAGCATGAACATAAATGTCATTAAAACTTCGAAAGAGGAAGTAGCCCCGGACGGTTAGATCCCGCAGAGCTATTCTGATAATAGCGGCGCTTTCTTCTAGCACAGCATCAAGGGCAAGCTCTTTGGTGCTGCTGGAACCGTGGGATCCAACCCCACAGCTGCCATAGATCAGTCCTTCACCAGTGAACATCGAGTTGTACATCAGGTGTCTACGGTCCAGCATTTTTGTCCTCCTACAATGATTTTTCACATGTACCTAGAGTTTCAAGGGCTGCCAGAATAATTTATGCAGAAGAGGCAATTTAGAGCATGTCTTTTTTGCAAAGCATCTCTAAGAAGCACTTTGATAGTGGAAAGTGGTGTCAAGTCACAACCAACTTCTGCAAACCTGCTGGGTTTTCAAATAGGGTTGCCAGCCTCAAGGTGGTGGCTGGAGGTCTCCTGCTATTACAACTGATCTCCAGCATGTTGTGAGAGCCAGCGTGGTGTAGTGGTTAAGAGCGGTGGTTTGCAGTGGTGGACTCTAATCCGGAGAACCGGGTTTGATTCCCCACTCCTCCACATGAGCGGTGGACACTAATCTGGTGAACTGGATTGCTTTCTCCACTCCTAAACATGAAGCCAGCTGGGTGACCTTGGGCTAGTCACAGCTCTCTGAGAGCTCTCTCAGCCCCACCTACCTCACAGGGTGTCTGTTGTGGGGAGGGGAAGGGAAGGTGATTGTAAGCCGGTTTGATTCTTCCCTAAGTGGTAGAGGAAGTCGGCATATAAAAACCAACTTCCTCTTCTTGCAGGTGGAAGATCAGATTCCCAGGAGAAAATGGCTGCTTTGAAAGGTGGACTCTATGGCATTATACCCCATTGGAGTCTGTCCCCACCCCTCCCCAAACCCTGCCCTCCTCAGGCTCCAACCCCCAAACCTCCAGGTATTTCCCGACCTAGAATTGGCAACCCTAACACAATTCCCAATTCTGCCATGGGAAATTGCTGGAGAAGATTTGAGGGAAGGCTGGGGAGAGCAGGGTTTGGGAAGGGGAGAAGCTTCACTGGGCGTTAATACTACAGCCTCCAAAGCAGCCGTTGTCTCCAGGGCAACTCAACTCTGTAATGTGGAGATAAAATGTATTTCCAGAGATCTCCAGGCACCACCTGGAGGCTGGCAAGTAGAGTTAAAAACATCCAGGTAGTGGCTGGAGACCTTTCGCTAGTACAACTTTTAAAAAAAAAATAATATTATTGGGTTATACATTATATTTAAATCCATACTATGTTGTACATTCCCCCCCCCCCAACATTTTCACACCAAAATCTTTAACCAGGAGCACAAGTTTCTAAATTTCTTAGTTATATTAGGGTTGACTTCCTCGCATTTTATCCAGTTCAAGTACAGAGACCACTTGTCCTTTATTTCCCTTATTTTACTATCCCACGGTGAATATTTAGCCAATCTTTTGCTAGTACAACTGATCTCCAGATGACAGGGATCAGTTCCCCTGGAGAAAATGGCCACTTTGGAGGAGGAGGAGGAGGAGGAGGAGGAGGAGGAGGAAGAAGAAGAGTTGGTTTTTATATGCCACCTTTCTCTACTATTTAAGGAAGAATTAAATTGGCTTACAATCACCTTCCCTTCCCCTCCCCACAACAGACACCCTGGGAGGTAGGTGAGGCTGAGAGAGCGTGACTAGCCCAAGGTCACCCAGCTGGCTTCATGTGTAGGTGAACAAATCCAGCCTCCGCCGCTCATGTGGAGGAGTGGGGAATCAAACCTTGGCTAGACATTTCCCCAGTGCTGGGGGCCTTCCAATGGGCATAATGAAGCCTAGTGTGGTTAGACCTCTCTGCCAGTGGCCAAAGTATACCGTATTCTGGCATTTCGATCGAGCGGAATGAAACGCATTTGCTCTGAGCCAAAAATATTTGGAGGGGATTCAGTGGTTGCATCTGCTTATCTGTTCTGCATGTGAGTCTCTTTCCAGTTTCAGGCACAAATATTACATTAGCCCGAGAGAATGTGTTGAGCTGATCCAGGAATCGTTTTTGGGCATAACAGTAGAGGCGAGCAGGCCATAGGCAGACAAAGTTGCTGTTTTGTCAAATTAGGAATGACATTGTATGAATCTACGCGATTATGTCTTTTAAAAAACACATTAGTTCTAAACAGCCTTGGCGATAACTACACTTTGCTGGTGATTTGCCCAGAAGGGCTGTGAAGAGAAATATAAACTGTATGGCAAACAAGCCCACAGGAAATGCAAATATTATTATTAAGGCTGTTGACATGGGGTTGAAATGTGTTATTAAATCTCTAGTTTTGACTCCAGGGCGGCACTTCATCTCTTGGTTATTTAGTCTGCAAAGATTAGTGTCTAGCGCACCGAGAAGTGGTTGTCACCTAAATAATCCAAAGTGTTATTATGGCAACTGGTTTGTCTCTTAGTGCGCCATCACGGGTTACCAGCACATAACAGGGGTTATGGCTGACAGAGTGGCATGTATCTGGACCTTCAGTCTTTAGGAATTAGTCAAGCTCGATAAATATATTAAAGTCGACAGAATCCAAAACAAAAAAGGTCTCTAGGACTTCCAGCCACTGTGGTGCTAACACAAAAGTTTCTCCCACTTTGGGAACAAGCATCTAGCGTGTTGTAAAGTTTCTCCCAAGCTTGACTTAAAAAGCAGGGACAAGAAGAAGAAGAAGAAGAAGAAGAAGAAGAAGAAGAAGAGTAGGAGTAGGAGGAGTTGGTTTTTATATACTGACTTTCTCTACCACTTAAGGAAGAATCAAACAGGCTTACAATCACCTTCCTTTCCCCTCCCCACAACAGACACCCTGTAAGGTAGGTGGGGCTGAGAGAGCTGTGACTCGCCCAAGATCACCCAGATGGCTTCATGTGTAGGAGTGGGGAAACCAACGCGGTTCACCAAATTAGGCTCCACAGCTCATGTGGAGGAGTGGGGAATCGAACCCGGTTCTCCGGATCAGACTCCACCGTTCCAAACCACCGCTCCTAACAGCTGCACCACGCTGGCTCCACAGGGGGCTGTGCCGACAGGTTCATCTAAGGGGCTTCAGCAATGGTATTAGATCAGGGGCCCCCAACATGGTGCCTGCAGACACTTTTCTTGGTGCCCTCCACGTATTTTTAGAAAGTAGGTGGGGCTAGGTGGGGTGGGCGCCCAGCAAAGCTTCTGATTGACTGTGCAGATTGAAAGGCATCCTGTTAAACAGAGCTTCTGTCTGGATGTTGAAGAGTTACTATCATAGTTATATATAACCTCGCTCCCTGTCATTTTCTGGTTGGCTCCGCCTCCTGCGGCAGCCATTTTGTGGTCACGCCCACTGCCCTGTATCAGAACTCCAAAGCTGCCTGCAGGCTCAGAAAAGTTGGGGACCCCTGCTTTGGACCCTTACTCGTTCCATCATAGAATCATAGAGTTGGAGGGGGCCATCCAGGCATTTGTTCCAACCCCTGCTCAATGCAGGATCAGCCTAGACTATAGCATCCCTGACAAGTGTTTGTCCAGCCTCTGCTTAAAGACAGCCAGTGAGGGGGAGCTCACCACCTCCCCAGGTAGCTGATCCCATTGTCGAACAACTCTTTCTGTAAAAAAATGTTTTCCTAATATCCAGCCGGTACCTTTCCATCCGCAATTTAAACCCATTATTGCGAGTCCTGACCTCTGCTGCCAACAGGAACAGCTCTCTGCCCTCCTCTATGGGACAGCCCTTCAAATACTTAAAGAGAGCAGTCATGTCCCCACCCCACCCAACCTCCTCTTCTCCAGACTAAACATTCCCAACAACCTCAGCTTTTCCTCATAGGGCTTGGTCTCCAGATCATCCTCCAGATCATCCTCGTCACTCTCCTCTACACCAACTCGATTCTGTCCACATCTTTTTGAAGTGAGGCCTCCAGAACTGCACACAGTATTCCAGGTGTGGCCTGACCAGCACAGTGTACAGCAGAATGATTACATCTTGCGATTTGGAGAGTATGCCTCTGTTGATGCACCCCAAGATCGCATTAGCTGTTTTTGTCGCTGCATCACACTGGCTGCTCATATTTATCTCATGGTAACTTGCCTGCAGAATGAGCTCGTCTGCAGGCTGCTGAGCTCCCGTGCCACCACTGCAGATGGCCAGAAGGTGGCATTACAAGTACCAGCTCGATATAAGTAGGAGTCCAATACATGGGCCCTTCACGGCTGCCAAGTCCGGCTTGGCTCCTGAGCAATCAATTGCCCAGGCAGAGATAGAAAATGCCTGCCTTCCTCAGCATCCTCAAGGAGAAGAGCTTGCAGCTGCCAAATCCAAATTTGTGTATGCAATTGCAGTGGCAGCTGGGAGTTTGGTGACTATCTGAGCTTCATGTGCAGAATCCATGCCCACTAATGAGCAATGAGGTTCTATCTTGATTCATGAGATATAGATGGTACCGCTGTATTGTGGAACGCAAGTGAAAGATCTTCTCCACCTGTTATGATGGAGTGTCAATGACCTTCTGCCTCCTTTCTTTTAGAATTTGCACTTTGGGGGAAATTGCTTAGAAGTCTTAGTCAGTGATGCATGATGGACGGCATGAATAGGGGTGTGCCAGGCATGCAAAAGCGGGCACGGAAGAGTTATTTGGAATCTTTAAGCGAGCACTGTCTGTCCTTATCTGCATCACAGTGCATTCTTATTTTTCTTGCTTCTTTAAATGCATTCTTTAAATACAGTGTATCTCCCTGCAGAGTTAAACGGATGGTTTTTATGCTGGACTTAAACTTGTGTTCCATTGAATTGACCACTAGAGGGAGCAAAACACATGTGGAACTGAACACCCTCCCTCCCGAAGAAACAAGAACTTAGAAGGGAGGAAAATAAGAATGCGGAAAAGCCCTTAGACCTAACCTACTTGATCCATTGGTTGCAATGACACTTAAACTCCAAGACATGTTTTGCAACAGGTTGGGGTTCTCCTGCCCCAATTTGTGTTCCCATGGCAAGATGGCAGCAGCGGGAAACTTAATTCTTTAGTGCCGCAGAGCCTGGTTTGGATTGGGACTACAGCGAAAGGTGGGAGAGTGGGTGCTTTTTCCCCAATTTGAGGACAGCATATACATTATTCATTATGCAGGCCCCACCTCCTGTAGGGTTGCCAGCTCCGGGTTGGAAAATACCTGGAGATTTTGGGGATGGAGCCTGAGGAGGGCGGGGTTTGGAGAGGGGAGGGACTTCAATGACATAGAGTCCAATTGCCAAAGCAGCCATTTTCTCCAGGTGAACTGATCTCTATCGGCTGGAAATCTTTCGTAATAGCGGGAGATCTCCAGCCACCACCTGGAGGTTGGCAACCCTATGGGCAGGTAACCCCCCTGGGCTATTTTGAGGTGTTTGGACCTTAGTCCTGACGTACCACAGCAGTGTTGAAACCCTCACTGTTCAGCTCCCAAAGATGGAAACAGCAACGAAGAGCCCCGCGCTTTTAAAACGACCGTTTTATTATAGATTTACATTTTCAAGGAAAATAAAGTCAGCTATGCCAAACCGCTGAAGAATATTGTTCAGTTAAAAGCCTCTATATTTTACAAACATTGTTTCTTTGTTAAAGATACGTGATTAGCTTGAGCCGTCTTTTTTTTTTTTTTTTTTAAGCCATCATATCCATCTGGTAGGACCCCTTTGGATCTTTCCCCTCACCCATGCAAAGTAGTGCCACGGTGGTATGCAAAAAACTATCCCCGCCCTCCAAGGGAAACAAGAAAAGAAAAGATAAATGAGAATTGGAAATAATAATTGCTAGAACAAAATATAGATAATAGGGGCCGAAGTCATTTTCTTTTTGGCTGCCTTCCGCCAATTCGTACACTGCCAGTTCACTGAAAAAAATGGTTTTCTTTGCTCAGAATGGAGTCAAACATTGAGCAGGGGGCCCCCGTGGTACAGTCTGTGCCACTTCAGATAAGCCCGTGGGGTCTTTTTGTTGGAAAAAGAAATCCCTCGTGCCATAGTTATTTACAGTGCTAGCATGTATATTTAAAAAGCTATCTGAGAAGCATTCTCCCTGATATTCTCAATTTCTACGTGCAGGGAGAGAAGCATTCTCCCTGATATTCTCGATTTCTACGTACAGGGAGATTTGAACATGTAGAGACATCCCAAAACACAGTCCCTACATATCTGGCATGACTAGAGCCTGCTGCTCAGCATTTGACATCTGTTCTCAGCCTGCGATTTACAAAGCAGTTTGCACACGTATCAGTTTAATAACAGTTCTCAGGGTACAAGTAGCATGACAACTTCCGACTTCATTCATCCTCACAACAATCCTGTGAGGTAGGTTAGAATAAGAGAGGAGAGAGAGAGAGATTAACCAAGGGCTAACCTTTGTGGACGAGTAAGGATGTGAACTTGGGCCTTCCTTAACTCGGCCAAAAACAGCTGTATCACACCCGATGCTATCTGAATCAAACGAGGCTGCAAATTAGGGTGGCAAACTCTGGGTTGGGAAATTGCTAGAGATTTGGGGAGGAGCCTGAGTAGGGTTGCCAGGTCCCTGTTCGCCACCGGCGAGAGGTTTCTGGGGCGGAGCTTGAAGAGGGCAGTGTTTGGGGAGGGGAGGGACTTCAATGCCGTAGAGTCCAATTGCCAAAGCGGCCATTTTTCTCCAGGTGAACTGATCTCTGTTGGCTGGAGATCAGTTGTAATAGTGGGAGATCAGCTAGTCCCTGGAGGCTGGCCACCCTAGCCTAAATTCATCACAACCGCTTCAAAGTTGGGCACCAATTTAGCCAGTCATTGGGCAAAAGTGACTGGTAATTTTGTTGTTTGCTTGTTTGTTTTTGCTGGTCAGTGACCATATTAATAAATTATATATTATGAGTGACTGGTAATATTAATTAAAGTGAGCGGCCATTTTCTCCAGGGGAACTGATCTCTATCGGCTGGAGATCAGTTGTAATAATGGGAGATCTCCAGCTAGTACCGGTAGGTTGGCAACCCTAAAAATTTAGTAGTGGTGGGAAAACATACCTAGGGAAAGTGGGCCAAAGTCTGAGCACTGCTATAGAAAATGCCTTCTTCTTGGTAGCTTTAGATGACATTCCCTTTAATGGGAGTAGTTCCCCCGTGGCATATTCTGGACCTAGGCCATGCTGGTTATTCTAGCCTCCCAATTACTCCTCCAATGTACCTTAACATAAAGGGTTCATTTTCTTTATCTTTTTAAAGCCATATTTGGTTCCACACTAAGCCGCATTTTGCTCTAGAGCTATAGGTAGCAAACCAGGGCCATAAGTGAATAAGTAGCTTGGCTCTGCTCCCAAAGTTGCCAGAAATAATTGAGGGCCCTCCTTTAGGTCCCTCCCTGACCTCTTTCCCAGCCTTGCCTAAGAAAGATTTTTTTAAAAAGTTAGAGTTGGTAGTCCTGCAGGTGGGCCTTATTTTTGAGCACACATGCATAAAACTGGGCTGTGTCCCATTTGCACACTGACGGACCAAAAGCTGTTTTTTTTTTTTTTTTTTTTTTTAAAGATGCATCTACAGTAGGGATACCGTTTGCTTGTTTTCAGCGGGCAAACACCTGAAGAAACACCTGTTCCCCGATTAGGGTTGCCAGGTCCCTCTTCGCCACCGGCGGGAGGTTTGGGGATCAGAGCATGAGGAGGGCAGGGTTTGGGGAGGGACTTCAATGCCATACAGTCCAATTGCCAAACCAGCCATTTTCTCCAGGGGAACTGATCTCTATTGGCTGGAGATCAGTTGTAATAGCGGGAGATCTCCAGCTAGTACCTGGAGGTCGGCAACCCTTTCCCTGGCAATGCTGAGTGGTACGAAAAATGTGTGGGGTGGGGAGGCATTGTTGATGCGTCGATGGCATTTCCAGCTAAAACCTGGAAGTGATGTTGCTGATGCGCTACAATTTTGCCAGTCTTGGAGATCAGTAAAATCCTAAAGCATTGGCGACATCACTTCCGGGTTTTAGCTGGAAGTGACATCGATTTTTCAACAATGTCCTTTTCCTCATGCCCTGCACCCCTGGAGTCTCCCAGGGGTTCTGGGCACGCCCCTGTGCAACCCTACACACTGCCTCCTGATTGGTGGGATAGGACAGGCATATGCTAATCAGCTGGCCATGTGCAGATTTAAGGGCCTTTGATTCCTACGCAGCAGACGCAGACGGCATCAGCAGCCAGAGGGTGAGAAGCCGGAGAGGAGAGGGTGAAAGACACGGCTGCATTTTTGCACGCAGATTTGAGCCAGGATAATTCTCCGTGGGAATTTGTTTCCTCCCCTAATCTGATTCAGCCCTTGTGGTGGGGGGATGGGGGGGGGATCCAGCCTTCCAGCAGCACAAAATCAGCTGAAGGGTCTGAGCAGCAACTTCTGCTGACAACGCAGAGGAAAGATGCAGAGGCAAAATCCCTGGAGGCGCAGCACACCCGAAGAAAAGGCCAGAAGGGGCAGTCCTGTAGATGGGATAAAACTGCAGGGGACTCAGGTCTGAACTGGAGCTTGGCAAAGCCAGCCCGCGTCACGACTGGCAGCCACATCGCACGTTCAGCAGACAGGCTGATTCAGCAGAGCTTGCAGTTCCAGAACGGGTGTAGAGTTTCCTTGCTTTCTTTTCCTTTTGCCTTCTGCTTAGAGGCGAGGCAGACAGGAAACCACTGAGCTGGATCCTAAACACAACGCACAGGACAACGGTGTCCAAACAGACCAGCCTGAACTCCTTGTCCTTATTAATTGAGGATGTTGAAGATCTAGTTATTTACTTCACTGACACCCCACGTTCCTCCCCAGTGGGGAACCCAAAGGGGCTTACAACATTCTCCCTTTCTTCATTTTATCCTCCCAACAACCCTGTGAAGTGGGTTAGGCTGAGAGTATATAACTGACCCCATTCACGTTCTTTTTGCCGTCAAGTCACAGCTGACTACTGGAGACCCCGGTGGGGTTTTCAAGGCAAGAGACGTTCAGAGGGGGTTTGCCATTGCCTGCCTCTGCGTCACGCCCCAGGTATTCCTAGGAGATCTCCCATCCAAATACTTGCCAGGGTTGAGGCAGAGAGGTTGTGACTGGCCCAAGAGCCAGCGTAAGAGAGGTGGTTTGGAGAAGTGGACTGCGATCTGGAGAACCAGGTTTGATTCCCCACTCCTCCACAGGAGCAGCAGATGCTAATCTGGTGAAGCGGATGGGTTTCCCCGGCCCAACCAAGTGACACTGATGTCATATCCGGCCCTTGTAACCAATCAGTTTGCCACCCCTGCTCTACAGCATTAGACCCTGCTGAGGTCCCACCCCTCCCCCAAACCCTACCCTCCCAAGGCTCCATCCCCAAATCTACAGGAATTTTCCAACTCAGAGTAGGCAACCCTAGTGTGAATTGATTTTGAAAGATACAATTCGCAGGGTCAACTGGAGGATGAGCATGTGCTCCCGTACCAACCACTGGCTTCACTTCACTTAACCTATGGAGGAGGAACATGGGATAGTTAAACAAGCACAAAGCTTTAACAATCTTGCCGACTGACTACCGCCTAGCCTTGCAATCTCTCTCCGCCCAAGATTAACCTGCTTTACAATAATATTTGGGGGAGGGAAACATATTTAACTGCTGATTTTGGTGAGCATCTTGTTAATCGCTTGCTTGACATGAGTGGTGGAGCTCCGTCTCCGGGTCTTGCCCTGAACCATCTTCCGGCGCCGCACCTCCCGGCAGAGCTCATAAAAGGCCTCCATGATGTTGCCTTCCCCCGTGCAAGCGGAGCATTCGTAAAAGGCGCAAGCGAGTTCGGTGGCCAGCTTTTCCCCTTCTTCGGTGCTGACCTGCCTGGAGTGGTCCAGGTCCGCTTTGTTCCCGACTAGGATCAGAGTGACGTTCTTGGGTTTTTTGACTTCATCCAGCAAGTTCTTAAGGGGGAGGACTTCTTCAAAGCTCCCCCGGTCGGTGATGTCATAAACCAGCACAAAGCCTTCGCCCCATCGCACGTGTCCTTCTCTCTGAATAATGTCTTCCTGTTTGGAAACAGAAAGGACGGAAGCGGGTTTGTGGTGAACAGACAGAAAAAGAGACGTTAAAAGGTTTGTTCTGGCCTGCGGATATTTTTATTCTGATTTAGCAGTGTCATGCTTTGGATAATGCTTGTGACCCTTAAAAGCGGGAGGAAGCTCTCCGGGGCCAAGGTACTAACGAAACAAAGCAATGGAAAACATCATTCTTCTGCATTCTTTTGTGACCAAAATTATCAATAGCTTTCTGGTATTTTCCAGTGTGAACAATGAGAGGCTACAACTGATGCACAAGAAAATGTTTTTAAAAGGAGCATTACTAACTCTCTTTTTTTCATCTTGGGGACTATCGTGGAACAGACCTGCTCTGATCTGCGGGCCCTGTTCCATCCTTCCCTCCGAGGCATCTGGGCACCAGTGGTCATCCGCCTGGCACATGCCATCCACCAGTCTTTCCTCACACCCAGAGGGGCTTTTCTCTCCCTCTGTCCACTCCCCTATTGCCTCTGTCCCTCCCTCTGTATGTGTCCTAGTGGATGGACCTAAGGAAGGCTGTTTAGCTTAAATGTTACAGTGGTTCTAAAAAGTTCCCGTTATCTTGGCGCCTCTGCTCAGGCCTGCGGTTCTGCATGTAGAATCATAGAGTTGGAAGGGACCACCAGGGTCATTTAGTCCAACCCCCTGCACAATGCAGGAAATTCTGAACTACCTCCCCCCACACCCCCAATGACCCATACTTCATGCCCAAAAGATGGCACTGGCTATCGTCAGCAGGCCCTGGGCAAGAGTCTGCCTTGGTGGAATTAGCACGAAAGAGACCCTTCTCCTTATGCCAAGGAGTTCTAATATCTCTGTTTCCCCAGCTACTGGGCAGGTCAGGTCAAATCAAAGAAGCTTTTCCTGAAGTCTCCAGGAAAAGACTTCTCTAGGGGTTTCAACCTCCAAAACTCGGTTCCCTGCCAGATGTCACCTTTCTGAGAGAAGGGGTGTGGGGTGGGGGGGAGGAAGGGGATTTGACTGTTTCATTATATCCAGCCTGACATGCCACTGGCATTTCTAAGGCTTTAGTGGGTGAGGCTGGCGGGCAATTGACTCCCACCCCCCGGCTCCCACCTGTACTCTGCAAAAAGAGAGAGAGAGAGAGAGAGAGAGAGAGAGAGAGAAACTTTTTAAAACTCTAGGCAAAGGCTTTGTTCAGTCCAAACCTCCAAAGAAATGCATTTTTCCCAGAGACCACTTAAAGCACTCTGACATGTTGTGCAGTTATGCGGTGGTTCCCTCCCTTTTCGGTATGGCCCCAACCCCAAAATGAGTAATCAGCTGTTCAGCATATTAGAATATGAATTATACATGCCTGGATCTGGCTTGACCAGGTGGAAGATGGAGAGCATGCAAAGAAAGCAAAAATCACAACGTGGGTTTGGGGGGGAGATTAGCCCATCCTGCACGAATGTTTGCTTTTTATACCTTCAAAATCTCAGCCTAGTCTCTGCATTTGTAAATATTGATAACATATGGAGAGATCTGCAAAGAACTGTGATGGAGGGCAGCAATTCAGAAATTTGCACCCCATCTCTAAAATCCCCCCCCCCCGGATTCTCTTAGGTTTCTGGACACTAAGTAGGGTGATTTCTCCTCCACCTTTCCCTTTTATATATTATTTAGTATATTGTATCCTGCCCTTCTTCCTGGGAACTCACAGTAATTAACATAGTTCTCCTCTCCTCCATTTTATCCTTACAACAACCCTGTGTGGTAGGTTATAAAAGACAATGGGCTGAATAAGTTTCTCATTGCATGAGTTTCACAATGAGTGGGAATTTGAATCTAGGTCCCCCGCAGGCCTCGTCAAACACTCTAACTGAGAAAGCACACTGGCTTTAACTAATATTTAGCTGCTCTTAACATTCTGTGCCACTGGGCCATATTTAGCCCTCATTGGACCATTTTATAGGATTTTAGTTAATTTACAGAGTCATTTTTCCTGGATACACGGGCCATCTCTTGAGACACCTCTGCGTTGTCTGTTGATGACCTGTTTTTCCTGCTTTGGTTGTCATAATGGTGGCCATAAACTTTACTCTTACATATAACGACAGGCTGGGGGACCTTGAGAAATTGCAGTATGTGGGAAGGAGATAATTTGGAAACCCTCAAAATCTCTCCCTTCCAGGATTCTCGAAGTACTCAGGGAGTTGGCTCATTTCTCCTCCCTCTTCTTTTAACTGAATCTCATCAGATCTCAATATTCCTTCCCTTCTGGAGCATGTTTAGTTCTCAACGGACCATTTTTTAATTTTTTAATGTTAACTTTACAAAACCATTTTATACCTATACAGGGAGTCTGTAGGTGGCCCTACTGCGCTGCTTTTACCATCCATAGAGGGGCCATACAGTTCACTCTTACTAAGGGCATTCACACAAGCTGACTAATGCACTTTCAGTCCACTTTAACAATTGTTTGCAAGTGGTTCTTGCCATTTCACACAGTAAAATCCAGCTGCAAAGTGCATTGGAAGTGGATTGAAAGTGGATTATTCAGCATGTGTGAAAGCGCCCTTAGATAGAATAATTAAAATGATTCCATTCCTCTTCTCCATGTTAATTCCGGAACATTGTTGAGAACCTGGAAGAACTCTGTATTGTGGTTTCAATAGCTCCAAATTATCTTTCTTATCTAGGAGATTCAAACATTTAAATAGGCAGTGTGTGTTTTTATGAAGAAGAGAAGAAGAGTTGGTTTTTATATCCCAATTTTCTCTACCTTTAAGGAGTCTCAAACCAGCTTACAATTGCCTTCCCTTCCTCTTGTGAGGTAGGTGGGGCTGAGAGAGTTCTGAGAGAACTGTGACTAGCCCAAGGTCACCCAACATGGTTCTCCAGATTAGAGTCTGCCACTCTTAACCACTACACCCCGCTGTGAGGGAATGATGTGAATTGGCTGGAAAACAGATATGACAAGTGAAATCTCAGAGTTTCCCAAATGCTAACTGTCAGGTTTTGTGTATGTGTGTGTCCTTTCTTCATGCTCATCTGGGTTCCATGTTCTCCAATTCGTTATTTTCTATTAGGTGAAGTTATTAGAACATACTATTCAGAGCTGATATTGTATCGAAATAAACTTGATTGATAGAACATACTATATCATTTTCATAGTGGCTATACATACATGCATCCATATGAGTTATCTGAAAGGTATAGGATACAACAAACAATTGCTCCCTCATGATTTTTCCCACCTTTTCACCCCACTGCATAATTTTTTGAAGTTACGTGTCTACAATCCCACCAATTTAGGAGCCAAAGAAATATGACAAAGATCTTCTTCGGTATGTAAAAGATCTTTTCGTTTAATAAATAAAAATTTGAGGAGAGACAGATTATTATTGGTGTCATTGAGGGAGAAGATGAAAGCTTCCACCCCCTCTTCCCTTTCTGTACATCCCCAGTCTGACTCATAGCTGAAGGTGAAACATATTTTTCACAGAACTGAGAGGGATCTGTGATCTTTATCATTTCAGTTTGGGCCCTCGGAAGACCATTTTTTTTCCGATGATGCAGCGTCTGTCCCCTGACTGTGTGTCCCATCATAAATGTGTTAAGTCTTTGAAGGTACCTCAGGATCCATTTTACAGTTTCTTTCTACAACAGTCTAGCATGGGCCACCCTTCTGGAACTTGTTCACACACTGACTTCTCGGGAGGCCTGTCGCCTGAGAGGAAGAGGTCCAGCATGCTTGCCTTTTGGGGGTTTAAGAGACCAGGCTGTGCTCCTGCTCTTGGGAGAAACAAGCTACTGATGTCTTTTCTCCCAAGGGCCTTCCTGGCTCGTGACCACTTCTCTTTGCTCCTCAAAGAAGACTGCCAGGTATCCAACCTCCTTTGGCCCCACAAGGTGGGCGTTTCCCACTTCCCCATGCTACCGCAGCCCACTGGTACCCCCACAATTTTGTTCTTGTGGGTGTTAGCGGACCACCCCTCTGGGACAACACCGGGGACAAAGTGGGGGTCGGCAGTGGGAATCAGAAATTGGCAGAAATTGCTCCTCCTCCCATTTCCACAAACAGAAATGCCATTCCATCAGACAAACCGCACAGTTGGATACATCCCAGTGTCTAGTATCGTGAACAGAAACACCTGGGAACTTTCCCATGGTGTTAATTGCGCTTGAGTAGTGCCAAAGCTCTGTTGCAAGGATGAGTAGCATGCATACTCACTTGGCCAGCTGTGTCTAGTATTTCCATGGAAACAACTTCGTCGTCTATGGTGGCTTGATGGCGATAAGTAGACTCTTGGAACAAACACGAGGAAAACACGTTAAGACCGCAAAGCGAAACAGCGAGGGTACATCATATTTCTATGTCTTGCCCACTAGTTCTGATGCCCTTTACTACCCACTGTTCCAAGAGAAGAAGTCTACTGGTGAACAGGGTTGGTTTCCCCACTCCTACGCACAAAGTCAGCTGGGAGACCTTGGGCAAGTTACGGTTCTATTAAGAGCTGTCTCAGCCCCACCTCTTTCACAGGGTGTCTGTTGTGGGGAGGGGAAGGGAAGGTGATTGAAAGCCACTTTGAGTCTCCCTTAAGTCGCCATATAAAAACCAACTCTTCTTCTTCTTGTTAGGAAGGAATACAGCGAAACAACCTGTCGAACAGCCATAAATAGGTTGGCAAACAGGCAAACTAATCAACAAAATACCAGCTCCCTGTTCACAATGGTGGATGTTTGAGCATCCCTAATTAGGGCACATCCACTGTGTGTGTGGGTAGGCAACCAATGGACATGCTGAGGTCCACAGGTGACTGCAACTCCACCCCATGCTGGTCCACATTCAGTCGACATGGCAGCTGGTTGTGACAGTTGAGACAATAGGAACTGTGCAGTTCCCCTGACAAGAGTTACAGTGCAACATCAGAGGGAGAGGGGAAATGGAGCAGAAACAAGTTTACCTCAAATTTCTCCTCTGTGAATGAATTTTCTCTGACTATTCGAACATTCACGGAAAACGAATAAAATATTTGCTAGCATAATTCGCTAGCACTCAGCGAGTTATTGGATGGTATTTGAGAGGTGACATGCAGTGGCATTTAGTATGTGGCAACTGATATATATCGTTCTGAGGGAAAGTTTCAAAATTTGAATTTCAGATTTGAAATGTCTTATTCTAAATTCGTTTTTTTTTGGGGGGGGGAATCTTAAGTTTTATTTTGCAAAGTTTTGATGCCGAAAGATAAGAGTCCCGCTTTCGCTTATTTGGCTCTGCTTATACGGGTCTTCTCGTTTTGAGAACGCACTGAACCAAGAGCGCAGGAAAATGTCTTCTTGGGTGTGCCCTGGAGGGTTTTAATGCCTTGGGGGGTTATATAAGGATTCAAGCACCAGCTGGAAACTGAAATCGACAACCTGCAACTGTAGTAATCTTGTTATGATGCAGGATGAACCAGCGCCATCTGCTGGACCACACAGCCCAGGAGTTGGCCAAGCCTCTCATTCTACCTATTAGGACCGGTAACATCATCACAAGATAATAAGGCTTCTTTCTGCCCAAGGACCTCTCCAAGACAACCATCAAGTGTAGCCATGGAGTTAGTCATAAAAGAACAGATGGATTTTTTTAAGGGCTGTCTCATTGCCCAACTTGCTGAAATTATTGCTTCTTCCCCTCACTTATCTCAAGTAGGAGCTCCAAGTAACGGCTTCCTTACGTATGACTGATCTATTTATGGGAGCACTACCAGAGTTGCAAGCCCTCCATGCCTCTGAGTCAAGGGAAATGAACTGGGCCTAGAAACTCAGGCTGCTAATCAATCTTCTTGGTCTTATCTTAACATCTCACTCTTTAAGCAAGATTGATAATGTTTGAACCCCCAGCTTGGCAAAAATACAAAGCTAACTTGCAGATTTATTATCAGGGCTGCAGACACCTCCTTCAAAATCCAAACTCAGTGGTTACAATAGGAATCTTTGTTTGTAGGCTAGGGTTGCCAACCTCCAGGTGGTGGCTGGAGATCTCCTGGAATTACAAGTGGTCTCCAGCCAACAGAGATCAGAGTTGGTTTTTATATGCTGACCTTCTCTACCTTTTAAGGAGAAACAAATCGGCTTACAATCTCCTTACCTTGCTCTCTATGGCATTATACCCTGCTGAAGTCCCTTCCCTCTCCAACCCCCCCTCCCCAGACTCCACCCCCTCCTGAAATCTCCAGGAATTTCCCAACCCAAAGCTGGCAACCTTATTGTAGTTCCATCGCGGATGAACCCCCCGAGGAGGATTCGGGAATGGTGTGGTCAGGTGACCTTATTCTGCTTCATTGGCCACTGGTTCCATAACCATAAGGGGCGGCTGGATTGCTTCCTCTTAGTTATCCAACCTTTCCAAAAAAAGGGTTAAGGGACCTCCAGGTGCAAGTCCCCCGAGGTGGCAGACTTTCAAACCTTTGAATATCCAAGCAGCATTTCAAATATTATATAATGTCATTCAGTAAAAAAAACAATTAAACAGACAAGCAGACAACACCAGAACCAGGGAGGAAGGCCAATAAGAATTATTGGGGGTATACCAAACAAAAACCGAAAGTCTTCACCTACTGGTGAAAGGAACGATAGAGGGAAACAGATGCATCTCCATCTCCCTGGAGAGGGATCATGTGCTGTACAAATATTTATATGCCTTTGTATACTTTCTTGCCATCTCGGCAGCGACTCAGGGTATCTGTTATCTGTGCATAAAACGGAAGTGGGGGAAATGGCTGAGGGTGAAAGGGTTAAATCATCTTCCCACACAGTTTTACCACTGACCCAAATCAGTTCCCCCCCATAGCTGCCACTTCCAATTTTAAAACATAAAGTGGCCTAGACAGATTTACCCACATCACACCTGTTCTTTCACTATCTTCTCTGTGTCCTTGGTAGCTACATTTGACTGGTCATTGGCATAACTTGGGATATTTTTATCAGTGTTGTTATTTTAACGAGTTTGATTCGATTCCACCATATCGGGTTCCAGAAGGCGCTCAAAAGCCATTATTGTGAAATATGTCCAACTCACACTAAATATTTAGATCCATGCCCAAAATCCTTATTTTTCATTAAAAAAAAAAAAAAAACCACCATCGCAAGAAAACTTCAGGCTACAGCATACTGGAATGACCGACTGTACCTTCCTCCCCACCAATTAATTAACCTCTAAACTGCTAGATACACGAAGTCCTTACAAAGATGAAGCGTAGAGATGAAAAGCAGAAAACGGACGGAATAGATTTGTGCGGCACACGGCATCCTGTCTCACACAAAGGCCAACTGGTTCCCCTGGAGGGCTACTGACAGGGCATAGAGGACAAGACCTTCCCCTGATGTTCCCTGCTAGCACTGGTATTCCAAGGTTTACTACCTCTGAACATGGAGGTTCCCTTTAGTCACCATGGGTAGTAGCCACTGATAAACCTGTCCTCCATGAATCTGCCTAATCCCCTTTTAAAGCTGTCTATGCCCGTGGCCATCAGTACATTCTCTGGCAGTTAATCCCACATCTTAATCACTCACTGCGTAAAGAAGTATTTCCTTCTGTCCATCCTGAATCTACTGCCCGCCAGCTTCATTGGATGCCCTCGAGTTCTAGTATTTTGGGAGAGGGAGGAAAACTCCTCTCTGCCTCAAAGACAGCACAAAAGTACAGCCGGGACAACAGGAGCTGCTTTTTCACGTCCACTCTGTATAAGCTGCCTTAGGACCAAACGGCGGAAAGGTAGGGAAGGGGGGAAGAAACAAGGGACAGATGCCTGCACGTGCAGTAATTCAGGCTGTGATTTTCAATACCTTTTAGACCATCTGGTGGATATTAAAGACAAAAAAAAAAGATGTGGAGAAGCAGCCAAGGAACATTCCCCCTTGGCTCGCAAACCGTTATGGACTCACTTCCAACACCGTTTATTGCAGCAGACTGCCTTGCATTATTCAGCTCGTGCGGCACTGCGGAAAAGTTCTCAAGCTGAATTCGTTTTATTCCGGCCACAAATGAAAGTTGCATCTTGAGGCAAGCATGAAAGAAAGACCCCCAGGCTCTTTCTCACATTTGCCTCGAACTTCTCCTCGCTTCTGCGAGTCCCTGTGGGGCATTTGAGGATCTGGCGCTTTCAGCCGGGTTCTTAAGGAGCCCGAGGCAATGCCTCCTGTCTGTTTCCATGCCGATACGGGAGAGAAATGAAGGTACATTTCCAATGCTGGTTTCCATAATAGATGCTGTACCAGTTCCCTTGGGTGGAGGAGAGTGGAGAGGAGCAGCAGCGACAGAAGAGAGACCAAAACGAGACTTGAATATTCTCTTCCCACCCCCTTTGCCAACTGGAATAGTGTTTGAGACACAGATGGTGATGTGGTAGCAGGAAGAAAGTTATGGGTTCGGAGTTGGCTGTGAAAATCTGAAAAACAAAATCCGTAGCGTACACCCATCCATTCGTGCCTGGAAATTTGCCCACGTTCCCCGCCATTCCTGCAGCCTCTTCTGATTCCTGGGAAGGTCATTCCTGGCTTTGGGGGATCTGTGCAGAGAAACGGCCGTATGGATATGTGGGTTGTAGAAAGAAGGGTCAAGGGGACGAGCTGCCCATGCAGATTTAGGAGGGGAGCCCCCTTGTCCTTTCTCACTCTAGCCTCCCCAACGTGCACAGTAGGGATTCCCCAACCCTTTTCAACCCATGAGCACCTCTGGAAGTCCGACACAGCGTGGTGGGTGCCCCCACAAAACGGCTGCCGTGGTTGGCCAATCCGGCCACAAAAGCCAGCCACAGAATGGCTGCCGCAGTTTACCTTCAGTCCCACAGTAAAGATCCTTATGCTGTTGTGACTGCTGCTGCCAAAGCAACATTTTAAAAAATCTGCACAGCCAATCAAATCTACGATGGCCAATCAGAAGCCCCGCTGGGCAAAAGCTCCACTTGGTCCCACCCACTTTCTAAAAAAAACATTTGGTGGGCACCAGGAAAGGTGTCTGCGGGCACCCCGGCACCCACAGGCACCACTTTGGAAACCCCTGCTGTACAGCCATTCTGTCACAGGGTCCCAGGACCCTGCAAATCACCTTTCCGAGAGTCCGAAAGGCCTGCAGGAATGCATGAAAGTTTCATGTTCCGTGCATTGTTTGCCGAATGCTCTGAATAAAACTATGCATCCAAAACTAATTGAATACTTTTTCCAGATTAATTTAGGATCTGATGTTGGGAAGTACATGCAGTTCACTGCCAGTCTATATTTCTTTCCCTAGATTTAACAGCCGTTAGCTAATTATCTGCCATTTCACTGTTTTTTAAAAAAAGGGGGAAATGAAGATTAAGTTCTTCTTGACTCTAAGGAGAATAGTAGTCATGTCTCTCACGCAACTCACCGATCTACTTAATAGCAGATAACGCGGTTATCTGCGTCTCAGAAAGTGTCATTAGCTGTTTTATCCAGGGAGTGATATATTTATTTCATGCAATATCATTTTGTGAACATGCCAGTCTATATTGATGGAACCAGGGATTTTTCATGACTGTACTCGCTAGTTTTGAGTGCCGGCACCTTTTTTCAGGGCACTCCAAAATACTGAGGGCAGAATGGGTGGAAACTGGTGTAACCTTATGAGTACTGGCATTTTGTGTGTGCACGCGCGCAAAAAAAAGTACTGGGTGCACCAGAGATCAAGGATCCAACATCGGCCAGGCCAAGGGTCCTCAACCTTTGGGAGCTTGCGGGCACCGTTGGAATTCTGACACAACATGGTGGGTGCAACCATAAAATGGCTGCCACAGTGGGTGGAGCCAACCATAAAATGGCTACCACAGCTTACTTCGGTCACACAGTGAAGATCCTTGTGCTGTGGTGGCAGCTGTTGCCAAAGCACCATTTTAAAAAATCTGCAAAGCCAATGGTAATCCCCAACGGCCAATCAGAAGACTTCCTGGGAAAAACCCCACTTGGTAATACCAATTTTCTCAAAGCACTTGGCAGGCACTAGGAAAGGTGTTGGCAGGTGCTGTGGCATCTAGGGGCACCATGCTGGGGACCCCTGTGCTTGGCAATCCACAGGGTTGGATAGCACACAAGAAGAAGAAACACTGCATTGAGCAAATGCATAACTGCCCTCGGGGAGGGGCTGTGGCTCAGTGGTAGAGCATGTGCTTGGCATGCAGAAGGTCCCAGGTTCAATCCCCAGCATCTCCAGTTAAAGGGACTAGGCAAGTAGGTGATGGGAAAGACCCCTGCCTGAGATCCTGGAGAGCCCCTGCGGGTCAGAGTAGACAATACTGACTTTGATGGACCAAGGTCTGATTCAGCATAAGGCAGCTTCATGTGTTCATGTGGGATAGGGTTGCTGGTCCAAGGGGGAAAAGCATATCCTAGCAAACCCGAGCATCAAGCTCTGAACCCCAGTTAACCCCAGAGATGACTCACCCAATACATATTTTGGCTCCCATATCTGCCAAGGTCCACCCATGAATAGATATGGACCATCAGATATGGACCAGGTTCTTCCTCTGACTGCTAAGCTGACAAATATCGTGAATAAAAGACCAATGGAAGAATTTCTCAAAAATTGGAAATTGCACTATGATTATGTAGCAGTTTAATGGCATAGTATAGTAAGTATGCAATGGGTAAAGTATTCATATAAATGAAACATGGCTTCATTTAAATGTGAAGGTACATTTAAAAAATTGCTATAATAAAAAGGTAGTGCTTTTTGTCTTTTAGACATACGGTTTAAGGGTCCTATTAAAGGTAAAGAGTATGAGATAATAACAATTAAGTTTGGCAAGCTAGCTCCTCCTTAGATAAAGTGCTAATTACTTGTAAGACTACGATTAGATAGTAACAAATTTGACCCTCTCCATGAGGTATTGAATGTAGATCTTGATGTCGGCGTGAACTGTTAAGTATGTAGTGGAATGTATGTGTAATGTTGTATGTGTTTATTGTTATGTTGTATGAGATTTTTTAAAAAATTGATTAAAAAAAAAGATCCACATCTGCGGTACCGTTTCAAAACATGCTCTGAGACACTAAACAACCATGACTCCACATCTCTGCACACATTTCCTCTTCCTAGTCTGAACTGGAAACGGAGCAAACCTTCAATAGCTCCTGGTATCGTGAAATGGTCCTCCCTTCTGAATGGACAGTATCATTTCTTTTGGTCTCCCTTTTTTAATTAAAAAAAAATGAAAGGAGAAATGCCTAGATCAGAAACTTGTAAGGTTGACGTGCACAATCTGCTCCTACCGGATTCCAAAACCATTCCAGGATTTGATTTCACTGGCCGAGGCACTTTGGAAATTCCATACTGAAACTTCCTACCGCAAACTGTTATTGTTAAGAACTCCACACTTACTCCATATTTACACACTGCTGTCAATGATTTTAGAAACTGGTCCCTTACCCCCCACCCCCCAAAAAAGCTATTCTGGCTATTTCCCAGCGGCCTGAGAAAGAAATAAGATGGCCAAGTAATACTTGTTGGTGAGAGCCCAAACATATTTTTACGACCACAATTAATGCTTATTCCACGTATCTTGTTGCTTGCCACAACATTGTACAGCTGCCACTGTAACAAACCAAAGGCCTTGAGAGACCTCTTTCTGGGGGCAAAGGAAATGATTTAAACATGTAGGTTTTTTTTTTAAAAAAAGTAAGTTTCATTTGCAAAAGAGCCTTCTGCATGCTTTATCCCATGCTTGTAGCTAGTGTATTTGGCAGCCATCCACAAACCAGTAAAACATTCTGAAATACATGCAGACCATTGAAGAAGAAGCAGAGTTGGTTTTTATACCCCATTTTCTCTACCTTTAAAGAGTCTCAAACCAGCTTACAATCATCTTCCCTTCCTCTCCCCACAACAGACACCTTGTGAGGTAGGTGGTGCTGAGAGAGCTCAAAGAGAGCTGCGACTAACCCCAGCTTGCTGGGGGTAAAGCGGAGATGACTGGGGAAGACAATGGCAAACCACTCCATTAACATAGTTTGCCTAGTAAATGTTGGGATGTGACGTCACCCCATGGGTCAGTAATGACCCGGTGCTTGCACAGGGGACTACCTTTTTCTTTTTTGCCCATGGCATTATAGCCTGATGAGATTCTCCCCTAGCCAAAACCCTGCCCTTCCCAGACTTCACCCACAAATTGTCAGGTATTTCCCAACCCAGAGTTGGCAACCTTACTAACAATTTAAAATAGAGGATTCAAAGACATCATAAAAGCAAAAGTAAAATACATATCGTTCGTTATAATTTATTGCGGTCCTTGACCAGTATTACAAAGTTAAAACATCATTAAAACAATAGTTCAATACAACAACAAAAATAGCTGCATGAACATTTGAGCTAGTCAAATGGGTTTAAAACTCTGCGTCAGCTTTAATATCATTTCCCGGTGTCTTGCATATCCCTGGACAGAATTTGGCTACTTGTCTGGATACCCAGTGGTTTCTATCAGACAACAGATATTCCAGTTTAGCCGCATCAGATTCACCAAGAAGCCCAATTAACATTGGCTGGAGATATTTTGATCTGGCCTCCTTGTAATATGGACATCTCAGAAGCTCATGTGCTCCGTAGTTTCCACCTCCCCCATCGAGCATAAACATAATATTTCTGAGTCAGGGATCTTTTTGAATCTCCCTACCAGCATGGCAAAAGGAAGTGCCTACCAGCATGGCAGAAGGAATTGCCAAGGTAAATGCTCTTCTGCTGTTGTTAGATTCTAGTTTAGTTAAATAGGCTGCCGGGGCAACCACATATTTAATGCTCAGCTGACATTTAAAATTTGGGGCCCTAGAGAGATCTGCTTGAAAATACATATCTAAAACCACAAAACCAGCATTAAAACACAGGGCAGGAAGGAGAGGCCACTGAGGGAACAGCAGACAAAACAAAAAAGCCTTCCCCCACTGGTGGAACACAGCGATGGAAGGGGACAAGCTCTGATCCCTGGGAACGGAGTTCCCCAGTTTTGGTGCCACGACTAAAAAGGCCCTTTTGTGGGTTGCAGGGACACCTGAAGCAGGGCCTCAGGTCCTATTAATGACTGACTAATAGGTAATTTCAAAGGGGGGGGGCAAGAGCGCTCATGTGGGCACAGGAGGTATAGCTCCTTCTGTGTGGCAGGCAGGGAAATGCTGGCCAAATTCCCCGACCACTGTGATGGTTGGCATGAGTGGCGGACTGGGTCTAAATATAGTAGTTGCTAGGACACAAAGGGGGCCCACCCACAACTATAAGTCGCAATAGTAAAGATCCGAGCCTATATAACGTACACATCGGCCTCACATAACCCGAATCAGAATTATTTTTTCAGAGTTGTTTATTATATTCTTAAATATAAAGTATCCTCAAAAAATGATTTTATGAATTTTTAAAAAAAATTAAAATAGTAATACAACGTAAATTTTAGTTGCACACAGTAATAATATTAAAACTTCTGTTATGTTTTCAAGCTACTAAAAGGGCATTCACGTTTTAAACATATTGTCTAATGTTTAAGGGCCCCCCACTTCATCAGGGGCCCACAGGGCCCACTTGCCATTGGGCAAGCTGACCCCCTGGCCAGTCCGCCACTGGTTGGCATTCAGAATGAGGACAATGTGAGAACCAATGACCTGGCTTGTCCTCAGTGACCTTATCGTGTAGCCACACCTGATCAGCTATGTGACACCGCTGTGCTCATTATGGGAGTCCCTGATTGGCTTTGGATTGCTGTGGGAATGGAAAGAAACCATACAGAGTCAGGGTGGTATAGTGGTTAGAGTTAGGGCTGTCGATTCGGTTTGTCCCGAACCGAAAAACAGCCAAATTTCCCCTGATTCGGCGGTTTTTAGTTCGGATGGAACTGAACTCAAAAAAGGCGGGAAAATGGGGAGCCGAATCCAGCGAGTTTGGGGTGTTCGGCGAATAAATTCAGCAAATTCGGGGTTCGGCGCAGCAGCATAACCGTCAGTTAGTAAGCAGCATTCTCCTGCGGCCAATCGGTGGCCAAGCTGGGTCTTCTTCCCCACCCTTAATGTGCATCTCTGACAATGGGGTTTTGCAATTAGCAGAGCTTGCCGCCCATGCCCAAAGCTCCCAGCCCCGACAAACAGCTGAGCTGCGGGGAGCAAGGGTGGGGCAGGTGCGAAGAAGATGGAACAGAAGACATCCACAGTAAGACCCATTTTGGGGCTTTTCTCTATAATTTTTCTCCTGTGTGTGTGTGTGTGGGGGGAAAGCAGAGTCTGTGTGTGTGGGGGGAGGGAGGGAGCAGTTTCTGTGGGTGGGTGGGGAAGCCAAAGGGGGCTTTCGCCTGTTCTGCGGGGGGGGGGTGCCCCCTGATGGAATAGAAGACATCCACAGTAAGACCCATTTTGGGGCTTTTCTCTATAATCTTTCTCCTGTGTGTGTGTGTGTGTGGGGGGGGGAAGCAGAGTCTGTGTGTGTGTGGGGAGGGAGCAGTTTCTGTGGGTGGGGGGGAAGCCGAAGGGGGCTTTCGCCTGTTCTGTGGGGGGGGGGGTGCCCCCTGAGTCTCTCTCTCCCTGGTTTGAGGGGGGGGGCTTCAGTTGTGTGTCCTCAGGTTTTCTCTCATTCATAAGATCGGTTAGGTCTATTTTGATGCTTGCTCAAAACTAGTTTTCAAATTGTGACTTAAAGAATGCATTTGCCTGGTCCTGAGTCCGATGCAAAAGGGGAAATTCCACCCCCTCCTGCTCCTTATGCATAGCTAGCTGCCTCTGTCCCTTTCCATGGTTTGCAAACTCCCAGGTGTCAGGTGTTGCTTTGCATGGTTGCAAACGTGTTGCTTTGCATGCTTTGCATGGTTGCAAACATGTTGCTTTGCATGGTTTGTATGGTTGCAAATGTGTTGCTTTGTACGGTTTGCATGGCTCAAATGTGTTGCTTTCCATGGTTTGCAAACTTCTTCGCACCTACCCCACCCTTGCTCCCTGCAGCTCAGCTGTTTGTCGGGGCTGGGAGCTTCAGGAGTGGGCGGCAAGCTCTGCTAATTGCAAACCCCCATTGTCAGAGATGCACATTAAGGAGGGGGACCCCTTTCAGGCCCCATATCTCAGCCCCCCCCCGACCCAATCTTTACAAAACTTGGGGGTTCTTGCAAGAAGGGTCCCCTCAAGCTATGCGGAAAGTTTGGGACCTCTACCCCCCAAAATGCCCCCCGGAGCCGCGGAAAGGCGCAATTGTGTTTTTAATAGCTTTATTCGGCCGAATTTTTCCCTGAACTCCGGATCTCATGCCGAATTGCACAGACCCGAAGTGGGGGAGTTCGGACTTTAGCATTTCCCGAATAAAAACGGGCCGAATTTTACCGAATCTGAATTTTACCTAATTGTTTTTTTCAACAGCCCTAGTTAGAGTGTTGGACTAGGTTCTGGGAGAGCCAGGTCCAAATACTCACTCTGACAT
Source organism: Euleptes europaea (assembly GCF_029931775.1). NCBI lineage: Eukaryota > Metazoa > Chordata > Lepidosauria > Squamata > Sphaerodactylidae > Euleptes > Euleptes europaea. The sequence continues at coordinate 108,392,883 of NC_079314.1, forward strand.
GGAAACTCTCTGGGTTCTTGGGCTAGTCACGCACTCTGAGCCTAACCTACTTCACAGGGTTGCCATGAGGATAAAAGAGGAGAATTATGTAATTACGAATTGGATCCCCATTGGGGAGAAAGGTGGGGTACACATGAAACAAACGAATAATTAAAAATGGCACTGAAAAGTTTGGTGAACATTTATTTATTTTACTAACTTCATTTATACCCCTCCTCTCTCCCTAATGGGGACTCAAAGTGGGTTACATCATTCTCCTATCCTCCACTTTATCCTCACAACAACCCTGAGAGGAAGGCTAGGCTCAGAAAGTGCAACTGGCCTGAGGTCACCCAGTGAGCTTCCATGGCTGAGTGGGAATTCGAGCCCAGGCCTCTCAGATCCGAGTCCGATAGTCTAACCACTACGCCACGCTGGCGTTTAACCCCCCCTTGAAAGTAACATTCAGCCGTGAACATGTTCTCAGGCAAAGGTTTGAATAACAATTGCCAGAGATCCTCAGAAGGCTAAATTCTGGGCCCGCTAAACACTTAAACAGAATGACAAAGCCCTGTGCATTTCACCTGCTCTTCGAAGATGTATATTCAGGCTATTTAAGTAACTGAAGAGAATGTGGTTTCAAATGCCAAAATGATTAGGACTGGACCGGTTGAGTATTATCCATCGTCTTTCTAACATTCCCAGAGGCATTTCGGTGATTACAGACAATAAAACACCACTTACCAAGCGTCGGATCGTACTCCCAGATGAACCGCTTGGTTAGGAAGCGAACGACGAGAGCTATAGGAAACAGAAGGAAAAGAACTTCAGATGAAACCATAACAATTACGCTTTAGAGAAATATGATCGTTCATTGAGGCACATCTTCTAGAAATGCCAGGTTTTTTTCCCCAACGGGGTAAAGGCAGACCTGAACACTTAAAATCCCACCCCTGGCACAAACAATTTAAAGTCAGATTTAGACTAATTCACGCAACCAGCCTGGCATGTTGACAATGTAGGCTGAGGGGGATCTCACACAGATTTCAGTATATGCTAAATTTGTCATGTTTTCCCAAGTATTTTCCCAAGTGTTTCCCCAAGTGTCCCAGGTTCATAGCTCAAACCCAAATGAACTTTTTTAAAATGTGTAAGCCACATAAAAAAAAAATACAAACCCAGAATATCGCATTTTTGATTGTACAATTCATTTGTGAGGCTAAAAACCCCCCAACGCTTAGTAACTATAACAAAGGATCCTGAAGGGGTTTGGGAGGAAACTGAATCCCCTTCCCCAATCCCCATAATTCAACCCACTTACAGCCACTGGCCCAGCCCCCCAGGCAGGCTCAGGAACAGGGGATGCTTATCAAAACGCTTTTACATAACGGCGCAGAGCACCATCAGTTTTAGGGTTGCCAACCTCTAGGTGAGGCCTGGCAATCTCCAGAAATTACAACTGATCTCCAGACGACAGGGATCAGATCCTCTGGAGGAAACGGCTGCTCTGGAGGGCAGTATACCCCACAGAGGTCCCTCTCTGCCCCAAACCCGCCCTCCCAAGGTTTCACCCCAAGATCTCCAGGAACTTCCTAACCCAGAGCCGCCAACCCTCAGTTTAGTAATACTAGTATTATTTATTATTATCCCTACAAGTTGAGGTCCTGTAAGGAATCACAGGTAGATAAACAACTGGAATATTCCTCCCTGATTTATATCTTCCCCTCTAAGATACCTTCAGCAGGCCAATTTCAGCCTACTCCAATTTTCCTTCTCTCCTCTTTTAGTTGACTCAGTTGTTCTCAACTTTACAATGGCAAGAAGCATACTCAGCCCACATCAGTTGGGGGGGGGAGGTTTCTTCTTTTTAAAATATTTTTAAAAATATATTCTTTTGCACACTTGGGATAAGCAGCAAACCTATCTTGGTATGGTTTCACCATCCTACTGTTCTTCGCTTTGATACTCAGTTTTTGCAGGGATGATATTGCGATGTGTGTGTGTGTGTTGGGGGGGGAGAAGGGCTGAAGCTGAGACAACATTGGCTCGCCTATACTCATAATAGAGATGAGAAATGGGAATTCAATCACACAGCCGCTAAGCCACAGATAGCTCTGTGTAAATGACCTATGCGGTCCTGTGGCCTCCTGTGACAGAGCAGAGGTGCATCGGATGAATAATGCTTTCTTAATTGTTTACTGCCATGGGAGAGCAAATGTTCAAGGTGCAGAAATTGCCCAGATATTAATCCACATGAACCTTGACAGCTGCATTACTTTCAGTGCATGCCCACCGATGAATCCTGTTTGCAGAGCACATTTACACTGCAGAACCCTTGTTTGAATTATGGCCTCATGGCACAGTCAGGCAGTCCAATTAAAAACACAAGCACCTTGCTTGCGGTTTGGGTTCCCTGGTCAGTGGGCAGAAGTTCAAAGGGGGGGGAGTGATCCACGCGCCTGGCACAATGACATCACTTCCACATTTACCTGGGAGCCCCGGCATCGCACCGGGACGCTCCAGCATTCTCTTCCAAAAATACCCTCCCCCATCTGTAGATGGACCCATTGTGTGGATTTTTTGATCCATACCCTGAAGCCATGGTTCAGAATCAGATGTACTGTTTGCTAAGTAATAACACTGTATGTAGGCAGAACATTTGTCCTTGCTTCATTCCTAAATGGCAGGCAGAAATGTGATACTCGGCTAAGATACTGACTGCATTTCCTCAGCAGTTTTCCTTAAATCGCATTTGCACCCCATCCATCTGTGGTTCGAGAGAGGATACAGATTGTACCGAAGGAAGATGGACTGAAATCCTGACCACATATTTACAACGGTTCACAGCTGTGGTTATTTTCCCCCCTAAAATGTACACCTTTGCTTCCTGGTCTTGGCTGGTATCAGAGCCGGATCAAACAAACTCCCCAGAGAATGTCTTCCGTTGTTGCATAAACTGTCCATCTGTCAGCAGGATGAGCTATAAAATCCTGTGAGAACATCTGCTGTGTGACACTTGAATGCATCGGGAACCTGGAGGACATCAGGTAAACACTTTCGACATCAGAATCCTATACACCACAAACATCCCCAAATGCTGTGGTTTCTAGCAGCCGGGGGCTCACTGTGTATTGACACAGACTTACAATACGACAGACTTAGAATGGGAGGAATCCATAAGGACAGGAACAGGATTTTGGTACAGCATTACTATTATGATTCTTTCATTCATCTGATCCCCCAAATGGGACACTTGGCAAATGTTACTGTATCTCTCAAGAGTGTGCGCTGAAAATGTGTCTAACAGGATTTCGGAAGGCAGCTGCTTCCATTTGTATGGCTGGGTCATTTCCTCTTATGCTTCCTTGGCTTGGTGAAATCTAAATGAAGACTAGATAAACATGTGTTGGACATATGGCTTTTTGGGGAAAGATTCACACAGCCAAGTTCGATGCAGAAGACCCATGTCTCTGTTCAACATTCATGTGATAAAATAAAAACATGAAAGCTGCCCTCATGATGTAGAAGAAGAAGAAGAAGGCTGGCTTTTATATGCCGACTTTATCTTTTAAGGAGAATCAAACCGGCTTACAATCTCCTTCCCTTCCTCTCCCCACAACAGACACCTTGTGAGGTAGATGGGCTGAGAGAGTTCTGAGAGAACTGTGACTAGCCCAAGGTCACCCAGCTGGCTTCATGTGTAGGAGTGGGGAAACAAACCCGGTTCACCAGATTAGAGTCTGCTGCCCATGGAAACAGCATAAGCTTTTGTGAGAAGAGTCCACTTCATGAGATGCTCTGGAGTATAGATCTATCATTGGGTTTCAACATAAGGTAGAGTTTATGTGTCCATCCTGTATTTGTACTGTTATGCCCAGAAAATATACTTGTTGCATGGATACATCCGTAGGTTGATGGTTCAGTCGAAGTTCTTGAAGTCATGGGGATAGCTGAGTTTCTCCTTGGAGAGAATTCCAGAATTCTGGTGCCACAACCAAGAAGGCCTGAGTTGCCACCTGCCTAATCTCAGAAGGTGGGAGCATATGAAACAGGGCCTCGAAAGACGATCACAGTGGTCAGCTGGGTTCATAAGGGAGCAGGTGGTCTTTCAGGTATGATGGTCCCAAACCGTGTAGGACTTTTAAAGGTCAACACCTTCAATTGTATCCACAAGAGATTCGGAGACCGTGTAGATTAGCCAAGACACAAGTCATACGGTCCCTATGACCCACTCCAGTTTTACCCATTCTGTGGAATTATAACAGTCTTTGTGTGTTCTTCAAGCAGGTGATCCCACAAAGTGGGAGCCATGACACAGACTGCTCAGGAACGGGAAGCTGCTGATCTTACCCATTTGCAGGGTGGCACCTTCAGCAGACTTTGCTCACATGGGCAAAGCTGTTGCAGCAGAGCACAGTGGGAGAGGCCATCTTGGAGATATTTGGGTCCTAGGCCATGGAGGACTTTGTAGGTGATACCCAGCATCATCCATTGAACCTGGAAACTAACTTGTAGTCAATGGAGTGACTGCAGGGCTGATGTAACATAACAACAACAACAGTAATAATAATTGCATTTATACTCTGCCCTCTCCCTGACAAAGAAGGGCTCAGGGCAGACCCCAACATAAAATACATCAGTAATTTATAAAACCATAATAATATTATAAATTAAATAAAACCAAAGCATCGCAACAAGACTACTGCAATAGTGCCTATTTAACAATGCCCTCCCTAATACTAACCAGCACCTATACAATACTATAAGCCAGAGGTTCCCCAACTGCGCTCCAAGGAGCACTTGGTGCTCCACAAAGCATCTCCTAGTGCTCCGTTAAGAGATTGGAAAGAAAAATACTACTGTCATTTGTTTTAGCACAGGGGTGGGGAACGTCAGGCCCGGGGGCGGTTTAAGGCCCTCAAAATCATTTGGTCTGGCCCTTTGTGGGTCCTGGCAGATCTCTAGCTCAGAAGGATCTAAGACTGGTGATCCGTTCTCTCCCTCGGGCAGGAATAGCCTCTATTCAAGGCGGATGTGAGTTTGTTTTGCCAAGAAAAAGAACCTTTTTCCCCCTTGCAGAAGAATTGTTAGCTACGGAGCTGCTAGGACCGCCCAAGAAACTGTGTTAACCCTTTCCCACCTGGGCCATGGAGAAATGTATTCCCTCTGTACTACAAGAGAGCTGAGGGCAGAAGTGGCGACAAAGGGGGGGGGGCAGGCCCAGAATGGGGGCAGGGCCAGAATGCGCGCGCGAAGGGGGGGGATTCTTAGCCAGTGTGTCCTCATTTCATCCCTGCAGGTGGAGGTAGAAGGAGACAGCTGTAGAATTCGGCCCCGACCATGCGGACCAGGAGCAACTCCAGCGTGTGGCTGGATGGCTACGCCCGGCTGGTGCAACAGACCATCCTGTGCCACCAGGTAGGCGAGTGCGCCACTGGTTGGATGCCTGCCTGCTTGCCTGCGCCTGGGGGGGTCATCTGGGACAGCTGCCTGCTTGGGGCTTGGTCGGCTAATTTTTACGTTGATAATTTTGTATGGTCCACGAATGATGTTATAAATATCCAAATGGCCCTTGGCGGAATAAAGGTTCCCCACCCCTGGGTTAGCATATAGGTGCTAGGTGAAAATTAGTGCTCCATGATGAATTTCTCTCCTGAAAAGTGTCCATGATTCAAAAAGTTTGGGAACCTCTGCTATAAGCAATATATTGGGGAGGCAAACGATCTACATACCTAATAAAAAACAACAACAAGGGGGCTGGCTGGGAAGAGAACTGGAGCATACGTTCCTCCCACCTAGCTCCCAATAGTAATTAATCTCTAGTGTCTCATATCAGTTGCAGTTTTCAGGTTGTCTTCAAAGGCAGACCCATATAGAGTGCATTACAATAGTCTAGCCTTGAGTTTCCCATGGCATGGATCCACGTGGCTAGATCAACTGGGTCGAGGAAGGGAGCAATCTTCCGAGATAAATTAAGATGGAAGAAACCATTTTTTTTTTTTTTTGCAGTGGAATTAACTTGCTTCTTTGGCAACGATGCTAGGTTCAGTATAACCCCTAGACCAGGGATGTCAAACATATGGCCCGAGGGCCAGATCTGGCACCTTGAGAGCTGTTATCTGGCCCGCGAGCCAGCCAAGGCAGCCACCCCCCCCAGTCCTGTTCTGGGCTTGTAAGCCCACTGTGGGCTTGCCAGCCGAGGCAGCCACCCTCCCCCTGCTCCCGATCTGGGCTAGCGAGGCATCGTTGGCTTGACCAAGTGACATTTATGTCATATCCGGCCCTCGTAACAAATGAGTTTGACACCCTTGCCCTAGTCTGTTAAATGAGTTAGAGAGGGTCAGCCTAACCCCATCAGCTGTGGAAAGCACGACGCCGTCCAAGACCTCAGCCTTCCGCACCAGCATCACTTCTCTCTTGTCTGGAGTCAATTTCTGTTATATATTAATCTGTTCTGTATTAATTTCGCTGAAAAATTATCTGCGTGCTGCCTAAATTGCCCATCTTTCGCATTTGTTTACTCGTGTTTACAATCAAGACATCTGTCCCTTCCGACACACGGTTTACCACCTAGCAACCGAAAATCTGCCGTCTGTAAAATAACCACTTCCTGTAAACATCTTTTATTGTCACACGCACAAACACACGCACGCAACTCAATTCATCACAACCAGTCTCAGTCTGCGTGAATCCCAGAACTCGTAAGTATCGGGCAGCTCCATATCAGATCTATTTCACAAAGAGGGGCAGGTAATATTCCAAAAGGCAGATGAGTTTTGTCGTGAGAGAGGCAGAAACTTCTTTATCTGCTGCTGACTATATACCACACGGCTCCAGAATACTCATAGCAGTAGTCTGCAGCCTTTCTGGACCTAGACCTCTCTGGGGGGCATACTGGGAGAGAAGGTCCCCTAGATATGGCCCATTGAGGTCACTATTGTCTATAGGGTTGCCAACCTCCAGGTACTAGCTGGCGATCTCCTGCTATTACAACTGACCTCCAGCCAATAAAGATCACCTGGAGAAAATGGCCACTTTGGCAATTAGACTCTATGGCATTGAAGTCCCTCCCCTCCCCAAACCCTGCCCTCCTCAGGCTCTGCCCCAAAAATCTCCCACCAGTGGCAAAGAGGGACCTGGCAACCCTAATTGTCTAGTCAGTCTGGCAGTCTTTCCAGGGTCTCAGGCAGGGGTCTTTCATATCACCTACCATCTGATCCTTTTAAATGGAGATGGTGGGGATTGAACCTTGGAGCTTCTGCATGCCAAGCAGATACTCTACTACTGAGCCATAGTCTCTGACAAGAGCTGACAAGAACTGAATATCTAGTACAGATGCACCAGGAGAAGTTCCAGTCGGGAAGATCAAGATTACGCACATGGTTTTTCCATCCACGCTTTATTAACCGATTGTTGAGAAAGTACTGCAAAGAATCAAAGGAATTGCTAGGCTAAGCTGACCCACCCCATTTTGTCATCTAAAATTCTTGTGTAGGGTTGCCAGGTCCCTCTTTGCCATTGGCTGGAGGTTTTGGGGCCGGAGCCTGAGGAGGGCGGGGTTTGAAGAGGGGAGGGACTTCAATGCCAGAGAGTCCAATTGCCCAAGTAGCCATTTTCTCCAGGGGAACTGATCTCTGTCGGCTGGATCAGCTGTAATAGTGGGAGATCTCCAGCCACCACCTGGAGGTTGGCAACCCTATTCTTGTGAGGTGGGATAGACAGAGAGTGAACAAGTGCCCAGAGATCACAGAGCAAGCTGCACAGCACAGCAGGGATTTCTCACATCCTAGTTCACCACTTCAACTACTACACCGCACTGGCTCAACGTGTAAATACTTGGTTCTCGTAAATACTTGGCTCAACATGTACATACTGAACTCACAGAGTTCACTGTCTCTCATCCTCATATTTCTTAAAAATCTCTTGTATGGCTATTTTACAACTGTTTTGACTTCCATTTTACAACTGTTTAACTTCTCGATGGCAAATGGTGTGTGATTATCCAATTACCCTTCTGGTTCACCCCTGAGTCATCTCAGCGGTTAGAAGATCAGTTTCTGCAAGTACATTTTGCCTTTCAGGCTCTAAGGACGTGGATTTTTGGTTTCCTAAGAAGGAGAGATAGATGGAACCTTGTACCATTTTTGCAATGTTTGGTTCCTGTAGAAATACACAACTCACGGCACGCTCTTGACTACCTCTTTCTCGGTTTACTTGAAACTAAACCCGCCGTTCCTGTTTGCCCAGGAAAGGTCAAGCTCTCACGCTTAGGAAGGCTATCTCCTAACAATTTAACACTCACTGGAGACACATAAACTGATCATTCTGAGTTATCAATATGACTAGGGTTGCCAACTGTGTCTTGGGAAATTCCTGGAAATTTGGGGGCGCAGCCTGAGGAGAGAAAAGTTTGGGAAGGGAAGTGAGCTCAGTGGGCATTTGATTCCATAAAGTCTACCCTCTGACCCTGCCATTTCCTCCAGGGGAATGGATCTCTATAGTCTGGAGATCAGCTGTTATTCTGGGAGAACAGCTTCCACCTAGACCAGTGGTTCCCAAAGTGGGCAGTACCACTTCCTGGGGGACGGTGGGGTTACCTAGCCTAAGCTGATTACCTAGGGGGGCACTAATAAGAGGCAAGAGGGCAGCAGGGGGGCGCTAGAGGTGGGCCCCTTCAATTGTGTTGTTGGATAACGTAGGGGGCGCTGGGGTTGAGTTTGTGGAACCAAGTTTTTCGGTGGCCCGAAAAGTTTGGGAACCACTGACCTAGAGGATGGCAACCCTAGATATAATAAATAAATGGTCACACACCAGACCATTGGCTGGAGATCAACCTATAGCCCCCTCCAAACCCTGAATAAGTGCCAATGTTGACATCAATTTTACTACCGAACTACATATACGTAATGAACGAGATAATGTGCTGTGATTACAGCTGGGGGCTACAAGAATCCCAATGAACCCTGAACATTTGAATCAGTAGGTATCCCTACAACTTCCAGAGCCAGCGTGGTGCAGTAGTTAAGAGCGGCGGACTCTAATCTGGTGAACTGGGTTCGATTCCCCACTCCTGCTGGGTGACCTTGGGTTAGTCACAGTTCTCGCAGACCTCTCTCAGCCCCACCTACCTCACAAGGTGCCTGTTGTGGGGAGGGAGTGTGATTGTAAGCTGCTTTGAGACTCCTTACGGTAGAGAGAAAGCGGGTTATAAAAACCAACTCTTCTCCTTCTAGAGCTCTTTACCCTTTAATCTACTACCATCTCCCAAGTATGCAACATTATAATCAAATTCCTCTCACCTCTGACAAGACAGAATCAGACAAAGCAATTCTATTTATATAGTATATGGATGAAATATACAGACAAGGAAGGAACAGCTTTTCAAACAAAAAAATGCCACATTTTATTTCAGTCTGATCAGCCCTTTTTGGAGAACTCGTTTTCTCCCTTGACATCGCCGCTATTACAGAGCAATCTGTGTTGTCCTCTTGTTGAAGCCTGTCACCCAAATTTAGTTTCTCGGAAGGAGTATTATTATTTTGGCTTTTTTTTTTCCCTCCAAGGAAAGTCTGGTTCCAATTTGCTGTGGGACATAATTTGAAGGAGGAGAAAACTAGCATCTGGGGGTTTTAAGTTCAAGGCAAGGCCAGCAAGGATAAAAGAACTCTCCTCCAATAGTTGTCAGGCGTAGTTGTTCTCCAGTTGACAACAACCTGGAGAAAGTCTTGCCACTTTAACCGCTTAATATGCAGGATACCAGGTTGTTGGCAAACCTAGTCAGGTGCCAGTGTATGGGAAATCACTAGAAAACCCAATGGTTTTGTTACACACTTTCCCAGTCTGTAACAGATGATCTTGATCCCTTTAATTTTCACTAAAATGTATTTATTTAGTACATTTTAATCCCACCCTTTCTCCAAGGAGCTCAGGGCAGCATAATCTATCCCCCCTACTCTATTTTATCCTCACAACAGCCCTGTGAGGTAGGTTAGGAGAAGGGACATTGACAAGCGCAAGGTCACATAGTGGTACAGTGGGGATTTGAACCTGGGCTTCCCAGTTCCACCCAACTGTCTCTTGAGACTCAAGATTTGCCATTATTGCTCCCATTTTACTAGCTGTGGAACTGAAGTAGTGTGATTGTGCATTACTCAAGGCCAGTGAGTCAGTTCACGACTATAATCAAGTGAGGATGAAGATAACAATTTCTATGTTATTTGCATACCAGTGGCATCAAAATGTCACAAAAAGAACAATCAATCAGCGAGAGCAATAAAAATGCAATGCACAGAAACAAATTTGCTGGCAAACAGAAAGAATCAGAAAAGAACCAAGTTATCTGCATCCTTTACTCTATTTACCCATCCCATGATGTCCCATGATAGCAATGATAATTCTCAGCTAGTGGGTTGATTTTTCCCAGGGATAGCTGTGATAGTCATTCCGTTGTGATCAAGTAGAATTGACCTGTTGTATCAGTAAATAAGCACCCATTTTTGACTGCGGAGTCTTTCTTGTCAGTATACTCTTCCCCTGGGTTTCTCCCCACTTATAGAGAGCCATCAGAACCAGAAAATCATCTCTTCGTGCCCAGAGACTCGCTTAACTTGTTGTAACAGCCTCTTAAGGAAAAGTAAGAGACTTGCTGTAGGCAGAGGATACAATGCCTGCGGCTATCCTCCTTGATGCTGTTTCTTAGAAGTGTTTGGCTTCTGCCTTTCTTCAGTTCAGATGTGGGTGAGCGGCAAGACTGGTTAACTGCCTGGCCTTTCCAAAGATCAACAACCTGCTGAACACCGCAGCACTCCGGACGGCCACCTCACATGGCCTGACCCAAAGAGTGGGAGAGCCGTGTCCAAATAAGCCAAGTGCAGGCCAGATTTCAGACCGAGTTAAAACACACGCAGCACGGTAGGGTTGACAGGCAGAACAAACCAGCCGAGGATCTCGCTATCAAAACATGATGCCAACCTTCGGTCACAGTGTCAGAGTGACAGAACCCAGGATTGGGGCTATGCAGACCAAGGGGCCGGACAATGCAAATAAGAATAGGCTTGGTTTGTAGTAGCTGGGGTCCTTGAGGGCAGAAAGCTAGGGTTGCCAGGTCCCTCTTCACCACCAGCGGGAGGTATTTGGGGCAGAGCCTAGGAGGGCAGGGTTTTGGGAGGGGAGGGACTTCAATGCCAAGCGGTCATTTTCTCCAGCTGAACTGAACTCTATTGGCTGGAGATCAGTTGCAATAGCATCAGATCTCCGGCTACTACCTGGAGGTTGGCAACCCTACAGGCAGCAGATGTAGTAGAAGAAGAAAAGTTGGTTTTTATATGCTGACTTTCTCTACCACTTAAGGAAGAATCAAACCTTCCCTTGCTCTCCCCACAACAGACACCCTATGAGGTAGGTGGGGCTGAGAGAGTGTGACTAGCCCAAGGTCACCTAGCTGGCTTCATGTGTAGGAGTGGGGAAAACAAATCCAGTTCACCAGATTAGCCTCCGCCACTCATGTAGAGGACTGGGGAATCAAACCTGGTTCTCCAGATCAGAGTCCACCACTCCAAACCACCGCTCTTAACCACTACAGCATGCTGGCTCTCAGTGGATGTAACTCTTACCTCAACTGTGTCCCTAAGACTGGGTTGCCAACTCTGGGTTGGAGGTTGGCAACCCTACGCTAACAGTACACCTTTATTTTATCCCATATATGTTTATTCCATTAAGTCTTATGGGGAAAGCATCCTAGAAGTGATATTTGGAGTCCTAAGCTACACAGCCTCCCCTGGATGACCCAGGCTAGCCCGATCGCATCAGATTTACAGAAAAACTGCACAATTATATAAATCCATAGTGCAGTTTTAAAGCCTTATACCAGAAATCATAAAAAGGTTTCCAACATGCAGGGGAAATGTGTTTTTTAAAAGCACTCCTCAAACACTGTCTTCTTGTATTCATCACAACAACTCTGTAAGATAGGGCAGTATCATTAGTTAGAAGCGATGAAAGATCCAACAGTTATACAAATTACAGGTCTAAAATTGGCAAGAGTGCCAGCTACACAAACAAACAAACAAAGGTTTTCAATTCCCAAAGTGTTTCACCCGTCTTTTTCCAGGGGAAATTGCTTCGTAAGTCTAAAGAACAGCATTAAAAAAAAAAAATCAATGCCCATATCTTTCTATCAAAAATAATGTCACCCTTTCCTTCTATCTATAATCTCAAAAGGGAGAAACAATTGTTGGTCATACAAATCACATTTCTTGTATAAGTGGTGGGCCTCCAATGGAGGAAGACGTCAAAAGCTACTGGCGGTGCAGTCCTAGGCAGAGTTACACCCTAGTCCACTGAAGGAAATGGACTTAGAAGGGTGTAACTCCGCTTAGGATGGCATTGCTATTGACTTCTTGGCAGACAGGAAATTTGAAGAAGGAACTTTATGATCTGTAGTTCAATCTTCTCTCTGTGTGTGTGTGTGTGCCATCAAGTCACAGCTGGCTTATGGCCACCCCCATAGGGTTTTCAAGGCAAGAGACGTTCAGAGGTGGTTTGCCATCGCCTGCCTCTGCGTGGGCTGAGAGAGTTCTGAGAGAACTGTGACTGGCCCAAGGTCACCCAGCAGGCTACATGTGGAGGAGTGGGGAAACCAACCCGGTTTTCCAGATTAGAGTCCACCGCTTTTAACCACTATACCACACTGGCTCCTAGTTCAATCTCCTAGGGGACTCTAATTTAACGGCTCACCGTTTTGCCCTCTTTGTGTGTTTCAGGGAGGGGAGCAGGGTACTTTTTAGATGGATTCCACAAGGCAAATTTTACAGTGTTATGTTTTGCTCACTGGAAGAGTCAGCCGTAAATGGGAAAAAAGGATGCATTTCAATACTCTTCCCCCCTCCTTCCTTTTTCCACATTTCTGTATTTTAATTTTAAAATATCCTTTTATAATTCATGGTATCTGTTTTCCCCAGAAGCTTCTCCCGTGCTTTCAAAGGAGTTGGCTGAACAGAGCATTTCTTCATGTAATCAGCAAGTTTGCAGCTGTACACAGTTTTGCGGGGACCCCCCCCCAAATTAAAAAAGTACGCATGCAAAGGCAAATTGTGAGCTCATTAGCATATATTCTCCATTTGAGAGCAGAAGAAAAATATGCTCGTTTGTCATGCAAAAACAAAATAGTTTAGTTACATTTTCTCAGTATTTCATGGATCTCTTCTTGGGGGGAGGCCAGAAAAAAAAGAAGTGACAAATTACTCGGATAAATGATGGGAGATTCAGAGCCCAGGCTTGAGAATCTGGACAGATTTCAGCTAGGAATGAGCAAATGATACTCAGCTTATTTCTTAAATATATAAGCGTGTGTGTCATCAAGTTGCAATCGACTCATAGCAACCCCAGGACCACGGGGTTTTCAAGGCAAGAGATGTGCAGAGGTAGTTTTGCCACTGCCTGCCTCTGCATAGAAACCTCAGCCTTCCTTGGTGGTCTCCCATCCAAGTACTTAGCTTCCAAGATCTGGTGAGATTGGGGAAGGCTGGGCTATCAGGCTGATCTATCTGTCTGTCGGTCTGTCTATACCAGTGGTTCCCAAACTTCTCAGGCCACAGCCCCCTTGGTTCCACAAACAACCCCAGGGCCCCTACCCTACCCTATAAAAAGCATTATTCAAAATAGGGGTTTGCATAACACTAAAGAAGATAATAACAATAAAATTTCAAAACAGTAGCAATTAACTGCACATCTCTTCAAAATCAAATTACAACTTTTTAGTGGAAATTTATTCACCAAAACTGATGAACTTGATCCAGTGGTACCAGCTCTTCAAAGATTCTGATCATTTCCACCAAATTTGCCAGCATAGTGCCATAGCTTGATCTATTGTAAATTAGTGAACAACACAGTTGAAGGGGCCCACCTCTAGCACCCCCTTCTGCCCTATTGTCTCTTAGTGCCCCCCTAGGTAATCCCACTGCCCCCCAGCGGGTGGTACTGCCCACTTTGGGAACCACTGGTCTACACACACACACACTAATATTAAAATTTTAACACACACATATGTGTCTCTGTGTTAAATATATTAATGTTAACATGTTGATTTGTTTTGCAGATTCATTTTTCTGTTGGATGCATGGTGTTGGAAAGTGCCATTAAGTCACATCCGATTTATGGCAACCTAGTAGGGCTGTCAAGGCAAGAAACATTCAGAGGTGGTTTTGCCATTGCCTGCCGCTGCATAGCAACCCTGGACTTCCTGTCCAAATACTAAGCAGGGCCAACCCTGCTTAGTTTCCAAGATCTGTCAAGATCGGGTTAGCCTGGGCCATCCAGGTTGGATGCACGCTATACCTTTTTATATGTATAACATATAATGCAGATTTAGTAATGCGCATATGATATTTTTTTTTTTAAGTACTACAGGAAAACAGTGCAAAAATGAAGAATCACACTATCTTCTGTGGAAATGCCTGGATAAAACCCGTACACAGGGAAATTTTTCGACAGCAGGAAAATGAACTGGGAAAAGATGGAGCTGAAAGGATGGTATGCCCTCCCAAATAGGTGTTTCCCCCAGATTTGGCTTCCACTGACTCTTTAGGAAGCGCATCAACTAACATTCATCACCAGTACTGTCAATATTAAGAAGTACCCTATTTTTCTTCTGATTGCAGCCTGTTAAAGGATCTGGACATTCTGCTGGGTGTTCTAGGAACATTTGTTTAGCCCCTGGCCTTTCCATCAGCAATGGAGACTGCCCTTGGTGTCCCACCTTATTCCCCCCAGAAGGCCAAAGAGGGCAGCCTGAAACCAACTCTACACAGCATCCCAGCACCTATACAGCTGGTAGGGCATTCTAAAGTGCAACAAACAAAGAACCTCAAGATCAGTGCCAGAAACCTCTTGGTTTTCTTCCCACTCCATCATTTTTCTGTTCCAGCCTGATTAAGCGTTCCAGAGAACTCACATGTGCTGCATTTATTGGGATATTTGGTTAATACAGCAAAGTTTGCCCAGCGTGGTATAGTGGTTAAGAGCAGTGGTTTGGAGCGGTGGACTCTGAGCTGGACAACCGGGTTTGATTCCCCACTCCTCCGCATGAGCGGCGGAGGCTAATCTGGTGAATTGGATTTGCTTCCCCACTCCTACACATGAAGCGTGCTGGGTGACCTTGGGCTAGTCGCACTCTCTCAGCCTCACCTACCTCACAGGGTATCTGTTGTGGGGAGGGTAAGGGAAGGTGATTGTAAGGTGATTCTTCCTTAAGTGGTAAAGAAAGTCGGCATATAGAAACCAACGCTTCTTCTTCAGTCATGGAATTGTGCTATTGAGTGCAGTAAATAGAATCTCCCAAGTATTGCAAAAGGTAAAGCTTTATTCAATTAGATTCTGTTCACTTTCAGGTTGCAGTCAAAGGGAGAGAGATAAACCTAATCTAAAGAGTACTTTCCCTGTAACAAGTGGCCAGCTGATAAGTCATCATGTGTATGGAAGTGCGAGGCATTGTTTCAACAGGAGAGGCCTGTAGATATGTTTGACTCCATGAAGTGTGGAGAGTAGGACTCAGTGACTGAAGAAGAAGAAGAGTTGGTTTTTATATGCCAACTTTCTCTGCCACTTAAGGAAGAATCAAACCTGCTTACACTCACCTTCCCTTCCCCTCTCCACAACAGACACCCTGTGAGGTAGCTGGAACTGAGAGTATGTGACTAGCTCAAGGTCACCCAGCTGGCTTCATGCGTAGAAGTGGGGAAACCAACCTGTTCACCAGATTAGCCTCTGCCGCTCATGTGGAGGAGTGGGGAATCAAACCCGGTCTCCAGATCACAGTCCACCGCTCCAAACCACCACTCTTCACCACTACACCACGCTGGCTACCCACGCTGGCTCACCGATTGAGCATCGGTGTTGCACGCAGAAGATCCTGTGTTCCACGAAAAGGACCAGGTAGTAGGTGATGGGGAAAGGCCTCTGCCTGAGACCCTGAAGAGAGACCTGCTGCCAGTCAGAGCTGACAATACCAATCTTGATAGACCAATAGCCTGACTCAGTACTAGGTAGTTTTAGGAACTCAATGGCCTGTACGTTTATTTAAGTATAATCAACTGATGGAAGCCACAAGTAAATAATCTGTGGGTTATCCTATCTTTAGAAGAAGAAATGAGAGAAGTGCTCCTCCGCCAGAGATTTGTGGTTATCATGGTCCGTAGGAGATCCACCATATACTTCTATTGCAACAAGAGATGCAGTTGTTTTTCGTGTATTGTAAACCTAAGCTTACCTATTTTTGTCTTATAACAGAAACTGTGCAATAGCTCAGTGTAAAACCTCCAAATTCAAAACATGACTTTCTCCAAGGAACTTCTTTACTTGGCTTACAATATTATTTTCTTGTCCTTTATAATCATAGACGGCATTGTGTTTGAACCAAATTATAGCATGCAGCAAGCAGTGGAGGTGGGCACGTGAGAGAGCAAAATGTTCCTTCATTTTCAGGAAAGTATTGGTATTCCTGCCATGCACACAGATGACTCAAACATGTAAAAGCTGACCGACCTCTGGGCAGAGAAGCCATGTGATATATAAAAAAAACCTTGGTGCAGAATGCAGGCCCTGGCTTGCATGGCCTGGTTTCCTTGCCTCAGCCCTCTGCAGATGCAAGATTCCCCCATGCTACCTGAACACTTTTTTTGATTTTTTTTTAATTGGCAAACCCCAGATTTTAACAGCACAATAATGTTTTAAAGATCTACTGCCATGATCTACTAGATTCTCTGAATTCACGGCTTCCATCAAGAAGAAGAGTTGGTTTTTATGTGCCAATTTTCTCTGCCACTTAAGGATGAATCAAACCAGCTAACAATCACCTTTCCTTCCCCTCCCCACAACAGACACCCTGGGAGGTAGGTGGGGCTGAGAGAGGTCACCCAGCTGGCTTTCATGTGTAGGAGTGGGGAATCAAAACTGGTTCACCAGATTAGCCTCAGCCGCTCATGTGGAGGAGTGGGGAATCAAACCCGGTTCTCCAGATCAGAGCCCACCGTTCCAAACCACCGCTCTTAACCACTACGCTGCACTGGCTCTCCTGCCAAGTTGGATCATTACCCGTGGCCTGGGTATGAAGAGCTTCGAAGGGCCACACCGGAGTTCCTTGCTTTATGGGCCCCTGGCTCTCCAGCCCTTTTCCTCGTAAAGATACATTTCCCCTTGTTTGTACTAAGCTCTGAATTAATGCAAAACATGAATCAAATCTATATAAGTGCAAGTGTTAAACACAAAGTTTACTTAGCATAACATCAACCAACACAAAAAGTGGATAGTGCAAGACATGATATTGTTGAATACACTAAGATACCTGTAACAAGAAGAAATAAGAAAGAAAAAATTGCAGCAAAATACTTACAGTGACTTCGTATTCCAATCAGGACCCTGTGTTCCGTCCTACCTGTTTTGTTGAATGTACACATTGTGTCTATTTCTTGCACTATCCACTTTTTGTGTTGGTTGTTGTTATGCTAAGTAAACTTTGTGTCTAACACTTGCACTTATATAGATTTGATTCGTGTTTTGCATTAATTCACAATCTGGAGGATGGCAGGGTTGCCAGGTCCCTACTTACCTTCGGTGGGACCTGACGCGGCACTTCCGGTTGAGGGTGGGCGATGGAAGGTTCCCGCTGGCGCACGGGCCTGCGCCCCAGGGAGGGAGAGGAGAGGCTTCCCGGCCGGCGCATGGGTGTGCACGTGCACGATTGCCCACCAACCCTCAGCTGGTCGGCGGCAGAGGGGCACTTTACCGGGGGTTTGCCCGCCACCAGCGGGCACCTGGCAACCCTAATGGCAACCGTACATGGCCATCAACGGATCTGAGTCATGCCCGCCACCAGAATTAATTCAATCACATGCCACTAGGGATGCTGTGGATTTCACCATGAATGTGTTCGGCACATGAAATTACCACATTCAAAAGTGTCGATCTGAGGTGAGCCGATCACCAGCCTGTTTGGTTCATGGCAAATAGCAGTGCATGCCTGCCGAAGAGGTTTGTGTCACATTTTTGCCAAGCTGCATGTTCACAAAGAAGCTGAAAGAGGCTCTTTGTATACAGACTTCTGAGGTGTCCAGGATCAGCACCTAATATCTCCCAAATGTAGGCCAGTACCTGGCCAAATGGCCTACTTAGAAAATGGATCTAACAAAGGTAGCAGTGTAGCTACACTGAGATTCAAGCACACCACAACACACCTAAACACACACGTCTAAAACTTGGATGCATTTCAGTATGCACTAATGCCAGATGATAGTTAATATTAATGGTGAAGAAACACTATATACAATCTGTCTATCTAGTTTTCTTGTTAGCTGCTCCAACTGCTCCCGGATTATTTTCAACCATTTTAAAAATATCTTTTTCTGGATCTATTGAGCCTTAGAATATAACATTGAGGGTTTATTTTGTTTCTTTAAAGCTATTAACTGCAAAGCTATAAAAGATGAAATCACAACATTTCCTTAAACTGACCATTTTCCTTTAGGGACTCATGGCGAACCTGTAGGGTTTTCAAGGCAAGAGACATTCAGAGGTGGTTTGCCATTGCCTGCCTCTGTGTGGGCTGAGAGAGCTCTGAGAGAACTGTGACTAGCCCGACGTCACCCAGCAGGCTTCCTGTGGAGGAGCGGGCAATCGAACCCACTTCTCCAGATTAGAGTCTGCTGCTCTTAACCACTACACCCTGCTGGCCCTTAGTCCTTAATATCCACTCGTTGCAGCTAAGCGCCACACTAGCTCACTGCTCTGGGTTCAGAGGGACTTCCCATACTGGGGAGTGATCTCCTTGCCGGCTTGCCACGTTAACCACCGAGCAACTTGGCTTGAGAATTCAGAAAAGCATACAAGCTACAAATCAGAATCAAATTACAGGTAGAGAGAAAAGGGATTACAGAAGCAAAAGTTCCAGACCTGAGAAATGGATTGTTATGACAAAATAAAGTTCCTGTGAGTCGTTACTCATCTAAAGTAGAATAAGGAAGAAAGAGAAAGTCGGAATAAATGGGACAATGGGCACAGTATCAATAGTCTAAAGCTAATTAACAATTATACGGTTGGGACGTTTCTATCAACGTTACACATGCAATTAACAAATGACACTTATTACAAAGAATCATAGTTAGAAGGGACCACCAGGGTCATCTAGTCCAACCCCCTGTACAATGCAGGAAATTCACAACTACCTCTCCCCCACACACCCAGTGACCCCCTACTCCATATCCAGAAGATGGCCAAGATGCCCTCCCTCTCATCATTGTGTCTAGGGCCCAGGGAGGAAATGGATATATATTTCCAGTTCCTGGGGCTGGTGTGGGGGGCAGAGCCTGAGGAAGGTGGGGTTTGGGAAGGGGAGGGACTTCAATGCCATAGAGTCCAATTGCCAAAGCGGCCATTTTCTCCAGGGGAACTGATCTCTATTGGCTGGAGATCAGTTGTAATAGCAAGAGATCTCCAGCTAGTACCTGGAGGGTGGCAACCCTAGGTTGCAAGCCTCTCATGACTTATGAGATCCTATGGGTGGGATGGGATCAGAATGGGGGGATATTACCAGTTGAGAGTAGTGCGGAGTAATGGTTAGTCAGTCAGACTAGAATCTGGGCGACCCAGGTTCAAATCCTTACTCTGCATGAAGGTCAATGGGGGATGTTGGGCCAATTATTCTCTCCCAGCTTAACCTATCTCAACAGGGTCATTGCGAGGAAATGAGGAAGAGGAGAACAACGTAAGTCGCTTTGGGCATTCATTGGAGGAGAAAGGTGGGGTATAAATGAAGCATGCCAACAAGCATTAACCTGGCTTTGCTTCAAGGAGATTTTGCACCTCCTTCTGTCTTTCTGCATTTTATCTCCACAACAACCCTGTTAGGTGGAGAGAGTTTCACCGGCTCATAGTCCCCCAGTTAGCTTCCAGGCAGTGTGGGAATTTGAGGCTGGATCCTAGTCTGACAGTCTAACTGCTAAGCTAGGCTGGCTTGCTCGTCATGGGGTATCTCATGTCTCGGTGCAGTTCAAGGTCCATCCATAGTTCTTTCCGCATCAACCAGCTCACTGAACGTTCCTTTCGAGATATATCAAGCATTTGCAAGAGTTTGCTCCTTTATTTCCTACCTACAGAGGGATGTTTGCCACTAACACGTCAAAACGCTGTCCCCAAATGGTCATTCTCATCTGATATGTGCGGTCTGTGAACGGTGGATCACAGATTGATTTGACAAAAAAAAAAAATGCAAAAGGGAATCGGGAATAGCAAAGAATATGCTTCTTTTTTGAGCCTGACGCGGGCTACAGAAATATCACACCAAGAACACTGCTCCCTTCTGCATAGTATGCTTTTGAAGTGTGCATGTTTGTGTGTGACCAGATCTGGAAAGGGACTCATAAAACGTGATGGCTTTATGAATATATTTTTTTTCAGAACAGGAACCCAGGGACAACAGACGCAATTGCTCTGTGCAACAGATTCAGTCAAAATGCAGAAAAACTTTTAAACCAAATTAAATCTGGCATGGAAAGTCGCAAATTCTAACTTTCACTGCCACGGATGCTCCAGGTGCAGGACATTCATCTTGAGGTTCTCCTGCTGGCAAGAGATGGACCATCCCGCAAAAGTGAAAGAGGTCCGGGGGGGGGGGGCTCTTTGTTCAGTTGCATCTACACTATGAAAATAAACTGGTATCACGGTCTTCCTCCATTTCCAAGGGAACTCTGGGAACTGTAGTTTTGATGATGATGGTGGTCAATCAGGGAATACTCAGGATAAGGTTGCCAGCTCCAAGTTGGGAAATACCTGGAGATTTTTGGGGCAGAGCCTGAGAAGGGCAGGGTTTGGAAAAGGGAGGGACTTTAATGTCATAGAGTCCAATTGCATTTTCTCCAGGGGAACTGATCTCTATCGGCTGGAGATCAGTTGTAATAGCGGGAGATCTCCAGCTACTACCTGGAGGTGGGGAACCTTAACTCTGGACCTCAGTGAACTACAGTTCTTTGGATTCTTGAGTGGGAAGGCCGTGACAGTTAATGTGTTTTTCACATCTGTAGCCTTCCTATGTCCTTATATAACATCCTCCTCCTCCCTCTGGAGGCTGATCCTAACAGTCAGGATTGGCTTTCGAGGCCGATAACCAAGGGGATTTCTTGGACGCTTGGCTTGGGAGTTGCCACCAGACTCAGGAATGTTTATGACATCAGTACCCCTTTGCCAAACAACATGAGAGTGAATAAACAGAGCCTGGGTCTTCTCTGTTGTGTCTCTTGGTTGTTTGCCAAGTCTTTTGAGGGAGAGCAAAGGGCAGGCATCTTTAAAGGGAGAGGAGGGGCGTATTTGGAGGTTTTATTTGGTTTTAATCTGTAATGTTGTCATTATTAATTGTAAGCCACCTTGAGCCAAGAGGAAAGGCAAGGGAAGGGAAGAAGAAGATGGAGGAGGAGAGCCCTGCAAAGAAGATGTAGCCCTGCAAAAACGCATTGCAAATTTCAGGCGTAAGACTCAACTCTGAGCAATTTGTCTTGCCCTGAGGGACTGCCTGACCCGTGTGTGTTGAATTCAGCTCTAGATGAGGGATACATTTGGAACTTTCTAAGCGGTTGACCCAAATGATAGGTTACTGTTGTTTCTAGTATTTATAACCAGTTAATAATTCTTCCAAATCTTTACCAGTGACTCATCCATCTTGCCTGACCTCATTGGCAACAGGCAGCCTGCCATATCCAGGAGCAACCCCCCCCCAAAAAAAAAACAATGGCCATCATAACCTCCTTTTAAAGAAATTCTAGACCGTTCCTATATCACATGTCTCCCACTCTTGTCTTGAGGCTTAAAATATGTAACACCTTTTGTTCAATTAGGACAGTAAGACCAGGAGTCACTCAAAGAGCACTTAAAAGATGGAACCCAAATGAAAACCAGCTGGACAATGTGGAAAAAGGGTCACCCCTTTGCTCTTTTGTGGAGCCGGCTTGATTTTCAACCCATGATACAGGTGGCTGTTACCTCAGCAGGCCCATTAAGGCAGCCTTTCCTCACGTAAGGCGACAGCAATGTTTCCAAGTGGAGCCAGGCCCTCCCCAGCCAAACTGCAGGGAGGGGGAGCAGTGACATCATACATCTTTTATGCAGGGCTGTTTCTCTTGCGGTCACCCCTCTGACGGCTTCCGGTCTTTGTTTGGATTATGCATGCCGTTTCCGACCGTCAGAGGTCGCCTCGCTCTCCCCCTGCGTTTCCCCGTGTTTTCAGGGACCTGTTTTAGCTCGAATTTGAAAAAGCGGGCAAAACGCGGGCAAACGCTGGGGGAGAGTGAGGCGACTTCTGGCGGAAACGGCATGCATGATCAAAACAAAGACCTGAAGTCATCAGAGGGATGACGGCGAGGGAAACAGCCATGCATAAGAGACCATAGTCTCCAAACCGTGTGGCTACAAGAGGATTCATCTCTGAGGTGAACACATGAAGCTGCCTTATACTGAATCAGACCCTTGGTCCGTCCAAGTCAGTACTGTCTGCTCAGACCGGCAGCAGCTCTCCAGGGTCTCAGGTGGAGGTCTTTCACATCCCCTCACATCCAATTTTATTTTGAGCGGCTTTGTGCATGCCGCTTGTCTTCAGGGCCAGGGGGTTGCAGCTTCCGGCTGTTTTTTGCCCAGTCCAAGAACTAAATTCTCTAGTTGCCCTTTTCCTTGCTGGGGAAAATACATTTGCCGAAAGAGTGGCTATTGTATTTTAATGCAGCCCTTGAAACTAGATCCAGGACGTTGAAACAATTCTGTTAACCAAACACGTACAAACACTCTAATTTGTTTAAATGACAGTATTGTATTACTGGGAAAGGTCTGCTGACCATATAATAAAACTGCATGTATTATGTATGAACTACATTTTTTTTTCTATTGATGATTAAGAGACATGTCCTTCTGAGTCATGGTCATTCAAATTACCTACTTGTATTGAAAAACAGGGAATCACCGGCAGTTTGTCCCTCCTTACACCTGCACGGTCAGACACACCCATTAAATAACCAATATGAACTAGATGTTCATTGCCAGCGTTTTGTGCATGCCCAGACAGAGGCATCAGTTCAAGAAATGAATCACAATAAGTGATCACTAGAAATGATCATAAGATTATCTGGGTTCATGGGCAGACATGGAAGGCCTGCAGACCCTGGTAGTAAGTCTCAATTCAGAAGTCTCAAACTGAATGTTTAGGTTTTTAATTGTGAAAAAGCAGCATAATCATGCAAGCAGACACATTCAAACAACTCGCTGAACAAGCGGCTTGCTGCCTACAACTGGCAGCAGTTGATTCAGTTGATCTGGCTGGTTAGGGGGTGTCCCTTACCTTCTTGTGCGTCCCTCCTGAAGTTGCGCACTCAGTGGAAGAGGATGACCACCCTAGACAGAAAGAGTGTACCGTTCTTCGATCAAGGGTATATGATAGCTGCGCTCCCCTGCTAGAACCTCCAAACAAGTTCAAGATGAATTTGGACTGCAATCATCACGACAATCTGACAGCAGCTAGCCTCTCATGTCAACAAAACAGCCAAGCAAGGTAAGTCCGCTTGGCAATCACTTTCCTGTTGAAATCTGCCGATTGCCTAGACACCTTCAGTTGAAAAGATCTCAGGTAGCTCAGTATTGTCTTCTCTGGCTCACAGCAGATCTCCAGGGACCCAAGCAGAGTAAGATCATCCTCACTACCTGAGATCCTTTAACTGGAGATGCCATGGATTGTAGCTGGTCCAAGATTGACCTTGTGGATGTGAAGGATGGAATCTTCTGCATACAAAACATGTGCTTTGACCCTGAGTTATGGTTCTTTCCCCAGCAGGACATTATGGTCTTAAGAACACTCCCTGGGAGTAAACCTGATTGATTAGAAAGGGACTTATTTGCAAGTAGACCTGGATTGCTCGCTGTGACGTAGTATCAAGAAGATTCATATCTTCAACTAGAAGTGGAGGGGCTGTGGCTCAGTGGTAGAGCATCTGCTTGGCATGCCGAAGGCCCCAGGTTCAATCCCTGGCATCTCCAGTTAAAGGGAATAGGCAAGTAGGTGATGTGAAAGACCCCTGCCTGAGACCCTGGAGAGCCACTGCCGGTCTGAGTAGACAATACTGACTTTGATGGACTAAGGGTCTGATTCAGTATAAGGCAGCTTCATGTGCTCATGTGTCCAAGTTGCTGCAGTCTTATATCTGACTTTTCTATTTTCTTTAGCTTATTTCTGACCCCCTGCAAGGGCTAAAATGCATCTGTGAGTCAGAGAAATACTGACTGCTTCACTGTGGATGAGTCACCATCTTTGGGTATCCTATAGGCATCTTCAAAAGAACCGCTAATATCCTCCCACATTAATGGGTTGTGACTCAAATATCACACTGAAAACCAATAAAACCCTTTTGTGCAGATGCATTCACAAATCGGTTCCAGATGTAACATTTGGAGTAGTAACTTTGAGTTTGGGCAAATTGTGAGCCTCTGTTTGTATTTCTCTCCCCCCCCCCTTTTATTTTCTTCTTTAAAATACAGTTGTCATTATGAAGACAGCAAGCATGTTAGAGCAAAAAATATGAATCAGCTTACTGGTGTGACTTTGGTTCTTGTAGGTTATCCGGGCTGTGTAACCGTGGTCTTGGAATTTTCTTTCCTGACTGCAGACTTGGCCAACCTGAGAAATCAGCAGTGGCTGAACATGGACTGACACAAACAGGACACAGGGTCTTATTCCAAGACACTGAAAGACTGGACAATTCTACCAACTATTTTGTCAGATTGCACAGAGAAGCCATTGAAATTCATAAACATCAGCACAACTTTAACAGAAAAGAGGAGAGTTTAAGAATGAATAAGGCTTGGCTTCCTGCCCTGAAAAACCTCCAGACAAAGACAACATTCAACAATAGCCATACAGATTAGTTTTGGATTACACACATTAACAGATCACTTCAGGATACAATGGTTCCATATTAACATACCATACCCTCATTAGCACATTATCTTGATACTTACAGGACAATACTTTTGCAGGACAATACTCAGCTCAAACCCAACCCCTTTCTGACTATATATTACTCTTCCTACACCCTTGACACTGAGAGACACTGTCCTTCAGTGTTACTACTCTGAAGATGCCTGCCACAGTTGCTGGCGAAACGTCAGGAAAGAAAATTCCAAGACCACGGTTACACAGCCCGGATAACCTACAAGAACCAATGAACTCTGACCGTGAAAGCCTTCGACAATATTTTATACTGGTGTGACTGTTCAGTTGGCCAGGCATAATGACAAAACAAGTATGTGGATTTTACATAGCTAAATTGGTTCAGATATTTATCTTTTTGTGACAAACTGGTAGAAATATCCAACCCCACACAAAGGAATATCGTGATAAGTGCTGTAATAGGGCCTGCTTCACGCATGCAGGTGAATGAGCAGGCAGAGCTTCCTATATGCACAGGGTAAAAAGAGTGGGGAGAGCCAGCGTGGTGTAGTGGTTAAGGTTTCGGACTAGGACCTAGGAAACCCAGGTTCAAATCCCCACTTGGATGATGGAAGCTTGCTGGGTGACCTTGGGCCAGTGACATACTCTCAGCCCTGACCCTAACTAGTCTATGGATGGGAGACCTCCAAGGAATACCAGGGTCGTGACGCAGAGGCAGGCAATGGCAAACCACCTCCCAACGTCTCTTGCCTTGAAAACTCTACGGGAACAACATAAGTCAGCTGTGACTTGGCAGCAAAAAAATAAATATATCCCAAAATACTAGAATTTAAGGGCATCTGACAAAGCTGACAGGCAGTAGAATCAGGTTGGGCAAAAGGAAGTACTTTACACAAAGAATGATTAAAATGTGGAAATCGATAAGAGAGGATATAGTGATGGCCACAGGCATAGGCAGCTTTAAGAGGGGATTAGACAGATTCATGGAAGACAGGTCTATCACTGGCTACTAGCCCTGGTGACTACAGGGAATATCCAGATGGGTTTGGGGGTGAAAATGTGTCCCACTGGTCACCGGCCAGGCAGAGCCTCTTCAACATCAGTTCCAAAGACTGGCAGCCTTTCAGGGAGGGTCTGTGGCTCAGTGGTAGAGCATCTCCTTGGCATGCAGAAGGTCCCAGGTTCAATCCCCGGCATCTCCAGTTAAAGGGACTAGGCAAGTAGGTGATGTTAAAGACCTCTGCCTGAGACCCTGAAGAGCTGCTGCCAGTCTGAGTAGACAATACTGACTTTGATGGACCAAGGGTCTGGTTCAGTATAAGGAAGCTTCATGTGTTCATGTGTACCTCTATCCTACCAGTCCACTGAGCAAAGTATGAAGCCTTCCTTCAGCCTAAGAAGACTTCCTCCAATTGAAGCGGCTCCTCCGTTAGTGGAAGAGTCACTTCAGTTGACGAAAGGCTAGTTAGGGTGGTAGAAGGCTTGTTGGAAGATGGTGAGATCCATCCCTGCAGTTCTAACTGCTGTAGTTCTTCTGGAGTTGCAGTGAACCCAGGGAAGGAAGGCGGTACAGCCTGATCTTGTCAGATCTCGCAAGCTAAGAAGGGTAAGGACTGGGATGGAAGACCACCAAGGAAGACTCTGCAGAGGAAGGCAATGGCAAACCACCTCTGCTTCTCGCATGCCTTGTAAGCCCCTTGCTGGGGTCCTCATAAATCGGTTGAGAACACTTGTGCACATACAGTGGACCTTTCACACACAAACACGTCAAACACACAACTGCTGAAACCACAGACAGCATACAAACCTAGCAAGGATTCCTTTTGGGGTTGCATATTCCTACACTGCAGTCTTTGAACTTTCACTGTTGCTTAGCATTAGCTCAGACCTCATACATGATTACTGAGCGTGGTAAATACAATCGGCTCATATATTGACAAAGAAATGCCAGCCTAGAGCTCATTTACGTAATCGCCTCATTGGATGCTATATAGATATTTATAAAACTTGCCTGTGAAAAAGAAGCAGAGAAATCCTATTATCTGCTGCTGGGGCTGTGCAGCGGCACGTATTTTTTTCTTTACAAAATCAAATTATCTAAAATAATGTGTTCAGTTCTGTATGTTATTAGCTACTAGTCGCAGCTTTGTTTGTTAGGACCTGCAAACTGGCTTCTAATCGCTAGATGCCCAACCACACCAAGAATGCTTTTTGGTGCTGTTTTTTCCATAGGGGGGGAAATAGATGCAAACAAACTGAAGGAATCCAAAGGTACTCAGGCATAATGCTCTGTTTAAAATTTCAGAATAAAGAATCCTTGATGAATGAGTTCCACTTGAGAAATAAGACAAGATAATTCAGAACGTTACAATGCAGGAAATAGAGAGAACGCATGAATAGACATTTGTTTAATTTATTTCCCTGGTGTCTTGCAGTCTGGTTTAGAGAATTCAAGCCATCAGAGGAAGGTGTCAGGAGAGATCAGGGGATACGAAACTCACACTGATCTGCTTCTCAATGAAATCGAGTGAAATGAAAATGAATATAATAATGAAAATGAATGACGCTTTGGAAATAAAAGCAATATAACAACCCAGGTTTAGATCCCCTCTCTGCCACGCAAGCTGGGTGGGCGACCTTGGGCCAGTCACGTACTCTCAGCCTGACCTACCTCACAGGGTTGTTGTGAGGATGAAATGGAGGAGAGGAGAATGATGTAATCTGTTTTGGATCCACGCTGGGAAGAAATGCGGAGTAAAAAAAGAAGGCAATAAATAACAGTGAAAAAGATGTGCCTATCCCTAATGATGACTGGCGCTTATTCAAAAAATAGTAGGACAGTGGAAGGGACTTGAGGGTGCCATATGCTCACCTATCTTAATGGCTCACCTCTGACATAATCTGAAACCATTACTTTTAAAAGTATTGTTTATTTGAGAACCTGGGGTTCAGAATTCAGACAATCAATAAATCCTGGTTTGCCTTGATGAATGCTAGTCTGAGCGGCACTGGTTAGAAGAAGACTTGGTTTTTAATACCCTGATTTTTTCTACCTTTAAGGAGTCTCAAACCTGCTTACAATCACCTTCCCTTCTTCTCCCCGCAACAGACATCCTGTGAGGTAGGCGGGGCTGAAAGAGTTTGGAGAGAACTGTGACTAGCCTAAGGTCACCCAGCAGGCTTCATGAAGAGGAGTGGGGAAAACAAACCCAGTTCTCCAGATTAGAGCCTGCCACTCACGCGGAAGAGTGGAGAATTGAACCTGGTTCTCCAGATTAGAGTCCACTGCTCTTAACCACTACACCACTTAAACACTACTTGGGAAGGGGCTGTGGCTCAGTGGTAGAGCATCTGCTTGGCATGCAGAAGGTCCCAGGTTCAGTCCCCAGCATCTCTAGTTCAAGGGACTAGGCAAGTAGGTGATGTGAAAGACCTCTGCCTGAGAACCCTGGAGAGCCGCTGCCAGTCTGAGTAGACAATAGTGACTTGGCTGGACCAAGGGCCTGATTCAGTATAAAGCAGCTTCATCTGTTCATGTGTTCACGCTAGGCATGTCTGCAGCTGGATGTGCATCAGGGTGATTCCGTGGAATGTCCGAATTCAGCCAGGCTGCCTGCTTTTGTTCCTGTCTTCCACCGGCTTCTTCGGAAAAGCATTCCCAAATATCAGGCTCAGGGCTGCATCATAGTAGGTCACCGGCAGGCAAAAAGCTGCTCTTGCGATGGCCCCGTAATTTAAAGAAAAAAAGACGTATGGGGAAAATTTCTTTCATTTCCAAATGTCAGCACTGAAGGGAGAGCAATTTGATCCTGCAGGAGAGCTGCTCAATTAGAGTTAAGTGCAGGCTAGAGTGGACCTTTTATTTATGGGCGGACGTCACTGCGCATTAGGAGGGCGATCTCGTCACCTCTCGTAAAGACCAAAATTCAACATGTTGATTTTGCTAAGAGGGAAATGTTCGGAAACTGGGCCAAGTCATGACGCTCCAACTTCCTGATGGGTTTGAACAGGAACAAGTTTTCAACTGAAACTTGTAGGGATTGAATGAGAAGCCTTTCTGTCAAGTCATGGAGCTCACAGAAGTCACGGCTGGATCTGCACATAACAGAGGACTGGATTCATCTATTATTATATGCAGGTTTCAGATTGCAAATGGCACTTCAGGGACACATCCAATGTACACATGAACACATGAAGCTGCCTTATACTGAACCAGACCCTTCATCCATCAAAGTCAGTATTGTCTACTCAGACCGGCAGCAGCTCTCCAGGGTCTCAGGTAGAGGGTTTCAGGTAGAGGTCTTTCACATCACCTACTTGCCTAATCCCTTTAACTGGAGATGCCGGGGATTGAACCTGGGACCTTCTGCATGCCAAGCAGATGCTCTACCACTGTGCCATGGCAAAGAACAAATTTGATGTGAACAAAACTGGGTAGCTACACCCTGGAAACCAACTGGGCACAGGCTTATCAAAACATTTTCGCCATGACTCTCGACACACCTAGAGGTCATGCAATTCCTTCTGCAGGAAGCGCACCCCTCCTTAATTTGTATTAGCTTTATGTCCCACTCAGCAATGCAAGCGCATAACCCAATTTTGCAGAAACTGGGGTCAACAGTGACTTTTAAAGGGGAGTATATTGGTGCTAGGGTTGCCAGCTCTGGGATGGAAAATACCTGGAGATTTTGGGGGTAGAGCCTGGGGAGGGTGGTGTTTGGGGAAGGGAGGGACCTGACAGCGTATAATGCCATAGAGTCCACACTCAAAAAGCAGCCATTTTCCCCAGAGGAACTGATCTTGTTCACCTGGAGATCAATTGTAATAGTGGGAGATCTCCAGGTGCTACCTGGAGGTTGGCAACCCCAATTGGTGCCCTTGAATCAAGCAGGTTGGGGCTGCAAAGTGGGCTTAAGTTCAAATGCCACTGTCACCCGAGGGGATGGGTTTGCTCCCTGCAAAGTCCAAGAGTTTAGAAAAGGTTGGTTTTGGGGGGTTTTTTTAAGCAGGAAGAACTTACGCTGGACAGCATACCTACTTGGATTTTTGTGTCCGTGTGTGAACATATAAACATTTCCACCCCCTCTTGAATCCCCATAAGACTCACACCACATGCCCCCCCCCCCGGCTGACTCAACTCAGCCCAAAAATTCTGTATTCATGAACCAAAAAAAGAAACAGATTAGTGCGACATAGTAGGGCTTAGTCAGGAAATCACAGCAGCTTAGCTTTTGAAGATCACTCTTAATCAGGGGAGTAGCTGTTGCATTACTCAAGACCAGCAAAAATGGCACAAAGGATTATTCTATTTAGCGTGATGCAAAATACAGCTGATTACATGACAGCAGCCATATCGTGTCTCATTTTTGTCTCCACAATTAATTAATGGAAGAAATCGAAGCACAGCTGCCAAGATGACGGAGTCGCAGACTCTTGTCTGTTGGAGACATTGAAGAAGGAGAAGAGTTGGTTTTTATATGCTGACTTTCTCTACTTTTTAAGGAGAATCAAACCGGCTTACAATCTCCTTCCCTTCCTTTCCTCACAACAGGCACCCTGTGAGGTAGGTGGGGCTGAGAGAGCTCTAAGAGAGCTGTGACTAGCCCAAGGTCACCCAGCTGGCTTAATGTGGAGGAGTGGGGAAACCAACCCTGTTCACCAAATTAGCATCCGTCACTCAGGTGGAGGAGCGGGGAATCAAACCCGGTTCTCCAGATTAGAATTTACCACTCCAAACCACCATTCTTAACCACTACACCACACTGGTTGAACAAACAGCAGGCTTGACAAACAGGCTTTAGTTTTAAACTTTGCAAAAAATGCACGAGTTCTACTTTCTCAGCTGTGTACTCGATGTCCCATCCTTGAAAGAGATAACTTTGAACAGCTGGACAGATGCCCAGAAAAATCTCTGAATGAGGTGGCCTAATACTTTACAGTTTTGATATATATATTTCTATGGGAAATGTCTTCTCAGCTCAGAGAAGCACTCAAAACATGCCATCAGAAGTGACAAATTGGAATAAGTTGTTATGGTCATGTGGGTTTCATGTAATTGGGCCTAGGTAAGATAGCCACACCCCAAAAACCACTGAATCTAGGGGTGCCAGCCACCAAGTCGGACATGGGGATCCCCTGGAATTATAGCTTATCTCCAGATTTCAGAGATCTGTTGTTCCTCTGGAGAAAACGGGATGCTTTGGAGGGTGGACTCTATGGCATTGTGCCCCACTGAGGTCCCTGTTCTCTCCAGGCTCCATCCTTCCCCAAATCTCCAGGAGTTTCCCAACCTGGATCTGGCAACCCTACTCCCCCCAACCCCGCTAGTGCCTGGAGGGACCTGGCAACCCTGCCTGAATCTCTCAGATGTGGATTGCATGCTACTATGATAACCACCTTCGAGTACTTGAAGGGCTGTCATATAGAGGAGGGTGCCAAGTTGTTTTCTGTTGCCCCAGAAGGTCGGACCAGAACCAACAGGTTGAAATTAAATCAAAGGAGTTTCTGTGTAGACATTAGGAAGAATTTTCTAACAGTCAGAGCGGTTCCTCAGTGGAACAGGCTTCCTCGGGAGGTGGTGGGCTCACCGGCATGAGTCATAGAATGAATATGGCAAAGGGCACAGAGTTCAAAGCCTGACTCAAGAAGACCTGGGTTTAAAGCCCTCCTTGGTTGTGAAGCTCTCCCAGTGGCTTAGGAAAATCTACCTTATCCTGTTCAGTTGTCATAAGGACAAAATAGGGTCCCTTTCTGATCTCCTCACAGGAAGACATTACAAATACTGAAGGGGTGGTACATGAATTAATGGGGTGGATCCTACCCCGCCTCTCTACTGAGCAAAGACTGAAGCCTTCTCCAGTTTAAGGTAACTTCGTCTAATTTAAGTGGGTCTTCTTCCAATGGAAGAACTAGTTGGGTTGGAGGAAAGCTCCTTAAACTGGAGGAAGGCTCCCTGGAGGATGGCTGGATTCATCCCAAGATCCGACCCCCTGGGCAGGGACTGCATTAGAGGGTCTTTTAATGCCAGCTTTGGCTTGGGAAGTATCTGGAGATTTTGGGGGTGGAGCTTGAGGAAGGTGGGGTTTGGGGAGAGAGGTACATCAATGGGGTATAATGCCATAGAATCTATCTTTCAGTATAGCCATTTGCTCCAGATGAACTGATGTCTGTCGCCTGGAGATCAGCTGTAATCCCATGAGATCTCCAGCCATCACCTGGAGGCCGGCAACCCTATGGCTGAGTGGAGATTTCTACTGGCATGAGAGAGATCTGGGTTCAAGAAATCCTGCCAGTCATGAAATTTATTGGATGATTGTAAGCCCTAATTAAGAAGGTTTGAGAATCACTGAATGGGGGGGGGGTTGTAACTTTTTAAAAAGGTGACTATGGAATAATAATTGATAGAAGGCCTAGGGCTATCCATAGATCCATTTCCCAGAATGATATAATCTGGAGAACCGGGTTTGAATTCCTGCTCCTTCGCATGAGTGGCAGACTGTCATCTGGAGAACTGGGTTTGATTCCACACTCCTCCACATGAAGCCTGCTACTTGACCTTGGGTTAATCACAGTTCTATCCGAACTCTCTCGGCCCCACCTACCTCACAAGGTGCCTACTGGGGCGAGGGGAAGGGAAAGCTACTGTAAGCCACTTTTGAGTCTCTTCATGGTAGAGAAAAGCAGGATATAAAAACCAACTCTTCTTCTTTGACCTCTTCCCTCTAAGAAAGTCCAGAGATCCAGATTAGTGATCGTAATACTATCTGCCTGTCCAGAAACATGGTGACTGGCCAGTTAATATTGCAGAGATACTCCCAGGTTAATGTCACAACTAACCTAGCCTCCTGTTTATCAGACACAGGCCCTTAGGCCTGCTTTTCCTGGCAGTGTTTTGATGATGATGATGATGATGATGATGATGGAGGAGGAGGAGGAAAAGGAGTTGGTTTTTATATGCTGAATTTCTCTACCACTTAAGGGAGACTCAAACCGGCTTAAAATCACCTTCCCCTCCCCACAACAGACACCCTGAGAGGTAGGTGGGTCTGAGAGAGCTATGACTAGCCCAAGGTCACCCAGCTGGCTTCATGTGTAGGAGTGGGGAAACAAATCCAGTACACCAGATTGGCCTCTGCCACTCATGTGGAGGAGTGGGGAATCAAACCTGGTTCTCCAGATTATCCTCCAAAGGTGACTTGGAGGATAATGAGGATCACAAACCTCTCGAACAACTTGAAGGTGAATTTTTTTTTAGCAAACCTGTACATTCACCATTCCTCAGCCTCTCAGAGGAAAAACGAGATGGGACTGAGCTCTGAGAGACTGTGTTGCTTCAGGTTCAGATGGTAACCCAGGAGCATAGGAGCCCATGAGTAATAATTTTGATTAAAAATAGAAACAACTGTCAAGCCATGTGGTCAGCTTAGCTCAAATTCCACTGTCCTGGGCAGAACATTAATGCTCCCTCTGTCTTCTTCACACATATTTTTACTGCCAAAAGCAGCCGTGCTATTTATTTTTTCCACTTGGGCATTCAGTGATTAAGGAATTTATGGAGGCAGCTGTAATCTTGGTGTCTTTCAGAGGAAATGTATTAAGAAAGACGTTGCATGTGTGTTTTTTTCCCTACGGCTATAAAAGTTGGCATATTCATGGCCCAGCCTGAGAGGGACAGATTTCTCTGCAAAAGGTCTGAAAGCAACAATAACTGGAACAGGACCTGAAGGAGACAGTAAATTGGACAGAAGCGTCTGGTTTAAAACTCTGGAGACGCTCTTCTCAGGTTTTCTGTTGTTTATGAACAAAAAGAGGTGAGTCAGGGGACTAGAGCAGCTGCCCTGTGAAGAACTGTTAAAACGCTTAGGGCTGTTTAGTTTGGGAAGAAGGCGGCTGAGGGGAGACATGATAGAGGTCTCTAAAATTATGCATGGTTTGGAGAGAGTGGGCAGGGAGCAGCTTTTCTCCCTCTCTCATAATACTAGAACGTGAGGTCATCTGCTAAAGCTGGAGGGTGAGAGATTCAAAACTGATAAAAGGAAGCATTTTGTCACACAATGCATAGTTAAATTGTGGAACTCCCTGCCCCAGGATGTGGTGATGGTTGCCATCTTGGAAGGCTTGAAGAGGGGAGTGGATATGTTCATGGAGGACAGGGCTATCCATGGCTACTAGCTATAATGGATACTAGTCATGATGCATACCTATCCTCTCCAGGATCAGAGGAGCATGCCTATTATCTTAGGTGCTGTGGAACACAGGCAGGATGGTGCTGCTGCAGTCGTCTTGTTTGGGGGCTTCCTAGAGGCACCTGGTTGGCCACTGTGTGAACAGACTGCTGGGCTTGATGGGCCTTGGTCTGATCCAGCAAGGTTTTTCTTATGTTCTTATGAGTCTCAGAACTGACAAAGGGCAATGGAAGAAGAGTTGGTTTTTATGTACTGACTTTCTCTACCATGTAAGGAAGAATCAAATCGGCTTACAATCACTTTCCCTTCCCCTCCCCACAACACCCTGTGAGGTAGGTGAGGCTGAGAGAGTGTGACTAGCCCAAGGTCACCCAGCAGGCTTCACGTGTAGGAGCAGGGAAACAAATCCAGTTCACCAGATTAGCCTCCGCTGCTCATGTGGCGGAGAGGGGGAATCAAATCCAGTTCTCCAGATCAGAGTCCACCGCTCCAAACCACCGCTTTTAACCACTACACCACGCTGGCTCCCTTGACCGCTACACCGTGCTGGACTGACCTCTGCAGAATGGAGGAGGCACTGTGCAGGAGGGGCATGGCAGGAGGGCAAAGTCACATGTCAACCAGTCTTCACTCTCTAAATTCAGCACAAGAATGAATGTCACTCAGGTGTTTGCAAATGCACAAATTCAACAGCTGACTGGTTGCCCTGTATGAGTGCTTGCAAACCTGACATAGTTTAAACCCTCCAAATGGAATTATGCATCGTGCAAACATCGTGTAAATTCAATATGAGTTTCATTTAGATGTGGCAAGATAGCTTAATTAAATAACCATTGATTTCCGAAAACCTGGTGCATGGCGCTTTAATTACAGCATGGTGCAGTCTCCGATTCCAGGCTCTGCTGGATAATCTCCCCATGTTTAAATATTTAATGTCCTCTCTGCTACAGTTCATACAAGAGCTGACTACTAATTCACACATTGCTGTGGTTGTTGGAGAGCCAGCGTGGTGTAGTGGTTAAGGGCGGTGGTTTGGAGCGGTGGACTCTGATCTGGAGAAACGGGTTTGATTCCCCCACTCCTCCACATGAGCAGCGGAGGCTAATCTGGTGAACTGGATTTGTTTCCCTGCTCCTACACGTGATGCCAGCTGGGCGACCTTGGGCTAGTCAGACACTCTCAGCCCCACCTACCTCATGGGGTGTCTGTTGTGGGGAGGGGAAGGGAGGGTGATTGTTAAGCGGGTTTGACTCTTCCTTAAGTGGTAGAAAAAGTCAGCATATTAAAAAAAACTAACTCTTCTTCTTCTTCACCTTCCCTTCCCCTCCCCACAACAGACACTCTGTGAGGTAGGTGAGGCTGAGAGAGCTGTGACTTGATCAAGGTCATCCAGCTGGCCTTATGTGTAGGAGTGGAGAAACCAACCCAGATCAGAATCCACCGCTCCAAACCACTGCTCTTAAGCACTACACGACGCTGGCAACTCTCAAAAGAAGTTGAATCGCAAACTTAAACCTCTAAAGAGGAAGAATGAGATGCAAGATCCTTTGTTGTTGCTGCTAAAACGGCCTAATGTTTACACCTCATGTATCCTTGAACAATGCTTAGGTTATTTCAGGACGCGAGCATCACACAGACTGCCAGCTTTTTATGATGGTGCTTTCCAGGTTTCAGCCGACAAACCTTCAGCCTTCCCTGTCAATTTTTTATTGCTTACAACAGAGTCTGTAATAATAACACCTGCCTGTGTACTCCAGCACTTGACAGTTCCTGAACCGCGCAACATGCCACAGATTCAAACTCGCACACTAAGACCCAATCTCAAAAGCAGCGTTCTCATTAGAAGTGTTGCAGTTTTCCTCGGTCAAGCCCCTGAGACTCCTGAAACTTAGAACCTTCTTCAGCACCGCAGTGGGACACCGCCACCGGTGACCCGCTCCAGCCTTCAAAGCTACCTCGAATCATTCTTCAACCGTTCTCTCGTCGGATTTCTGATGGCTCTACTCCTTGGCAAACGCAACTGTTAACACAACCGTAACATTTGGCAGGAAAAAAACAAAACAGTAAGGCAGTTTGCCAAGGTTGCTAAACCAGCTGTGGATATCTTCCCACTCTACATTTCTTCTTCAAGGCCAGAGAGAGGAACACAGTTGGATGTCCTCAGTCTTAACACGTTCTCACTCCCGAACCTTAAGGCATCCCTACGGTTGCCTTCGCTTCCTTTACAGTAGGAGTTTTTAGCAGGGCCAATCCCACGTAAGCACATGAAGCTGCCTTCTACTGAATCAGGGCCTTGGTCCATCAAAGTCAATATTGTCTACTCAGACCGGCAGCAGCTCTCCAGGGTCTCGGGCAGAGGTCTTTAACATCACCTACCTGCCTAGTCCCTTTAACTGGAGAGGCCGGGGACTGAACCTGGGACTCTGCATGTAATCTCAAGAGCCATTGGTCCTTATATGAACCCACCTGACAGCCCTCGCCCTTCCAAAGCCTATAAGTGATTGTTTCATCTCTTACAGATGGGAAATCTTTTCAACAGCAGCCCCTACTCTTTGGAGTAGCCTTCGAAAAGGAGGACAGCAAGTCACTTTTCCCATTTAGAAGGCATCTGGGTGGAGTTTAACATTCAGTGGTGGGACTTGGGCTGAGGCTGATAATGATGTCTTATGTATGTTGCGCTCTGAACTGGTGTTTACCTGAATTTGTATTTTTGCATGCTTTCATGGCCATATGCCTATCTGGGATACAGGAGCTGCCTTGAACCCCTTATGAGGAGGGGGGATAAACATTTCAATAAATTAAAATGTGTGTGTGAAGGGCCGTCAAGTTGCAGCCGACTTATGGCGACCCCAGCAAGGGGCTTTTAAGGCAAGTGAGAAGAAGTGGTGGTTGGCCGTTGCCTTCCTCTGCAGAGCCTCCCTTCCTGGTCTCCCATCCAAGCCTCGGCCCTGCTCAGCTTCAAAGATCTGATGAGATCGGGCTGTGCCATGTGGTACACTGCAAAACTGTGGAACTCCCTTCCCCAGGATGTGGTGATGGCTGCCAACTTGGAAGGTTTGAAGAGGGGAGTGGACATGCTTATGGAGGAGAGGGCTATTCATGGCTACTAGTCAAAATGGATACTAGTCGTGATGCATATCTATTCTTTGCAGGATCAGAGGAGCACGCCTATTATCTTAGGTGTTGTGGAACACAGGCAGGACAACACTGCTGCAGTGGTCTTGTTTGTGGGCTTCCTAGAGGCCCCTGGTTGGCCACCTCGGTCTGATCCAGCAGGGCCTTTCTTATGTTATGTTTTTAAAACTGGGTATGAAAAGCTAAAAAGAACTCATGGGGATTTTTCTCTGAGCTATTTTTGACCTCTCTCCCTCCCCCCGCCCCGGTTCTGCATATTGGCAGACTTGTGCATATTATTTTAAGAGTTTCCCACCCACTTCTTTTTGAATAACATCTTCCTGACAGACAGGCTACGGTTTTGTTGAGTAGGACGCGGTCGAGCTGCAGGGTTGCAAGCAGAGGTAGCCATTCCAGCTCCCACATCAGCTTCCAGCAAAGTGCCTGGGTGGGGCTGAGAACATTTCTTTTCCCACAAGCACGCACACTGGCAGTGGGAGTCCTGCTTAAGAACTGCCAGCAAACTGGTCCTCTCGACATGCTTCGTGGAATTCCATCTCAGTGGCCCATCACCAAGGGGTTATTAAACAGGATGTGGGGGGGGGGGATGATATTGCCATGTCTGAGCCTGCATGTTTTCCTGTACGACTTTTCCTGCTGCAAAACTCTTCGACTCCTTCCCAGCCAAGGAAGGAAACTGTCCAGAGAGATATCCTAGAATGAACAAGGGATTTATAAGATCGTAATATCATAAGAAAAGGCGTGCTGGATCAGACCAGGGCCCATCAGGTCCCGCAGTCTGTTGACACAGTGGCCAGCCAGGTGCCTCTGGAAGCCCACAAACAAGACGACTGCAGAAGCGTTGTCCTGTGTTCCACAGCACCTAATATAATAGGCATGCTCATGAGAACCTAAGAAAGGCCATGCTGGATCAGACCAAGGTCCATCAAGTCCAGAAGTCTGTTCACACAGTGGCCTACCAGTATTTCCTTTTGTTATTTAACTAGTCCAATGTGGTGCTGGAGCAGAGTGTGATGGATACCGTGGACTGCCCAAAAACTCAATCAGTGGGTTATAGATCAAAACAAGCCTGAACTGACCCTAGAAGCTAAAATGACTAAACTGAGGCTGTCATACTTTGGTCACATGAGAAGACAAGAGTCATTGGGAAAGACAGTCATGCTAGGAAAAGTGGAGGGCAGCAGGAAAAGAGGAAGACCCAACAAGAGATGGATTGTCTCTATAAAGGAAGCCAAGGCCCTCAGTTTGCAAGACCTGAGCAAGGCTGTTAAAGATAGGACGTTTTGGAGGACATTGATTCATTGGGTTGCTATGAGTCAGAAGCGACTTGACGGCACTTAACACACAGTTAAATTCACTGCCATAGGACGTAGTGATGACCAAGAACATTGAGGGTTTTAAGAGGGAATTAGAAGAGGGAATCTTGGCTTTGCAAGTTCTAGGTGAACTATTACAACAGCTTCTCCTCATTTTCTTCGTTGAACGTGTGACAATGAGGGTTAGAAACAGCCTGGTGAACAAGCCACCTGATGAAGGCAAATAGCTTTGGTGACGCAGCCAGAGCCTAACAGGATCCATTTGCAATTCGGCTTCCCATTGTTGCTGCTTCTCCGGCAACCTGCTTTGAGGCACTGAAAAAAGCTGGCGGCACCAAAAGAAAAGGGAAATCATGACCGGTGAGTAACAAAAAAGGAGGTGCTATTTTTAATTTTGGCCCTGCAGCATGCCAGTGCTGATGGCAAACTCATTGCTGCTTTTTCCCTTTGCTCCGAAAGGCTTACCTTATTAGCGTCATGTGTGGGTGTGTTTCTACTCAGGTCGGAAAGGCGCTGACAATGGGAACTCATGTGGTGTTTAAGAGGGCTCGTCAATAGCCGCTCAGCGGCTGGCCTCCCAGCCCTCATTCGCGGGGGGCCCTTTCGTATGGCTGTAGGAGGTGGGTGGGAGTGTGGCCGGAGTGCAAAATGAACCCAAGGGTATAATGAAAGGAGGAGAAATGGTATTTCGACAGCATCAGCTGCTGTTCCTTTTGCTTTAAAAAAGTACCTCACAAGAACAGCAACTCTGTTAGGGAATCGGATTTTCACTAGTGGTTCCAGGACTGCGGAATGGCTTCCTGCAATCTACCTGGATTGCTTGCTACCAGGCTTTTCACATGCTGAATTACCAGAGTCCTCACGTCACTGCGATGAGGAGGAGGAGGAGAAGAAGAGTTGGTTTTTATATGCCGACTTTCTCTACCACTTTAGTGAGACTCAAACCGGCTTACAATCACCTTCCCTTCCCCTCCCCACAACAGACACCCTGTAGGTAAGTCAGACTGAGAGAGCTCTAAGAGAGCTGTGACTAGTCCAAGGTCACCCAGCTGGCTTTGTGTGTAGGAGTGGGGAAACAAATCCAGTTCACCAGATTAACCTCTACCGCTCATGTGGAGGAGTGGGGAATCAAACCCGGTTCTCCAGATCAGAGTCCACAACTCCAAACCACCGCTCTTAACCACGACACCATGCTGGCTCTCTAGGGTTGCCAGGTCCCTCTTTGCCACCGGCGGAAGGTTTTTGAGGCGGATCCTGAGGAGGGCAGGGTATGGGGAGAGACTTCAATGCCATAGAGTCCAATGCCAAAGTGGCCATTTTCTCCAGGGGAACTGATCTCTATCGGCTGGAGATCAGCTGTAATAGCAGGAGATCTCCAGCTAGTACCTGGAGGTTGGCAATCTTATTCATCTACCGACCAGGTATTTGTGAATAAGAATATTCCCTCAAATGTATAAGACTGAAAAGCAGGCCAAAAGAGACGTGCATACAGAAACTAATCAAAATATGAACAGAACCCCCTCTCTTTAATATCTTCAGTATAACTAATCAAATTGCTAAAAATAACAATAGGTGGGAATTTCCAGAAATGGCCAGAAATGACCATTATTCTGACACCTTGCTGGCTGCTTTTCTCGGCTGAATAATGTGAGAGAAACAGGAAGGGTGGAGTTTAACTCCCACTTCTCTGGGGTTGCCAACCTCCAGATGGAGCCTGGAGATCTCCCAGAATTACAACTGATCTCCAGACTACAGAGATCATCCCCCCCCCCTTGGAGAAAATGGCTGTGGCATTATATCCCACTGAGGTCCCTCCCCTCCCCAAACCGTGCCTTCCTCAAAATCTCAAGGAATTTCCCAGTGCCTAGTTGGCAACCCTAGACCACCTCATGCTTGCCGTACAAGAAGGAGAAGAGTTGGTTTTTATATGCCGACTTTCTCTACCACTTAAGGCAGAATCAAACCGGCTTACAATCACCTTCCCCTCCCCTCCCCACAACAGACACCTTGTGAGGTAGGTGGGGCTGAGAGAGCTCTTAATGGAACTGTGACTGGCCCAAGGTCACCCAGCTGGGGAAACTGAGACGGTTCACCAGATTAGCAACCGCCACTCATGTGGAGGAGTGGGGAACTGAACCAAGTTCTCTACATCAGAGTCCACCGCTCCAAACCGCTGCTCTTAACCACTACACCAGGCTGGTTCTCAATACTGTATGGTATGTGGTACTGTTTCTGCAGCAGTGGGGATGTGCCTGGTCACCTGGCGGAGATTTTTATTTGCCACAGGTGACCAGGTCAGTGTGAAATAACAATGCTGGACCTCTCTTGTGGATTCCATTTTGCCACCTTCTCAAAAACTAATTGCTGCATGGTTAATTACTGAGCATCATACTCCCATACGTACAAACACATACCCGCTCTGTTGTTCACAAACTGTGATCTCCTGGCCTTCCTAGATCTCTTTTGTATCATAGTGTAAACTATTCCTAGAATGGATAATAATAAAACACATTTCGTGGGAACTGCTGCGTTAAAACTCCTGCTTTCAAAATAGGCTTTAGTTATCCTGAAAACATTTATGCTGCCTCTCCAGGGAACCTGCCAGAGGAGGCTTACCAGAATAAAACATAAATAAGAGATATAATGTCTAAATACCCTGAAACTATAATGATTCCCAAGGTATTATTATTATTTTAAAAGCAAAAAACTATATTTCTTTTTCACTCTCGTAGGAACATTTGTGTTGGAGCAGTGTTTCTCTTTAAAGATTGCGGCTTCAATTCTGTCTTTTCCATACTGAAGCCAACTCAAAGGGTGTCACACCCATAAAAAAACAACAACAAAGTGCGGACCATAGTGGTTTGGAATATGTACACTTAACTAGACTGTTGCAAAGGGGAAAGGCATGTGCTGTTTGACATGCGCTGGCAGCAAAACTACAAGCCTATCGTAACAAAAGCTATTTCTCTGCAACATTTTTAAGAGCAGATGCTGTGGCTCAGTGGTAGAACATCTGCTTGGCATGCAGAAGGTCCCAGGTTCAATCCCTAGCATCTCCAGTTAAAGGGACTAGGCAAGTAGGTGATGTGAAAGACCTCAGCCTGAGACCCTGGAGAGCCGCTGCCAGTCTGAGTAGACAATACTGACTTGGATGGCCCAAGGGTCTGATTCAGTATAAGGCAGCTTCATGTGTGTTCAACTGGCACACACACAACACTGCATTCAAGCTGTGTCATTTTAAGCAGAGTTGAACCATTCTAAATCCATTGAAGTCAATGGGTTTAGAACAGGGTAACTCTGCTAGGGTTGCCGACTCTGGGTTGGGAAATTCCTGGAGATTTTGGGGTCAGAGCCTGGGTAAGGAGAGGTTTGAGAAAGGGAAGGACCTCAGCTGGGTGTGATGCCATCTTCCACAGCTAGGGCCACCAGCTCTGGGTTGGGAAATACTTGAGATTTGGGGGGTGAAGCCTGAGGAGGGAGAGGTTTGGGGGAGAGGAGAGACTTCAATGGGGTGTAATGCCATAGAGTCCACCTTCCAAAGTGGCCATTTTCTCCAGATGAACTGATCTCTGTCACATGGAGATCAGTTATAATCCCAGGAGAGCTCCAGACAGGACCTGGATGTTGGCAACCCTATCCACAGCAGCCATTTTCTCCAGGGGAGTTGATCTCTGTAATTTGGAGATCAGTTGGAATTCCAGATCATCTTCAGGCACCACCTGGAGGTTGGCCACCCTAAACTCTGCTTAGGGTGATACTGCAAAGTAGTTCATGGCTTCATATACACCTGTTTGGATGTCTTCCTAGCCATGGTAGAAGACCAGACAGGCACTCAAACACTTGGAGGTGCGGGGATTAGGCAGAGCCGACTCTACTGTAGAAGCCTGTCCAGGTC
The DNA here is from genome assembly GCF_029931775.1 of Euleptes europaea. Taxonomy (NCBI): domain Eukaryota; kingdom Metazoa; phylum Chordata; class Lepidosauria; order Squamata; family Sphaerodactylidae; genus Euleptes; species Euleptes europaea. The sequence goes on from NC_079314.1 coordinate 108,435,360, forward strand.
ATTACTGTCCGTTAACTGAAACAGTAGAAAGCCAGAGACGAACCATTAGTCTTTGGACAAATATACTGAAAGCAATTTTCCAAGAAAACGATATTCCAAGAAAACGTCCCAGTGTCGTACGTGCTGGTTTCAAGAAACAGCTTTCAGCGTCCATATCCAAAATTCAGGACTGAACCCAACATATTGATGCAATTATTCTAAGAAAGCGGTCACATTGGATATCATTGCATGGGTGATGTGGAAGAAATACTGTTAAAAAAATGGAACGCTTGCGTTATCGTAAATCGTTTCATTTAATTGAAGCCAATGGAAAGATATTGGCCAGTGGATATATATACACACAGCCAAGATTGGGAGTTATGACAGCAGTGATGACACAAGCCCGGATTGTGCGTAAAAAATTATGCACCCTGAAACTGAATGCTATAGTACGTAGCGCGTAAACTAATTTATCTACGTTTATTTTTCATTATTGATGCCACTTCTCTGAAGCTCAGCAAAATACTGCCAAGGGCAACATAACCTAGCCCCTTGGCTGTGATAAACCCTTCTTAGTCCTACTGTATCTTCTAAGAGGGCGGCAGTCTGTGTTGTTCACAGACTTTCAAGTAAATTCAAGTCCAGTAGCACCTAGAGACCAACAAGATTTTCGGGGTATAAGCTTTTGAGAGCCAACGCTCCCTTCATTTGATACAAGTTGGAAAGCTCCCTTCATCAGAAACAAGTCAGAAAGATACAAGTTTCTAACTTGTTTCTGATGGAGTGTTGACTCTCAAAACCTTATAGAGAGCCAGTGTGGTGTAGTGGTTAAGTGCGGTGGTTTGGAGCAGTACTCTGATCTGGAGAACCGGGGTTGATTTTCTACTCCTCCACATGAGCGGTGGAGGCTAATCTGGTGAACTGGATTTGTTTCCTCACTCCTACGCATGCAACCAGCTGGGTGACCTTGGGCTAGTCACAGCACTCTTAGAGCTCTCTCAGCCCCACCTACCTCACAGGGTGTCTGTTGTGGGGAGGGGAAGGGAAGGTGATTGTAAGCCGGTTTGATTCTTCCTTAAGGGGTAGAGAAAGTCGGCATATAAAAACCAACTCTTCTTCTTCTTCTTATACCCCAAATATCCTGTTAGTTTTCAAGATGCTACTGGACTTGAATCTAGTTGTTTTACTGCAGACCAACATTTATTTATTTGGCTACCCTCTGAGATTTTCAAGTGTATCTACAACCATATGGGTTAGAAACTTCATCTTTTTTAAAAAAATTACAAATTAAATTTTTGTTACAAAAATGCCGGGCAAAAGTGCAAATTCACCCCTTGAGGATAATTGCATAATTAGATTCACTTCAGGAACGTGAAATTAAAGGCAACAGACTAATGCCGAGTCAAAATTATCCATATTTTTTCCGCAAATACTTTCAATCAGCATCAGAAACCACTACCCACCCACCCCTGATGATTTTCATTTGCGCTTGTTTTCATTTCATTGTTTACATTGGTGTTATGTTTGCAGTTGCCCTCACTTGCCTTCACTGATAGCCAAATCTGATTGGCTTCAGTGTTGTGACGTCATCTCTTTCATTAAGTATCTCTGAAACAGCTGGGGATCTTGATAAAAAAGCAGCGATGCTGAAAATGGTACTAATAAAGCAGCATCTGAAGGACTCACGGTGCCAAGCAAGATTTTTACAAGGCACATATTTACGCTGGTGGGCCATGGTTTTTTGGGGGAGAAATTTCCCTCGCACTTCAAAACTTGAAAAAGGAGAATATTCAGCACCATCCTAAAAACCGGTGGTCTATAACAATATATTTGAAGGATAATCAGGTCTATAACAATATATCTGAGGGATGGGGGACAAATTCTGTTTATTTTGTTGCTTGCATTTGTGGGAAATGTGAAAAACGTAAAAAAGTTTTAAAAAGGAAATAAAAAAGGGTCCCTTCCCCTCCCCACAACAGACACCCTGGGAGGTAGGTGGGGATGAGAGAGTGTGACTAGCCCAAGGTCACCCAGCTGCCTTTGTGTGTAGGAGTGGGGAAACAAATCCAGTTCCCCAGATTAGCCTCCGCCGCTCCTGTGGAGGAGTGGGGAATCAAACCCGGTTCTCCAGATCAGACTCCCCCGCTCCAAACCACCGTTCTTAACCACTACACCACGCTGGCTCTCAGGGAGAGGGAGGCCATCTTGCCCATCTTCTGGGCATGAAGTAGGGGTCACTGGGTGTGTGGGGGGGAGGTAGCTGTGAATTTCCTGAATTGTGCAGGACGTTGGAGTAGATGTCCCTGGTGGTCCCTTCCAAATCTATGATTCTATGAAATCTGTAATGAGAATGCATTTGGTCTTCCGCGATCCCATCTGCATCTCACTTTTTGTCATTTAAATATAGCCTGGCAAGCATGAATCCATCTGACACTGCAGAACTATTCAGGATGAATCTGCAAGAGGGCTGAAATGCCCTCAGACATTCCATGGTTCAAAAGCCAATAGTATACAACATACAAAGTGTCCCCCCACACACACACACACACTCACGAACAAGCCTCCATTTTAGCTTTTTATTCATGCCCCATCTTTCTCCCCTTTGGGAGCTTATGTCTTTCTCTTCTTCTCCATATTAGTTGTGCAACAACCCTCTGAGGTAGGTTAGGCTGAGAGCGTCTGACTGGCCCAAGATCATCCAGCAAGCTTCCACTGCAGAGTGGGGATTTGAACAGGGCTCTTGCAGATTTCGGTCTACAGAGTGCTATTCAGTGGGCAGGCAGTCATTGGTAGTCATTCGTGTTCTGAATGCACTGTGGCCCACTTGTAGGAGCTCAGAAAATGTTGCCTTCTTGTCGCCCTGAGGTAGTAACTGAAAAATATTCCCCTCGTTCCTTTTACATTCAAGCTCTGATAGCAACCAGTATACAGCATATGTCAGGGTGACCAGCTTGCAAGTTTCCAGCTTGGTGACTCGATTCTCCCTCTTCTGGCTAACTACAAGAGTCCCCCCACCTCTTATAAAGGAGTGAATAGGATATATGCCAGTATTTCTTTCTTTATTGCATATCTATTGTTCCCCTCAAGATTGGAAAGACATGAATTACTCTGGGTGAAATCAGATAATGGTCAGTGATAGAGGGTCGGGTATAAATCCATAATAAATAAATAAATAAGTTTTTCGGATCATGAGGGAAATAGGATTTCCAAAGACTTTGCCCCCCTCTGCTAGCTTGGTCTTTCCCACACTTTCCCCTTGACTTAGCAGCCCAAATATCCTAGCTTTGCCTGGGCTCATTTGGGGATGGAAGCTAAGAGGGCCGACCGTTAGTACTTGGATGGGAGACCCCCAAGGAAGACAGAAGTTGTTATGTAGTTCAGGAAAGCAATGGCAAACCTCCTCTGCTTGTCTCTTGCCTGGAACACCCTGTGAAAGGGGGCCGCCGTGAGTTGGCTGTGACTCGACGGCACGTTCTTTTTCTTCACTTGACTTGGTTGCAAAGGCAATCTAGGAGTGAAGACAGCCTGCCGTGCACTTCCTGCTTATTTCCCTCACGATTGGAACATCTTAGATCACTGCAGGGTGAGACTGGAGAGTCCCTGTCCTGTACAGCGGCAGATTGGATGGCCAGAGGTGTGAGGCATGATCAGGAGCGGTCCAAGTCGAATGTTGGGTTGTCTGCAGGTCCAGGTCCAAGTGGCAGTACCAAAAGTGTAATCTAAACGAGGGGTCAGGCATCAGTCTGGGGTCAGAGTCTCAGAAACAGCCAGAGTTCCAAGTCAACATGGAGTGGTGGCAACAAGTTGTTCCCACAATGAATCAGCCACAGTGGCCTGCTTAAATAGCCCTGAAGTGGATCAGCTGCTGTGCATTACCCTGACTCAACATTCTCTGCCTGGTGAAGCTCATTAGCCTCTTTACAGTCATCTGGGAGTGTCCGCTGCTGAGTTTGTAGTCTGGTACTTCATGTAGCTGTGCCGAGTCTTTTGCACCTCTGCTCCATTAGCTCTGGAGGGCTTTCTGGGGGCACTGCCTAAGGCTGAGTTTCTGGCACAAGTAAGTCTTCTGCACTGGGCGGCTGTAGACACGGAGAGGCCCCTTCTGCCTGTGGTTGTTCAGCCTGCTGCAGCTGCTCTGTTCCACTGCTTTCCTCTGCCTCGAGGCCCTTTTTGTCTGAGGAGGCCTCCGCAGGCTGACTAATGACAGTTCCCTCTGACTTTACCCGTGATCAACGCCTCCTGTGGCAGCCATTTTGTGGCAGCCATTTTGTTTTTGCGCCCACCATGTCATGCCAGAATTCCAAAAGGTTGGGGACCCCTGACCTAAGGCATCCTCTTAGAGTGGTTTTGAAGAAGGAGCAGGAGGAGACTTTTCCCTGCCTTTAAGGAGTCTCAAAGCAGCTTACAATCACCTTCCCTTCCTCTCCCCACAACAGACACCTTGTGAGGTAGGTGGGGCTGAGAGAGTTCGGAGAGAACTGTGACTAGCCCAAGGTCACCCTGCAGGCTTCATGTGGAGGCGCAGGGAATCAGAACCTGGTTCTCCAGATTAGAGTCCGCCACTCTTAACTACTATTCCACGCTGGCAACGCTATAATGGTGAGTAGGGCTGTCAATTCGGTTCGGCCCGAACTGAAAATCAGCCGAATTTCCCTTGATTCGGCGGTTTTTAATTCGGACGGATCCGAACTCAAAACTGGCGGGCAACCGGGGGGGCCGAATTCAGCGAGTTCAGGAGTTCGGCGAATAAATTCGGCCAATTCGGCCGTCAGTAAGCAGCATAACCGTCAGTAAGCAGCATTCTCCTCCCCCGGCCAATCGGTGGCCAAGCTGGGTCTTCTTCTGGCCAATCAGTCAGGATTGAGTGCTGGAGGAATCAGCTGATGTGCGGCCGGCCGGGGAAAGAGAGAGAGAGAGGGAAATCCTCATGTGTGTGTGAGGGGGTGCTTGTGCACATTCACTCCTTTCCGTGGCTGCTGGGGGTGCATTTTTTGGGGTACCGACCCCAAACTTTCAGGGGATATTCAGACAGGTTTTTTTAAGAGACCACCCAAGTTTTGTAAACATTGGGTCAGGGGGTCCCGAGATATGGGCTCCCCCCCTTTTTCTTTCCATGGCTGCAGAGGGCGCATTTTTGGGTGTGCCGACCCCAAACTTTCAGCGGAGCATCAGACTAGGCTTCTTAAGATACCCCCCAAGTTTTGTAAACATTGGGTCAGGGCCCCCCGAGATATGGGCTCCACCCCTTTTTCCTCTCCCCCCTTTTCCATTTTCGTGGCTGCAGGGGGCGCTTTTTTGGGGGTTCAGCCCCCAAACTTTTGTCATAGCTTCAGAGACTCCCTCTTAAGAGACCACCCAAGTTTTGTAAAGATGGGTTCAGTGGGGGCTGAAATATTGGCTCTCCCCCCCTTTTCTCTTTCCATGGCTGCAGGGGGCGCATTTTTGGGTGTGCCGATCCCAGACTTTCGGCGGAGCTTCAGTCAAGGCTTTTTAAGAGACCACCCAAGTTTTGTAAACATTGGGTCAGGGCCCCCCGAGATATGGGCTTTCCCCTTTCCCCTATTGGGATGAATGGATCACCCTCGAGAGATGCATACATATGGATCTTATATTGGATACAAATGGAATCATATTGGATTACCCAGCCTCCCAGCCCCTCCTGCTGGAACAGAAGACAGCCACAGTAAGACCCCTTTGGGGGCTTTAATCTATATTTTTTCTTTTCTGTGTGTGTGGGGGGGGGAAAGCAGAGTCTGTGTGTGTGTGTGGGGAGGGAGCAGTTTCTGTGGGTGGGTGGGGGGAAGCCAAAGGGGGCTTTTGCCGGTTCTGCCTGGGGTGTGTGTTCCCCCTCCAGTCTCTCTCTCCCTGGTTTGAGGGGGGGCTTCATTTTTATTCTTCAGGTTTTTCCTCATTCATAAGATCAGTTAGGTTATTGATGCTTGCTCAAAACTGGTTTTCAAATGGTGACTTAAAGAATGCATCTGCCTGGTCCCAAGTCCAATGCAAAAGGAGACATTCCACCCCCTCCTGCTCATTATGCATAGCTAGCTGCCTCTGTCCCTTTCCATGGTATGCAAACTCCCAGGTGTCAGGTGTTGCTATGCACTGTTGCAAAGGTTTTGCATTGCGTGCTTGTGTTGCTTTGCAGTTGTATTGTTTTGCAAAATTCTTCACACCTGCCCCGCCCTTTGCATATTTGCAAAGGGGTTGCTCTGCAGTTGTGTTGCTTTGCAAAGTTCTTAGCACCTGCCCCGCCCTTGCTCTCATCAGCTGTTTGTCGGGCGGGGAGCTTTGTGCGTGGGCAGCAAGCTCTGCGGAGAGATCCACATTAAGGGTGGGGGGACCCCTTTCAGGGCCCATATCTCAGCCCCCCCTGACCCAATCTTTACAAAACTTGGGGAGTCTTTCAATATACGTCCTTTGAAGCTCTGCTGAAAGTTTGGGACCTCTAAGCCCAAAAATGCCCCCCCCAGAGCCGCGGAAAGGCGCGGTTGTGTTTTTAATGGCTTTATTCGGCCGAATTTTTTTCCCGAACTTTGAATTCCCGCCGAATTGAACGGATCCGAAGTGGGGGAGTTCGGACTTCGGCACGTACCGAACCCACAAGGGCCAAATTCGGCCGAATCCGAACTGTACCGAATTTTTTTTTTTGACAGCCCTAAAGGTGAGCTTTCTAACCTTATTCAAAAAATTTCCCACATTATCACACAATCCTGTCCTATACTATCACACAGTCCACTTACAATTGCAATGTCTTCCCCCCACCCCAGTTTTGCATAAGCTTTTCCTGACCTACATTTTCCTCTCTTCCTGGTATTCCATTTTTCAAGCACTTCCAATCCTGCCTCATTAACATGACAAATCGGAACATGTGGAGCACTCTGCCTATATAAGCCATTCTTGTTGAAACATTTATAAAGTGGTTGTGAGGTTTCAGAAAACACAAGGGGGAGGAGGGGAAGTGGCTTTGGGGAAAAAATATGGATGATCCTTTGCTTTTTAATTGCAAAATGAGAAAGGCTGAGTAAGACGACTTATCACTTTTCCAAAACAGTAAAGCCCAAAGTGTGGACGAAAACGAGTACTCTAGATTATTAATTAGGCTGTTATATTAGATTTTGGAAGGGGAACCTTTATGTATCTATGCAATTAATTGCACAGGGCCAGGAGGGCGTGACAGTTTATTAAATCCATAAAGGCAAAACAAGATCAACAAACTGATATGGCAGTCCTAAGCAGAGTTACACCCTGCTAAGCCCATCGACTTCAGTGGACTGAGAAGGATGTCAGCAATTTTCAGTATTTTTTATAAATGATCTGGGTGGGGTGTGGAGGGACTCCTCATTAAATTTGCAGATGACACCAAATTGGGAGGAGCAGCGAACGCACCAGAAGATATAGAATTCAGTGAGATCTGAACAAACTGGAAAAGTGGGTGAATGCGAGCAAGGTGCAATTTAACAAGGATAAGTGACGAATTCTACATCTGGGTAACAAAAATGAGGGACATGCATAGTGGATGGGGAATACACTTCTGGGTAGCAGTGTGTGTGAACATGATCTTGGGGCACGGATAGACTGTAAGTTAAATATGTAATTTGTAATTTATTGTTATGGCCATTGGCCAGCATAAGTTAAATGAGAGCAGCCAGTGTGGTGCAGTGACAAAAAAAGCCAATGAGATCTTGGGGTGCATCAACAGAGGCATAACATCCAAATCGCAAGATGTCATAGTTCCGCTGTACACTGCATTGGTCAGGCCTCAGCTCATCTCTCGGGTTGAAAACACCTTGAGGTGTCACTACAGGCTAGCTGCAACTTGATGGCACTTAATTATAGTATGTCTAAGAAGAATAAGGAGCCCAGCGGTGCAGAGTGGTAAGCTGCAGTACGGCAGTCCAAGCTCTGCTCACGACCTGAGTTCGATCCCAACGGAAGTCAGTTTCAGGTAGCCGGCTCAAGGTTGACTCAGCCTTCCATCCTTCCGAGGTCAGTAAAATGAGTACCCAGCTTGCTGGGGATAAAGGGAAGATGACTGGGGAAGGCACTGGCAAACCATCCCATAAACACAGTCTGCCTAGTAAACGTCGGGATGTGACGTTACCCCATGGGTCAGGAATGACCCGGTGCTTGCACAGGGAACTTTTACTTTTACTTTTAAGAAGAATAAAGCCACTAGTACTCCCTTCAGCATGTGTGTGTGTTAAGTGCCATCGAGTCATTTCCGACTCATGATGACCCTATGAATCAATGTTCTCCAAAACGTCCTATCCTTAATAGCCTTGCTCAGGTCTTGCAAATTGAGGGCCGTGGCTTCCTTCATAGAGCCAATCCATCTCGTGTTGGGTCTTCCTCTTTTTCTGCTGCCTTCAACTTTTCCTAGCTTGCTTGTCTTTTCTCATAATGTGACCAAAGTATGACAGCCTCAGTTTAGTCATTTTAGCTTCTAGTGTCAGTTCAGGCTTGATTTCATCTATAACCCACTGATTATTATTTTTTTGCAGTCCACGGTATCCGTAACACTCTCCTCCAACACCACATCTACTTTCTTCCAATCAGCTTTCCCTTCTGCATGCTCACCAGAAAAAAAACACCCGGTTGTAATTAACTAAAAACCAATACCATGCAGCCTTCTGAATCTCCCCAGGGAAGGTTTAGTTCTGTGGCTGAAACTATTTCATGCCTGGAACATGCACACTCACAAAACAGGATCTATCAAAGATTGCCTCTTAATGGTCATTACATCTGTACCAATTTTGACGGGATTAGCCAGGGGGGGATTTGCAATTCTCCCCGCTTCAGTGTCTTTGACTTTGACATTTCCGTGGAATTAAACCAGATCCCCCTTGGCAGGCTCTGTTTGCTTGCTTCTCCCAGCGTCTGGACACTGTTGAAACAAGCTTTATGAGATAATCAAGTCTGTTTAAACAGTAATGTGATAGATAATGGTGGAAGCGATGATCTCTCCTATGGTGGATGACATCTCCAAAAAAAAGCAGACACTGCTAAGTTATGTTGAGTGAAGAGATAAAGCAGAGAGGGTCCTTCTGTTGGCTTCCTTTTGGTGTAACCGGTCTTCATGGGTCACTGTGACCAATAGAAGCATAAAAAAGGGGGGGGGGACTCAACCAAATATGTAGAGAGCTTCAAAGTTGAGCTACAAACTATACACTATAATAACATTGTTATATAACACTATAACTAAAAACACAGGGCCTGGAATACAGGCTACATATAAAAATATCAGTTGTAAAATTCTTATACACAGTTGATATACAATCAATGTAACTGACCAATGCTAAACCAGACACGTTTCGGCCTGAATAGGCCTTCCTCAGTGGTCATAAATACAGAAAGTTAAAAAACACATCTGGAAATAAACCTTATGAGATATTTTTATCTAATGTTTTGTGTGGCTTGCTGTAAACTTGTAACCCAAATTGTGGGTCTTGCCTCATGGACAATTGCTCACACAATCTGATACCGAATTAACAATGCTTCCGGATATGTGTACATCAACCTGTGATAAATCTAATTGGCCCTGCGTTTTTAACAATTTTATAGTGTACACCTTGCAATAAATGTAATTATTTTGTTACTGTGTATAGTTTGTAGCTCAACCTTCAAAGCTCTCTCACTGTGACCAATGCCAAAATAAACGGACACCTATTCGCACAAAGGTAAAAATAGGTGTAACTTGTTTTTCTGTTTAGCAATTTAAAAAAAAAACCCGCTGAAATGATCTCGAGTAGGTAGAGGGTTATCCATTAAAACAGCAAAAGCAAAATTTCACATCCGACCAGTCAAATGGTGAAAGAAATGCATGTTTGATCTCATTTCTTCTGCTGCCACTATGAGAACATGCTCTGAAACCTTCTCTTAGATAGACTTGTAAACTCTTATCCTGGCAAGTCAAACCAAGTCAAGAAGAGAAAAAGTTGTTTCTAACTATCCACAAGTGACCATACTCAATATCCCGTGGAGCTCGCTCTGCTCTCGGCCTAAGCTTTTAATACCAAATGGGAAGTCTGGAAGAAATTATCTCAAAGAAAACAGAAGAATGGCATGGACCGTCAATATAGTGCTGATGATCTGAGCTGGTAGAGCAAGGTGAGATGGGCAGCCCATCAGCAGCCCAGTCTGTGCCTGACCTCAGGTTGTTCAGACTGAAGAGCCAGGACAGAATCAGGACACCGATGGAACCATGTGAGCCTCTTGAGTCACTTAACCTACCCAGATAGTTGCTGCAATACCATCCTCAGGCCATCTACAGTGGTGGCGCTCAAGGGCAGCGCACAATAGAATCAGAGTTGGAAGGGCAGAGGGGTGAATGCCCGGGGGTTTGCCTGCCACCACCGGGCACCTAACAGCCCTAGCCCTGAGTGGGGCCTGGAATTGTCGCCTGAGCTCCAGTTTAGCCCTCCTTTCTCTGAAGCCAGCTGAAGAACATATAGTAGGCATCCTTCCCTCATGCCCGGACCAAGACCTCACTAAAATTATATTTTAATTGACATCTGTATGAATTTGTAACGGCTGTTATTAATACTAAGGAACACTGCCTGAGAGCAGAAAACCCACACTGACTAACTTTGCCAGGTAGAAAATGTTCCACGGGGAAGATTTAGTTCTCGGCACGTTTACATTATTATTTGCTTTTTCGGTGAGATTTTGACTTTGACTGTTTGCCAAAGGCCTTCATCCAGTAAAAATGTTATTCTGTCTCTAAGGGATATAGAACAAATGAGAATTTCAGGTTTTGGTGTGTGTAAATAACCCCCCTGTTTCCTCACATTTTTCTCCAGTGGATCTTGCTATGCGATTTACTTCAACTCGAAATCAGATCCTCAGGCAGCGCAACTGAAATGTGATGCCGACTCAAAAGGCGGGCGATTATCTGGCTTTTTCTGAGCCGTGAGGGTCAGCTGAAAAGCAGCAGTTTTATGGACTTAAAGGATACGGGCCCTCAAAGGAGAACAGGTAAGGGCGCTCCTGGGGTATTAATGAGGCTCTGTTAAACGAAAAGTGTGCACAGATGGGATGCGCCAGCAAAGGTGTAAACCAAACAAAACGAAAGGTGCAGAAAAAACACCTTCAAATATGTAATCAGTATTTATTTGATGATCCCGACGCATTTCGTGTCAAAACGCTTCCTCGGGGGATCAAACCTTGCTTTCAACAACAGCTCGAAAAGTTTCTCAGACGGCAAACTTTTTGAGCAGTTGTTGAAAGCAAGGTTTGATCCCCCGAGGAAGCGTTTTGACGCAAAATGCGTCGGGATCATCGAATAAATACTGTTTACATATTTGAAGGTGTTTTTTCTGCCCCTTTTGTTTGGTTTTGTTTGCAATATGAAAAGTGCGGACTGGCACAGTAATAGACTGCATGACGTACCCTGTGGGCATAAGTAATATTTATACAGTAGGAATAAGGCATGAGCTACAGCCTGACCTATATAAAAAGCTTCTGGGGCCGTTTGCAGATATCACAAAGAAATCACAGTTTCTTTCTCTCTCTCTCTCTCTCTCTCTCTCTCCACCAGCAGATCTTCCTAAACTCCAGGCTACAACCAACAGACTAAGAGCTGAAGGTCTTCCATATCCTTCTCTTCCTCTTGCCTCTGGGGCAGTTCAGTCTTAAAACAGTTACCTTTGGGTTGCCAACTCTGTGTTGGGAAATTCCTTGAGATTTCGGGGAGGGCAGGGTTTGGGGATGGGAGGGACCTCAGTGGAGAATAATACCATAGACTTCATCTTCCAAAGCAGCCATTTTCTCCAGGGGAACTGGTCTCTGTCGTCTGGAGATCAGTTGTAATTCCAGGAGCCCTCCCAATGGAATCTGGCAACCCTAGATTACCTACCAGAAAGGGCCAAGACAGAGACTGGGTACAAAGCCTGTCTTGCAGCAGCTGGCTGGAAGTGAGCTAAGGTTATCAACAAACCAAGGAAAAGGGTTTGGTAACCCTAGGGAAATCCATGTTAAAGAAGAAGAAGGAGGAGGAGGAGGAGAAAGAGAAGGAGAGTTGGTTTTTATATGCTGACTTTCTGTCACTTAAGGAAGAATCAAACCCGCTTACAATCACCTTCCCTTCCCCTCCCCACAACAGACACTTAATGAGAGAAGTGGAGCTGAGAGAGTGTGACTAGCCCAAGATCACCCAGCTGGCTTCCTGTGGAGGAGTGGGGAAACCAGCCCAGGTCACCAGATTAGCCTCCGCCGCTCATGTGGAGTGGGGAATCAAACCCAGTTCTCCAGATCAGAGTCCACCACTCCAAACCACCACTCGTAAGCACTACTGTCTGTTTAGGAAAGCTTTTGAACCTTGATTGGACTCAATGGGATGTTATTCCTCCTCCCATGAATCAAATGAAAACTGGCTGTTTTTATACAGAGTTTTGTATTAACTATTTCTGTTCGGCGGTACGTGTCACTGTGATTGTGACTTTTATTACTTGAAAATGCGTTGGTAGCTGCTTTGAACATTTGTACCTGAAAAGCAGGGCCTACGCATACGCAAATAAAAAAATGCATACATGTACGAGAGGGAGAGGGAATCCCTGTTCCTTTCTGCATCTAGTCCCCTGCCGGCCTCCATCATGGAGACAATTTGATAACTTAAGAAATATCTCGGGCGGGGGGAACACTAATGTGGAATTCTGCTGTGCCTGGCTCCCATAGATAAAGCATGGCCTCACTGCTGAGAACAAACCTTGCTGTTCTTAACAGGTGACCATTAAAGATAATGGAACAACATATTGATTGCTGCCATGAAGAGATTAATGTAAACCACAGCTCGTACCGACCTACCTGACGTCAAGAGTTGGGGAAAGAGACAGCTTCAGCTCTTTGTGGACGGCAGCCACCAGTAGAGCTTCTTACGCCTTGGAAAATTTCAGCCGATGGATTTGCTTCGGAATTGATGTTTTTTTTTTTTAAGATCAGTGATCTATTTATAATGCAGCTCCCTTCCAGTTGGAAATTAATGGCTCAGTTTGGACATCACACCTAATTGCGGTTTGCATTAACCATAGTTTAGAACCCAATCCACAGTTGCCACTTCCATTAGGGCTGCCGGATCTCCCTAGGGTGGCCAACGTGCAGGTGGCAGCTGAAGATCTCCTGGGATTACAACTGATTTCCAGGCGACAGAGATCTGTTCACCTGGAGAAAATGGCCACTTTGGAAGGTGGAAACTATGGCGTTATACCCCTATTGAAGCCCCTCCCACCCCCAAACACCACTCTTAGGCTCCCCCCTCAAAACCTCTAGGTATTCCCCAACCCGGAGCTGACAACCCTAGACTTCCTGCTGGCAGCCCTAGTTGCTCACTACCACACTGAGTAGTGGCAGGAGGAATTTCTCAGCTGCATTGTTATTCACTTCCAGGGGAAACCGGGAAGTGATGTGGGGTAGCTCTAGGAATTGCTATGGTAAAGCCACAGAATTTCTGGCGATTCCTACCGCTACCGTGCGTCACTTCCGGGGGTTTCTCAGCAGTGATGCAGAAACACAGTCGATGTTGCGCCCGGCATATTCCATGAGTCCAGCGCGGGTTCCAGTGGGGAGTGAACCCTGCCCCACCCCTTCCACCAATCCAATGCTTAACTTTGCTTAGAAATGCCCCCTTTGTTTCAGGGAGACTTCGTTCGATGGAAATACGGTCAGGATGAAAAGCATTTGTTTCCTTAGCTGCCCCTGTCATCGCCAAGAATGGACTATTGCAACAGGATATTTTTATTTATTGTGGATTCTTGTCCACTGGGAACTGGGTTGAAGCCAGAAGTTATTTTGTACGAGTGTAAGATAAATATTAAAAATTCCCATATGCTGACAGACTGGTGTCATTGGTATCACAAGGGTGGGTGGGGGGAAATCATATGAAAAGATAGCTGGAACTGCATCCAGGTTTACTGGTATAAATCCCAGTTTTAAACAAAAAGAAAGAAAACAAAATCTCACTTAATTGGGGATGCCAATCCGCGCTGGGAAATACATGGAGATTTTGGGGGCAGAGCCTGAGGAGGGCGTGGTTTGGAGAGGGGAGGGACTTCAATGCCATAGTGCCCAATTGCCAAAGTGGCCAGTTTCTCAGGGGAAATGATCTCTGTCACCTGGAGATCAAGTGTAATAGTGGGAGGTCTCCAGGTGCCACCTGGAGGTTGGCAACCCTCGCCATGCACCCTGCATAGCAAACGCAGCACACCTTCCCCAGAATGTCCCTCCCCCAAACATCTGCTTTGCGTGCTTCCCCCTGAGTCCACTCCATATATAAGCACCTAACCAAGAACATGGAGAGTTGGCACCGGTCTTGCCTTATTCCTGCAGCAATTCCCACATGCTTCTAGGGCAAGCAACGCATGGCCAACACACGTTCAGCAAAAGGGGCCCACAGCTGCAGGGAATCCTGATGCTGCTGCCTCCCTGCATCCAAGCACTACCGAACTCCAGGGTGTGCGGGAGGCTTAGGGCTGCCAGGTCCCTCTTCGCCACTGGTGGGAGGTTTTGGGGTCAGAGCCTGAGGTTTGGGGAGGGGAGGGACTTCAATGCCATAGAGTCCAGTTGCCAAAGAGGCCGTTTTCTCCAGAGGAACTGGTCTTGATCGGCTGGAGATCAGTTGTAATCTCCAGCTAGTACCTGGAGGCTCCATGCTGAGCCACTTTAGGCTAGTACCTAAAGAGGCTCCATGCTGAGCGCACAGCTGTTTAGTCTGCATCTTCATCGAGCGCCACTGGGAAGAAAAACCGCAATAACGTCGCCTGGGCTCAGCAATATTCCTGTCAAGCCGATCGTTTTAGCAAACTCTACCAAGAGCACTCTCCATCTCTTCTCTGCGATGAAAAAACAGTACCCCATTGTTACTGGTAAATATATTAAAACATTTATGCGGGGGGGCGGGGAGGTTATGAGCCAATTCCTCCCCTGATGATTGATTGATTCCTTTCAGTATTTGTAGACTGAAGGCAACTTCCTTACAGCGCAATCCTAATCAGAGTTACACCCTTCTAAACTCACGGAAGTGAATGAATTTAAAAAGTGCAACTCTGCTTAGGATGGCACTATTAGACACCGGTTCGTTCATTCCTACTCTCGGGTAGGGAGGCTCACTTCTCATGGCTCTTATTTACAAACAGTGGTGAACATCAGCCAGTTGTGTTTACAGGAATGCGCAACTCAACATGTCATATATGCTTAATGCAGCGGGTTGCCAGGTGGTGGCTGGAGAGCCAGCTTGGCATTGTGGTTAAGAGCAGTGGTTTGGAGTAGTGGACTTTAATCTGGAGAACCGAGTTTGATTCCCCACTCCACCACATTAATCCAGGTGGGTGACCTTGGGCTAGTCACAGCTCTCTCAGCCTCACCTACCTCACAGGGTGCCTGTTGTGGGGAGGGGCAGGGAAGGTGATTGTAAGCCGGTTTGATTTTACCTTAAGTGGTCGAGAAAGTTGGCATATAAAAAACCAACTTTTCTGCCTCTCTCTTCTCCTGCTGTTACAACTGATCGCCTACCAACAGCGGTCAGTTCCCATGGAGAAAATTGCCACTTTGGCAACTGGACTCTATGGTATTGAAGTCCTTCCACTCTCCAAACCCTGCTATCCTCAGGCTCTACCCCAAAAATCTCCAGGTATTGCCCAACCCTGAGCTGGCATCCCTAATTAGGTGAGATTTTGTTTTCTTTTTCTTTAAAGGGATTTATACCAGGAGAGGAGAGTGATCCCTGCCCCAGGATGTGGTGATGGCTGCCAGCTTGGAGGGCTTTAAGAGGGTAGTGGACATATTCATGGAGGAAAGGGGTATTCATGGCTATTAGTTAGAATGGATACTAGTCATGCTGCATACCTATTCTCTCTAGTATCAGAGGAGCATGCCTATTAGGTGTTGTGAAACACAGGCGGGATGGTGCTGCTGCAGTTGTCTTGTTTGGGGGCTTCCTAGAGGCACCTGGTTGGCCACTTTGTGAACAGACTGCTGGAGTTGATGGACCTTGGTCTGATCCAGCAGGGCCTTTCTTATGTTCTTATGTAAACAGCTTTGGGTCCCCATTGGGGAGGAAGGCGGGGTATAAATGAATCAAATAAATAAATAATAAACATAAGGAATCATGGATCCTATCTGCTAAGGTTCTGGCCACCTATTGTTAGGAACACGGGAAAAAAGTATGAATCAGAAAGAGCCCATCTCAGGTTCCAAATCGACATATTTAGGCATTGTTCAAGAGGTTTTGTGGCCCAGGTAGAAAGTCATTCCAGGTTTTAGGCTAAGATTGTGAAAACCAAGACTGAGCCAGATGGACATTTTGGAAAGTTTGTTGAGGTCTTGCTGAACGCTCAGCTCTTGATATGAAATAAACTGTAGCTCTCAAAGAGCAGGCCCGGTTGACCCAGCAGAATCCAATGCGAGGAACTGGAATTGCTTTTCTATTTTAAGAGCTTTACAGTAATCCTGCGAGGAGGCACACTGAAGACTCTTTAATGCTCTGAAACAGGCAGGCAGGATCAGCATCTTCATCCAACACTTTCACAGAACAATCCTACGCAGGTGGACACAGAAGTAAGTCTCACTGTATCCCAGGGGGGCTTCCTTCCGGGTGTGCATAGAAATGTGCTTCTGGGGGTCTCAAAATCTTCCCTCTATGACTATTCATTGGTTTCCTTCAAATCCCAGGCTGATCCAAACTGACCTTTAGTTTCTAAACTAAAGAAGGAAAAGAAGTAAAGAAGGAAAGAAAGGGCTCCATCTATACCATTCATTGGAAAAACAAAATGAGCACACAGATGCCCCCGAACTAGGACTGCCAGGTCCCCCTTGGCCACCAGAAGGGGTTGGGGCGGCGGGGGGGGGGAGGGTTGCCAGATCCAGTTTGGGAAACTCCTGGAGACTTGGGGATGGAGCCTGGGGAGGACAGGGACCTCGCTGGGGTACAACGCCATACAGCAACCTCCGAACCATCCATTTTCTCCAGGGGAACTGATCTCTGCAGTCTGGAGATGAGCTGTAATTCTGGGGGATCCCCAGCTCCCACTTGGAGGCTGGCATCCCTACCCCTAACATATACCCTGAATATGCAAGGTGTTTGCACTGGGTATGTTTGCACTGGGTATGTGCAGTGGTACGTGCTCTGACCCACTGAGCCCCTCCACCAAGTGGTAGGGATGTGATAGAGGCATCCCAGTCTCAGGTGACAGCTCCTCACCACTCACTGATAATGAGGGCCTTGTGGAAGGAGGAGGAGGAGGAGGGTTGGTTTTTACAGGTTGACTTTCTCCTCCACTTAAGGAAGAATCAAACAGGCTTACAATCACCTTCCCTTCCCCTCCCCACAACAGACACCGTAGGGCTGAGTGTGACTACCCCAAGGTCACCCTGTGAGGCAAGTGGGGCTGAGAGAATTCTAAGATAGTTGTGACTAGCCGAAGGTCACCCAGTTGGCTTCATGAGTAGGAGTGGGGAAACAAATCCAGTTCACCAGATCAGCCTCCGCCGGTCATGTGGAGGAGTGGGGAATCAAACCGGGTTCTCCAGCTCAGAGTCCACTGCTCCAACCCACCCCTCTTAAGCACTACGCCAAGCTGGAACAAGGGGATCCCTCTGAGGAAAGGGGATATGATCCCTGAGAAGAGACTCCTTCCTTGGTAGATGAACAGATATCCTCTCATGCCAGACAGATGCCTCCGGGGGGGGGGGGGGTTGTCATAGTGGAAGACTTGATTATTAGATATGTAGATTGGGTTTCAAGTTGAGGGCTATTTGAGTTTCGAGGGCTACTTTAACCGATTTTATTGTTTTAAAACTGAGAATGTATAGTCAATTTTATTGTTTATTATTATCGAAGTATTTTAAATGATGTTACCCGCCCTGAGCCTGGCCAAGGTTCAGAATTCCTGGTGGGATCTTCCCCTCCTCAAACTTGCCCAACCTTGGCAAGCTCAGCTCTAGCCGCCTCTGATAACGTTTTCTAGAGCACAGCGGGTTTTTCACACCTCCGAGCATGACCAAATGATCTCGAATGCAGGCATTTATTGTGACAAAAGAAGTGTTTTTCCCCTCATATCTGTGCTACAAAATGAAAAAGGCAGGAGGCGGTTTCATTTATCCAAAGCACCTTGGTATCATTGTGGATATAGATTCTCATGTTGGACATGATTACCCAGGTGTTCAGAGAACCAATATTTCTCAGTTATTAAATGAAGGGAACGCGTCTTTCTGCCAACCCTTTCTAAGTTAATCATTCATCGCGAACCAAATGCAAAGGACTACCTCACAGGCCACAAAAGAGGTAATAATTAACTGTGGCGCATCCTAGAGACGTCCTCCGCCACAGGTTGTGGGTCATTAAGTTTGAACTGAGAGTTTTATGTAACCATTAGTGGTTAGGGCTGCCAACTGCCCGGTTGTGGCAAGAAAGGTGGGAACGATCCCCACCGCACTCCCGAGAAGGCTCCAGCCTCCTGTTCCACCCTGCAAGCCCGATCGGGATTGTAGCATGGAAAGAGAGGCTGCAGCGTTCCTCCCAGCCCCGCTGTGCGCACACTTGGAGCGCGCAGTGCCGCGCACATCGGGGCTGGGAACGCTCCAGCCTCCCCCCGCACGCTACAAGCTTGTAACGTGGAAAGGAAGGCTGCAGCCTTCCTCCCAGTCCCAGCCCCGCTGTGCGAGCACTTGGAGCGCATGCACATCAGGGCTGGGAAGATTCCAGCCTTCCCCCAGACCCCGCCCTCCTCAGGCCCTGCCCCCAAAACCTCCCGCCGGAGGCGAAGAGGGACCTGGCAACCCTATTAGTGGTGTTCTGCTGTTATTTCGTTTGGGCCTACATTGAGTATGACTAGCCCAAGGCCACCCAGCTGGCTTCATGTGGAGGAGTGGGGAAACAAATCCAGTTGACCAGATTAGCCTCCGCCGCTCATGGGGAGGAGTGGGGAATCAAACCCGGTTCTCCAGATCAGACTCCACCACTCCAAACCACCGCTCTTAACCACTACACCATGCTGGCTCATGCCTTTGATTGTGAAATTCTACTACTTGGCCACAACTAGAGACAGACTTATGACTAATTCCTACATTACGAAGTATACAGAGAGGGTTGGGAATCCCCCCCTCTATGGAGCAATCAGATGGGAGTTATTGGTTCTCCCCCATTCCTGTGCACAATTTCCAGACTGAATTCTAGCAGTGGCTTGTGTGGATTTCAGTCTTCCTTCCCCACCCTGGTTTCCCAACCTTAAATGGTTGGGGGGGGGCACTATTGGGCCCATAGGGGAAACCCATGTGTGTTCCAGGGAACGTGTGGGTTTACCTCAGACTGTTTCAGGTTGGGAAAATAGCACAGGAGGGGAAGGCCACAGCCTTGATCCAAACTGAACGCCGTGCACACAGGAATTCGTGTTTGACTGTTAAACATGATGGGGTCCCCAGAACCCAAATACCTATGTGTTCTCTAATGTGTCAATCGAGCAGCCCATTCCTGAGGGGGAGGGCTGAGCTAGTGGCAAAGGAGGAGTCACCCCCCCTCCAGCACTTTGCCCTTACCTGCGAGACCCGTGGAACCGCTCCTTAGGGGTCCACAGGGATATGATACCAAAAAAGGTGGTGTAACTCCAGGTAAGGGCAAAGGGGGTGTTCCCGGCCTGAAGGGGGGGGGTTAGGAATCTGCCTAAAGGAAGCTCCGCCCCTGGAATGCCCCCTGGAATGCCGGCACCCCTCCATGCGCCGTCAGGATGCTCTTGGGAGGCCGAGTCGGCATCCCAGGGCAGTGCTGCAACAGCAGCGCAGGGAGGCCAGTGTGAGCGCCCCAAAGCTGGCATCCGTGCCACTCTTGTCGGCGCAAGTGGCCTGGGCGCCAGCGGCATGGACACCGGCACGGGCCCTTGCGCTCCTATGGACTGCAAGTCTATCAGTTTCAGTGGATTTAAGCACCCTCACGTCTGTACTGAATTTAGCAGTTGGTTCAACCAATTTGAAAAATGCATTTGACAATTGCTTGTCTTTCCTAGGGATGGTCGTTTTTTCTTCTGGTTGTCACTGGTAAATCACCGTCCTGATTTTGCTTTGGGAGAGGCTATTATACAATTTGTCCATGCGGTTTCCTAGCATCGGAGTTCATCTCCCTCCTCAAGTTCTTCAGGATGATGGACAATTTGTAGAGTATCTTCAACACAAAGAACAAACATTCTCTTGTCTTCTAAATGAGTGGCAGCCCTGGGTTCTTGGAAATGGAGGCTACATCCACGCATCATCGGATACAGCAATATTGATTTGCTGCAACAATAATTTGCAAAGGGATTGTATTTTCCACACAGGAGAATGCAGTTGTGAATAACTACTATAGTGCAGTAGCCAAAGGACTACAGCAAATGATTTGTGGAGTGGAGACTTCAGCAATACATAATTCCTAATGAGTAGGGTTACCAGGTCCCTCTTCGCCACCGGCGGGAGGTTTTTGGGGCGGAGCCTGAGGAGGGCGGGGTTTTGGGAGGGGAGGGACTTTGATGCCATAGAGTCCAATGGCCAAAGCGGCCATTTTCTCCTGGTGAACTGAACTCTATCGGCTGGAGATCAGTTGTAATAGCAGGAGATCTCCAGCTAGTACCTGGAGGTTGGCAAGCCTACTAATGAGGCATGAACCTGGGTGGAGATTAGGGGTGTTAAAAAGGCGTCTCTGTTTTCATTTGTGAGATGCTGGAGGGTTATGAAAAGCCTTCCTCCCCTACTAAATCTTCTTTATCTGACTTTATCCACTGTATATATGACACACAGAAACTCTAAACATTCATACAGGTTTTACTAGACACACTGGCACTTTAACATTAATATGGGTCAGAAGCCAAGCGTGAATTCTATTACTCGAGTTACTTGCTCAAAGAATAGTCCACTGGGTACATTTCTTGTTTCTTTTCCCTCAAAGTGCTCCCCCCACCACCACGAACCTCCCACAATGAGGCGATGGCCCTGGGCCACACAAATTCTATGTACCTGGATTTTGCTTTCCAGTTGTCCGTCAGTTTCAAATTAGGTTACAAATATTGCTGGAAATGTTTGGAAATCATGCCATGTGGACAGGAAGCCAATATTAATTTCTTTTCCCTCCGTCAGGGAAAAAAGATTCTGAATCTAAAATCACACAAACAAAAAAAACCCACCATATTTCTTCAAAAGGTATTTTCTTTAGCAGCAAGGAGTGATAAGAAATATGGCTGTATGTGTATGTTGGTTTTTAGCATTTTACCTGAATCTACCTTTACAAAAATAAGCCCTTAGAGAACCCCAGATATTTTAAAAACAAGAGAGATAATAGTATTCTATTCATGTGAGAATCTCAGAACTATAAAGGAACAACTACATAGGTTCCGTTAGGGTTGCCAACTTGAGGTTGGGAAATTCCTGGAGATTTTCAGGGTGGCGCCTGAGGAGGGCAGGACTGGGGGAGGGGAGGGACCTCAATGGGGTATAAAGCATAGAAGGGGAGCCTCCAAAGCAGTCATTTTCTCCAGGGGAACTGATCTCTGTCACCTGGAAATCAGTTGTAATCCCGGGAGATCTCCAGGCCTGGAAGTTGGCAACCTTGGCTACCTTCAAGGACTATACACATGCCTAGCAGTAGTGGACTATAGTCACAAGGTTTTTAATGTGTGGGTAAGGAAGAGGGGATGTTTGGGGTGGTCCTATTTAGGACCTCCCCAGATACCCTTTGTCCTTGTGGGTTAAACCCTGCCCTGCTGATGCCAGTGTCTTTCTCCAGCACATTGTGCATCGGAAGATCCACTTAAGAGGCTCTTCCACAAATGCAAAAATGAAGGATCTAATCTCACAGCAAGCGGTACACTCAGCCGAAGGGGCCCTTTCCCCGTCTCCTGCCTGGCGGTCTCTGAAAGATTGGAGAGCCATTTGAGATAACCGGGCTGCACTCCAGAGAACCTGCCCCCTTATCGATTTAGATTTTCCAGGCCAAAGCCTCTCTTTCACGCAGCACAGCAAAGACGGCCAAGGGTCTGCCGTGATGCGCTTGTGCATGCTTATCGCCGGGACAATCACACCATATTGATTTCCAAGAGCGGTAGTGTTTCACCAAAACCCTAGCTGATCACAAAGCCCCCTTTAAAAAAAACTGAATGCTACATATACCCACCCTGACAGAGCACCTTCTCCCCCCCCCCCACCCAAATGTCCACCTTCCAGTGTAGGAGAATGAAGGGAACGTATTAATTTACTTTTCCTGGCAGGATACAAGGGAGGGGGGATTCTTGGGGAAGTGTTTGCCAGCTGCTTAAAGGTCAGGGTTGATCTTCTGTTTCGCTCCCTGTTTGCAGGGATAAAACCCTGCGGGTGGCCAGAGACAGGAGGCCAAGGGCTCTTGGCCCAGGGCTTAGAACCTGTGCCCTTCAGTGGGTCAGATGAGTGGATCTAGGACTACCCCAGGATGGAGTTGACTGGATCAGACCAAGGTCCATCAAGTCCAGCAATCTGTTCTCAAAGTGGCCTACTAGGTACTGCTAGGAAGCCCGCAAGCAAGACGACTGCAGCAGCATCGTCCTGCCTGTGTTCCACAGCACCTAATGTAACAGGCATGCTCCTCTGATCCAGGAGAAAACAGGCATGCATCACAACTAGAATTCATTTTGACGAGTAGCCATGGATAGCCTATCCTCCATGTCAACTCCCCTCTTAAAGCCTTCCACGTTGGCAGCCATCACCTGGGGCAGGGAGTTCCACAATTTAACTTTGTGTTGTGTGAAGAAATACTTCCAAGGATTGAACCCAAGACCTTCTACATGCAAAGCAGGTGCAGGGAGTTGAGTGAGGCACTCACTTCTGTTCCCTCTTATGTGGGATGGCCCTTATATAACACATTTCATAAGCACAAGGCTAGTGACGGTTTTTTCTAAAACCACAATCCAATCATTCTTCAGCACTCACGGATGTGTCTGACTTCTTTGGTAACTCAATACCATCCTTTGGGGCCTTTTTGTCTATAATATCAAACAACGGGATCTGTTTTCTCTGGCCCGATGGTGGAGGTTATATGGCTTGAAATGGAGCTCTTGGGTTTAAATTTTCACTGGGACTATCCAGCGGATCGCTAAAAATAACTGCCCTCCTCTTCTCTGGTCTCTCACCCTCCAGACAAAAAATCTCGTTTGGAGGTAGTAAGTAAGTAAATATTTTTAGGTAGCCAAAGGACTTTACGAAGTAAATTAAACAATGAAACAAGAAAATTATACAATAAAAAGCAAGATGCCATATAAATTATGATAAAATACAGTATAATTGGAGTATATCCTAGCTGACCATTAGTTGTAGCTGGTTACATTTTTTTGGCACCAATTTAGCTCTTTTTTGCCGCTAAAGCAAAAAGTGACAGCCTATAAGTGATAAATGAATCAGTGTCTGACAACAAAAATACAAATTTATTGGAATCAGGAAGCAAGTTTAACCCAGTTAATATCGTACAAAGGAATTTTTCCCTAGGTATTGTGTAAAGAGGACAATCTAAAATATAATGGGGTAAATCCTCTATAGGAGAGCCACATATGCAAATACATTATGCTATCGGTACTTTATTATATCGACCATCCACTATTGCAGCAGATGGCTACATGGGGGTCGTGAAAAGACAACGCAAGAGGACTCGGTACGTTTGAATGGTACACTACATCATGTTGACAGTCTGAAGGAAAAAATAGAGGGTGGCATCTGGGTCATCTAAGGTGTTAAAAACCCCAATATCAAAAAGGCCCTTTGTTCAGAGTCTAAATGTCTCCTCTGAAGTGTCAAACAGCCGCGTTTCAAACAGGCCAAGGAAGTCACACAAGCCTTTTGTCTCACATGAAAGGAGCCATTTCTCACCCTTCAGGAGCGGGGCGTAATGTTGAAGGACTGCGAAGACGACGAAAAATCACTGGAAGGGATTCAGGCCACAGGATGATAAAAGCCTTCAGGGCCTGAAAGGTCTATGTTAATGGATTATAATGCAACCCTTTGAAGCTGCGAAGCGCATGGACAGATTCTCTCGGAAAAGTGCACCCCTGAGCGAATAAAGAGCAGCGCAAAAATTGAGCACCCCCCCCTCCCGACTGCTTTCAGAGGCCCCCCGGATAATAACTCTTCAATCCTGGAGGGGATCTGCCTCAGTGGAAGAGCACCTGCTTTGCCTGCAGAAGGCCCGAGGTCTACAGCATCTACAGTGAAAAGGAGCAGGGAGGAGGTGATGTGAAAGACCTCAGCCGAAGATCCCTTTAGAGCTGCTGCCTGTCAGAGCAGAAGGTGGCGTGGAGCCAACCCTCCTCCCAGTAACCTTTCTTCCCTCTAATCCAGTGGTTCCCAACCTTTTTTTGACCAGGGACCACTAGGAGTTTTTTGTTCGGTGCAGGGACCCCAAGGTTCAAAATAAAAATTCCGAGAATTTGAAAATAAACTTTAATCATAACTGTTAGTTAAACATTAAACTTAGAATAATATTTGAATATATTTTTTATAATAGAGAACTTTTAATTGAAAATAGTAATTTATTATGGGTTTATAACTTTGCTTCGCGGACCTTAATTTAGTTCTTGCGGACCCCTGGGAGTCCATGGACCCCCGGTTGGGAACCAGTGCTCTAATCCTTCCTCCAACTTAGAATCATAGACCATTTATGCATGGGAGGTTCTGCCTTGGATTTGCCGCTCTCTAGATTCACATTTTCCCCATCCAAATTCTCAAAACTCAAAAATAAGCCCCCGTGCAGAGTTTTGAGAATCCGGATTGGGAAAACGTGCATCTAGAGAGCGGCAAATCCAAGGCAAAACCTCCCATGAATAAATGGCCATAGAATTGGAAGGGGCAATTCAGGCAATCTAGTCCAAACTCTGCTCAATGCAGGGTCGGCCTAAAGCATCCCTGGTAAGTGTTCGTCCAGTCGCTGCATGAAGACTGCCAGCGAGGGGGAGCTCACCACCTCCCTAGGCAGCTAATTCCACAAATGATGCAAAAAAAAAAAAAAAAAAAACTCAAAAAAACCCCCTAATGTCCATCAGGTACCTTTTCACCTGTATTATGAATCTTATCTTCTGCTGCCATCATTACGAGACCTATCCTCTGCTGAAAACAGGAACAGCTCTCTGTCCTCCTCTGATAGCCTTTCAAATACTTCAATAGAGCGATCATGTCCCTCCTCAACCTCCTCTTCTCCACGAGGAACATTCTCAAGTCCCTCAGCCCTTCCTCGTA
This sequence comes from Euleptes europaea, assembly GCF_029931775.1. Classification (NCBI taxonomy): domain Eukaryota; kingdom Metazoa; phylum Chordata; class Lepidosauria; order Squamata; family Sphaerodactylidae; genus Euleptes; species Euleptes europaea. The sequence goes on from NC_079314.1 coordinate 108,460,539, forward strand.
GGAAAGTGGCTCTTTCACCAATGGAAAAGCCACTTAAGTTGAGCGAAGTCTCTTTAGATTGAAGGAAGGTTTCAAACTTGAGCCAAAAGAAAAGGTGGGGTATAAATATATTAATTAACTTTCCTCAGTCGAATGATAGAAATTCACCCCAATACTGACTTGTATAAACCAGTGTATAAATCTAGATCTAGATCTGTGTCACCTATGACAAAAAATTAGGGTTTTTGTTTGTACACCATGCTCTAAAGTTAAAAGAAGGAGAAATAAAATCAGCAGAGGACACGAGGATCGAAACAGGTGGTGTGGAACGTCAAAGGCTTGCCGGTGAAAGGTTGGGGTGGTAAACTGCACCGACCATTGACAGGACGTCAGGAGAGCCAACATGGTGTAGTGGTTAAGAGCGGTGGACTCTGATAGGGAGAACCGGGTTCGGTTCCCCGCTCCTCCACATGAGCGCCGGAGGCTAATCTGGTGAACCGGGTTGGTTCCCCCGCTCCTCCACATGAAGCCAGCTGGGTGACCTTGGGCAAGACACAGCTCTGTTAGAGCTCTCTCAGCCCCACCTACCTCACAGGTAGGTTCTCTGTTGTGGGGAGGGAAAGGGAAGGTGGCTGTAAGCTGGTTTGATTCTGCCTTAAGTGGTAGAGAAAGTCGGCATATAAAAACCAACTCTTCTTCTTCTATGGCAGTTGGAAGCAGTTGGGCAAATGAAGAGCTGACAAAAAGACAGTGAAGAAAGAAAACCAGACCCGGTTACTTGGTTAGCAGAGCAGCCAAGGAAAGTGAATATGGTTATAAATGAAATATTGTACTTAAACAGGATTGGGGTGCGGCAGAACTGCTAAATACGAGTCCAGTAGCACCTTAGAGGCCAAGAAGATATTCAGGGTATGAGCTTTCGACAGTCAAAGGTCCCTTTGTCAGGTATCGCATACCCTGAAAATCTTGTTGGTCTCAAAGGTGAACTCGTATATAACTGTTCCAGGATTTATACTTTTTTCTTATTTTTTCCTTGCTTAGTCAATTTTCTTAATATGAAAGTTGTCCTATTGTGCAAATCTTCATAAATCATAAACTTTCATCTCACCCTCGGCCGTATCAGTCAACACGCTATATTAATATTTCCCAGGATATACCGGCGGGGACCTTTGGAGGCAAAGGAAAAGAATTCTCAAGCAGACTCATATCATCTTGCAGCGTTTTCCCTCCTCCTTCCTTCCGAAGAATTCAAAACAGCGCTTTGGGCTGCAATCTGAAGAAAACTTTCCTTGGATCTGAACCCCCCCGTTTTCCTATCTGAAACCCTGGGCTCGAATTACCGCACCGCATCATTCGGCTCTGTACTTTTGGCAAGCGGCTGCCCACGCACCAATGATTCGCCTCAGGCTTTCCTCCCTATCTACAATGTGACATTTCCCCCCCCCCTTTTCTAGGAACAACTGCGTATTTGGGAATAATCCCCTATCTTTCTGGGATTCCTGCTGTTCTGTGCAATCACAGAGCACGTGTAAAATTGGGTGCGCAGAACTCGGGGCGGGGTGGGGGGAGAAACAATTTTCTAATCTTTCTTTAAGGAAACGAGGCCCGTTATGAAAGGGATATAAAAGCCAACTCTTCTTCTTTCCCCCACTCTGTCAGAGTGCAGTGGGGCCAGGGGTGATTGGCGCTTTCCCAGCACGGGGCCCAGGGCAGCTGCCCCTGCTGCCCATAGGCCAAGACCATCCCTGGGCACAGAGAGAACATAAGAATACGAGGAAAGCCATGCTGGATCAGACCCAGGCCCATCAAGTCCAGCAGTCTGTTCCCACAGTGGCCAACCGGTTGCCTCTAGGAAGCCCACAAACAAGGTGACTTGGAGGGCTTTAAGAGGGGAGTGGACATATTCATGGAGGAAAGGGGTATTCATGGCTATTAGTTAAAATGGATACTAGTCATGCTGCATGCCTATTCTCTCTAGTATCAGAGGAGCATGCCTATTATATTAAGTGCTGTGGAACACAGGCAGGATAATGCTGCTGCTGTCGTCTTGTCTGTGGGCTTCCTAGAGGCACCTGGTTGGCCACTGTGTGAACCGACTGCTGGACTTGTTGGGTCTTGGTCTGATCCAGTAGGGCCGTTCTTATGACGACTGCAGCAGCACTGTCCTGCCTGTGTTCATTTACAGCACCTAATATAACAGGCACTGCCAGGTGCTGTAAATGAACACAGGCAGGACAATGCTGCTGCAATCGTCATAAGAACATAAGAACGTCCCTACTGGATCAGACCAAGGCCCATCAAGTCCAGCAGTCTGTTCACACAGTGGCCAACCAGGTGCCTCTAGGCAGCACCTAATATAACAGGCAGCACCTAATATAACAGGCGCCCTGACCTGGATGGCCCAGGCTAGCCTGATCTCGTCAGATCCCAGAAGCTAAGCAGGGTCTGCCCTGGTTAGTATTTGGATGGGAGACCACCAAGGAAGACCAGGGTTGCTGTGCAGAGGAAGGCACTGGCAAACCACCTCTGTTAGTCTCTTGCCATGAAAATCCCCAAAGGGGTCACCATAAGTCGGCTGCGACTTGACGGCACTTCACACACACAATATAACAGGCATGCTCCTCTGACCCTGGAGAGCAGGGCTTGTGAGAAGGATTGTAACGGGTAGGTGTGTGTGTGTGTGTGTGTGTGAAGAGCCGTCAAGTCGCAGCCGACTTATGGCGACCCCTTTTTGGGGTTTTCATGGCAAGAGACTAACAGAGGTGGTTTGCCAGTGCCTTCCTCTGCACAGCAACCCTGGTATTCCTTGGTGGTCTCCCAGCCAAATACTAACCAGGGCCAACCCTGCTTAGCTTCTGAGATCTGACAAGATCAGGCTAGCCTGGGCCATCCAGGTCAGGGCAACGGGTAGGTAGGGAATATATATATATATTACACACATAAATACACAGTCTTAGCTTCAAGTTTTCCCACAGTTCTGCAGCCACAAAACTATCAGCTTTATCCATATGTGCTTTAAAATACCCAGACTGAGCCTGACCACGGCATGTGCTGACAACCAGGAGCTTGTCTAGCCTTTTCATCTCCATTTCCATTCCTCCAGCTGTGCTTTGCAGACAGAAGAATAAGAATTACACAGGAATCAAATCCATGTGCTTTAAGGAATACATTTATCATCATGTGGAATGAAGATTAAATCCTGCTGTTTCCACCCCCACCCCCCAACAACTGACAATGTCCTGAGGGAATCTTCTATTGAGGTCAGGGCAAAAAACAAAAATTAAACAACTCTGGTTAACTGCCTGACTACAGCTGTCTTTCAAGCTAAATCTGCCCCGATGCAAACCAGTTTACAGTCAATCCTAAATGGAGTTATGCCTTTGTAAGTCCATTATTTATCCATTTATTGCCAACTGAGGACCCAAAGCATTGTTTTCCTCTCCTCCGTTTCACCTGCACAACGACAACCCTGTGAGGCAGGTGAGGCTCAGAGAGAATGACTGGCCCAAAATCACCCAGCGTGCTTCCATAGCAGAGTGGCGATTCAAACTCAGATCCTACCTAGTCTAACCTTTATACCAGGGATGTCGATCTCATTTGTTACGAGGGCCAGATATGACACAAATGTCACTTGGTCGGGCTGGGCCATGCCTTGCTAGCCCAGATCGGGACTGGGAGGATGGCTGCCTCGCGGGCCGGATAAGCCTGCTCAAGGGGCCATATCTGGCCCCCGGGCCTTATGTTTGACACCCCTGCTCTATACCATGCTGGCTCTCATACCACAGTAACCAAAAAATACACTAGGCTATTGTAATATTATATACTATGTTCACTACAAATTTCAATCTAACATGACAGTAATGTATAGAAACTAAAGTAGTCGTACAATATTTTATAAGCAATTGCACAGAGCCCAATCTTCCAACAGAGGTAAAGGCAAACCCGAGAGTTCAACAGGTAAACCAACAAGGTTCAACAGGTAAATCAAAAAGTCCATATCTTTAAAGAACCAAGTGAAATATCTTCCTCCTTAGGTGCCAAGTGCCAAGCGGGCCAGGTAAATATAATGATCCAAGAGTCTCCAGAGACCTACGGCTTGAAGCAGATCAAGACGACGGGCTTTCCGGATAATAATTAGACTCCGTTTGCGCTTCTAGCTTCTTCAGTTACTTGATCCAAAAAGTCACCTGAATAGAATTCCTATACAGTTACTTCTCATACCACAGTCGCTTACAAGTCAACAGGCTTAGAAGGTGTAATTCTTTATAAAACTGCATTGTAACCCAATCAATTAAATTTATAATATGCATTCTGTTTTGCTGCCCCCTCCGCCTGGCATCCTTGCCTTGAACACGTCGGCAGAGTTATTTCTCTCTCTCTCTCTCTCTCTCTCTCTCTCTCTCTCTCTCTCTCTCTCTCTCTCTCTCTCTCTCTCTTCTTTCACATCCCATCTTATCTGCAAGGCCTTGACTTTAGCATCATAATCTGCATCCACAACTAATATCAAATTTAATTATTAGAAGTGTGTATTTGTAAAGCAGCAAATAATAATATTTTTTTAAAAAAACCAACCAAGCTGCACACACCCTGTTGGTTAGATAGGCAGGTTACTACGAATGAAATTTTCCCCAACTCTTGGACTCAAACTGCACAAGCCAGTTCTGGCCATTTTTCTGGAGGAGGAGGATGAGGAGGAGAAGAGGAGGAAGAGGAAGAAGAAGAGTTGGTTTTTATATGTCAATTTTCTCTGCCACTTAAGGGAGACTCAAACCGGATTACAATCACCTTCCCTTCCCCCACAACAGATACCTGTGAGGTAGGTGAGGCTGAGAGAGCTCAGAGAGAGCTGTGACTAGCCCAAGGTCACCCAGCTGGCTTCATGTGGAGGAATGGGGGAACCAACCCAGTTCACCAGATTAGTGTCCGCCGCTCATGTGGAGGAGTGGGGAATCAAACCCAGTTCTCCAGATCAGAGTCCACCACTCCAAACCACCACTCTTCACCACTACACCACGCTGGCTCTATGCCACGCTGGTAGCCATACAATGTCTTCATTGGCACTCTGTTGCCAGTTCAGGGCAGTGAGGGAAAGGGGTGAAAGCAACTCAACACATATGTGCCTAACAGGGTTCTTTTCCAACCACAATACTTAGTTCATGTTTATGCCGAACAACATTATCACTGATTTCTATTTCTGTGCACAGAAGCCAGTGTGGTGCAGTGGTTAGGAGCAGTGGACTCTAATCTGGAGAACCAGGTTTGATTCCCCACTCCTACACATGAGCGACGGAGGCTAATCTGGTAACTGGGTTGGTTTCTCCAGCATGCTGTAGTGGTTAAGAGCGGTGGGCTCTGGAGTCGATTTACCACTCCTACACATGAGCAGCAGATGCTAATCTGGTCAACCAGGTTGGTGTCCTCACTCCTCCACATGCAGCCTGCTGGATGACCCTGGGCTAGTCACAGTTCTCTCTGAACTCTCTCAGCCTCACCTACCTCACAAGATGTCTGTTGTGGGGAGAGGAAGGGAAGGTGATTGTAAGCTGGTTTGATTCTCCTTAAAAGGTAGAGAAAATTGGCATATAAAAACCAATGCTTCTTCTTCTTCTCCCCCCAATCACATTAATATAACCAGCCTTTTCAGTCTTCTCATGTGTGAAGCATTTAATTTTCTTCAAGCCCGGCGGCTTACTGATGGATTGCAGGAAATAAATTAAGATACAGACTGGAAGAGACACACTGAAATGAACAAATAATCCACTGCCACGGCATATGATGACAGCCACTGATTTACTTTGCTTCAAAAACAAGTCTGCACATTGACGGAGGAGAGGTCTATCAGTGGCTGCTCACCATGATAGCTAAATGGAGCCTCCATGGTTAGAGGAATTATACCTGCGAATACCAGATTTTAGGGATGAATAAAGGACAGCAGCTTCCTACTTGGTGCCTTTCCAGAGGCACCTCATTAAGAGCTGTGATGGTATAGTGGTTAAAATATTGCATTATCCCTGGAGAGGTCTAGGCTCAAATGTCTTGAAGCTTATTGGTTAGTTTTGGCCTACTCACTTGTTCACTTATCCTTAGACAGCCAGTGTGGTATAGTGGTTAAGAGCGGTGGACTCTAATCTGGAGAACTGGGTTTGATTCCCCACTCCTACACAAGAAGCCTGCTGGGTGACCTTAGGCTAGACACAGTTCTCTCTGAACTCTCTGCCCCACCTACCTCACAAGATGTCTGTTGTAGGGAGAGGAAGGGAAGGTGATATTAACCTAGTTTGATTCTCCTTAAAGGTAGAGAAAATCAGGGTATAATAATGAACTCTTCTTCTTCTTCAGCCTAGCCTACTGCACAAGGTTGTTCTGAGGATAACTTGGAAACAGGAAGTACCAGATACGTGGGGAAAAAGCACAAAAGATTGACTGCTGTTGGAAATGGCACACCAGACTACACATTACTCCCCCCCCCCCGCAATCCTGCAAGGCACTTTTGATGCAACTCCTGCCCTCTGCAGCCATATCCCACTGATGAAATATTTCCACGTTGGCATTTGCTTCTGCCACAAGCCCCTGCCCTTTTCCGTGCCCGGCTTCCTGTCCAGTTCCCACATGGAAACAGAATCAGAGACCTACAGGCAGGGAGGCCTTTAGGGCACTTTCAAAACCGGTCTGATGTTTTCAACACATTTTTGGCTTTTCTGTACACCGGCTCTGGTCTGGAAATCCAATCTCCTGCTGAGCTTGCTCTCCATAGCAATTTGGTCTTCAAACCGCACACATGTTTAATAGATATCGGCTGCTTCCTTCGTCCTTGGGGCTTAATACTTCTCCTCTTGTTAATAGCCTTTGGAGCTGTGGGTCCAGCAGACGGAGGAGCCACGCAAACCTGAGTTATTTACCACCTCCTCACACGGCTTGCAGCTCCAACACAAATTGGCTAAGGTGAAGTATTTAACATTCAATATCACGTAACCCGAGACTGTGCAAAAATTTACAGGCGGGTTAACAGCGGTGCAAATCTTTGAGTTGTCTGTGAGCTGTTATTTTAATGTACCGAGGAAAAATTATGCTTGATGTTGGCTGGGTTGTCTCTGCACTGCTTGAAAGAGGGATTGCAAGCTTTAATAGGTTTAATTTGCTGGTTGGCTCAGGGTCAGCATGTATTAATGGGAAACAGCATAAATTAGGGTTGCCCAACTCCAGGTACTAGCTGGAGATCTCCTGCTATTACAACTAATCTCCAGCCGATAGAGACCACTTCCCCTGGAGAAAATGGCCACTTTGGCAATTGGACTCTATGGCATGGAAGTCCCTCCCCTCCCCAAACCCCACCCTCCTCAGGCTCTGCCCCCAAAACCTCCTGCTGGTGGTGAAGAGGGACTGGGCGACCCTAGCGGCATGCAGGTTCCCAACTGAGACTCAGGCCATAATGGAGGGGAGGGGTCTCCAGACTTCTTTTTATTATTATTATTATTTTCAAATTAATTTACAATCTTAATTATTTTTCAATTTACAAAATACATAATATAAAAGATTTCTATCTTATCTCTAAGCAGGTACATATATTTAACTTCCCCTCTCCCCTCCTCAGTCCATTTAATATCCATGTTTCTCTCTTTGTATTCAGTTCTAATTCATTATAATAAACCAAATCTGTCAATCCTACAATAAATTTTTTAACTTTGGTAATTTAATTACTCCTAACATTTTGAATTAGAGCAATTCATATCCCTTGATATTTCCCAATTTAAGTTAAGTTACACAATATGTTGTCCATGCCTCCCACTCTCCCAAAAATTCAGTATTTTCTTTTCGATTTATTAATGCCGTTAATTTTGCCATTTCGGCCAGTTCCATCATTTTATCTATCCAAACGGTCTTGTCTGGTATCTCAGAAGTTTTCCATTTCATTGCATAAGCCAGTCTTGCAGCAGTGGTGGCATGTATCAAAAATGACCCCTGAGTCACTATAGAATCTGGTATTATACTTAACAACATCATTTCCGGTGTTTTAGGTATATTCTGTTGTATTATCAACCTTAGATCATTATAAATCATATCCCAAAAGTTTTTTGCCTTTTCACAAACTTCTTAAGGCTGTGAAGACCTTTGGCTACCATAGGAGGCAGAGACAAGGCCAAAATGACCGCTTCTGGAGGTGGAGCCAGATGGAATACCTCCCTCCTCACACCTCCTGGGAAGAAGGAAATCCTGAATGAGGACTGGAACTACATGCCGACTGAGGAAAGACCAGTTGCTTACCAGTCCCCCTAATGCTCCAATGGAAATGCTTTAGTTTGAATGAGGGGGACCCCACCCCCCAGCTCCTGGGACTGAAAAAAGACAGTCCCACTCTTCGCCATAGCTGATAATACTGGGGGGGCAGAGGAAATATGTCAATTTCTATCTGAAGGAGGAGGAGGAGGAGTTGGGTTTTATACCCCGATTTTCAACCGGCTTACAATCTCCTTCCCTTCCTCTCCCCACAACGGACACCTTGTGAGGCAGGTGGGGCTGAAAGAGCACTTTGGGTTGGCGCTGTTCATTCTTTGGATCCCTTGCCTTGGTCAGGAGCCCATTGGTTGCTGATGTTGTTGGTCAAAGATGGAATAGGACTTGGAAAAGTGTTTTAATAGCTGCTCCCCTGGCGGTCTGTGGCTGTAGCTGGCCTTCCTCTCTAGGTGAGACTTCAAAGAAGAGTTTGTTTTTATATGTTGATTTTCTCTACCTTTTAAGGAGTCTCAAAGTGGCTTACAATCACCTTCCCTTCCTCTCCCCACAACGGATACCTTGTGAGGCAGGTGGGGCTGAAAGAGTTCGGAGGGAACTGTGACTGGCCCAAGGTCACCCAGCAGGCTTCATGTGGAGGAGTGGGGAAACCAACCCAGCTCTCCAGATTAGAGTCCGCAGCTCTTAACCACGACACCACGCTGGCTCTCAAGCACATGGAGAAAGTATTCATCTCGCTCTTCGCCTGATGTGAGCAATGCCCTCCCCATCTGCTGTTTCATTTAAAAAGCTCAGATCCATTCATGGATCCATTCAGCATCCTTCCTAGTTTGGCCCTTAAAATCGGAAGAAGGTGGTCTAGCTGCCATTCTTTTGTGACTGACCCCCTTTGCCATTGTTTTTCGAAGTCTCTGAAAGCTTTGGTTTGGCTGTGATGCATCAAGGGACTGCTTACTTTCCCTGTCCTAATTCAAGCATTGTTTAATTGCTGGCTTACGCCAACGAAAGCTTCAGGTAATGAATCCGTGGGCTACGCTCCTAAATCGAGCTAGGCAGAGATGTCTTTGTTCTCTTACGCATTCTAAGTTACTACCACTATCTTGTAGACTTTTTTAAAAAAGAACAGCATGCAGTTTAAATACAGAAGTTCTGTTCTTGTGCTGAATTCACAGAAAGCACCTTAATATACATATACTGTAGGTGGGGTTCAATCAAGTTAATTCATGCCATAATATTCCCTATTACTATATATGTGTGTAAAAGCTGGACAGTGATGAAAGGTGATAGGAAGAAAGTAGATTCCTTTGAAATGTGGTGTTGGAGGAGAGCGTTACGGATACCGTGGACTGCCCAAAAAACAAATCAGTGGGTTCTAGATCAAATCAAGCCTGAACTGACCCTAGAAGCTAAAGTGACTAAACTGAGGCTATCGTATTTTGGTCACGTCATGAGACGACAGGAGTCACTGGAAAAGACAGTCATGCTAGGAAAAGTGGAAGGCAGCAGGAAAAGAGGAAGACCCAGCAAGAGATGGATGGACTCTATAAAGGAAGCCACGGCCCTCAATTTGCAATACCTCAGCAATGTTAAAGATAGGATGATTTGGAGGACATTGATCCATAGGGTTGCCATGAGTCAGAAGCAACTTGACGGCACTTAACACATACACAAATAGGGTTGCCCACTCCAGATTAGAAAATTCTTGGAGATTTGGGGGTAGAGGCTGGGGATGACAGGGTTTGGGGAGGGGAGGGACCTCGGTAAAGTATAAATGCCATAGAGTTCACCCTCCAAAGCAGCCATCTTCCCCAGGAGAACGGATCTCTGTCATCTGGGGATCTGTTGTAATTCCAGGAGATCTCCAGGCCCCACCTGGAGGCTGGCTACCCTAACTGTAGATCACAGTATCTTCAAGACAAATATAATACAAAATAATAACTGCAGGGCATCCTGGAGCAAAGGCCGTTTAATGGAGAACTTGGTCCCCCCCCCTCTTCTGAAAACATTCGATCACATTCTCAAATTGGAATTTATTGTAACCCGATCGATTCAAATAACCTAAAAGGACACCCAGAACAGGAAAAATGGGGGAGAAGAGATGTCTTTGTGAAGGACGACGTTTGTGTGCAGCTGAATCACAAGCAGACAAGTTGCTAAGAGAAATGGTCGCCTCCGTAGAGACCGACCTGACAATTTATAAACATCGGGGTTTGGCCGTGTCATAAATTTAAAGCGGCAGCCTGTTTCCTGAAGTGTTAAAGAATAACACAGGGAGAGCTCCATATCAAATGCATACAAACACTTCTGCTGTTCCCAAGAAAAGACAGAGAGCTTGCGATCAAAGCGACGTGACTCAACTGTGATCAGCGATGACAGCTGGGAGGGGAGAATCTTGCTCCTCTTTGAGAATCGTCTTTTGGACCACGTTCTTGATTGGCTTCTACTGGTCAGGTGGTCGGTGGTCCAGTTCCCTATAAAGTTAGCCTATGTATTACCGTCTGGCACAAGTCTTTTTCCAAGCGTGGCCCAATAACACCATTAGGACCAGTAATGGGCCAGGGACCGTCGCTGCATCTCCTACCCGCTACTTTGCGACTGATGCTGATTTGAAAAGGTTGTACCCTGCTTGCCTTCACGTCTGTGAGGGTATGTTAGGAAGCCAGATTTTGTCCAGTGTGCTGTAGTGGTTAAAGCAGTGGTTCCCAACCTTTTTTTGACCAGGGACCACTAGGACTTTTTTGTTCGGTGCAGGGACCCCAAGGTTCAAAATAAAAATTCCGAGAATTTGAAAATAAACTTTAATCATAGCTGTTAGTTAAACATTAAACTTAGAATAATATTTGAATATATATATTTTATAATAGAGAACTTTTAATTGAAAATATTAATTTATTATGGGTTTATAACTTTGTTTTGCGGACCTTAATTTAGTTCTCGCGGACCCCTGGGGGTCCACGGACCCTGGTTGGGAACCAGTGGGTTAAAGTGTCAGAGTAGGATCTGGGAGCAGAGTTTGCACCAGACACAGATTCCAAACTTTTGCTTGGGTCTCTCAGTCGGCTCCTAAAGATTTCATCAACTGCTGTAATATGAGAAAAGGTGCTGACTCAACAGTGAAATGGGGAAAACCGCGACCAGACAACGGCTAGCGCATGTGAAACAGCTTACAAGATACATCACAGACAGAACTTACAAATGACCTCTTCAAAGGAGTCAGTTTACATATTCAGCCGGGAGTCATCCAATAAAAGGGAATTTCAGAAAAAGATATATGCATATGTGAAACTGTCCTATAAATAACCTACAATCCTAAGATGACAGAAAACCCGAAGGTTCAGAACACTCAGAAAATTTACTCAGAAAATGTCCTGCCCAACCTTTAACCATGACTCTAAAGGCAAAGGGACAACAGTTAAACGGGAGACAAAAAAATTACAGGAAATTCACTAGCACCAAAAAGCCTGCTGAAACAAACAGATCTTCACAACTGGGCCCTGACAGTAAACTATCATGTATGGCTGTTTCCCTCGCAGTCACCCCTCCGAGGACTTCAGGTCTTTGTTTTGATTATGCATGCTGTTTCCGTCAGAGGTCGCCTCTCTCTCCCCCTGCGTTTTCAAATTCGCGATAAAACAGGTCCTTGAAAACGCGAGCAAAACGCAGGGAAATGCAGGGGGGGAGCGAAGGCATGCATAATAAGCACAAAGACCCAAAGGCGTTGGAGGGGTGACGGCGAGGGAAACAGCCATGCATAAAAGACCATTATCAACAATATTAGAAGAAATATAACTTACCAATTTGTAGATCAGTTTTCAGAGGACAACATAATGAGAGGTTTTGAGAGGGAGGGCATCTTGGCCATCTTCAGGGCATGGAGTAGGGGTCACTGGGGGGAGGTAGTTGTGAATTTCCTGCATTGTGCAGGGGGTTGGACTAGATGACCCTAATGGTCCCTTCCAACTCTATGATTCTATGATGCAGGCCATCATAACAATTAACTAAACCATCAGGTTTTTACGAAGCAGGGGAGCATATGCAGTCCTCGGAGGCTAGCATCTTACTCCCTAATAGAAAGGGGCTGCACCTTTGTTTAGCAAAACTGAGACAGAAAGAAAGCACCCTGAATAGCCCAGACTTGCCTGAGCTCATCAGCACCTGGAAGATCAGCAGGGGTGGCCAGGGTTAATATTGAGATGGGAGACCCCCAAGGGAGACAAGGGTTGCTATGCAGAGGAAAGCAATGGCAAACCACCTCTGCTCATCTCTTGCCTTGAAAACCCCAAGAGGGGCTGCCACAAGTCACTTGCAATTTGACAACACTTAATCATTGCTAGACAGAAAGGAGGCACGGCAGAACAAGGCTCAATTTTAACAGCTCCCACCCTGATCTCCCTCTCTCATAACACTAAAACGCGGGGTCATCTGCTGAAGCTGGAGGGGGAGAGATTCAAAACAGCTCAGTGTAAATACAGAAGGAACCCAGTTACGCAGCCCCACCTTTGCAAAAGTGACTTATGAATGGGAATAAGGATGCTAATGAATTTCTCATCCCTAGTGGTGCAAGTCAATTTTGCTTCTCCCTCATGTGAAGTAAAGAGCCCCGTGGCGCAGAGTGGTAAAGCTGCAGTACTGCAGTCCAAACTCTGCTCACGACCTGAGTTCGATCCCAACAGAAGTTGGTTTCGGGTAGCCGGCTCAAGGTGGACTCAGCCTTCCATCCTTCCGAGGTCGGTAAAATGAGTACCCAGCTTGCTGGGGGTAAAGAGAAGGCACTGGCAAACCACCCCGTAAAACAAAAGTCTGCCTAGAAAACGTTGGGATGCGACGTCACCCCATGGGTCAGGAATGACCCGGTGCTTGCACAGGGGACCTTTACCTTTACCTTTTACATGTGAAGTAAACACTGGATACCAATAACAATTTTTTCTCATGATATTTATACATTTTTCCACGTTATTTTTGCATCGATTGCACATCAGTGGTGTATAAATGGAATCAAAACGGTGTAAAATAAACAAGCCACAACAGCATCTAAACTGAGGGAACAAAAAGCAACGTGAGATACCCAAAAAATAGAAACTAGGATGGTCAGGGCTGAATACTTTATACCATGTGAAATGGACATTAGGGCGGATTTTTCAAGGGCTCTGTAACTTTCATGATGCTTAAAGGATCTGAGAAATAACTCCCCATTTGGCTACTATTACTAAGAATATGACAGGAGAGGGCTGAATGAGAGGGGTAGAATATACTTAAGAAAACTCCTACCTATTTAGGGAGGTGGGCTATAAGGTAATAGAAGCTTTCAAGTTTACAAAAAATAACCATCTGTAATCCATACATATTTCCAACTCTCTCACTTCAGGGATCCTAAACACGACCAGTTGGGCTTGGCAGTAAGGTTACATAGGTTTCTCTGAAAGCCAGCGTGGTGTAGTGGTTAAGAGCGGTGGACTCTAATCTGGAGAACCGGCTTTAATTCCCCACTCCTCCACATGAAGCCTGCTGGTTGACCTTGGGCCAGTCACAGTTCTCTCCGAACTCTCTCAGCCCCACCTACCTCACAAGGGGTCTGTTGTGGGGAGAGAAAGGAAAGGTGATTTTAAGCCACTTTGAGACTCCTTAAATGCACTCCTGACCAAGGCAAGAGATCCAAAGAATGAATGGTGCCAACCCAAAGTGCTTCTTTACAGTTGTTAAACAATGTCGCACTTGTATAACAAGCGGCCAAGAACCGAGTCAAAACGGCGAAATTAATTAAGGACGTTCAAGAAGGCCAAAGGATTAGAAAACGTGTGAGGGCTGAAAGAGAGGGAGATCGCCAAATTCACTCCAGCCCAGAGTCCTCCACTGGCCGCACTCTTTCACTAAAGGCAAATCCCCTTTAATTAAGAAATCAATTAAGGGATGGTCTATACTTACTTGCCCAAGGGAGGAACAAACAGCAATTTTCACCCACACCATGCAATTAGTGAATAATGCAGAGGGTTCCGCAGCCAGTTCTCTACCATGCGCTATAATGCATGTTTTAACTAAATAATGAAGCCAATTACTTCAATGCATTAACTTGATTCAGTTTCTCTCTCTCTCTCTCTCTCTCTCTCTGTGCCCCCCTCTCCCCATTATTCTCAACTCTTGGGAGTGTATTGTAGAGTTTCAATCTATTTAAAGGCTCTTTCACGCCAGTGTGCAATGCATGCGCTTGCCACAGGTACTCCTTATGTCTCCCACTCAACGCTGTGAAATGGGACGCATAAAAGCAGGTGTTGAAATCCATCAGGACATTCAGGCCCATGTCTAACACTTGTTCACAGACGTGCCTCTCCCTTTGACAATGGTCGTAACTTGTGGTAAACCTTGTAACAAAAACATAAGAACATAAGAAAGGCCCTGCTGGATCAGATCAAGGTCCATCAAATCCAGCAGTTTGCTCACACAGAGGCCAACCAGGTGCCTCTAGGAAGCCCACAAACAAGACAACAGCATTATCCTGCCTGTGTTCCAGTGTACCTAATATAATAGGCATGCTCCTCTGAACCTGGAGAGAATAGGTAGGCATCATGACTAGTGTCCATTTTGACTAGAAGCCATGGATAGCCTTCTCCTCCATGAACATGTCCACTCCCCTCTTCAAGCCTTCCAAGTTGGCAGCCATCACCACATCCTGGGGCAGGGAGTTCCACAATTTAACTATGCGTTGTGTTGAAGAAATACTTCCTTTTATCTGTTTGGAATCTCTCACCCTCCAGCTTCAGCAGGTGATCCCGCGTTCTAGCATTATGTGAGAGGGAGAAAAGCTTCTCCCTGTCCACTTTCTCCATACTATGCACAATTTTATAGAGCTCAGTCCTGCAGGCCCTGCGGAACTCTTTATGAGGGAGAAAAGCACAGTATTACGAGAGAGGGAATAAACACAGTTCTATGGAAACTGCCCTGCCCTGTGGGATCTGTCCACGCATTCCTCAGCAACAAGCTCTACAGTAGGGCTGACAGCCACCGGGAGAGGCCTGGAATTCTCCCAGCATTACAACTGATCTCCCAACCACCGAGATCAGCCCCTCTAGAGAAAATGGCAGCTTTGGAGAGTGATCTCTATGGCATCACAGCCAGTGTGGCATAGTGGTTATGAGCGGTGGTTTGGAGCGGTGGACTCCGATCTGGAGAAACGGGTTTGATTCCCCCACTCCTCCACATGAGCGGCGGAGGCTAATCTGGTGAACCGGGTTGGTTTCCCCAGTTCTACATGTGAAGCCAGTAGGGTGACCTTGGGCTAGTCACAGCTCTCTTAGAGCTCTCTCAGCCCCACCTACCTCACAGGGTGTCTGTTGTGGGGAGGGGAAGGGAAGGTGATTGTAAGCTGGTTTGAGCCACTTCCTTAAGTGGTAGAGAAAGTCAGGATATAAAAAACAGCTCTTCTTCTTCTGCCGCTGAGCTCCCTCCCCTTCCCAAACACCACCCTCAGGCTCTACCCCCACAGATCCAGGAATGGCAACCCTACTCTAGCGCCATGGATTGAAGACTCCCTGCTCTATGATACACAAACTATTCCTGCTCACTCCCTTTCCCAAAAAAACCATATCCAGACGGACCTTTCAAAAGATCAATTTTTCCTTTTGCCCCGAGCCTGGAAGAAGCACCAAGATGAGGAATTGCTTCAGGATATTCAACTGTTTGGCCTACCGAGCAATCCTAAACAGAGAGACACCATGTTTCTAAGCCCGTTCTTCTAAGTCTGCTTAGGATTGTCCAGTGTGTCTTTTAACTTTGCAGAGAGACAGATGCATCAGTGAAGGTCTAAGACCCATGTCTGACTCGAGGGCAAAAAAAGAAATTAATGTGGATGAGCAAAAGAAGAGCAAAGCCAGTAGAAAACCCTGGCAGGGACTTCTGGCAGTCACAATCCTATTATTTATTGCTGTGTGTGTTTTGTTCTTTACCGTGGATCAAGCCTATTCTTGCTAACGTTTTGGCTGATACTGTTTGGCATGGATTTCTAGCTGTCTGGCCAGTACAGAGAAGGAAGATGTTTGCAAGCAGTCTATACCACATGTGTCATGAAGGCCAGACGTGCTCTCCTTCAGACAGCGTTGAGCTAAGCAGGGTTTTGCCTTTGATGGTGAAACCCAGCAGAGCAGGGGGTGGGGGAGAAGCTCGCGCATCAGACCACACTACCCACTAAGACCGAGCGCCGAGGACATCCATTATGCCCAGGCCCCAGACTGCTCCAAGGAGACTCTCCAGTGGCAGATTTCAGAAGCTAGAGACTCCCGGTTCCCAAAGGGAATATCAGGCCTGTGGAAAAGAAGCTCTGAGAGATCGGAAAGGGAAGACAAGAAAGCTGGAGGATTCTTGGTCGATATCTAAGACAGAAAAAATGTGCAACTCACCAGAGGTTGTGCATGCGTGTGTGTGTGTGTGTGTGTTAAATGCCATCAAGTTGCTTCTGACTCATGGTGACCCTGTGAATCAATGTCCTATCTCTAACAGCCTTGCTCAGATCTTGCAAATTGAGGGCTGTTGCTTCCTTTATTGAGTCAATCCATCTCTTGTTGGGTCTTCCTCTTTTCCTGCTGCCCTCAACTTTACCTAGCATGACTGTCTTGGGAGGGGCCATGGCTCAATGGTACAGCATCTGCTTGGCAAGCAGAAGGTCCCAGGTTCAATCCCCGGCATCTCCAGTTAAAGAGACTAGGTAAGTAGGTGATGTGAAAGACCTCTGCCTAAGACCCTGGAGAGCAGCTGCCAGTCTGAGTAGACAATACTGACTTTGATGGACCAAGGGTCTGATTCAGTATATGGCAGCTTCATGTGTTCATGTGTCTTTTCTAGTGACTCTTGTCTTCTCATAATGTGATCAAAATACAATAGCCTCTGTTTAGTCATTTTAGCTTCTAAGATCAGTTCAGGCCTGATTTGATCTGTAGCCCACTGATTGGTTTTTTGGGCAGTCCACGGTATCTGTAACACTCTCCTCCAACACCACTTTTCAAAGGAATCTACTTTCTTCCTATTAGCTTTCTTCAATGTCCACCTTTAACACCCACACATAGTAATAGGGAATACAATGGCATTAATTAACTTAATCTTGGTTGTCAGTGACACATCCTTACACGTCAGAGACTTTTCTAGCTCCTTCATGGCTTCCCTTCCCAGTCTCCATCTCCTTCTGATTTCTTGGCTGCAGTCTCCCTTTTGGTTGATGATGGAGCCAAGGAATAGAAATAGAGGTTACCAGAGGTTACATGGCCTTTATCTAGTAAATTGTAGCTACTCCAAAATTATACAAAACAGTAGTAACAACCAAGGTTCAAATAAATTGCAAAACATGTATTACAGTAGTCATTTTGTTGCTGCGCCCATCATGGCGGGTCAGAATCCCAAATGTGCCCGTGGGTTCAAAAAGGTCGGGGACCCCCATCTACTGTGACAGACAACAGCTCAGCAGGTTCTCTGGCAGAACGGGGACACATCCAGCCTAGCTATTCAATGTCCTGTTAATCACGGACGACAAGGCCTTCTGCCAGTAAAGGAGCTGTTGTTCAAGATGACACTGCAGTTTGATAGATGAGGTTTTTTCCTCCCTCCAGGTCTGCAGGGTTTCCTCTTTCCCCCAAATCTCTGGTCGAAAGCACGCCATCGCCACCAGCTCATGGAGAGGCAGGGTGGAGTGACAGCTAGCGTGTTGGCTAAGGAACTGGAAGGCCTTGGTTTAAGCTCCCTCTCTGCCAGGAAAATAGGGAAAGGAGAACCATATAAGCTACTTGGTAATCCTTGGGAGAAGGACAGCGTACAAATATACAAGATAGAACAGGGGTCCCCAACATGGCACCCATGGGCACCATAGCACCTGTTGACATCATGACGCCTGTCAAGTGTTTTTAGAAAGTGGGTGGGGACAGGTGGGGCACCCGATTGGCTGGGTATACTATTAAAATGTTTCAATGGCAGCTGCTACTGCAGTGTTGGTTTAATTCTCTCACCCCTCGTTCCCAGTGTATTTTTTAAATTACTCTTGTTTCTGCCCTACACTTGGGCTTCGTGTGTGTGTTTGTCTGGCGCCATCTCCCACGGCAGGCGTTTTGTGGTTGCGCCCACCACCCTGTGTCAGAATTCCAGAGGTGCTCACAGGCTCAAAAAGGTTGGGGAGCCTTGAGATCCCCCCCCCAACCTCCAGTCCCTCATCTGCAACACTGGGATAATAATGCTGGCCTACCTCACAAGACTGGTGTCATAATTATGGAGACGTTTGTGAAAAATATTTCCAGTTTCCAAAGTGCTATATACATGCTCCGTATTGTTACAGAGAGTTAGTCATGGACCGACTCTTTCCAGCATGGTGTAGTGGTTAAGAGTGGTGGTTTGGAGCAGTGGTCTCTGATCTGGAGAACCACGTTGGATTCCCCCCTCCTCCACATGAGCGGCGGAGGCTAATCCAGTGAACTGGATTTGTTTCCCCACTCCTCCACATGAAGCCAGCTGGGTGGCCTTGGGATAGTCACACTCTCTCAGCCCCACCTACCTCACGGGGTGTCTGTTGTGGGGAGGGGAAGGGAAGGTGATTGTAAGCTGAGAAAATCGGCACATAAAAAACCAACTTCTTCTTCTTCTGGAAATGCCTGCGCTAACACCGTTCCCCTTCTCACAGGCTCAGGCCCTTCATTGGTAGAGTATTCATTCAAAACTGTTTTTCACATGTAGAGCAGTAGGCAGGGAGCTATTGCGTCCACAGTAACATCACAGCCCTTCTCTCTATACCCCCTTCAGGTCCAAAAGGATAACGCCATAACTCAAGAGAATTGTTGCAAAGCTGGGTCGTTCCAAAGAGTCATGCCGACCTCGCTGAACATATTTTATTAATTTATTTATGAAACCACTCCAAGGTTAAGATAACATAAAGCCACTCCACAGAGCTGAGCTCGCCTCATGCCACTCCGCTTTCTTCAGGCAGCGGGAAGGATTTCTCTCCTCCAGGAGGCAGGAGCTGTGACTTGGGTTGCCAGCTCCAGGTTAGGAAATTCCTGGAGATTTGGGGGGTGAAGCCTGGAGAGGGCAGGGTTTGGAAAGGGGAGGAACCTCAGCACGGTATAATGAAGAAGAAGAGTTGGTTTTTATACCCCGCTTTTCTCTGCCTTTAAGGAATTTCAAAGCGGCTTACAATCGCCTTCCCTTTCCCTCCCCACAACACAAACCTTGTGAGAGAGGTGGGGCTGAGAGAGTTCGGAGAGAACTGTGACTGGCCCAAGGTCACCTAGCAGGCTTCCTGTGGAGGAGTGAGGAATCAAACCCAGTTCTCCAGATCAGAGTCCACCGCTGTAAACCACACCACCACGCTGGCTCTCCTATGCTTGCATTTTCTGACTGTCAGAGGTCACCTCGCTCTCCCCGTGCATCTCCGCGCGTTTTCCAGATGCTGGCTAAGCACGAATCCAGAAAACGTGGCCAAAGTGCGCAGAAATACACAGGGAGAGCAAGGCAACCTCTGGCGGTGGGAAAATGCAAGCATAATCCAAGCAAAGCCCTGAATTAGTCAGCAGGGGACCGCAAGGAAACAGCCATGAATAAATGGCCTTCGAGTCCTAACCCACAATAAGCGGCTGCCTTTGGCTTGGTGGTCTAAGGTTGCATGTGTTTGTTCAACCCCTTCTCCGACAACTTCTTTATAGAAACAAGAGATTGCAGATCCTTCAGCGCAACCCAGTTCAGTCACTTCTCACAACCTCTAGACGCACGGTAACTGCCTGAAAATCCTCAGCATTCAGCTTCCCTCCCACTAGCTAAAGACAAGCTAGTAGTATGAATAGAATGGAATCATAGAGTTGGAAGGGTCCATGGAGGCCATCTAGTCCAACCCCCTGCTTAATGCAGGATCAGCCTAGAGCATCCCTGACAAGTGTTTGTCCAGCCTCTGCTTAAAGACTGCTAGTGAGGGGGAGCTCACCAACTCCCTAGGTAGCTGATTCCACTGTTGAACAACTCTTACTGTAAAAATGTTTTCCTTAATATCCAGCTGGTACCATTCCTCCTGCAATTTAAACCCATTATTGCGTGCCCTATCCTCTGCTGCCAATAGGAACAGCTCCCTGCCATATTTTGTTGAAGCTGTAATATTTTTAGATCGCCATGCATCTAAAGAGAGCAATCAAGTCCCCCCTCAACCTCCTCTTCTCCAGACTCCATTCACACCATTAAGATGGTTTCATGCTTTAGCAAACAGCAAGCGTCTGAACATCTTGATCCCATGCATGGCATGTATTATGCGTTTGGACGGTAAGCGGGGATTTTCTAATATTCATGCACATTAATGGCACTACAGAAACAATAATGATGCTCAGGGGTGCACATGATCAACCAGAATAAAAGCAGGGATGTTCAACAGGGGGCAAATGGCCATGGGTTGTTTGGATCATCATCACCAAGTGATGTTGGCATAGTCCGATTTTCAACAGGCATGGGTACATAGAAGTAGATTACACAGAAAGCAAGATAAAGTAGGTCTATGCAGATCTATGTTCAATGATATTCAGTGTGGCTTATACCCAGGAAAGTGTATAAGAGATGTAAATATGACTGATCTATACCACATCAGAGTGTCGGTAGGAGAGTTCCATGTTCGATTTTCCTTATTAAAAAAAAAATCTCAGCACCTCAAAAACGTACACCAGGTGAAGGGTTTCAGCCTAGTTTTCGTCTTCACAAAGTATCTTTGTTGAGGAGAGGTTTCTAACATCAGGGATTGTTTGAAATAGTCCTCCGAGGCCTTCAGTGTGAAGCGGTTCAGGCTAGCAAGAGCCGTTCCCACACCTTGACTCTCAAATCCAAGTAACCACAACCACATTTCACAGTCTAGGATGAAAGCAAGACTTCCAAATCCACTTGAGTGGCAACCCAACTTTTTAGAAAGGAACGGCTCCTTGTGTTGGCTTATACAGAGCTACCAGGTTTCCCGTCCAGACACTGCCCCAACCCACGTAGTTTCCACAAGATCACTCAGTACCCCCTAGTACCTTGTACACCAATAAAGGAATGCATCTCTTGCAGAGAACACATAACGCCACAAGAGTTTTATCAGCCACTATCACATCTGGATGTTCACCCACCTAGAATCGCCTTCCGCTTGCAAAAAATGCTTTCCCCCCAAACAGGATCAAAGAAAGGAACGCAAAAGGGAATGGAGAAAGCCGACGTACCTGACTTTCCGACTCCTGCCCTGCCGAAGATGGCCAGCTTCACTTCGGCGCTCTTAG
Source organism: Euleptes europaea (assembly GCF_029931775.1). Taxonomy (NCBI): domain Eukaryota; kingdom Metazoa; phylum Chordata; class Lepidosauria; order Squamata; family Sphaerodactylidae; genus Euleptes; species Euleptes europaea. The sequence goes on from NC_079314.1 coordinate 108,481,991, forward strand.
CCATGGTGAGGAACCCGGGGAGTCTGGAGGCAACTTCACGGGTTTACCCAAGCCGGAGTTGAGGATAAATGTCTCAGTCCTCTCTTTGGCTTCACCATGTCATTGTGATTTCCAAAGCCAGGCCTGGGAGAAAGAACACCAAGAGACAGTGAGGAGGACGGCCTATGCACTGATCATTTTCAAAAGGCTTGGCATCTGCTGGCAAATCCTATGCCGTCCTAGGCAGACTTACTCCAGACTTAACCCACCGAAAGCAGTGATTATCAAACAGGAGTAGCCATGTATGGAATTGCACCGTTGGGCAGGCAGTTCAGGGGTATACCACTCATCTGCCCCCCCCATACACACTATAAAAGACTTTTCATTCAGATTTTGATATCAGGGTTGGATCCAAGCCATACTCCAACAATCTCCAGTCCAAAGATTCAGAGTTGCTCTTCTCCATTTTTGATGGAGAAGAGTAAGAGATGACCGATCCAGACTCAAAAGGATCTGTTTCCAGGATACATATGGATTCACCCCCTCCAGAATGCATCTCAGTGGAGTGGAATGGATGTTCCCTGTTGTCTCAAAAGAACTCCCTGCACAGAGAAAACTAGCACTTCAAGGGGAAGCCTCGAAGTACTAGTTTTCGGTGTGTGGTGGTGTAGTGGTTAAGAGCGGCAGACTCTAACCTAGAGAACCGGATTCTAATCTGGAGAACTGGATTTGCTTCCCCACTCCTCCACGTGAAACCTGCTGGGTGACCTTGGGCCAGTCACAGTTCTCGCTGAACTCTCTCAGACCCACCTACCTACAAGGTGTCTGTTATGCGGGGGGCGGGGGGAGGTGATTGTAAGCTGCTTTGAGTCTCCTTTTGGTAGAGAAAAGCAGGGTATAAAAAACCAAATCTTCTTCCTCTTCTTCTTCTAGAGTGGTAGGATTCGAAATCAGGTCCCTTCCGTTTTCATCCGGCACTCTAACAATTAATTGTATACGGAGCTGCTGGGGGGAGTTCAAAACTCAACAAACAAAAAAAAGGGGGGAGGAAACCCAGCCTCCAAAAACCAAAAGCTGGGGACACAGCAGCTTTACCAGGTTGATACTTGTATGCCCACTCTGTGTGAGAGACAAATACAGCCCAGTGTAGAACAACTTACAGGTATTCTACCTAGAGGGAGTTCTGATTTGAAATTTGGTGTACATCCTATATGCATGCCTGGGCTTGTATAAAGTTATCTATACATGGTGATACATTTGTATGTTACTTGTGTGGGCATTCAATGGACTTTTATTTGACCACTGATGAAGGCCTGTAGGCTGAAACGCGTACGGTGTGTGGTTTACGTCTACCAACCTTATGAGTTGTCATTGTGCCTTGGTTTAGAAGAAGAAGATGATGAAGACAAAGAAGATGAAGAAGAAGAGTTGGCTTTTATATGCCAACTTTCTCTACCACTTAAGGGAGAATCAAACCAGCTTACAGTCACCTTCCCTTCCCCTCCTCACAACAGAGACCCTGTGAGGTAGGTGGAGCTGAGAAAGCTCTAAGAGAACTGTGACTAGCCCAAGGTCACCCAGCTGGCTTCATGTGGAGGAGTGGGGAATCAAACCCGGTTCTCCAGATCAGACTCCACAGCTCCAAACCACCGCTCTTAACCACTACACCACGCTGTAATGCTTTTAACCCTGATAGAGGTAAAAAAGGTAAAGGTAGTCCCCTGTGCAAGCACTGGGTCATTACCATGGGGTGACGTCACGTCCCAACGTTTACTAGGCAGAGTGTTTATGGGGTGGTTTGCCATTGCCTTCCCCAGTCATCTACACTTTACCCCCAGGGAGCTGGGTACTCGTTTTACTGAGCTTGGAAGGATGGAAGGCTCAGTCGACCTTGAGCCGGCTACCTGAAGCCGACTTCCGCTGGAATCGAACTCAAGTCGTGAGCAGAGCTTTTGACTTAAGTACTGCAGCTTACCACTCTGCGCCACAGGCCCCCTAACCCTGATATAAGTGCCTTACAATAAAAGAATATTTCTCTATTATATCATTTTACCTTCTCCACCCAACCTTGGGTACCTAGCTTTCGGTGTTCAAAACTCTACGTAGGATTTCCAGTACATTTCGGAGAGTTAATTTTAGGTCTTTTCAAAGGCAAGCAAGAAAAGCTTGGTCTCATTTAGTGCACACAGAATGAGGTGCTTCGATGTTTGGGAAAAAAACTTGTGATTGGTATACGGTTACCGAGTCCAGGTTGGGAAATTCCTGGAGATTTGGGGGTGGAGCCTGGGCAGGGTTTGGGGAGGGACCTCAGTGGGGTACAGTGAACACATGAAGCTACCTTATACTGAATCAGACCCTTGGTCCATCAAAGTCAGTATTGTCTACTCTGACCAGCAGCGGCTCTCCAGGGTCTCAGGCAGGGGTCTTTCCCATCACCGACTTGCCTGGTCCCTTTAACTGGAGATGCGGGGATTGAACCTGGGACCTTCTGCATGCCAAGCAGAGGCTCTACCACTGAGCCACGGCCCCTCCATAGAGTCCACCCTGCAAAGAAGCCGTTTCCTCCAGGGGGTCTGTGGTCTGGAGATCAGTTGTAATTCCAGGAAATCTCCAGGCCCTATCTGGAGGCTGGCAACCCAAATTTAGCAAATAGCTCAGCCCATCTCTCTCTCTCTCTTTCACACACACACCATTTCGTAACGTTTCATTTATAATGCTATTTACAAAAAACGTTGTACTGTGCTTTTTACCTTACCCAGCAGAGAGTTTTTCAATTATTCGCACTCCTCGCCGGCCTTGAAGCCATTTCTTTTTGATACGTTTTTATATTCCTGCATCTCACGAACAAGCTACCCATTAACGCCTTTGCAGAGACTCAACTCCTTGCAGATTACGGTAACCCCCTTGATTACTCAGCGGGCCGCATTTGAAAAGCAACTCCGGTTTGGAACGTACGCACGGTGACACTTTCCCTATTCAAAAAACGGCATGCTAAAAACTCCTCGGAAAGCTCTTCTGAGCAACCCTGCCTAACAAGCGGAGCGATGGATTAAACGAGGCCGGTAATGCGTCTTGGTATTTCACAAGGCACAAGAAGTTCGCTTCCACCGCTTGAAGGCACTTCAGTTTGGCGGAGGAGTTCTTATCCACAGCGCAGAGAAGCTGAATGGTTGCTAGGTCCCTTGCCCTTCTTTCTCAACAGCGTGCTACAGACAAGCGGGCAGATTTTAGCCCTTGAGACAAAGGAAAACCCGGCAACAACAGAATCGGCAACCTGCCTCTGACCAGTCGCCTCTAGGAAGCCCACAAGCTGGACGACTGCAACAGCATCCTCCTGCCTGTGCTCCCCAGCAACTGATATAAAGAAGCATTCAGCCTCTGGTACTGGCATATGTCCATCAGGACGAGCAGCCATTGTGACAGCCAGTGTGGGGTGGTGGTTAGGAGCGGTGGACTCTAATCTTGAGAAGTGGGTTTGATTCCCCACCCCTCCACATGAGCGGCGGACTCTAACCTGGTCAACTGGGTTGGTTTCCCCACTCCTCCACATGACACCACCTGGGAGACCTTGGGCTAGTCACAGCTCTCTCTGAACTCTCTCAGCCCCACCTACCTCACAAGGTGTCTGTTGTGGGGAGGAGAAGGGGAAGGAGATTGTAAGCTGGTTTGATTCTCCTTAAAAGGTAGAGAAGGTCGCATATCGAGGCTTGTGTGACTAGTAGCCATTGATAGCCCCATTCCTCCATGAATTTGTCCATTTCCTTTTTAAAGCCTTCTAAGTTGGCGGCCGTCACCTTCATATGAACCATTTAAATACAAGGCCAGGATCCCCCAAATACACATAAAATCATAGAGTTGGAAGGGGCCATACAGGCCATCTAGTCCAAACTCCACACAACGCAGGATCAGCCCAAAGCATCCCTGACAAGTGTTCGTCCAGTTGCTGCTTGAAGACTGCCAGTGAGGGGGAGCTCGCCACCATATACCGCACTAGGATGGATGAGCAGATTGCTCCTACCCCATTTGAGAGCCAGCAAGTGTAGTGGTTTGATTGAACCCTCATTCTGCCTTGGAAGCACGCTGGGTGACCTGGGTCACACTCTCAGCCTAGTCGACCTCATAGAGGGGAAGACGCTGTTTGCTTTGGGGCTTGCCTGGAGAGAAAAGTGGGATGTAAATGAAGTAAATGCAAAATAATAAAGTAATAATTCAACTTTTGTTTCAGAATGTTATGCTGTGCTGCTTTCCAAGCCTTCTAAATTCCACGTTACCCGGGAGAATTTCTAAATTTAATTCTAGCACGCGCAGTTTGCAGCATGTTCAGTTTCATCCTTTCGTTTGCATCCTTTCTCTTCCCTCTGTGCTACCGAGGCTTGCGTGCTTTAAAACACTACAATGACAGGCAATCTCAATCTGATCATAATGCAGGACGGCTTCAAGGTTCCTTTTGCTTCACTGCTCTGCTCATGAGCGCCGTGTGATGCGCAAGATACTGCCGCACACAATCACGCCAAGATTCAGTTTCGTCGTTGTTGTTGTGTTTTATGGATGCATTTTACAGACGCCCTCATGCACATTGGCACCATGGGGTAGGCAATGCGAAGGAGGAAGAGGAAGAAGAAGAAGAAGGAGTTGGTTTTTATATGCTGACTTTCTCTGCCACTTAAGGGAGAATCAAACCAGCTTACAATCACCTTCCCTTCCCCTCCCCACAAGACACCCTGTGAGGTAGGTGGGGCTGAGAGAGCTCTAAGAGAGCTGTGACTAGCCCAAGGTCACCCAGCTGACTTCATGTGTAGCAGTGGGGAAACCAACCCGGTTCTCCAGATTAGCCTCTGCCGATCATGTGGAGGAGTGGGGAATCAAACCCGGTTCTCTAAATCAGAGTCCGCTGCTCTAAACCACTGCTCTTAACCACACCACCATGCTGGAATGGAAAGCTGCAGCCACACACTCATGCGCAGTTATGTGCAAAATTCAGAAATGAAAATAAACAATAAAGGTGCTGATTTCACTTTGAAAACAAGGCCAGGTAATGTGAAAGCTCCCAAATCCAAGAAGAAATTTAGAAAAAGAGCATTTTGAAAGCATCCCTAATCTACGTAATGAACTTCTTTACCCGGGCTTTCAAAAGCAGTCTGTGAGCTGACGTGGGAGAGTCTGCAAGTCAGGTTTGATGTTGTTGTTTTTAAATCTGGTTTGGGAGGACCAAAAATAGCTCTTTGGATCTAAAGTCTTGGTCTACTGAGCTGCAAGGTCTGGACTGCGACTAGCCATAAAACCCAACTCATCTTCTCCAAATATTTAGCAAAGCAATATGGCAATTCATTAAGCTGTCCGCCCAACCGGCAGATGTTCAAGGAATTCATGCCCAAACAGCACACAATTATCATCTGATTTTCCAATGCAATAAAATCCCACTTGCGGCTTTGTCAAAAGCAAGTCACTTAAAAAATAATTTGTAGCAGGGCTATTTTGGTTCCCAATCTGACAAACAATTGCACAGAACATTCTCCATCAGCCTTGACATTCACAGGTTTCCAGCAAATGCCTTCTGCTGCACTAGTCAGCTGTTTCGGGTCCATCCCCTGCTCCCAAAGACGCTGGGGTGGAAAGACAGAAGATATTGTGCTTTCTCCATTCCAGTGCCCCATCCACAAGTTGGCAAGAGGGTCATTTTCCTTATTTAACTGCTATTTCTGATCTAACTAAACAAAAGCGAATTCCTGCTTGCAAACGGGAAGAGAGTGGTCATTTTATTTGGTGGGTGGAAAGGGCCATAAAGTTGCAGCCGGCTTATGGGGTTTTCAAGGCAAGAGACGAGCAGCAGTGATTTGCCATTGGCAGCCTCTCTGTAGCTACCCTGGACTTCATAGAATCATAGAGTTGGAAGGGACCACCAGGGTCATCTAGTCCAACCCCCTGCACAATGCAGGACATTCACAACTACCTCCTCCTCACACACCCCAGTGACCCCTATTCCATGCCCAGAAGATGGCCACGATGCCCTCCCTCTCATGATTTGCCTAAGGTAATAGAATCAGCATTGCTGACAGATAGCCATCTAACCTCTTCTTAAAAACCTCCAGGGAAGGAGAGCTTACCACCTCCCGAGGAAGCCCGTTCCACTGAGGAACCACTCTAACTGTTAGAAAATTATTCCTAATGTGTAGATGGAAACTCTTCTGATTTAATTTTATCCCGTTGGTTCTGGTCTGACCTTTGGAGCAACAGAAAACAACTCAGCACCTCCTCTATATGACAGCCCTTCAAGTACTTGAAGATAATGAAGATGTTGGTCTCTCATCCAATCAGAGCCCAGAGCCGATCCTGCTTAGCTTCTATCAAGATCGAGCTGTTGTATATAGTACATTTTTATCCACCCTCCCTCCAAGGAACTCTGGGCAGCACACCTGGCTCTCACCCCTCTTCATGTGATGAGGGAAGGGATTTGCAGCCTAGAACTGGCATCGGGGTAGTGCACAAACACCTGGTTTCTTTAAATGAAACATAATCCTCTGGGCCAAATGAATTGCACCCAAGGGTACTCAAAGAACTTGCAGATGTAATTTCGGAACCTCTGTCCATTATTTTTGAAAAGTCTTGCCAAACAGGTGAGGTGCCAGAAGATTAGAGGGGGGCAAATGTTGTCCCCATCTTCAAGAAGGGGAAAAAGGAGGATCCGGGTAACTACCGACCCATCAACTTGACTTCTATACCAGGAAAAGTGTTCGAACAAATCATCAAACAGTCCTCCCTTGAGCATTTAGAAAGGATGGATCTGATCACTAAGAGCCAGCATGGGTTTCTCAAGACTAATCTTATCTCCTTTTTTGAGAAAGTTACTACCTTGCTGGATCAGGGGAATGCTGTAGACATAGTTTATCTAGATTTCAGTAAGACTTTTGATAAGGTTCCACGTAGTATTCTAGTTGACAAATTGGGAAAATGTGGGTTAGATCCTATTATTGTTAGATGGATCTGCAACTGGTTGACAGATCGTTCCCAAAGAGTGCTAGTTAATGGTTCTTCATCCACTTGGAGAGAAGTGACTAGTGGAGTTCCTCAGGGATCTGTGCTGGGCCCTGTGTTGTTCAACATCTTTATAAATGATTTGGATGAAAGAATAGAAGGGATGCTTATTAAATTTGCAGATGATACTAAATTGGGAGGGGTAGCAAATACGGTAGAAGACAGAGCCAAGATGCAGGATGATCTTGACAGGCTGGAGAAATGGGCTAGAACTAATAAAATACAAAATATTGTCGAAGGCTTTCACGGTCAGAGTTCATTGGTTCTTGTAGGTTATCCGGGAGAGACACTGTCCTTCAGTGTTACTACTCTGAAGATGCCTGCCACAGTTGCTGGCGAAACGTCAGGAAAGAAAATTCCAAGACCACGGTTACACAGCCCGGATAACCTACAAGAACCAATAATAAAATACACTTCAACGAAGACAAATGTAAAGTTCTGCATTTAGGTAGGAAAAATCAAATGCATCATTATAGGATGGGGGAGACTTGTTTGAGCAGTAGTGTGTGTGAAAAGGATCTTGGGGTCTTAGTAGACCAAACGCTGAACATGAGTCAGCAGTGTGATGCTGTAACTAAAAAGGCAAATGCGGTCTTGGGCTGCATCAACAGAAGTATAGTGTCCAGATCACGTGAAGCAATGGTATCGCTTTACTCTGCTCTGGTTAGACCTCAACTAGAGTACTGTGTTCAGTTTTGGGCACCACAATTTCAGAAAGATGTAGACAAGCTGGAACGTGTCCAGAGGAGGGCAACAAAGATGGTGAGGGGCCTGGAGACCAAGTCCTATGAGGAAAGGTTGAAGGAGCTGGGTATGTTTAGCCTGAAGAGGAGAAGACTGAGAGGGGATATGATAACCATGTTCAAGTACTTGAAGGGTTGTCATATAGAAGAGGGTGCCGAGTTGTTTTCTGTTGCTCAAGGTCGGACCAGAACCAACGGGTTGAAATTAAATCAAAAGAGTTTCCGTCTAGACATTAGGAAGAATTTTCTAACAGTTAGAGTGGTTCCTCAGTGGAACAGGCTTCCTCGGGAGTGGTAAGCTCTCCTTCCCTGGAGGTTTTTAGGAAGAGGTTAGATGGCCACTCCAAACCACCGCTCTTAACCACTAGCATTTTATAGTTTGTTACCTGTTGTTATTGAAGATTTGCTTTATTTTTGTTGTAAGCCACCCTGAGCCCTGCTTTGTCAAAAGGAGAGCGGAATATAATTTTTAAAAATATATTATTATATGCTGGGGAGGTCTCTCCCCTCCCCAACCTTGCCCTCCCTAGGCTTCACCCCCAAATCTCCACGAATGTCCCAATCTAGAGCTGGCAACTCTAACAGGCCTGCTTTCCTCCATTTTAGCATCAGAACAACCCTGCGAAGTACACTGAGAAAGCAAGATAATTCCAAGGTCAACCAGAGAGGCGGAAAAAGCAGAGTGGGAATTTGATGCTAGATGTTTCGAATCCTTGAAGTTACTTGGATGTTTTTGTAACATCTGGCCCTAATAAATGCTATTGCATGGAGTTTGTTTCCAAGTCCCGCCCTTACAGACAGATACACCAGCTTTCTCACTTACATGTCCTCTCAATCTATTGTAAACCATGGAGAAATTATCGTATCATCCATCTGAAGGCAGTTCTTTTATAATATCCCCAGGGAGAATTATCTTTCTCTGCACTTGGCTCCCTAGATGGGTGACCTGATTATGCCATCATGAATGCAGTAGTCAGACCCAGATATGTTCATTCCATGCAGAAAACCATCCTCGGTTCCAGCCAGCAGACAAGATTAGAATAGAATCATAGAGTTGGAAGGGACCACCAGGGTCATCTAGTCCAACCCCCTGCACAATGCAGGAGATTCACAACTACCTCCCCCCTCCACACCCCCAGTGACCCCTACTCCATGCCCAGAAGATGGCCAAGGTGCCCTCCCTCTCTTGAACTGCCTAAGGTCATAGAATCAGCCTTGCTGACAGATGGCCATCTAGCCTCTGCTTAAAAACCTCCAGGGAAGGAGAGCTCACCACCTCCCGAGGAAGTCAAATTCATCACAAATGTTCCAGAATCATCCCTGCAAACTGTTTAAGGGGTCATTTAAATTAGGAATATTAAACTTCCCAGGTCTCTTTTTTGATTTGTTTCTTTGAAAGGTTTGGTACACTTTGGGTTGACTCCAATCAACTTTCTGACTGGTGAAAAGACTATGCTGGAGATCATGGGACCTACATGAAGAGAAGTCACATCTGGCAGGGACTGTGGTGAGAAAAATAATTGTAAAAGACAGTCGGATTAACCCTTATAATGCAAAATGTTCTGCTTCCTTTTTGTACATTTCAATTAGGGACGCCAGCCTCCAGGTGGGACCTCGGGATCCCCCAGAATTACAGATCATCTCCAGACTAGAGATCAGTTCCCCTGGAGAAAATGAATGCTTTGGAGGTTGAACTCTGTGGCACTGTGCCCAACTGAGGTCCCTCCCCAAGCTCCATCCCCAAATCTCCAGGGGTTTCCTAACCTGGATCTGGCAACCCTACCCCCCATCCCCTGCTGGTGGTCAGGAGGGACCTGGCAACCCTAGTTTCAATTATATTGTGATGACCAGCAACTGTAAGAAATAAGGTAACAAACCACTATGGCAAACTATTGGGGGAAAAAAATCCCTTTTTCGGTCCAAAGAGTGTTAAAAATCCAAAACTGAATATTGTGATCAACTGAGTAACAGTGATTTCCCATGAACACATGAAGCTGCCTTATAATGAATCAGACCCTTGGTCCATCAAAGTCAGTATTGTCTGCTCAGCGGTTCTCTGGGGTCTCAGGCAGAGAGAGGTCTTTCGCATCACCTACTTGCCTAGTCCCTTGAACTGGAGATGCCGGGGATTGAACCTGGGACCTTCTGAATGCCAAGCAGATGCTCTACCACTGAGCCACAGCCTCTCCACTCTGTTTTTTGTTTTATGATGGTTCCATTTGTTTATAACTTTTTTAAAACCAAGAAACCCACTGGCTTTGATTTATACTCACACCTGAAAGGGAGATTACACAGCCCATATCTCTAATAATCGCTCGTGGTATAAAAACCTCATTAATCTAACTACTGATGTCACAGTTGCAGCTAAAGCTCTCCTGATCTGTTTCTCGGGAATAATATAATATACAGGAACAATAACAAAATAAATGCCAAAAGTCATGGGAGATGGAAGTTCTGTATATAGAGCCCCTAACTGGGTTTCTTTTTAGCGAGGGACCCTGATTCAGACTGGCACCAAGTTCATTTTGGGCCATCACTTTTCTCTCAGTCTTCAAGCTTGACCTACCTCCCAGGGTTAGAATCATAGGGTTGGAAGGGGCCATGCAGGCCATCTAGTCCAACCCCCTGCACAATGCAGGATCAGCCTAGAGCATCCCTGACAAGTGCTTGTCCAGCCTCTGCTTAAAGACTGCCAGTGAGGGGGAGTTCACCAAGTCCCAAGGTAGCTGATTCCACTACCGAACAACTCTTACTGTAAACAATTTCCCCCTAAGATCAGCCATCAATTTAAACCCATTATTGCGAGTCCTAACCTCTGCTGCCAACAGGAACAGCTCCCTGCCCTCCTCTATGGGACAGCCCTTTAAATTACTGAAAGAGAGCAATCATGTCCTCCCTCAACCTCCTCTTTTCCAGACGAAACATTCCCAACTCCCTCTGCCTTTCCTCATAGGGCTTGGTCTTCAGGCCCCTGATCATCCTCGTCGCTCTCCTCTGTCCCCGCTCCATTCTGTCCACATCCTTTTCGAAGTGGGCCCTCCAGAACTGCACACAATACTCCAGGTGCGGCCTGACCAATGCAGTGTACAGCGGAACAATGACATCTTGCAATTTGGATGTCATGCCTCTGTTGATGCACCCCAAGATCGCATTAGCTTTTTTTTGTCGCTGCATCACACTGGCTGCTCATATTTAATTTACAGTCCACCAGCACCCCAAGACCTTGTTCACACACACTGCTGCCCAGAGGTGTATCCCCCATCCAGTATGCATGTCCTTCATTTCTGTTACCCAGATGTAGAACTCGGCACTTATCCTTGTTGAATTGCATCCTGTTCACACCTGCCCACTTTTCCAGTGTGTTCAGATCTCGTTGAATTATGTATCTTCTGGTGTGTTCGCTGCTCCTCCCAATTTGGTGCCATCGGCAAATTTAATGAGTAGTCCCTCCACACCCTCATCCGGATTATTTATAAAAAATATTGAAAAGTACCGGGCCCAGAACTGAACCCTGTGGCACCCCTCTGGACACCTCTTTCCATTCAGATGAAATGCCATTAGCAACTACTCTTTGAGTGTGATTCTGCCACCAGTTCTCTGTCCACCTAACTATCCTAGGGTCCAGTCCACAGTCCTCTAGTTTACCCATCAGATCATCATGGGGAACTTTGTCAAAAGCCTTCCTGAAATCCAGGTAAACAACATCAACCACCTTCCCTCGATCCAGTAAGCTTGATGCTCGATCAAAGAAGGAAACAAGGTTGGTCTGGCAGGACCTGTTGGGGATAAATCCATACTGACTTCCTCGGATCACCAAGTTGCCCTTCAGATGCTCACCTACTGATCTCTTTAATATCTGCTCCAGTATCTCCAGTTATTTTGAGGATAAAATGAGGGAAGGGAGGATTAATCCCACTGTACTGAGCTGATGGAAGGAAGAACACAAATAAATAAATGTGTCCGGGCTTCATCAGCAGACATTGCCATCCTAAGCACAGATATGCCAGTCTAAACCCATTGAAAAGAAAGGCCTTTAGATGGTATATTACTCCAATGGACATTAAAAAGTTGGATGAATCTTATGATGGCCGTTGCTGGAAATGTAAAGATAAAGATGGAACTTATTTTCATATGTGGTGGTCATGCAAAAAGGTCAAGACGTTTTGGATACAAATACATCAAGAAATGCAGAAAATTCTCAAAATCAAATTCCCTTTGAGTCCAGAAATTATGTTGTTAGGGATGGAACCAGAGAATCTGCAAAGTAACCATAAAGAACTATTTGGATACTTGACAACGGCGGCCAGATTAATATTGGCAGGTCTTTGGAAACTAGAGGACATTCCTGATTTGGAAAAGTGGCAACAGAAAATGGAAGAATTTGTGGTGATGGCCAGATTAACCAACATGATGAAAGAAAAGCCAATGGAAGAAACACGGAAGAAATGGCAATGTTATTTTGAATATGTTAAATGGAAAGAATAGATTAAAATTTCATAAATAGTGATAATACAGATAATGATTAGGTTATATAGATACAAGATTTATTAAGTATATTGTATAACACTGAAATAATCTTATAAGAGGTATTAGATGTAAGAAGAAATCTATTCCCCGAAGGAATAGAAGCTGTGTGATTGTAAATGTATGTGTTGTTGTTTTTCTTGTTAAAAAATTAATAAAATATCTTGAGGGGGGAAGAAAAGAAATGAATGGCCTTAGACCATAGGAACTCTCTTTAGGGTTGCCCTGAGAAACGCGTACAGTGAAACGAACAAAACAAGTGTGTCTCTGAGCGCCTGCAGAGGGATTTCCTCCCCCACATGGGGAGGGGCCGTGGCTCAGTGGCAGAGCATCTGCTCGACATGCAGAAGGTCCCAGGTTCAATCCCTGGCATCTCCAGCTAAAGGGCCTAGGCACGTAGGTGGTGTGAAAGACCCCTGCCTGAGACCCTGGAGAGCGGCTGCCAGTCCGAGCACGCAATACTGACTTTGATAGACCAAGGGTCTGATTCAATATAAGGCAGCTTCATGTGTTCATCCCACCCTAAGGCCTCCCTTCCCAAGAGAGAGAGGTTGCCTCCCCTTTTGGGGAGGAGCAGTGGCTCAATGGTAGAGCACCTGCTTGACATGCAGAAGGTCCCAGGTTCAATCCCTGGCATCTCCAGTTAAAGGGACCAGGCAAGTAGGTGATGTGAAAGACCCCTGCCTGAGACCCTGGAGAGCCGCTGCCGGTATGGGTAGACAATATTGACTTTGATGGACCCAAGGGTCTGATTCAGTAGAAGGCAGCTTCATGGGTTCACGCGTTTCATCGCAGCCCGCACACCCCCGCCGCTGGGGGCAAAAAGCCGGCTGGGCTGTGCAAGCATCCCACCCAGCACATGCCACCCCCTTCTCGAAATGCAGAGCCCCGAAGCGCTGAGCACGAAGTCGGGCGAGCAGCAGGTGGGGGGGGGTCAACCCCTTGCATGAACACGCCCCACCTTGGGGGGGGGCGCCCAACCCCACGCGCCCCCCTCCCCCTGCCCCTCCCCCCCACCCCCGTTCCCTTGCAAAGAGCCACCCAGGCGGAGGGAAGCCCGGGAAGCGCCTGCCCGCCTCCCTCCCTGCAAATCCCAGCAGGCGATCCAAGGGCATCTCTCCTCCTCTCGCTTGCAGTGCAATAGTAGAAAAGGGCCAGAGTCCAGTAGCACCTTAAAGACTAACAAGAATATTTTCTGGTAGGGTAGGAGCTTTCGTGAGCCTGTGGCCAGAAAATATTCTTGTTAGTCTTGAAGGTGCTACTGGACTCTTGCCAAGCTCATCCCCTACCAGAAAATATTCTTGTTAGTCTTGAAGGTGCTACTGGACTCTTGCCAAGCTCATCCCCTGCCAGAAAATATTCTTGTTAGTCTTGAAGGTGCTACTGGACTCTTGCCAAGCTCATCCCCTACCAGAAAATATTCTTGTTAGTCTTGAAGGTGCTACTGGACTCTTGCCAAGCTCATCCCCTGCCAGAAAATATTCTTGTTAGTCTTGAAGGTGCTACTGGACTCTTGCCAAGCTCATCCCTTGCCAGAAAATATTCTTGTTAGTCTTGGTGCTACTGGACTCTTGCCAAGCTCATCCCCTGCCAGAAAATATTCTGGTTAGTCTTGAAGGTGCTACTGGACTCTTGCCCTATTCTACTACTGCAGACAGACTAACACGGCGACCCACTGCGAATTCTTTGCAATGCAATGCCATGCAATGCCATGCACCCCCCGCCAAGGGCTGCCGACTCACCTCTCCGCCGGCGGGCTCCTCCCGAAGCCTCCCCAGATCCGCGGCTCTTGCAAAGAGCCGGTTGCCCTGGCTCTTTCCTGCCCGGTCAGAGGCGCGTCCTGAGCGGAGCCATTTGTGTGTGTGTGTGTGTGTGTGTGTGTGTGTGTGTGTGTGTGTGTGTGTGTGCGGGGGGGTGTCCTTCTCCAACCCCCCCGGCGGCGGAGGCGCTGCTGCAGGATGCGGAGGAAAGGGGGGCTTTTCGCAGCGCTTCTGCACGAGCGCCGCGGCGTCCTGGCGGCGGAGCGAGAGCGCGGTCTTAAAGGGGGAGCTCTGCCGCGCCCCCTGCAGGCCTTCGAGGGGAATGACCCGAGGAGGCCGAGCGGCTCTGCGCTGAATATCATTGCAGGCGGGACCGGGGAGGGGGGAGAAGGGGAGGATGAACCGGCCCGACGTGGCACACGGATCTGCCCCTCCCGGCAAAAAAAAAAAAATAAATACAATAAAAATAAAAAAGATGTAAAAAATAAGCCGTCTCTTGAAACTTGTCGTCTTGTAGTTTCCATTTAAAGAGGCTGGCTTTAGAAGAAGATGATTCACGGTGGGTCACCGTGTTAGTCTGTCTGCAGTAGTAGAAAAGGGCAAGAGTCCAGTAGCACCTTAAAGACTAACAAAAATATTTCCTGGTGGGGGATGAGCTTTCGTGAGCCACAGCTCACTTCTTCTACCAGAAAATGCATGGGTTAAATGAGGGGTTAAACTGTGGAATTCCCTGCCTCAGGATGTGGTGATGGCTGCAAACTAGGAAGGCTTAAAGAGGGGAGTGGACATATTCATGGAGGAGAGGGCTATCCATGGCTACTAGTCATGATGCATACCTATTCTCAACCGTATCAGAGGAACGTGCCTATTATTTTGGGTGTGGTGGAACACAGGCAGGATGGTGCTGCTGCTGTCGTCTTGTTTGGGGGCTTCCTAGAGGCAACCGGTAGGCCACTGTGTGAGCAGACTGCTGGACTTGATGGGCCTTGGTCTGATCCAGCAGGGCCTTTCTTATGTTTTTATGATATAAGTGGGAAGCCCGGCCCATTGTGAATCTCATTGTGAAGCAAATTGGAGGGTGAGTGGAGAAAAAAAATTGTGCAGCTTTCCCAGTGGACTGATGTACAGGGAATTCTGAACAGAGTTACACCTTTCAGTGGAGTCAGTGGGCAAATACAGGTTGCAGACTCTGGGTTGGGAAGTTTTAGAAGATTTGGGGGTGGAATTTAGGGAGGGCAAGGTCTAGGGAGGGAAGGGACTCTATGGCATTAAACCTGGTTTAATGCCATAGAGTCCGCCTTCCAAAGCAGTCATTTTCTCCAGGGGAAACTGTAATCTGGAAATCAGTTGTAATTCTGGAAGATCTCCAGGCCCCACCAGGATGTCGACAACCCTAAAGCTGTCCAGCTTAGAATGGCAATGATAGTCTAGTAGCTTTTAAGGTCCCTGGTTCACATCTAATCTCTGCCACAAACTCATTAGGTGGCCTTAGACAAGCCCTCAGTCCACCCATCTGCAAGATGGGTGTCACAGTGCTGGCCTACCTTGCATGGCTGTTTTGAGGGACTGCATCAAGGCAGTATTACATATGAAGCGCCTTGAGAATGCTAAGTGGTAAGGCAAATTCCAAGGATTTCCAGCATGACACTCGGTGTGATGTACTTGTTAGAGTATGGGTGAACCAATCCCCGCTCTATCATGGAAGCTCGCTTGGGTGAGTTTGGGTCATTCATTATCTCTTTGGAAGAAGAAGAAGAAGAAGAAGAAGAAGAAGAAGAAGAAGAAGAAGAAGAAGAAGAAGAAGAAGAAGAAGAAGAAGAAGAAGAAGAGGAAGAGGAGGAGGAGGAGGAGGAGGAGGAGGAGGAGTTGGTTTTTATATGCTTACTTTCTCTACCACTTAAGGAAGAATCAAACCGGCTTACAATCACCTTCCCTTCCCCTCCCCACAGGTACCCTGTGAATAGGTGAGGCTGAGAGGGTGTGACTAGCCCAAGGTCACCCAGCTGGCTTCATGTGGAGGAGTGGAGAAACCAACCTGTTTCATCAGATTAGCATCCGCCACTCATGTGGAGGAGTGGGGAATCAAACCCAGATCTCCAGATCAGAGTCCACCACTCCAAACCACCGCTCTTCACCACTATACCACGCTGGCTCTCACAGGGTTGTTGTTATAAGGATAAAGTGGAAGAGGGAAGAACCGTGTCCCCATGGGGGAGATAAGCAGGCTCTAAATACCTAAATAATAAGGATGTCCATGACTCATGCCATGATTTACAGCTTTAAAAGCCACCGTAGGCACATAATTGACTTTTTCCAAAGTCAGGCTTTTATTTTTTTGGTATCAGTCTTGCAAACCTTTCAATGAGCCATGAACAAAGTTAATAGCAGAATGCTTCCAGGACCATTCTAGCAAAAATTTCTTCACCAGTCTGTGGTGTGCAATCTAATGTTGAGCCGTTTCATCTGTCTTCATAACATTCCTTTATTCTGACTCTTAAGGGAACAACAAATATAAAAAGCCATAGAAGGTTGTCTTCAGTGCCCGGTCTATTAATAATACCCTGACAATCTAAATATGTTTTTTATGTCTCAGTAGGGCCCTACGCTTGTCTTGTGTTAAACACCTTGAGGGAGATTCATCTGGGGATGTACTGCCAAGGCAGCCTGCAGACGGATCCCAAGGAGGTATTGGTAGTCAATCGCAGAGTCTCTTTAGACTGGAGACAAAAACTACACGTTGCGCCAGCTGACAGGAAGAAAGTAGATTCCTTTGAAATGTGGTGTTGGAAGAGAGAGTTACAGATACTGTAGACTGCCAAAAAGACAAATAACTGGGTTCTAGATCAAATCAATCCTGAACTGTCCCTAGAAGCTAACATGACTAAACTGAAGTTATTGTACTTTGGTCACATTATGAGAAGACAAGGGCCACTGGAAAAGACAATCATGCTAGGAAAAGTGGAAGGCAGCAGGAAAAGAGGAAGACCCAACAAGAGATGGGTTGACTCTATAAAGGAAGCCATGGCCCTCAGTTTGCAAGACCTGAGCAAGGCTGTTAATGGTAGGACGTTCTGGAGGACTTTGAGTCATAGGGTCGCCATGAGTCAGAAGTGACTTGACGGCACTTAACACACACCAGCTGAAAATCCAAAAGATAAAACATTGAATTTTACAATAAAATTCAAATTTAAAGGCATTGGGTTTGCTGGTTTCTCTGGAATGTTTTAACTTTTGCAGTTGTGAAATGTGATAAGGATGGATAAATATCCCCCATTTTGTTTCCTTGTACAGTATATGCATTTATGGTCATGCACTTCATTGTGGGTTCTGTACATTAATTTGTTCTGTGTATGCTTGTAATACACAATGTATATGGCATTGTACATGACTGTCAAGCACTTTTTAAAAAATTGCAAGGTTGGGTACATGATTTCCCCTTTCTTATTTTATCCTCACAATAACCCTCCTATTTTATCCTCACAATAACCCTCACAATAAAATTGCAAGGTTGGGTACATGGTTTCCCCTTTCCTATTTTATCCTCACAATAACCCTGTGAGGTAGGTTAGACTGACAGACTGTGACTGGCTGAAAGGTCCCCCAGTGAGCATCATGGATGGGTGGGGATTTGAACCTGGGTCTTTCAGGTCCCAGACCAACATGCTGACCTCTGTACCACACTGGCCTCAAACAGCTCCTATGTTTATTTGTACATTATACAAATGTCATAATTGCCAGCATACTATGGAGAAAATGAGCATGAAGGATGTGGAGATGGCTGCCAACTTGGAAGGCTTGAAGAGGGGAGTAAAAATGGATACTAGTCATGATGCAGACCTATTCTCTCCAGGATCAGATGAGCATGCCTATTATATTAGATGCTGTGGACCACAGGCAGGATGGTGCTGCAGTCGTCTTGTTTGTGGGCTTCCCAGAGGCACCTGGTTGGCTACTGTGTGAACAGACTGCTGGACTTCTTGGGCCTTGGTCTGATCCAGCAGGGCCTTTCTTATGTTCTTATGAAGGAACAGAAAACGGTGCAAAGATAAAGATTCAGGGGTTTGATCTGCACAAAAGAGAAGCAGATTCAAAACAGGGATTTTTGGATCAAAACTGTGGGGATGAAAAATTCAAAATGACCCCCAAAACATGAATGAAATCTCATAAGCTGCCAACCATATCAAATATTGTGACATACCAAGTACCATTGCAATTAATCTATTAAATAACTTTCAAAAGCCAATTCCTGTTGCATATTAGCAATAAAATATTGCTAAACACTAAATACTGCTAAAGGTAAAGTAAAGCACCGGGTCATTCCTGACCCATGGGGTGACGTCACATCCCAACGTTTCCAAGGCAGACTTTGTTTGGGGGTGGTTTGCCAGTGCCTTTCCCAGTCATCTTCCCTTTACCCCCAGCAAGCCGGGTACTCATTTCATCGACCTCGGAAGGATGGGAGTCTGAGTAAACCTTGAGCCAGCTACCTGAAACCGACTTCCATCGGGATCGAACTCAGGTCGTGAGCAGAGCTTTTGACTGCAGTACTGCAGCTTAACACTCTGTGCCACGGGGCTCCTCTAAATACTACTACATGCCAACTATTATCAAATACTATAAAAATACTGCCATGTAAAATATGCATTATTGTCAAATAATAATGCCCTTGCATGTCAGATCTAATACTGTTATGTGGGCTGTTGGGCTGTGATTTATGGGTGATGCTCACAATGTCACTTGTTTTCCCGGACTTTCCCCATTGAGTGTTGCTAATACAAATCAATCCACAACATTATAGTGAAGGATAACTTTTGTAAAATATGCTATTATGACCTTCAGTGGATAGGATGCAAATTATTGTTCCAGAGGTGACATGAATTGTTTGTTTATTTATTTATTTTGCTGTTTGTCATCTTTTGCCTTGACAGTAGGTACATTTTGTTCCCTTTCTTCACGGCTGGCTTCAGCCATTCAAGGGCATAGAGGTGTGTGCTAACTGGAAGTGAAAAAGAATTCAAGTTTAAGATTCCCTGCTTATCAGTCGTTCTGGGTTCCATTCTCCCAAACATTAAATGGAAAAATGACCATTAAATGGAAAAATGAGTTGTCCCTGAAAAATCTAGGTACATAGTCTCCCCCGCAGCATATCTTTCCCAATTAGAACTTCTCAATCATAGGAAAGCTTTCACCCTCGCTAGGTGCCGGGTCTTACCTTTGTCGGTATTGGAGGGAAGACCGCCTCTCCTGGTATGTTCCCCGGAGGACTCTTCGTTCAGCTAATAACAATCTTTTGGTTGTCCCCGGCCCAAGGAGTGTCCGGCTGGCCTCGACCGGGGCCAGGGCTTTCTCTGCCCTGGCCCCTGCCTGGTGGAATAGCCTCGCTAGCGAAACCAGGGCCCTGCAGGACCTCAAAGAGTTCGGCAGGGCCTGTAAAACAGAGCTATTCCGTCAGGCTTATGGTTGAGGCCAGCTACGGTTCCTGTATATAAAGAGTGGCCTCCCTAACCTTCCCATTGTGGTTAACACCTTTTATTCCATCTGGTGCCTTCCATCTACTTGCCTAGCTGGGTTGTTGTATTGTGACTCGTATGTTAGAGGCGCCTAGGTAAATTAGTATAATGATTATGATTTTATAGGGCTATTTTAAAAAGTTCAAATGCTTTTATTGATTAATATGACTTTTATATTCTGTAAGTTGCTCTGAGCCTGGCTTTGGCCGTGAAGAGCGGGGTAACAAATGGAAATAATAAGATAGATAGATAGATAGATAGATAGATAGATAGATAGATAGATAGATAGATAGATAGATAGATAGATAGATAGATAGATAGACAGATAGACAGATAGACAGATAAGATACAAGAAGGTTCCTATAGCAGAAAGGCTTTGCCCTTGTGGGTCAGGGGATATAGAAACTTCAGAACGTGTCTTGATCAGATGTTCATTCTACCAAGAAGTCCACACAAGGGTTCTTTCCCCTTTGCTTAACACTCGCCCTGACCAACCAGATGAGTTTCTGGCTAAGAAGCTCCCAACTGATGAAAAATCACAGTTTACACTCTTGACTGCTAAATTCTGTGCTGCAGCTATTAAAATACGTCATACCCTGACAGGATAAGAGTAACAGAAATACTTTATTACTCAAAACATTAAGGGGGTCACACCAAGTTATACGTTGTTTATATAAATTTTATTCAAACCCGTAATATGTAATTTTTAGGCTCAGATTATTTGTAGCAGCAGTATTAGCTGTTATGGTGGTTTTCTTATTATCGATGGTGGCTGTTTGTTGTTTGTTTGGTTGCTTTTGCTGGTCAGTGACCATATTAATAAATCATTATTATTCTGAGTTGCCCCTGCTGGGCAAATTGCTTCCCACGCAGCCATTGGGTGAGCTGCTCTGAGGTCACAGAATGTTTGGGAACATTCCAGCTGAGGAAGAGACCAGCAGCACCTTCCAGCTAAGGGAATGTTTAAAACTGACATAGCTGTGAAGGGGGCTAAGCCATCGTTGCATTGGCTGAGAGTGTCACACATGGCCAGACAAAGGGCTTGGTGTTATTTGGGGATGAAGACCCCAAGGCAAGTCAGTACAGATTGTGGGGAGGGACCTTAACAAAGACAAAGTAAGCAGAAAAGCTTCCATGAAACCACTTCATAGTGCCCATACAATTCTTCGACTTCCGTATTTTTGCTGGAGTTCTAATCTGTTCTAATGACAGCCAACGTGGTGTAGTGGTTAAGAGCGGTGGACTCTAATCTGGAGAACCGGGTTCGATTCCCCGCTCCTCCACATGAGCGGTGGACTCTAATCTGGTGAACCGGGTTGGTTTCCCCACTCCTACACATGGAGCCAGCTGGGTGACCTTGGACTAATCACAGTTCTCTCAGAACTCTCTCAGCCACACCTATCACACAAGGTGTCTGTTGTGGGGAGAGGAAGGGAAGACGATTGTAAGCCGGATTGATTCTCCTTAAAAGGTAGAAAAAATTGGCATATAAAACCACCCCTTCTTCTTTAAATGGTTCCATTTCTATCAGGTGCTGGATGGCAGGGAGTGGCCATTTTGGGGGTGGGTGAAGAAAAGGAGAAGTAGCATCAAAAAGCCTCAGTCTGATACTCAAAAATGTGACATTGACCCAGCGTGGTGTAGTGGTTAAGAGCGGTGGTTTGGAGCGGTGGAGTCTGATCTGGAGAACCGGGTTTGATTCCCCACTCCTCCACATGAGCAGCGGAGGCTAATCTGGTGAACCGGGTTTGATTCCCCACTCCTACACAGGAAGCCAGCTGGGTAATCTTGGGCTAGTCACAGTTCTCTCTGAACTCTCTCAGCCCCACCTACCTCCCAGGGTGTCTGTTGTGGGGAGGGGAAGGGAAGGTGATTGTAAGCCGGTTTGATTCTGCCTTAAGTGGTAGAGAAAGTTGGCATATAAAAACCAACTCTTCTTTTTCTTCTTCTACCCGAGGGTTTTTAACATGACCTTCTGCAGAGCCAAAGAGGACTTCTCTATCTTATTCTGACAGCAATAGCCAGAACTATTCACTTGGAGAGTTTGACTCTTCTCTACATTTGGTTCTTCAGCCCTTGCTCATATCCTCCCCCTCTGTGCCCATTGACCTTTCGAGAAGGCGAATAGTCACCCGATCGGAACAATCTAGCACAACAGGAGTTGGACTTACCCCTGATTTTCAGGTCTGCATTGAAATGGACCTCATGTGGATTCCAGGAGCAATTAACCAAAAATCTCCCTGGCTGATATTGATTTCCCCCCCTCTCCCTTGCTGCAGGCATCGCCGCTGTGCTAAAGAAAGTACCTTTAATAAAATAAACCCCGAGGAAGAAATAAAATCTAATTGGACGTGTGTTTCTTTGCAAAGTAAGGAAATGACTCTGCTCTTTAAACTGCTCTGTTCTATAAGGCGGAAGGCCTTTTTTTCAACTTTTCCAGAATGACTAAAACAGAAATGTTTGGACAAGTAATTACTCACAGGTTGCTCCGAATGTGACTTCCTTGAACGGGCATCTGGTATCTTCAGAATCTGAGCAGGTACCCCTAGCTGAAAGAATTGGAGTAAAGTGGGATTCATACCTGCTGGTATTTCGCTTAAGGACCATTTGCATGTTCCAAAGTCCATGTGTTCTTTGTGTGGTCTGTCAACAAAAGCGCATTGGGGGTTCCTCATTAAACACTCAATTCCTGGGAACCAATTTGTATCAGGATTGGAACATGTGGGGAAGGGGGGGAATCCACCCTCCAAAGCATCCATTTTCTCCGGGGAACTGACCTCTGTAGTTTGGAGATGAGCTGTAATTCCAGGGAATCCCCAGGTCCCGCCTGAAGGCTATCAAAACAACCTCGTGCAAAATTGCAATAGTAAGGAACCCAAAACTGCACTGATGGGTTCCCACCTGGAGACTGGCATCCCTACCGGAGGGGCTTTGAGTGGCAAGAACTGGTACGTACATTTTAACTAAAGATATGGAGGGAAATTGTTATCACCTGTTGCCATTAAATTAGGTGCATTTGGGGTTGTTTTTTCTTCCCTTGGCTTGTTATGTCTTATCTATAGAAACTAAAATAAGTAGTTTTTTTGAAAAAGAAAAAGAAAGAAAATGGGAGGATGCAGCAGTCATTAGGTGGCGAACTGCAGTCATTAGGTGGAACTGGCATTAAAGGCCCCCTCAGACATTACAGAAAGCGCTACTAGGGCCACAAATGGGTACTCTTCACCACATTCAGTGTTTAAAGTATTTCACATATATTAGCACCATCATCTTTAAAATAGCCCAGTAAGGTAGGTCAGTAGTATTACGTCCATATCGTAGGTTGTGGAAATGAGGCTGAGAGAACGATTTACCTCAGGCTGCCTAGGGAGTTAGTGATACGGATAAGATCTGAGCTCACAACTTTGTGGAGTGTGATGCGAATCTCTCCACCTCTGTACTACTGCGGCTTGTGTTTTTCTTGTATAATGGCACAGTATACATAGTTACGGTCCTTAAAAAACACACTTTCGTGGGAATTAGGTGCTATAGAATGAAATTGGGCTTGCTTGTGAGTCGACCTGCTGAGGACTGCTCCCTATGAGGAGTTTGTGCTTGCTTTCGTGGGAATCATTACAATTTAATATTACGACAATCCTGCGAGGTAGGCTCAGAGAAGATGGGTGGTCCACGGCTGCCTGTTGGGGCTGAATCGATTAGGACTGGAGGCAGATAACCTACCAGGCAGATGGAGCAGTTAAGTTAAATCAGCAGATATATGGAGATTGGTGGCTCTGGCTGATATACTAACTGCAGTACCACTTTCTGGCCATCTGTAATGGGGGTAACTGAAATGTAGATGTGATGAGTAGGGAAAATCTCTTCCACATCTCCTACTTTGTTTTACGTCAGATAATTGAGAAGCCAGAGGCTTTATTGGGTTCAACAATAAAATAACAGAATTTTATTATACTTCACAGGGAAAGGTATTGGAGGAAAAACTAGTACGAAGGAAAGGTACAAATTTTCGATATAAATAATGAGTTGCTCAACAAGTACAGCACAGATGTTAATTTACTTAACCCAGATTTCCAACTCTTTAAGGTAGCTTAGTTCCAGAACCTGCACACCTGTGTTCATGAGTGTACCCTGAAGAAGAGGAAGAAGAGTTGGGTTTTATGTGCCGACTTTCTCAACCACTTAAGGATCAAACCAGCTTACAATCACGTTCCCTTCCCCTCCCCACAACAGACACCCTGTGAGGTAGGTAGAGCTGAGAGAGCTGTGACTTGCCCAGGTCACCCAGCTGGCTTCGAGTGTAGGAGTGGGGAAACCAACCCGGTTCACCAGATTAGCCTCCGCCACTCATGTGTAGGAGTGGGGAATCAAACCTGGTTCTCCAGATCAGAGTCCACCGCTCCAAACCACCGCTCTTAATCACTACACCACACTGGCATCCCATACCACACTGCCTCTTGCTGAAAATGTATGCCATTCGTGGTTATCTTTCCAGCCACATTTTCATATATTCCTTGATTCCTTCAAAGCCTGAAGCCCTGGGTCTGTGAACCATCTACAACTCATCCCGACGTACGAGCAGGTTTTAATTTATCTTATTTCTGGCGCCCTACATTGTAATTGTCAGAAGTCTAGCTAAAATGTACTTTCTCTCTTCTTCAACGTGAAGGATTCCCCCTACCCCTCCCAAGAAAACCTCCTTCTCCTTAATGTGAATGGGCAAGCAGTCACTTCTCATGGGCAAGGCGGGCTAATTAGGTTTACCGTCTGCTGACAGATAGCTGCCTGGAGTGCAACTATTCATTCCCTCTGCTTATCACATCAGCTTGACAAAGTACAGTGGTCGTGGGGGGTCTCAGGAGAATTCATTGCCTCGATTGCTGGGAAATTTGGCTGTCAGGGATGGTGGCTTCAGCTCAGAGAGTCACAAAACAGACCACACAAGATATATAAGGTAAGACATTGACCCGGCTGCTTGATATGAATGTTGGTTTTGAGCGCCACCTACAGCAATCAAACACTAGTGCATAAGGTGCCTGAGTAGCCATCGGAGAACTCACTTAGGAAAGAAAGAAAAACCAGTTCCCTTGAAGATCAGTTCCCCTGGAGGAAAAGGCCACTTTGCTGGGTGGCGTTATGCACTGCTGAGGTCCCTTCCCTCTTTATACCCCCTCCTACCCAGCTCCATCCCCTCACTTTGGGGGGAGGGGCCGTGGCTGAGTGGTAGAACATCTGCTTGGCATGCAGAAGGTCCTAGGTCCAATCCCTGGCATCTCCAGTTAAAGGCACTAGGCAAGTAGGTGATGTGAAAGACCTCTGCTTGAGACCCTGGAGAGCCGCTGCCAGTCTGAGTAGACAATACTGACTTTGATGGACCAAGGGTCTGATTCAGTATAAGGAAGCTTCATGTGTTCAAACCTCTGGGGATTTTCCAACCCGGAGCTGACAACCCTTTAATTTGACATAAACTGAAAATTAATGTTGGTGCTACTCAGGTCAACAATGTACAAGTTAAAATTAAATCTCTCTCTGTGTGTATGTTTGTACATAATAGGTTTTAAATGTATAGGTTGTAGTTTGTGAATGGCTTTATAATGATTCTATGATTATTTGATTTTAAATGAGCCAGCTGTATCATTATAAAGCCATTCACAAACTGAAATATACTGTGCATATGTGTAAAGTGCCACCAAGTCCCAGCCGACTTATAGTGACCCCTGATGGGGTTTTCAAGGCAAGAGGTGTTCAGAGGTGGTTTACCATTGCTTGCTTCTGCGTAGCCTAGACTTCCTTGGTGGTCTCCCATCTGAGAACTAACCAGGGCTGATAATGATTCTATGCTTAGCTTCTGAGATCTGAGGAGATCAGACTGTAGTAGTTGTTATTAATTGCTTAATAATTTAGGGGAGGGAGGGATCTTTTTATTGATTTGGAAGATCTATACCTATATCCTGCTTTGCTCATCAAGGCTCATCAAGGCAAGAGCAACACAAATTCCCCCTATTTCCTTGCATAGCTCTTAACTTGGGGTTGCTCTCCCCATGCCCATTTTGGCTTCTCCCTCCCACGTGTCTGTCCCTCCCATCCAACACCTTCCCTCAAAGCAAAGCACACAAAAAAGGGGGATTAAACCTTCATGAAATTTGCAGGAAGACACCAAAGAGAGGCTTAAAAGGTTGGAAGGCAGCTCCCAGAAGGGGGCTGTTGAAGCAACATGGAGAGGAATATCCAGCAAAAGCACACACAGCCCCTGCAAGAGCTGACTCGCCCCCTCCAAGTAAAATGCAACAAGGCTGTGTTTTCAGGGGGGAGGGACTCAGAAGCTCTGTGATTCCCTGGAGATGCCTTATTAATCACAAGGTACTCCTGGAATTGGGGGTGTGAATCCCTTATGCATATGATGTTTCAGAATTCAGAGCAGAAAACTGTGCAGCAAACCAAACGCAAATTTCCCCTGCATCAATGACCATAGTTCTTTTAATAATGGAGTCATACTGCTGACTCAGGAATGCTTCCAGGAAAATGTTGAGATGGAGTTGTGGTGAAAAGTGCCATCAAGTAGCAGCCGACATACAGCGACCCTGTTGGGTTTTCAAGGCAAGAGATGAACAGAGGTGGTTTCCCATTGCCTGTCTTTGCATCGTGACCCTGGAACATAAGAACATAAGAGAGGCCATGCTAGATCAGACCAAGGTCCATCAAGTCTAGCAGTCTGTTCACACAATGGCCAACCAGGTGGCTGTAGGAAGCCCCCAAACAAGATGTCTGCAGCAGCATTGTCCTACTTGTGTACCACAGTACCTAATATATTTGGCATGCTCCTCTGCTCCTGGAGAGAATAGGTATACATCATGACTAGTATCCATTCTTACTAGCAGCCATGAATACCCTTCTCCTCCATGAACATGTCCACTCCCCTCTTCAAGCCTTCCAAGTTGGACATTTTTAGTGGTCTCCCATCCAAGAACTAACCAGGACTGACCCTGCTTAGCTTCCAAGGTTGGTCTAGCTTGGGCCATCCAGGTCAGAGATGGTACTATCAACCAATAATACTGGCTCCTGTATTCTTCAAATATCAGGAAAATAAATGGACATCCAGCACCTAGACATGCAGGACTTCCATGTGCACATGGAGCTCCCGCATGTTTACACATCCCATGTTCATTTTGTTTGGAGAAGAACACTGATCTTTCACAAAGGCATGTTCACGAGGACCCTCGGGGTCATGAATGGAACAGTCCGTATAGGTGGGAGAGCCCCATGTATCCTTGGAAGCTCCATACTGGTAGCAAACGTCTTGACTGGACATGAATCCACAGAAATCTGACCACACTTAAATCCTGCTGAAATTAATGGAATTTAATGTTCTCTTTCAAGTCTAAGGGTCTCCAACCTTAACCTGAGAGCACTTTTAGAATTTTGAGAAAAGGAGTGAGTGTCATCACAAGAGGGCTGCCATGGTAGGTATGGTCAGACCAATCCATGACCTGCATCAAAAGCCAAAAATATTGGCAGAAAATTCACAGAGAGCTTCAGACAAAGTTGTGAGTAAATTTTGGATTAGAACCTTAATTTATGCTGTTGGGTATAGCCCCCCACCCCCCGTGAATTCCATTAACAAAGAACTTTATCAATATACTCCTTCGGCTGCCAGAATTGTCTATGCCAGACACAGGAAATCCAACACAATACCAGCTACTACAGAATGGAGCAGGAAACTCTTTGAATTTGCGCTAATGGCTAGACTAACTCACCTACTAAAAATGGACTCAATGGATGAATTTACGGTAAAATGGCATCCTTTATTTGACCATTACTCGCGTGCCATGACTATTTACTAAAAAATAAGAAGTTTAGAAAATTATTCTACAAATTCTTTACTGAATGCGTATAACAATGGTTATATGTTTAGGAAGATTGATGTTATTTTGTTTTGAGTCGACTGTCTAGACTGTGTAATGCTTGGAAGCAGAAATCGATTTTTTCTGTATCCCTTTATAAAAATTATATATATATATATATATATATATATATATATATATATATATATATATATATATATATATATATATATATATATATATATATATATATATATATGGCTTCCATGAGGACTAGGCCCAGTCACCAAAAATGTGAGGACTTTCCCAAACCAAACATCCTCCTGAGATGGAGGCAGCCCTTTCGTAATAGGTGTTCCCTGCAGACACAACAGTGATAGCTTCTGGGCTTTTCTGAAGTACCTCCTGCTACATTTAGGTGGAAGAATGCCAGGACTGGCTATGGCTTGAGGAAGAAGAAAGTGGGTATATGGAAAGCAGGGACAAGTGCAAAGACGCCCGCAGGCAGCACATTGGGAATCGCCGTGCTATATGTATGCCGTATTTCCAGCCTGGGTTTCATATTTAACACTACAGAAACTGGCTGTATAGCTGAGGTTTACTTTGTGGGGGATTGATCTCTTGGTCAAATAGCAGTGAATTTCCTTGTCTAATGAATGGTTCAGAACTGTTGGCGAATCAGAAGTCAATTTTGGCAGTCAACTCTTTCCTGTGTTCCAGCTATTTACCTTAGCATTTCTGGACCAAAAGGAATTACCGTACCCAACAATTTTTTTTTTGACCTGCCATTTTCTGAATGAATAAATAGGGTACCAGATGGAAATATTTACTGATCCAGTTGCCTGGATACCAGAGGATAACGCTTACCTGCCGTCAATGATGTATAAGAGAAAGGTTGCTTTCCTTCTCAGCAGTATGAAGAAGGCAAGGCACGGATTCTAGAAAGGGTTTTCCCCATTCTGTCATGATTCACTTTCCTTCAGGGTGGCCATTGCTATCAACACAAGGTACAAAACACAAATATGTTAGTTGAAAAGGGTATTGGAAAATCAGATATAATATCTGACACCCATTCAGAAAATGTCTGCTAAAAAAGTTGGAAAATTCCTTTTGGTCCAGAAACACTCAGGCAAGTAGAACACAGCCAGAACATTTTTAAAAAAATATTGTAAACTTACCACATCGATACGAACATCAAAGCAAACACAATACACAAAATAAATACACCATTCAAAATCATACTCGGCCTAACACATCAAGCATTACACTACCACTCACATGCCTTACTCTTGTCTGGGTATAACAGCTTTATTATTTCTACCATCCATCCCACAATTATATTCTAATTAAACAATTCAGATAAATCTCATATTCAGCCTTCCATATATTGAATGTAACGTAAGAATTAAAATGCTTTTTTATATGGCAATTGTGTTTGGGGGGGGGGTAATTTTCTTTCACAATAAGCACTACAAGGAAGCCAATTACAAAGCAGCATTTCAAGGGGCAGGGACTTGGTTTGAGCTTGGAGACTGCTGGGGCATAGATTCCCAACAGGAAAGTGCGGGTGGGTCCAGCCAGCAACGAGCCTCAGGTAAAACTCCCATGCATAAATGACCTAGAACAGTGGTGGCGAACCTATGGCACGCGTGCCAGAGGTGGCACTCAGAGCCCTCTCTGTGGGCACGCGAGCCGTCACCCCAGCACAGAGTTTGCCTGAGTTCATTCCCCCAGCTGAGGAGGCTGGGGACCAGCAGTGCCTTCCTGGCTCCTCCGGGAAGCGCAGGGCTCCTTCCCAGTGCCTTCTCCGCAGTCACCGGATGCGCGCTCCGGAAGTGAAGACAACGACAAGCCTTCTGCCGAGGACGGGAAGAGGCAGAGCTGGGATGGGGCTGGACCAGGAGTGGGACGCCTGGGCGGCCATCTGGGGCGGGCTGGTTGGTGACTGCAGCACAGGGGGTTGGCTGTGAGGGCCGAACGGGGGCCCGCCTGGCGTTTGTGCTGGAGCCAAGCCCTTCGCTTAGCTCGGGTTTCCACTCTGCTCATTCATGCAACCGAAGGTGCCTCTGAGCACGTGCAGAGGGCTGTCCCCACCATCAGCCCCCCCACATAACAGTCATTTTAAATTCGTATGAAGATAACAGTTGGAAAAAGAACCAAACTGAAGGGGTGGGGGCTATGCTCCAGCTGCTTTCCTTCCCCCGCTCAGCCGCCCAGGCAGGGTTGCCAACCTCCAGGTAGTAGCAGATCTGCTATTTCAGTTCACCTGGAGAAAATGGCCGCATTGGCAATTGAACTCTATGGCATTGAAGTCCCTCCCCAAACCCCATCATCCTCAGGCTCCGCCCCAAAAACCTCTTGCAGGTGGCAAAGAGGGACCTGGCAACCCCTAGCCCCATGTGGACTTCTAGCTGTGTTGGCACTTTGCGATAAATAAGTGGGTTTTGGGTTGCAGTTTGGGCACTTGGTCTCTAAAAGGTTTAGCCTTCACTGACCTAGATGGACCACAGGTCTGATCCAGCATGGTTCTTCATCTGTCCTCTACCCCAGTCCTGGAATCTGTCCACCTGGAGCTTGACACTTGGCGAGGTCTAACTGTTACTTTGTGGTTGCTTCCCCTACAACACGAATTTTCCCATAACCATAAACTCTCTGTCTAGACAGATTCCAGTTTCTGAGAGACAGCAAAGGTGGCTATAGTGCATCTTAATGTTTCTGCTTAGCTTCAGAGATGGCATTTGTGTCAGGGAGAAATCTTTTAAAGAGGATTAACATGCAAACAAACTCCATGGCCAGGCCGGGGCAAGCATATTGTCCCCATCTGGCCATGCAGTTAAAATGGATTTATTTATACAAGCTTTCTAGGATCTCTCAAGTCATTTATGAAGGGTTGAATCTGCTCCTTGCTCAATGCTGATTTTTTAAATCCGACCTTTAGAATGACTATTCATGGTCCCGATGCAAGAGGAGAAAGTCAAACAAATTCCACACACCCCTCGCCTGCTCCTTTGTTCCTTTGTTTGCATAGCCATTAGCAATCATTGTTTGCATAGGTAACCCTGTGGCTGTGATTCTTCATGCTTGCTTGAGTGGATGCTTCGAGGTGGAGGTGGAGCAAATACAAAAGGTCGTGTTAAAGGGGCTCTTAAGTAATACAAGGCAGGTATGTGCTGGCTTTGCAGTGACTTCCAAAATGACGGTTCAGCATGAAGAACTTAAAAAAATATGCGGGGCATTTCAGCCTGGAACGCGCTGCTAATTACCAAGCATAAATGGCCTCAGTGCTTTGAAATGCTTCAGAGAAGTCCATTAAATTCAGAGAATGTCAGCCCCAGGAAAATAATTCTCCAAACAGACTAAATGGTTTCCAAACTCCCATAGAGAAAATGTTAATAATCTTATTCATATTCTTTGTTTAACTTTCTTGGCAGATGATTTGCTTAGGGCCTCCAGATTCATCTTGGTTTTGCTTTTTTTCTTCCTTCAGATGACATTTTCGGCAGCTCTTTGCCTGTATTCTGGTAGTTGCGGGAGTCATCGATGCAGTAAGGTTTTTGCATTAATCACGGATGGATTTTGGCTGACAGCAGCTCATTCTCAAAAGGCAAAGGAGAGTAAATTCAGACACCCAATGGCTATAGCAGGTAAATGTCAATAGCAGGTAAATGACAATAGCAGGTGTGATTGGATTAGGTGTGATGTGCAGAGAGAAGAAGAAGAGTTGGTTTTTATACCCTGATTTTTTTCTACCTTTAGGGAGTCTCAAACCGGCTTACAGTTGTCTTCCCTTCCTCTCCCCACAACAGACACCTTGTGAGGTAGATGGGTCTGAGTTAGCTCTAAGAGAGCTGTGACTAGCCCAAGGTCACCAAGCAGGCTTCATATGGAGGACTGGGGAAACCAACCCAGTTCACCAGATTAGAGTCTGCCACTCATGTGGAGGAGCAGGGAATCAAACCCAGTTCTCCAGATTAGAGTCCGCTACTCTTAACCACTACATTACACTAGTACAGGGGTCGGCAAACTCATTAGTCAAAAGAGCCAAATATCAACAGTACAATGATTGAGATTTCTTTTGAGAACCAAATTTCTTAAACTATATAGGTAGGTACACTGTTTATTAACTCAATAAACTTTAATTAAAGTTTTAAGTCTTAATTAAACTATAGGTACACTGAATAAAACTTGATATACTTAATAGTGATCTTATTTATTGATAAAAATTAAATTGTAAGTCCCTGCCATTTCCCCTCCCCATCCGGAGTCCTCGTCTGGAGGCCTGGTCTACCGCCATAAAAGCCTATTGATAGACCTGGCCTTTGGCTGAGTCCCATTGGGAGGCCAGGTGGGAGGCCATTGGCTTTCTTGGCAGTAGACCTGGCCTCCGGAGGCCCATAGAAGCCAATTGGTAGACCTGGCCTCTGAAGGGGGACTTTTTCCCCTCCTCGGAGTCCAGGTCTACCGCCAAGAAAGCCAGTGGGTAGACATGGCCTCCCAATGGGACTCAGCTGGAGGCCAGGTCTACCAAAGGAAGCCCGTCCAACAGCTGATAGGTGGGGGGCCAGGAACCGTCGAGCCGCCCGCCTAGCAATCGCGCGGCTGGAGGGGAGGCTTTAGCCTCCCAACCATTGACGGCAAGGGAAAGGGGGACCCGGCCATTCTCCACAGTGGGGGGGGGGAGAGACAGCACTTCCGCTTGCCCGCTCTCTCTCAGGTGCGCCGGCTCCGCAGCCCGGCTGCCGGCTCGAGCGGGCGCAAGAGCAGGGGCTCTGAACCAAGTTCAGAGAGCCGCACTCAACAGGCCAAAGAGCCGCATGCGGCTCTGGAGCCGCAGTTTTGAGACCCCTGCACTAGTAGGTAGTAGTAGGCATGGAGAAATCATCATTGGTAATGAGGCAGGAAAGAGCCTCATGGCGAAGAGTGGTAAGCTGCAGTACTGCAGTCAATGCTCTGTTCACGACCTGAGTTCGATCCCAATGGAAGTCGGTTTCAGGTAGCCGGCTCAAGGTTGACTCAGACTCCCATCCTTCCAAGGCTGGTAAAATGAGTACCCAGCTTGCTGGGGGTATAAAGTGTAGACAACTGGAAGGCAATGGCAAACCACCCCATAAACATAGTCTGCCTAGTAAATGTCATGATGTGAAGTCACCCTATGGGTCAGTACCTTGACCTAATGAGACAGGAATCCTATGTCTCTAGTCAGTCCAAGAGAATGCATTGCCTTGAGCTTCATTATTACTTGTAATTCAGCAGTCTGTCTTTCTGTCCCTTTGTCCGTCCATCTGTCTGTCTGTAAAAATGCAAAATGGATAGCAGCACGCAAAATGGCCATCAGCTATACCAGCAAGGAGGTATCTCAACTCTGAGTACTCGATAACGGGACAGAAATAACAGTCAATGGAGATGACTTTGATGCATGTTTGGGAGAGCCAGCATGGTGTAGTGGTTAGGCATGGTGGGCTCTAATCTGGAGAGCTGGGTTTGATTCCCCAGTCCACCACATGAGCGGCGGCCTCTAATCTGGTGAACCGGGTTGGTTTCCCCATTCTTCCACATGAAGCCAGCTGGGAGACCTCGGGCTAGTCACAGTTGTCTCTGAACTCCCTCAGCCCCATCTACCTCACAAGGTGTCTGTTGTGGGGAGAGGAAGGGAAGGTGATGGTAAGCTGGTGTCAACTCAGGTGTCCATCTCTAGCATCCCAAAAATCAAACACGCTCAGGCAGGTAAATCCTAAGCAATGCTAATTTATTAGGAGAAAAAAGACAGATTTCAGAAGTCAACTGCAGCACACGCAGGCAAGGAAGCTACTGAGATCTATGCAGGTGGGATACAAAATAAAGCGTTCTAGGCACAAAGAAAGACAAAGTGAAACCATAGTGAAACCATAGTAACCACTGATAACAGTTCAAATCAAAGACACAGCAGGGGAGCACGGTAAACAGGCTTTCTATCATGAAAACATAGCCTTGAGCACTTGGCCTTGACAGCCTGCAATTACCAAACTTCTTCTCCGAAGTAACACAGGCCTGATAGTCTGTAGCAGAGTCCTGACAGCTGGTTTGATTCTCCTTAAATGGTAGAGAAAGCCGGCATACAAAAACCAACTCTTCTTCCTCTTCTTTCCAGAAGCATCTGGTAAGTTACTCTATGAAATGGAATGCAGAGCTAACAGGGCTTTGACCTGAACCTGCAAGGAAATTTTGGGGGGGCAAGCTGAAAGACCCTTTAAGCAAGAGCAGCACTATGGGCTTGCCAAAAGGTGGCAGTGCTTCCAAGCTTTACTTGAAACATTCACTGCTAGTTTCCTAAGAGCCAAGCAATACAACAGGTGATGATGACAATCCACGATGCACCCTCCGGCATATAATCCAAGTGTGAAAATGGCCACGGAAGCCCCCACCAGGAGTCAAGGTAACAACCTTGGGATGCTGGAGAGTTAATTCTGCTACTACAAATTTTTTTCTGGTGGAAAACGGCCACTCCAGGCTGCATTAAACCTCTGTGGAGAAGAAACAAAGATCCAATTCAGGTCCCAGCATTTCCCCCTTACTAGCGGGCTTACACAACATACAGAAGGCCCAGTCATGGATAGGGTTGCCAGGTCCCTCTTCACCACCGGCGGGAGGTTTTTGGGACGGAGCCTGAGGAGGACGTGGTTTGGGGAGGGGAGGGACTTCGATGCCAAAGCGGCCATTTTCTCCAGGTCAAATGATCTCTGTCGGCTGGAGATCAGTTGTAATAGCAGATCTCCAGCTAGCACCTGGAGGTTGGCAACCCTAGTCATGGAATACCAACATCACATGTAGTTTGGCCATCTGTGGATCTCCACCATGTTTTCTCTTCTTCAAAGGCTCAGCTTTAAGGTCAAGGCTGTGGTACATGGGCCATTTTCCCAGCCTCAGTTCCCCCTGCCCCGAGTTGATATTTGCCCTGTGTGTGTGTGGTGGTGGTGGTGGTAGTGAATGTACAGCAATCTTTATGTTTATTCCAACAGGGCGAGTATAAACTCAGGAGGGAGGTTTGATTTTGTATAGATGGTGCTGGCAGGGGGGAGAGCTCAACCTTCCTCCCCATGCCACAGTCTGTTTCTGCCTGTTGACCGCTAGAAGAAATGCTCGCTTTTTAGCGAATACTCGGAAGTGTTCTCAACTGATCGGTGAATTTTTTTTTGTGCACGGGCCCATTCTTACGCTGCTCTGCAATGGCTTCCCTGTCTTCCATTTACCCACCTGAACAGCAATGACATCACCAACTACAAGTAGTGCCCTGAAGCTCTAGATGAAATGTTTGCTTTTTAGTGAATGCTCAAAATTGTTTGAAATTGTTCAAGGGAGTATGTGTGTGTGTGTATGCATACCCATTCTCATACTGCTTTCCCATAGCTGTCTCAGTCACTCAGGCCATTTATGCATGGTAATTAGCAGCGCGTTCCAGGCTGAAGTGCCCCACATATCTTTTTTTAGTTTTTCACAACGAACTGTCATTAAGGAAGTGACTGCGAAGCTGGTGCATACCTGCTTTGCATTTCTTAAGAGCCCCTTTAACACGACCTTTTGTATTTGCTCCTTCCCCGTCTTGAAGAATCCCCTCAAGGAAGCATGCAAAATCACAGCTGTGCGTTAGCTATGCAAACGGTGGTTGCTAATGGAAGGAACGAAGGAGCAGGCGAGTGGGGGTGGGGGGTTGGAATTTCTCCTTTTGCGTCGGGACCGTGAATAGGCATTTTAAAGGTCACATTTTAAAAAAGAGCTTTGAGCGAGCATCAAAACTGACCCTGCATAAATGGCCTCAGAGTACCTGAAAGAAAAATGAATTAAGTTACAAAAGAGATACTTTCTTTGGTTCTCTTAAAAGTACTGGGCATATGTCATGGTGAGGGACTCATGGCATGTACCTCTTATATTCCGACCTTACTTATTTTGCCTTCCTGATGTCTAAAACCAAGCATGTTAATCAATTCTGCCAGCTCAGCTTGCAAACACTGGATAGGTTCATGCTCTGCCACCAGAGATCGATCCCTCAACCATGTAAGTTGTGAGCAGCATTAGTGCAATGAACGCCACCGGCTGCACAGCGGCTAACACCGCATGTGCCCTGGAAATGGAGCCCATTTGGAATGGTGCCTCAACATCTGTCCAGCTGTTCAAGCCAGCCAACGGTGAGCCGTCCTCAGTGCTGCTTAACTGGGCAGACGTAAAACCACTTGAAGTGCTGCTCATTTAGAATTGTGGATAAATCAGAACAATTTAGGGAGGGCTCACCTTGAGAGGAAACAGATATTGGAAGGAGAGTAAGATTGATTGTCAGATGTCTTATCTGCAGGAGTGGAATGCTCTCCCATTCAATGTGGACTCTCGCTGATCAGTCCCTGTGACAATTTGGAGGAACCTCACCCACCTGCAAGAAGAAGAAGAATTGGTTTTATATGCCAATGGAGAGCCAGCGAGGTACAGTGGTTAAGCACGGTGGTTTGGAGCCATGGACTCTGATCGAGAGAACCAGGTTTGATTCCCTACTCCTCCACATGAGTGGCGGAGGCTAATCTGGAGAAGTAGATTTGTTTCCCCACTCTTCCACATGAAGCCTGCTGGGTGACCTTGGGCTAGTCACACTCTCTCAGCCTCACCTACCTCACAGGGTGTCTGTTGTGGGGAGGGGAAGGTAAGGTAAGGTGATTGTAAGCCAGTTTAATTCTTCCTTAAGTGGTAGAGAAAGTTGGCATATAAAAACCAACTCTTCTTCTTCTACCTTTTAAGGAGAATCAAACTGGCTTACAATCGCCTTCTCTTCCTCTCCCCACAACAGACACCCGGTTAGGTAAGTGGGGCTGAGAGAGTTCAGAGAGAACTGTGACTAGCCCAAGGTCACCCAGCAGTTGTCATGTGCAGGAGGGGGGAAACCGACCTGGTTCACCAGATTAGAGTCCACCGCTCTTAACCACTCCCCCACATTCCTCAGTCCATTCCCCAAAACCTAATTCCCTGTTGTGGAAAGTGAATAAAGAGATCCCACTAGCTGAGTGGTTTTATTGCAAAGGTCACCAAGCTTGCAACAGCATTCTTTAATTGCCATCCGTGCCTAATGACATTCCTATTCCTTAGAGCGACTTGCATTCCACGAAGGTCCCGCACGCTCAGCCTCTCTCGCAGTAGAATACTAAGCAGTAGATATATTTTTAATGCTGATTTAATTAATTCTAGTGTGAAGGTGCTAATTTATTCAGGACTACTAGTTGCCAATTATATACTGGATGTGCAACGGAAGATATTTTGTAATCTAGGGTTGATCTAATTTAATGTGGTGTATTAATATTGATTTTTCCCTTGTCTTTACTTCTCCCTCTCTTTGCAAGCGATGTCCTTGGAATAATTAACGAATGCTTTCCAAACATCTCCGCTGTTCATAAACACTGATATACTGGAGTCACATAGATTGGCAGCGGTTTGAAATCTATAGGCAAAATCAACCCACTTCCTCCCTCCCGAGCCCTTGCGACAAACAGGACAAGGGGCCTTTCTGTTCTTGACTCCTATATGAGGTTTCTTCCTGTTTCCCTTCAGTAGGGTTGCCAGCTCCAGGCTGGGTAATATCTGCAGACTTCGGGGTTAGAGCCTGAGGAGGGCGGTGTTTTGGGAGAGGAGTAGGGCTGCCAACCTCCAAGTACTAGCTGGAGATCTCCTGCTATTACAACTGATCTCCAGCCGATAGAGATCAGTTCACCTGGAGAAAATGGAAGCTTTGGCAATTGGATTCTATGGTAGAATCATAGAATCATAGAGTTGGAAGGGACCACCAAGGTCATCTAGTCCAACCCCCTGCCCAATGCAGGAAATTAACAACTACCTCCCCCCCACATCCCCAGTGAAGCCAACCCTCCCCCCACCATGCAGGATCCCACAATCAAAGCACTCCCGACAGATGGCCATCCAGCCTCTGCTTAAAGACCTCCAAAGACTGGGACTCCACCACCCTCCGAGGCAGTGCATTCCACCATCGAACAGCCTTCACCGTCAGGACGTTCTTCCTAATGTTTAGGTGGAATCGCTTTTCTATTAGTTGAAGTCCCTCCCCTCCCCAAACCCTGCCCTCCTCAGGCTCTGCCTCAAGAACCTCCCACCGGTGGCGACGTGGGACCTGGCAACCCTACATTCCTTTCATCTACCAGAGGTCTTTTATGCATGGCTTTTTCTCTCACAGTCACCCCTCCGACCACTTTGGGTCTTTGGATTATGCATGCCATTTCCGACTGTCAGAGGTCACCTCTCTCTCCCCCGGCGTTTCCCCTCATTTTGCCCACGTTTTCAAATTTGAGATAAAACAGGTCCTTGAAAACACAGGCAAAATGCGGGGAAACACAGGGGGAAAGCAAGGTGACCTCTGACAGTTGGAAACAGCATGCATAATCCAAACAAAGACCTGAAGTCATCAGAGGGGTGATCGCAAGGGAAACAGCCATGCTTAAAAGGATTTCAGTAGGGTTGCCAGATTAGGGTTGGGAAATATCTGGAGATTTTGGGGGTGGAGCCTGAGCAGGGCGGGGTTTGGGGAGGGGAGGGACTTCAATGCCATAGAGTCCAATTGCCAAAGCGGCCACTTTCTCCTAGTGAACTGATCTCTGTTGCCTGGAGATCCGTTGTAATAACAGGAGATCTCCAGCCACCACCTGGAGGTTGGCAACCATCGATTTCAGCCTTCTTACCATCAACAGCCCCTTTCTATGTGTGCCAATTCATTCTTCTGGGCCTGCCCCAGAATACCTGCTTGGTCGAGATGTTGCTCTGCCAGAACATTTGAAGTTCATCCAAGAACTCACATAACATCCATAGAAGCATCTGTAATGGCAAATCGCCTGTCCTTGAGGCAGCTTATTCACCACAGCCAATCTTCTCCTCGAGGAAATGTGGATACTTTCCTGAGGAATCCCAGTAGCTCAGTATGAAAATCATGGAACTTTAAGAAGAAAAAGATTTACTAGCACAATATTTGCAATAATGGCCATTTGTCTGAGGCTAATAATCTATGCAGCCAAGAACCTCCACCACTGACAGGAAGAGAACTTGACATTCCAAGCTATAAACAAATCATAGGCTTTACTTTTGTGTAGAGTTCCTGCCCCTTTGTCTCTATAGGTGACAGTTTGTTGCAGTGGTGGCTGAGCCGTTGGGACAATTTGTGTTGCCTTGTGCCAAAATGCTGGATTAGATGGGGTTTGGTGCCCTTGTGATTTTATAGTAATGTGAATGCCTAGCTCAGTGGTAGGAGACAAGTAAGACTTATGTAGATCCACCTTGTGATGTCTCCCCTTTAAAAATGTATGATTTTTTATTATACTTTTTTTCAGTTGTTCCTGGATTGATGGAAATTGACTTGGTCTGCAATGTTAATGAAATTGAATTAAAAAGAAGAAGAAGAAGAAGAAGAGTTGGTTTTTATATGCTGACTTTTTCTACCACTTAAGGGAGACTCAAACCGGCTTACAATCACCTCCCCTTCCCCTCCCCACAACAGACACCTTGTGAGGTAGGTGGGGCTGAGAGAGCTCTAACAGAGCCGTGGCTTGCCCAGGGTCACCCAGCTGGTTTCGTGTGGAGGAGTGGGGAGACAAACCCAGTTCACCAAATTAGCCTCCGCTGCTCATGTGGAGGAGTGGAGGAATCAAACCCGGTTCTCCAGATCACCGCTCCAAACCACCGCTCTTAACCACTACACCACCCTGGCTTTACCATCTCATCTCAGGAGAAAGGATTTCTCACCATATCCAAATGCTTACGGAGGTATGGCATATTTTAGACGGAGCAATCCAGATGGCGGAAATAATGAGCCAACCTTTGTGCTGAAGGGGAAGTCAATGGCTCCCCAGGGTGGCTAACCAACGCGACCTTCCTGACACCAATTAGGGTGATCCATCAGACCCAGCGTGTCAGTCAGAATCTACTCACCAAACGAACACAAGAAGAAACCATTTTTTGGCCTGCCTGAATGAGTACAGTAATTTAACATCCCCTCCTCAAGAAATGGGGCAGATTTTGGTGGGCTGGGTATCGCCCTTGTACAATTAAAAAAAAAAACACACGCAATGGTTATAGTATATCATTGTATACCATCCTGTAGTATAGTTCTACAGCTCTATCAACGTATTTGAAGCCTGGTGACCCAGGCAAAAAAAGACACATGCCACCCACAAAGAACTTTTGATCCAATTTAGATAATGGGGTAAACAACAGAGGGAGGGGAAGGACGCGACCAGGGAGAGATGGATCTAGGCCTGTAGGAAACAAAGATTTGTCTGAAGTGGGTGTGTGATTCGTTTGGATGCACCACTGAAAAGCAATTAGTGGTTTTTAATGATACAATAAATTTGCAAGGTTTTTTTCCTGGTCAATTTTGCCTTTGTCCCTGTGCAGTATTACAACACATTTTTATCTCTCTGGTACTAGAGTTGTTGTTGTTGGAGTTAAATATTTTCTCTTTGGTTGCGTGGCATCCTTCCTGACTCCGACAGTTCAAAATTGGGGAACCAAATTAAATAGCGGGGAATATGCTTTATAGATTGATGCGAGAACCATTTAAGATTAATTCTCCCATACTGTTCTAAAACATTAGGTGCCTCTAACTGTTGGAACCTGGTTAAGAGTGGGGGACTCTAATCTAGTGAACTAGGGGCGAAAACGCATGGTCGCTTTATCCTCCTTTAATCCCAGTTTTAGTCAGGATCGAACCCACATTAGGTGAAACGCATGCATTCGATCCTGGCTGAATCCTGGCTGAAACTGGGATTAAAGGAGGATAAAGTGACCATGCGTTTTCGCCCCAAGTTTGATTCTCCATTCTTCCACCTGAAGCCTGCTGGGTGACCTTGGGCCAGTCTCAGTTCTCTCAGAACTCTCTCGGCCCATGTGGATACGCAATGGCAAACCACCCTCAAACATCCTTTGCCTTGAAAACCCTACGGGGTCACCATAAGTCAGCTGTGACTTGACGGCACATGCACACCCACAAACACAACCTGTTCATTGGTATAAATTAAGATTAATTTAAGGAACACTGCTGAATCTGACCAACTGTTTATCAAGTCCCATGTTCTGTTTAAATGGCTACCCAGATGCTTCGGGCAAGTTTACAAGCAGAGCATGAAAGCAACAGTTCTGCCATGTTGATCGAAGGTATATTATAGAGCCTCTGAATGTGGTTCAATTAAGCTACCAGTGTTTTGATGCTATACCCATAAACCTTCTTAAACCCAAATAGCCTTTTCCAATATATTTACTGCTCGGATGCAGTTCAATAATATCTCACCTAGGCCTCCCGTTTACCCACCCAGGGTGTGGATTTACCTGCCTTGAGCCCCGATTTCCTGCCCCATAGGAACTGACAAATGCGAAGAAAACATGGCCTCTGCATAGTGATGCTCTAGGAAATTCCCCTGGGTTGTTGTAAAGACTATAGAGGCTAGGGGAAGCGGACTAGATGATCATCCATAAATATCACATCTTCTGCAAATTCCTCCCTCTTCAGGCACCCCCCCCCCTCCCAAAGTCTCCCGACATTTGCTAAGGAAGTGCTGGAACCCTAATTTTCACCGGTGGTGAAGAGGGACCTGGCAACCTTATTCCACAGGTCCCCTCACTCTGCATATGTCACTGGAGAGATCAGAAAAATATCCCCATCAAATAACAACCACATTTCAGGGCCAGATCTTGGGGGGGGGGGTCTGGCAGGGGCACTTGCCCCAGTCTCAACGAGAGGGAGGGCACCCACGTGGGCATGGGGAGCACAGGCATGGGAACAAGTGCTGTGCCACGGCATGGGTGCAGCTGCCTGCCCGCAGCCTGTCTAGTGGGCACACCGCCCACCTGCCCTTAGTTTGTACTGGCCACTGCTCTCCCTCTGTTTCTTTCTGTGGGGATGGCCACCGTGCCCCCCCCTCTTGGCGTGTCTCTCTGCCCCTGGGGCCAGCAATGCCCTGCTCCAGCGCGCACAGCACAATCCCTCCCCCCCCCCCCGCGCCCTGGGCACTCCTTCCCCCAGCTCCGTGCCTGCCACATTACATAGGTAAGAACCTACCTCATCGTTGCTTAACATCTCCATTTTTTTTAAAAAAAGAAACCTCTTTCTCTTCAACGTTTCATAACCTTCATTTAATAAGAACTGCACATTTCTTGATATTGGAAAAATGTCAGTGGTCGGTTTAGCTACACAGGTGCTGTTTTCATGCGTCACGCAATTTAAAAAAAGCTTTGCATTTCATTAGCTCAGCTTCAAAAGGGATAGATGGTTTCATTGGACACTCCTGCATCGTTGTTTCAATACGTGCCACAGTATCGATCTATTTCTTACCTAGCACCAATGGCTAACGGACAGGAAAATGTCAGAACTGTCTAATTTAAAAGCATCAGATCACTTGTACGGCTGGCGGACACCTTCAGGTTTCAACTTGAGTGTAGAGTCCACACTTGAACAGTTCTTTGAAGTTCACAGGTGGGAATTTGCCCCAAGTCAATTATACAGTGCTACTATTTTAAAAAAAGGAAAATAGGATGAACTTTCATGCTTTCTAAAGCTCTTTGAATATTTTTTATTATCCCAGAAATGCCACGGAAAAACAATTTCATTGTTGACTCTCATTTCCCATGAGGGACTAATTACTTATCTGCCTAATTCATTTGACACGAGAGGTCAGAAGGAAGCGTGAAAAAAGTAAACCAAATGTTTGTCAAGCGTTGGATAACCTTGACCAGGCTAATCAAACAGAAACCGTTGTATCAAACTGTACCAATGAGGGATTAGAGAATATTGTGCCATTCTCTTTGGCAAGGTTTCCTGCTCACTGGATTTTGGAAGGGAAAACCCATAGATGGATGTGAAGACTGATGCCCACCACATGGTAATTTGCAATGTGTGTGTTAGGTGCCATCAAGTTGCCTCCGACTCATGGCGACTCTATGAATCAATGTCCTCCAAAATGTCCTATCTTTGACTGCTAACCCTGGTTAGCACTGCGCGGAAGAAGTCACTGGTAAACCACTTCTGACCAAACTTTAGCTTGAAAACCCTATGATGAGACAATTTGCAATAGCATGCATATAACCACTTGAGAAGAGCCCTGCTAGATCAGGCCAGTCATTCATCAGGTTCAACATC
Source organism: Euleptes europaea (assembly GCF_029931775.1). Taxonomy (NCBI): domain Eukaryota; kingdom Metazoa; phylum Chordata; class Lepidosauria; order Squamata; family Sphaerodactylidae; genus Euleptes; species Euleptes europaea. The sequence continues at coordinate 108,524,516 of NC_079314.1, forward strand.
CTGTTCCAGACAGTGACCAACCAGTTGCCCTAGAGTGCCAACAAACAGGGCACAGAGGCCGAGGCCTTGCTATTGCCTCCTAGCACTAGTATTCAGAGGTCTACTGCCTCTGGACCATGGAGGTTTCCTTTCATCATCTTGACTGGTAGCCATTGATGTACCTATGTGGAGCCAGCATGGTGTAGTGGTTAACAGCTGTGGTCTCCAATCTGGAGAAACTGGTTTGATTTCCCACTCCTCCACATGAGCAGCTGACTCTAATCTAGTGAACCTGGTTGGTTTCCCCACTACTACACATAAAGCCTGCTGGGTGACCTAGGGCTAGTCACAGCTCTCCCCAAATTCTCTCAGCCCACCTACCTCACAAGGTGTCTGTTGTGGGGAAGGGAAGGTGATTGTAATCCTGCTTGATTCTCCTAAAAGGAAGAGAATTTGGCATATAAAAACCAACTCTTCTTCTTCTTCTTCATCATCATCATCATCATCATCTTCTTCTTCAACTTCTTCTTCTCTCCCTCACCCATCCTGTGTACTTCTGTTTTAAAGTCATCTGTGTTCATGGCTATCATTACACCCACCAGCAACAAATTCCACAATTAAATTACTAATTGAAGGAAGAATTACTTTTGTTTTTTTCTGTCCTGAATCTGTTGTTCACCAAGTTAATTGGGTGCCCCTAAATTCTAGCATGGTGAGCGAGGGAGAAAAAAAAATCCACATTCTCCACTCCAAGCATAGTTTTATGAATCTTTATCACATACCCCCTTCGTTGCCCTTTTTCTAAACTGCAAACACTCAGACTCTTTACCTTTTCCTCATAGGAAACCCGCTGTAACCCCTTAATCATATTAGTTGATATCTTCTGCACTTTCTCCAGCTCTGTAAAATCCTTTTTGAGATACAGTGACCAGAACTGCCCAGAGTATTCCAAATGAGGCCACACCATAAATATATACAGGGTCAGTACAATACTGGGGAATTTATTTTCAGCCCCTTTCATAATAACCTTAGGTACAGTATGCCTTTTCCAGACTTGGCAAGTTGGCCATTTGTATTGCCTTGCCAAGCGGTAAAGAGAATCTTATCATGCCCCCCCATTTGCTTTGCATTTTAGATCATGTGATTGGTAAGATGGTTCTTCACCAATTGACCAGCATACCAAGTGGCCAGATGTGTTCAGAGGCCAATCCTAAGCAGGTCTACCCAGAATTCTACTCAAGGCTACTCAGTCGAGATCACAACCTGGAAAGTGTTCTCAGGTCTTCACTGTCAGTGGCAAGTTGAGAGACAGTGGGGTGTAGTGGTTAAGAGCGGCGGACTCTAATCTGGAGAACTGGGTTTGATTCCCCACACCTCCACATGAGCAGTGGACTCTGATCTGGTGAACCAGATTTGTTTCCCCACTCCTGCACATGAAGCCTGCTTGGTGACCTTGGGCCAGTCTCAGTTCTCTCCGAACTCTCTCAGCCCCACCTACCTCACAAGGTGTCTGTTGTGGGGAGAGGAAGGGGATGTGATTGCAAGCCACGTTGAGACTCCTTAAGGTAGAGAAAAGTGGGGTATCAAAACAAAACAAAAAGTTACTACTAGGCAAGTGGTCATTGTCTTCAGCCTGAGAAGCTTGTCTTGTCTCAGTTATAATGCAGAGCTTTGCAGTTTGGGCTAGGACTGGAAAGCCCACCGTTCATACCCCCAAGCAGCCCAGGAGTCCACACTCCCCCAGCCTAATCTACCTAACAGGATTGCTGTGAAGAGGAAACAGAGGAGAACTTTGATTGACGTCTGTAGAGGAAGGAAAGGATAAAAACGTAATAGAGAGACAGATATTACCTTGAACTCGGCAATTGGAAGGCAAGTACGAAATGTCAATAAGAGTGGTGATTTCATATGCCACACAACCTTCACAGCCGTATTTGATTCTGTGAAGTATCTGCTACACAGGGTGAAAAAAAGTCTTGAAAGACTTCTGCAAAACCTTTCATCGACCACACGCAGACACGACTTAGAGCCGTACAAATTGAAAGCGATAAGCGATAAAGAGGGATCATGCGGCAATCCTGAAAGGTGGGCAAGGGGTCAACGCCTCACAAGAGGAGAAAACTACCTTCTCTACTTGCCCACTTCTTGCAAATCGAGGCCAGAGAACGTGATGGGATTCTCACTGACTGAGTTCTTCAAGGGCCAAGTATTTAAACATCTCCACCTCTTCACTTCTCGCCATGGGAGGATTGGGATGGGAGGCCAAGGGGACAACTGGTAAAGGAAGCTGGGTAAGAGAACCAGCATGGTGTAGTGGTTAAGAGCAGTAGTTTGGAGCGGTGGACTTGGATCTGGAGAACTGGGTTTGATTCCCCGAATCCCCACTCCTCCAAATGAGCGGCGGAGGCTAATCTGGTGAACTGGATTTGTTTCCCCATTCCTACACATGAAGCCAGCTGGGTGACCTTGGGCTAGCCACACTTCTCTTTGAACTCTCTCAGCCCCACCTACCTTACAGGGTGTCTGTTGTGGGGAGAGGGAGGGAAGGTGATTGTAAGCCAGTCTGATTCTTCCTTAAGTGGTAGAGAAAGTGGGCACATAAAACCAACTCTCTTCTTTCTTCTTCCTTCTCCTTCTCCCGGGGCAAGGTGTTGACTGGTTGTTTGAATGCTCAGATATGTGGCAGGATTGCTGTCCCGCCTCAGAGAAAAAATGGGACTGACCAGGAAGTAGAGTGCTACAAGCTTGTCACATTTGAGCAAACACAAAAATAGCCCACCATGCTAGGAAAGTCACACACTTGGTTGCTATACCAACCTACCCTTTGCATTCCCTGTCATTATCTCTTTTCACAGCAGACTTATAGTTGAGTATTTATCACAGAGCCAAGAAAGGAGTCCAATTACAGACAAGGATGGGATTTCTACATACTTGGGTAGGGTTGCCAGCTCTGGGCTGGGAAATACCTGGAGGTTTGGGTGATGGTGTTGCGGCATGCTGACAGCCTTAGGCTACCCTGGTACACCAGGTAAGGTGTTCAGGACTGGAGCAAGTGTGCAGGGATGGAACACTGCTGCATAGCCAGAGACAGAAGGGGGTCTCCTGCCATCCATCTTGTTTGTGCCATGCTACAGAAGCCAACTGGGCAAGTTCAGGCTTGTTTACCTGTTTCCCCTTGGAAGAACATCTGGTATTCCTTGGAGACAAAGGGACAAAAGACAGACCTCTTCCGCATTTCTTTAGTTCTCCTGCAGCAGGTAAGGCACACCTCTGCTAAACCTCATCAGCAACAGAACTCCACTCAGAGACTCAGGATGGACACAAAGAATCTAATCAAGTTGCTAGCCAAGCCCTCGGACTCACCCTGGCAGATAGTTTCCCAGACCTCGCCTTCATCTCCAACTGTATAGCCAGTGCTCAGGGGTACTTAGCCGAGAGTACCCAGGTATTTTTTCTGATCTACCTCATCTCCCGTTCCATTTTCCTTCTTACTCCGAATCCAATCTGGAGCAATGAAACCTTTTGTCCACTGGCAATGACAAGCCATTTCCAGCCATTGCCAGGCGCCGTAAGACCAAGGCTCCAACTCCTCTTCGGAGTGTAACGATATCCCTATTCGCCATGGCAAGTTGCTAGCATTTTTCCTGGATCCAAAACATGAGCCACGTAAGTACAGTCTTCCTTTCCTTGCAAGTAGCATTGGTCATTACTTATCTCCTTGCAGTTGTCTCTTTCTGGACCTTGCTCCCTGGAACGATAGATATATTCCCCCCTGGGAACCTTCAATCCTTGTGTCCACCCCCTCATACCTTTGCTTTCTTAGTTCTTGGTATGAATGTGTTAGCAAATTTGACTATTTTAAATAAAACCCTTAAAATTCACAAAAAGGCTCTTTATTGGAACCTTTTCCACTGGTGCACTCATCCACGTAAAATTAGGTTCAAAGATCCCCATGCCAACCTCTTGCAAAGGCCTACCAGTTTCCAGTTAATTTCCCCCAATAAAAGGAGACCCCTCTATTTGGCTTAACAATGGAGCCTGGGGAAGGTCTGGGGAGGAGAAGAACTTCAGCAGGGTATAATACCATAAGGTTCAGGCTCCAAAGCAGCCATTTTCTCAAGAGGAACTGGTCTCTATTGTCTGGAGATTAGTTTTAATAGCAGGAGATCTCCAGCCCCACACTTGTAGGGCTGCCAGGTCTTTTGCTAAACCAAGGCCTCCCAGACATAGTGTGCAACCCCCACCACAGAGGAGAAGGAGAAGAGGAGGAGGACAAAGAGGAAGAGGAGGAGGAAGAAGAGTTGGTTTTTATATGCTGACTTCCTCTACCACTTAAGCAGAATCAAACCGGCTTACAATCACCTCCCCTTCTCCTCCCCACAACAGACACCCTGTGAGGTAGGTGGGGCTGAGAGAGCTCTAAGACAGCTGTGACTAGCCCAAGGTCACCCAGCTGGCTTCATGTGTAGGAGTGGGAAAACAAATCCTGTTCACCACCTGTCGCTCATGTGGAGGAGTGGAGAATCAAACCTGGCTCTCCAGATCAGAGTCCACCGCTCCAAACCACCACTCTTAAACACTACACCATGCTGGAATGTAGACTTGCTGCAGGAGAAATGTGTATTTTTACAAAGAAAATGCTCAGAAAGTAAACATGTTTGTTAATGTAACTAAAAGAGGACAATAAAAGCAGATATCAGAATATTATCATTATATACATGCTTAATTGGGAGTGAGCCCCATTTAGCTCAGTGGGTGCACTTCTGAGTAAACATGCACAGCAGCAGACTTGATTTAGAGCAATTGCAAAGAAAATTAGCTATCCTGAATCTATAGTCATTTTAATTTTGTTTATATCCTGCTCTGTCTTGGAAAATACAAACATCACTCACGTTTATTTCTTTAATCAGTGTCTGAAAGACGCATAGCATTTGATTCCAAACTCTCTCTCTCCCTCTCTCTCTCTCTCTCACACACACACACACACATCCCTTATAGTAGAAAGTGAAGGCACACAGAGCAAGGCTGTGTTGCGGGAGGAATCTGTCATTTTTTAAAATCTCAGTCCCAGACCATTTAGGGCAGGGGTGGGGAACGTCAGGCCCGGGGGCTGTTTAAGGCCCGTGAAATCATTTGGTTGGCCCTTTGTGGGTCCTGGCAGATCTCTAGCTCAGAAGGATCTAAGACTGGCGATCCGCCCCCTCCCGCGGACGGGAATAGCCTCTATTCAAGGCTGATATGAGTTGGTTTTGCCGAGAAATTGTACCTTTTTCCCCCCTTGCAAAAGGGTCGTTAGCTATGGAGCTGCTAGGACCGCCCAAGAAACTGTGTTAACCCTTTCCCACCCGGGCTGTGGAGAAACGTATTCCCTCTGTACTACAAGAGGGCTGGAGGTGGAAGTGGTGACAATGGAGGGGTTAAAGGGGGCAGGGCCAGAATGCACGGTGGGGGTGGGGGGAGTTCTTAGCCAGTGTGTCCTCATTTCACCCCTGCAGGTGGAGGTAGCAGGAGCCGGCTGTAGAATCCGGCCCCGACCATGTGGAGCAGGAGCAACTCCGGCATGTGGCTAGATGGCTATGCCTGGCTGGTGCAACAGACCATCCTGTGCCACCAGGTGGGCAACTGCGCCACCTGTTGGATGACTGCCTGCTTGCCTGCACGGGGGGCATCTGGGGCAGTTGCCTGCTTGGGGCTTGGCCGGCTAATTTTTAAGTTGATAATTTTGAATGGCCGGCGAATGATGTTATAAATATCCAAATGGCCCTTGGGGGGGAAAAGGTTCCCCACCCCTGATTTAGGGGTTTGAAGGGAATTACCAGTACTTTGAACAGCACCTGGAAGTACACAGGAAGTCCGTGTTGTTCTTTTCAGCTTGGAGAAATGTACTTCCCTTTGAGCTGGGGCATTTTGCATCAAACGAGGCATAATGCTGCTTACACATACCCTTTGGAAGAGGAGTACCACAAGTTCATTACCATCGAAGAACATTCCGATATCTTGTCGAAGGCTTTCACGGTCAGAGTTCATTGGTTCTTGTCGGTTATCCGGGCTGTGTAACCATGGTCTTGGAATTTTCTTTCCTGACGTTTCAGTGTTACTACTCTGAAGATGCCTGCCACAGTTGCTGGCGAAACGTCAGGAAAGAAAATTCCAAGACCACGGTTACACAGCCCGGATAACCGACAAGAACCAATTCCGATATCTTGTTCAGAAGAGTACAATACATAGGGTTGCCAACCTCCTGCTATTACAACTGATCTCCAGCCGATAGAGATCAGTTCACCTGAAGAAAATGGCGGCTTTGGCAATTGGACTCTATGGCATCGAAGTCCTTCCCCTCCCCAAACCCCACCCTCCTCAGGTTCCACCCCAAAAATCTCCATGTGTTTCCCAACTCGGAGCTGGCAACCCTAACAATACATGGCATTGAAATCAACAGCAGAATCCCGCTTTATTTTAGTTGAATAGCAGCCTAAGATAGCGATAGAAATCCTCAACAGCAAACTACACCAACAGTATGAAGAAAAACACGAGGCAAACTTATTCACAAAGGTCAGAAGGTGGCTGAGAATGATAACTTTCTGAATTCTGGAGAAAGCCAGCAGACCCTGTTATGTATTTCAGTGTTTCCCCAAGCATGGTAAGAACCGCCTGAGCATCTCGGCTCAACAGGCTGTCCACTTGAGAGTTGCCAATCATTCTTCTTATGAAAGATGCAAAACCTAAAGAGCTGTCAACATCTCTGATATGGGATATAAACAATCTATCGCTGGAAGAAAATCAGACAGCAGCTTGTTACACAGAGGAAAAAGAACGAACGCTAACATAAATCTCCCAAGGTTAACTACAGGCACCATTTCAGCCAAATAGACACTGGATTGTGTTTCTTGTGCTGGTGCATCATTCAAATGAGACAAAATAGGTCATTTATTCCAATAGGAATTGAGGGTCTGATATATTCCCTCCCTGGCAAGGGTCCCTTTTAAATTCCAAGGCTCCTGCTCACCAGAGGCTGCATTTTGATTCAGCTGAGCTGAGCTGGGGACTACAGGCAGGGGTGAGTTTTAGGGCTGTTGAATTAAAAAAAATTCGGTATAGTTCGGATTCGGCTGAATTCGGCCCGTTTAGATTCGGGATATGCCGAAGTCCAAACTCCCCCGCTTTGGGTCCATGCAATTCGGCGGGAATTCAAAGTTCGGGGAAAAAATTCGGCCGAATAAAGCCATTAAAAACACAACCGCACCTTTCCGCGGCTCTGGGGGGGCATTTTGGGGGGTAGAGGTCCCAAACTTTGAGAGGAACTTCAAATGACGCTTCTTGAAAGACCCCCCAAGTTTTGTAAAGATTGGGTCGGGGGGGCTGAGATATGGGCTCCGAAAGGGGTCCCCCACACCCTTAATGCGCATCTCTGAGCAGAGCTTGCCGCCCATGCAGAAAGCTCCCAGCCCCGACAAACAGCTGATTGGTTTGCAAAGTATTGCAACACAACTGCAAGCAACACGATTGCAAAAGCAACACAACCTTGTAAGCAACACCTTTGCAACTGTACAAAGCAACACCTGACACCTGGGAGTTTGCAAACCATGGAAAGAGACAGAGGCAGCTAGCTATGCATAATGAGCAGGGGTGGAATTTCCCCTTTTGCATGGGACTCCAAATGCATTCTTTAAGTCACCATTTGAAAACAAGTTTTGAGCAAGCATCCAAATAGACCTAACCGCTCTTATGAATGAGGGAAAACCTGAAGACACACAACTGAAACCCCCCCTCAAACCAGGGAGAGAGAGACTCGAGGGGGAACACACCCCCAGGCAGAACTGGCAAAAGCCCCCTTTGGCCTCCCCCCCACCCACAGAAACTGCTCCCTCCCCCACACACACACAGACTCTGCTTTTCCCACACACACACACACACAGGAGAAAAATTATAGATTAAAGCCCCCAAAGGGGTCTTACTGTGGCTGTCTTCTGTTCCATCAGGAGGGGCTGGGGAGGACTTGTAATCCAAGACGATTCCAATTAGGCACGGGACGTTTTGCTCTGGAGATGCACAGGATCAGCTGATCCATTCATCCCAATAGGGGAAAGGGGAAAGGGAAAAGCCCATATCTCGGGACCCCCTGACCCAATGTTTACAAAACTTGGGTGTTCTCTTAAGAAGCCTTGTCTGAAGGTCCGCTCAAAGTTTGGGATCTGCACCCCCAAAAATGTGCCCCCTGCAGCCACAGAAAAAGAAAAGGGGGGAGCCGATATTTCTGCCCCCACTGAACCTATCTTTACAAAACTTGGGTGATATCTTAAGAAGGATTGTCTGAAGTTATGCTGAAAGTTTGGGGGCTGTATCCCCAAAAAAGCGCCCCCTGCAGCCACGGAAATGGAAAAGGGGTGGAGCCCATATCTCGAGACCCCCTGACCCAATGTTTACAAAACCTGGGGGGTATCTTAAGAAGGCTCATCTGAATCTCCACTGAAAGTTTGGTGTCTGTACCCCCAAAAATGCACCCCCTGCAGCCATGGAAAGAAAAAGGGGGGGAGCCCATATCTCGGGACCCCCTGACCCAATGTTTACAAAACTTGGGTGGTATCTTAAGAAGGCTTGTCTGAATCTCTGCTGAAAGTTTTGTGTCTGTACCCCAAAAAATACACCCCCTGCAGCCACAGAAAGGAGTGAATGTGCACAAGCACCCCCCCACACACACACACACACACACAAGGATTTCCCTCTCTCTCTCTCTCTCCCCGGCCGGGCCGCACATCAGCTGATTCCTCCAGTACTCAATCCTGACTGATTGGCCAGAAGAAGACCCAGCTTGGCCACCGATTGGCCGGGGGAGGAGAATGCTGCTTACTGACGGTTATGCTGCTTACTGACGGCCAAATTTGCCGGATTTATTCTTGAACTCCCAAACTCGCTGAATTCGCCCCCCCCCCCAGTTGCCCACCATTTTTGAGTTTGGTTCGTCCCGAACTAAAAACCACCGAATCAGGGGGAATTTGGCTGTTTTTCAGTTCGGGCCGAACCGAATCAACAGCCCTAGTGAGTTTAAACTTTGCCTTTTTTAAAACGCTGGGAAGCCTAACTAAACTGAGAATTTAATTGAGGTTTGCTGGGAGAGGGTTGTGATTGTTGTGCCAGGGGGGGTGATTAAGGTTGATTGCTGCCTGAAAGCTTGATTGTTCCCTTGTTAAGTTTTCTTGTTGTGATTGGAGCTTGTGTCTGAGAGGCGGGGCCTGTGTGCAATTAAATTCCAAGGCTCCTGCTCTTGTCTTGTGGCTCTTAGCCTGTGGATCGTGGTTGGGGATCTGTAGGTGAGTATAAAATCTTTTTATCTTGGCAGAGTAACTCTCTCCATCCGGTTGGAGTACCGAGCTTATTTGGTATAGGAAGAGTGCAAGAGAGTAAAGGGCAGGGTTATAACACCAAAGAATAATATAATAATTAATTAATTAAATACCAGTTATGAAGGTAGAAAGCCAGCAGGGGTCGGGGGGCTATCCAGTGTGCTGCATGGAGTGTCACATGTATGATTATCTGCCTGCTGAACAGAAGTCGTGGGTGTGCGCTCGGTGCAGGGAGCTCCTGGCTCTCAGGAAGCAAGTTCACTTCCTCGAGGCCAAGGTAGCTCAACTGGAGGAGCTGAGGCAGGCAGAGAGAGAGGTGACTAAGAACTCCGGGAATGAAATAGTCACATCCCAGTCCCAAGGTTACGGCAACCTGCCAGTCATGGATGATGGAGCCCCTGGGGAAGGAGACCATCTCACTGAGGTAGGGGAATGTGGTACCTTAGAAGGGACCTCTTCCTTGGTGGATGAACAGATATCCTCTCGTACCGAGGATATGTCTCAGAGGGGAGGGAGGCTTCTTGTAGTGGGGATTCAATCCTTAGGAATGTAGATAGCTGGGTTTCTGGTGGGTGCATGGACCGCATGGTGACTTGCCTGCCTGGTGCGAAGGTTGCAGACATTACCCGTCATATAGGTAGTCTGGTAGGTAGTGCTGGGGAGGAGCCAGTGGTTGTGGTGCATGTTGGCACCAATGGCGTTGGGAAATGTAGTCCAGAGGTCTTGGAATCCAAATTTAGGTTACTAGGCAGGAGACTAAAAGCCAGGACCTCCAAGGTAGCTTTCTCAGAAATGCTACTGTTCCACGTGCAGGACCAGCTAGGCAGGCACAGTTGGTGAGTCTCAATGCGTGGATGAGACGGTGGTGCAGGGAAGAGGGCTTTAGATTTGTAAGGAACTGGGCAACATTTTGGGCCAAGCCGGGCCTATACAAAAGGGATGGGCTCCACTTGAACCAGGATGGAACCAGACTGCTGGCGCGTAATATAAAAAAGGTGGCACAGCAGCTTTTAAATTGAACCTGGGGGGAAAGCCGACAGGAACTGAGAAGCATCCAGTTCGGGCAAACTCAGTGCACATGGACAAAGGGAAAATTGCTTCAGATTGCCCAAATGGGAATTACATGGACATGAAAGGGAATGGGGGGGAAATGATGGATAGCCACTTAAAGATGCCCAAAGGTACATGCCAGGCAAGTCGAAAGAGAGAAACACTGTGGAGGTGTTTCTATGCTAATGCTAGAAGCCTCCAAGCAAAAATGGGGGAATTAGAGTGCATGGTTTTAAGGGAAAACATATAGTGAGCATTACAGAAACCTGGTGGAGGGGAGAGAACCAGTGGGATACAGTCATCCCTGGTTACAAACTGTATAGAAATGACAGGGAAGGGTGTATTGGAGGGGGTGTTGCTATGTATATCAAGGAAGGCATAGTGTCTAATAAGCTAGAGAACATAAAAAGGGCAGACTCATCCACACAATCCTTATGGGTGATGATTCCGGGCCCCAAAGGAGATTTAGGAGGGGGACGTTCTATCGGCCCCCTGACCAAATGGCTCAGGGTGATCTTGAGATGGAGAATTAAATTAGGGAAGCATGTAAAGGTAATGAAGTAGTAATAATGAGAGACTTCAACTTCCCTCATATTGATTGGATAAATGTATGCTCCAGTCAAGCCAAAGAGATAAAATTTTTAGACATCCTAAATGACTGTTCCCTCAAACAGTTGGTCATAGACCCAACCAGAGGGAAGGCGATCCTGGATTTAATACTCTGTGGTGCTGCCAGTGATTTAGTGCGGGATGTGGATGTAGTTGAGCCAGTTGGCAATAGTGATCACAATGGCATCAAATTTAATTTATATGTAAGTGGGAAAGTGACTGGGAAATATCACACAATTACCTTTGACTTTAAAAGAGGGAACTTCTCCAAAATGAGAAAACTGGTAAAGAGGAAGTTGAAAGGAACAGTTAGGAGGGTTAAATCTCTTGAAAAGGATTGGGGGTTACTCAAGCATATTACTAGAGGCTCAGCTAGCTTGTATACCGCAGGTCAGGAAAGGTAGTAATAAGTCCAAGAGGTCACCACCATGGCTAACGGGTAAGGTGAAAGAAGCAATTAAGGAAAAATGTCTTCCTTCAGAGACTGGAAAGTTTGCCCAAACGAGGCGAACAGAAGCAAACACAAACTTGCACAAAGGAAATGCAAGCAGATAATTAGAGATGCAAAAAAAGATTTTGAGGGGCATATTGCTAAACACATCAAAACAAACAATAAGAAATTCTTTAAGTATATTAGGAGTAGGAAACCAGCTAGGGAAGCGGTTGGACCATTGGATGACAATTGGATAACAATGGGAGTAAAGGAACTCTAAGGGAGGATACAGCGATTGCTGAAAAACTAAATGAATTCTTCTCATCTGTCTTCACTGTTGAAGATACAGGGCAGATTCCTTCTCCTGAACAGAGATTTTGGAGAGGGGAAAATGAGTAAAATAGTGGTAACAAGGCAGGAAGTCCTAGAGCGTCTAGAAAAACTGCAAACTAACAAGTCACAGGGACCAGACGGTATTCATCCTAGAGTTCAAGAACTCAAATGGGAAATTGCTGAACTTCTAACAAAGATATGTAATATGTCCCTTCGATCTGTACCAGAGGACTGGAGAATGGCCAATGTAACACCCATTTATAAAAAAGTTTCCAGGGGGGACCCAGGAAATTACAGGGTAGTTAGCTTAACATCTTTTCCGGGTAAATTAGCGGAAAGCATTATTAAAGATTGAGTTGTCAAGCATATAGAACGGCAAAGTCTGCTGGGCAAAACCCAACATGGCTTCTGTAAGGATAGGTCCTGTCTCACTAACCTATTAGAGTTTTTTGAAAGTGTCAATAAGCATGTGGACAGGAATGAGCCTGTGGATATTGTGTATTTGGATTTCCAAAAAGCTTTTGACAAAGTCCCCCACCAAAGACTGCTAAGCAAACTTCATAGTCCCAGGATAAGAGGACAAGTCCTCTTATGGATTGAGAGCTGGCTAAAAAATAGGAAGCAGAGAGTAGGAATCAATGGTCAGTTCTCCTAATGGTGGGGTGTGAGGAGTGGGGTGCCTCAGGGATCTGTGTTGGGACCGGTGCTTTTCAACCTGTTCATCAATGACCTGGAGTTGGGGTTAAACAGTAAAGTAGCCAAGTTTGCAGATGACACCAAATTATTTAGGGTGGTTAAAACAAAACCGGACTGTTAAGAGCTCCAGAAGGATCTCTGCATACTGGAAGAATGGGCATTAAAATGGCAAATGAAATTCAATGTGAGTAAGTGTAAAGTGATGCATATTGGGACCAAAAATCCCAACTTCACTTATACACTGATGGGATCTGTGCTGGCAGCGACAGACCAAGAAAGGATCTTGGGGTAGTAGTGGATAGCTCAATGAAGATGTCAACCCAGTGTGCTGCTGCTGTAAAAAAGGCAAATTCCATGCTGGCCATAATTAGACGAGGAATAGAGAATAAAACTGCTGATATCATACTGCCCTTGTACAAATCTATGGTGAGACCACACTAGGAATACTGTGTACAGTTCTGGTCACCACACCTAAAAAAGGATAATTATAGAGCTTGAGAAGGTGCAGAAAAGAGCAACCAAAATGATTAGGGGACTAGACCAACTGTCCTATGAGGAGCGGTTAAGACATTTAGGGCTGTTTAGCTTGGAAAGAAGGCGACTTAGGGGAGACATGATAGAGGTCTATAAAATTATGCATGGTTTGGAGAGAGTGGACAGGGAGAAGTTTTTCTACCTCTCCCATAATACTAGAACGCGGGGTCATCTGCTAAAGCTGGAGGGTGAGAGATTCAAAACAGATAAAAGGAAGTATTTTTTCACACAACACATAGTTAAATTGTGGCTATTAGTTAGAATGGATACTAGTCATGCTGCATACCTATTCTCTCTAGTATCAGAGGAGCATGCCTATTATTTTGGGTGTGGTGGAACACAGGCAGGATGGTGCTGCTGCACTCATCTTGTTAGTGGCTTCCTGGAGGCACCTGGTTGGCCACTGTGTGAACAGACTGCTGGACTTGATGGGCCTTGGTCTGATCCAGCAGGGCCTTTCTTACATTCTTATGTTCCCTTTCAGGCCATTACGGAGCCCTTCCTTGTTCGGCTGTTGGCCCTTTGACAATTGCATCCTGTATTGTATGTGCTCCCATACCACAGACAAGTATATTGAATTGGGGCCCCAATAAGAACATAAGAAAGGCCATGCTGGATCAGACCAAGGCCCATCAAGTCCAGTATTCTGTTCACACAGTGGTCACACAGGTGCCTCTAGGAAGCCCACAAGCAAGATGACTGCAGCAGCACTATCCTGCCTGTGTTCCACAGCACCTGATATAATAGGCATGCTGCTCTGGTCCTAGAGAGAATAGGTATGCATCATGACTAGTATCCATTTTGACTAGTAGCCATGGATAGCCCCATCCTCTATAAGAACATAAACAAAGCCATGCTGGATCAGACCAAGGCCCATCAGGTCCAGCAGTCTGTTCACACAGTGGCCAGCCAGGTGCCTCTAGGAAGCCCACAAACAAGATAACTGCAGAAGCATTGTCCTGCCTGTGTTCCCAAGCACCTCATATAATGGCATGCTCCTCTGATCCTGGAGAGAATAGGTATGCACCATAACTAGTATTCATTTTGAGTAGAAGCCATGGATAGCCCTACCCTCCATGAACAGGTCCAGTCCCCTCTTAAAACCTTCCAAGTTGGCGGCCATCACCACATACTGGGGCAAGGAGTTCCACAATTTAACTATGTGTTGTGTGAAGAAATACTTCCTTTTATCTGTTTTGAATCTGTCATGCTCCAGCTTCAGCAGATGACCCCGCGTTCTGGTATTATAAGAGGGAGAAAAGCTTTTCCCTGTCCACTCTCTCCACACCATGCATTGATTTGGAATTAATCAGGTAATGAGTACGGGCAAAGTGTGCTGCATTCTGATCATATGTTCAGACAGAGAAGGCATGGGCACATGGAGATGCCTTATGCTGAATCAGGCGACTGGTTTTACAAGGTCAGTATTGTCTACTCTGACTGGCAGTGGCCTGCCAGACTCTCAGGTAAGGTTCCCTACTGTCTGTCTCCAAAAAGCTGGAGATACCGGGGATTGAACTTGGGACCTTCTGCATGCAAACGGATGTTCTACCACTGAGCCACAGCCCCTCTCACTGCTTCCCGGTGGGATCTGTGGATCGATGTCACAGTATGGCCTTTTGGGCCAACTAGGTCAAAAGGATACATCCAGGGGACAAAAACAAACACACAACATGCCATCGCCTGTTTTTAAGACAAAGCAGGATACGAATGTATCAATAGATGTGTTAGTCTTGTGGTATAGTGGTTAAGAGCGGTGGTTTGGAGTGGTGGAGTCTGATCCGGAGAACCGGGTCTGAATCCCCACTCTTCCATGTGAGCAGCGGAGGCTAGTCTGGTGAACTAAGCATGGAAGGGAGACCTCTAAGGAAGGCTTTGCAGAGGAAGGCAATGATAAACCACCTCTGCTTAATCACTTGCCTTGAAAACCCTACCAGGGGTCGCTCTAAGTCGGCTGCAACTTGGCTTCACTTTACACAGACACAAAGGTATATAGAATTACCATTGTCGGGGCTTCGGAACAATTTATCTAAACCTGTAGCAAATGGTGGGGCCAGCAGACTTCCTTTCTCTTTATATTTTTTTTGGGGGGGGTGCATATGAAATGGCTTTGTCCCTGCAATGTGACCGAGTACACGACTCACAAGAGTCCCATTAAAATCCTTTATTGTTTCACACTTCAAGGTTTAATCCATTCTGTTGATTGATATGTTGTTCCCGAATGGATTCCCCCATGTCGTTCAGAACTGCATGACATTCAAACGATACAGCATCGGACCTAGATAGGGAGAGCCAGCGTGGTGTAATGGTTAAGAGTAGTGGTTTGGAGCCGTGGACTCTGATCTGGAGTAGCAGGTTTGATTCCACACTCTTCCACATGAGCGGCAGAGGCTAATCTTGTGAAGTGGATTTGTTTTCCCACTCCTCCACATGAAGCCAGTTGGGAGATCTTGGGCTAGTCACACTCTCTCAGCCCCACCTACCTCACAGGGTGTCTGTTGTGGGGAGGGGAAGGTGTTTGTAAGCCGGTTTGATTCTTCCTTAAGTGGTAGAGAAAGTTGGCATATAAAAACCAACTCTTCTCCTTTTCCTCCTCACTTTCCAGGGGCAGAATGGAACTTTACTGCCCACCCACCCCCCACTGATCTCCACAAAATGATGTTCTCAGGAGATAGGGGACCCTGAGGGATGGCATGGGGGTGGGGGGTCTGCGGTTGGAAGGGGGAAATCAGCAGAAATTACTAGCTGAATCTGGGTCCAACCCAGAAGGTATAAAAGACATCAATTCTTTTTTATACACCCTGAACCACCCTCCCCAAACACAAAATCAACAGCATGGCCACGATCCAAAGCTCTATAAAGCTCTGATAGGGACACAGAATTTTGCATGAGCACGCTCTTCCTTGTTTTCTTCAATGTTAGGGAATGTGCCATCTGCGCACCACATTTGCACATGAACATTGCCCTGCCAATTTCCCTTCAAGGCCTTTATTCCAATTTCCCTATACGGCCTTCACTCCTTCCAGCAACTTGGGTTCCGCCACCACAATACAATGCCACCATCTTGGAGATTCTGCTGCCATCATGCACACTCAAAGCTCTGAAAAGGGCTCCTATGCATGGCCAAGAGTGGCAGTAGCCTATAGATGACGTTTGGATGGTGGAAGTCACAAGAATAAGACTGCAACAAAGAGGAAAGCAGGAGTCAGGGAGCGATACCAAAGCTCTTTTGAAAATAAATTTCAAAAGCTGAGATCTGAGAATCCCCAGAATCCTATTTCAGGCTGCATATATGAGCTAGTTCATACATAATGCAATCAAAAGACATTTGGCAGGGAGGCGTGGCCGGTCTCAGGGCTCCAATGAGTGTAAGTGAATTGTACGCATGTTTGCAAACACACAATCACCTCCGCTAGCCGTGCACATTTTACTCTTTCCAAGCATAAGCTTAAAACATCGCTGGCAGCTTCTAAAAAGCGCTACTATCTGAACTGGCTCTGAGAGAAACCATATGAGGGGTCTGGAGACCAAGTCCTATGAGGAAAGGTTGAAGGAGCTGGGTATGTTTAGCCTAAAGAGGAGAAGACTGAGAGGGGACACGATAACAATCTTCAAGTACTTGAAGGGCTGTCATATAGAGGATGGCGCAGAGTTGTTTTCTGTTGCCCCAGAAGGTTGGACCAGAAATAACGGGTTGAAATTAAATCAAAAGGGTTTCCGACTAGACATTAGGAAGAATTTCCTAACAGTTAGAGCAGTTCCTCAGTAGAACAGACTTCCTTGAGAGGTGGTAAGTGATCCTTCCCTAGAGGTTTTAAGCAAAGGCTAGATGGCCGTCTGTCATCAATGCTGATTCTATGACCTTAGGCAGCTCATGAGAGGGAGGGCATCTTGGCCATCATCTGGACATGGAGTGGGGGGTCACTGGGGGTGTGTGGGGGAGGTAGTTGTGAATTTCCTGCATTGTGCAGGGGGTTGGATTAGATGACCCCAGTGGTACCTTCCAACTCTGATTCTATATGCTACAACTGACTGGCCAGGGCTTTCAGCTCTTCTCTCCATCATCATAGGGACCAGCTATTTGAGACAGAAAGGCAGGCTTCTTAGAAGTCTATTAAATAGTTTGGACTATGCATTGGAAGGGAGCCCAGTTTCACAAACAAGCATGCAGACGTGTGAAATAAATCCCTTTCTTCATTTACAGTCTTTCCAAAGAGAGTGGGGTTTTTTTTTTTTTTTTGGATCGCCCTATAAAACCTCGTTTCCATAGCGAAGATCCATTACAAGTTTATCCCTCCAAACCATTTATCACACGGCAAACCTGCAGCCCTTGCGATTCCGTAAGTGCGCAAATTACTTTGTGCGGTGATAGGCTCCGCTTTTAAGAGGAATAATCAGATGAAAGGGAATGCTACCAGCCTTTAAAATCGCGCCTCTTTTCTTGAAAGGTTTTTACCTGTTAACGAGGATAGCAAAGAAAAATAGGGGAGAGAAAATAGGGGTTGCTAGATTTTTCTTTTTTGCTCAGCGCTTCACTACTGCCAGTTTTACACAGACTTTCATTACTATAGCAAGAGTTGACCATCCTTGTGATGTAGGCTCTGGTCTTCTCCCACCACGACAAACGCCTCTTTGGTTTTCCCATTGTCAAACTTTGGCACTCTCTGTCTAGAGCTCTGCTGCCTAAATTGTCATCCCGCCTATTAACTCAGACTGTCCAACACCATGCATTGAATAGGACTGAGTAGAATAAGGAAGAAGAGTTAGTTTTTATATGCCGACTTTCTCGACCACTTAAGGGAGACTCAAACCGGCTTACAATCACCTTCCCTTCCCCACAACAGACACCCTGTGAGGTAGGTGGGGCTGAGGGAGCTCTAAGAGAGTTATGATCACCCAGCTGGCTTCGTGTTTAGAAGTGGGGAAACATAAGAAAGGCCCTGCTGGATCAGACCAAGGCCCAACAAGTCCAGCAGTCTGTTCACACAGGGGCCAACCAGGCGCCTCTAGGAAGCCACTAACAACGGAAACCAACCCGGTTGTCCAGATCAGACTCCACCACTCCAAACCACCACTCTTAACCACTACACCATGCTGGCTGGTGGGCAGTCTAACATAAAATGTTCATAGACCACAGCCTTCCAAATGATACTATGCAGGCATGCCTCATTTTATTGCCACTTGCAGATATGTTTTTTTTTTTTACAGTCAGCGGCCACAACATTGAGGCAGGACCCTCTATCAGCAAAAAGATTACTACTCGCTGAAGGCTCAAATGATGGTTAGCATTTTTTAGCAATAAAGTATTTTTTAATTAAGGTATGTACATTTTTTAGACATAATGCTACTGCACACTTAATAGACTACAGTATAGTGGAAACATAACCTTTACATGCATTGGGAAACCAAAAAAATGCATGTGACTTGCTTTATTGCAATACTGGCTTTATTGCAGTGGTGTCCTGTTCCAGGGCCAGAGGAGTGTGGTCAAGAGCAGTCTGAGTTCAAAGCCAAGGATCAGAAGCAGGTAAATGCAGTGCAAAAAAAATCATCAAAGTCCAGTCCAACATCCACAAAGGTTTTCCAGCAAGTAACTTACAAGTAGTACAAAGTGAAAGCACACATCGTTCCCACATCAACCTGGCTGCTAAGGTTTGGTTAAATAAGACTAAGAGGACCCAGCTGCTGCTGGTTTCTCTGACTCAGCAGTCCTTGCCCAGGGAGCTCATCATCCTCATCATTGTCAGATGGCAGGGTTCTCAGTAGTGCTTGTACTGTAATCTGTCATGTCTCCTGTGCTGGAGGAGGAGGGTTCTGCCCCTTTGGCATCGCTGTTGCTGGGCCTAGGTGAGTTCTCTGCCCTTGGTGGTTGTAGGCTTGGAGCACATGCACCTGCTCTGCCTGCAGTGGTTCCTCCCTGTCACTGGCAGCAGTTTGCAGATCTTCCACTCCTGAGGAAGCCTTAGCAGACTTTTCCCTGGCAGAAGCTTCAGCAGGCCGACCCATGACAGGTGGTCTGGAATCGAACTCACAATATCTCCGAGGTACGCCTATATATGGAACAAAGTGTCTGTCTGTTCATTCTTTGGCTATGACTGTGCACCAGTTCTTGTGTTAATGTTACCACTGGGGATACAGGAGATGCGTCAGCATGATTCAGACTGCAGGCCAGTTCCCATGTACCAGAAGTCAATACAGTGAGCCTTACTTACAAGCAGCTCGCGTAGGGTCAGGCTGCCAGTCTCACCTGTTCTGGCACCTTGTCCCACGTAGGCCATTTATGCATGGCTGTTTGCTTGTGAGAGCCAGAGTGGTGTAGTGATTAAGAGCGGTGGTTTGGAGCGCTGGACTCTGATCTGGAGAACCGGGTTTGATTCCCCACATGAGCAGCGGAGGCTAATCTGGTGAACTGGTTTGGTTTCTCCGCTCCTACACATGAAGCCAGCTGGGTGCCCTTGGGCTAGTCACAGCTCTCTCAGCCCCACCTACCTCACAAGTTGTCTGTTGTGGAGAGGGGAAGGTAAGGTGATTGTGAGCTGGTTTGAGTCTCCCTTAAGTGGTAGAGAAAGTTTGCTTATAAAAACCAACTCTTCTTCTTTTTCTACTTTTTCTTCTTCTTGTCACCCAGTCCTCTACTTCGGGGCTTTGCTTTGATTATGCTTGCATTTTCCGACTGTCAAAGGTTGCCTCACTCTCCCCACGCTTGGCTAAACATGAAGCCCGAAAACATGGGCAAAACACGTGGAAACACGCAGGGAAAGCAAAGCAACCTCTGACGGTTGGAAAATGCAAGCATAATCAATAGGGCTGTCAAAAAAAAAATTCGGTACAGTTCGGATTCGGCCGAATTTGACCCTTGTGGGTTCGGTACGTGCCGAAGTCCGAACTCCCCCACTTCGGATCCCCGGTAATTCGGGGGGATCCGGAGTTCGGGGGAAAATTCGGCCCCAGCGCGCCTTCAGAGGGATTCCCTGAAGGCGCGCGGGGGCCCTTTAAACTGATCTGAGCCTCCCAGCTGGGAGGCGCAGATCAGTTTAAAGGGCAGCCCGCCCCCCTTCAGCGGGCTCTGCTGGAGAGGCTCGGGCTGCCCTTTAAACTGATCTGAGCCTCCCAGCTGGGAGGCTCAGGTCAGTTTAAAGGGCAGCCAGCGCCTTTCAGCGGGCTCCCCTGAAGGGGGGCCGAATTTGCCGAATTTATTCGCGAACTCCCGAACTCGCTGAATTCGCCCCCCCCCGGTTGCCCGCCAGTTTTGAGTTCGGATCCGTCTGAACAGAAAATCACCGAATCAGGGGAAATTCGGTTGATTTTCAGTTCGGACCGAACCGAATTGACAGCCCTAATAATCAAAGCAAATTAGTCAACGGGGTGACCACAAGGAACCAGCCATGCACAAATGGCTGTAATCACTCTGTGTGTTTGTGTGTGTGTTAAGTGCCGTCAGTTGCTTCCGACTCATGGCGACCGTCAAAGATCTGAGTCAATGTCCTCCAAAAAGTCCTATCCTTAACAGCCTTGCTCAGGTCTTGCAAACTGAGGTCCGTGGATTCCTTTAGAAAGTCCATCCATCTCTTGTTGGGTCTTCCTCTTTTCCTGCTGCCTTCCACTTTCCCTAGCGTTAGACACACTAGATGAGGAAACAGAGGCAGAGGGTGCTTTCTGATTCTGGAAAAGGGAAAGGAGAATTTTGGCTGAACACTGACGGCGGTAGCTCGGTGGTCGAGCATCTGCTTGGCATGCAGAAGATCCCAGGTTCAATCCCCGGCATCTCCAGTTAAAGGGACTAGGCAAGTAGGTGATGTATTAGACCTCCACCTGAAACCCTGGCGAGCCGCTTCTGGTCTGAGTTGACAATACTGACTATGATGGTTTGTAGAAAAGGGCAAGAGTCCAGTAGCACCTTAAAGACTAACAAAAATATTTTCTGGTAGGGTATGAGCTTTCGTGAGCCACAGCTCACTTCTTCAGATACTGTACTGGCCTGGCTGTTTGCTTGTTTGCTCATACCCTACCAGAAAATATTTTTGTTAGTCTTTAAGGTGCTACTGGACTCTTGCCCTTTTCTACTACTGCAGACAGACTAACAGGGCTACCCACTGTGAATTATCTTTGATGGTTTGGGTGTAGTTGGATTGTTAAGGACCACAACATGAATAAATTTTGTCGAAGGCTTTCACGGTCAGAGTTCATTGGTTCTTGTAGGTTATCCCGGCTGTGTAACTGTGGTCTTGGTATTTTCTTTCCTGACGTTTCGCCAGCAGCTGTGGCAGGCATCTTCAGAGGAGTAACACTGAAGGACAGTGTCTCTCAGTGTCAAGTGTGTAGGAAGAGTAATATATAGTCAGAAAGGGGTTGGGTTTGAGCTGAATCATTGTCCTGCAAAAAGTATCAAAGGTAATGTGCTAATCATTGTCCTGTAAGTATCAAGATAATGTGCTAATAAGGGTGTGGTATGTTAATATGGAACCATTGTATCCTGAAGTGATACCACATACCACACCCTCCGCACATTATCTTGATACTTGCAGGACAATGATTAGCACATTACCTTTGATACTTTTTGCAGGACCATGACTCAGCTCAAACCCAACCCCTTTCTGACTATATATTACTCTTCCTACACACTTGACACTGAGAGACACTGTCCTTCAGTGTTACTCCTCTGAAGATGCCTGTGTCAGGCCTGCTTTCCACAGCTCTAAGCAGCCTGTCAGACTCTGACCGTTTTAGTTTCGATTCTACCAGGTGCCTCTCAAGGCCAAACTGCTAGCTGCTGCATTCCTGTTCCAGTGCTATCTCCCCTGGAAACGACTCCTCAGTGGAAGGGGGGCCCACCTTTCCCTTATAGGCCTACCCCGTGCCCCCAATTGCCATTCGTGCCAATGCACCTGTAAGCTCTGCAATACCTGTGTGTTTTCCATTAAATCAGCTCTCTTTTGGACTCTTTGTCTCTGGGTGCTGTTTGTGGGACTACCACGGGACGAGTGCTCACAGCCTGCCACAGCTGCTGGCGCAATGTCAGGAAAGAAAATACCAAGACCCGGGTCACTCAGCCCGGATGACCTACAAGAACCAATGGATAAATTTGATTGATCGATTGACTTAGTTGGACTAAGGGCTGATTCAGTATAAGGCAGCTTCATGCGTTTGTGCGTTTGACCAGGAGAGCTAGCTGGCTGGCTGGCTGGGTGGGTGGATGGGTGGGGGGAAGCAGGAGAGGGTGGGGCCACGAGTGGGCGTGGCCACGAGGGAGGGCGAGGGCCTTGTCAATTTCAGGCGGCGTGCTGCGAAGGCAAGCTCCCCATTCATTCCGCGCCAGCGAGCCCGGCGCGAAGGAGGAGGCGGCGGCGCGCCTTGTGGGCTTCCCCCTCCCCGGGAGAGGAAGGAAACCGGCAGCCGCTTAAGCCCCCCCGCTTGAAAGGGAGGGGGGCGGGAAGGAGAGGACCCCCAGCCCTTCAGGCTGCGAGAAAGGGGGGCGAGAGGGGTCTCCGGCGAGAGGCGCGGGCTGCGCTGCGGCTCTGATGCGGCGGCGGCCGGGCTCGCCATTGTTACCCCCCGTCTGCCCGAGCCCGTATCCGCCCGGACGGTCCCTCTCCCGGGGCGGCTGGGCGCCGGCTTTTCGCCCCCGATGCGCAGGGATCGCCCCCGGGGAAGGAGGAGCGGCGCCCCGATGAGCGGCTACTCTGGGCTCTGGCTCTTTGTTTTGCTCCTCAAGGTAAGGGACCGCCTGCCCCAGCCAGACAGCCACGCGCTCATTCATTCATTCATTCATCCAGCCATCCTTCCTTCATTCATGCATCCATCCATCCATCCATCCATCCATCCATGCATCCATCCATCCATCACCAAGGGCTCCGGCGCAAGCGTCGCCGGCTTCCTTTGGACCTGCCGCAGGGATCCAGGGCCAAAGGGGGTCCAGCTCGCCGGCCTCCTCTTGTTCCTGCATGGGGGAGGGGTTTTTTTTGCCAACGAGGGTCCCTCTCCGCTTCTCCCACCTCCCGGCCTCCTGAAGCGTGGCTGATGGGAGCTGGCAGCGAAGGTCGCTGGGCTGGGCTGGGCTGGGCATCCCGAGGCGGAATGAGGTCACTCCCGCCGCCGGGATCTCCCTCGGTGTCCGTATCGACGCTGGCCGGCGAATGAATGGGAAGGGTGGGGTGCAGTGGGGGGGTGTCCCCCCCTTTTGGCCGCGATCTCCCGGTGGTCGTGGTCGCTGGGGGCTGCTTTTGTGCTGGTTGCGGTGGTGCCGAAGAGGACATGGTGCCAACGGCTCTCGGCCGCCCTTAGCTTGGAGCAGGAAGTCAAACAAGCCCTCCTGAAGAGGAAGGGGGGGTACACACATGAACACATGAAGCTGCCTTCTACTGAATCAGGCCCTTGGTCCATCCAAGTCAGTATTGTCAACTCAGACCGGCAGCAGCTCTCCAGGGTCTCAGGTAGAGGTCTTTCGCATCTTGCCTAGACCCTTGAACTAGAGATGCCGGGGATTGAACCTGGGACCTTATGCATGCCGAGCAGATGCTCTACCACTGAGCCATGAGTAGGCAGGGGGGGTTGAGTCCAGATGGTGGGGGGCTGGCAGGGTTGAACCTCCTGGCCCTGATCTCGCTGCGAGAACTCTGGAACAGCGGGTGAACCTCTGGGCATCTCCTTTTACCTTGTCACTGAATACCTCTCTCGGGGGTGGTGGGAAGTACTGCAATCTTCTGGTGGTTCCTGGCCCAAAGCATGTCCAGCTGCCCTCGGCCAGGGCTTTTTGTGCCCTGGCCCCAGCCTGATGGAATAGCCTCTCTAGTGAGACCAGGGCCCTATGGGACCTTAAAGAGTTCCACAGGGCCTGCAAGTCTGAGCTCTATAAAATGATGCATGGTACGGAGAGTGGAAAGGGAGAAGCTTTTCTCCCTCTCACATAAGACTAGAACGCGGGGTCATCTGCTGAAGCTGGAGTGTGAGAGATTTCAAAACCGAGAAAAGGAGGTATTTCTTCACACAACGTATAGTTAAATTGTGGAACTCCCTGCCCCAGGATGTGGTGATGGCTGCCAGCTTGGAAGGCTTGAAGAGGGGAGTGGACATGTTTTTGGTGGAGAGGGCTATTCATGGCTACTAGTAAAAATGGATACTAGTCACGTTGCATACCCATTCTCTCCAGGATCAGGGGAGCATGCCTATTGTATTAGGTGTGGTGGAACATAGGCAGGATGGTGCTGCTGCAGTTGTATTGTTTGGGGGCTTCCTAGAGGCACCTGGTTGGCCACTGTGTGAACCGACTGCTGGACTTGATGGGCCTTGGTCTGATCCAGCATGGCCTTTCTTATGTTCTTATTCCACCAGTTTTACGGCTGAGGCTAGCTACGGTTCTTTCTCTATAAATGCTGGCCTCCCCAACCCTCCACTGTCCCACCCCTTTTTACTACCTGTGGGGGCTCATCCATCTGTTCACCCCACTTCAAACCCTGTGTTATAACTTAGGGGGTGCCATCAGACTTTTTGTATTATTTTGCGACATTGATTCGGCTGTTTTAATTGTCGTTTTAAATGTTTTAATTCATTTTAATATGTTGAAATGGTTGTGAGCCACTCTGAGCCTGGCCGTTGGCAGAGGAGGACAGGGAATAAATGAAAATAAATAAGCCAAAACTGATTTATGAAGACCAGGGGTCTCGTGGTCCTTTCTTACATGCCCAGGGAAATGTTGATTGCCACTTTGGGGTCAGGAAGCAATTTTCCTCTGAGCCAGATTGGTCAGAGATCCTGGAGGGGTTTTATGCCTTCTTCTGAGCATGGAGTAGGGGTCACTGGGGGTGTGGAAAGGGAGGTAGTTGTGATTTTCCTGCATTGTGAAAGTGGTTGGACTAGATTACCGTGGTGGACCCATCTAACTCTATGATTCTAGGTAGGGTTTCAAGAGAAGAGATGTTCAGAGGTGGTTTGCCATTGCCTGCCTCTGTGTAGCAACCCTGGACACTTCCTTGGTGGTCTCCCATCCAAGTACTAACTAGGGCAAAATCTGCTTAAGCTTCTGAGATCTGGCCAGGTCAGGCTAGTCTGGACCATCCAGGTCCCCCAGATATCTGGGATGAACAGCAGGGCCGGTGAATGAAAAGAGACCTGGTCTTCAAGGAAGGATTGCAGCCCACAACTTGCCTTGATAGCAATCTGCTTCTGGGTTGCAGTGGAAAGAGCCATTCCGAAGAAGATGCTTTGTATGATCTTTCCACCATAACTCCTCTTGGTTGAGCATCTTCCATACAGAATGTCTGCCTCTCTGGCATCTTTGGTTAAAGGACCCCTTGGGACAGATCTTTCTCTGCCTGTCTGAGTAGGAAATATTGAGCTACGGAGACCCATGGTCTGACCCATGGTCTGGTCCTAGAACCTAGGATGGAGTTTTGTACAGAAACCAAGTATGTCTCTAAATCAGATTCCCATGGGGGCAAACCACATTCTGGGCATTTCCCCCTACTCAAATCCAGTTAATATGGACATACAACGCTGCCTTTGATTGAATCTTAATGATGATCTGGTCCTTCACGGTCAATATTGTCTATTCAGACTGGCAGTGGCTCTCCAGGGTCTCAGGCAGAGGTCTTTCACATCCCCTACTACTGGGTCCTTTCCACGGGAGAGTCCAAGAATTGAACCTGGGACCTTCTGCAAGGCAAGCAGATGCTCTACCACTGAGCCATGGCCTTTCCCACCAGATCTTGTTGGAGGAAGATTTCTATAAATGGATCATTTCGAAAAATGTCACCACATGCAAAGAAGGCACGACATGATTTCCTTTCTCTTTCCTTGGGTGTTCGTTTGTGTGTTTGTTGCCACGTGACAGAGGCAAGCTTTAGGGGCACACATAGCTCATCTTCAATCTCAGCTAAAGCAAAGAAATAGAAGGCAGCCCCAGGGGAAATCAGACTATGACTTCAAGGCGAAGGTGGCTGACTACAGAGACAAATATGGCTCTTCGAAAGGGAAAATCTCGGGTGGGGTCATGAGATGCCAGAACAACCAGTCTGTGAAAGGAACGGCAAGCAAAGATTCTTAGGGGACTAAAGAGCCCCATGGCACAGAGTGGTAAGCTGCAATACTGCAGTCAAAAGCTCTGCTCACGACCTGAGTTCGATCCCGACGGAAGTTGGTTTCAGGTAGCTGGCTCAAGGTGAACTCAGCCTTCCATCCTTCCGAGGTCAGTAAAATGAGTACCCAGCTTGCTGGGGGTAAAGTGTAGACAACTGGGGAGGCCATGGCAAACCACCCTGCAAACAAACATAGTCTGCCTAATAAACGTTAGGATGTGACGTCACCCCATTGGTCAGTAATGACCTGTGCTTGCACAGGGGACTACCTTTAACTTTTAAAACCCAAAGTATTCTTATTCCTCAGCTATCAGCAATCTTGCCAAGACAGCTGGAAGCATATTTCATTGGAATATAATGCCTGGAAGGTCTATTAAATAGTTTCTGGGTCTGAAATGGTTTCCCTTAAACTCCCCAGAATTACTAGAAGGCATCTAAAATGCAATCCATTCGGCACCCTGGATCCAGTTCTTGCTCATAATGATGGATGGAGTGGCTGAAGAATAGGTTCATACACTTTGAAAAGAAGTGAAAGTGCTTTCAGTGGAATTTACTTCCAAATACTGTGTTTAGGAGTAGACTGGTCAGGAGAGGAGAAATGCAGAGCTCCAGTTATGGAGGAAACCGCCCCATCAAAATGTCCCCTTATCAACAAAAATTCCAGTGCTTTTTTGTTAATACAGTTAATATTCATATGTAACTTGTTATTGGAAGAACTGTGCATACTTAAACGAAGTGGTGTAGTGGTTTGGGGCGGTGGACTCTAATCTGGAGAACTGGGTTTGATTCTCCACTCCTCCACATGAGTGGAGGGCGCTAATCTTGTGAACCGGGTTGTTTTCCCCACTCCTACACATGAAGCCAGCTGGGTGACCTTGGGCAAGTCACAGCTTTCTTAGAGCTCTCTCGGCCCCACCTACCCACAGGGTGTCTGTTGTGGGGAGGGGAAGGAGATTGTGAGCCGGTTTGATTCTTCCTTAAGTGGTAGAGAAAGTCGGCATATGAAAAATCAACTCTTCTTCTTCTAATATAAGTTGCTGTTTTTTTGAAAATGCAAGTGTGAAATTTGCCTTCAGCTTGATTTAAACAAAAGTAAATCAAGATGGTAGGGTTTTCAAGGCAAGAGACAAACAGTGGTGGTTTGTCATTGCTTGCCTTTTTGTAGCAACCCTGGACTTCCTTGATGAAAGAGCATGGTTTTTGATCAAAGGAAGTTTTGATTCACTATTTTGAATATTAGGATTCTTTTGTGAATATCAACCCACATGCACATAGACCATTTGCATACATGCTTGTAGACAGTTTGCATACATGCTGCAAAGGTTTAGTTGCATTAGTCGTTAGCTGCATAGACAAAATAAGAGCCCCTGTGTCACTTAAGACTTTTTTTTGTAGCATTCATGGACTCTAGCCTGTGAAATCTTATCGCATAATAAATCCATGTAATGTGCCACACAACTAATTTTTTGATATGCTGATCACTTTTAAAGGAAGTTTTCAAAGCGTCCTCACAGAATATAAGCAGTTATAGGATGAGTCTCGATTGATGGTTCTCCCCTCCAAGTACTAACCAACTCTGGGCCAACCCTGCTTAGCTTTGGAAATCTCAGGAGATCGGGCTAGGCTGGGCCGTCCAGTTCAGAGCTAATCAACACACCGATTGAAATACTGTTGGGTGAAATACCACCCGGAATCACAGGACCAAGAGGATCAAACTTGAAATGTGGGGCAAACGTAAAAGAAATATGTGATACTGTACAAAGGTACCTGCGAGGAGCTCTTAAAACGGCCCTACAGATTTTGGAGG
Source organism: Euleptes europaea (assembly GCF_029931775.1). Taxonomy (NCBI): domain Eukaryota; kingdom Metazoa; phylum Chordata; class Lepidosauria; order Squamata; family Sphaerodactylidae; genus Euleptes; species Euleptes europaea. The sequence goes on from NC_079314.1 coordinate 108,552,368, forward strand.
TATCAGTAGATGTTCCCCGTTTATTATTGGAAACCTGCTGATTTGTAGCTGGGAGGGGCTGTGGCTCAGTGGTAGAGCCTCTGCTCGGCACGCAGAAGGTCCAAGCTTCAATCCCCGGCTTCTCCAGTTAAAAGGGACCAGGCAAGTAGGTGATGTGAAAGAGCCCTGCCTGACACCCTGGGGAGCAGCTGCCGGTCTGAGTAGATGTTACTGACTTTGATGGACCGAGGGTCTGATTCAGTATAAGGCAGCTTCACATGCTCACGTGTTCACATTCTGCAAAATATCATGCGCAGGTCTACAAGTATTTGATGCTCATAGCCATTTGCTTGCAGGCTGGAGTCCCCATTTCCCCCCTTGCTGTGTGAATTAACTACTTGGAGGGCCAGATTTGTGCTTAATGCTGGTACAGATCGCTGGACTGGAAATATAATTGGCTGATACAACCCTTGTTTCCTTCATTTAGCCCTCAGCTTTGCTTGCGTCTACAGAGGGCTCAGGAAACAGCCACTGGGCGGAGGCTGCTTTAAATTCTGCTCACAGTGGCAACTTCCATATGGCGAAACAGTTGCCTATTAGTTTCTCACTTCAAAAGAGCCAGTCATTATCTTTCCTAGAAAGCCTGAGCTTGTCATACCTAAGGGAGGATGGACTCCCATCTGAGCATCCGCCGTCGCCTCTGGGCTGCCTAGAAAGGCTCTTCTCCGCAGTAGCGTCTATTTTATGGAACAGCCTCCCTCGGGAAGACTCCCCAGCTACCTTGTTAGCAAACTTCCTGGCCAAGTCTGCATTTAAAAACATTTTTTGCGCAGGCTTTCCAGACTTAATTATTTGCTCTTGATGCCGCCATCTGTATCTTTTTGGTGCTTTACAATTGTGTTGTGGTTAGTTTGGATAGGATTATTTAAAAAAAAACAAAAAACGGCGGGTTTCTAAATTGTTGGATGCCACTGCCGACAAATGAGATTAATAAAAAAGCAATGTACATTTGTGTGCTTTGGTTCCCCATTTGACGGGCTGTTCTTCAGTTGCGGAGGGTACATTTGGCACATAGATAGGGTTGCCAACCTCCAGGTACTAGCTGGAGATCAACCACTATTGATCTCCAGCCGATAGAGATCAGTTCCCCTGGAGAAAATGGCCGCTTTGGCAATTGGACTCTATGGCATTGAAGTCCCTCCCCTCCTCAGGCCCCACCCCAAAGACCTCCCACTGGTGGCAAAGAGGGACCTGGCAACTAGGGTGGTATCTGATATTAAAATTATCAGATATCACCATTACAATAATAGAGCACATCTCTGATCCAAGGTGATAAATCCTTAGTCTAAATACATGACTATTGTACTCTACTCCATTTTATGGGCAAGGACATCTCCTCATCATACACACCTGCACACAATTTGTTAATAAACAGCATTAGCAAAAAGTACATTTAAAACACCTAAATCTCTATACATTAACTATAATCAATAAGAGTGTTTAAAATTTAAGCTACCTTCTTCTGTAGCGGATAAGGGTGTCAGGCTAGTATCTGGGAGACCCAGATTTGAATCCCCTCTCATGCTGCAGAAGCTTGCTGGAGGACCGTGGGCCAGTCACACCCTCTCAGACTAACCTACCTCACAGGGTTGTGAGATAAAATGGAGAAGAACATGATTACAAAAAATATATACCAATTTGCTGTAATCCTGCTGTCAGAATGTATATTTTCCAAAAAGAGGAATTTGTATTCTGAAGGAGAAGAGTTGGTTTTTATATGCCGACTTTCTCTACCACTTAAGGAAGAATCAAACCGGCTTGCAATCACCTTCCCCTCCCCACCCCACAACAGACACCTTGTGAGGTAGGTGGGGCTGAGAGAGCTCTAAGAGAGCTGTGACTAGCCCAAGGTCACCCCGCTGGCTTCATGTGGAGGAGTGGGGAAACCAACCTGGTTCACCAGATTAGCGTCCACTGCTCATGTGGAGGAGTGGGGACTCAAACCCAGTTCTCCAGATTAGAGTCCACCGCTCCAAACCTCTGCTTGTAACCATTACATCATGCTGAAGTTATTAGTGCTTTCCAGAGAACCCTTTGCAGGAATCTGGCTTGTGTGTAGCATTCCCCATCTTCACTGTTTTCCTTTGTAATGTAAAGCAAGCACAGGGCAGGAATTTTCAGCTCTCACACACTGGAGGAAACAGCTGCTTTGGAGCTCATTATCACAATCCTGCCTGCAGTGACGGATGCCAAGGAAATCAATAGAGTTTGTAATGCATTCTTCCGATTGGGAGCACAGGCACTGGGCACAATGGTCATCTGGGAAGTTCCCCTGCAAAAAACCCTTTGGATTTATTGGGAGGTGTGCAAGGGCAGGGCTGTGCTTTTGTGCAGGAGAACTGCCTGCTGCCCAGGGCTGGATTAAAACATGCTGAGGCTGGGGTTGCCAGCTCTGGGTTGGGAAATTCCTGGAGATTGGGGTGTGGGGCCTGGGTAGGGTGGGTTTTGGGGAAGAGGAAGCACCTTGACAGATTATAATGCCATAAAGTCTACCCTTCAAAGCAGCCTTTTTTTTAATCTCGAGAATTAGTCTCTGTAGTCTGGAGACCAGTTGTAATTCCAGTAGATATCTAGGCTCCTCCTGGAGGTTGGCAAGTCTAGCTAAGGCACCAAACTCTGTCCATTTTAAGAGGTCACAAATCATTACCCAATAATGTAAAACCTGAAATTCAGTACATAAGGACATAAGAAAGGCCATGCTGGATCAGACCAAGGCCCATCAAGTCCAGCAGTCTGTTCACACAGTGGCCAACCAGGTGCCTCTAGGAAGCCCACAAACAAGACGACTGCAGCAGCATTATCCTGCCTGTGTTCCACAGCACCTAATAAAATAGGCCTGCTCCTCTGATCCTGGAGAGAATGGGTAAGCATCAGGACTAGTATCCATTTTGACTAGTAAAAAGAATGTATATTGAGGTCCCTAATAATTTGTGGGCCATGACCTGGATGGCCCAGGCTAGCCTGATCTCATCAGATCTTGGAAGCTAAGCAGGGTCAGCCCTGGTTAGCATTTGGATGGGAGACCACCAAGGAATACCAGGGTTGCTGTGCAGAGGAAGGCACTGGCAAACCACCTCTGTTAATCTCTTGCCATGAAAACCCCATAAGGGGTCGCCATAAGTTGGCTGCGACTTGAAGGCACTTTACACACACAATAATTTGTGGGGGAGGGAAGGCTGCATGGTATAGCCCGAACGTGTCAGATCTTGGAATCTAAGCAGGATCGGTACTTGGAAGGGAGACCCCCAAGGAAGGCTCTGCAGAGGAATTCGATGGCCACCTCTGCTTCTCGCTTTCCTTGAAAGTCCTTTGCCTGCCTCCGCGTCACACCCCTGGTGTTCCTCGGAGGTCCCCGTCCAAATACTAGTCACAGGCAAAGCTGAGTGTGTGTGAGCGGACCAAGGTCATCCAGCACGTTTCCGTGGCGCAAGGGGGGTTTGAACCTGGGGTTCCCACCACGCTGGTGGCGCTGTTTACTTACCTCATGCATAAATTCTGCTTTGCCGCTGCCCTATTTCCAAACCTATCCAATGCCACAGTCATATGAAAACCGGCTTTCACTTGGATATTTGCTGCGGCCCTTTACTACTCAAACTAAGAGTCTGAGTAGTCTAAGGCTCCTTGCGAGGCGGCACTTCGGGTTGTAAACCGGAAGTGCTGCAGCGGCGTGCGCACGCGCGCACACACACAAAAGAGCTCCACAAAACCCTCCCACCGAAGGTCACCCAGCTGGCTTCGTGTGTAGGAGTGGGGAAACAAACCTAGCTCACCAGATTAGCCTCCGGCCACTCATGTGGAGGAGTGGGGAATCAAACCCGGTTCTCCAGATCAGCGTCCACCGCTCTTAACCACTACACCACACTGGCTCCCACGATGCCCTACTCTCTGGAGATAATCATACTGGGGTTCCTTACAGGACTGTGGTAAGCCCTGCAGAGCTAGTGTACATAAAGGGCTTTGAGCACTCAGAACGTTACATATGTTGGTCATTGATTTCACCAGCCCAGTTGTCTTTGCAAACAGGCTCCAAAAAGGCTCAAAAATCCACCCGCCGAGTCTCCCAAGCCCTCGAGCATTGCTCCACCAGTACTCAGTTTATTTTCAGTCTTACAGAAGCATTGCTGATGCACTGCTAAGGGAAAGAGCCAAAATCATCAGTTTTACCTTTGCCTGTCTTGTCAGCGCCTTCCAATTACTGCAGAGCCGAGCATTACAGGGTCAGAGTATTTTCTTGACGGATTCATTTCTCCCCAGTTCTGTTTAACACTGCAAGCTTGGTTACACATGACATTTTAGTATGGGTGCCTTTTGGTCCTTTTTCCCATTTTCCCCCTCCCCCTTGAGCGCATTTCATGCGCTTCGCAAAATTTCGTTAGAGAGGGAGCTGCCAGCCACCCAGGCTTGGTGCCATGGACTATAATTAAGGACAGGCTTAAATCCCATCATTCGGCACGTGTGTGTGTGTGTAAAGTGCCATCAAGTCGCAGCCGACTTATGGCGACCCCTTTTTGGGGTTTTCATGGCAAGAGACTAACAGAGGTGGTTTGCCAGTGCCTTCCTCTGCACAGCAACCCTGGTATTCCTTGGTGGTCTCCCATCCAAATACTAACCAGGGCAGACCCTGCTTAGCTTCTGAGATCTGATGAGATCAGGCTAGCCCGGGCCATCCAGGTCAGGGATTCAGCACATAGACCTCCCCAAAATCACCAGCCCATGTTGGTACATCACAGTTGCTCATCTCTGCCACAGAGAGAGCCGTAATGGTCATCGTTCACTCCCTACTCATTGGTTGGCACCTTTTTGATATGGTGACCCACAAATCCAAGTTTACTTGGTGTGGTTGACCTTACTTGGTATGGTGACCCATCCAAGGCTGACCCAAGGTTTTTTTTAGTCACCTAGACAAATGATGATCTTGTTCTCCGTCTAGTTCTGCATTCCATTTTCTACAGAGGCTAAGCAGATGTTTTTGAGAAACCAACAAACATTCGCACCAAGGGTGCAGCTGCTGCCACTATGCGCCCCAAGCAAGTGGCATTCAGACATATACAGCCTTTGCAGGTGCAGGTTTCGTTTCAGCCATTGGCCAACCTCTCCTTCATTACTCTCTCTAGAAGAAGAGTTGGTTTTTATATGCCCACTTTCTCTACCACTTAAGGAAGAATCAAACCAATTTACAATCACCTTCCCTTCCGCTCCCCACAACAAACACCCTATGAGGTAGGTGGGGCTGAGAGAGCTGTGACTAGCCCAAGGTCACCCAGATGGCTTCATGTGTAGGAATGGGGAAACAAATCCAGTTCACCAGATTAGCCTCCGCCACTCCTGTGGAGGGACAGGGAATCAAACCTAGTTCTCCAGATCAGACTCCACCGCTCTTAACCACTATACCACACTGGCTCTAATCCCCCCATAGATTCTAAGAAACTCACTGTAGTAACCATCAGGTTTTACTTGACCAACATATATATGCAGTGAAGACAAAATACCAACTGATGTATGACTTGTAAGAAGAGGAGTTGATTTTTATACCCTGCTTTTCTCTACCTTTAAGGAGTCTCAAGTGGCTTACAATCACCTTCCTTTCCTCTCCCCCCAACAGGCACCTTGTGAGGTAGATGAGGCTGAGAAAGTTCTGAGAGAACTGTGACTAGCACAAGGTTAACCAGCAGACTTCATGTGGAGGAGTGGGGAAACCCAGTTCTCCAGATTAGAGTCCACCGCTCTTAACCACTATACCCCCTGGCTCTAGTGTCAGGGCCAAACTAGATGATATGGCATCCATGGCTCTGACTCGTGGACACTGTAACATCTGCATAAGAAAGGCTATGCTGGATCAGGCCAAGGCCCATCAAGTCCAGCAGTCTGTTCACACAGTGGCCAACTAGGTGCCTCTAGGAAGCCCCCAAGCAAGATGACTGCAGCAGCATTGTCCTGCCTTTTTCAAAGCACCTAATAAAATAGGCATGTTTCTTTTGCAATGTGTATCTTATTATTGTGTTTTAGTTTGATCTCTTTTAACAGAGGGACGTTTTCTTTTTTCCCAAACTCTTGGCTTGCCCTTCATCCTTTCAGCCTTGTCGCATAGTGCCTGGGTTCTCGGAGATGAAAATAAAGCACAATGCGCTGATGTGACCTTATCAGGTTGATGTTTTGCCTGGAAGTTAATCTTATTGTGCAAACAGCTGCGTGCCACCAAGGATTCCCGAGCGGGGCAGGATGTGGGCGGGTGTGCGCTGCTGTTTAGGCATTCAAAGACCAAATGCCACTCTCTCAACTGTGTCTGGCTAGTGTGGATAACGCATCAGCCTCCTGGCAATTTTTGCAAAGCTGCTGTTCAGGCATCTGTGCGCTGTGCCTTTGTTTCCAATGCAGAGCGCAACGGAGGAGTGGCCGATGGACAGCTCTAATGTATTTGCAGGGTAGAGCCTTAGACTGAAGTTCTATGAGGTTCCTCCACATGCAAAAGAATAGAGCACTTGCAGAAACACAGAGGAGTTCATGCATAGATCCAGAGGTGCTGGGTTAGGAGGTATAGCTGTGCTAGTGCAAACCTGCGGGAGCCAGTGTGGTGTAGTGTGTTCCCAGGGTGTTCCTGAGGGTGGAGCTGATGGTAGTCAACTTCTTAAGCCCCTCCAGGCCAGGAATGCCCCCTTGATCAACAGTGTTGCGGTGCCACGTTTTTCCTGGCACAGCATCGCTGTTTTCAATGGGGGGGGGAAGCCCCATTTTATTTTATTTTCAAAAGGCTTTTTTAAGCCTTGCAGCAGCCGAGGAACCTCTTTGGAAGCACCATGGCAGTGCCTCGGCTGTACTGTCCCTGGCTGCTGCAAGGCTCAGGGGAGGGGCTGTGGCTCAGTGGTAGAGCATCTGCTTGGCATGCAGAAGGTCCCAGGTTCAACCCCCAGCATCTCCAGTTAAAGGGACTAGGCAGGTAGGTGATGTGAAAGACCCCTGCCTGAGACCCTGGAGAGCCGCTGCCATTCTGAGTAGACAATACTGACTTTGATGGACCAAGGGTCTGATTCCGTAGAAGGCAGCTTTATGTATTCATGTGAGCTGATAGGGTCTGAGAATGGAATCCATGTATCCAGACACCCCTACATTGATGGTGCCTATGCCTGAGACAGTAGGGCATCCTGGGTTGCTAGACTTGTGTATTTTGGGCAGAAGATAGAAAATGCCTGCTTAAGGTTCTTGTGGTGTGTCCATATAGGTCTGCTTCTGTATGTGTGGGAGTAATTCCTTCATAGTCCTGTTTAATTCTTTTTGGTATTCCTAAAGAGGGTCTGAAGTAGGGTTGCCGACTTCCAGGTACTAGCGGGAGATCTCCTTCTATTACAACTGGTCTCCAGCCGATAGACATCAGTTCACCTGGAGAAAATGGCCGCTTTGGTAATTGGACTCTATGGCATTGAAGTCCTTCCCCTCCCCAAACCACACCCTTTTCAGGCTCCTCCCCAAAAACCACCGGTGGCAAAGAGGGACCTGGCAGCCCTAGTCTGAAGGGAGTTTTTTTTTTTAGAAAGTGGTATTAGAGAGTTGTCTTTCAGCTTCCAGGATATAGTCTGATTTGTCCTTAATAATACCTGATCCTCCTTGGTCAGCTTCTTTAATAACATTGTCTGGTTTGTATATGTAGACCGGCTTGTAGAAGAAATCTGGAATTACGTGATCTGAAAATGGAAAAGCGGAATGACTATCAGAGCTTGTCATAAGGGAAACAATGCACGTTCCAAAAGCTGACAGCTGGAGAGAGCTGAAGATAATATACCTGGAAACCCTTGAAGAAAATAAACATTGTGTTTCAGAGACGGCTTCTTTGATTTTGAGCAGGAAATCAAGTTGGAAAAATCAAAACAGACCAAAACCAATTGGGGTTATCATATATGGAGTGCCAAAGCTGGTTTTTATTTAATTCCATGCGCTCCTTATTGTTTACCCATGGTAAAGATTATTTCCATAGAGTTGTGTTTAATAAGTGGCATGTGGGATGCATGCAGACATCAGGATTCTTTGGGAACTGCCAATCAGGGCTTTTTCCCCCTTTCCTGTTGCATCCTCTGCAACTGCAGGCATATCATGACTGCACAGAATCACATTAACTAACTTACTCCACTCAGTAGAACAGGGCTTCCTCGGCAGGTGGTGTGCTCTCCTTTGGAAGTTTTAAGGCAGAGGCTAGATAGTAGGGTTGCCAGGTCCCTCTTTGCCACCGGCGGGAGGTTTTTGGGGTGGAGCCTGAGCAGGGTGGAGTTTGGGGAGGGACTTCAATGCCATAGAGTCTAGCTAGCACCTGGAGGTTGGCAATCCTACTAGATGGCTATCTGTCAGTAATGCTGATTCTGTGAACTTAGAATGAGAGGGAGGACAGGAAAGGTTGCGTCAGTGTTTGGCTCTTGTGACCCTTTCTTACACGCCAAAGGAAATGCCGATCGCCACATTGGGGTCAGGAAGCAATTTTCCTCCAGGCCAGATTGTTCAGCAATCCTGGAAGATTTTTTTTTTTTTGGCCATCTTCTGGGCATGGAGTAGAGGTCACTAAGGGTATGAGGGGGAGGAGGTAGTTGTGAATTTCCTGTGCAGGTAGGAGGTTGCACTAGATAGCCCTGGTGGTCCCTTCCAACTCTATGATTGTATGATTTTAATGTGGGCAAGTGTCAAGGGCTTCTTTCTCCATCCAACACCTACATTCATTCTGTTTGTCGCTGTGGCACTGTTTCCTCAAAAGGCAAGACACAAGAACCAATAGCTTAACAGCAGAGCAATTGTGGAGCTTGTGGGCACTCTTGGGATACTGAGAACAGGTAATGGAAAGGGGCGGGGACATGGCTCAGTAGTAGAGCATCTGCTTAGCATGCAGAAGGCCCCAGGTTCAATCCCAGGCATCTCCAGTTGAAAGGACCAGGTGATGTCAAAGGCCCCAGCCTGAGACCCTGGAGAGCTACCACCAGTTCTAATAGGCAATACTGACCTTGACGGGACCAATGGTCTGATTCAGTATATGGCAGCTTCCTGTGTGTGGTCGCCACCACAAAATGGCTGCTGTGGGCGGGGCCAAATCCAAATGCCGGAAGGTCCTTCTAAGATGGGCACAGTTGTTTATGAATTGGCATTCCCTGCAGACCCACAGAAGAGCCTCCTGGGCTCTTCAGAAACACCTTCTGCTGCAGTAAGGTGGAGGAAAGTCAGGTGTGGTGCTTTTGGAGAAGTAAGTGGGCACCGGCAAACACATTGGCATGCACCATGGCATTCACAGGTTTGTAAGCTGGTTTGATTCTCCCTTAAGTGGTAGAGAAAGTCAGCATATAAAAACCAACTCCTCCTCCTCGCCGCCTCCTTCTCCTCCTTCTCCTCCTTCTCCTTAACCTCTGCTCCCCCATCACTTCTAGCTTCTTTCCATCTGGCATCCTTCTCTAATTTATGGCCAGTTAATGCAATGTGTACTTTTCCCACTGAAATCGGTGGTTCAAAGTGGTTTGCAGAGGTCTTCCCATCAGCCAACGGAGCAATGGGAAACATAAGCCACCCAGACCATTTTGCCTACCATCAAACAGCCTCAGCCTTCTCTGCATGCAAATGTGCACTGATGAAGTCCTGTGTAGATTGGGCCTTTGATGGATATATCCCTGAACAACATTGGCAGCACACCCATTGATAGAAGCCCTACTATGGCCTGGACATTTTTGCTGGCAGCATCTGTGTATGCGAGGTCCACAAATTATTCTTCCTTTCCATCTGAATGGAGCTGGTCTTGAACTGGTAACTTGAGTGTTGGGAGGTCAAATGGTGCATCACAGATACAGGCTCTGCATCCACACCAGCCATCTTTGCTCCAATAGGCAGGAATAGGTCAGGTGATACCTGTATAGAAACCTATGGTCAGGTTTTCTTGCCAGCCTGAACACCGAGGAGTCCACCCTGATCTTATTCTTAACAGGAGTTGTTAGAAACCAGACTGTGTAAAAAATATTGGGGATATTGATTCTGTACAGAGCCACTTTCTCTTATTTCTCCACAATCGTGTTTTCGTGGCTACCATTAGGAATTATTTCCCATTCTGTTGGCCACCAATTTTCTTTTACATCCCTTGAATTTAGAAGAAGATGAAGAGTGGGTTTTTATATGCCAACTTTCTCTTCCACTTAAGGAAGAATCAAACTGGCTTACAATCACCTTCTCTTCCCCTCCCCTCAACAGACACCCTGTGGGGTATGTGGGGCTGAGAGAGTGTGACTAGCCCAAGATCACCCAGCTGGCTTCGTGTGTAGGAGTGGGGAAAGAAATCCAGTTCACCAGATTAGCCTCCGCCGCTCATGTGGAGGAGTGGTGAATCAAACCCGGTTCTCCAGATCAGCGTCCGCCGCTCCAAACCACTGCTCTTAACCACTACACCACTCTGGCAGTCGGTCTTCCAAGGATGAAAATGGAAGCCTCCTCAGAGAACTTTTGTTTCTGTCCCCGCCTCCCTTGTTTCGGAGAAAGCTTTTTACGGCGGATTCGTTCGGGACTTTTCAGACTGAGTGGATTACCCATTATTCTTTCCATTAATCGTATGCCCCTTCCAAACTGCTTTTGGTAGACAAATTAGTTCGCTGGGACAAGTTGATGGCCCATAAAATAGATTTTTCTACTCTTATTGTGGAGATGATGTGATTTTACATCGAGTTCAACCCCCCCGCCCTCAACTGTGCTCAAAGCCCGTAATCATCAGCAACCAAAGTGCTTTCTCAGAACACAATGGAATTTAATCTGTCATGTTCTTGCCGAGTGTCGGTGGCTTTAAACACATGGAGCTGCCTTATACTGAATCAGACCTGTGGTCCATCAAAGTCAGTATTGTCTACTCAGGCTGGCAGCAGCTCTCCAGGGTTTCAGGCAGAGGTTTTTCGCATTAAGTTATACTGAGAGCCAGCGTGATGTAGAGGTTAAGAGCAGCAGACTCTTAATTTGGAGAGCCGGGTTGGTTTCCCCACTCCTCCACATGAGTGGCGGACGCTAATCTGGTGAACTGGATATGTTTCCCCACTCCTACACACGAAGCCTGCTGGGTGACCTTGGGCCAGTCTCAGTTCTCTCCGAACTCTCTCAGCCCACCAACTCACAAGGTGCCTGTTGTAGGAGGAGGAAAAGAAGGTGATTGTAAGCCAGTTTGAGACTCCTTAAAGGTAGACAAAATTGGGGTATAAAACCCAACTCTTTTTCTTCCTCGTCGCTCTCATCTGTACCCGCTCCAGGATGTGGACAGAATGGAGCGGGTGCAGAGGAGAGCGACAGGGATGATCAGGGGCCTGGAGCCTAAGCCCTTTGAGGAAAAGCTGGGGGACTTGGGAATGTTTAGTCTGGAGAAGAGGAGATTGAGGGGGGACATGATTGCTGTCCTGAAGTCTTTGAAGGGCCGTCACTTAGAGGAGGGCAGGGAGCTGTTCCTGTTGGCAGAGGAGAGGACACACAATAATGGGTTTAAATCATGGGCGTAAAAATACCGGCTGGATATTAAGAATTTTTTTTTTTTTTTACAATGACAGTGGAATCAGCTACCTGGTCCATACCATGCATAATTTTATAGACCTCTATCATGTCTCCCTTTAAGCTAAGCAGGGTCGGTCCTGGTTAGTACTAGATGGGAGACTACCAAGGAAGTTCAGGATTGCTACACAGAGGCAGGCAATGGCAAACCTGAACATCTCTTGCCTTTAGAACCCTACAAGATCATCATAAGTTGGCTGCCACTTGAGGGCATGTCCAGCCATGATTCCACCTCATTGAACTGAAAATTGAATCCATCTCTCCATCCTTTTTTGTGTCGAGAGTTCTGTGATTGAGTGATTGACACAGACTATCAACAGGGCAATCCCCATTAATAAATGACCAGGAATCCTACAACAGCCAAATGGGGAGGAGGAGGAGAATGGTTTTTATATGCTGTCTTTCTCTACCACTTAAGGGAGAATCAAATCGGCTTACAGTCACCTTCCCTTCCCTTCCCCACAACAGACACCCTGAGAGGAGGTGGGGCTGAGAGAGCTGTGACTAGCCCAAGGTCACCCAGCTGGCTTCATGTGGAGGAGTGGGGAAACAAACCCAGTCCACCAGATTAGCCTCCGCAGCTCATGTGGAGGAGTGGGGAATCAAACCCGGTTCTCAAGATCAGACTCCACTGCTCCAAACCACCACTCTTAACCACTACACCATGCTGGCTCTCTCACACCAGTAGCCATACAGTAGCCCCTCTAGGCCTCCAGTTTCTCATTCCTCTCTAAATCCTCAAGCTCAGGGCCTTCAAAAAAGACTAGTCTGCTAGAAGTCCATCAGCAGAGTTTCAGGAACTCTCCCTGTTCCAGAAATCGCTGGGCATTCGCCCAGTATTAATGCCCTTGCCTGGAAATTGATTGGGGAGGGAAGGCTGGGCAGGGTGTCAGAAAGGATCTCTTATACACCAGGGGGAAGCCGTGTCCAGACAAGGAGAACTGGACCCCTTCTGTTTATTCCCCATGACAACGGAGCATTTTAAGGGAATGGATTAGTGTGTTTCACATAAAGGGAAGTGATTTATAGTGTGTCACTGGAGCATTGTCATAAGGGGAGGGAGATTACCATGCATAATTCCAGATGCAACCGTCTTTATAATTCAGAAGTGCTCGCTTTAATGCAAATGGCCCCGACTTAAATACTGTGCTTCGTCTTAATTAGATAAACTAATCCTTCATTGCTTTTGGTAGTTTGGAAAATTGCTTGCTGGCCTAACATCCTCTGCCTCATGATCAGGCATTGCTTAATCCGGACGGATTTGGAAAGGGACTGTAAATGGGAACGGAGCAGGTCTTTTCCAGCCTGTGCTCTGGAGCTCTGTCGCTTGGCCTTGCTGAAATCATACTGTCTGACCCAGATATAAAACCATCAGGGCTCATTAAGAAGGGCTTGCAGGATCCGGCTTAGGGACTCCTGCCTTGAGAAGAGGACGGCCTCATGGATCCAGCCCTGACCGGTCTGTTAATGTAATTTGGAAAATGAAACTATTATAATCTTTCTCAGTATGCCTGGAGGGAGGAAGGGGACTTTGCATTTGTTTAAAAAAAAAAAAACCCTGTACCCTAATTCTGATATTTTGTTTCCCACGTGCATTATGAAAATCAAACAAATTTGCTTAGCTTTCCTTCATTTGCATAATGTACCCTGTTCCTTGCCCTGACCTGGATGGCCCAGGCTAGCCCGATCTTGCCAGATCTCTGAAGCTAAGCAGAGTCAACCCTGGTTAGTATTTGGATGGGAGACCACCAATGAATACCAGGGTTGCTGTACAGAGACAGGCAATGCCAAATCACCTCTGAACGTCTCTTGCCTTGAAAACCCCATCATAAATCAGCCATGACTTGAGGGCACTTTACAAACACAAACACACACATCCTGATCCTTCTTTAGAGGGCACTGAAGCCTCAGCTTCTGATATTCCTGATCAGACCCTTTCACAGCGTTTGCAATTTCCCGAGGGACCTCCTCACAATTTTTAAAGGTTGTGTTGGTAGTCTTGAGAACTAGAAGCTTGCTTAGGGAAAGGAAAGAAATCTGAGTTTCTTAGGATGCTCAATTCCATGACCAATTACACAGTTTATATTTGCATGGTAAGTGCCAGGAACCATGGAATATGAAAACCCCCAACTATTTTGGAATTGTTAATACAGTTTTGTAGCTTAAATTTCAAGACCCAACAACTTCTAGGTGCATGATTTCAAGTTGGGGTGCATACCTATTCTCTCCAGGATCAGAGGAGCATGCCAAATATATGAGGTGCAGTGGAACACAGGCAGGATGGTGCTGCTGCAGTCGTCTTGTTTGAGGGCTTCCTGGAGGCACCTGGTTGGCCACTGTGTGAACAGACTGCTGGACTTGATGGGCCTTGGTCTGATCCAGCAGGGCCTTTCTTATGTTCTTATGGGGTGGGATAGAGATTTAGCAAAGTGAAAATGCCTGTTCTTTAATAAATTCAGTTTCCTCCCAAGAAGAACTGTGCCCTTTTGTCCACCTGGATGGCCCAGGCTAACCTGATCTCAACAGTTCTTGGAAGATAAGCAGGGTCAGCCCTGGCTAGTATTTGATTGGGAGACCACCAAGGAGTCCAGGGCTGCTATGCAGAGGCAGTTAGTGGCAAACTACCTCTGCTCCTCTCTTGCTTTGAAATGCCCATTGGTGATTTCCCTAAGTCGAATGCAATTTGACAGCATTTCCCACCAACTCTGCTCAGGATGGCATTGCAAATGTCTCAGAGCAGAGGAAGTGTAAGCAGCTGCAGTGCTTCCCACCCCATTCTCTCACCCCTGTTACAGAAAGCTGAACTCCAGTCTTACCCCACAATGAGTGGTGTCAGCCAAGCATCCCTAACTGAATATGGGCATGGGACTGCGGGTTCTTCTCTCAGCATTGCTGCTGTCCAGTGCTGAAACCAGAACAGGAACATAAGAAAAGCCATGCTGGATCAGACCAAGGCCCATCAAGTCCAGCAGTCTGTTCACATAGTGGCCAACCAGGTGCCTCTAGGAAGCCCACAAGCAAGGCAACTGCAGCAGCACCATCCTGCCAGTGTGAGAGCCAGTGTGTTGTAGTGGATAGGAGTAGTGGACTCCAATCTGGAGAAATGGCTTGGTTTCCCCACTCCTCCACATGAAGCCAGCTGGGTGACCTTGGGCCAGTCACAGTTCTCTTAGAGCTCATTCAGCCTCACCTACCTCACAAGGTGTCTGTTGTGGGGAGGGGGAGGGAAATAGATTGTAAGCCGGTTTGATTCTCCTTAACAGGTAGAGAAAAACGGAATATAAAAACCAACTCTTCTTTTTCTTCCATAGCATCTAATATAATAGCATGCTCCTCTGATCCTGGAGATAATAGGTATGCATCATGACTAGTAGCCATTTTGACTAGTAGCCATGAATAGCCTCTCCTCCATGAACATGTCCACTCCCCTCTTCAAGCCTTCCAAGTTGGCAACCATCACCATATCCTGGGGCAGAGAGTTCCACAATTTAACTATGCACTTAATGGGCAATTTGAGCAGGAGGCAGTAGCCGAAGGTGAAGTCTGAAACGGAAATGTTGGGCATTGCCTGAGGGACTGGTGGAGGAACAGGATGGTAGGGGAGATGCTGCTCAGAGTAACTTTTTTTCTTCCCGTGTACCAAACAGAAAGCAAAGTCCTTACTCTGATGTGGTCTCATGATGAAAGCAAGCGCAAAACATTGCCGCTGGGCACATATGTTGTATTATGTTATATTAGGTGCTGTGGAACTCAGGCAGGATGCTGCTGCAGACGTCTTGTTTCTGGGCTTCCTGGAGGCACCTGGTTGGCCACTGTGTGAACAGTCTGCTGGACTTGATCGGCCTTGGTCTGATCCAGTATGGCTTTTCCTATGCCTTATGTGGTTGGCCATGTATGTGGCTGTCACCCCTAACAGGGCCAGGAAAGCTTTTGAGGACCTTTTGTCTTCCCCAAAAGCTTTCAGGCAAAAGTTATTCATTTGAGGATGTTCCAGAACGTGACCTTAGTCTGGAACTTTGAAGTCTTAAGGATTAAGGGAACCTTGGCTGTGCTCTTTATGAAGTAGTGAGCCCTCACGGAAATGAAAAGCATAAAATACTCATCAGGGGAAAAAAAAAGCATTCATACGTTCCTGAAAATAAGGTGATTACTAATATACTCCCCAGTGGTGCTCTTCACTCCCTAGTGCGTACATGTGCGCTTAGTCATCAGCACTCCTATTCCCTCCATGAAACTTAGATGAGACAATGAGGGGAGGGGGGGAGGAGGGGGCAGATGCCTCACCAAGAAAGCTCATAGTTTCCAGGGAATCAGACTCACATTTTCCAAGTATTGATGCTTCCTACAGGACTATTATGTTAAGAATAAAACCAGGCATAAGATTTTTAGACAAGTGGTACTGATCTGGGTGCATCCTTACTGCTTTTAATCTCAAAGTAACGTTCCTCTCGAGCTCTGGCTTGGCATATTTGCATATGGATGGGGCTGATTGGCTAGTGCCTGTGCTGCCAAGCAATTGCCTCCTTCTGTTGCCAGCATTTAGCAGTTTGATGTTTAAATTGTTTGAGTTTTAAAAGAAGATGGACAACAAACATTCAAATGAATTAATGTACATGCAATGCTCAATTTGTTTAAAGGCAGGCAGCCATTCTGTAACATGGGTGGGTGTGGGGGAGAAGGGCAAGTCCTGTCTCAGGAACCTGCAGCCTGTAGCTCTAGCATCAAATACGGCTCTTTTCAAAGAATATGAAATTTTAAAGTTAAGGTCTATTGGAGCCAGTCTGTGAAGGGAATGGCAGGAAAAGATTTTTTTTTAATTGGGCTAAAGGGCTTCTTAGGTCATTTATGCATGGTCACTTTAACCACCTTTATTCCCTGTTTCAGCCAGGATCACATTTTTCTGTATGCACATTACCTCATTCCTTGTTGGCTCAACCCTGTTTCAACACAAAATGAACCCGGCTTTTCCCGTTCCTCTTCTGGCCCGAATTAAACCGTTCATCCGGGCTCATTCCAGAATCACTGAGCAAACGTACAACTTTCTCGGGTAGAGCTTCGCCCCACCCTTTTCCAAACCCCTCTTCAAGGCAGCATACAGATAGCCAAACAGGGGAAGCACAAAAGATTGGCTTCTCTCACAGCCAATCATGAAGCAGTGTGTAAAGAGGCAGGGATTCAACTGCTTCCTGCTTCCTTGGAGCTCTTTCTGAGCAAAAGAAAGGCTTTTTTAAAACGAGGATTGGATTTCTCCCCCCCCCCTTTCTGTCACATTGCTCCGATTTTTGTTTTTTGTTCTTAAAATGCTTTCTTATGTGGCAGTTGGGTTTGGGGGAAAGGAAATCTTCTCTCACGAGGTAAGCCAATTACAGAGCCGCGTTTAAAGGGGTGGGACTTGATTTGAGCTTGGGAGACTGCTTTTCTGTATTCATGCCTCTATTAGCACACAGTTTCGCCCCTGGTCATTCCAGCCAATGCATACAGTTTCCCCCAACCTGGGTTACTTTGATCCTGGCTGAAACAGGGAATGAAGGAGGCTAAAGCGACCATGCATAAATGACCTTAGAGATTTGTCACAGAAAGGGAAATGATAGAAGTAAACACTTGCCAATCATCCAAGTGACCATCATGCACAGATTTGTGCCAGTTCGCTAGAACATTTGCACCGAATGCTCCTGTGTATGCTGATGACTTATTGTGAGTTCTCTTGTGTACCACTTCCCAGTAAAGGACTCTCAGTAACCAGTGTGCGGGTTGCAGAAACTTTATGGATTAATCAACATGTCAGTTATCAGTAATGCTGTGTATTTTCAGTGAGAGCCAGCATGGTGTAGTGGTTAAGAGTGGTGGACTCCCCATCAAGATTTCCATGGGCTCATCACTCTCTCTTTACCTAATTTAGCTCATCACTTGTTTGTATAAAGTAAGTGGGAACCTGCAAGGCCTGGCAGGGGACCTCTCATTTTCTCTTTCCTACTATGTTCTCTTTCCCCTCCCTGAAAGCCCCCATAGCTTCTTCTCTATTCCTGTTTCCTTCTCGCCTTCCCATCCACCAGCCAACATACTTTTATCTGCCCCTCCTGTCTTCAGCTTTCCTTCCTTCCCGCCCCCAGCCCTTTACTGACAGGAACCAAGACTTGAAGCCTGGCAATACTGTTGTGTTTGCCAACCAGGGGCTACTGAGGGCATTCAGTTCTTAAAGCTGCAGATACTGCTTCTATTTTTTTGGGGAAGTTTAACCCCTAATTTTTTTTTTTAGTTTTCAGTTTTTTTCTGCAAAGCAGGGACATTTTTCAGGTTTGTAGAAAGATCTGTCTTGTCTGTTTATGGCTCTATTTTCTGGATTTAAGTATCCACCGATTTTGCCATGTTGAGAATCAGGTATATTGATGATGGTGTACAACATCCTGAGCATTTTGCAGTAAGTGCAAGATATAGACATGAGAGATGAATTTAGAGTGGTAAGCTGCAGTACTGCAGTCCAAGCTCTGCTCACAACCTGAGTTTGATCCCGATGGAAGTTGGTTTCAGGTAGTTGGCTCAAGGTTGACTCAGCCTTCCATCCTTCTGAGGTTGGTCAAATGAGTACCCAGCTTGCTGGGGGTAAAGGGGAGACGACTGGGGAAGGCACTGGCAAACCACCCCATAAACAAAGTTGCCTAGGAAACATTGGGATGTGACATCACCCCATGGGTCAGGAATGACCCGGTGCTTGCACAGGGGACCTTTACCTTTTTTAAGCCTTATTTAAATCAAAGGGACTCAACATCTTGTAAGTACACTTAGGACTGCAGTTTTACTATGCTGATAGCCATGTTTCCAGTTCTTTCCTCAACAATCCTGAGGGCCACAGGCGTCTCCCAAACTGATTTTCTAAAAGCACCGAGCCAAGATAGATTTCTGCGTGAGATATGGAAAGTATGGTGGATCCGCACCAGGGAAACGATTTGTTTTGCTGCGCCAATAGAGGCCCTTCTCCCACCTTTTAATAACATTTGCATTACACTGCTTCCCTTCGGCTCATATCACCCTGCTCATCTGTGGGTAAACAAAAGGCTCCCAGCCACACACAAGAGGCATTTTCTGTATTCTCTTCCACCCTGAAATCCTTAATTGCTTGATAAAAGAAAGCGCAACTATTTTTACAGAGTATCCGAAGCCGTGTAATTTCCTGGTAATGACTGCGTAACAATGGAAGAGTCCAACATGTACATCGCCAGACTATTATCTCGCTCTTGGAATTTAATATGATTGCCTGCATTATGCACTTTGGGATGATTGGCTCACTAAGTCATTCGGGGGCTTTCCACCTGGCGTCGTTAGTAATCATTGCTAACACGCTTTTAGTGTACTCTTCAATTATTATCACTTGCATCCTCAAAAGGAAATTTCCAATGCAAGGCGCTGTCAATACCCTCTAAAGCCCTATGCATTCAATGACCCTAAGGTAGGAGTGGGTCGACTTGAATCTTGCCCTGCCTATATTTCTCAACAAAGAATAACCCCATTGTTCTCTAATGCATCAACGGAGGCATAACATCCAAATCGCAAGATGTCATATTCCGCTGTACATAGCATTGGTTTGGCTGCACCTGGAGTATTGTGTGCGGTCCAGGAGGCCTCACTTCAGAAAGGATGTGGGCAGAATTGAGCATGTGCAGAGGAGAGCGACGAGGATGATCAGGGGCCTGGGGACCAAGCCCTAGGAGGAAAGGCTGAGGGAACTGGGAATGTTTAGTCTGGAGAAGACGAGGTTGAGGGGAGGCATGATTGCTCTCTTTAAGTCTTTGAAGGGCTGTTGCTTCGAGGAGAGCAGGGAGCCGTTCCTGTTGGCAGCAGAGGATAGGACTCACAATAACGGGTTTAAATTGTGGGCGGAAAGGTACTGGCTGGATATTAGGATAAAATGTTTACAGTAAGAGTTGTTCGACAGTGGCATCAGCTACCTAGGGAGGTGGTGAGCTCCCCCTCACTGGCAGTCTTTAAGGAGACTGGACAAGCACTTGTCAGGGATCATAGAATCATAGAATTGGAAGGGACCACCAGGGTCATCAAGTCCAACCCCCTGCACAATGCAGGAAATTCACAACTACCTCCCCCGCCACACACACACACACACACCTATGGCCAAGATGCCTTCCCTCTTATCATCTGCCTAAGGTCACAGAATCAGCATTGCTCAATGCAGGATGCTCTAGGTTGATCCTGCATTGAGCAGGGGGTTGGACTAGATGGTCTGTATGACCCCTTCCAATTCTATGATCTCTATGATTCTATGAATGTGCTTTCAGTGTGCAAAACAATCACTTGTGCTCAGCATGTCTTAATAGTTCAGACGTAACTGTTCAGCTGTGGCAGCCCTAATAGTTCAGACCAGCCCAAACTCATCAGAGCAGGGGGAGTACTTGGATAGGAGACCACCAAGGATGTCCAGGGTTGCTATGAAGAGGTAGGCAGTGGGAAACCACCTCTGCTTATCTCTTGCCTTGAAAACCCCATGAGATGGAGCCCTACGAGGCCGTCATCTGTCAGTTGTGACTTGACAGCACAACTCTTTATTTAACAGTTCGGCTGTTCTAGCATTTTGCAGGATCTGACCTAGGCTGTTTGCAGGAATCTCTACCCATCACCTAGAGATCATTTCCAGCCCTATGATCTGTGATGTCTTCTAATTATTTTTTTAATCCCATACAAAAAAAGAAGAAAACAATCAGCAGTAATAATTACAGGAAAACAATGATCAGTAACAGTCTTTTTCCAACAATTGTTCAATAACCCCCATAAGTGTTACATTAATTATCTTATCTTATGGCTCCCAATAAAGACAGAAAACATTTCCAGAATTTCTATTATTCTCAGTAAATCTTAAACATAATAACCAAATAAATTATCCCTTAAAAATCCTTTGTGTGCATTGTCCGGACATCTGGTTTGTTAACATTTATAGTAGCCACTTTGATTATTCTGCAATGCAAAATAAGGTATACGGTTGTGGCTTATCATTAAACTTATCATTCCGATACATTACAAGTAATTCCCCTATGGGCTTTTAAATTGGACCGAATATTCTCCAGTTTGGCTTTTCAGGCAGGGTTAGCAGTTTCATTACCCTAGATACCATGAAAAATGGGTAGATGGGTCAAGTGTTCACCTGCTGGGTAAATCAGTGGCAACTCCTGCATTGGTTCAGCAGCATCAATGAACTCCCATTGCTGACTGCCACCGGACAGGGGAAGGGAATCCAGCACCCTTACTGAAGGGCATCAGGAGATCTAGGTAGAAGCGTTGGGGCTGCTAATGTAAGCCCCAGGCATGTGTATGGCTGCTGAGTGGATGACCATATTATTGGCTCATACCAGCCACATATGTTCAAGTAGCAGAAGAAGAAGAGTTGGTTTTTATACCCCAATTGTCTCTACCTTTAAGGAAACTCAAACCGGCTTACAATCGCCTTCCCTTCCTCTCTCCACAACAGGCACCCTGTGAGGTAGGTGGGGCTGAGCAAATTCGGAGAGAACAGTGACCAGCCCAAGTTCACACAGCAGTCTTCGTGTGTAGGAGTGGGGAATCAAACCCGGTTCTCCAGATTGGAGCCCACCGCTCTTAACCACTACACCATGCCCCAGGTCTGTGTTGCTGCATCATAAAGTCCTCCAGCAGGGATGCTGGATTCTCTTCTCTTCTTCAGTGGTAGTCAGAGCTAGAAACTGTTGGTCATCCATGAACTGCTGCTACCCAGTAATCTTTTGACTTTGATTTTAGGTGGCTTTCTGTAGCCTGTCAATGGATGGTATGATGGAAATCAATGAAATTAATTCATGATTTTTGTCGATGCTGGCGTTAATATTTATTGATTTATGTCATTCATTTACACACCATCTTTCTCCCCAGTGGGGACCCAAAGAAGCTTAGATAATTCTCCTTACCTCCATTTTATCCTCACAACAACCGTGTGAGGTGACAATTGTCTGGCCCAAGTTCACTCAGAGATCATTCATGGCACAAGTGGGGATTCGAACCTGGGTCTTCCAGATACTAGTACAACCCTCTTAACCACTACACTACACTGGCTAGTCATTCCCATTTTATATATGGGGAAGCTGAGACCAAGAGAGTTTATGATCTGCCCAGATCTGCCTGAGGGGTCTGAAAATTACCTGCTTTTTGAAACTGAATCTCTTTATAGGAAGGCTACTAGTTATTGAGAGCCAAAGAAAGCATTTAGCATGCATTACAGCAACTAATGAGGAAAATATAATGCATGCACAAGCCCTATGTAGTGTAATGTTCCTGTCCTTAGACTCATCAGGCAGTATCTCTGGGACAGCATGGAGTAGTTTGCAAAGATGTAGGTCAGCAAGAATTTGCCTCAAGGATCCCACACTACGCACACCCGTGCAAAGCTCGACCTCAGGGAGTGTGCTGTTCATGGCTCAGCCAGAAGAAATGCACTTGATTCAGCTCTCTGGGCCAGAGGCCCGAATTCATCTAGGGAGAAGCCTGAACCCGTTGTATCCCATCCTCATGAACTGCCCATCTCCCCTTACTGCTTTGAAATCTTGTGGCTAAGGAGACATTGGAGGCTATACTGGAATGCTAGACTGCACAGCTTGAAGCTAGGACCCCCCTTTTATGATTAAATTGAGGGGTAGGGCTTAGTAGGAGTTATTGGGTATCTCAGCTGGGTTTTGACCATTATTGGAGCAACGCCTGTCTTACAGGAGAGCTCTCCGAGGTGCTGAATTAAGTGAACTATGCAGTAATGGCTCCCTGTGTCCCTTGCCAGGACAACTTCCACCTCACTTTAGCCCCACTCCAGCTTTGCTCTCAGTTCCACCAGAACACGAGACATGCGTTGTTAGTTGATGAATTACTAGTTGACATCTTACATAGGACTCTTCCTCAGCTCCTTGCAATTTAATACACTTACCAGACAGAGTGTAAACGGAAGACTTTTGTAATTAATTATCTCTCTCAGTTATGTGACAATTCACATGAAAGTTGCGTCTCAGGAGAACCCATTAGTCACCATATTTTGGTGTGAAATTACTTCAGTAATGGACGAAGAATGCCCAGAAGAGAAAGGATGGGCTTTCGGAAAATACTTTACACACTGTTTTGCTTCAGTCCCTAATAGCCAGACTTTGCTAAGGAGCAATAATAAGATATGAGGACTAGCGGAAATTTAGAGTCATAAATAAATTGTCTGATTTTTATGGCTGGCCAGACATCATGGAAAGCAGGTCTTAATTGCTTTTAAACTGGATTTCCTATTAGGAAAATAAACTTTACAGCTCTGTGAAACCTTTTGTCTGATTCAGACATCCATTGGGACTGGTTTATCGGCTCGTTGGAGTAATATATTTGCATAACATGTGAGCTGTCAGGTTACAGGTCACCACTGGTGACATTCACTGTCGTGAAGGTACATTCTGGAAGACAGTTTGTCAATCCTCATCCCTCTAGCTCCCAACATTGTTACTAAGATAATGTAACAAACACAACCATTTTATTGTGTTACAAGGCAGAAAGATTTTGAACTGATCCATCCCTGGAAAGGAATGGGATTCCATTTGTATTCATGGTTGTTCTTACTTAATTTCCATGGAGAAAACTTTATAGAAACACAATTCTGCCCAAATAGTGGCAGGGGTAGTTTTGCACCTCTTTAGGGTTTCCAACCTCCAGGTGGCACCTGAAGATCTCCCACTGTTATAATTGATCTCCAGATGACCAAGATCAGTTTCCCTGGAGAAAATGGTTTCTTTGGAGGATGGATTGTATGGCCTTATATCCTGCTGAGGTCCCTCCCCCTCCCCAAACTCCAGCCTCCCCAGGCTCCACTCCCCAAATCTCCAGGTATTTCCCAACCCTACACCTATTCCATTCAGGAAATTGAAGGCACCCAATGCCAGGAGTGGGGAGAAAGGACAGGTTGCCTCCTGCAGAGCAACCAATGGGATGGGTGAGAACAGGAGGCTATTTAAAGCCGCTTCCTTCTCCTATGGGGCTCTTTTTTCGCTGCAGAGCTGCCCCTCTGCTTTCCCTGTGGCATCAATGTGGGGCTGAGTAGGAATTTTTGGGGTGTTACGGATACTGTGGACTGCCCCCCCCCCAAAAAAACCAGTGGGTTACAGATCAAATCAAGCCTGAACTGACCCTAGAAGCCAAAATGACAAAACTGAGGCTGTTATACTTTGGTCACATTATGAGAAGACAAGCGTCACTGGAAAAGACAATCATGCTAGGAAACGTTGAGGGCAGCAGGAAAAGAGGAAGACCCAACAAGAGATGGATTGGCTCAGTAAAGGAAGCCATGGCCCTCAGTTTGCAAGACCTGAGCAAGGCTGTCAAAGATAGGTCATTTTGGAGGACATGGATTCATAGGGTCGCCATGAGTCAGAAGCAACTCAACAGAACACATACACACATCTGAAGGGATTTTCACTTGCTTCACATTTGTTGCTCTGGGGTGAGGTCCCAGTGGGAGTTGGATTTGTGCAGGATAATTGTTTGTTAAATTAGATTGGCAGCATCCTGAGGCATCCGAGGATGGCGGGGGTGGGTGGGGGGAGGCCTGCAAACAAGCCACTGATGACTGCACAGTCCCAGAGGGAAGGGGCGGGTTAGTCCCTTGGTGCTGCACATCAGTTCGAACCTTTGTTCTGTAAGGTGGAGGCAGGGTGGGGTTGATGGGCAGCATGTCCCTGTACACATTGTCAAGGCATGACCTGTGGCCAGGTTGAGCCTGAAAACAGGGAGGCTGGGGTTGCCAAGCTGCTCACACACCTCTGAGAGAAATTGCACAATGGAAGGAGGGAGTTTAATTATTTGCACAGTTCAGATTATAAATCACGACGGGTAGCCGTGTCTGTCTGTAGCAGCAGAAAAGAGCAAGAGTCCGGTAGCACCTTGAAGACTAACATTTCTGGCAGGGTATGGGCTTTTGTGAGGGTATGAGCTTTTGTGAGTGAAGAAGTGAGCTGTGACTCACGAAAGCTCATACCCTGCCAGAAATTTAGTTCAGATTATACTTCATAAGAACATAACAAAAGCCATGCTGGATCAGACCAAGGCCCATCAAGTCCAGCGGTCTGGTCACTCAGTGCCTCTTGGAAGCCCACAAACAAGACAACTGCAGCAGCATTATCCTGCCTGTGTTCCAAAGCACCTAATATAATAGGCATGCTGCTTTGATCCTGGAGAGAATAGGTACGCATCATGATTAGTATCCATTTTTACTAGTAGCCATGGATAGTTCTATCCTCCATGAACATGTCCACTCCCCACTTCAAGCCTTCTAAGTTGGTGGCCATCACCACATCCTGGAGCAGGGAGTTCCACAGTTTAACCCCTCATTTAACCCATGCGTTTTGCCTGGGGAGTTGTCTTCATTTCTAGGTATGGTTGCAAGTACAATATAAGTAC
Organism: Euleptes europaea; assembly: GCF_029931775.1. NCBI lineage: Eukaryota > Metazoa > Chordata > Lepidosauria > Squamata > Sphaerodactylidae > Euleptes > Euleptes europaea. Next base: position 108,577,361 of record NC_079314.1, read on the forward strand.
CACCTTATGCCATATCATTTGTCTATGCTAATCCTCTAGTTCTTTGTTGGAGGTAACCAATGAGTAAAGTTGTTTGTTTGCATATTTTAAAAATTGTCCACAAATTGAAGGATATTGGCATAGGACAATAAGATCAATTGCTGAGATGGGAGGAATTCAAGTGATTTCACATGCTCAGAGTCACTGTGGCATAGCAGCTAGTATGTCAGACTAGGAACCGGGTTCAAACTCTGCCATGGAAGCTTACTGGGGGAACTTGGGCCAGTCAAACTCTCCCACTCTAAGGTACCTCACAGTGTTGTTGTGAGGATAAAATGGAGAGAGGAAAACAATGTTAAGCTGCTTTGGGTGAGAAAGGAGGGATTTAAATGAACCAACTAAATAAATCAATATTGTTAGTTCATCCGAAAGGATTAGCTGCAGAAAGTAATTTGGAAATCGCTTTAAATCTACTTACAACAACAAGGGTTTGTATAGCCATAAAGTGGTAAAAGACAAAACCACCTTCACTTACGGATTGATTTCACTGAATATGGAGGATTGTTTTGATGACAAAATTAACTTTTTGGGCAGGATCCAAAATTATAATTGGTAGGGTAATGAATCTGTACAGAAACGGTCTCTATTTATCATGTTCTGGAATAGTAAAGGTCAACCAGCGGCTCAGCACCTCAGCGATCACCCCATTTTTCTACTCAAAAGGGGATCAGCATGTTCCAGCAACCTTTAGGGCACTCAATGCCAGATTAAGGACCCAATTACTATATGGCATCCCAGTCTGGATAAATTTGTTCAATCAGTCTGTCGAACGACTTCAATCAGTTTTTCTTCATAAAATCCTTGGAGTGCCAAACTGTGTCCCCTTTGTTTAGAAACAGACCAAAGACTCCTATTAACTAAAGCGTGGCTATTATATCATTTAAGTTCAGGCTGCGGCTGTATGATAGGTCAGAATCTAATAGTTTTACATGAAATCGATGAATTTGTGTTTAGATGGCAGCCCTTCTATGATTATTACTTACATGCCAAGTAAACAATTTAAAAACCAAGAAATTAATGATTCATTATAAGAAAATGTTAAATGAAATTTAAGATGTTTAAATGTTTTTTTTCTTTTCTTTTTAAGTTCAGTTTATGCTGAGGCTTGGAGGATGAAATTTGTTTTAGTGAGTTTTAAGATGTTCAGACGTTCAGGATGAGTGACAGAAACTATGGTAATAGACTTTTTTTAGTTCAGATCATGCCGAGGCTTAGAGGATGAAATATGTTTTACCTTTTTTTCCCCTTCCCCCTAGTTCTTTTCCTGTATCCCTTTATATAAAAAATAAGATATAATTTAAAAAATCTAATAGTTGTATTGCTGCCATGTTAGCTGATTATCAAGGGCTTGTTCCTGGGCTATTTTCTTTTCCCAGTCCACACTTGCTCCTTTGCTGACCTGTTATGGTCAGACCATTATCTCCAGGGGCCAAAAGTGAACTTGTAAAAGAAGGACAGTATGTTATTCCTGCTCAGGACTTCATACAATCCCCACTGGTCTCTTTTTCAGATGGTCCGGACTCTCTCGGCAGCCGGATATTGCTAAGATAACCAATATTTTTGGGATCAGCAATATCGACTACCACTCCTGCCTCCTTGACGTAATTCCCACTTCTGATATGGCCACTTCCAGTAGCATTCGGATCGGGAATTCTGTAGGGGAAGTGGGAGCAGCCAGGGAGGAGAGAGGACTCCCCTGCTGTTCAGTGGTGTGCCTGCCTTTTAAACTTTAAAGGGCCATTGCTTTCAATGGGGTAGACCTGGCCTCCCCATTTAACATAATGACCCTTTAATGTTTAAAGGGCAGATACACCACCACCCAGCTGGGGGACGGAGACTCTTCCTCTCTGTCCCTCCCTCCCTGTTTTAATTCTGTATTGGGTAGTCAGGAAATGCATGACTATCGCTTTAATTACATATTGAGAGTATTGTTCCAATATCTTGGGAAAGACTTTGGGGTGGGGCTGCGGCTAAGCCAGGTAGACTGGCTTAGTGGTAGAGCATCTGGGTTGCTTGCAGGAAGTCCCAGGTTCAATCCCAGATTCTTCAGTTGAAAGGGCGGGTGAAAGTCCTCTCCCTGAGATTGAACCTGGGACCTCCCTGCATTGCATGCAGGAGGTCCCAGTTTTAATCCCAGCACCTCCAGTTGAAAGGACTGGTGAAAATCTTCTCCTTGAGATCCTGGAAAGTGACTGCCAGGCTGAGTAGACAATACTGACCTTGATGAACCAATGGTATGATTCAGCATAAGCAGTGTTTCTTTGTATTTGTTTAGAGATGCCAAATACTGATATATGTGGATGTATCGATTTCTACCAGTTCCCCCCCTCAGGCAATGGGAAAGTCCTGAAAAAGGTGCTTGTACTCAGTACAAATGAGTACTATCTCAAAAAAAAAAAATCCCAAGTATAAGGCAGGTTCATGTGTAATGTGTAATAACAGTACTTTTGACGAAGGGAGCATTGATTCTTATACTCTGAAAATCTTTGCGTGTTGGTCTTGTTTTTTGCCTCCCATGAACACATGAAGCTGCCTTCTGCTGAACCAGACCCTTGGTCCATCAAAGTCAGTATTTTCTACTCAGACTGGCAGCGGCTCTCCAGGGTCTCAGGTGGAGGTCTTTCACATCACCTACTTCTGGATGCCAAGCAGATGCTCTACCGCTGAGCCACAGCCCCTCCCCAGTAGCACTCTAAGGTGCTACTGCACTTGAATCTAGCTGTTCTGCTGCAGACCAACACAGCTCCCCTCTAAAATAATACTGCTGATATTTAACTAAGACGATAATCCTGATTTCCTGATATGGAATTAAAATGACCTCAGAGGAACAGGCTTCCTCGGGAGGTGGTAAGCTCTCCTTCCCTGGAGGTTTTTAAGAAGAGGTTAGATGGCCATCTGTCAGCAATGCTGATTTTGTGACCTTAGGCAGATGATGAGAGGGAGGGCATCTTGGCCATCTTCTGGTCACCTGGGGTGTGGAGGGGGGAGGTAGTTGTGAATTTCCTGCATTGTGCAGAGGGTTGGACTTGATGGCCCTGGTGGTCCCTTCCAACTCTGATTCTATGACCTCTATGCGGCACACGTGTGCAAATCTGAGTGATTGCTGATCACTGTATATCCGCTTGCCTCCTTGCCTGATTCCCGGGTTGCATTCAAAATGCCAACGCTGCCACCCTTTAAGAAGAGCTGATTCCTGAAAAGAACATGAAAGTCAAGCGGTTGTATAAAAGACGTGTAGCTAGCTGAATTAACCAGAACGGCACATTAGAAGATCCTGGAAAACAGAGGTCTGCAGAGGTATGTCGTGCCCGACTCAACCCTGGCATTTAACAGTTTACGGAAGAGAGAAAGGTGGCATGTCACCGCATGATCCAAGACGTGTTGGCTGTCACCCCTGAAGAAAATGCAGATCGGAAACACTTTCCAGATGAGCCCTAGTTATCCCTCCCGCTGCAGCCGTGCACGGCAGGCTTCAACGGACTCGAAATAATTCTCCCTTCTGCTTGTGGACAGGATGCCCTGATCAACCACAAGCCTGCTGTTTCATAAAAAAAACAAGAAAAGAACGGGGGAAGGGAAGCCCGGTGCCTTCTTATCTCCGCAGCCGGGCACGAGCCGTAATGGAAGGCGTTATTCATGCGAACCACCTTGCGGAGTGATAAATGACAACACGCTATTTGCCAACGGCAGCAAGAATTTTATAGATTGGTTTCATCAGAGGAGAGGGCTGCAGGAAAACGTTCTTATTAGGGAAGTGCCATCTGCTGATCAAATATTTATGCAAGGCACCCTTCCGCCGGTGGTTTAGGCCCTCCCAGGCCAACACAATGAGCAAACACAGCTTTGTGGGGAAGGAGATTGAGGTGATAAAAAGAGTGACAGGGTAGAACAAGATTGGAGTGGGGGTTGGAAGGCCTGAGCTTGTTCTGCGTTTCCTTTTTATTTCCGCCTTTTTATTTCAAGAAGAAGGAGAGGGAGGAGGAGGTGAAATCAAATCAAATTTATTTAATACAGTCAAAAACCAATAGAAATTGAATCAATACAATAATTCAAACTTCCAGAATATCAATTAACTGATGGTAAAAAATAATAATAATTGGTGGTGGTGGTTCAATCCCCGGTATGTCCAGTTAAAGCCAAGGGACTAGGCAAGTAGGTGATGTGAAAATCCTCTGCCTGAGACCCTGGAGAGCAGCTGCCAGTCTGTGTAGACAATACTGACTTTGATGGACCAAGGGTCTGGTTCAGTATAAAGCAGCTTCATATGTTCGTATGTTTTTATACTCTGCTTTTGTTTTCTTTTAAGAGCTCCGTGGCACAGAGTGGTAAAGCTGCTGTACTGCAGTCCAAGCTCTGCTCACGACCTGAGTTCGATCCCAATGGAAGTTGGTTTCAGGTAGCCGGCTCAAGGTTGACTCAGCCTTCCATCCTTCCGAGTCGGTGAAATCAGTACCCAGCTTGCTGGGGATAAAGGGGAGATGACTGGGGAAGGCACTGGCAAACCACCCCGTAAACAAAGTCTGCCTAGAAAACGTCGGGATGTGATGTCACCCCATGGGTCAGGAATGCCCAGGGGACCTTTACCTTTCTTTACCCAAAGGAGTCTCAAAGCGGCTGACAATCACTCCCCCCCCCAACAGCACCTTTTGAGGTAGGTGAGGCTAAGAGCGTTCTGAGAGAACTTTGATTGGCCCAAGATCACCCAGGAGTAGGGTTGCCAACCTCCAGGTGGTGGCTGGAGATATCCTGCTATTCCAACTGATCGCCAGGTGATAGGGATCAGTTCACCTGGAGAAAATGGTCACTTTGGAAGGTGAACTCTATGGCTTTATGACACTTTGTAATCATAGTTAGCAGCAATCTGTACCCATTGACATATTAATTCATGCTCATTTCCTAGTGGCTTGGTTCCTGGTGTTGAGATTGGGTCCAATTAAGAGCAGCCCAAGGCCAAATTCTACCTGATGGAGCCTATCAAAACAATATGGTGGATCTGACTCCTGAGGAAAAACACTCACGGGTGGACTTGACTCTGAAGTCTCCCAGCGTGTAGACAGGAGAAATCTTGGAAGACAAAAGAACAGTGGGTGGGACTAGTTACTAAATAATAGTGGTAGATGGAAGCAATGACACCTGCATGACTGAAGGAAAGATAACCACTCTCTAGAATTCCATCTGGGGCAAGGTTTGTTTCTCCAAGGAATGCCACTCCGGTTTCCCTGTGTTTGCCTCCTCCCGTCTTCCTCTGTCTTTGCCCTTTACAAATATGCAAGGCATCCTCCTCCGGTGACCCAACAATAATAGGCAATTAACTCTCCCACCCACTCTTTAATCACACGGGTGTTTTACATGCAACAGCTGCTCCGTGCACGGCAGCCGAACAGAGAAAAGCAAACACTCCCTGAGATAATATGACATGCTTGGCATGGTCAGCATCCCTGCAGTGGGGCCTGCGTTTCTCAGGAATCGGGTCCTTCTTAGAGGCTGAATGGAAACAAACGGATGTTTCAGGGAAGGGAGCAGAGCTCTGATGAGTTCCCCCAAATCATTCCCATTTCATTGCAAGTTATTTTCCCCCTCCCCCCCAAAAAATATCATTTTGTGTCCATGAGGCTGCTGGGGTTGCCTTTGATGTGTGTCTAATTTCTTCTTCTTTCCCCTTCACACTCATTTCCCCCTGTTTCATCCTGATTGTCAGGGACAAAGAGAACAGCCTAAGACCATTTAGCACATTTGTCGGAGAGGATTCCTCAAGGGGGGGGGGTCACAATGAACTGAAGCACAATTTTCTTTCCTTTGTTTCAGAGCCTTCTGTACACAAGTAATTGCTTTGCCATTGACTAGACCGTTTCTTCTCTGTGTGTCTCTTGTAGAGAAGATAGATGGTTCTCTACCAAGAAAGGGCACATTCAACCATCCCTACGTATGCTGCTTAGAAGGATCTATCTATCTGTCTGTCTGTCTGTCTGTCTGTCTGTCTGTCTATCTATCGCCAGCATGGTGTAGTGGTTAAGAGCAATGGTTTGGAGTGGTGGACTCTGATCTGGAGAACCAGGTTGGATTCCCCCCCTCCTCCGCATGAGCAGCTGACACTGATCTGGTGAACTGGGTTGATTTCCCCACTCCTACACATGAGGCCAGCTGGGTGACCTTGGGCTAGCCACAGCTCTCTTAAGAGATCTCTCAGCCCCACCTACCTCACAGGGTGTCTGTTGTGGGAGAGGGGAAGGGAAAGTGATTGTAAGCCAGTTTGATTCTGCCTTCAGTGGTAGAGAAAGTCGGCATATAAAAAACAACTTTTCTTTTTCTTCTTTGTCTATCTATCTGTCTATCTATACATCTGTCTGTGACTAGGTGGAGCATCTGCTTGGTAGGCAAAAGGTCCCAGCTTCAATCCCCAGCATCTTCAGTTAAGGATCACACTGAGTAGACAATAGGACTTTAATGGACCAAGGGTCTGATTCAGTATAAGGCAGGTTCATGTGTCAAGACTGGATGGGACAGAGTTCTGACCAGACCTGAGCAGGAAGCTGGAATGGCCAGGTTGTGGGCAGTCAGTAGGGCAGATACGGAAGAAAAAGTCAGAGACAGGCAGTAGGTCATGTTCAGGAAGTCCATGGTGGATAGGGTTGCCAGGTCCCTCTTCTCCACTGGCGGGAGATTTTTGGGGTGGAGTCTGAGGAGGGCGGGGTTTGGGGAGGGGAGGGGCTTCAATGCCATAGAGTTCAATTGCCAAAGCGGCCATTTTTCTCCAGGTGATCTGATCTCTATCGGCTGGAGATTAGTTGAATTAGCAGGAGATCTCCCGCTACTACCTGGCAGTTGGGAACCCTAACGGTGGAGCCAACGGTGTAGTCAAAGCAGGCAGGTTTCACAGGCTAATATACAACCCAGAGGTCCTTTCACATAGAACTAGGACTGAGAAGCCACATCAGAGGCAGAGGGTAAATACTCCCATGCTTGCTCTGATTGGCTCTTTCAGTCATAGGGTTGCCAGGTCCCTCTCCACCACTAGCGGGAGGTGTTTGGGGCAGAGCCTGAAGAGGGTGGGGTTTGGGGAGGGGATGGACTTTAATTCCATAGAGTCTAATTGCCAAAGCGGTCATTTTCTCCAGGTGAACTGATCTCTATCAGCTGGAAATCAGTTGTAATAGCAGGAGATCTCCAGCTAGTACCTGGAGGTTGGCAACCCTATTCAGTCACCTGCCTCTGTTGGGCTGGCCTAGGCTGCAGTTTTCAAGGTGGCCACCTGTGCAGTGGTGCTGGGGCTGCCAGCTCCAGGTTGAGAAAAACCTGGAGATTTTTGGGAGCGGAGCCTGAGGAGAGCGGGGTTTGGGGAGGGGAGGGACTTCAATGTCATAGAGTCCAATTGCCGTAGCGGCCATTTTCTCCAGGTGAACTGATCTCTGTTGGCTGGAGATCAGTTGTACTAGCAGGAGATCTTCAGCTAGTACCTGGAGGTTGGCAACCCTAAGTGGTGCTGGGGCTCACTTCGGCCTCAGGGTTGCCCGTGGCTGCAACCTGAGACTCTATGTAGTTACTGTTCCAGTTAGAACCAACTGACTGTAATCTCTCTAGACAGGGACTCTCACCTGCTGATCCTTTGCCAGTTCCAATTTGATAGGAGAGGGATATATAACACAATGACAGTCTTTAAAAAAAATCTTCAGTATTAAATGTCAGAGGTTTTTGTGTATGGCCTCTGAAAACTAAGCTGAGAGAAAGTAACAGTGAACGGTTTGGCAACGGTTGCCTTGCGGCCAAATATGACCTGTTGAAAAACCATGAGAGCCTTTCAGGGAAGTAGAGAAGGTATACTTTCTGAGGAAGCCATGCCAAGGATGGAAAAATTCCAAAGGCTAGGGAACTAGAGCAACTGTCCTATGGGGAGCGGTTAAGACGCTTGGGGCTGTTTAGCCTGGAAAAAAGGTGGCTAAGGGGAGACATGATAGAGGTCTATAAAATTATAAATGATTTGGAGAGAGTGGACAGGGAGACGTTTTTCCCCCTCTCCCATAATACTAGAACGCAAGGTCATCTGCTGAAGGTGGAGGGTGACAGATTCAAAACAGATAAAAGGAAGTATTTCTTCACACAAAGCATAGTTAAATTGTGGACCTCCCTGCCCCAGGATGTGGTGATGGCTGCCAACTTGGAAGGCTTTAAGAGGGGAGTAGACATATTCATGGAGGAAAGGGGTATTCATGGCTATTAGTTAAAATGGATACTAGTCATGCTGCATACCTATTCTCTCTAGTATCAGAGGAGCATGCCTATTATATTAGGTGCTGTGGAACACAGGCGGGATGGTGCTGCTGCAGTCGTCTTGTTTGTGGCTTCCTAGAGGCACCTAGTTGGCCACTGTGTGAACAGACTGCTGGACTTGATGGGCCTTGGTCTGATCCAGTAGGGCCTTTCTTATGTTCTTATGCTTCCTGAAGGAAGATTGCCTTTGGGAGGGCATGAATAGTAGTTCAAAATATGACCACAAGTGTCTATGGTAGCCCATAGCAGGACGCAAATGAAATCGGCCGCTTCCATTGTAGATGGTACAGCAGTCTCCTTCACGCAGAAATTCAGTGGGGTAAACAATAAGGACCTCAAAACTAGTTGTAAATAACTAACAAAGACTGATAAATCTATACAGCTAGTGTTGTGTAGTGGTTAAGAGCATTGGTTTGGAGCGGTGGACTCTAGTCTGGAGAACAGGGTTCAATTTCCCACTCCTCCACATGAGCAGTGGACACTAATCTGGTGAGCCAGTTTGGTTTCCCCACTCCTACACATAAGTCCAGCTGGGTGACCTTGGGCTAGTCACAGCTCTCTCAGAAATCTCGCAGCCCCACGTACCTCACATGGTGTCTGTTGTGGGGAGGGGAAGGCGATTGTAAGCCTATTTGATTCTCCCTTAAGCAGTAGAGAAAGTCAGCATATACAAAATTCTTGTTGTTCTTAATAGGCAGGCTCCTCTGATCCTGAACAGGTATGCATCATGACTAGTATCTACTTTAACTAGTAGCCATGGATAGCCCTCTCCTCCATGAACATGTCCACTCCCCTCTTAAAGCCTTCCAAGTTGGCAGCCATCACCACATCCTGGGGCAGGGAGTTCCACAATTTAACTATGCGTTGTGTGAAGAAATACTTCCTTTTATCTGTTTTGAATCTCCCCCTCCAGCTTCAGCAGATGACCTTGCATTCTAGTATCATGGGAGAGGGAGAAAAGCTTCTTCTTGTCCACTCTCTCCATACCATGCATAATTTTATAGACTTCTATCATGTCTCCCCTTAACCACCTTCTTTCCAAGCTAAACCACCCTAAGGGTTTTAATCACTCCCCGTCTACTGCTCCAAGAACCATCTGGTGACTGACAAATATTGGAACAGATCATACCTTATATCCCATGAAGCTGTCTTATACTGAATTGTTGACCACAGGTCTGTCAAGGTCCATATTGTCCGCTTGGACCAGCAGCAGCTCTCCAGGGTCTCAGGCTGGGGTCTTTCAAATCACCTGCTATTTTTGTTTTGCACTGGAGAGGCTGAGGATTGACCCCAGGACCTTCTGCATGCCAAGCAGCTGCTGTACCAATGAGCAATGTCTAGGGTTGCCAACCTCCAGGTACTAGCTGGAGATCTCCTGCTATTACAACTGATCTCCAGCCGATAGGGAACAGTTCCCCTGGAGAAAATGACCGCTTTGGCAATTGGACTCTATGGTATTGAAGTCCCTCCCCTCCCCAAATCCTGCCCTCTTCAGACTCTGCCCCAGAAACCTCCCGCCAGTGGCAAAGAGGGACCTGGCAACCCTAGATGTATTATCTATTCATTGTACGAGAAAGACCCAACAAGAGATAGATTGACTCCATAACGGAAGCCACAGCCGTCAATTTGCAGGACCTCCAGCTGATAGAGATCAGTTCCCCTGGAGAAAAATGGCCTCTTTGGTAACTGGACTCTACACCCTCCTCAGCCTCAGCCTCCACCCCAGAAACCTCCCGCCGGTGGCGAAGAGGGACCTGGCAACCCTAGCAATGTCCTCTCCCCTTCCCATCCACACGATGACTGCTATGAAAAGGCCAGGGCTTGTTTCGGGCCTACGGCATTGCTGTCATGCTAGGATTCAGCTTCCTCTAATTAACTGGAAGCCCAATCTTCAGCAATCTCCTCTTGCTTTCGGCTCTAGTGCCTTCCTGAATGAGGACGTGTGTCCTTAATTAGCTGAAGAAAATGTTCATGCGTTCATGCTTTCATCCAGACGACCGTAACCTTTTTCGGCCCATCTGTTGCCCGTCACATTCCATGTGCACAGGTGGAATTTCCGCACATATCAGTGGCGCATCACTTAATGAGTTGGGTTAATGACCCTAAATTCTCGGGAGCCAATGGGAGGCTCTCCCCATCACGGTGGGTAATTAGGCACCTCAGCTGTTCTACGTGGGATGAGCTTAAACTGACAACGACTCTGAGCCGACGAAAAATAATTACACTTCAGCACATAAAAAAGAGCAACACTGTGCGCTTTAATTATGTGCTTCTTGGAGGGCTTTTCGTGGGAGCGGGCGGTTGTTCCTAACTGCATTGTCTTTTGTTGGGGGAGCCAAGAAAAACATCATTAACATGGTTATGCTGAACTGGCGCTTTCCTGCTTTCAGATTAAAACGTCAACCAGTTGATGTCAAGCTCCCTTCAGTAGGCTTGCTACGTGTTTATTTAGATATTCGTACTCTGCTTTTCTGTCTCATCCTAGGGTTTTCAAGGTAAAGGTGGGCCAGAAGCGGTTTACCAGTGCTGCCTTCTGCGCAGTACTAACCAGGGTTAGCTGTAGTGTAAGGATGTGTCACTGGCCACCAAGATTAAGTTAATTCATGCCATCCTACTCCCTATTACTATGTATGGGTGTGAAAGCTGGACATTGAAGAAAGCTGACGAAGAAAGTAGATTCCTTTGAAATGTGGTGTTGGAGGAGAGTGTTATGGATACCGTGGACCGCCAAAACAACAACAACAAATCAGTGGGTTCTAGATCAAATGAAGCCTGAACTGACCCTAGAAGCTAAAATGACTAAACTGAGGCTACCGTATTTTGGTCACATTATGAGAAGACAAGAGTCACTAGAAAAGACAGTCACGCTAGGAAACGTTGAGGGCAGCAGGAAAAGAGGAAGACCCAACAAGAGATGGACGGACTTAATAAAGGAAGCCACAGCCCTCAATTTGTAAGATCTGAGTGAAGCTGTCAAAGATAGGACATCTTGGAGGACTTTGATTCCTAGGGGCACCATGAGTTGGAAGTGACTTGACGGCACTTAACACACACACTCTGCTTTTCTCCAGAAAAAAGGGCCCATAGTGGCTTACACCGTCCTCCTTTTTATCCTCACAACAACTCAGTGAGGCAGGGTAGGCTGAGAGAAGAAGAAGAATAGTTGGTTTTATACTCCACTTTTCTCTACCGTATGGAGTCTCAAAGCGGCTTACAATCGCCTTCGTTTCCCCCTTCCCACAACAGCTACCTTGTGAGGTAGGTGGGGCTGAGAGAGTTCGGAGAGAACTGTCACTGGCCCAAGGTCACCCAGCAGGCTTCATGTGGAAGAGTGGGGAAACCAACCTGGCTCACCAGATTAGAGTCCACCCATCTTAAGAAGAAGAAGAGTTGGTTTTTATATGCCCACTTTCTCTACCTTTTTAAAAGGAGAATCAAACCAGCTTCCAATCCCCTTCACTTCCTCTCCCCACAACAGGCACTTTGTAAGGTAGGTGAGGCTGAGAGAGTTCAGAGAGAACTGTGACTAGCCCAAGGTCACCCAGCAAGCTTCATTTGGAGGAGTGGGGAATCAAACCCGGTTCTCCAGATTAGAGTCTGCTGCTCTTAACCACTACACCACACTGACATTCGAGAGAAGAGAGACAGAGACAGGCCCAAGGTCACCCAACCAGCTTCCGTGGCAGAGGGGGGATTTGTCTTGCTATTAGAGGATGGACTGGCCAGAATCAGCTCTCAGGTTCATACAGGCAGAGACAAATTGTGTGTGAAGATGGTGTTTATTAAAGATTACTTAGTTGTTACAGGGAAGGTGCTGTTTACAAAACACAGCAAAAGCATAGAGAGGACCCACAAGATCCCTTTACCTCTCTGGGGGCTCCTAATAGAGGTGAAGAAGCTCCTGGGGCATAGGGTTGCCAGCTCTGGGTTGGGAAATACCTGGAGATTTTGGGGGGTGGAGTCTGAGATCAGTTGTAATAGGAGGAAATCTCCAGCTAGTACCTGGAGGTTGGCAACCCTAAATACATCCCATAAACAGTGGCATGGATTATCATCATGTGCCCTTTACATACCCACAAGCCTTTCCGTTATGCTAGAACCTCATTCCCTTTGTAAAAACGCCCTCCTGAACAGAGAGAATGGGGTACCGGACATTTTTCCACCTGTAAAACCCGATCTTTCCAAGTCTCTCGATGGCTCAACATTACCATAAGCCTTTGGTAAAGTAGTATCTCTCATGCAAGATCATATAATTAAAAAAATGGCCACTTCTTCCTCATTAACTAAACACAAGTTGACTGCAGAGAAATACATTTACCTCCGACATAGCAAGTCATTTTTACAACGATGTAATTGATTAGATGCCTATTCCCCCCACTTAATTTATGGGTGGCTGTTAGTCCAAGCCCTGGGAGGGCATGAGGAGGCGTAATTAGCTTTTACTGTTGCTCATTATGGACATCCCTCAAGCCAAGGGGAGTGGAATGTCCTATGTGAATTGTAAAAGAAAGATGGCTTTTCAGCATCCTCAGGCTCCACCCCCAAAAGCTCCAGGTATTTCCCAACCCGGAGCTGGTGTAGTGGTTAAGAGTGGAGGTTTGGAGCAGTGGACTCTGATCTGGAGAACGGGGTTTGTTTCTCAGCTCCTCCCCATGAGCGGCGGAGACGAATCTGGTGAACTGGATTTGTTTCCCCGCTCCTACACACGGAGCCAGCTGGGTGACCTTGGGCAAGCTACAGCTCTGTTAGAGCTCTCTCAGCCCCACCTACCTCACAGGGTGCCTGTTGTGGGGAGGGGAAGGGAAGCATTCAAAGAAGAAGAGGAAGAAGAGTTGGTTTTTATATGCCGACTTTCTCTACCACTTAAGGGAGAATCAAACTGGCTTACAATCACCTTCCCTTCCCCTCCCCTCAAAAGACCCTGTGAGGTAGGTGGGGCTGAGAGAGCTCTAAGAGAGCTGTGACTAGCCCAAGGTCACCCAGCTGGTTTCATGTGGAGGAGTGGGGAAACCAACCTGATTCACCAGATTAGCATCATGTGGAGGAGTGGGGAATCGAACCCGATTCTCCAGATTAAAGTCCACTGCTCCAAACCACCGCTTTTAACCACTATACCATGCATGAAGCCGTGAAGGGGAAATATGGTCATCAGTGGCTGTTTCTAGTCAAAGCCACCACCACCCCAAGCCAAGTTTCATTTTTAGACGAGAAGAGGTATGGAGCCCCTCAATTGAAGATTCTCCTAGCCAAAATAAATTCCCGGGGTACAATCACCCTTATCTTTGCCGCAGCTGTCAGACTCTGAGTTACAGGTGCCTTTGCACTGATAACAGCCAATTACATTTTATTGTCTCTGTTAAGATATGACAGTTCAGCTGAATTACAGCCCGGCAATTGGGTGATGAGTATCCTTGTAATGTAAAGCAGGTTGGTTTGACAGATCTGCAGAGAGTGATTCTTCAGCGAGAGCCTCAGCAAGGGCCAGGCTGCTGTAAAAAACGATCACACACAGGAGATCTTCACCTTGCATTCCCCCCGTCTTCTTGTTCATCACAGGGAAACGCTTCATCAAGGAGGCTGTGGCTCAGGGGCAGAGCATCTGCTTGGCATGCAGAAGGTCCCAGGTTCAATCCCCGGCATCTCCAGTTAAAGGGACCAGGCAAGTAGATGATGGGAAAGACCTTTGCCTGAGACCCTGGAGAGCCGCTGCCGGTCTGAGTAGACGATACTGACTTTGATGGACCAAACTGTGCAGGTTCAAAGAGGAGCTGAATGGCAAGGGTCTCCATGTTTACAATACATGCCAGTCAATTTTCTGACCTGATTATGATCCCAGGAGATATTGCCTCTTCTCTGGTAAATGAAATGGTTTTATGACTGAAGCCACAAGCTGCAAGGGCTAGGCCCTGTAGGGAAAGTGGCTAATGCACAGGTACGTGGCTGAGAGCCACTGTGGTGTACTGATTAAGAGCGGTGAATTCTAATCTGGAGAACTGGGTTGGTTTCCCCACTCCTCCACATGAAGCCTGCTGGGTGACCTTGGGCTAGATACAGTTCTCTCAGAACTCTCTCAGCCCCACCTACCTCACAAGGTGCCTGTTGTGGGGCGAGGAAGGGAAGGAGATTGTAAAGCGGTTTGATTCTTCTTAAAAGGTAGAGAAAGTCAGCATATAAAACCAAACTCCTCCTCCTCCTCTTCCTCCTCTTCCTCCTCCTCCTCTTCTTCTTCTTCTTCTTCTTCAGACAAACTTTGCCATGGCTCTGATTGATCATGAGCATGCCTTTGGTGCAATCTGAGCAAAATTTGTTTTCCTGGCAATCATGTCTGTGTTTTCAGCATGTCTAGTTTACCCTGACTGGCAGCAGTTCTCCATCCGAGGTCTTTCCCAACATCTGCAACAATTGATCCTTTCACTGCAGATGTAAGGGATTGAACCTGGGACCTTTTGCGTGCCACTGTTCTGTGTCCCATTTTAGATAGAACAAATGGAAGACAGCAGGCCTCAAATCCTGGCTACAAAAACCACACCCTAAGCACACAGCCACTTGAGAATCCTGCAACCAACCTGTCTGTCTATCTCCGTTACCAATGTTCTGTCACACTCTGGTGTGATCAAGAAATGGAAACCATTATAAAGATGTGCAGATTAACAGGTGAGACTTTATCTGTAATTGAATTCCACAGAGAATCAGAGAGTTGGAAGGGACCACCAGGGTCATCTAGTCCAACCCGCTGCACAATGCAGGAAATTCACAACTACCTCCCCCCCCACACACACACACAGTGACCCCTACTCCATGCTCAGAAGATGGTAACAAAAGCCCTCCAGGATCCCTGGCCAATCTGGCCTGGAGGAGAATTGCTTCCTGACCCCAAGCACTATGACTTTTGAAATCAGAATTGGGACTAAGGATGAAATATCTTGCAAACCAGGAGGCCCTTATTAGCTATGAGTAACGATCCAAATTAACAACTTCTGGATCCTAATGGTGTTTAAAAAAATATCCATCAGATGACTAGGGTACGATGGTAGTCAGGAAACAGTTAAGTTTAGTTCAGCAAATCTGTCTAAACCCCATTTGGCTGTTTTGTTGGTATGGTGTATGTATCTTTGTCTTTATCCTATCCAATTTGCTCATGTTTTCAGGGCAAAAGAAAAATGGAAATAGAATCAGTATCTGAAAACTAGCAGAGCATAAAATGTACATAGCCTTTGAACGCAATTGTTACTCAGATCGGAAGCTTGATTCTAACTCAAGAGAAAATTAGCTTTGATGCTTTCCTGTTCTATTTGCGTGCCTTCTCATAGCGCTCTGCGTGTCACTCAAGATGAAAGACGGCATATATGAATGAAAGATCATCATAATTATTAGCCTGTTTGCCACTGTAATGAGAACAGGGGGGAGGAAAAAGGGGTCTTGTGGAATGACGCTGAAGGCGGTGATTTGAAGAAAGACAACCGGAATACATGTTTAGCTGCCAACAAACATTTTGACAGGATGTGTGGAAACCGGAGAGCCGACTTCTACTTTCCTCTGCCTGAACTGTACAGAACAAGATTGTGTAATTAGATTAGCTTATTGGTCCATCGACTCCGATCTCATTTATCTCAGTCACTGTTTCTTCTTCGAGCGATGATTTGGGGTGGGCTTGAGGGGCAAGGAGAAAGCTGTTCTTCCCTATTCGTCGACGCTGTTTATCTCCATTCCTTCTTCCTTTCGTCACATCTTGGCTTCCTAGATGGAGACTTGGTGCGTGTGTTTTATCAACATACTTCTAGACGGCTTTTTGGCCCAGGGGTTTCCACCTCCAAACCCACTTGATGACATACAGCAAAAATATGTTAATGATACCGTCATTTTAAGCACTTCCTAAAATAACCATTCGATGGCAAGGCCATAAGGCCAACAGTGGAGGGCAGGCAGCCACAACATTGGTGTTCGTTTGGTTCAAAAATCTGCTGAAATAACCCAGTCCTTACTATGCATGCCTTTTCAATAGAAGCATAGCAAACCCGATCAGTCTTTCGATGCACTACTATTTTATGGACAGGCTGGCAAAAATATCATTTAATTAACTGACAGATCTGATTCTGGATAGAACTGGGTCTTTTATGCTCTTTCCACTAACATCTACTTTTAATCACTCCTGGTACTAGCTGGAAATCTCCTGCTATTACAACTGCCAAGCAGTTGCTCTACCAAGGAGCAATGTCTAGGGTTGCCAACTTCCAGGTACTAGCTGGAGATCTCCTGCTATTACAACTGATCTCCAGCCGACAGAGATCAGTTCTCCTGGAGAAAATGGCCACATTGGCAATTGGACTCTGTGGCATTGAAGTCCCTCCCCTCCCCAAACCCTTCCCTCCTCAAGCTCCACCTCAAAAACCTCCCGCTGGTGGCAAAGAGGGACCTGGCAACCCTACACTCCAAGAAGTGAACATTATTCATGTTAGAAAAGAGCAAGAGTCCAGTAGTATCTTAAAGAGTAACAACAATTCTGGCAGGGTATGAGCTTTTGTGACTCATAGCTCATTACTTCTTGGGCAGGACAGAACTGTTATAGACCCAAGGAGGTACTGGTTTTGCTAGACCCTGGAATAAACAAATTCTGGTCTGCATAGGTTCCAGAATGGATTATGGTCTCTGAGACTGATTCCTCAATCCAAGGGAGCTTCAAAAGGAAGCTCAGAATGACCTCCAGACATCCCCAGACCAGGGGAGATCCCTCTGGGCCTTCAGTTCATAGGAGGGGTTGATGACATCCTTGACCACACAAAGCACCAGAGATGTCCAAGCTCATACAGAGAGGACTAAGGGTACATTCTTAGTCAACTGGGAACCACACTTGCTAAATTTGTACAAGGTGTTCCTACAAGGAGGAACCCCAGCAATGGAAGTTCAGTTTGGCATCTGTAGGGTTGCCAACTCCGGGTTGGGAAATACCTGGAGATTTTGGGGGTGAAGTCTGAAGAGAGCAGGGTTTAGAGAGGTGAGGGACTTCAATGCTGTAGAGTCCAATTGCCAAAGCGGCCATTTTCTCCAAGGGAACTGATTTCTGTTACCTGAAGATCAGTTATAATAGCTGATATCTCCAACCACCACCTGGAGGTTGGCAACCCTTCTCATTTATTTATTTATTTATAGCCAGCCAGCCCCAACCGAAGCCAGCTCAGGGGGGGTAACATCATGCAAAAACATTAATACATCAATAATAAAATTAACCACAAAATCTAAATTTAAAACAATAAAATCCCAATTTAAAACTTAAAAACTACAAAACCACAGATGGCACTTAAAACTTAAAAACTCCATCTGTCTGTATATGTTAACATGGTCAGACTGGAGTCAATTGTCTGGATTTTCATTGCATTCCCTTTCCCCTTTGTGTATTATCTTTTAAGCTTTTGAGCTTTAGAGAGAAACCCTACTCAGCTCTACTCAACAGGGCTTTCTGCTAAGTCAGTAGTGAGTAAGGAAAAGTTGAAGGCAGCAGGAAAAGAGGAAGACCCAATGGATTGTTTCAGTAAAGGAATCCACAGTCCTCACACATAACACACACGTGGTTTCTTTGACTGTGCACAAAAGACTGTGCCCTCCTCTGGACACGTTCCAGCTTGTCTACAACGTTCTTAAATTGGGCACCACAATTTAAGAAAGATGTAGACAAGCTGGAACGTGTCCAGAGGAGGGCAACAAAGATGGTGAGGGGTCTGGAGACCCAAGTCCTATGAGGAAAGGCTGAAGGAGCTGGGTATGTTTACCCTGAAGAGGAGAAGACTGAGAGGGGATATGATAACCATCGTCAAGTACTTGAAGGGCTGTCATATAGAGGAGGGTGCTGAATTGTTTTCTGTTGCCCCAGAAGGTCGGACCAGAAGCAACGGGTTGAAATTAAATCAAAAGAGTTTCCGTCTAGACATTAGGAAGAATTTTCTAACAGTTAGAGCGGTTCCTCAGTGGAACAGGCTTCCTCGGGAGGTGATAAGCTCTCCTTCCCTGGAGGTTTTTAAGCAGAGGCTAGATGGCCATCTGTCAGCAATGCTGATTCTATGACCTTAGGCAAATGATGAGAGGGAGGGCATCTTGGCCATCTTTTGGGCATGGAATAGGGATCACTGGGTGTGTGTGGGGGAAGTAGTTGTGAAATTCCTTCATTGTGCAGGAGATTGGACTAAATGACCCTGGTGGTCCCTTCCAACTCTATGATTCTATGAAAAATTTCACAGAATTTGGTACTGGCCACATATTTTAATATTTTGAGAATTTAAAAGCCATTGTGGCTGCAAAAGTATAATTCAAAGTGAGCCAACAATACTGGATAAAGAAGAAGACTTGGTTTTTCTACTCTACTTTTTTCTGCTGTAAGGCGGCCTTTCCTTCTCTCCCCCCCGCCCACAACAGGCACCTTGTGAAATAGGTGGGGCTGAGAGAGTTCTGAGAGAACTGTGACTAGGCCAAGGTCACCCATCAGGCTTCATGTGGAGGAGTGGGGAATCAAACCCGGTTCTCCAGATTAGAGTCCACCGCTCTTAACCACTACACCACACTGGCTCTGCATTTGCATAAGTATTTGCATAATAGAGTCAGATCGTATTCTGGGGGTTTTCCCCCATGCATGGAATTTCAGCTACTATGCTGTAGATTTTTTTAAAGGACCAGATTGATGTGCATAATCTTCTGGGGTTGTGCTATTGGAATATCTGGGGCAAAGAGCATGGAGGGGCATGCTATCTGGGATGGAACTAGATACTGTTGCCAACCTCCAGGTGGGGCCTGTTGATATTCTGGAATTACAATTGATCTTCATACAACAGATATCGGTTCCCCTGGATAAAATATACCCTTTGATCTCCATACAACAGATATCAGTTCCCCTGGAGAAAATATACCGTTATGCCCTGCAGAGGTCCCTCCCCAAATCTCACCCTCTGCCGGCTTCACCCCCAAATCTCCAGGAATTTCCCAGCCTGGAGTTGGCAACTATACTGGTTGGGGGTACTGGCCAACTGATAATTCATTTGCTGGTGTGATAGAAAGCTGTTAATCCTTCCACAGCCCCTGTGATTGAAAGACAATGTTGAAGTGCATTATTATTGATTAAGCTCTTTCAAGTTTAGCCAGCAACATGAATTGTTGACATTTAATTACTGAAACAGCAGGGCCTATCAAACTTCTTATGGTAAGTGGAAATAAATAATGCAGAGAACTTCAAAGAACTTGGCCAACATCCTCTCGGGGTCTCGAGCAAACACACCAGAGATGGGGCACAGACTTAAAAACCTTTCCTGGAAAAGACGCCTTAAATAATTAAACCAGCCCATGAGAGAGAAGCCTTCATTGTTCAAACACATTTTTAGCTCCAGTCCTACAGGACAGCAAATCCCATTGAACTCAGTGGGATTTACATATGAGTAAACATGCTCAGGACTGGGATCTTCTTTGCCCTTCTCAGCTCCAACAAACATCCTCCTCTCTACAGACCAGTAACTTTTGTTGGGGATAAAAGCATAAGGTCATAAGAAAAGCCCTGCTGGATCAGACCAAGGCCCATCAAGTCCAGCAGTCTGTTCACACAGTGGCCAACCAGGTGCTTCTGGGAAGCCGACAAGAAGCAGCTTTTTCTATTGAAAGTGAGTCTGTTTTCAAACTTGCTGCAGTCTTATGTTTGAAAGCTTTTCCATCCTGGGATGAACTTGGGCATCAGCTGAAATCTACTCAGTATTCCCTCCTTACTGTTCCCCTCCCCTCCTAGTCAATAGATCTGCCACACCTCAGAACTTGGTGTTTTGGGGCTGTGGCACCCATATGGTTGCCAACTCTGGGTTGGGAGATACCTGGAAACTTGGGGGTAGAGTAGGGTTGCCAACCTCCAGGTACTAGCTGGAGATCTCCTGCAATTACAACTGATCTCCAGCCAATAGAGATCAGCTCACCTGGAGAAAATGGCCGCTTGGGCAATTGGACTTTATGGCAGAGCTGGCAGCCCTACCTCAAACACGTCTCAACACTTACACCCTCACATTGAGGGTTAGCACATTGAGGGTTAGACTCTAAGAACATAAAAAAGGCCCTGCTGGATCAGACCGAGGCCCATCAAGTCCAGCAGTCTGTTCACACAGTGGCCACCCAGGTGCCTCTAGGAAGCCACAAACAAGACAACTGCAGCAGCGCCATCCTGCCTGTGTTCCCACCACACCCAAAATAATAGGCATGCTCCTCTGATACTAGAGAGAATAGGTATGCAGCATGACTAGTATCCATTCTAACTGATATCCATGAATACCCCTTTCCTCCATGAATATGTCCACTCCCCTCTTAAAGCCCTCCAAAGTGGCAGCCATCACCACTTCCTGGGGCAGGGAGTTCCACAATTTAACTATGTGTTGTGTGAAAAAATACTTCCTTTTATCTGTTTTGAATCTCTCACCCTCCAGCTTTAGCAGATGACCCCGCGTTCTAGTATTATGGGAGAGGGAGAAAAACGTCTCCCTGTCCACTCTCTCCAAACCATGCATAATTTTATAGACCTCTATCATGTCTCCCCTTAGCCGTCTTCTTTCCAAGCTAAACAGCCCTAAGCGTCCTAACCGCTCCCCATAGGATAGTTGCTCTAGTCCCCTAATCATTTTGGTTGCTCTTTTCTGCACCTTCTCAAGCTCTGTAATATCCTTTTTTAGGTGTGGTGACCAGAACTGTACACAGTATTCCAGGTGTGGTCTCACCATAGATTTGTACAAGGGCAGTATGATATCAGCAGTTTTATTCTCTATTCCTTGTCTAATTATAGCCAGCATGGAATTTGCCTTTTTTACAGCAGCCGCAAACTGGGTTGACTCTGTCCAACTTAGAGGTACAGAGGCTGCAGAGAGACTCATATGCTCTCAGGATGTATGCGATGATTTAGCTTCAGGGAGAAACTGTGGTCTAGGTCTGCTCTCAGGTTGCCATCCTCCGGGCACTAGCTGGAGTCTCCTGCTATACTGATCTCCAGCCGACAGAGATCAGTTCCCCTGGAAAAAATGGCCACTTTGGCAGTTGGACTCTATGGCATTGAAGTCCCCCCCTCCCATACTCCTCAGGCTCCACCCCAAAAACCTCCCACTGGTGGCAAAGAGGGCCCTGTGAACCCCAGTCTGCTCAGAAACCTGGTTCAGAGCAGAACAGGGCAATAGTGCATCATCCGTTGCCTTTGGTAAATCCTCTGCTTTGGCCAGGTGTCCTAAAAAGATCACAAGCTTTGCATAGTCAAAAGAGTCTTTGACTAAACATTAGGAAGAACTTTATGACAGCTAGAGAGGTTGCTCAGTTTAACAGGCTTTCTAGGGAGGTGGTGGGTTCACCTTCTTTGGAGGTTTTTAAGCAGAGGCTAGACTGCCACTTTGGGGTCAGGAAGGAATTTTCCTCCAGGCCAGATTGGGATCCTGGAGGTTTTTTGCTTTCCTCTGGGAATGGAGCAGAGGTCACTGGGGAAGTGGTGTGGGGAGGTAGTTGTGAATTCCCTGTGACGTGCAGGGGGTTGGACTAGATGACCCTGGGGATGCCTTCCAGCTCTATGTTTCTATGTCAACATTTGCTTGTTTCATTCCAACTTAAGCCACTGACCTCCTGGACCTAGAAACCATCCAGATCTCGGTTTATATGATTGTTCCAGCAAAGGGAGTTTTCAAGTATAACAGAAGACACATTGGAGGTGGAGTGAACCCAGCTGGCACCCACACTGTTCATCACCTGCTCATTGTCCCAACCTGGCCAAGGCAGAAAGAAAAGAATAAATAGTGGTGACAGAGAACAGTGCTATGTACAAACCTCTCCTTGGCATTTATTTTGGTCATTAACAATTTTTAGGTTGCAAAATCATGTCTCATTGATTATCGCGTCGTCTCAAATACACATGCCTGTCTGTTTGGATTAAGCCGTAGCTGGATCCTCCTCTTTTCACGCAACCCCCACTTATGCCTTTAACGCTGTAAGTAGGTCACTGAAGATCTAAACGCCGCATTTTGTCTTTCTCTCTACTCCATGCGGCTGGTGCTGGAGCATGTATTCATTCGTCTGCGCATCAGAGGCCGGCCAGCTTTGATCACCTTCGAGATAACAATAATGAGTGTATTTTTTTCTGGTATTTTGTTGAGCTTTTTATATTGCCATTTTCAAAATGGGAGGACGTTGACCCAGACTTCAGGAGAGACATAGTGTAGGGCACATACCATCTGAAAAGGATTTAATTGTTACCGGGGAAGGGGAAGTAGGTTAATTCACTTCTGTGGAGTGCAGTTTTCTGTGATCTAAAGAGGATGTGGTCTGACTCTGGGGAGCCATGCTAGGGGATGGTGAAAGAAAAGGGATGGGGCTAGTGGGGAGAGGCTGTGGCTCAGTGGTAGACCATCTGCTTGGCATGCAGAAGGTCCCAGGTTCAATCCCCAGCAGCTCCAGTTAAAGGGAGTAGGCAGGTGATGTGAAAGACCTCTGCCTGAGACCCTGGAGAGCCGCTGCCGGTCTGAGTAGACAATACTGACTTGGATGGACCAAGGGTCTGATTCAGTATAAGGCAGTTTCATGTGTTCTCAGGGTTGCCAGGTGGCTTGGAATGGTGGGCAGTTGCTTCATAATAAATAAATAAAATGTTGACCTTCTCATGGGGTTAGATGCCTCCCACCCCAATTCCCCAGAAACCCATTAATCTCTTCAGGCCTTCTAAGTGCTCTTGACAGCAAGCACCATTTCAGTGCCATCCTAACCAGAATTATACCGTCCTAAGTCCATTGTAGTCAGTGAGCTTAGCAAGGCATTACTCTGTTTAGGGCTGCATTGTAAGAGATCATAGAAACCAGAAGAACACTATAAGCTGGTCCATGACTAGGGTTGCCAACCTCCAGGTACTAGCTGGAGATCTCCTGCTATTACAACTGATCTCCAGCTGATAGAGATCAGTTCCCCTGGAGAAAATGGCCGCTTTGGCAATTGGACTCTATGGCATTGAAATCCCTCCCTTCTCCAAATCCCACCCTGGCAACCCTATCTTGAAAGCATGTAAAAGGATTGCTTCCTAGGATGTTTTTCTTCCACTAGTGTAAATCTTGGGATGCTCAGAGACCCAGTGGTTCAGACTGAATTCTGCTCGCTGGTTGGCAACAGGGCACCAATGTTTCTGCAAGCAGTTCTAACCTTTTGGTCGTGTTATTTGTTGGGTATTGTGCTGTATGGTTTGCATAAAGTGCAATCAGCAGTGTTTTATGCGTGTGCATTCTCACGTAGCTCAGTGGGAATCCTGTTTTCCCCCAGACTTGTTATCACTAGATGCTACTCGACAGCCAGTCTTATAAATACCGAGCGAGCAAATCAAGTCAGTCAGGCACTGATTATAAATATTTTTTAAAAGAAGTCTTACCATGTTATGTTTAAGTCTGTATTAATCAAGGTTATTTAATGTGTTCATGCATGCCTTATTGGAGTCATAGCTACCATCCACCCACACCATGAATTACCTGACCTGACCATCCATGACCTTGGGGGAGAATCAACTTTACTTACTGTGCAAGTAGGGTTGCCAACCTCCAAGAAGTAGCTGGAGATCTCCTGCGATTACAACTGATCTCCAGCCGAGATTAGTTCATCTGGAGAAAATGGCCACATTGGCAATTGGACTCTATGGCATTGATGTCCCTCCCCTCCTCAAACCCTGCCTTCCTCAGGCTCTGTCCCAAAAACCTCCCACCAGCAACGAAGAGGGACCTAGCAACCCTATGTGCAAGTGATCACGACGGGGGGGGGGGGGGGGTATCAATTTCATCTATTGCACAGGTGCAAAAATGCTTGCAAGGCAAAAGAAAACGAAGTCCCACCAACACAAGGAAATGACATTCCCACTGTCGTGGCGACTGTCTTGTCACAAAGCTGTTCAGCAGGGGTTCAACTTGCACAGGATTGAGGCAAGAGCATTTGAATGATGGTGACCGTCATCCTTGTAAGTTTGCCTGTTGAATATGATCGCCATGAAGTTCATGTCATCTGCAGTTAAATTCGGTAAGAGGCTGTGGAGGAGAGGCATTTTCCCATCCCGGTCGGTTTTTATGGGCTTTAGTCAAAGAGAAGGAACATCTTCACATGGAGATAGATCCCGATGGGTAGTCTGTCAATAGCAGGAGAAAAGAGCAAGAGTCCAGTAGCACCCGAAAGACTAACACAATTTCTGGCAGGGTATACCCTTCTAGAAATTGTGTTAGTCTTAAGATATTTGAAGAAGTGAGCTGGGGCTCATGAAAGCTCATACCCGGCTAGAAATTTTGTTAGTCTTTAAGGTGCTACTGGACTCAGGACCGCCATAAGTCAGCTGTGACTTGAGGGCAACAATTTGTTTTTACATTCATAGATGAGAAGGTACATGTTATTACTACAATTGCAACAAGAATCCAATTCATGACTGTGCCAATTCTGTCTTCCATCTAGTTGCTAACTCACAATGGGTAGCCGTGTTAGTCTGTCACTAGCAGTAGAAAAGAGCAAGAGTCCAGTAGCACCTTAAAGACTTGCACAATTTCTGGCAGGGTATGAGATACTTGAAGAAGTGAGCTGTGGCTCATGAAAGCTCATCCCCTGCCAGAAATTTGGTTAGTCTTTAAGGTGCTACTGGACTCTTGCTCTTTTCTACATCTTCACATGGGACATTCTAGCTAGAGTACATGGCTGGGATCAGGGAAATGGTGCAGTCATGCTGGGGGAAAAAAGGGATGGTTGTTACTTGCCCATCATGTCAGGGAATTATTTAATTTCCTCTCCCGCATAAGAGATGGAAGCAGGTATTGGATAGAACCCAATGCAGTTGCAATAACGTAACGGAATGCATAGAACCGAGACCCTGCAATATAAAAATTATGCAAAGCTGACAGCTAATTTTCCTAACGAAAAGAGGGCCTGCGCACAATTAACTTGCTGAAGGAATTACACAGACAATTATCTTATATTTGGGGGTAATGAGGAAATACCAGCTCTCTAAATTGATGTCTTGGAGAGAGTAAACAGCTACTTTCGGTGCAAACCTCATTTATATAATGAATTGTATTTGGAAGCTCAATACATTTGGAAGGATAATGGATACCCTCTAGGGCATCAGCTAATTTAAAATGTGTCTGTAGTTAAAAGCTTCCTTTCGAAAGGGCAATGTTGACACAATGGACATACTGTTGCAGACATGAAACGGCTGTTAATTGCTACAGGTTGACGAGGCAGATCTTTGGAGAGGGTGTCTGTCCTAACACCAGCTAGCTTGAAGAAGAACCAGAGACCATGCCCCATATGCTAGTTTAATATTTGACTATTTAGGGACTATCTAGAGAATACAGATAAATGAGATCTCCACTTTGCAAATCTCATTTCTCCGTATTTTCTAGATCAGGGCTTCTTAAACTTTTTCCACTCACGACCCTTTTTCGCCCGAGAAATTTTTATGCGACCCCAGGTATATAAGTATATTAAATAAGAATACAAATCAAACATTTATTGATCATAAATCATAAAGAAACCTTTTACTGTTGCCAAATCTTTTGCGACCCCCACATTCAGTTATGGGGTAGTAACCCACAGTTTAAGATGCTTTGCTCAAGATAGTCTCTAAATATATATATATTTCCATAATCCCAGTATTTCCACCTTGCAAATCTCATTTCTCTGTATTCTCTAGATAGTCCCTAAATATATATATTTTCCATAATCCCAGTATTTCCACTTTGCAAATCTCATTTCTCTGTATTCTCTAGATAGTCCCTAAATAGTCAAATATTAGCCTAGCATGGGCTGAATATTTGATATCGGAATCTGATATCCAAATATGATCACTGATTTCCATTTTTGTCATTTCCATTCAGTATTTAATACCTGACATGTACTATATGAATGACCAAGTGTTCCCTATTCTGTTTCTTTTTATATTGGTTTTTGTGGGTTCAGTCCTTTCAGTTCTCCCCCGTTTGCTGTTGGTTTTTAGATCTGTTTGTGTTGTATATGTATGCTGCGTTTTTGCTTATTTTTTCACAATTTATACACTGTTTGGTATGTAAAGTGAAAGTCACGCATAATAGGAGTGTAATGCATAACACTGATTTATTGACAATCAGTATTGAAAAAGGCATCTGTTTTATAGGAAAATTCTGTGTAGGGAAAAAGAGAACAGCCAGCAAATAAAGATCCAGGGATTTGGTTTGTGCAAGGGAGAAGCCACACTGAAATGGAGATTTTTTGAGCTGAAATGGCAGAAAGGAGAAATGTGAAATCGCCTTTGATGTAATGGGATTTAGTGGCTGACAGCATTTGAATAATAACATGCAAATATGGGGAGGCTGATCTGGTGGGTATTTCTGGGATCTGGTTGGATGAACTGGAAGGAGTGAACTTTTCCCAGCTCCATCTACTAGGTTTCTTAATTTTTTTTTTTCATTTTTATAATTAGGGTACAGAAAAAAGACAGGGAAAGAAAAGGGGGAATAACAATAAAGACATTGTATCTGTGTCCAAGTAACATTAAAACAACGCATACAAGCATCCATCATCCACTCTTGTCTCAACCGACTCATTCTAACACTAATTGTTAATTCGTTTCTATTGTTGATCTGTTATTGATCTACTAAACCTATGGTTATATCAAAGGATTAAAAATGCTTGTCTTATGTTTCTTAGTCCTAGTCCACTACCAATCATTACATGCATCCTCTATATTATATCACAAACTTCTACATATTCTATATTCCAGTTTAACATTTTATCTGTGTGCCTTCCAAAAAGCCAATGAATTAAAACCGCTTGAATATCTTTCATATAGAGGTGGCCACCTCAGCTTGAAATAATCTATCGATCTCTTTTTTACCAAACACGTCAATTTTGACAACTACTAGGTTTCTTGATGTAGCATCAGCCTAAGCTTAATGGTATGGGAGGGAGAACGGCACCTTTCTATGGGCCTTTCATTGCCAGTTTCAAGTGTATGTACCTAGTATTAAGGATTTTGAAAGATTAGATATTATACTTGTGTACTGCTCAACCCACTGTCCTGAATTTCCTTGCCTAGGCTCTTTGATCTGGTCTCAGATTTGATGCTGGGTGTTGTGTATGTAAATAGTTAGCGCCGGTAAGCAGGGAAAATCTGGGGAGCTTGAGTCCCAATGAAGGCTCCTAAAACCTGCACATGCCATTGGCTACTTGTGGAACTGTTCCCCCCCAATCACGGATCGGGGGGGAGTGGCCGCAGGCGGCCAGGGGGGCATATAAGCAGGGCCGGTTCACTGAGTTCTCCAGTTCTGTACTCGTTCTGAATAAAGCGGTTGTTGTTGGAACTCCGTCTCCGACCTCGTGTGTCCTCCCCACGCAGACTTAACAGTGGCGATGAAGGCTGATAGGCAGTCCGGCTGTCCTGCTGACCCCTTGCTGAAATCACCCTCACCTCTGCTGATTCCTTGGTGCCGGTAGGCAGCCCGGCTAGCCTTGCAAAATCACTTCGACGCACATGGGAGACGCAACACACCTCACCATGGCCACCAAAGGCTCCATGGAAACTTTCGACATGACCCACCCCAGCGAGTGGGAAAGGTACGCCAACCGCGTCGCGTCCTTTCTGAACGCAAATGATGTGACCGACACCGGCAAGAAGTGCTCCCTGTTCTTCAGCGTGTGCGGGCCTCGGACATTCCAGCTGGCCCAGACCCTGCTGGCCCCCGCGAAATTGAGCGAGACACCCTTCGACACAATCAAGGCGGCTCTGGGGAACCACTTCGCCCCTCAGCCCACGCAGCTCGCCCGGCGCCTGGACTTCCACCTGAGAGACCAGGAGCCTGGGGAGTCCGTCGCCGCATACCTCGCAGCTCTGCGCCAGACCCCGAGGTGCTACCAACGTTGTCGGGTGCCGGTCCGGGGCATTACCTTTGTCAACGTTCGGCATAAGCACTTTGCATGCCTCGTTGCGCAAGGCGTCCTGGAGCCCTTTCCCCAACGCGAGGTGGGAAACGCCAATTGTGACGCCGCTGAAGGCCAATGGGGATGTCCGGATCTGTGTGGACTACAAGTGCATGATCAACAGGGCGCTCCAGAGCCATGCCTACCCACTGCCGGTCTTCTCCTGGCCTCCCTCACCAGGGGCCGGGTGTTTGCGAAGCTGGATCTCACCCAGGCATACCAGCAGCTGCCAGTGGACTCTGATTCAGCGGAGGTGCAGACCATTGTTACACACCGGGGCGCTTTCTGGGTGACGCGACTGTTGTTCGGGGTCAGCACGGCCCCGGGCATCTTCCAGAACTAGATGGAAGACCTCCTTAAGGGCTTGCCAGGCGTCGTTCCCTACTTCAACGATGTCCTGGTCGCCGGTGGCTCCGAAGGGGAACTCCTAGAGCGCGTCCGCCAAGTGCTTGGCTGATTCCGGGACACCGGCCTCACTGTGAAGCGCGAGAAGTGTCAGCTGGGCCTGCCTCAAGTGGAGTTCCTGGGCTACTTGATCGATGCCAACAGCATCCACCCAATGCCCGCCAAGGTCGCGGCCATCCACAGCACACACACACACCCCGCCCCAGTGTAAGCAAGAGCTCCAGGCGTTCTTGGGACTCTTGAACTTTTACCATGCCTTCTTACCCAACAAGGCGTCGGTCGCTGAGCCCCTTCACCACCTCCTTGACAAGGCCACCCCATGGTCTTGGGGTGCGCTACAGCAACGGGCTTTCAAGGCCACCAAGGGCCTGCTGTCGTCCTCTAGCCTGCTCGTGCATTTTGATGAGCGGCTACCGGTTGTGCTGACCTGTGATGCCTCGCCCTATGGCATCAGCGCGGTCCTGAACCACCAGCTGCCGTACGGTCGGGAGGCCCCGATCACATTTTACTCCCGGACGCTCTCCCCGGCGGAATGCAACTATGCCCAGATAGACCAGGAGACTCTCGCCGTCGTGGCCAGCACCAAGAAATTCCACGATTACGTTTACGGCCGGCCCTTCACCGTCATCACCGACCACAAGCTGCTCCTGGGTCTGCTCATTCTGGATCGCCAGACGCTGCAGATCCTGTCCCCTCGCATGCTCCGCTGGTCTATTTTCCTGAACGTGTAAGAGTTCCGGCTCCTGCATCGGTCCGAGAAGAGCATCACCAACGCGGATGCCCTCAGCCGCTTGCCATTCAAGGGGCCCAACCCCGACCCCTTCCAGGCCCATAATGTCCTGCTGCTGTAGACCCTGCCTTAGCCACCCCTGCATGCGTCGGACATCGCTGCCCATACTGCGAAGGACTGCACTCTCACCCGGGTCCTCAACTGGGTGGGGAAGGGGTGACCAGCAACCCGGCTGGACAGAGAATTCAAGCCATTCGCCACCCGCCAACACGAGCTGTCCTTGCACAAGGGCTGCCTGCTCTGGGGAAGCTGGGTCGTGGTCCTGGCCAAGCTCCGAACGAGGTCCTGGAGGCTCTGCACGCCTGCCACCCTGGAATCGTGCGCATGAAGGCGTTAGCAAGGAGCTACGTCTGGTGGCCAGGCATCGACGCTGCAGTAGAAGAGTGGGTCAAGCGTTGCCAACCCTGCCAGGAGTCGCGACCAGAAATTCCGTGGGCACCAACCCAACACTGGGAGTCGGCATGCACGCCCTGGTCCCGCATCCACATTGACTTCGTGGGGCCATTTCAGGGTAAGACCTTCCTTATTGTCGTGGACTCCTACTCCAAGTGGCTGGAGGTAGTAGACATCGGCTCCATGACCTCACGAGTGGTCGTCCGGGAGCTGCGCCGGATCTTCGCGACCCACGGCCTGCCGGACACAGTGGTCTCCGACAACGGGGCCCAATTTACGTCCGCCGTGTTTCAGGACTTCATGGCAAAGAACTTAATCTGCCATGTGACCTCAGCGCCATTCCACCCCGCCACCAATGGCCAGGCGGAGCGAATGGTCCAGACGACCAAAGATGCATTACGACGTATAGTCCGCAGAGACTGGAACGCACGGCTGGCACCTCCCCCCCCAACAGCCACCCTGTGAGGTAAGTGGGGCTGAGAGAGCGCTAACAGAGCTGTAACTTGCCCAAGGTCATCCAGCTGGCTTCGTGTGTAGGAGTGGGGAAACAAATCCAGTTTACCAGATTAGCCTCCGCAGTTCAAGTGGAGGAGTGGGGAATCAAACCTGGTTCTCCAGATCAGACTCCACCACTCCAAACCACTGCTCTTAACCACTACACCACGCTGAGTGGTGGACTCTAATCTGGAGAACCAGATTGGTTTCCCCACTCCTCCACATGCAGCCTGCTGGGTGACCTTGGGCTAGTCACAGTTCTTGCAAAACCTTCTTAGCCCCACCTACTTCAACAAGGTGCCTGTTGTGGGGGGGGGGGAGAGAAGGGATTTGTAAGATGCTTTGAGACTCCTTTCAGTAGAGAAAAGTGGGGTGTAAAAACCAACTCTTGTTTTTCTTCACTTCTGGTGCAGACCAGAAGTGAAGTCATCGCATTTATATGACGCTCTAGGATCCACCAAAAACTGTATGTTAAGGGTGAATCCTGGAGCATTGTGAGGAAATCACTTCCGTTTTTGCTCTGGACATTGTGGCACTGGAGTGATGCCGAACTCCCTTCCTCGATATACCCACACTGCCCTGTGGGCAGCAGGGAACAGGGGGTCGAGGGCAGGAGGTCGTCTGCTGTAGTAGACCTGGCTACTCTATGTGCCACAGTCTCTGTTTCCCCTGCCTTTAGGCGCACAATGCTATCTCTGCAGTAAGTGCCTCTTGAGAATGCCACTGTACATTGATTTCAAAGCAAACTATTGCTACCCTGTAGCATTCGTCTAGCACCAATGACAGTAACAAATACTTCAAAATCAAAGATAATGCAATTGATCCGAGAAGATTCTGACAACTTTAATGGATAGCGAGGCTTTTCCCACAGAAAGTAAATGGATTAAGGGATCGATTTTTGTTGTTGTTTTTGCTTCTTTCTTTCTTTCTTTCTTTTTTTAAAGTGGACTCTTCCTTGCAGAAAGAGAAGGAAGAAAAGAAAATGACTCATAAGGGGGAGATGGGGGATGCGAAAAAGAAGTCCCTAAGTGGGAAATTTGGAGGGTCATTGAGAGTGACCTTGCTTATCACTGAAGCCAACACAACTTTTCATAAGAACATAAGAACATAAGAAAGGCCCTTCTGGATCAGACCAAGGCCCATCAAGTCCCGCAGTCTGTTCACACAGTGGCCAACCAGGTGCCTCTAGGAAGCCCCCAAACAAGACAACTGCAGCAGCACCATCCTGCCTGTGTTCCACAGCACCCAATATAATAGGCATGCTCCCCTCGACATGAGATCCTTTTCAGACTTGAAAAGAAAGGCTAAATGAGGAAGAGACTTTGCAAGTGCCGTTGGCACTCCCCAGACCTCTTAATTCAGTTGCTGTCAGCTGTACACACCATTAATTGTACACAGAAGACCTCCCCACCCCACTTTTGCATGTCAATGAGGCAAACTCAGACACAACAGACTTCATTGCTAGGGTTGCCAGGTCTTTCTTCTCCACCGGTAGGTAGGGTTGCCAAGTACCCGGTAGTAGCAGGTAAAATCCCGCCAATCCACCGGGCAGCCCGCCGACCAGCTGAGGGCCGGCAGGCACTGCGTGCGCATCACTTTTGGGTTTACCCAGAAGTGATGCGGACACTCTGGCAACCTCGGCTAAAACTCTATGGAAACCATAGAGTTGCAGCCGAGATCGCTAGAGTGTAGGCATGTTGTGCGGGGTGCGCGCTCATGTTGCGACAGGCGCGCGTGCTCATTGCGCACCTCCGCCGCAGCCCTGCAAAGGTCCCGCAGGTGGAGCTATGGGGCCTGGCAAGCCTACCAGTAGGGTAGACCTTCCCCAAATCTCCAGGCAATTCCCAACCCGGAGCTGACATCCCTAGCCGAAAGTGATGTCAACCCATTGCTGGCGACAGAGGCCTAGGCCTCAGTTTCCTGCTGATAAGTCCCCCACCAGCCTGCTGAACAGTGCTATAGGGAAGGCTCCAAAAGCAGGGGACTCCCTGCCCCTGGCAGGGGTCTGAGGACCCTAGCCCTCACCTGGAGGTAGGCATTCCTATTTTGCTGCTGGGCTGTTTGTTTGTGTGTGAACTTGTCCCTTATTCCTTCTTGTGCAGAAGAGCACAGTTGAAAAGTAACTCTGGTTACTTGTGGTGTATGAAGACAGCTGCTCGTATTAATTGGAGTTAATGCAAGAGAGAAGGGAGAAGCCAGGCCTCTACGCGAGCCTCAATGAATTATAGCTAGCTTGACAACTGCTCAAATCAACTATTAATATCAATAATCCTTTAAACATTTCTCTAAGATAGCTCCACATTGACCAGCAGCAACTTTGCTGGATCACAGGCTGGAGATCTTTTAATTACAGACACCGGGAACCTTCTTCATGCAAAGTTTAGTTCTCTGTCGCTGAGCCACAGCCCCTCTCTGCACATTAGGGTTGTCAGGTCCCGCTTCGCCACCGGCGGGAGGTTTTTGGGGTGGAGCCTGAGGAGGGTGGGGTTTGGGGAGGGGAGGGACTTCAATGCCATAGTGTCCAATTGCCAAAGTAGCCATTTTCTCCAGGGGAACTGATCTATATTGGCTGGAGATCAGTTGTAATAGCAGAAGATCTCCAGCTAGTACCTGGAGGTTGGCAACCCTACTACACATGTGTGATGTATGCACTTGCTAAGGCACAAATGGCAGTTTAAACGGACATCTGAACACATATGTCAAGTGACCCTTGGCCATTATGTTATGGTAGAAGTGATGAGGATGCTCTAGCACATCTGTCCTGTTTGATATACGAGACCAACCACAGTCAAAGCCGAAGTACTGTTGAACGCACTGGTGAAAGCTACCGTAACATAATGGCCAAGGGTCACTTGACATATGTGTTCAGATGTCCGTTTAAACTGTCATTTGTGCATTAGCGAGTGCATACATCACACATGTGTAGTAGGGTTGCCCACTTCCAGGTACTAGCTGGAGCTCTCCTGCTACTACAACTGATCTCCAGCCGATAGAGATCAGTTCACCTGGAGAAAATGGCTGCTTTGGCAATTGGACTCTATGGCATTGCAGTCCCTCCCCTCCCCAAACCCCGCCCTCCTCAGGCTCCACCCCAAAAACCTCCCGCCGGTGGTAAAGAGGGACCTGGCAACCCTAACGGGTCCCCATCCTGTGTCACAATCCCGTGTGAGTTGTGGGTTCACCTCTGTTCTGTGGACATGGTATTCCCTTTGGTATGGGGCCATGACACAGCTGGAGAAGGCCCTTCAGCCTCCTCCCATCTTCCTGGCCTGAATCCACCCTCTTTGGCCTGTTCAGGAAACCCAGATGTAATCCAGGAAATGGGTGGGTTTCCCCAACAGGCCAAATAGCACCGCCCAGAATATCATGCTGGGACAGTGGCATGGGGGGAGGGATGCCAAAGCATCTTTTTCATGCACACTGTGGTCCCCATCTGAATCAGGCATCCACATTAGGGTTGCCAGCCACCCCCTGGCAACTGGTGGGGGAGGGGTGGATGGATGAAGTCTTACCAGCCACAAATCGAGGTCTGGCCTTTATGCTGTTGGTGTGTTGATGTCACTTCTGGGAGTGATGTCACCATGTCGCTGGCAACGTGGGAAATGCTCTGGTGTTTGGGGAAAACTCGATGGTAAAACAGCTTCTCCCATAGAGTTTCTGCCCAAATACCAGAGCATCTCCCACATCACCGTGATGATGTCACTTCTGGAAGTGACATCAATGTGTCAACAGCGCTGAGGCCGAGACCTTGATTTGCAGCTGGTAAGACCCCTGCTGGCCAGCTGAACAGTGGCAGGGGTAGGGGACCCAAAGCAGGGACCCCCATCCCCTGCTGGGACCTAGCAACCCTAATCCATTCCACACACAGAAACTGAAGGAAACCTGCAGCTGATGTATGACTGTAAGACAGGGTGGGGACCTTAGAGGAGGGCAGTCACTTAGAGAAGGGCAGGGAGCCATAATTTATTGTTACGGCCATTGGCCAGCATAAGGGCAGGGAGCTGTTCCTGTTGGCAGCAGAGGATAGGACTAGCAATAATGGGTTTAAATTGCGGGTGGAAAGATACTGGCTGGATATTAGGAACATTTTTTTTACAGTAGGAGTTGTTCTACAGTGGAATCAGCCACCTATGGAGGTGGTGAGCTCCCCTTCACTGGCAATCTTTAAGCAGAGGCTGGACAAACACTTGTCATGGATGCTCTAGGCTGATCCTGCATTGAGCAGGGGGTTGGACTAGATGGCCTGCATGTCCCCTCCCAACTCTATGATTCTATGACCCCAGAGCAAACCTGTGCTGCTCCATGATGTGTGAATTGGCCTCAGAAAGATCAAAAGCAATGCAAGCCATGGCTTGAGGAGTGAATCCTTGCAGCAAGGGAAGACTGATTAAAGCTCTGTGCTGGATCCTTTCCTCTTCAGTTCCCCACACATTAAGAGGTCCCAACAACAGAATCTTAGAGCTGGTCCTGAATGGATACTCCCAACAGGGAAGGCGCGTTTCTCCGTGTGATGGACCAGTTGTGGCTCCCTGGCTACCAAGAGGCCATGCGTAACAGCATCCCCATGGCAACTGCGACTTCAACCCATCCCTCAGAGCAAACTTAATGCATAATCATCATTTTGTCCCTCTGACATTTCTCCTACCTGGTCCTTTCAGAAGCCCAGGATGACCTATTTCACCAAGAAAAATGAGATCATTAATATCTGGAGATAAGACCAGCTTGATGGAGTGGAGTGGAGTTCTGTGTGCATATTTCAGGTGCTGATGGATTCCAGCCTAGAATTCAGAAGGAAGAAATGAGAAAAACCACTCTTATTAGAGAGTAAAGATCCTATCTCTAATCATCCAGGTTGGTTCCCTCCCAACTAGGGATGCATGAGGTCGTTCTGGTTCAGAGAGCCCAACCTGAGCTTGACAGATTGCAGGACGGTGAAAACTATTTGTTAAGAGAATTTACTTATCTGTTCTAAATATGTTTAAGCCCCCTTTTCTCCTGCCCTGCATTTCCAGGTAAAAGGGGAGGAGCTGTGGTTCAGTGGCAGAGCACCTGCTTGGCATGCAGAAGGGCCCAGGTTCAATCCCTGGCATCTCCAGCTAAAGGGACTAGGCAGGTACGTGATGTGAAAGACCTCAGCCTGAGACCCTGGAGAGATGCTGCCTGCCTGGAGAGTAGACAATACTGACTAGTAGACAATACTGACTGAGAGTAGACAATACCAAGGGTCTGATTCAGTATAGGGCAGCTTCATGTGTTCTTCTAAAAGGATCAGGTAGTAGGTGATGTCCTGACCTGGATAGGCCAGGATAGACTGATCTGCCCAGATTTCAGAAGCTGAGCAGAGTTGGCCCTGGCTAGCACTTGGATGGGAGTCTAGCCAGGAAGAGGCAGGCAATGGCAAACCACCTCTGATGGTGTCTTACTGTGAAAATAAGAGGTCCACTTAGGTCATCTGTGACTTGATGGAAAGTCAGCTTGAGATGCTGGAGTGTTGCTGCCTGTGTGCAATGCTGACTTTGATAGGCCAAGGGTCTGACTCAGTATCGGGCATGTTCAGGTTTATGAGACACACTATCTGAACTAGTACTATGTCCTTGCCAGTGGGCCTTTTAAATTCGCTGAGCTGTTTTAAAACTGAATCAAATCTTGATGAATTTGCACATTTGGGGAGGGGCTGTGGCTCAGTTTGTAGAGCATCTGCTTGGAATGCAGAAGGTCCCAGGTTCAATCCCCGGCATCTTCAGTTAAAGGGACTAGGCAAGTAGGTGATGTGAAAGACCTCCTCCTGAGACCCTGGAGAGCCGCTGCCAGTCTGAGTAGACAATACTGACTTTGAAGGACCAAGGGTCTGATTCAGTATAAGGCAGCTTTCATGTGTTCATGTGTTCACATAGCATTTTCTTTCAGTTTCTAGTGAACATATGGATATGGACACAGGAGGCGGCCTTATACTGAATCAGACCCTTGGTCCATCAAAGTCAGAACTGTCTACTCAGACTGACAACTGCTCTTCAGGGTCTCAGGCTGAGGTCTTTCCCATCACCTACTTGCCTAGTCCCTTTAACTGGAGATGCCGGGGTTTGAACCTGGGGCCTTCTGCCTGCCAAGCAGATGCTCTGCCACTGAGCCACAGCCCCTCCCCTAAAAGTGAGAACCGTGTGGCCGCCCAGGTGGTCCCACAAGGCCCAAGGGTGCTCCGGACAACCCAACCAGAAGAAAATATTGCTGGGCTGCTGGGGGCTGGGAGAGGACTCCGGGAGGGGTAGGGCTTCAGTTGCCAACCTCCAGGTGGTGGCTGGCTTTCCTCCCGCTATTACAAATGCAGTGCCTGAGATGCTAGATTCGAGTCCAGGAGCACCTTCGATGCCAATAAGATGTTTGGGACATAAGCTTTCGAGTATCAAAGCTCCCTTTGTCAGATACAGGTTGTATTTGACAAAGGGAGCTGGCTCTCGAATGCTCATAGCCTGAAAATCTTGCTGGTCTCCAAGGTGCTACTGGACTCGAATCTAGAGCTTTGACTCTTGAAAGCTTATACCCCAAAATCTGATTGGCGTCTAACATACTACTGGACTTGAATCTAACTCCTCTCTCTCTCTCTCCCTCCCTCTCCCTCTCTCTCCCTCTCTCTCTCTCTCTCTCTCTCTCTCTCTCTCTCTCCTCTCTCTCTCTCTCTCTCTCTCTCTCTCTCTCTCTCTCTCTCTGTGTGTGTGTGTGTGTGTGTGTGTGTGTGTGTGAAGTGCCGTCAAGTCGCTTCCGACTCATGGTGGCTATGAATCACAGTCCTCCAAAATGTCCTTTCTTTGACAGCCTTGCTCAGATCTTGCAAATTGAGGGCTGCGGCTTCCTTTATTGAGTCCATCCATCTCTTGTTGGGTCTTCCTCTTTTCCTGCTGCCCTCAACTTTTCAATGTCCAGCTTTCCCACCCATACATAGTAATAGTGAATACGATGGCATGAATTAACTTAATCTTGGTGGCCAGTGACACATCCTTACACTTCAAAATCTTTTCTAGCTCTTCTACTGCCCTCCTGAAACCATCAGTCCCTGAATCTGGCAGACAGTAGGAAATCTCTGGGCGGGCCAGGCTTGGCACGAACACTGCGAGCCTGGCATTCTGCCTTGCCTGGTCAATGGCGCGGCACCTGCTGGCACTTGTCAAGATCCGGCTTCCAAGCGCTCGTGGCCGCTGCTTCCCATTTGTCTCCCTGTGCCGACCTAGATCTGTAGCATCCACCAGGCCGTGACAGATTATATTAAAAAAAAATCTTAGGCAGATTGCAAATTACTAGCCCAAGAATGTGCTAACTAAGGTGTTTTGTTTCCTGGCTGGCGCTGCTGTTCTCTGTCACTCCCTCTCTCTGCCCTCTGCACATTCCAATTTGTCAGAAATGCTTCCCCGAAGACAGAGAACTTGACCTCCTTAAGGAAGCACCGAGAGGTCTCTGTCTTCTCCTAGGAGGTGAAGGAGGTGGGTTCTGTCGTGCTGAGGAAATAGCGG
Organism: Euleptes europaea; assembly: GCF_029931775.1. Taxonomy (NCBI): domain Eukaryota; kingdom Metazoa; phylum Chordata; class Lepidosauria; order Squamata; family Sphaerodactylidae; genus Euleptes; species Euleptes europaea. The sequence goes on from NC_079314.1 coordinate 108,615,191, forward strand.
ATCCCATGAACCGTCCTCTTTAGCCTCGTAAAAAAAAAACTTTCGTACATAACAGAACATTCCTTGGTTTGTGGGGAATATGGGAGAAGTCAGTTCCTTGAACCCATTTCTCACAGGAACGGGGCTCATGAATCCGTGCCTCTGGGTGTCTTTTCCTGTGACGCCGAAGCATTTTAATTGCGACCGATAAGAAGAAATCTCTTCTCTCCTGCTCGTGCCAGGACATTTCACTTTAAATTGGACTAGGCGCATTGATGTTCATGTGCAATACCCGCTGTCGGTTTACCATGGCTCCCTTTAATTAGCTTCAGCTGGGTAGCCAGGTTGGTCTGCCGTAGAAGAGCATTCTCCATCTGAGCAATCTGCCACATGCCATTGATCTTCTGGCAAGAGTGGGTGCATGTTGTTCCCACTGCAGAAGAAGAAGAGTTGGTTTTTATATGCCGACTTTCTCTACCACTTAAGGGAGAATCATACCGGCTTACAATCACCTTCCCCTCCTCTCCCCACAACAGGCACCTTGTGAGGTAGGTGGGGCTGAGAGAGTTCAGAAAGAACTGTGACTAGCCCAAGGTCACCCAGCTGGCTTCATGTGTAGGAGTGGGGAATCAAACCCGGTTCTCCAGATTAGAGTCCACCGCTCCAAACCACTGTTCTTAACCACTACACCACGCTGGCTCTTGTTGAAACCAACAAGCAGAAGTTCTTGTAAGGCAAAGAGCTGAGAGCAGGTGAAAGGCCTGTCTGCCTGTGATTGCACTGTTGGGATAGGAGTGGTGCCTTGTCCTTCATCTCCCTGCTCCCGCCCTTGCTGTGATGAGCAGCAGGAGCAAGCAGGAAGGGGGAATAGCATAGTGCGACACCACAATGTCATTTCTGGCTGAAAAAGGGTAGTGATGTCATCACATCACAGAGCACTTTAGGGACCCCACATTCTTTATGGTAAAACCTGGAGGGATTCCTAGAGCATAGCACAACCCAGTGACATCACATCCAGTTTCTTGGCAGGAAATGATCAATTCGCATCATATGATGCCATTCCCACTGGACTCCATCCTCCCCAGTGGGGCACTGTAAGACTCCAGCCTATAAATGCAGGGGTCGGAGCCCAAGCCTGGCTCCTCTACAAACAGCTGAGCTTTTTGCTTGAATTTCTAATCTGACTGACTTTTGCAGACAAGAGTGTGCTAGCAAAGTGGGCATGTCAAGTCTATAGGTGGCTCACTGTTGTGAAGGTGGGGGGGAGCTGGACCTTTTCAGGCAGAAAGCAACAAAAAAGTGTGGGCTGATTGATCCTTGGTCAGATGGGGAAAAGAAAAGGGGAAATTCTCCATCTCAAAGGCCTTTCCCAGTTTTGACCGTAAGCTTCTCTGGCTTCTGCTTTCTGAACCGTTAAATTGCACTGAAGTGACATTATGCTCATGTTCCAGCAATAACTGCTGCCAGGACTGCTCCTGTTACCTGCTGCATTGATCCGCATCCAGTATTTCCTAAAGTTCTTGTGACCCATCTCTCAGCCTCACCTGCCTCACAAGGTGTCTGTCATGGGTAGAGGAAGGGATGGAGATTGTAAGCCAGTTTGGTTCTTGTAGGTTATCCGGGCTGTGTAACCGTGGTCTTGGAATTTTCTTTCCTGACGTTTCGCCAGCAACTGTGGCAGGCATCTTCAGAGTAGTAACACTGAAGGACAGTGTCTCTCCTTCAGTGTTACTACTCTGAAGATGCCTGCCACAGTTGCTGGCGAAACGTCAGGAAAGAAAATTCCAAGACCACGGTTACACAGCCCGGATAACCTACAAGAACCAATGAACTCTGACCGTGAAAGCCTTCGACAGTAAGCCAGTTTGATTCTCCTTAAAAGGTAGAGAAAATTGGTATATAAAAACCAGCTCTTCTTCTTCTTCTTCTTCTTGTAAGGCATTTTGGATCCCCATTAGGGAGAAAAGTGGGGTATAAATTAAAGAAAGAAAGAAATAACCTGAAGCTTTCCGTTCCTTCCATTGGAGCATCCAACCCCCAACCCAAGCATCACAATATTCCTATTTAACAGGACAGTTTCTGGTAAATCACTACCCTATATTTTTTTTCCGATTTTTACCTTTAGTGGGTGCCTTGTGAATATTTGGATTGCATGAATTACTCAAATTGTCATTCTTCATGGTTCAGACCCCCCCCTTCCCTAGTGCATGTGCTAACACAGTTCAAAGTACAAAGCTACACACCTGTTTTGAGATATGCCAATGACACTACATTATTGGCAAAAAATAGTGAAGATATGAAACGACTACTGCTGAAAGTTAAAAGAGAAAGTGCCAAAGCAGGACTACAGCTGAACATCAAGAAAACAAAAGTAATGACTACAGGAGATTTACACAACTTTAAGGTTGACAATGAGGAAATTGAAATTGTTCAAGACTTTCTATTCCTTGGCTCCACCATCAACCAAAAGGGAGACTGCAGCCAAGAAATCAGAAGGAGATTGAGACTGGGAAAGGCAGCCATGAAGGAGCTAGAAAATATTTTGAAGTGTAAGGATGTGTCACTGGCCACCAAGATCAAGTTAATTCATGCCATCATATTCCCTATTACTATGTATGGGTGGGAAAGCTGGACAGTGAAGAAAGCTGATAGGAAGAAAATAGATTCCTTTGAAATGTGTTGTTGGAGGAGAGTGTTACGGATACCCTGGACTGCTAAAAAAAAAAACCAAATCAGTGGGTTATAGATCAAATCAAGCCTGAACTGACCCTAGAAGCTAGAATGACTAAACCGAGGCTATCGTATTTTGGTCATGTCATGAGACGACAAGAGTCACTGGAAAAGACAGTCATGCTAGGAAAAGCTGAGGGCAGCAGGAAAAAAGGAAGACCCAACAAGAGATGGATTGACTCAATAAACGAAGCCACAGCCTTCAATTTGCAAGATCTGATCAAGGCTGTCAAAGATAGGAAATTTTGGAGGACTTTCATTCATAGGGTCACCCTGATTAGGAAGCGACTTGACGGCACTTAACACACACACACACCTGTTCAACCTAAATTAACTGGCTATGCAGGGTGTTGTGGTTTAATATTCATGTGTATGCATTTGAATGGCTGTGTGCTCCAGAAAAGATGTATCCTAGCACACACATTCCACTCAAAGGCTCACATATCTTGGATGTTTGGCTTTTAAATCAGTGTATAATAGACTTGGGTTTTTTTGGGGGGGGGGGTTGTTGTCGTCAAGTCTCTGCTGATTTATGGTAACCCCGTATAGTTTTCAAGGCAAGAGATGTTCAGAGGTGGTTTGCCATTGACTGCCTCTGATATTCCTTGGTGGTCTCCCGTGCAAATACTGACCAAGGCTGACCCTGCTTAGCTTCTGAGATCTGATGTGATTGGGCTAGCCTGGGGTATCTAAGTCAGGGCAATAGACTATCAAGTAAATTAATACAGCATAAAAATTAGACCCTTCGGCAATACAATGTTCAGGTATGAATGCTCTTTTGGACAAAAATGGGATATTAACCAGTTGTGAGGGTTCCCAACCTCCCTGTGCAAACTCCATAAAATCACTTGCTCAGACGGTCATGCAGAAACAAGGAACTTTATTGGAAGCTTCAGGTTAGTATAGGCCTTACAATGGCAAAGTTGCAAGTGCTAGCAATTTCACAAAGACAGAATTATAACCCCTACAGGGAAGCAGATGTCAAAAGCATGTTATGGGAATCTACGAGATAATTGTGCATGGTACAGGAACATCAAAGACCTCAGGAAGCTCGTTATTACTATCTACACACCAAGGCCATAGCTGGTGGGAGGGAGTCGGAGAGAGCAAGGGAGGAGGATGGTGGGAAGAGACATTCCAACCTGGGGCCTGCTGGACGCAGCGCCTGAACCAAAGAAAGGCAAAAGGCCTGGACTGCTTTTATGAGTCCAGGGGGGGGAGCACACAAAGCAAAAGCTTACAGACCCTTACATTCTGCCCCCCTTAAGGCCCCCCTCCCCCGAGTCCGGGTGGACGAGGCTTGTCAGGATAGGCAGAGTGAAACTCTCGAACCAGGCGGGGAGCCGCTACATGGGGAGCGGCCACCCATTCGTCATGGGCGGGCCCCAGGTGCTTCCAGCGGATCAGATAGAACAATTTTCCTTTTTTCAGCTTAGAGTCCAATACTTTGGAAACTTCAAGATGCGATTCCTCCCCCCACAACCGTAGGAATTTCGGACTTAGGGAGGGGGTGGAAGTGAGGGGCAGCGACGTACGGTTTAAGTAGGCTGATGTGGAACACCGGATGTACCCCTCGAAGAGACTTGGGGAGTTCCAACTCCACCGTGACGTCGTTGATCACTCGGGTGATGGGAAAAGGACCTACATACTTGTCACTCAGCTTTTTGCAAGGCCAAAGTGAACGTAGGTTCTTTGTGGAAAGGTACACCTGCCCTCCCACCTTGAGTTCCCACCCCGGAGACCGATGTTTATTGGCCTGGTCTTTGTACTTGCGCTTGGCCCTTTCCAGGTTTTTCTGCAGCCAGGGCCAAGTGGTCTGCACCACCTGTACCCAATCCTGGACCTCCTGCACCCCTTCAAGTTCAGGAGTGATGGTAGGAGAACCAAAGGGCCCAAAGTCTTTTCCATAAACCACATGAAACGGACTGAAACCTGTGGAGGAATGGGGGGCATTATTATAGGCATATTCAGCAAAAGGCAGTAGGTCGTCCTGGTGGTAATTGACATAACACCTTAGATAGCATTCTACCACAGCATTGACACGTTCGGTCTGACCATCGGTCTGGGGGTGGTAGGCTGAAGAGAGTCCTTGTTCCTCCACCCCCATGACTTTTAGGAAGGCCCTCCAGAATTTGGCAACGAATTGGGCCCCTCTGTCGGAGAGGACCTTCCTCGGGATCGAATGATACTTCACCACGTGATTAAGAAACAGTTTAGCCAACTTTTGGGCCGATGGTAGCCCCGCACAAGGAACAAAGTGAACCTGTTTAGAGAATACGTCTGTTATCACCCACAGTACAGTTTTCCCCCGACTTGGGGGCAAATCAGTGATAAAATCCATGGCGATTACTTCCCAGGGCATGGTCGGGGTCTCCAGAGGCTTTAAGAGTCCAGGAGGCTTTCCCATTCGTTTCTTGGCAGTGGCGCAAATGGGGCAGCTTCGCACGTACAATTCCACATCGGCTCTCATACCTGGCCACCAAAATTGACGCCGCAATAAATGCAAAGTCTTTACAAACCCAAAATGCCCCGCCAGTTTGGCCCCGTGGACCATTCCCAGCACTTCTTTTCGGAGTACTTCGGGGACATAAAGCCTACCCCCCTGCAACCAAAAGGAGCCCTGTCGGTCGAGATTTGTGGGGAGAACCTGCTGATCCGCCTCCCTCAGAGAAGCGTCCCGGAGCCGCTGTTGAAAAGCCTCCGGGACTCCTTTGAGGGGAGGAAAATCCTGGCGGTGGGACTGGGACCGGGTGGTTACTGCAAGTCCCGAGACTTCCCCTCTCTGTTCAGGGGTAAACAAGGAATCTGCCGGTCGGTCAAAGTCATTGCGGTATTGGGGGAGCCTAGAAAGAGCATCCGCTAACGCATTGTCCTTTCCTGCCACATGTTTCAGGACAAAGCGGAATTTGGCAAAAAAACTGTGCCCAACGAATCTGTTTCGCGGTGAGCTTTCTAGCCCCTTTTAAGGCCTCCAGGTTTTTGTGATCGCTGTAAACTTCAAAGGGGATCTCTGCCCCCTCCAGGAAATGCCTCCAAATGGTGAGGGCATGTTTAACAGCTGCGGCTTCCTTCTCCCAAATGGCCCAGTTGATTTCGGATTGGGAGAACTTTTTAGAAAAATAGGCACAAGGTTTCAGCTGACCGTTCTCGTCCCATTGCAAGAGGGCCCCCCCATGGCAACGTCAGAAGCATCGACCTGGACCACAAAAGGTTTTTCACAATCAGGGTGCGCGAGAACGGGTTCGGACGAGAAAAGCCGCTTGAGCGTATCGAAAGCCTGCTGGCAGTCCAAAGTCCATTGCAACCTAGCAGAGGGCAAGGCGGCTCCCGCCGCTTTCCCTTTTGTACGCAGGAGCGAAGTGAGAGGGAGCACCACCTGGGCAAAGTTAGGGATGAAGTTTCGGTAAAAGTTAGCAAAGCCCAAAAACTGCTGCAAATGTCTGCGCGTGGTGGGGGGGTCCCACTCCATTACCGCCCGAACCTTCTCGGGATCCATCTCTAAGCCTTGGTGGGAAATCACATACCCCAGAAAAGTGATGGAGAGTTGATGGAAATCACATTTAAAAACCTTAGCAAACAGTTTGTGCTCGCGCAGCCGCTGCAGCACCTCGCGCACCAGTTGTACGTGCTCCTTCATGGTTTTCGTATAAATGAGGATATCGTCCAAGAAAACCACCACCCCGCGGAACAATAAATCATGAAGTACTTCATTAATCAATTGCATGAATACACTCGGAGCCCCCGAAAGTCCGAACGGCATCACTAAATACTCAAACATTCCAAAACAACTTGAGAAGGCAGTCTTTGGTTCGTCCCCTTCTCGTATGCGGACACGGTGGTAAGCCTCCACCAAATCCAATTTGGTGAAGATTCGGCCCTCCTTCAATTGTACGAGAAGGTCTGGAATGAGAGGGAGGGGGTATGCATTAGACTGAGTGACAGCATTCAGTCTACGGTAATCAATACACAGTCTTAAGTCTCCCGTCTTTTTCTTGACAAAGAAGGCTGGGGCCGAGTATGGTGCCTTTGACGGGCGGATAAAGCCCCGCGCCAAATTGGTGTCCAAATATTCTCGCAACACCGCCTTTTCATTAGGACTCATGGGGTAGACCTTCCCTTTGGATAATTTGCCATCCCCCACTATTTCAATAGCACAGTCCGTCTCCCGGTGGGGGGGCAATTTGTCGCATTCCCGCACGTCAAACACATCGGCAAACTGGGAATACTCGCTGGGGAGCTGGAGCAGGGAAGCTTTGATAGAAGGGGCCCCCATGAGGGCGGCTGCGGGAGTTTTAAGCACTCGGTCTTTATCATGGAATTCACACAGGTTGCGGGGAAAGGTGAGCGTCCGCTCGATCCAGTCTATGGAAGGATTGTGCCCCAGCAACCAGTTCATCCCTAAAACAACGGGCGTGGCAATGGGAGCGATAGTAAAATAAAGCCGTTCCCAATGCTCCCCTACGGCCATGACGACCGCGGCGGTGCGGTGAGTAACAGGCCCCTTTTTAAAGTCACTGCCGTCCATCTGGGAAAAGCGGATGGGTTCAGGTAGCCGCTTTCGCTTAACTCGCAATTGTCAGGCAGCCTCTTCACTTATCAGGGTGCGGGCACAACCCGAGTCAACTAGGGCCGTAAATTCTAACATGGGCCCCCCTTTTGGCAATGAGAGATTGACCTTTACATATACATTGTCTTCCTGAGCGCTTACCATCAGTGGAGCTCCTTGCACAACATTCAGAGCGGTCTGCTGAGGAGCCCCCTTTACAGCAGACCGACGGCGTTTTTTGCCGGCATGTCCCAGTCCTCGTCCTCGCTGGAGGAAGCAGACACGGTGTTTGTAATCCGTGACTCCGATGAGTCAAAGGTTTCATTTGTAATCCGTGGCCCCGATGGGCCAGAAGTGCCCGAGGCTTCGACCTCGGTGCGTGCGTGCATTGCCGAGGGTGTGCCCCGTCGGCTCGGTGCGCCGCTCCGGCGGCGAGGTTGCCCCTCGGGAGGGGGCTTCTCAGGTTCGGTCGTTGCCGGACGAGACGGTCCCGGACGTCCGGGTCGGGAAGGGCATTGAGAGGCAAAGTGTCCTCTTCCCCCGCAAACGAGACAGGCCCCGCTCTCAAAGCGTTTGCGGCGTTCGGTCACGGATGGTCCTCCCCCCGAGGGGGGACGAGAGTCCTTCGGACCGCCGGGCCTGTCTCCACGGGTCTTGGTCTCCCGTCTGGTGCGTTGCCAGGACAGGAGCAGCAGCTGCTTTTGGTTCTCGATGTCAGCGGCGTGACGAACCCACCCTTCAACATCGGGAGGGTTACCTTGCATGAAAGCCCAGTGTTGCAATTCCGGGTTCAAACCTTTGCGGAAATACTGCACCCTGGTAGCTTCACTCCAGTCCAAAATTTTACTCGAGAGCGACTGAAATTCGCTTGCATACTGTGTGACCGACTTAGTCCCTTGACGCAGTTGTAGCAAGGCGGTTTTTGCTCGCTCACCCAAATGCGGGTCCTCGAAACGGTGTCGAAGGGCGATCATGAAGTCATCAAGACTTCGCAAGACCGGGGAGCGGAGATCATACTGCAGTACCATCCAGGCGGCCGCCTCACCCTGTAGAAGAGACGCCACGTATTGGACCCGGGATTCTTCCGAGGTAAAGGTCCGGGCCTGTTCCCGCATAAAAATGTCCACTTGTACCATAAAAAACGTCAGCTGGTCACTCGACCCGTCATACGTGATCTTCAGGTCTCGACGGGCCGGTGGAGCGGGACGGATGGGAGGTGCGGGAGCCACAGGTGGGCCTGGTTGCTGCCCTCCGTCCGCCGGAGCCACGGGTGGCGTCGGAACCTTCAGGTCGTCCATGGCTTGAGCCATGTCCAGAATCACCGTGTTCATGGCATCCATCCGGTCCAGTAATTCCTGGCGCTCCTCCTGCCAGCTCTGCCGCTCCTCATCCATCTGGTGAAGCAGCAGGGCTTCCTTTCGGGCGGGATCGTCCTCAAACCCCAACCCGTGAACCGCAGACCGTCGTGACTGCGCGTCGCTCTGCGGGAGCGACCAACCCCGGGGAGACTCCAGCCAGGTATTCAAGCGGGTAGACTTGGGCTTTGTACCCAGACCCGATCCCGAGTCAGCTCCACTGGGCGTCTTCCCAGTCGACTTCCCTTCCGAAGGGGCCGGATCGGGCTGCTTGGGTACGGCGCTGTCCTTCTTGTCGTTGTCATCCCCGTTGCCTGCCATAGCTGTCCAAGAACGGTACAGGAGCAGGACAACGAGGCAGAGGACTTGCAACTTAATGTGAGGGTTCCCAACCTCCCTGTGCAAACTCCATAAAATCACTTGCTCAGACGGTCATGCAGAAACAAGGAACTTTATTGGAAGCTTCAGGTTAGTATAGGCCTTACAATGGCAAAGTTGCAAGTGCTAGCAATTTCACAAAGACAGAATTATAGCCCCTACAGGGAAGCAGATGTCAAAAGCATGTTATGGGAATCTACGAGATAATTGTGCATGGTACAGGAACATCAAAGACCTCAGGAAGCTCGTTATTACTATCTACACACCAAGGCCATAGCTGGTGGGAGGGAGTCGGAGAGAGCAAGGGAGGAGGATGGTGGGAAGAGACATTCCAACCTGGGGCCTGCTGGACGCAGCGCCTGAACCAAAGAAAGGCAAAAGGCCTGGACTGCTTTTATGAGTCCAGGGTGGGGAGCACACAAAGCAAAAGCTTACAGACCCTTACACCAGTGTGCGGTAGTGGCTAAGAGCAGTGGTTTGGAGTGGTGGAGTCTGATCTGGAGAACTGGGTTTGATTCCCCACTCCTACACATGAAGCCAGCTGGGTGACCTTGGGCTAGTCACAGTTCTCTCTGAACTCTCTCAGCCCCACCTACCTCACAAGGTGCCTGTTGTGGGGAGAGGAGGGGAAGGTGATTGTAAGCCGGTATGATTCTCCCTTAAGTGGCAGAGAAAGTCAGCATATAAAAACCAACTCTTCTTATTCGTTTCCTTTGTGAAATGCTTAAGGATATGCTGTTAAAATGTTGAATACAATTTTCTTTTCATTGTGAGTAACACCGGGTAACAAGTTCCTGTCACCTCTTGACATTTGTTGCCATCTTCCACCAGGGGTGAAGACTTTTTTCTTTCGTTTGAAATTTCTTTCTTTCAATGATCCTTCTTTCCTGCCCAATGTTTTGATTGTTTTTAATGTTTTAATTGTTATTTTTATGTCTTTGTTTGTTGTTCTGTTCTGGTTTTAAATGTTTTAAAGGTGTATTGTTGGTTTTGATGGCTTTAAAATGTGATTTAACTATGTATGTTTTAATTTGTTAACCACCTTGGCGGCCCTTGTGAGGACAAAAAGTTGGGATATAAGTGTTGCAAAAAACTTTTTAAAATACACCTCCGAGGTTGACAATTATGTCAAGGGTCAGATCCTTTGGTCCTGAGTGATCTAACTGCAGCCATTCTTGGGACCAAAGAAAGGATATGTTGAAGAAGAAACAAGAACTCATTTCCTTACTGGAAACAAGAACTATTTATATTTAAGGCTTATAGAGCAATGAGGAATTGCTCTAATCACTAAGGAGAATAGCAGGTAGGGCAGAGAGGGGAATATGGATTATAATCAACCTTTGGGAATCGTCCTACAGGGACCAATTACACAGTGGCAGGGAAGCAAGGAAGGTGATGCAATATTTCGGCACAATTTTAAAGCTGGCCTGCGTATGTTAGGTGCCATCAAGTTGCTTCCGACTCATGGCGACCCTATGGATCAATGTCCTCCAAAACACCCCATCTTTAACAGCCTTGTTGAGGTCTAGCAAACTGAGGGCCGTGGCTTCCTTTATAGAGTCAACCCATCAACCCATCCCACGACTTCTGTCTTCTCACAATGTGACCAAAGTACGACAGCCTCGGTTTAGTCATTTTAGCCTCTAGGGTCAGTTCAGGCTTGATTTGATCTATAACCCACTGATTAGGGTTTTTTTTGCCTGTTGTCAGAGCACTCTCTTTCTTTCTTGTTTGCCAAGCTCATTTTGTGTGTGTGTGTGAGAGAGAGAGAAGTGCTGTCAAGTTGCTTCCGACTCATGGTGACCCTATGAATCAATGTCCTCCAAAACCCTATCTTTGACAGCCTTGCTCAGGTCTTGCAGACTGAGGGCCGTGGCTTCTTTTATAGAGTCAATCCATCTCTTGTTGGGTCTTTCTCTTTTCCTGCTGCCCTCAGTTTTTCCTAGGATGATTGTCTTTTCCAGTGACTCTTGTCTTCTCATAATGTGACCAAAGTACGACAGCCTTGGTTTAGTCATTTTAGCTTCTAGGGTCAGTTCAGGCTTGATTTGATCTATAACCCACTGATTTGTCTTTTTGGCAGTTCACGGAATCCGTAACACTCTCCTCCAACACCACATTTCAAAGGAATCTACTTTCTTCCTATCAGCTTTCTTCATTGTCCAGCTTTCACACCCATACATAGTAATTGGGAATACGATGGCATGAATTAACTTGATCTTGGTGGCCAGTGACACATCTTTACACTTCAAAATCTTTTCTAGCTGGCTTGGGTGGGTGTATTTTGGATATTTGCATTGCCTTCCTGAGCTTGTGAAGATTTTTAATATCACTGTAATGTTGATAATAATGATTAAGTGGTATTGGATGGATGAAGCGTTAGGAGATCTTGTATGGAATTCTTTCAAAGACGTTGCGATTTTTTTGGGGGGGGAAACTTGAGTGTGATTTTTCTTCTGGTGGCTTTTATATGTTGCGTGATGTTGCAGTCAGTTTAAGGTGCCACTACCACATACTGATTTTTTGGTGTGTGTGGGGGGGGAAGCAGTGGCTTTCAAAGTTCATAGGGTTGGATCCAACCAGCATTTCCACTGGCAAAAAAGGGAGGACAGCGTCCCCCTTTCACTACCTTAAAAGGCTTTGGTGGAGGTCAAGGGAGTTACATGAACAAAAACAACATGGAACAGGGGCCATAGGAAAGAGGAGAATTGACTAAGATTGAGCAAATATTTGGCAGGACCTAACCCATAGTGTCAATAGGTAAAAAAGCTGACAGGATCTAACCTACATTGTCAATAGGTAAAAACCCTGGCAGGATCTAACCCACATTGTCAATGTGTAAAAAAACTGGCAGGATTTAACCCATATTGTCTATAGGTACCCGATAAAGGATTGTTGGAAATGTGGATTAATTGGGAAATTTGTATCATGTGCATTTGTGTGTGTGCATGATTAATATATTAAGTAGGATGTCTAAAAGGATGCATTGAATATTGGCCATCTTTTATGGAAGATTGCAAATCTGCGTTCATCGGCTGTGCTTTATAAGCCCTTTAATCCTCTCTGCTGCTGAAAGCAGACACTCAGATCCTCCTTCCTGTCTCTGCAGTCTAATGAACAGAATATATGGCATCAACATCCCACTAGTTTCTCTGTTACTGTGCTGCTTCGTGGGCTACCATTTGTGGGAAGGGGAAACTCTCAGTGTGGTGGTATCAAACCTTTTGCAGTTCTAGGAATTACAGGGGGACAGAAAAGGAGGGAAGGGGCGGTGGCTGAACATATGCATTTGCATGCATAAGATTCTGGGTTAATTCACCATCATATGTAGTTAAAGAACAGCAGGTTTTGCAAAAGAACTTGTAGAGCCACCACCAGTCAGAGTAGATGGACTCATGGTCTGGCTCGGTAAGTCATATAAGGGAGGTAGGAGAGAGGGAAGACAGCATGGTCTCATAAGATCTCAGAAGCTAAGCAGGGTCGGGGCTTGGAAGGGAGACCTCCAAGGAAGACTCTGCAGAGGAAGGCAGTGGCAAACCACCTCTGCTTAATCGCTTGCCATGAAAGGCCCTTGCTGGGGTCGCCAGAAGCCGGCTGTGACTTGACAGCATTTACACTCACATAAGGGAGGCAGGGTTACCGCTATCAGTGGCAACCAGGCGCTAACAAGTTCTGCTCATGAATAAAAATGATAACCACTGGAGCAGAGCCCCTGTCCTTGGTGCTGAAATACACAGGCAAGTCCCTTATGTTTCTCTTTAGTGCTTCTTGGGGAGATGCATGGAGAGGCACAGAGTAATAATATTATGTGGATATTTGAGGAAGGTGGGACTAAATCACAGCAACTGATGTTGTTGTTGTTTTATCACAGAGTCTCCAAAAATGAGGTTGGATCCAGGCTCAATTTTCCAATGGCAGAATGGAACTTTCCTGCCTCCACCTTTCCACTGTAGGCCGCTGGACTCCATGAAATGCTCCTCGTTGGGGATAGGGGACCCTGAGGAATGTCATGTAGCAGGAAGGGGGAATCGGTGGAAATTGCTAATTTAATCTGGATCCAACCCTTTTTTTTTTTCAGATCCCCTATATTGTCAGGTGACAGCTGCTTATTGCTTACAGTGAAAGGGTGATTTGGAAAAGCATGCAAATTGGAGACCCAATTCTCTCTTTCTCTCTCTCCCTCTCTTGGTATATATTCTTTTGTTTGGGTGTCTAATTATTCTTCCAAGACGGGGGAAATAAGGGGGAACAAAAATCTAGACTGGAGAAAGCACTCGAGAATTGGACTATAGGGACCAATCTTGTGCCAATAAGGAGATCAATTCGATGATGTAATATATCTTTGCTATTTTTATTGTCCTGGGTTTTGAATAAGGCATGTGTGGGAAGGAGCGTTTTAATTGAATCGTATAATTCATCTTGTATCCATTGTGTATTTATATGTGCTTATTCACCAGGGAACAGCTAAACTTTAATTGTCTGTACGTCATAAAGGAAGTGTGTATGTGTGCCTGCACAGAGCAGTTAGCTTGTGCATATAAATTAGATGTTTCTAGGACAGATTCCTTGGCTGAGTTGGCTTGACTGCTTTATAGATTTTTTTTAATTGCTTGAATTAATGCTTAGCAGTTGCACAACTTAATTGAAGCATTCAGAGCAATCCACACATATTAGCTCAATAATCCTTGCAACAGCCATGTAAGGTAGGCCAGAATTATAATCTTCGTGTTGGGATTCAAACTGATCCACAGCCATTTGCATGACTAAGGACTGCTGACACAAATTCTGAAGGGTAGGAATTTATTGTGACACAGCATTTACTAATGACTGATTTGTATGCTGTTTGGTTGCCCAGCCTCTGCTTAAAGACTGCCAGAGAGGGGAAGCTCCCCACCTCCCTAGGTAGCTGATTCTACTGTCGAACAACTCTTACTGTAAAAAAAATGTTTCTAATATCCAGCCAGTACCTTTCTGCCCACAAATTTAAACCCATTATTGCGGGTCCTGTCCTCTGCTGCCAACAGGAACAGCTCCCTGCCCTCCTCTAAGTGACAGCTCTTCACAGACTTAAAGAGAGCAATCATGTCCCCCCTCAACCTCCGTTAGTAAGGAATACAGTGAAACAATCTGCCGTACTCCCATGAACGGATTGCCGAACTGTCGAACAGATCTTAGAAAAAATCAGGTCTTTGTTCGCAGCCAGCAAATAGGATGCAAGCTGACCTGGTGGATGTTGGAGCATCCCGATTTTGAAGGGTGTAACTCTGTTTAGGATCGCACTGTAGCTTTCTTAGTGTATTAGCAGTAAATTTAGGCCTAGGCATTCTGAAAAATAAGCTGTGGAATTAGACAGCTGGACTGGATCCACATGAAATAATTCTCGGATTATTGTCGAAGGCTTTCACGGTCAGAGTTCATCGGTTCTTGTAGGTTATCCGGGCTGTGTGACCGTGGTCTTGGTATTTTCTTTTCTGACGTTTCGCCAGCAGCTGTGCTCCTCTGAAGATGCCTGCCACAGCTGCTGGCGAAACGACAGGAAAGAAAATACCAAGACCACGGTCACACAGCCCGGATAACCTACAAGAACCGATGAATTCTCGGATTGTTTCTTTAGATTTTATTGTTGTGCCCATAGCCCTGGGCTTAGGGAAAGTAAGAAAGGCCATCTCCTGTGATCTCATACTCTAAAATTGAAGAAAATTCTTGCAATGCAATTTTTATCTACTATGTCCCTGTGATAAATATTTCTTCTAAATCTGCCCCCATGTGGTGAGATCTGGGACTTACTATTACTTCAAAGTTTGTTGAAAGCTAAACTTCTCCATTTGCAAAGGGAATCTGAGGGAATCCAGTGGCAGGTGGGAACCTCTGAGAATTTGTTATAGGCAAGCACACTACACAGTCATAGGGATGCGATATAATTTTACAAGCTAGCTGGCTCAGTTCAAATAGCTCCCTATTGATCTGGCTTCTCCCTTGTGTAAATACAATCCCCGGGTCTTCCTTTTCATGCTACTTCCTCACATGAATTTTTTTGGGGTAAAATCTTTGCATTTTTCAATGTTATTTATGCAACTACAAATCAGAATGATACATGGTCTAGATGACATACCTTGTGTTGGAATCTTGTCAGGAGGGGCAAGGGATGATAAAGCATTGGTAGCAAAGAGGGACTGAATTCTTTTCCACCCCACAGCCCTTCCCCCCAAAGAAGAACAATTTCTCTCTAGTTATTTGTCTCCAAATAGGGTTGACTTCCAATTTCAGAGGCCCAATGGAAGAAAAATGGTTGGGGGGGGGAATGGGAAGGGGTATAGTGGGGCTGAGAGCCAAGCATTCCCTCTCCTGCTCCTTCTGCACCCTCCTACTTGATAGTTGTTCAGATTAATCTGCCTAAGGAGACCCTTAGATGAATTTATATTCATTCATATTTATAGCCCTCCCTCCATTCCTGATCAAGCGGAGCTCAGGGCAGGCTACACTGTCTAAAACGCATAAAGCCATAAAACATCAGTTTAAAACATCATATTAGGAAACAAGGATGGCAATCAGAACCCCAGTTGCCACTATAGGACTGGATTACAGCAGGTCAGCCCCACAGATGGCAGTAGGGTTGCCAGATTCCACTTCACCACTGGCAGGAGGTTTTTGGGGCGGAGCCTGATGAGGGCGGGGTTTGGGGGAAGGGAGGGACTTCAATGCCAGAGAGTCCAATTGCCAAAGTGGCCATTTTCTCCAGGTGAACTGATCTCTGTCAGTTGAGATCAGTTGTAATACCAGGAGATCTCCAGGTAGTACCTGGAGTTTGGCAACCCGAGATGGCAGAGTGGGGGGATGGGGAGGCCAGTAATAATGGATAACTCGCGGCTGCCCTCAGTTGCAGGCCTGGCAGAACGGGTCCATTTTGCAGGCCCTGCGGAACTCCTTGAGGTCCTGCAGGGCCCTGATGTCACTGGGAAGACTATTCCACTAGGAATCGTCCCTACGTAAAACACCCTCGCCCTTGCAGAGGACAGCCACACATCCTTCGGGCTGGGGACCACCAGTGAATCGTTGTTCATGGATTGTAACGCTCTCTGAAGGGTGTACCAGGAGAGGCAGTCCTGCAGGTACGATGGTCCCAAGAGCAGGCAAAGTGTCTCTGTGTGCGTTCCAGTCTTCTCCGCTTTTGCAGAGGAACAACAAGGGAGAAGGCGGCATTTAGCCAACACTGGAAGTGATAGACTCCCCCCACGCCTGGCGTGCCATAAATTTGCTGTGCGTTGGGATTGACAGCATCAGTATGGCAAATACACATTTCATTACTTCTGGTCAGCTCCCTTTGGGATTTAATTTACTAGTGTCACAGCTTGAAGCCATTTTGTGCCTCTAGGGAAATCTGGCAAGACGTGTGCCTTTAAAGCCAAACCCGAGCATCCCGCTTCCTTCTCCAATTGTCATTACAAGCTCAAGCCCGCCCCAACGTCCTCGAAACAGCCAGGAGAAGAGGGGGCCCTTCTGTTAGCTTGGGCTGCCTGCAGGAAAGCATAGTTGTGAAGATGGACGTTCCAACTCCCGATTAGATTCAACGCAAGAATAATTGTGTTCTGGGTTGAGGTTATAATCTCAGCTGCTTCAAGAGGGAAACCAATAGAAGGCTGTCCTGCAATATCCCACTGGAGCTGGGCTATCAGATAGGGTTGGCATCATGATCGAGGCTATTTCTCACCATTTCTAACATCCCTTGCTTATTCCATTCTTTATGAGCTGGCAAAAATCCTCACGGAAGTCTTCAGTAGACTAGTTGGCCAGAGGGATGAATCTCAGAGCAGTGTCTTTGGAAATCAATCAGGCAGGAAAGTGAAAGGAATTCTTCTTCAGTCTTCTCCCCACACCCTTCTTTTTTTGCCTTCAAGTCACATCTGACTTATGGTGACCCCTGGTGGGGTTTTCAAGGCAAGAGGCATTCAGAGCTGGTATGCCACTGCCTGCCTCCACATCACGACCCTGGTATTTCTTGGAGGTCTCCCATCCAAATACTTACCAGGTTCAACCCTGCTTAGCTTCTGAGATCTGACAAGATCAGGCTAGCCTGATGGTTTCTCCACTCCTCCACATGAAGCCTGCTGCATGACATTGGGCTAGTCACAGTTCTCTCAGAACTCTCTCAGCCCCGCCTAATTCACAAAGTGTCTGTTGTGCAGAGGGGAAAGGAAGGTGATTGTAAGCTGGTTTTTTATTCTTCCTTAAGTGGTAGAGAAAGTCGGCACATAAAAACCAACTCTTCTTCTTTTTAATGCAAGTTTAGAAGGAACAATTAACAGGGAAGAGCTGCCTGGAATCTGGTTAGGGTTGCCAGATTTCCCCTCTCCTCCAGCAGGAGGTTTTTGGGGCAGAGGTAGGGAAAGATTGCATGGGCGCACCAACACGATCATGTCACGTCTGGTTGCAAACTGAGAGTTTGAGTGGTAAAAGGCCCATTGCGATGCTGCACTTCTGGGTGTAAATGCATTGCAAGGAACCATTTACCACTCAAACTCCCAGTTTGAGTGGTAAACGGCCCCTTGTGATGCGGCGCTTCTGGGTGTAAACTAGAAGTGATTTAGCGTGGTGGGCAAGCATGCGTGGATGCATTGCCCGCCGACCCTCAGCTGGTCGGCGGTGGTAGCTGGTTGGTGGTCAGCCAGGTGGATTGCCCAGGGTTTGCTCGCCACCACTTGGCACTTGGCAATCCTAAATCTGGTGAAAACCAGCTCCAGCTTCTGGGGAATTGGCAGGGAAGCATTCCTTTGAATCAATAGTGACCAATGTGGTTATGCTACGGACAAACTTTTGGGAGGCTCACAGCATTTGTGGAGTGACTTGAAACAGTGCTCAACCCAGGCACAAATCCTGTGGGTGACTCATCTCCCTGAAGGCTTTTTTGGAACTCCTCATGAAGAGATGCCCAGCCGAGTGGCGAGAGGCACACTGTTGCTGGTTACGCAAAGAGCAAAGCTGTTCCCTGGCGCAAGAGGCGCAAGCTGCCGCGTTTGAAGTTCCTCTCCTGCGGACCATCAAAGGCAAAGTTATTCAGAAGAGATGAGAAATATCACCTGGCCCTGACTTGTGAGCAGCAAGACGGCCAGAGATCTAAGCATCGCCGGAACCAATTAAACGGGAACCCAGAAGGTGCAACTTGAAAGGTGGCCCTTTTGAGGGTTTAATTACAGAAACTGCATTTTGAAATCCCTGCAGAGGTGACGGGGTCCTTTATAGCAATTAATAAAAAGAAAAGAATTTTCTTTCTTTTATGAACCAGCTGGGAATGTTATGCTTGGTATGATGTATGGGAAGAGGGGAGTTAAATTTTTCCATTTTCTCCTGCGTTGTGTAGTGGATAAGGTCGGCAGACTCTAATCTGGAGAACCAGGTTTGATTCCCCACTCCTACACATAAGCTTGCTGGGTGACCTTGGGCTAGTCACAGTTCTCTCCGAACTCTCTCAGCCTCACCTACCTCACAAGGTGTCTGTTGTGGGGAGAGGAAGGGAAGGTGATTGTAAGCCGCTTTGAGTCTCCTTAAAGGTAGAGAAAATTGAGTATAAAAACCAACTTCTTCTCCTTCCAGTTCCTTGGTGACAATATTGTCTAACTGGAAAAGGAACAAGGGCTCATGGAAAAATGCAACCAGGAAATATGAGTGTTTCCTTGATGCCCAGGTGCTAGTGGGCCCACAAAAGGTGACCCAGGCAGGAATGACTAACTTTAATGCAAAATGGTAGCCCCAGTGGCTGTCTATTGTCAGAGATTTCTGGCAGTGTGGGTGTGATGAATGAAGGACAGTTGCTGCTTCTCTACAAAGTAAGATTAAAGTGTTGGTGGCTTTTCATTTAGAAAAGCAAAAGTGACTAAGGGAAGGCACAAGAAGAGGTTTGTAAAATTACCCACGGTTCAGAGAATGTGCATAGAGTGAGTTTTTTTCTGCCCAATTTATATGCCGCCCTCCATCCCCAGCCAAAGTTGGGCTCAGGGCAGCTCACATCATCAACAATATACCATATAATAAAACCATATACAATAAACTCCAAAACGTCTAAAATTAGATTCCAATTCTATTCAATCAATTAATTAAAACTAGTGGCACTCATCACAAGCATATGGCCATGGTGTCTGAAAGCACAGTCAGGACTCCCAATGTAAATGTCCTCTGCCCTCCACGCTAGAACTTGGGGTCCCTTGATGATAGGCAATGTGTTCAGGACAGACCAATGGAAATAATATTTCATACAACACACAAATAGCTTTAAACTCCTAAATTCCTAATTCATCACAATACAACTACATGGATGCTAGCGTCTGAGTAGTTGTGTGTGTGTGTGTGAGAGAGAGAGAGAGAGAGAGACAGAGACAGAGAGAGACAGAGACAGAGAGAGACAGAGACAGAGAGAGAGAAGTGCCGTCAAGTCGCTTCGGACTAATGGTGACCCTATGAATCAATGTCCTCCAAGATGTCCTATCCTTAACAACCGTGCTCAGGTCTTGAAATTGAGGGCTACGGCTTCCTTTATGGAGTCAACCCATCTCTTGTTGGGTCTTCCTCTTTTCCTGCTGCCTTTGACTGTCTTCTCCAGTGACTCTTGTCTTCTCATAAAGTGACCAAAGTACAACAGCCTCAGTTTAGTCATTTTAGCTTCTAGGGTCAGTTCAGGCTTGATTTTGCTACTGTAATATTTCATATAAAACAGAATTAGCATATGAAATTCCCTGCCACAAGGTTGTTATTAATTGATTTATTAATTGATTATCAATTATTATCTGCCCACTGGCAGGAGGTTTTTGGGGCGGAGCCTGAGGGGGCGGGGTTTGGGGAGGGGAGGGACTTCAATGCCATAGAATCCAATTGTCAAAGCGGCCATTTTCTCCAGGGGAGCTGATCTCCGTCGTCTGGAGATCAGTTGGAACAGGAACCAGGAGTTCCCACCTCACCTTCTTTTCTTTTCCCCCTTGCAGAACGTGGCGCCTTTCCAAGTGGCCGTGCGAGATGATAACTCCATCGTCATTTCCCTCGAGGCATCCGACGTACTGAACTCTGCTTCAATCTACGTCGTCAAGATCACAGGGGAATCCAAAAACTATTTTTACCAGTTTGAGGAATTCAACAGCACTTTACCAGCCCCCGTGGTGTTTAACGCCACCTACCATGGCCTCTATTACATAGTGACTCTCATGGTGGTGAACTCCAACTTGGTTTCCAAGACAGCGAGATCGATCATTGTGCTAACCAGTAAGTATTTTTGACATTGCATGAATTTATTAGTTTTCTCATTTCTGGCTTTTTGGGGGGTGGGGGGATTCCTTTGTACCAGCTTCCCCTCTGCCTGGCTAAATGAGAGGTTTATATTTAATATGCGGTAGAGGAGGACAGTCAATCCCTGTTCCAAATTTGGAAATGATACAGTCCTCAGAGGGCACAGCATTTTTTTCCTGAGTACTTGTATGTATAGGTACATGATTGATTGATTGATTGATTGATTGACTATATTTATAGTCTGCCTTTCTCATTGAGACTGAAGGTGTATTACACAGTTGAGATGAATAGGTTGAGACATCTAATAAGCAATGTACTAGGATCTTACACTTGAACCAACTTTGCTGGCCAAGTACAAAGAAGGGCTGTTCTTCTGTTACCAGAACTTATGTTACAGCCTGCCGCAATGCTCTTGGAATGCCACAAAAAAAAACCAAAAAAAAAAACCATAGAGATCTGTGGAATTCCTAGAACATTGCGGTAGGCTGTGATGTCAGTTCTGGATTTTCTCCCAGAAATGATGTAATAGGATTGGCAATGTCATTCCATTTGTTTCTCCCACTGTCAAATTGATTGGCTGCAAGACAGTGAGTGAATGGTGGGGCACAGCCCACCTTCGGCAGGCAATTGGTCATCATTCACATCAATTTCAAAGAGAAATATGAGTTCAGCTACAGCTCTTTTGTGCTGCAATCAAGATCAGAAACCCAGATTTTTGAGGGGTATGGATTCAAACTTACCAAAGCTGGAGAATATGCATGTTGTCCTGTTCCCACACAATGGTGAGCACATGTGTGACCTGGAGTGTTTGTAGCGCGATCTCCCTTACTGTGGTGTCTGGTCAACAAAACTGTAATGTTTGAAAAGGACTACTAAAAGGAAGAGAAGCAGCCTAGGTAAGAGCTGAGACCCAGCAGAATGAATGCTGGGAGATTTGGGGATGATGTTTGGAGGGGGATGTGATATCACTTCCAAGTGATGCTTTGGGCTGTCTCGCCTAGACTTTACCATAGAGACTGGGGGAGATCCTAGACCAGTGATGGTGAACCTTTTAGAGACCGAGTGCCCAAACTGCAACCCCAAACCCACTTATTTATCGCGAAGTGCCAACACGGCAATTTAACCAGAATACTGAGGTTTCCTACAAGCTTGGCAAGGGGGCCAGGGCGGCGGGGAGTCCAGGGAAGGGGGGGCGTTGAACGGCTCCGCGCTCCCTTCAAAGCCCCCACGCGTACCCACAGAGAGGGCTCGGCGTGCCGGACTTGGCACGCGTGCCATAGGTTCACCAACACGGTCCTAGACTGTCACTGTGTGAAGGTAATCCCCCCCCTTTAATTCACTGGGGATAGGAAATTGGGACTAGAGGAAAGTAATACCTTACCCTGGGCAGGTAAATGGGAGGCCTAGTATGTAAGTATGTGTATATGAAAAAATATATATATCAGCAAGAATGTTTGGCTTGGGAAATGTTTGGCTCGACATACCAGTTTTCTATGAAATTTCTGTTTGTTTATTTGGAAGGGAATTGAACCACCTGAATCCCCCTATGTGCGCTGAAGTAGGATTGCCAGGTCCCTCTTCGCTACCAGTGGGAGGTTTTGGGGGCAGAGCCTGAGGAGGGTGGGGTTTGGGGAGGGGAGGGACTTCGCCATAGAGTCCAATTGCCAAAGCGGCCGTTTTCTCCAGGGGAACTGATCTCTATTGGCTGGAGATCAGTTGTAACAGCAGGAAATCTCCAGCTAGTACCTGGAGGTTGCCAACCCTAGCGCTGAAGTCATGCAACCTAGACACAGGCCGACCACCTCAGTGAGAACCAGGCGGAATAGGAGAGGGGGAAAGAAATTGGTAGTATATCCACTCACATTCAACAGTTCAGTGTTGTTAAATACTGCATCTTTACTACAGGGATTCTTCATTACCTTTGTCGTCATGGTTACCCACGAGGCACTAGCCGTCCATCGCTGTCGTCCCCCCCTCCTCCTGGTGCCACATGGCTCTCTGTCTGTTAAATATCATTGACGTATTGAGACCATACGAGAACATACCAATGAAGTAGCGCATCATTCACTTCTGGCAGGGCCTTGGTGGTGCTTGACACGCGGCTTTGATCCAGGCAGACGACAGGCCCCAAACCTGCCCGCTGGCTCCGGTCCCCCAGCTCTCCTCTGGCATTTCGCAGCCGTTCCTCGGGGACTACCGATGTGTGCCAGAGGATTGCACGTCACTCTCACATTTCTTTTCAGCTGTGTGGGAAGAGCGCAAAGCGTACGAACAATTATTTCGAATCAAATCCTTAGTTCCCTCCTGCTTGAAACTCTCACCAGCTTGTAGCTAGGGTTGCCAGTCTCCAGGTAGTAGCTGGAGATCTCCTGCTATTATAACTGATCTCCAGCTAATAGAGATCAGTTCACCTGGAGAAAATGGCCGCTTCGGTAATTGGACTCTATGACATGGAAGTCCCTTTCCTCCCCAAATCCCGCCCGCCTCAGGCTCCGCCCCCAAAACCTCCCCCTGGTAGCGAAAAAGGATCTGACAACCCTACTTGTAGCTGATGACATTTCCAACAACCCCATGAACTATTATTTTTTTAAAATTTCTGGCATCAAACCTGTTGTGAAAAAACTTTGTGTTATGTCTTGTGAATGACAGTGAAAAAGGGAAATATATTGACTTATGGGTGCCCTCCAAGTTTCCCCAGATATAAGAATTTCTAAAAACATTTCTTCTATTCCATCTTTTGATAACCTGTGATCTGATTGTCATTCCTAACATCTTTTTCTTATTAAGTTGGCCTAAAGTTGCCAATCTCCAGGTACTAGCTGGATATCTCCCTCTATTAAAACTGATCTTCAGCCAGTAGAAATCAGTTCCCCTGGAGAAAATGGCTGTTTTGGCACTTGGACTCAATGGCATTGAAGTCCCTCCCCTCCCCAAACCCCACCCTCCTCAGGCTCCACCCCAAATGCCTCCCACCAGTGGCAAAGAGGGACCTGGCAACCCTAAGCTGGCCTATGATTAATTCCTCAGACCTTGTCTGCCCATTTGAGTTGCTGGCCACCAAAAATCAGAGCTGGAAAAGTTCACAGAGAGAATAACAGCCTCTCGGTCTTTTTACAGTGTGTCCATCGGTTACAGAAATAGCACTGAGAATCAGCCCTTGTAACAGTCCGCAAATTTATCCATCCATAGCTGAGTATTCCCCAATGTTTTATAAAAATTAAAGCCAGGATAATTTATAACTAATCCTCAAGGAGAAACATCTGGGGGGACACATTTCTCCATTTATTCCAAGTAATTAAATGTGGGCTAAGAATTAGTTTTTTAATTACCAACCACCTCTGCAATTTCTTAGAGAGGCAGGAAAGCACTATAAAGAGGGAGTCGAGAGGAATACTATTAAAGTACCGTGGTCTATGTTTGTGTATCCAACCACTGCATTAACCAAAGCAACAGCTCTGATGGTGTATAATTAGGGCTACCAGGCCTCCCGCTATGGTTGGAGGGGTCCTGCTGATTGCTGCTGTTGGCTGCTGCCACTCTTAGTGGCAATGGGAGAGGGAAAAAACACCAGTATCCACTATGCTGGTTGTACCTGAATAGGTAGGGTTGCCAACCTCCAGGTACTTGCTAGATATCTCCCTCTATTACAGTAAGTGGTCCCATCCAACTCTATGATTTGATTCGATTCTAACACAATCAGAACCTGAATGTCTGGATTTGTCCCTGTTCTGCTCTGCTCTGCCCTGTTCTGCTCTGCTCTGCCCCTTCTCCCCTAGTAGGCAAGTGAAATAAGATGCGCTCTGCTCTGCTCTTCGTGTACAGGAGAGTGTAGTATCCGATTCAGCCTAAAAGGCTCAGTTCAGACATTGCTCACGAATTAATCTTAACTGTGTTTCATTTGATTGTCTGAATGAGAGTGACTGACCAACGATGGTTAGCTAGGACCTTTCAAGACAGGACCTGAAGTTGGTTGGTTAAGGGAAGGTGATTGTAAGCCAGTTTGATTCTTCCTTAAGCAGTAGAGAAAGTTGGCATATAAAAAACAACTCTTCTCCTCCTCCTCCACCACCACCACCTTCACCACCACCACAGTCTGAACTCTGATTTTGTGTGATATCTGAATGAAGACATCCTGCCTTAATCCTAGTTTAATTCTGGCTTCTTCTCTGGAAATGCCCTCTTGGCCAAAATAGAAAGGGGAGCAGTATTTGTCAAGGCAAACCAGGATCTGAGTGACTATTTGTGACATGAATCCTGGCTTTTCAAACTGACCATAGTTAAAATACACTATGGTTTTGTGTTATTTCCTTTCAAGAAATAAATGCATCCAACCCTTCAAAAAAAAGATGGCGGCATTGACAATGAGATGTTATTAAAAACAAAATAGGGCTGTTGATTCGGTTCGGTCTGAACCGAAAAACAGCTGAATTTCCCCCGATTCGGCGGTTTTTCGGTTCGGACAAACCGAACTCAAAAAAGGGGGGAAACGGGGAGCCGAATTCGGCAAATTCAGGATGTTCCTGAATAAATTCAGCAAATTCGGCAGATCTGTTCCCCCCCCCTGCGCGCCTTCAGGGAGCTTCCCTGGAGATGCGCCGGCTGCCCTTTAAATAGATTTGTGCCTCCCGGCTGGGAGGCACAAATCTCCCCCCCCCCCACCCCATGTGTCTTCAGGAAGCTTCCCTGGAGGCGTGCGGGGGGCCCTTTAAATAGAACTGCCGGGAGACACAGATCTATTTAAAGGGCCCCCCGCAGACAGCGCAGAGGGGCTTGTTTAAAGGGCCCCCCGCGCGCCTTCAGGGAATCCCCCTGAAGGCGCGCGGGGGCCAAATTTTCCCCCAAACTCTGGATCCCTCCCGAATTTTGGGGATCCGAAGCAGGGGAGTTCGGACTTCGGCACGGCCCGAATAAAAACGGGCCGAATTTTGCCGAAGCCGAACTATGCCGAATTTTTTTTTCAACAGCCCTAAAACAAAATAAAAATGCCAGTAGAATATTTATCTCCCCTATAAATATTCTTGTTGACCCTGACAATGCAAGCTCAGCATTTTAATTCTTTCTTACTTTCAGAAACATGTTTTTATAATTATTTTGGACCAGTTCTGATAAATCAGCCTGTAGATTAATTCTTAAATAAATAACAGGCCCATGGGTTTGAATGCACCCAACCTGAATTGAAATGTTGTGCCTAAGAGGATATTGTTTGCTAATAGTTCAGATTTTTGTTTGTAAATATAATAGCCGGATATGTTGAAAACATCTGGATAATTGATAACAAGCTCTTTATTGATTACTACGGATGCTGGGAGATTAGAACGTTATCTGCATATAGAGTTAACTCAGTTACCATGGTTAGTCCTTAAAATGGAAGGGGGACTTTGGGAGTGGAGGGTGAAAGGGTATGTGAGCTTTAAAAGCATGAAAAGAAGAGTTGGTTTTTATATGCCCACTTTCTCTACCACTTAAGGAAGAATCAAACCAGCTTATAATCACCTTTTCTTCCCCTCCCCACAACCTCCACTCATGCGGAGGAGTGGGGAATCAAACCTTGTTCCCCAGATCAGAGACCACCGCTCCAAACCACTACTCTTAATCACTACGCCACAGGGAAGAGAAGAGTCTGCAAGGGGTACACAATCATGTATTAGTGGTAAGGAGACTGGGAAGCATTATTTGTGCTCTGGATCAGATATATTTTTATTTGAATGTATCTATCTATCTATCTGCCCTGACCTGGATGGCCCAGGCTAGCCTGATCTCATCAGATCTTGGAAGCTAAGCAGGGTCAACTTTGATTAGCTTGATTGGTAGTGGTAGTGTAGTAGTAGTAGAAGGAGGAGGAGGAGAAGGAGGAGAGTTGGTTTTTATTTCTCTTACAATTCCCTTCCCTTCCTCTCCCCACAACAGACACCTTGTGAGGTAGGTGAGGCTGAGAGAGTTCAGAGAGAACTGTGACTGGCCCAAGGTCACCCGGCAGGCTTCGTGTGGAGGAGTGGGGAAACCAACCCGGTTCACCAGATCAGAGTACGCCGCTCATGTGGAGGAGTGAGGAATCAAACCCGGTCCTCCAGATTAGAGTCTACTGCTCTTAAGTACTACACCATTTGGATGGGAGACCACCAAGGAATACCAGTGCTGACGTGCAGAGGCAGGCAATGACAAACCATTTCAAGTCTCTTGCCTTGAAATCCCCATAAGGGGTCAGCATAAGTCAGCTGCGACTTGAAAGCATTTTACACACACATCTGTCTGTCTGTCTGTTTGTCTGTCTGTCTTTCTGTCTGAATAGCCCAGACTAGCCTGAGCTCATCAGATCTCGGAAGCTAAGCAGGGGTAGTCCTGGCTAGTACTTGGATGGGAGACTATCAAGGAAGTCCAGGGTTGCTATGCAGAGACAGGCAATGACAAACCACCTCTGCTCATCTCTTGCCTTGAAACCCCATGAGGGGTTATCATAAGTCAGTTGCGACTTAATGGTACTTTACTGTTGATGTTATCTACAAGTGGAAATCCATGAGTAAATCCCCTCCTGCACTGTACCCCTGTCAGTGACTTTAGGGGTCTGTGCTCAGCCTTTTTACTGGATACCACCCTGAATGTATAGAATAACTGCATACTTCTGGAAAGTTATATATAATCTGACCAAAGTTCTGTTGAAATCCAAAGAATCATAGAATCATAGAGTTGGAAGGTACCACCAGGGTCATCTAGTCCAACCCCCTGCACAAAGAAGAAAATTCCAAACTATCCCCACACACACCTCCAGTTACCCCTACTCCATGCCCAGAAATGGCTCTGAACTATAACTAAGTAACTACTAATAATGGGAAAGCTCAGAAAAGATTGAAGTGACAAGGCAAAGTCATAGATTGAGACTACTGCACAGTGCTGTGTTTCCTGCCGAAACTTCGGGAATTAACAAATCTAGACTGTGTGCGCGCGCACGATTGACTGGCCAATCACACCCCTGGGGGTTCATCTTCTCTCTCTTTCTCTTTCTTACTTATTGCTGAGCAGCCTTTCCACGGCAGCCAGTTTTACTGCTCAGCAGGAGCAATTGGTTTTCAAAGGAGGATTTTCTACACGGCTGCTGCTGAGTTTCATTCCCTCATCATAATTCCACATATAAAATTTACTGCAAATTACAGTATTTGCAATAAACTTAGAAGCACGCTAGCATTGCAGCAAGAAAAGAAAGTAAAACAGCCATTGAGTGGTGGGGGCGGGGGGTGGCAACAGCTGGTGTGGGGCCATGCCAGTGGCAGTGGATGAAGGGATAAGTTTTCTTCCTGAGTAATGATGAAATTTAAGAGAAGGGGGCATGGCTCAGTGGTAGAGCATCTGCCTTGCATGCAGAAGGTCCCAAATTCCATCCCAGTTAAAGGATTGGGCAATAGGTGATGTGAAAGACCTTTGCCTGAGATCCTGGAGAACCACTGCCAGAGTGGACAACACTGGCCATGCCACATCAATGCTCTGACTTAGTAGAGGGCGGCTTCATGTATTAAAGAGAGTGGTGGTTTGGAGCAGTGGAGTCTGATCTGGAGAACCGGGTTTGATTCCCCACTCCTCCACATTAGCCGCAGAGGCTAATCTTGTGAGCTGGATTTGTTTTCCCACTCCTACACATGAAGCCAGCTGGGTGACCTTGGGTTAGTCACACTCTCTCAGCCCCACCTAGCTCAAAGGGTGTCTGTTGTGGGGAGTGGGAGGGGAGGTGATTGTAAGCCGATTTGATTCTTCCCTAAGTGGTAGAGAAAGTCGGCATATAAAAACCAACTCTTCTTCTTCTTCCTCCTCCTCCTCCAAGGCAGGGTCCATGAGCACCCCAAGTTCTTAAGCTGCTGGTTAGAGGTGATAGCACAACACCAACCGTGTGAATGGGCCCAAATCATGATTGAAGATAGTTCCTACATTCATTCAACATATTGAGTGGAATCTGCAGCATGAGCCTCAATCTATTTTAGTGATACATTCAAGATATTATTTTTTCTTCTCTGGAAATCCATTTTAAATCTTGCAACCCACGTGGCACACTTCTGTTGCCCTTTCTCTATCTCAAAGCTTAAATTTTTTTAAAGGCAAGCCTAATAATGTTACCAAAGCTGAATCGGATCAATGGCATCTAATTTTTCTTTTTCTCCCAGCTCTGTATTGATCTGGCTCCTTGTCGCAAGGCTGATTGCATTGAGAGAAGAAGGTGTTCATGAGAGTAGAGAAGGCAGCATGCTGTAAATCCACCATCTTGTTCTCTCTGGGGGGAAACACAAATTTGTGCTTTGGTTGGGAATGTTGGCTAAAGCCATCAGCCAGTGTGATGATGGTGATGATGGTGATGATGATGAAGGGTTGGCTTTTATATGCCGACTTTCTCTACCACTTAAGGGAGACTCAGACCGGCTTACAATCACCTTCCTTTCCCCACAACAGACACCCTGTGAGGTAGGTGGGGCTGAGAGAGTGTGACTAGCCCAAGGTCACCCAGCTGGCTTCACGTGCAGGAATGGGGAATCAAGCCCGGTTCTCCAGATTAAAGGCCACTGCTCCAAATCACCACTCTTAACCACTACACCACACTGCCTCTCAATGAAATGAAGAGAGGCATTGGATCTGGACTGAGGAGACCTCGGTTCAGATCCCTGCTCAACCACAGTGATGCCTAGGGTGGTCTTGGGCAAGTATCTGTCTCTCATCCTTATCTACATCACAGGGCCGTTATGAGTCTAACCATTCTCTACAGGGGCAGTCTTAACCAATGGGCAGCCAGGGAAGCTGCTCCAGGCCCCATGCTGAGTGGAGCCCCCAACCACTACAATCTCACCCCCTTGTGTCACCCCTAACAAAGTGCAGGATCCCGTAGCTGCTGGCCCTCATACCCTTCCCATTTGGGAATTGGGCAGCCAGCTTCCAGAGGTAGTGGTGACTCCCACTGGCCTTGCACAGGGTGGGGGGCCACCCCTTGGTTGTCCCTGGTGGGGGAGATGGCGTGGGGGTGATTCTAAGGCCCATACTAGGCTTTTGCCCAGAACCCTAGAATTACTAAGATCACCCCTGATTCTCCATTTTTTTTGTCAAGTCACAGGTGACTTATGGCAGCCTTGTTGGGTTTTCAAGGTGAAGCGGGTCGTACTGTTCAGATGACAGGCTCTTAGAATGTATAACTCACTAAGAAGTGATTCAGCCAATCATCGAGTAAGCAGGACTCAACAACTTTACTTACTTTTAAAAATCAAGTCTTTTATTTATATACTTCTAGTAAAATATATATAAATGCAGATTATCAAGTCTTTAACACTTCTATAAAAACTCTTGTAAAAATACAATATATGTATGTACAATGTATGCAGTAAAAGCAAGCAAGTCTTACATACTATTCAGTTTCAAAATCCAACTTTTAAAATATAACAGTCAAATTATTCTGATTCAGTTCAAAGTATCTAATTCACAAAGTCTAGAGTAAAGTATTTAAGCCATACATACCATTCAGCCTTTTCTGAGAGCCTTTTGGAAGGTTCTAAATCTCTGGGCTTTTCATTACACAAACCTCTATAGTTTTATAGTTCAGTTTGCATGATATGTTCAAGCTTTATATGGAATTAATTCTGCACATGTTCACAAAATACCATAATTATGTCAGAGACCGTGACAAAGGCAAGAGATGTTCAGAGGTGGTTTGCCATTGCCTGCTTCTGTGTCACACCTCTGGTATTCCTCAGAGGTCTCCCATCCAAATACTGGCCAGGGTTGAGGCTGAGAGTGTGTGACTGGCCCAAGGTCACCCAGCAAGTTTCCATGGCAGAATGGGGATTCGAATCTAGGTTTCCCAGATCCTAGTCCAACACCTTAACCACTAACCCACGCTGGCTCTTGCTCTATCTATTACTATTCTATAAATTGTTCCATGCTTACATTTTGTGCTATCCGTTCTAGCTGAAACTCTCTCAAAACTCCCTTATGGTGCTTTTTCTCTCTGCCTTCAAAATCCTTCTCTAGTGTTCCTTTTGTAAAGATACTGTCACCAAAATTGCACGGGAGCTGCCGGTGCCTGCCCTTTAAGTAACTCCCATATTTCAAGTCAATTGGACCATTGGGTCTAATTCTATTGGTCCCTGAACAAGGGGCCCCTGGCCATCCTCCATTGTTTCCTATGGAGGGAAAAAACTGCAAAATATTTTAAACGCAAGAATATCTCCCCCACAGGAAAGCCCAACCAACCTATGTAAACCCGCAACTAGACCTATGCAAAAACAGAGAACTTGAACATATGTAAATGCAAGAATCTCAACCTATGTAAAGCATGAGAATCCACAAAAATGTGAACCTGACACAAACAAATTCCAGCAAAGCACAAACTTAAAAAAAAAAAAACTTGAAACTGACAGATTTTTACCTAAAGCAGTCTGGCAAGCTGATGCCAAGCCCTGGGAGACACAGAAACATTTGTGGGGAGGGTGAAAAGAAGAAAAAGAAGAAGAAGCAGTCCTGGAATCTGCAAATTCTGGCTTCTCAGATTCCTGGTTAATTCCAAATATTTCTGAGATTTTCGGGACCCATTTTTCAGTACCCTGAAAAAACCCTGAAAATTTTTTCAGTACCCTGAAAAATCCTGGATATATATGGGAGAACTGAATATATCTGAAAAATACTGATAAGGTCATTTTTTGGTATATATTCAGCTGGGTTATATCCAAGCACACATCTTTAAATTAGAGTAGACAATACTAACCTTGACAGTCACGTTATCTATAACTGCATTTGTTCCATGCCTTCCAAGTTATTGTTTCTTTTCTTTCCCTTTAATTTTAAGGCCGTTTTTTTACACAAACACCATACAATTATTTGCATAACAATTGTAATAGATTGAATAAATTTGTATCATATGTCGAGAAATCATTTTGTATTCAGAACTTTGCTGTGATGTTCTGGTCTAGACTCACTGCCTGAATTTAACTAATCTGCAGATTTCTCACAATCACATCCATTCATTATTACATGATTCAGAGTGTGCCTGTCCATGTTTGCCAAATATTATTCTCTAGCAATTTATTTGTTATTGTATTAAATTTATATTCCACCCTCCCCAGCCAAAGCCGGGCTCAGGGTGGTGAAGGTATTCCTATCAAAAGTAAAGGAAGTTGTTGCTAATGGCAGCACCAACCAATACAATTCATTATTGTCTTTATAAAGAGGTATAAGGGGTAATTCCATTGCTATCTTAAAACAATTTTCCATGAGGTTTAAACTTGGCCTGCCTTGGCTGTTTCCTCATCCTTTGTCTCAGTTCAGACTGCTGCCTTTTTTGGCTAGGGTACATTGATAAATAACATTTTGTCAAATGTTTAGAAAGTATTGTCATTATTTTAACAATATGTGCCTACATAGCAGAATGTGTAGTTATCATGCAATACACTGGTGCCATGAGACAAAATACAGCCAAAGCTGCTATTACCAATTATGTGCCTGGTGTTTTTAATCTGATTTCTTCTACTTCATAAGAACATAAGAAAAGCCATGCAGGATCAGACCAAGGCCCATCAAGTCCAGCAGTCTGTTCACACAGTGGTCAACCAGGTGCCTCTAGGAAGCCCCCAAACAAGATGACAGCAGCAGCGTTATCCTGCCTCTGTCCCACAGCACGTAATATAATAGGCACGCTCCTCTGATTCTGCAGAGAATAGATATGCATCAACATGACTAGTATTCATTTTGACTAGCAGACATGGATAGCCCTCTCCTTCATGAACATGTCCACTCCCCTCCTAAAGCCTTCCAACTTGGCAGCCATCACCACATCCTGGGGCGGGGAGTTCCACAATTTAACTATGTGTTGTGTGAAGAAACACTTTATTTTATCTGTTTTGAATCCGTCACCCTCCAGCTTCAGCAGACAACCCAGCATTCTGGTATTGTGACAGAGGGAGAAAAGCTTCTCCCTGTCCACACACCATGCATAATTATATATACCTCTATCATGTCTCCCCTTAACTGCCTTCTTTCCAAGCTAAACAGCCCTAAGCATTTCAACCGCTCCTCATAGGGCAGTGGATAGGACAAACATGACAAGTTCTATGTATTCTTTGTCTCCCGCCTTGTCAGTGTATTTAAAGATAAGCATACATTCTCCAGATTGCAAGACAGATATAGTCTCCTCTGACCTTGGAGGGGTGTTGTTCATTTTTGCTACTGGTATCTTCCCCGAAAAGCAACATGAACATAGTGTCTCTAAATTGTATTCTACATTGGTTAGCTTACTGCTATAAGAAAAACAGAAGACGGCTGGAAAGGGAGACAGTTTATGATGCCTTCCATATAATCAGATCATCAGATAATTAGATCGAAAGATCTCAACCAAAATAAATATGTAATAAAAAGGAAATCACCTTCCGCTCCTTATTTTATGTCATCAAGGACTACATAAGAGGGCAATTCAGTTACTCTATAAAGTCACTGTAATTAATAAATTATAATGTGATGATAGAAAATGAAGCCCAATGAAGTCACAGAGCAATGAAAGAGAAGTACAGCTCTGTGAGCATTTAACCAGTACAGTGGCAAACTGAATTCCTTCTGGGTCAGAAGTCAGTACATCCTGCTCAGTCTTTTCCAAAAATGATGCAGTTGCTGTTGAGACGTTTCTGGCCAAGGGTGCCTCCGTTTGTCAGGAGGCAGACAGGAAAGCCACAGGTGCAGCAAGGTTTCCTGGATGCTTCTTGAGTAGATGCATAAAGTATGCATGACCTGTGTGTGTGTAAAAAGCCGTCAAGTTGCAACCGACTTATGGTGACCCAGTAGGGTTTTCAAGGCAAGAGACTAACAGAGGTGGTTTGCCAGTGTCTTCCTTTGCATACCGACCCTGGAATTTCTTGGTGGTCTCCCATCCAAGTACTAACCAAGTACTAACCCCAACATTAAAAAAAAAGAACTCAGAGCCAACGGGTTGAAATTAAATCAAAAGAGTTTCCGTCTAGACATTAGCAAGAATGTTCTAACAGTTAGAGCGGTCCCTCAGTGGAATAGGCTTCCTTGGGAGGTGGTCAGCTCTCCTTCCCTGGAGATTTTTAAGCAGAGGCTAGATGGCCATCTGTCATCAATGCTGATTCTATGACCTTAGGCAGATGAAGAGAGGGAGGGCATCTTGGCCATCTTCTGGGCCCGGAGTAGGGTCACTGGGTGTGTGTGGGGGGGAGGTAGTTGTGAATTTCCTGCATTGCGCAGGGGGTTGGACTAGATGACCCTGGTGACCCCTTCCAACTCTACGATTCTATGATTCTATGAAGGCCTCATGGGCACTGGAATTGTGCCTGTCTTTGGTTTTCCTGTTTTCACTGTAAAAGCACACCTTGTTAATTTCATGGTTTAAAAGTGCCTTCTCTGTGTGTGTGTGTGTGTGTGTGTGTGTGTGTCTTTAAGAACCACTGCCTGTCACCAGCGTTTCCATTTACGACTATAAGCCATCACCAGAAACTGGAGTATTGTTTGAAATCCAATATCCAGAGAAGTACAATGTTTTCACCCGGGTGAACATAAGCTACTGGGAAGGAAAAGCCTATCGGACAATGCTATACAAAGGTAGGTGGAAATACTCGTTAAGTGAGAAACGGTGAGCGTTACGACAACTGGAACTCCACATTTATGTGAGCTGTGGCTCACAAAAGCTCACACCCCCTGCCAGAAATTTTGTTAATCTTTAAGGTGCTACTGGACTCTTGCTCATTTCTCTGCTGCTACAGACAGACTAACACAGCTACCTGTTGTGATCTAACCACATTTATGTGTGTGTGTGTGTGTGTGTTTTGTGTAAAAACCATTTCAAATCCACTCTTTCACCCTCTCATGGACTTCTCTGTCAGCACACACTAACAGCCCATTGCGTACCATAATCACATACAAAGGTATTCTTCTCACACACCATTCACATATCATTGTAAAATAAGACCATAAGAAGAGGCAACCAGGATCACGCCAAGGGTCCAGCTAGGTCAAAATCCTCTTTCTCACAGTGGATATCCAAATGCCTCTGGGAAGGCCCGTGAGCGGGCCATGAAAGCGATAGTCCTTCCCTCTCTGCTTCCTGCCAGAAAATGCCCTGCCCCTGAGCATGGAGGTTTCATTTACCCAGCATAGATAATGACTGTTGATGGTTAATGATGTTCATATATTCTCCATGAAACTGTCTAATCCCCTTTCAAAGCCATCTAAACAAGCAGCTGTCACTCCAACTTGAGAAGAAGAAGGAGGAGGAGGAGAAGAAGAGTTGGTTTTTATATGTTGACTTTCTCTACCACTTAAGGAAGAATCAAACCAGCTTACAATCACCTTCCCCTCCCCACAACAGACACCCTGTGAGATAGGTGGGGCTAAGAGAGCTTTAAGAGACCCATGGTCACCCAGCTGGCTTCATGTGGAGTGGGGAAACGAACCCAGTTCACCAGATTAGCCTCCGCCACTCATGCGGAGGAGTGGGGGAATCAAACCTGGTTCTCCAGATCAGAGTCCACCACTCCTAACCACCACTCTTAACCACTACACCACGCCGGCTCTCACGCTGGCAATGGATTGCATGAGTTGATTATGATTTGAGTCCAGTAGCACCTGAAAGACCACAAAGATTTCTAGGTTATGAACTTGTCCATCGGCAGTTGTGGACTCCCTTGCACAAAGTATGTATAAAGGATGGGGAGGGTTTTTTTTTTTTATCATCTGCTCTCTGAAATGTTTAATGTCACATAAAGCATGTTGCCAGTTGCAATTACTTTGCCAACGTCCATGTTTGTTTTCCTGAGTTTAGCTTCTAAGTACTTTTGAAAACCAGGAAGGGAAGGGGTGGGGGGGAGAAAAGCCTAGTAGATTTGCCTGTTTCTGAATTTGTTTATTTTTAATCTTCAAGACTGCGCCAAGCGATATTTATCTCCTCAACACTGTGAAGATGGGAAGTTTTTTCTAATTGAATATGTGCAGCTTTGTTATCTGAAGGCGGCTTTTTCGGAATCGCTGGCTGACTTCTTTATTTACCACCCCACAGATTTCTTCAAAGGCAAAACCGTTTTCAATCACTGGCTGCCAGGAATCTGTTACAGCAACATCACGTTTCAGTTGGTCTCTGAAGCGACGTTCAACAAAAGCACACTGGTGGAATACAGCGGGGTGACCCACAAACCCAAGCAACATCGAACAGGTAAGCGCGAGAACGTGGGAGTGTCTGTGAGA
Organism: Euleptes europaea; assembly: GCF_029931775.1. Taxonomy (NCBI): domain Eukaryota; kingdom Metazoa; phylum Chordata; class Lepidosauria; order Squamata; family Sphaerodactylidae; genus Euleptes; species Euleptes europaea. The sequence continues at coordinate 108,650,654 of NC_079314.1, forward strand.
AAGATCCATGGTGCATGGTTCCATGCGTGCATACATATAAATACAAAGATACCTGGCATGTGTCTTTCCAGTTATAGAAAGTGGGCTAATTGGGTGATAGTAGGTTCCTTTTTATGGCCCTTGTAATAGATGGGGATAATTATTATTGCTTTAGTCAAGATTTTAGGCATTGTACTGGAATTAGTGATGCATTCAATTAAGGATGATAGCACACCACTTTAAATTAGATTTAATTCGTTTGGAGGGGGCACCGTCAGAACCTTCCCTGATTTCAGTTGAGCTGTAAGCTCTTTATCTTCATTCTTAACTGGAGGCCGTTCTCAGGCATCTTTCAATGATGATACAGCAGTTTTGGTCTCAACGTTTCTTTAAAAATCTGCTGGAAATGTTTCTCCCAGATCAAGGGGCCAAGTACTCCAGCACTGTGTTTCTTATGGTCAAATGCTTCTAGGAAGTCCAGCAAGGCATGAATGCATCAAGCCAATTGCTTGCTGACTGCTTAGAGAGCCAGCGTGGTGTAGTGGTTAAGAGCGGCGGACTCTAATCTGGGAAAACGGGTTCGATTCCCCACTCCTCCACACAAAGCCAGCTGGGTGACCTTGGGCTAGTCACATCTCTCTCTGAACTCTCTCGGCCCCACCTACCTCACAAGGTGTCTGTTGTGGGGAGAGGAAGGGAAGGCGATTGTAAGCCGGTTCGAGTCTCCTTAAAGGCAGAGAAAATCAGGGTATCGAAACCAACTCTTCTTCCTCTTCCCAACATGGCCCTAGTATGCACTGTAGCCATGCACACTTGTAATGCATCTTTAAAAGATGCTGGGAGCCCCAACCGTCTCTGACTCTTTTGTTTGACTCTGCATTTCTGGGCTAAGTGGGGTTTGTGAACCCAGGTGTCTTGGGTGCAAGTCCAAAACCACTATTCATTATACTGCCTTTGCTCAGAGGAATATTTGCGTGGAAGCATCTGCATGTCGGCCTGCCTCTGGCAGCAGTGATGCGTTTACAAGAAGACCGATGACCTCTTTTGCTGCCTGTGACAGACTCTCCCTATAAGAATGGGGGGGGGAGAGAGAGAATATTGTGCCATGCCTCTTCCCCTCCCCCGTCTCTCGATTTCTTTCTGCCCTGAAGCCTGAAGCTGGAGTCCTTTACAAGAAAGGGAAAAAAAAACTATCGACATGATAGCTGTGTTCGGTGAATTGCAAGTGACACTTTTGCAAAGTCTGGGATGTATTTTAATTCAGTCTTGGATCTGTGCCTGGGAATTCCTATTAATCTCAGAGGCCTGTGCCATTGGAGTCCAGCTGAAGCTATAGGAGTGTATTGTTGAAGGGGTGTGTGTTTGTGTAGGCTGACCAGGTCCCTCCTTTGCTCCCACGTAAGGCTATGGGGCTATTGGTGTGATTGTGTGCGCACACACATGCCCTTTACCACTCAAACTAAGAGGAAAAGGCCCCTCGCGAGGCAGCACTGCTGGTTGTAAACCGGAAGTGCCACGCATGCGCCAACGTCGCTCGTGTGCAGTGCACGTTTGCCCGCCGACCTTCAGGTGGTGGGCGGGCAGAGGGGCGAATTGCCGGGGGTTTGCCCGCCACCACCGGGCACCTGGCAACCCTATTTCTGTGGTCCGTAGGTTCTGAAATGAAAAGCAAATTGATCTCAAGCTTCCCCCTCCAGTGGCCAAGGCAGAGATTTCTCTGGAGCAGGAGGATTTGATGTGGGGTGATAGTAGACATGTGGATGTTTCCCCCCTCCGTCAAGTCCCATCTGACTTATGGCAACCCCTAGTGGGGTTTTCAAGGCAAGAGACTAACAGAGATGGTTTGCCATTTCCTCCCTCCCCATCATTTCCCTGGTATTCCTTGGAGGTCTCCCATCCAAATACATACCAGGCTTGGCCTTGCTTAGCTTCTGAGATCTGACGAGATCAGGCTAACCTGGGCCATCCAGTGGTCATGCAGGCTTATAAAGAAAGCAAAAGGACTGTAAATCAGCAGAGCTGTCTCACCCGCAGGAGATCAAACTTGGTCATGCTGCCCTTTGAACTTTTTCTCCAGGTGAACTGATCTCCATTGGCTGGAGATCAGTTGTAATAGCAGAAAATCCCTAGCTAGTACCTGGCTGGAGGTTACAAGCAAGGATTCACCAATGCTGTACAGTGGGTCAGCAAAACTAACAGTAAGAGGCTCCAAAATTGTATAATAAACAAATCAGACACTGTAAGTGCAATTATATAACAAAGTGTTTTACTAGCCACAAAAACAACCAACTCACTAAGTGTATAATGTGAAACACAATAAAGAAACACATTCACAACATTACAATATAACATACAACTAGGAAGACCTTCTTATACACTTATTGAGTTGGTTGTTGTTTTTGTGTATAGTAAATCGCTTTGTTATATAATTGCACTTACAGTGTCTGATTTGAGTACCTGGAGGTTGGCAACCCTACTCCTCCCTGCTTCTATAGTAACAATGATTGTGAGCATATTATTAACCCCAGTTAATGCTTTTTGACTCTCCCCCCTCTTTTCCAGTCCCCTACCCACCTCGAAATATTTCTGTGAGAATCGTCCAGATAAACAAAAATGAAAACTGGGAGGAACACAGTGGAATTTTCCCAGAGGAATCTTTTTTGGGGACGCAGAATACAGCTGAGCTGGAGAAAACAACTCATCTCTTGGACGATCTGCTGGAGCTGCCGACTGCAAACGCTACCTATACGTGGCCTGATTACCACTACAACAGCAGTGACTACGAAACCACGTCTCAGCCAGATTGGTGGATTAATGAATCCGACTTTCCGGAGAGCGAAGATGAGTTTGTGAATGCCGTGCCAAAGGATTATGAGAACAGCAGCCCGACCCTGGAGTTTGGAAGTCCTACTCTGGAGCCTCCGTCATTCCTCCCCGTGCAAATGGTGTTGAGCTGGTTGCCTCCAAAGCCACCCACAGCATTTGATGGCTTCCATATTCACATCAAGAGAGAAGGTAGTGTTGAAAATCGGCCTGTCCACAATTATGGCCTTTGGGCATAAAAGCTGCAAGTGGGACGGTGGCTGGTCTGGTTTGTCTGCTAATTCTGGTAGAAATCTTAATGGATAATTAAGGACACGCTAGACATGATGCTGTGTAGCATCTGTGATTGACTTTTGACTTTTGTTGACTTTTGTGGCAGAAAGGAGCTGTGGGGTCCTCTGAATTTTGTTGGAGCCAATGGAGACAGTTGGTTTCTATCCAGCCTACAGTGCTGGGGGGCATTAATTTCACACACACATGCACACGCACACGCACACATACTATGGTCCCAATAAAAACTTCACTACCACAGATGCTGTTTGCTATGATAGAGATAAAAGGCAGATATCTGCACTATGTTTTCTCCCTGCCAAGTCTAATAGCAGCTCGCCAGGAAGATGGGATATTTAATTTGGGGAAAAAGCACAAAGGGAAGGGGTTTCCTCCTGCCCAGTTCTAAGGCCAGAATGTAATCACCTCCCCTTGACTCCTTTTTACCATTAAAGTAAGTGTTGGCATATTCTGTCATAGATTTCCCAGTGTAAAGTGGCTCTCAGGCAGCTGCAAATATTATTATTGTTGTTGCTGTTATTGTTAATATTATTATTATTATTATTATTTGCTTGTTAGAATGGATTGCTTATTGTTGCTGTGGTATCCAGAACAAAACAGCATGCGTGTAGCCTAACTGCATTTTTAAAAGGTGGGATTCCACGAATCAGTTGTTGGGCAGGGAAGAAAATAGACTGCATCCAATTTCCAAGTCCCCACCAAGTGGGTACAAATTCACAGATTGGAGAGCCAGAATGGGGTAGTGGTTAGAGTCTCTCTCTCTCTCTCTCTCTCTCTCTCTCAGCCCAACCTACCTCATTGGTGGTGGTTGTTAAGATAAAATGGAGGAGCATAGAAAAATGTTGTGAACTGCTTTGGGCTTCAGTTTGGGGGAAAGCATGATATAAATATCAGAATGATGATAAGCACTTGGCCCTATGTGCGCTGGAGAGAGTGATAGAGGGCCTTTCCTCCTCACCCACAGTGTATTTGTTTGCTTCCAGTGCCCCCAGCTCTCCATGTGTTGGCTTAATATCTCAGTTAGGCCAAATCTTAAATGTCTGGGTCCGCTGTGCACACTTGATTCCTGGATTTTATCCAGGAGATCTGTCATGTGATCTGAGTGAACAAGCAAAGGGTTTGGCCTCATGTAGACACTAAGTGACTAGGCGGACTGCTAGTGGCATTGCCCCTATGATGGGCAGGCAGGGAGGGGAAACACAGTTCTTGCTCTCTTCCCAGCCCGCGTGGTGTAGTGGTTAAAAGTGGTGGTTTGGAGTAGCAGGTTTGACTCCCCACTTCACCACATGAGTGGCGGAGGCTAATCTGGTGAACTGAATTTGTTTCCTTGCTCCTCCACATGAAGCCTGCTGGATGACACTGGGCTAGTCACAGCTCTCTTAGAGCTCTCTCAGCCCCACCTACCTCACAGGATGTCTGTTGTGGGGAGGGGAAGGGAAGGTGATTGTAAGCTAGTCTGATTCTCCCTTAAGTGGTAGAGAAAGTTGGCATATAAAAACCAACTCCTCCTCCTCCTCTTCTTCTTCTCCTTCTCCCCCACTGCATCGATGGGCAATTATCCTCCAGTCTGGCTTGTGGTCAACAAATAGCTTCGGCAAAATAAGCCCATCTAAATATCAGGCTGCTTTACTGGTGAAGAGATACCAGTTCCCTCAGCTGTTTCTACTGTCTACAGTAGCCCCCGTTCCAGCTGTCTTTCAGTGTTGCGGCAGTGAGCCCTTTACCATCCCTCTAGCTTCTTGGATCCAAAGCAGCAGAGAAGAACAAGGAACCAGTACTGAGCAGAGACTTCCCATTCCTCTGTAGCTTTAATAGAAAACTAGGCTTTGGCGTAGGGGGACAGAGAAGCCTGTGGCCAGACTGGGGAAGTGCTGAAAGAATGTTGGAATGGGGTTCTCCAAAGGGAGCTGCAGCAGCTTTTGAACTGGTAGCTGTGATTTGCAAAGCGTGTGTAAAGGGTGGAGACTGGCAGAGGGAGAGAAAGAGAGGATTCCAAGAGGTCTTCCTGCAGCTGTCAGAACCACTAGCTATTGTAGTCACTGTAGGGCTTCCTTTCCCCATGGCATCTTGTTTGCGAGTTCTGGTGTAAAGTATGGCACAGAAAAATTTCATTAGCTTACATCTACTGATAGTTTTAGTTTCTAAGTAATAATGTAGCCTGTACATTCAAAATCATAGATGTCCTTTTTTTTTTTTTTTTGGCATAGTAATATCTTTCCGTAATGCCCCGTGACGCAGAGTGGTAAGCTGCAGTACTGCAGTCAAAAGCTCTGCTCACGACCTAAGTTTGATCCCGACGGAAGTCGGTTTCAGGTAGCCGGCTCAAGGTTGACTCAGCCTTCCATCCTTCCGAGGTCGGTCAAATGAGTACCCAGCTTGCTGGGGCTAAAGTGTAGACGACTGGGGAAGGCACTGGCAAACCACCCCGTAAACATAGTCTGCCTAGTACACATCGGGATGTGACGTCACCCCATGGGTCAGTAATGACCCAATGCTTGCACAGGGGGACTACCTTTACCTTTTTAAACATCTTTCCAGATAGTCAAAGCAAAAGGCCTTTCCTTTATGTCGAGTACCACATAAAGCAAATTGTTCCATGGCTTCTTTATTTCTTTACACTTGTGCATTAGTTCCAACTATTCATAATTCTCTGGGTCATAATAAGACAATAAAAACTGCCCCTATTAATTCATCTCTGTAGGCTTGCAATAGTGTCGCTATTAGGGCACTAGGTATAAATCAGGCTGTCTGAACACCGAAACTTCTCCTGTTCCAGTAAATTCTTCTGTCTTGATTTAGAGAACTTCACAGAATTTCTGACAGTCGGGGAGGATATTCATGAATTTGTCGCTGAGCTGAAAGAACCAGGGAAATATACAGTCTCTGTTACAACATTTAGCTCCTCTGGCTTATGTGAAATTCGGGAAAGCCAATCTGCCAAAACACTAAGTTTTTACATTAGTAAGTATAAGTCATTTCCTCATTGCTTCTATGATTTAAAGTTTTTTAACATTACAATGTATGTTTTGGGGTTTTTTTACATTTGATATTTTTTCTGCAAACCTCAGGCTTCCCCCAGACTTGTAAAAAAAACCAACCCAAACCCAATCTGTACATGACCTCTGGTACAGATTTTTTTTCATCCAGCTTCTGGGGCCAGAATTAGATATAATGATGTGTGTGGTCATGTTGTCGTTGATATTGGCTAGGGTTGCCAGGTCCCTCTTCAGCAGGAGAGTTTTGGGGTGGAGCCTGAGGAGGGCGGGGTTTGGGGAGGGGGGACTTCCATGCCATAGAGTCCAATTGCCAAAGCAGCCATTTTCTCCAGGTGAACTGATCTCTATTGGCTGGAGATCACTTGTAATAGCAGGACATTTCCAGATAGCACCTGGAGGTTAACAACCCTAATATCTGTAAATGTATGATAAGCAAATGTTTGAGTTAATATACATAAAATGAAAGGAGAGGGAAGGCAGTATGGTGTAGCCTGATCTTGATCTTGGAAGCTAAGCAGGGTCAGCCCTGGTTAGTATTTGAATGGGAGACCACCAAGGAATGCCAGGGTTGCTATGCAGGGGAAGGCAATGGCAAACCACCTCTTTTAGCGTTTTGCCTTGAAACCCCCATGAGGGGTCACCATAGGTCGATTCTGACTTGATGGCACTTTACACACACACAAATGAAAGGAGGAAAAATTCTCTTAGCAAAACCGATGTAGCTGTTTGTCTTGACTCTGACCATCTAGTTCACTATTGTCTAATCCAACTGACGGCATCTCCCCTGGGTATCCGGGAACACCTGCTACTACCTTGGGTTAGTCACACACTCTCAGCCCCACCTACCTCACAGGGGGTCTGTTGTGGGGAGCGGAAGGGAAGGAGATTGTAAGCCGGTTTATGAAAACCAACTCTTCTTCTTTAGGCAGATCCTGCATTAAGCAGGGGGTTGGACTAGATGGCCAGCATGGCCCCTTCCAACTCCGTGATTCTATGATTCCATGTGTTTAGGCAGAATTGCATAGAGTACACATTACCATTGAGGAGCTCCCATTACCTGTGGTTGTGACTGCGGAAAACGAATAGTTTGCTGTATGTATGTGTGTGTTTTTAAGGCAAGTGTGATAAATGGGCCTCTAGAAGGGTGAGCCATCCTTTGGTGGTGACGGCCCTCTACTTCTGGTGGTGTTTTAGGTCCAACAGGAGAATGGATAGAAGAGCTGACTGAGAAGCCTCAAAACGTCATGGTGACGGTGCTGAGTCCCACCACTGCCTCCTTATCCTGGACCTCTTCACAGGAGACCAGCGGCAGCAACCACACAATTGTCTCTGTCGTGTCCTTGACGTGCCAGAAGCAGAAAGAGAGCCAGAGACTAGAAAAGCATTATTGCACAGAGGTAAGAGACAGAAAATGCCCTCTCCTTTAATGGTGACTGGAGAAAAAAAAACAGACTCAAAGGAGGCCGGGGAAAGCTGCAGTCACTGGGGTAGACAATTAGGACTGTATTTCAAAACACTTCAGCTTGACTGCACAGAAAATGGAGTGCGAACGTTTCAGCAAATGCCGCAGAGCTTTCTAGTGTCTAGGCAGAGGAGTGCCCGTTGCTCCATTGTCTCGGTTGTTCTAATACCCCCATTAAGCCAAAGGCAAGGACCTTTCAGCTGCAGGAGGACGCTAACAATCTGGTTTCTCTTTCCCCGCAGAGAGCAAGGTGGGTACGGCAGAGACGCAGACACTTTTGAGCGTGACTGTAAACTGTGTATTCAGAGGGGGTGGAGAGAGAGCGGTAAGAAATCAGGATGTGTAAGGAAATGAGCACCTCTGTGCCCACCTTGAGTTGGGGCTCCGCTCACTCCAGAGGTTATTCCAGATCCTGGCAGCCAACCGGCTGAAAATGTTTTGACAGCTAGGGCTGCCAGATCCCCGCTTGCCACCGGCAGAAGCTTTATAGATAGGACTGCCAACCTCCAGGAGATCTCCTGCTATTAGAACTGATCTCCAGCTGACAGAGGTCTGTTCACCTGGAGAAAATGGCCGTTTGGCAATTGGACTCTATGGCATTGAAGTCCCTCCCCTCCCAAACCCCACCCTCCTCAGGCTTCGCCCCAAAAACCTCCCACCAATGTCGAAGAGGGACCTGGCAACCCTATTCATGGAGGCAGGGCTGGGGGTGGCGATCCGTGCGGCGCAATGACATCACTTCCAGGTTTACCTTGGAAGCATCGGCATTGCATGGGATGCTCTAGCACTGTCCTCCAAAAACCTCTATGTAAACCATAGAGTTTTGAGGGGAGAATGCTACAGTGTCCCCATCGCGATGCCAGTGATTCCTGGGTAAACCCAGAAGTGATGTCATTGTGCCACGCACGCACATTTCACGGGGTTCACTTCCCCGCTTCAGCTAGCCTGCTTTCACCTGCTGACCAGCTGAGGGTCGGTGGGCAGCCTGGTTAACAGGTGGGCAATTGCCTGCCATAACTGGGCAAATGGGAAGCCTATTGACAGCTCTAATTGTCACAAATGTGATTGGATTGGATTGTGAGCATTCTCGTCCCTTCGCCTTCCTTTGCGACACATCCTCCTTCTCTTTGCTGTAGGTGAACACAAGCAGCAACTTCATTGAAAACCTGGTTCCTGGCGCCCAGTACCAAGTGGTGATTTATTTGCGGAAAGGACCTCTGGTTGGACCCCCTTCGGATCCTGTTACATTTGCCATCGGTAACCCATTTACATATATTCCATTTGCTGCTGCTAATTGACTGCAGGACCACATGTTGGGTTAACATTCTCTGCCTGAGTAGTGTACTCACGGCATACATCTAATATGGCCTCTTTCTAGTCTGGATGAAAGGTGGGGGTCTATTTGCAGCTGTTGATAATAATCAAGGAAATTATTGCTTGGATCAGGATGGGAGACTCTGCTTTTTTTGTGTGGAGGGGGACCCTTGCCATTATAAAATAGCCAATCAGTCACACCTAAGAACACAGTGATATCCTATCTGTTCTCAGCCTCTGTCTAGTTGTTTAATCACCCGCTTAATAATTTTCCTCTAGATCCATGAGGACTAGAAAGTTGTTTTACAAAAAAAGATAGAATCATAGAGTCATAGAATCATAGAGTTGGAAGGGACCACCAGGGTCATCTAGTCCAGCCTCCTGCACAATACGGGAAACTCACAACTACCTCTCCCCCCACACCCCCAGTGACCCCTACTCCATGCCCAGAAGATGCCCAAGATACCATCCCTCTCATGATCTGCCTAAGGTCATAGAATCAGCATTGCTGACAGATGGCCATCTTGCTTCTTCTTAAAAACCTCCAGGGAAGGAGCGCTTACCACCTCCCGAGGAAGCCTGTTCCACTGAGGCACTGCTCCAACTGTTAGAAAATTCTTCCTAATGTCTAGACAGAAACTCTTTTGATTTAATTTCAACCCGTTGGTTCTGGTCCGACCTTCTGGGGCACAGAAAACAACTCAGCACCATCTTCTATAAGACAGCCCTTCAAGTACTTGAATAGGGTTATCATATGATAGCAGATTCTTCTGCCAGTTCTCTATTGGTACAAAGAACCCACAGATGTATGGAATATATACAGCCCTGGATGTGTGCCATACAAATGGCAGAGTACGTGCTCAGATTTTCCAAATAATTCATCTCACAGTTGGCCAGTTGCTTCGGTGCAAGATGTGGAGATGCTGGGCGTATCCCACATTAATGGCTCAGCACAGGAGGATCCCGTGCCAACACCATTGCTGGCACAGAGCGGGGGCTGACATTGCAATGGTGCTTGCCCCCCCCCCATTCAAATTGCTGTGGTCAGTTATGTTTTCATCATCATTTATTTATTACGGTCAAAGACCAGCTTACACAAAAAGAAATATCATAAATAATTTTTAAAAATGTCTAGTATTTGATCAAGTAAAACAAAAATTTAGTTACAACAACTCTTGGTAAAATGGTCTGTTTAACATAAAAGACATTATGACAGCTTCTTCTGCCTTATTACACATGCCCTGGCACAGAATCTCGCAACCTGATAGGTAATATCTTTAACAGAATAATCTAATATCTTTAACAGAATAATCTAATAACAAAGTAGTGTGGCTAACTCTATCACTAGCTGAGAAGCTAGACAAAATTGGATCGATGAACATTTTACGTATGTCTTGATAAAATGGACAGTGTAAAAGAACATGTTTCCACCATTCCAGATTGACATGGACAGAGGCGGAGTTCATAAGGGAGGCGGGCATATCTCCCTTCAAGAAGAGCAGACGTCATGACATCATTTCCAGCTGTGTAACTGGAAATGATCTCACTGAGTTACTGGATGCTCTGTCTTTCACATGGAATTCCGATTTTACCATAGAGTTTTGGGTTAGTGCTAGAGAGTCTGGAGTCATGGCGACATCACTTCCATTTTTATTGCTGTTGGGATGCAGTTATGGTGAGTCTAAGTAACCTTAACCTGGGACCTTCTGCGTTTGCTTTACCTCTAAACTCTTGCCCTGGGTCAGATTTTCCAGGGACACCTGCATTCTGTCTAAATAGGCCTGTTGGGGTTTTTTTTGTTTTTTTTTTAACCACACCTTTTGTGTTTATGAAAATATTAATGGCTTCCCATTTCTGGTTTATAGTGCCCACTGGGATCAAAGATCTAACCCTTTATCCTTTGGGTCCCACCGCTGTGGTCCTGAGCTGGAACAGGCCGTATCTCGGTGTCTTCCGGAAGTACATCGTAGAAATGTTCTATTTCAACCCCTCGACGATGACCTCGGAGTGGATGACGTACTACGAAATAGCAGCCACTGTCTCTTTAACCTCGTCAGTGGTAAAGTGCCGTCCTCGCTGTTTGCTACAAGTCCTTTCACGCACAGAAACATATGAAGAAGCATTAAAAATACAGAACAGAAGTCTTTGCAATGTGTCTGGATATCTAAAATCCAACTTGTTTGGAAGAATAGCAGAAAACAGGCTCCTTTGATGCCTGAGAATTTGGAGGGGAAAATCTGTCTCTAAGAATGCTGTTAATGATCAGCCCTTAACCTTCTGATTCATCTAGGGTTGCCAGCTCTGGGTTGGGAAATACCTAGAGATTTGGGGGTTGGAGCCTGAGGAGGGCCAGGGTTTGGGGAGGGGAGGGAACTCAGTGGAGTATAAAGCCACAAAGTCCACATTCCAAAGGGGCCATTTTCTCCAGGTGAACTGATCTCCATCACCTGGAAATCACTTGTACTCCCAGGAGATCTCCAGCCACCACCTAAAGTGGTGGCTGGATTCACCTGATTCACCTTCTGTCTAGTGGCACCTTAACAGGGTTGCCAACCTCCAGGTGGCACTTGGAGATCTCCCACTATTATAATCTTCAGACTACATAGATCAGTCCCCCTGTAAAAAATGGCTGCTTTGGAGGGTGGACTCTATGGCATTATACCCTGCTGAGGGCCCTCCCCAAACCCCGCCCTCCTCAGGCTTCATCCCCAAAATCTCCAGGTATTTCCCAACCCAGAGTGGGCAACTCTACACCTCAACAGTAGGATTGCCAGTTCCGGGTTGGTAAATACCTGGAGATTTTGGGGGTGGAGCCTGAGGAAGGTGGGGTTTAGGGAGGGGAAGGACTTCAATGGGGTATAATGCCATAGAGTCCACTTTTAAAGCAGCCATTTTCTCCAGGTGAACTGATCTCTCTCGCCTGGAGATCAGTTGTAATCCCTAATCAACAGGGTGACGCTGGTGCTAACTGAGACTGCCTCCTCCCTGCCTTCCTTCTTACTGCCCCAGAGTCAGAACAGCTAATGCTTCCTTCTTCCTCATTTCTTTGGCTTCTTTAAACACTTCACAACAACCTGCACATTTCTCATAGGGCATGTGAGTTCTGGAAGTCCCAGTTGGGCCTGCAATGTTTGCTGTGTGGTTTCTAATGATCCAAGAAAAATGAGGAGGAGTGAAGCATTCATGTCTCCAGGGTAGGGGATGAGGGTGAGGAAGCAGTGAAGTTGAGGAGGAGGACGCTGCCATCCTCCAAAATCTGCTGGCCAAAGCCACCAGCTCACCTTGCCTCATTAAAGAAAAGCCCTCCTTCTGTATAGGAACTATTTGGTTAGGGTGTTGTAGTGGTTAAGAGCGGTGGTTTGGAGCGGTGGACTCTGATCTGGAGAACCAATTTTGATTCGCCACTCCTCCACATGAGCGGCGGAGGCTAATCTGGAGAACTGGATTTGTTTCCCACTCCTACATATGAAGCCAGCTGGGTGACATTGGGCTAGTCACAGCTCTTTTAGAGCTCTCTCAGCCCCACCTACATCAAAGGGTGTCTGTTGTGGCTAGGGGAAGGGAAGGTGATTGTAAGCTGGTTTGATTCTTCCTTAAGTGGTAGAGAAAGTCAGCTTATAAAAACCAACTCTTCTTCTTGGTGTTTTGCATAGTGTCTGGCGTTAATTTACACGACACTAAAGTAAAAGTGGTTGCTGTCTTAGGGAGGAACACTCCATTCTTTAAAATGCAGGGCTTCTGCCAAAAAGGGCAGCCGTGTGTCCCTTTTCCCGCTCCGACCTCATGGCCTGAACATTTCTTTGCCTGCACCAGGTGAGGCCAGGGATTTACAACAGAACGGGGGGGGGGATGCTGGTATTAGTCCAGCTAGACCCCCAGGGAAGGTGTACATAGTACAGACAGAGGAACATATATGGTTGCCAGGTCCCTCTTCACCACCGGCTGGAGATTTTTGGGTGGAGCCTGAGGAGGGCGGGGTTTGGGGAGGGGAGGGACTTCAATGCCATAGAGTTCAATTGCCAAAGCAGCCATTTTTCTCCAGGTGATCTGATCTCTATCGGTAGGAGATCAATTGAATTAGCAGGAGATCTCCTGCTACTACCTGGCAGTTGGCAACCCTAGGAACATAGTACAGACAGAGGTGTATATAGTACAGGCAGAGGTGTACATAGTACAGGCAGAGGAACATAGTACAGGCAGAGGAAAACAGGCTGCTGTTTTCATGGGCAACCCTGCGTCAGTGCATCTTACAGTTTATTAGCCCAATCTTGTCAAATATAGGACATTAAGCATGACTGGCCCTGCCTGGCTAGTACTTGGATGGGATGAGCAGAAACCGGCAATAGCAAAACACCTCGGTTCCTTTCTTGCCTTGAAAATGAAAACCCTACAGGTTTGCCATGAGTCGGCTGCGACTTGACGGTACTTCCCACCACCAGTCTTAATCTACTAAAGGGCAGGAGAGAAAAAGACAGCGACGAAGCCAAGGTTTTTGCTGTGAAGTCTGTCAAGCCCCAGACCCTTAATGTCTCCGTGGATCCCACTTCTCAAGGTGCTCATACTATGTTCCCCTCTTGTTTCCAACGTTCCAGAGAATAGGCAACCTGCTACCTGCCTGGTATTATAACTTTCGTGTTACTATGGTGACGTGGGGAGACCCAGAACTGAGTTGTTGCGATAGTTCCACCATCAGCTTCATAACAGGTAAATAGAGACATGGTAAGTCGAAGACCTTTTTTTTTTTTTTTTTAACTTTATAACTTCATGAGTCCTTCAAAGAAATGTAGCAAACTGGCTGCAGCTAAAAAGCCGTCTGTCTTTGCTCTTTCACAGCTTTGTAAAGTGCTGCAAATTTGCTGTAAAGCAGTTGCTCAAAATCCAGTAAGGTCTATTTGTTAGCCTGCGTTCAGAAATGCAGTCAGGCATATCCCCTTTTCCTGACATCCTTTTCCTGGCCGGTGGCTCTCACACCATAGTTCAATCCACAGTGGGTAGCCGTGTTAGTCTGGCTGCAGTAGTAGAAAAGGGCAAGAGGCCAGTAGCACCTTAAAGACTAACAAAAATATTTTCTGGTAGGGTATGATCTTTCGTGAGCCACAGCTCACTTCTTCAGATACAGCTAGAATGGATTCACATTCTAGCTGTATCTGAAGAAGTGAGCTGTGGCTCACAAAAGCTCATACCCTACCAGAAAATATTTTTGTTAGTCTTTAAGGTGCTACTGGACTCTTGCCCTTTTCTGCTACCATAGTTCAAGGTAGGGTTGCCAGCCTCCAGGTGGTGGGTGGAGATCTCCCACTATTACAACTGATCTCCAGACATAGGGTTGCCAACCGCCAGGTCCTAGCTGGAGATCTCCTGCTATTACAACTGATCTCCAGCTGATAGAGATCAGTTCACCTGGAGAAAATGGCCACTTTGGGAATTGGACTCTATGGCACTGAAGTCCCTCCCCGCCCCAAACCCCACCCTCCTCAGGCTCCGCCGCAAAAACCTCCCGCCGGTGGCAAAGACGGGCCTGGCAACCCTATTGGCAACCTTAAAGATACATTACGAACAGTGCAATCCTAACCAGAGTTATACCTTTGCTTAGGACGGCACTGAAGGATGAGCGGAGGACAGGAAATGCGAGTTATATGTACCTGTTGCTCCTTCCTAGTCCAAACATCCAAAGCTCCTCTTATTCTTTTTGAAGTCTGTACAGGATCAATAAAGAGAAAAAAAAAAACCTCTACGGCACTATTTGCTTACTATTGGCCCTGTCTGATGCCATATAAGGGGACATAAAAAGGGAGCATCTGGTATCCAAGAAACCACCAGATGACATTCGGTATTCTTTAGACAGTAATAATATTTCCTTCGTGTCTCTGTGGCAGTCGTTTTTATGCATTGTTTGTCTCCAGAGCAGCTTGCGCGGTGTGAAGGTAATGCTGTTGTTGTGGCTCTCCTGAGAGCTTATAAAGAACAGATGTTTGAGCGTGAGAGAGAGAGAGAAAGTGAATGAATGAATGAATGAATGATAGAGTTGGAAGGGATCACCAGGGTCATCTAGTCCCACCCCCTGCACAATATGGGAAATTCACAACTACCTCCCCCCCTACACCCCCATTGACCCCTACTCCATTCCCAGAAGATGGCCAAGATGCCCTCCCTCTCATCATCTGCTTAAGGTCATAAAAGAGAGAGAGAGTTTTCATTTCCTGCTAAAAATAAAGGCACTTGGAGATCATTTTCTCACTGGGGTTCTGCTACCGGATCCCCCAGTGTGCATTTTAGACTAAAAAAGCTGCTGTGTGGGGCAGCATGGGGTTTTTAACTCTTCCCTCTGCGCAGAATCTGTGATCAAAACTGCCTCCGCGTTTTTGAGCCCTGGCGAGGGAAACAGACGGGAGCACCATGAGCGTCTCTTTTCATTTCCTTCTTCCCAGGCTTAACCACAGCTGAGAGAGCAATTTCAAGTTGGAGAGCAGGTGCAGGGGGAACAGTTAAACGCCTCCCCCATACCATGGCCCCAATCCATATCAGCCCCACTGTGATTGGTTTTCTGAGGCCAGATGTCACGCCAGAGGATCTGATTATAGATCCCCAAATGTCAGATGTAGTTTGAAGGTTAGGCTGAGGTGAATCTCTCTGGGTATTGCAGGGAAATACCAACAGCGGTGGACAGGATTTCTCTCAGAGATGCCGCTACTGCTCATCTAGCTGAGGAGACCTCAATAAGCTTTTTGAGGAATGCCAAATTCAAAAGCCACCATTTTTCATTTACAAATGACACGTTGTCCTTCAAACTGCCCTTCTGGCAAACAGTTCCAAAAGACTTGTCCCCCCCACCCCATTTTTTGCCTGTTGTCAGAGCACTCTCTTTCTTTCTTGTTTGCCAAGCTCATTTTGTGTGTGTGTGTGAGAGAGAGAGAAGTGCTGTCAAGTTGCTTCCGACTCATGGTGACCCTATGAATCAATGTCCTCCAAAACACCCTATCTTTAACAGCCTTGCTCAGGTCTGGCAAATTTTGGGCCATAGAGTCATTCCATCTCCAGTTGGGTCTTCCTCTTTTCCTGCTGCCTTCAACTTTTCCTAGCGTGATTGTCTTTTCCAGTGACTCTTGTCTTCTCATAATGTGACCAAAGTACGACAGCCTCAGTTTCATCATTTTAGCTTCTAGGGTCAGTTCAGGCTTGATTTGATCTATAACCCACTGATTTGTCTTTTTAGCAGTCCACGGTATCCGTAACACTCTCCTCCAACACCACATTTCAAAGGAATCTACTTTCTTCCTATCAGTTTTCTTCAATGTCCAGCTTTCACACCCATACATAGTAATAGCGAATACAATGGCATGAATTAACCTGATCTTGGTGGCCAGTGACACATCCTTATACTTAAAAATCTTTCCTAACTCCTTCATGGCTGCCCTTCCCAGTCTCAGCCTCCTTCTGCTTTCTTGGCTGCAGTCTCCCTTTTGGTTGATGATGCAGCCAAGGAATAGAAAGTCTTCAACAATTTCAGTTTCCTCATTGTCAACCTTAAAGTTGAGTAATTCTCCCGTAGTCATTTTATGTCACCTTTTTAATGTAATATACGTGAGCTGAGCTTCAGTAAACCAACTTGGTACAATAGTTAAAGGGTAACGTCAGGCATGAGGGCAACACAATAAGAGTTTGTGCTTCCCAGACAGATATATCAGAGCAACCATGACATCTTGTGGTTAAACATAGTCCTAGAGCCTTAATGTTTGGCTGCTCAGAGCTAAACAGAGATGTGTAGCCCCTGAGTGTTGTATGCATCCATGTCTTCATTTGTGGTTAAATTTGTATCTGGAGCTGTGTAAGTGGCTTATGTCATAAACTGATAAAAATCAAACAATATTTAAACGGGGATTACGACTTCATTTTAAGAAAGACAAAAAGGCAGAAGAGTTTAAAAACTAGATCAAACCAACAAATTTCGTAAGCGAGCGTGGCATAGTGGTTAGGAGCGGTGGACTCTAATCTAGCGAACCGGGTTTGATTGCCTAGTCCTCCACATGAAGCCTGCTGGGTGACTTTGGTCTAGTCACAGTTCTCTCTGAACTCTCTCAGACCCACCTACCTCACAAGGTGTCTGTTGTGGGGAGAGAAACAGAAGATGATTGTAAGCCTCTTTGAGACTCCTTAAAGGTAGAGTAAATTGGGGTATAAAAACCAACTCTTTTTCTTCTATTATTTTTTCCACAGTTCTTTGCTCCTGAAGGTGGCAGTGGAATAATTTGGTTTTTTGCACCCAGCTTGGAATTGGGCTCAGTAAACTGAGCTACTTTCCTGAATTATCAGGCAATCTCTCCTGAGCCATGTTGAAATTACTTACACTGCAGGACTGTGGAGATGCTAAGCTGTTTCCCCACAGGGATACTGCACACTATTAATTGAGATTTCTTATCAACCCCTTAAGCCATGAATATATCTGGCAGAGTCCCGTGGATGCCAGTGTTGGGCTAAGAGCTGTAGGAAGGAACAAAAAAGTATTGAACAAGCACTACCCCCTTTTACTAGAAAGTCTGCTTATTTCCACCAGCACTTGAGTATTCACCAAACACTGCTTACGCTTTTACCTCTTGGCTCATCTTGCATCAGCAACAGGGGCTAGGAACTTGATTTTTTAAACAAATGAAAAGACTTCCAAGATACTGAGCTCTGAATTCCAAACGCTGTCCTCTTACACAGTTATTCTGTCACTGCAGATAGAATGCACCCCTGGGCCCCATGGGGGTAGGTAGAAGAAGAAGAAAAGTTGAAGAAGAGTAGTTTTTTATATGCCGACTTTCTCTGCCACTTAACGGAGACTCAAACCAGCTTACAATCACCTTCCCTTCCCCTCCCCACAACAGACACCCTGTGAGGTGGCTGGGGCTGAGAGAATGTGACTAGCCCAAGATCACCCAGCTGGCTTTGTGTGTAGGAGCGGGGAAACAAATCCAGTTCACCAGATTAGCCTCCGCCGCTCATGTGGAGGAGTTGGGGAATCAAAGCCGGTTCTCCAGATCAGACTCCACCACTCCAAACCACCGCTCTTAACCACTACACCACGCTGGCTCTCAGCGTGGTGGGAGAGCGACCTGGGTGTTAGGGCTGACTGGCTGTTGGTGGTGCAACTGGGCGGCGTTCCCAGGGGCCTCCGTGGCAGTGCAGACCTTTGGAATCTCCCTCCCCTGGCCTGGCCAATCTGGCACCGGATTGGCGTGGCTGGGGCGGGACTCTGGGGAGTCTTCCCTCTGGTCCGCCCAGCCAGGTGCCGAGTCAAAGTTGGCCTTGTAGCTCCTCCCACCGCCGTGTTATTTATAGGTTCATTTTATTTCGGGCGGCTCATTTTATAGTGTGTGTTGTCGCGTTAATTCTTTGCCACAACTGCATTGTGGTGGTATCAGGGTTCGGCCAGATCCATTTTCGCGGGGAGCACGGCCTACATGCCCATTTGCATGACCTTTGGGGACCCCCTGAAGGGATTTTGGGGTGAGGGCTTTTAGGGGACATGCCCAGCTCAGGGGCTGTCAGGGCAGCCTCGGTCTCAAGTGGCAGGGGAAACCGCAGAGTGGCTTGCCACCATGTGAAACCCCACATCCTGCCATCCATGGTATCCCTCGGCAGGAAGGGTGGGGTGTGATATGCCCATCAGCTGGATGGCAGGTCTGTTGATGCCAGGATCCATTGCCCTATGCTACACCAGGACTGTGGCTGCCGTAATGAATAAAGTTGAGGCCATTCCAACGCCAAGATGGTGTCAGTGGTACCTTGCCTGTCGTGTGGGTTAGCCTTGCTATCTCCCCTCCCCCTTGGCGTTGGGTCCACAATAGGGTTGCCAGCTCTGGGTTGGGAAATAACTGGAGATTTTTGGGGTGGAGCCTGAGGAGGGCGGGGTTTGGGGAGGGACTTCAATGTCATAGAGTCCAATTGCCAAAGCGGCCATTTTTCTCCACGTGATCTGATCTTTATCAGCTGGAGATCGGCTGTAACAGCAGGAGATCTCCAGCTAGTACCCGGAGGTTGGCAACCGTAGTCCACAACCACAATGCATGCAGCCTTGCCTGTTTCACGGAGTCGTTTATTTATTTATTAAGATATTTGTATCCCACCTTTCCTCCTGGTTCACAGGGAATAAACATTACAAATAGGGTTGCCAGGTCTCCCCTCTCCTCCGGTGGGAGGTTTTTGGGGCAGAGGGGAGGCAAAGATCGTGCGCGCAGTTGCACCAATGTGATCGCATCACTTCTGGTTTACATCAAAAAGTGCCGCATCGCAAGGGTGTAAGCACTTGTTTGTATCAAAATCCAATAGCCATAACCAGAGACAAAAGTCCAAAAGAGTTGGTTTATTGAGACAGGTATGCAGAGCTTAGAGATCAAAAGGCAGGAACGGAGGGGGAAGGGAGTACACTTGGTTATATGGAGTATTACAGACACAAAACCACAGTCACATCATGATTACAGAAGCTGGCTGGAAATGCCAAGCTCCCACGGAGTTCTGACCCTGGGAAGCTAAGCTAAGCAAAGCAATTTGGCAGCTGAGCCAGCAAACAGCCTTGGAGTCAAGGCGAAGCAAGGTGTTTACAGACAACCTGACATTGGGAACTTTTTCCACTCAAACTGGGAGTTTGAGTGGTAAATGGCCCCTTGCAATGCGGCGCTTCCAGGTGTAAACCGGAAGTGGTGTGGCGGGCAGGTGCGCGTGCACGCGTTGCCCACCGACCCTCAGCTGGTCGGCAGGCAGCCAGGTGAATTGGCCACCATCTGGCACTCGGCAACCCTAATTACAAAGCACTCGCTTGGGGGGGGGGAAAGGACAGAGAAAACACCAACGATAATTTAAGAAAAGTAATAATGTGGATTCCATTTGTGACGCTTCTCTTTTTCTTCCTGATAGCTCCGGTGGCTCCGGTAATCACCTCTGTCGAATATTTCAATAGCCTTCTCTACGTCAGCTGGATGTACGGAGATGACGACACAGACCTTTCTCATTCTAGGATGCTCCACTGGATGGTTATAGCAGAAGGGAAGAAAAAGATCAAAAAGAGTGTAAGCGCACACCTTGTCTGTATCTTCCTTTGCTTACCGCTGCAGTCAGACAAGCAAAACTCATGACGGATAAGCTGGAGAGGGACCTGATTTTGGCTTTTGCTGTTTTTTTCCTCCCATAAACATTTCATATCCTCAACCAACTCTTATGCACAGATAGAAAGATATGTATAGATTTACCTGGGCTGGCCCATATAGAAACATAGAGCTGGAAAGGGCCTCAAGGGTAATCTAGTCCAACCCTTTGCACAGTGCAGGAAATTCACGACTACGTCCCCCCATTCCTCCAGTGGCCCCTGCTTTTTGCCCAGAGGAAGGCATAAAAACCTCCAAGATGTACTGGTATCTGTCACTGACACATCATTGTTTTTACTTGGTCCTTATTTGAACTTTTGAAGAGTTTACGTCACCACTCTGAATTGTTTCTTTGGCTCCCACCACTATAGGAAACATGACAAGAATGGGAAGTTGAAGACAGAGAGTCACAGTTGGGTGAGGAAAGGATTGGGCAGACAGAATCGGGACTGAGAGGCCTTTTATGCAGGGATGTTCCTCCGCGGTCACCCTTGCCGATTGCTTCAGGGCTTCTTTTTAATGGTGCGTGCCTTTCCGCCTGTCAGAGGTCGCCTCGCTCTCCCCGTGCGTTTTGCCCGTGTTTTCCAGATGCTGTTTTAGCTAGAATCTGGAAAATGCGAGCTAAACATGCGCAGGGGTGGGGAGCGAGGTGATCTCTGACAGGCGGGAAAGGCATGCAAAACAAAGCCTTGAAGCAGTCAGTCGGAGTGACCATGGGGGAACGTCCCTGTATAACAGGCCATAGTCGAGGAGCGGATAACTGAGGAAAGGGGACAGACAGCCTATTGTCCTTTGAGTTGTGGCGGACCTTATGTACTGCACCGGCTTCTTAGGTTCTCTGAACAGCCATGACCTGTGGAGGAGTTCCTCTTTGATGGGTTGAGTACAGCACAACTTACAGGAAGCCAAATCGATCAGGGACTGAGGGCCGCACCAGTACCAGCTACGACCAGCCCTTGTTCCAGCTACAACCAGCCCTTTCACTTTTCCCAAGCTGGATTTGATGAGTTGATTGGTTGATAGCTGATGGTTCATAAGAACATAAGAAAAGCCATGCTGGATCACACCGAGGTTTATCAAGTCCAGCAGTCTGTTCACACAGTGGCCAACCAGGTGCCTCTACGAAGCCCACAAACAAGACGACTGTAGCAGCACCATCCTGCCTGTGTCCCACAGCACCTAAGATAATAATGCTCCTTTGATCCTGGAGAGAATAGGTCCGCATCATGACTGGTATTCATTTTGACTAGTAGCCATGGATAGCCCCCTCCTCTATGAACATGTCCACTCCCCTCTTAAAGCCTTCCGAGTTGGCAGCTATCACCGCATCCTGGGGCAGGGAGTTCCACAATTTAATTGTGCGTTGTGTGAAGGAATATTTCCTTTTATCTGTTTTGAATCCCTCACCCTCAAGCTTCAGCAGATGACTTCGGCTCAGAGGGTGCCAGGAGAGAGAAAAGGAGAATGCTAAACCCCCCACCTTTTATTTGCCATTAATTCTAGTCCACATACAGTTGCAAACACATGGCTATGCATATAGTTGCACGTGGGTAGCCATGTTGGCCTGTAAGAGAAGAGCAAGATTTGAGTCCAATAGCACCTTACAGATTTACAGAGTATAAGCTTCCAGGAGTCAATGCTCCCTTCCTACTTGTATCCGCCATGGGGAGCTTTGACTATGGCTACATACAGGGATCTTCATGCGCTCCCCTGTAAAACAGATGGTGGGCACTTAGTATGAGGAGGCCAGAAGGTAGATGACAGGCCGTTGCAAACCCTGTGCTCTAACCACTTGTAGACCTCATTAATAATACTCAGAAGGGGTGACTGTCATGGATGCAGTGTGGCAAGAAGAATTCGCGTGTTTATGATGAGCAGATTTTTAACCCAGCTTTTTAAACATCTTCAGAACGCCTGCAACATCTTCAGATCTCCTGAAGAAGCCAGGGCAGAAAAATAACTCATTTCCATTTCCTATCAATTCTCCCACCCAGATTATGAGAGCCATCATTCTTATTGTGGTCTTCCATGTTGCAGAGTCCCCTGTGTGGATCATGTTTAACCCCATTTGGTTCAAAAGGGGAGGGGCTGTGGCTAGGGCTGCCAACTGCCAGGTAGTAGCAGGAGATCTCCTGCTATTACAACTGATCTCCAGCCGATAGAGATCAGATCACCTGGAGAAAAATGGCAGCTTTGGCAATTTAACTCTATGGCATTGAAGTCCCTTCTCTCCCCAAACCCCGCCCTCCTCAGGCCCCGCCCTCAAAATTTCCCTCCGATGGCGAAGAGGGACCTGGCAACCCTAGCTGTGGCTCAGTGGTAGAGCCTCTGTTTGGCATGCAGAAGGTCCCAGGTTCAATCCCCGGCATCTCCAGTTAAAGGGACAAGGCAAGTAGGTGATGTGAAAGACCTCTGCCTGAGACCCTGGAGAGTCGCTGCAGGTCTTAGACAATACTGACTTTGATGCACCAAGGGTCTGATTCAGTGTACGGCAGCTTCATGCATTCATGTGTTCACTGACTGTTGTAGGTGACACGCAATGTTATGACTGCGGTCCTGAATGTGCCTCCGGGAGACATCTACAACCTCTCCGTAACTGCTTGCACTGAGACAGGGAGCAACACCTCAGCACTACAACTTGTGAAAATTGGTAAGTCACACTCTTGAGTCATGAGTCATAGTCAGTGTGAGCACTGCAGTTGCCAGCCTCCAGGTCGGGCCTCCCAGAATCACAACTGACCTCCAGGTAACAGAGATCATGACAGAGAAAATGACTGCTTTGGAGGGTGGACTCAATGGCCGTTTATGCTTGGCTGAACTGCCCTGCATATTTTTTTTGAGTTCTTGACACTGAACCATCATTCCAGAAGTCACTGCGAAGCCAGTGCACATCTGCTTCACATTTCTTAAGAGCCCCTTTAATGTGACCTTTTTTATTTGCTCCGTCCTCACCTCGAAGCATCCACTCAAGGAAGCATGAAGTATCACAGCCGTGGGTTAGCTATGCAAATGACGTTTGCTAATGGCTGTGCAAATGAAGGAGCAAGCGAGTGGGGGGATGGAATTTGTTTTGACTGTCTCCTCTTGCATTGGGACCGTGAATACGCATTTTAAAGGTCAGATTTAAAAAAGGAGCTTTGAGCAAGCATCAAAATCGACCCTGCATAAATGGCCTATGGCATTATACCTCGCTGAGGTCCCTCCCCTTCTCAAACCTTGCCCTCCCCAGGCTTCACCCCTAAATCTCTAGGATTTTCCTAATCCAGATTTGGCAATTTTAATGGCTACTCACACTTTGGAAAGGTTGCTACAGCTAGTTCAATTTAGGAAAATTGAGCAAGGATTTTTTTTTTAAAAAAACGAAACTATCAATATGAGAAAGTGTAAGTGGTATAATTGAGGTCACAACCCTGTTTTCTTCTATTCGTATCCGTTTTAACAAATATAATCTATTAAGAATAGAGAGCATAATTCCATTTTAGTGATAAAGTTTATTGTCTGTGGCCGAAGGCCAACACAATCAATCATACAAAACATTAAAATAACATCAAAAACCATAAAATAACATTAAAATAACTTTAAAACAGTCCGACCCACAAGGAACTAGTATTTCGATATGTTACGTTCCCTGATTAGAAACAGCTTTAGCTCGGATTTTCTTAGCTGCTGAAGCAAAGAGTGACACTTTGTAGGGAACATCAGGATCGGCGTCTGATAGGAGAAAGAGCAGCTTCTCTGAATCTGGAGAAAGATTCTTTAGAATCGCCCTTTAGAATCGCTCCGAGGAATTTAAGTCTGTCCTCCTTGTAAAGAGGACAGAATAAGGTACAGTAAGTTAGGTCCTCTGGAGTGGCTCCACAAATACATAGGCGAGAGGCCCGTGGTGTTCGGGAGTAACATCCAGCTATCCAAGCTGTTGGCATGGTTTGAAACCGGAGAGAGGTAAATGCTATTCTGAGGTTATGAAAGGGGATATTGACCAGGTAGGATGCTCTGACATGATCCCTTTTAAACTGTTTATACCATGGTGAGAAGTTGGACTGGGAGATTAAGAGAGTATAATTCATTGCATTAGTCCAAAGAGAAATCCAAAAACAAAAGCCACGTGATACTTTTCATTGAGGTTAACCAAAATGACCTTGCTGAGGTCCCTGTCCTCCCCCAGGCTCCACCCCCAAATCTCCAGGAATTTCCCAACCTAGAGGTGGCAACCCCATCCCCTATCAGTGGCCAGAGAGAACCTGGCAACCCCACGTCCAATTGAAAATACAATAACCAGCAGTTGATCAAGTCTCACCAGTCGATACACTGAGGTCACTTCCAAAGCTGTGAGCCGAGAAAGCACGCAGTAATCTTTGTGCTCACAGTGGAGGAGAGGAATCCATGTTATAAGCCTGTTAGACCCAGTAGGGGACCGAAGATTATATTTTAAAGAAAAGCTAAAAGGCCACGTTTAATTAGATGGATTTGTTGAAGCTTTTTTTTGGGGGGGGGGGGCGAATCAGCCAATCCATTTTACCAAACTCAAAATAAAATAAAATAAACCATCACAAGAGGATTGTTGGTGTGAAGGAACAAAGAAGAACAAGAGAGGCCGTCCTGCAAACGATATTGGCAGAGAGAAGGCTAGAAATTGGGAAACGTATTGATAGAAAAGTTATTGACCTACAAAAAGCCTTCAACAGTTATCTGGAATAAAAAAGCTTAATGTATTTCCAGAAGACTAGAACAGACTATGAGGGAAATGGCATTAGAGTGCATGATAGTCAGCAATGAGCCAAAACCAGTAAAAAGGTCCATGTCCCCTGTACTGTTTAAAATATTTATAGAGGATGCAATTAATAAAACGGGGGGGGGGGAACCCTGTAGTGGATTCAAGCAAGAGGGAAGGAAATGGCTATTTTGCTGCTGATACTGCAATAGCAGCAGATGTAGAACTGAAGTTACAGCATGTTAACAGAAGACATTTGGTTTTTTTTAGAACTACTGTCTAAAATAAATGTGAATAAAACTAAAGCTATCAGTGACAAATGAGAACCCCACGAGAGGCACTTATATAAATGGGAAGCAAATTAGTATACCGATAGACACTGGGAACAAGGGAATAAAGGATGAGAGGTCTAGAGCTGAAATTACTGATGAGCAGAATAGGCATGGGGAGACAGGTATGTTAGAAGGGGTACTTGCTGGGGGAGTGGTCAGCTCACTGTGTATAAAAGGTTTAATGTTTCAATCGTCAGCTAAGACAAAGGAAGCGGTCCTTGCAGTCTGAAAGTAGACAAGAAATCAGGAACGACATTTATATAGAACAAGGGAACCCACAAGGACTTGCGGGAGTCATCTCATTTCTCCTCCCCCACTATTTCCTCTTTCCCTTTCCCGAAAGCCCCCATATCCTCTCCCCTTTTCCTGCTTCCTTCTCTCCTTCTAGGATCGCCACCCTCCAGTTGGGGTGTGGAGATCTCCTGGAATCACAACAGATCTCCCAACTACAGAGATTTGTTTCCCCTTAGAGTTGCCAGCTACAGGTTGGGAAATTCCTGGAGATTTGGGGACGGAGCCTTGGAAGGGTGAGGTTTGCGGGCGGGGGGGAAACAAGCTCAGCAGAGTATAATGTAAGGTTGCCAATCTCCAAGGTGGTAGTCAAAAAAATTCAGCATCTGGCAGTCAATAAAATCTAATGTATAACAAATGTACAAGGTTGTACTTTCAATCATTCAACTATATTTAAACAAATAAATGGTATTTAACATCAGTAATAATTTCAATAGTAGTGTTACTTTCACACATAAGAAAAGCCGCGTAAGAAATCTTTTTTACAGCTCATAAATAATAAAGGTAAATACAGCTCATATATTGAAGCAAGGTCTTACAATATGATCATCCGGTGTGCGGAACAGGTTCCCGGTGGATATTTTCCTGTTTCAATGCCTTCATCAGCCACTCAAACGTGGATGCGGTGATCACATCTAGCAATTTTGAGCTGAATTATGAATAAGCCATTTGGCTATGATGCTTGTTAAGTACGCCACCGGTTTTTCTAGAATTATACAAGGCAATGAATAATACAACTATAAAATTAATAATGTGACTCTCCTAAATAAAGACCTTGTCCCATTATGTCATACCTTTATGGGATCCTATTTGTATGCTGGTATCCACTGTGAAACCCGGTGGTGGCTGGAGATCTCCTGGGATGACAACTGATCTCCATTCAACAGAGATCACCTGGAGAAAATGGCCGTTTGGGAAGGTGGACTCGATGGCATTATACCACATTGAAGTCCCCCACCCAAACCCTACCCTCCTCAGGCTCCACCCCCAAAATCTGCAGGTATTTACCAACCCTGAGCTGGCAACTAGGGTTGCCAGGTTCCTCTTCGCCACCGGCAGGAGGTTTTTGGGGCGGAGCCTGAGGTGGGTGGGGTTTGGGGAGGGGAGGGACTTCAATGCCATAGAGTCCAATTGCCCAAGCGGCCATTTTCTTCAGGGGAACTGATCTCTATCAGCTGGAGATCAGTTGTAATATCAGGAGATCTCTAGTACCTGGAGGTTTGTGTTCTAGCAAAAACAACATACTATAATCATAATCAAGTTTCTATTCAAAGTTACAAGTTCTGTGGTTACTACCCTCCTGGACGAACCTGAGGGGGGGAAATTCAGTTCCCAGCCTCCAGGGCTGGCCTGGAGAAAAAAATTCTCTGTTGCCACCCTCCAGGAATTGCCTGGAGAAAAGAGTGTTTTCCAATCCCAAGGGCTTTCCTGGACTAAAATTCTGTGCTTGCCAACCTCCAGGGCTTGTGTTCTATCAACAACCTATTATAATCTTTACCAAGTTTTCATATCAAGATTGCACATTTAATGGTGATATTCCTATACTATATATTCTTACTATAATTATAATGCTAGACATAAACCAACTCAATATTATACATACAAATCTCCCACCTATATGTAATTCAAATACCATACAGGAGATCAGTTGTAATAGCAGATCTCCAGCTAGTACCTGGTGGTTAGGAAAACAGTGCAGGGGCAACAGTCATGTACAAAAGGTGCAATTTATATAAGATACTGAAGTGAAAACATGTACAATATTGTACTCAACAAGGTAACCACACAACAAACTAACAATCAATATGTACAATCTATACAGCAAGGAGCCGCAGTAATTTTCAGGAGTCTCAACAGAGTAACAGTAGCAATCCAGTTTCTGTGTACAAAATTTCATAAGAAGCAACAAACTTCCATAGGAGTTTCTGTGTACAAATTTCATAAGAAGCCACAATCTTCCATAGGATATGGCCGTTTCAGATTTACAATAATATGGAATGCTTCTTCAGTCCTTCCTATTAGTTAAAATGTACATTCAATTATACTATTAAAGATTAAAGCTATTCACAATAACAAAAATACAAAGCTATATACTTACAAATATTGCTTCCAAAAAGTGTGCTGTCATACACAAACTTGATACCATCCCACGTAGGGTAAGCATAAATCAGGTTACAAAAAGATGTCAGCAAAGTACATCACATAATGCAGCATACAAGGTTGAAAAGTCAATCAAGCTAAATAATTAAAACCCAGGTGTGTGTCATTGCTCCCATTGCTAACCAGCACGCTGGAGTCTTAAAGGGGCAGAGCACCATTATGCTCAAAGCTATCCTTTAGCCCACTGGAATCTTAAAGGTGCAGAACAATTATCACACTGTTAATGCTTTTATAAAAATCATAAAAAACATTTCATTATTTAGTTTGATTGACTTTTCAACGTACAATATTGTATATGTTTTCACTTCAGTAGCTTATATAAATTGCACCTTTTGTACATGACTGTTGTCCCTGTACCGTTTTCCTAACCTATTTGGTATTAGTATAGAGGTGCCTTTTTCTTCTCCAGTACCTGGAGGTTGGCAACTCTACTGGCAACCCTAGTAGAATGCCATACAGTCCACCCTCCAAAGCATCCATTTTCTCCAGAGGAACTGATCTCTGTAGTCCCCAGGCCCCACCTGGAGGCTGGCATCCCTACACTATGCCATAAAGGAACATCATTGTTATGGTGCATAAAGGTCCTTGTTGTGTGGCTGTCCTTCCAGATCACGCAAGAATTCCCCTGTCAGAAAATTGTGCAAAGATTATACATCTGGTTAAAGCTCCTGAGCTCTGGCCCACTCCCCCATCCCCAGCGTATTGAAAAAGGAAGTGAAGTAAGCATTGAAAGTTGCAAACAGGGAAGGAGAAGAAAAGCATGCTTGTCTTCCTGTCTCAAACTCTTTATTGCTGAGTGTGCTTTGGGAAGAGAGAAGCACGCCTCCACTGCAAATAGTTTAGTAGAGAACTTCAGTCACGTCATTTGCCTCTCTGAAGGCCCACAAGATGCAGCTAAAGGGATTCCTCTCTCGATCGCAGATCCGGCTCCTCCAAGATCACTCTTTGCTGTGAATAAGACCCAGACGTCGGTGACTCTCCTGTGGGTGGAAGAGGGAGTAGCTGATTTCTTTGAAGTCTTCTGCCAGCAGACTGGCTCGAATCAGGATCTCAAAATCCAGGTAGGCAGTTGTTGCGTGCTCAGATTTGAATTGCTCATTCTAAGTTTGGTGATTGAGATTTTAGGTCCCTCACCTCCACAGTGAATATCAGTTTCCAGTATGAGTTGTAGCAAATGACCCATGTAGTCGTTTAGCTATATTGACACTGAGGTGGATAACCAGTTAAAGATGTTTATTTGATGCCAGATGTTTAGTTGAGAGCCAGTGTGGTGTAGTGGTCAGACTCAAATCTGGGAGACACAGGTACAAATTCTCACCGTGCCGTGGAAGATCACTGGGTGGCCTTGGCCCAGTCACCCAGCTTAACCAACCTCACAGGGTTGTTTTTCTAGAGTAAAACAGAAGAAGGTAGAATGAAGTTGTAAGCCACTTTGGCTCCTGATTGAGAAGGAAAGCGAGGTATAAATATCTAATTAATTAAAAATTGATGAGACATTATCAACGTTATCAGTTGATTTAAAGCCAAATGATTGGAGGCACGTCAATTTTTATTTAGTTGTTTATTTGTGCCTGTCCTAGATTGCAGAATTTTACTAGATTAACCAGCTGCTATTTAACCAGTTTTTGAATGGACCATGGATTTCGATCTATTTAAACCATTATGTATCTTGTCAACAAACATATGAACCCTTTTTTAGATGTTGAAGGAGATACAATCTTTTTAAGTGGTGAACAGCAGTGGACTTTAATCTGGAGAACCGGGTTTGATTCCCCACTCCTCCCCATGAGCAGCGGACTCTAATCGGGATGGTTTCCACACTCCTGCACATGAAGCCAGCTGGGTGACCTTGGGCCAATCACAGTTCTTTCCGAACTCTCTCAGCCCCACCTACCTCACAAGGTGTCTATTATAGGGAGGGGAAGGGTAGGTGATTGTAAGCCGGTTTGAGACTCCTTACAGGCAGAGAAAGGCAGAATATAAAAAAACAACTCTTCTTCTTCTTCAATAAATTGCACTGTTAGTTTTGTTGATGCATAGCCCCAGTCCTATTCATATGTACTCAAAAGTGTGCGCTGAAGTTCTTCTGGAATTACAACTGATCTCCAGACTACATAGATGAGTTCCCCTGGAGAAGGTGGCATCTTCAGAGGGAAGACTGTATGGTACACCATAGATTCAAGGTGAAATCCCTCTCCATATTCCCCCCTCCACATGCCTTGTCCCTAAATCTCCAGGAATTTCCCAAACCAGAGTTGGCCACCCTATATAAGGTAGGGATGGCCAGATGCAAGAGACGTCTGTGCATTTAATGACTGGGTGGTAGGAAGTTTGGAGGTGCATCATGCCACCCAGGAAAAGCTGCCCCTGATGAATTTCCCTCACCTAAATGATAAAAGATTGGGTGTTGTACCTTCCTGTGCGTCTGGTCCCTCTATGGTAGCCAAGTCTGGGTTGAGAAATTCCAAGGGATTTGGGGGTGGAGCCTGAGGAGGGCAGGGTTTGGGTTAGGGAGAGACCTCAGCAGGGTATATTGCCATACATATTGCCTGCAAGTCGGGCGAAGCTGAATCTACTGCGCATGTCTTTTTTCAGGTGCTCTTTCTATCAGGAAGTCTGATACAAGCTAATTTCCTCTCTCCTTAATCTAATAAAGGATAGCTCTGAGGAAGGGAGACTGAGGAGTCTCCTGTGGGAAGAATCAGGCCCAGAGGGTGAAGCAAGTAGCTAAATTCTGTGCCGCAATATATAAGATCCGTCAGACAAAGCTGGAGCTTGGTAACTCAACTTAAAAAAAAAAAATTATTGGATTTTTTTAGGGTACAGAATAAAAAAGGATGAGGGAAAGGGAAAAGCTGGGTAAGCAGTTAAGTCTTTGTGTACAAGTTTAGTAAATACATTCATTAAAAAGGTAAAGGTCCCCTGTGCGAAGCACCGGGTCATTCCTGACCCATTGGGTGATGTCACATCCCGACGTTTCCTAGGCAGACTTTGTTTACGGGGTGGTTTGCCAGTGCCTTCCCCAGTCAACTTCCCTTTACCCCCAGCAAGCTGGGTACTCATTTTACTGACCTCAGAAGGATGGAAGGCTGAATCAACCTTGAGCCGGCTACCTGAAACTCACTTCCGTTGGGATCGAACTCAGGTCGTGAGCAGAGCTTGGACTGCAGTATTGCAGCTTACCACTCTGCGCCACGGGGCTCCTAATTACATTACATATCTCAAAATCAGTTGTTGTTTTTTCCCCATTTATTATGGTCATTTGACCAGCATTATAAAAATACATCGATGCATACCGTAAGCCTTGTCTTATGGTGCACCCAGTCATTCCTCTAACATTAAAATATAACATTGAAATGTATAATACTCCATCTGTTGATCAATACATAAACCCTGGGTTTAGGTAACTCAACTTAAAATGGAGAATGTTTTATTAATTTGAAGTCTGTTTAAATTATACAAACTGTCTATGAATCGTATATCATATAGTTTTAGTTGCTGTATATTCTCCAATTTAAATTCTGTAGCTGATATGAATGTTTTAATGGCATTTGCCGTATTAATAAATGAATCTGAATCATACAGCCCACCCTCCAAAACAGCCATTTGCTCCTAAAGGTACGGATCTCTCTTGTCTGGAGATCAGTTGTAACTCCAGAAGGTCTCCATGTGCCACCTGAAGTTGGCAACCCTAGGTTCACCTAAGACAGTGAATTAATAATTAAAAAATCTTGTGGCAACAAGGAAAACTGTTCATGAATTTTAGAATTGGTAATATAGAACAATCAGTTTCAGAGTCAGACACTAGAGCACAAACAACCTCAAAAATGAACAAGTAAGTCTATTATTATTATGGGAGATTTCAGATTTTCCCCCCCCCCACATGAGTTCAAAGATATACAGTTCATTTTTGAGTGAAGACAGACCTATTAAAAGAAGAAGGTTCAGAACTCCTGCTTGTGTTCACAACACTTACCGTCTGCCTTTACAGTTTGCGCGCTCATGTGAATGAGCTTTATCAGTAAACCGAATGCTGTTTCAGGACCGTTGGTCAACCATACGCCTCCCTGCTTGGTCTCTTTCTTGCTCACCCATTTTTGCTCTCCCCTCATTTCCCAACTAGGAAAGGCTAACAAATTTGTGGTTCATCTATAGAGTTGCCAGCCTCCAGATGGTGACTGGAGATCTCCTGAGATTACAACCGATCTCCAGATGACAGAGATCAGTTCCCCTGGAGAAAATGGCCACTGTGGAAGGCGGACTCTGTGGCATTCTACCCCATTGAAGCCCCTCCCCTCCTCAAACCCCACCTTCCTCAG
Organism: Euleptes europaea; assembly: GCF_029931775.1. Classification (NCBI taxonomy): domain Eukaryota; kingdom Metazoa; phylum Chordata; class Lepidosauria; order Squamata; family Sphaerodactylidae; genus Euleptes; species Euleptes europaea. Next base: position 108,682,452 of record NC_079314.1, read on the forward strand.
GCTGCACCCCAAAATATCGAGGTATTTCCCAGCTCGGAGCCATTCACCTATTCATTTATGAAAGTCCTGAGGTGGATCAAGGTCCATCTTGGACACAGGCACAGAGCTTAGGGTTGCTAGGTCCCTCTTTGCCACCTGTGGGAGGTTTTTGTGGCGGAGCCTAAGGAGGGCGGGGTTTGGGGAGGGGAGGGACTTCAATGCCATAGAGTCCAATTGCCAAAGCGGCCATTTTCTCCAGGTGAACTGATCTCTATCGGCCGGAGATCAGTTGTAATAGCAGGAGATCTCCAGCTGGTACCTGGGGGTTGGCAACCCTAACAGAGCTACAGGGGGTTGTGTTCTGCAAAGGGGGTGGTAGCAAGCAAGTGACCAAGAATGCCGGAAGAGTAAGATGGAGCCAGAATTCAATATTCTCAAGTTGTGATTGTGGAAGCCGTAGGCCTCCTTCTATATTACGTCTTTCTTGATGAAGAGAAAATTTATTTCTCTGATCTGGGTCTGTGGTTAAAAATCAATATTTGCTTGAAATATACGATGAAACCTGCGTGATAGTTTTTCTGACTCAACAGGATCCCAGGCAGAATAAGCAGGGAAGTTTTGTTTTTGAGGCTGAGGGTGCTGTTATCGGTTAAGAGCAGCAGGTTTATGATGAAATAACTCAGTTCATCAGAGAATTGTTCAAAAAAAAAAAACAACACTCAGTTTTACTTACTTTGTTACATTGATGTAGTTCAGTTGAACCTTCAGAAACGATGTAACTTTTCTTACACTTTGCAGGCAGATATGATGTCTGAACTGATTGAAACAAACATTCCTAATAGAGAGAGAAAGAGAGAGGCTGACAGACTGATAGAGGTCATTTATGCATGGAAGTTTTACCTGAGGTTCGTTGCTTGCTAGACCCACGCTTTCCTGTGGGGAATCTATGCACCAGCAGTCTCCAAGCTCAAATCAAGTCCCTGCCCCTTTAAATGCTGCTTTGTAATTGGCTTACTTTGTAGGGTTTACTGTGAGAGAACCCCTCCCAAACCCAATTGCCAAATAAAAAAGCATTTTAAGAAGAAAAAGCAAAAAAATGGAGCAATCTGAAAGGGGGGGTAGACATGCAAACCTTGTTTTTAAAAAAGCCTTTCTTCTGCTCAGAAAGCGCTCTGAGGAAGCAGGAAGCATTTGAATCCCCACCTCTTCACACGCTGCATTGTAATTGGCTGCATGCTTTCTGTGATAGAAACCAAGCTTGCATGTCCCTCGCTTTGCCTTATGCATGGGGATTTCACCTGGGCTGAGCTCAGGGAAGATGGACGAATTGAGTTAACAAAGGAATGGGAAGTCCCGGGATTTGTGAGGGCTGGCAGCGATGTCATCTCTAATGGATGGAAAACTCATGTATAACTCCAAGGAACAACCAAGACAGACTGGAGGCGGACATGAGTGAAAGTACCCATGCATAAACGACCAGAGAGAGCTTAATCAACCAACCTGATAGAGACAGAATTCGCACTGTCAAGAATTCTCCCAGCATGCAACACCCTCCCTCCAATAGAAACAATGTTCTTATGAAAGGATGTCAAATCCCAACATATGTGATATTCTCAGTTGTGATTGTGGAAGCCATAGGCCTCTTTCTATATTACATCTTTCTTCATAATTGTATCGCTTGTGGTTGCAGCATGGTGTAGTGGTTAGCATATCTGACTAGAAACTGGGAGAGACCCGGCTTCAAAACCACACTCTTCCAAGGAAGCTCGCTGGCTGACCTTGGGCCAATCTCTCACTCTCAGCTTAGTCTACCTCACAGGGTGGTTGTTGTGAGGATAAAATGGAGGCGGGGAGAATAGGGTTTCCAACCTCCAGGTATTAGCTGGAGATCTCCTGCTATTACAACTGCTCTCCAGGCGATAGAAATCAGTTCACCTGGAGAAAATGGCCGCTTTGGCAATTGGACTCTATGGCATTGAAGTCCCTCCCCTCCCCAAACCCCGCCCTCCTCAGGCTCCACCCCAAAAACCTCCTGCCAGTGGCAAAGTGGGACCTGGCAACCCTAGGGGAGAATGATGTTGCAGGGTATAAACAGCAATATGAATTATGCTAACTAGAAGGAGGTCATTCTTTAAACCAATATGTATGCTGGCTCTTGATGCAAACTGGAAGCAAAAGACAGCTCTGAATTTCTGTTTCTTGTAATATGGATGAGAAGCAGAGATGGGGAGCAGGCGTGATAATGTGGGCTTTGGGGCAGAATGCCCTTCCCACTGATAAATCAGGGGGTCTAATTTTAATCTGCAATTACAGCTTTCATTTATTGGCCGAATCAATTAAAGCTTTCAGCCATAATTGGAATTCAGCTTCTGGAACATTTTTTTCTTTCTTTGCCTTCCAGCCACCGCTGAGAAAGCCATAAATGAAAAACTGGAAATGAAATACGTTTCCTGGGTGTCAGAATCATTCAATTGGCAAGGGCAGGTAGACTATCTAGCCTCATTGCCTTCCCTCATGCTGGGTGCTATGTAATTCAAGCATCCATTTTAAAAATCCAAATAATTGTGTGTGTATATATGTGTGTAATAGGGTTGCCAGGTCTGGGCTGTGAAATACCTGGAGATTTTGGGGATGGAGGGTGGGGTTTGGGGAGGGACCTCACCATACAGCCACCTTCCAAAGTAGCCATTTTCTCCAGGGGAACTGAGCTTTGTGGTCTGGAGACCAGTTGTAATTGGAGACCAGTAGGGTTGCCAACCTCTAGGTACTAGCTGGAGATCTCCCGCTATTACAACTGATCTCCAGCCAATAAAGATCAGATCACCTGGAGAAAATGTTCCAGAAGCTGATTTTAACATATTCACTGGTTGGCCCCTTGTGCTCATGCTTTGGAGGGAAAGAGTGACATAATTTCCTCTTTTACACTGAGAGCCAGCGTGGTGTAGTGGTTAAGAGCAGTGGTTTGGAGCAGTGGACTCTGATCTGGAGAACCGGGTTTGATTCCCCACTCCTCCACATGAGCGGCGGAGCTAATCTGGAGAACTGGATTTGTTTCCCCACTCCTACATATGAAGCCAGCTGGGTGACATTGGGCCAGTCACAGCTCTTTTAGAGCTCTCTCAGCCCCACCTACCTCACAGGGTGTCTGTTGTAGGGAGGGGAAGCTGATTGTAAACTGGTTTGAGTCTCCCTTAAGTGGTAGAGAAAGTCAACATATAAAAACCAACTCTTCTTCCTCCTCCTCTGCTCTGTCTTAATTTGGGACAATCTCTCTTGACTTGGGCATGTGCACTTTTGTTTATACTATGACAAGTCACATTGTGTTGTTTTTTGTTGTTTTAACATTTTCCTCAGTACAAACAAACAAACATATAAACATACACATCACATTCTCACATTATAATGGAACTTACTCTATATAGCTTCTATTGCAGTATACCTTCTTTGAATGTTATAATTCCATATTCAGTGATGCATTTCTTACTTACATTTTAACATTCAATTATTATTATCGGTTAACAACTATATGCTCAAGAAATACTTTCCATTTTTCATAAAAATCAGAGGTTGATCTACTATTCACTAGAGACGTTAACTTAGCCGCAGTTGCATATTCTGCTACTTTATTTGTCGATTCAGTTACATCTGGGTAATCTTCTGCTTTCCATTTTCATGATGTATTTTTGGCACATTGTCTGGCAAAATATTAACAATATACTTTTAAAATCTAGGAGAAATTTTATTTTCAATATTCTTTGCATTTAATCATGTATCATTTCCCAATATTTTCTTCCTTTTTTTTTGCAAGAACACCACATGATAGAATGTTGTGTTTATGCTTTGACATTTATTTGCCTTTATTTGACATTATTCATCTTTGCATTGTTGTGCGGCTTCTTCCAGCCCATGCGGGCAGTAGGCGTAGTGCCTTCGCTCTCTGTGCACATGCGCCAGCCCCAGGCCCTGCCAAAAGACTGCAGAAATGATGGCAATATTAAGGCTTGTGACTCAGCTCGATTGGAAATAAAAACAATTACCATGGGCAGTGAAAAATGATAAAATACGAATAGGTTATCTTTGAATTTCATGACCCCATCAGTTCTAATGGGGTCATAAGACCCCTGAGAGCCAGTGTGATGTAGTGGTTGAAAGCGGTGGTTTGGAGCAGAGGACTCTGATCTGGAGAACCGGGTTTGATTACCCACTCCTCCACATGAAGCCAGCTGGATAGGGTTGCCAACTGCCAGGTAGTAGCAGATCTCCTGCTAATTCAACTGATCTCCAGCCGATAGAGATCAGATCACCCGGAGAAAAATGGCCACTTTGGCAACTGAACTCAATGGCATTGAAGTCCCTCCCCTTCCCAAACCCTGCCCTCCTCAGGCTCCGCCCCAAAAATCTCCCACCGGTGGCAAAGAGGGACCTGGCAACCCTACAGCTGGGTGACCTTGGGCCAGTCACAGCTCTGTTAGACCTCTCTCAGCCCCACCTACCTCACAGGGTGTCTGTTGGAGAGGAAGGGAAGGAGATTGTAAGCTGGTTTAAATCAAAAGAGTTTCCGTCTAGACATCAGGAAGAATTTTCTAACAGTTGGAGGGGTTCCACAGTAGAAGAGGCTTCCTCAGGAGGTGGTGGGCTCTCCTTCCCTGGAGGTTTTTAAGCAGAGGCTAGATGGCCATCTGTCAGCAATGCTGATTCTGTGACAGATCATGAGAGGGAGGGCATGGAGGGCATCTTCTGGGCATGGAGTAGGGGTCCCTGGGGCTTGGGGGGGGAGGGAGTTTGGTATTTCCTGCATTGAGCAGGGGGTTGAACTAGATGACCCTGGTGGTCCGTTCCAACTCTATGATTTTATGTTTCTATGAGTCTTCCTTAACTGGTGGAGAAAGTCAGCATATAAAAACTGACTCTTCTTCTTCTAACTGTGAGATGTTCATTGATTTCCCCCTGATATGTTTAGGAACCTGTGACCGTTTCTTCACATGTTGTGACCATCTCCAGCCTTTCGCCGGCCACGTCTTACAACTGCAGCGTTACCAGCTTCAGCCACAACAGCCCCAGCGTCCCCACCTTCATTGCTGTCTCCACCATGGGTAAGCTGAATTTTAGTCCTTTGTTTGCCCCTCTGGGAATTCTGTGTTTACTTATTGGGAACCCTCCCAAGTGCTTGTGCACTGTGGGGCATTTCCAATGACGGAAGAGCGCTTCTGTCCTTGGAGGAAAGGCGGGGCTATTTCTTCTTCCGTGTAGGGTTGCCAGGTCCCTCTTCGCCACCAGCGGGATGTTTTTGGGGTAGAGCCTGAGGAGGGCAGGGTTTGGGGAGGGGAGGGACTTCAATGCCATAGAGTTCAATTATCAAAGCGGCCATTTTCTCCAGGGGAACTTATTTCTATCGCCTGGAGATCAGTTGTAATAGTGGGAGATCTCCAGCTAGCACCTGGAGGTTAGCAACCCTATTCCTGCACCAAACCCCTAAATTTCCCCTTTTGTTGCTTGTGAGGATCTCCTGACTCCAGGAACAAAATCTGTGGGAGTTCACTGGGATGCAACAGGAGGAGAGGGGCCGTGGCTCAGTGGTAGAGCATCTGCTTGGCATGCAGAAGGTCTCAGGTTCAATCCCTGGCATCTCCAGTTAAAGGGACTAGGCAAAATGTGAAAGCCTTCTCTGCCTGAGACCCTGGAGAGCCGCTGCCAGTCTGAGTTGACAATACTGACTTTGATGGACCAAGGCTCTGATTCAGTATAATTCAGCTTCATGTGTTCATGTGAGAAGGTGGAAAATTCCCACTCTAGCCATGATCTGTTTGCAGATTTCATACAGTACAAATAGGGATGCCAGCCTCCAGGTGGGACCTGGGGATCCCCCCAAAATTACAGCTCATCTCTAGACTACAGAGATCAGGTTCCCTGGAGAAATTGGATGCTTTGGAGGATGGACTCTGTGGCACTGTACCCCGCTGAGGTCCCTCTCCTCTTCAGCTCCATTTCCAAAACCTCCCAACCTGAATCTAGCAACCCTACCCCACATGACCTTAGTTTAGGTTGGGACTGCACATGGACTGGAGAGAAGGGATTATTTTCATACTTCCCTACAGTTTCACTTATCAAAACTGACCACCACCCCAGCCCAGAAAAAGTTCTGTTTCTTCCCAAAATAACAGTTTCTGTTTCTTTTCCTTCGTTCTTTCTTATCCTTCAGATCTGAATGTTAGACTAACAAAGACTACAGTCAACAATAGCCATGCAGATTAACTTTGGATTTCACACATTAACAGATCACTTCAGGATACAATGGTTCCATATTAACATACCACACCCTCATTAGCACATTATCTTGATACTTACAGGACAATGGTTAGCACATTACCTTTGTTACTTTTTGCAGGACAATGATTCAGCTCAAACCCAACCCCTTTCTGACTATATATTACTCTTCCTACACACTTGACACTGAGAGACACTGTCCTTCAGTGTTACTCCTCTGAAGATGCCGGCCACAGCTGCTGGCGAAACGTCAGGAAAGAAAATACCAAGACCACGGTTACACAGCCTGGATAACCTACGAGAACCAGTGAACTCTGACCGTGAAAGCCTTCGACAATATTAGCTCCGTTTCTTGGCAATTATTCAGCAGCTTCACCTTAAATGAAATGCTGCCCACTGTTGGACACCCTGCAAAAGTTTTGATCTTTGCATCAGTTCCTCGTTGAAAAGGCAACTTTCCGTGTAGAAAAATAGCAACACAAAAATTTAGCTAAGGCTTAGTCTCACATAAAGGTTCTTGGATCAAATCAGCAAGAATGTACAGCATTGGTGTGGAGCTTCTGGATTTGTGGTGGTGGAAGGTTTAGGGGTCAGGAATGTGGAGACGTAGCCCATATTTTCTGCCAATCACTTTGCAAGTACCAGGCCCCTTTTGCTTTCACTGTTTATGTTTCGGAGTGGTTTTATGCCTTTTCCAGCTGAAGAAGAATGTGGTTGGTTCCACATTCTCATATCCGCATGTGCGTTTCCTTGATCTCTGATTGGGTTTGGTTTGCCAATGTGAGTACTCCGCTTTTTGAAAGTGGGAGTATGTTATCCACATTTTATATGTTTCCTTTGGAAATGTCATTTTACATGGAAGACACATATGCTGCAGGTAATGTGAAGCTACCCTCAGATGATCTATCATTAGCAGAAATTAGTCCACTTGGAGGTAGCCCTTCACATTTTCTGGTCTCTTCGTAGTAGCTCTGGTGTCTTGTGCTTTCATTAAATCGGATCCTTTGTTTGCGCCTGCAGTGACAGAGATGAATCCCAACGTGGTGGTGATCTCTGTTCTAGCCATCCTGAGCATCCTTCTGATTGGGCTGCTGCTTGTAACTCTTGTAGTCCTTCGGAGAAAACATCTACAAATGGCCAGGTAGGTCAGCCTGTCTTCTAATGCCAATGATGATGGAGCAATTGAATGCAAAGATGGAGGCCATGTTCCATGGAGGCCAAGGTATCTGCCAAAGGAATATGGTTATACCCTGGTCAGTTTTAAACTAACAATTGTTGCTATCCTCTTCTTAAATTTTATCTTAGGCAATGGGTGATTGATTTGTTTCTATATATTTAAGTGTAAGGATGTGTGGGTCCAAGATCAAATCAAGCCTGAACTGTCCCTAGAAGCTAAAATGACTAAACTGACGCTATCGTACTTTGGTCACATTGTGAGAATACAAGAGCCACTGGAAAACACAATAAGGCTAGGAAAAGGTGAAGGCGGCAGGAAAAGAGGAAGACCCAACATGAGATGGATAGACTCTATAAAGAAAGCCATGGCCCTCAGTTTGCAAGACCTGATCAAGGCTGTTAACGATTGGGCGTTTTGGAAGACATTGGTTCATAGGGTTGCCATGAGTCGAAAGTGACTTGACAGCACTTAACACACACATAACAAGGATGTGTGCAAAAGAAGATGAAGAAGAACTGTTGGTTTTTATATGCCGACTTTCTCTACCATTTAAGGAAGAATCAAACTGGCTTACAATCACCTTCCCTTCCCCTCCCCACAACAGACACCCTGTGAGGTGGGTGGGACTGAGAGAGCTCTATCAGAGCTGTGACTAGCCCAAGGTCACCCAGCTGGCTTCGTGTGTAGGAGTGGGGAAACCAGCCCGGTTCACCAGATTAGCATCCGCCGCTCATGTGGAGGAGTGGGGAATCAAACCCGGCTCTCCAGATTAGAGTCCACCGCTCTTAACCACTATACCACACTGGCATGTTGGAAGACCCAACATGAGAAGGATTGACTCAATAAAGGAAGCCACAGCCCTCAGTCTGCAAGGCCTGAGCAAGGCTGTTAACTGTCCAACATTTTGGAGGACATTGATTCACAGGGTCGCCATGAGTCAGAAGTGACTTGACGGCACTTAACACACATAACAAGGATGTGTACAAAAGAACAGTGCTTAGGAAACTATGAGCTAGGGTGATGTAGTGGTTAGAAGGCCAGACTGTGATCTGGAAGACCCTTGAATCCCCACCTTGCCATGGAAGCTCACTGTCTCTCTCGCTCTCTCCCTAACCCACCTTACTATTGTAAGGATAAAATGGAGGAGCAGAGAATGATGTGGTAAGATGCTGTGGGTCCCCATTGGGGAAAATAAGGGGATATAAATGCCTAAATAAATTAAAACATAGGGAGCCAGCATGGTGTAGTGGTTAAGAGCAGTGGTTTGGAGTTGTGGAGTCTGATCTGGAGAACCGGGTTTGATTCCCCACTCCTTCACGTGAGCGGCGGAGGCTAATCTGGTGAACTGGATTTGTTTCCCCACTCCTCCACACGAAGCCAGCTGGATGACCTTGAGCTAGTCACAGCTCTCTTAGAGTTTCTCTTAGAGTTCTCTCAGTCCCACCTACCTCACAGGGTGTCTGTTATGGGGAGGGGAAAGGAAGGTGATTGTAAGCCAGTTTGAGTCTCCCTTAAGTGGTAGAGAAAGTCGACATATAAAAACCAACTCTTCGTCTTATACTACTCCCCCGCCGGGTTTGGTAACAATTTTCTTTGTATCACTGTCTCCTTTCCTTGTGGTGGTATCCTATGGAGCAACCCAAACCCTGTTTGTAGGGTTGCCAGCTCTGGGTTGGGAATTGCCTGGAGATTTTTGGGGGTGGATCCCTAGGAGGGTGGGGTTTGGAGAGGGGAGGGACTTTGATGCCATAGAGTCCAATGGTCAAAGTGGCCACTTTCTCCAGGGGAACTGATCTCTGTTGGCTGGAGATCAGTTGTAATAGTGGGGGATCTTCAACCACCACCTGGACGTTGGCAACCCTACCCGTTTGGGAAGCTAAATCAGATGGCTATTTTTTTGTAAATGTTGATCTACACAATGAACCGCTACATAAATGAAAGGTTTTCAGGATTGTGACCCGTTATTCCCTTTCAATTGCAACTATAATTTTCTTGCTCCTTTCAAGGTTAGGAAACTATGTAATTTCATTTCAAAGCATCACTTAAGGGGGATAGAGAGAAGTGCTAATTGGTTCCCCTGCAGACACGGCATTTTATTAACCAGGATGTATTTGATGTACATTACAAATTGTAGGTGAAATGTGCACACTTGGAGTAGTAGATTGGATTATGCATGCTTTGCTCTTCTTATACCTACAGCTGTGAAAATCCAAGTGATGCCTCCACTCTTCTCCATTTTATTACCAAACAATACATATGGCACCTTTTGTGATTTTCCTTGCTGGGGCAAATGCATAAGCTATAGAAGGACAGAGGAACATGGAGCTTAACCTCAATTTGCCTCTGCTCACTGCTCCCACCAAAAGCCGCAAAACACATCGTAAAAGCCTCCTGAATTTAAGTATAGTCTTTGTCTAGGGTTTGTCTCAGCCGATAGCTCCTCTAGCTAGCTAGGGGCCCGGTATGTATGGACTCAGCACATCCCTTGCTGGATCAAGATGTTGATCTCCAGATCAGAAATGGTCCGATATCTCTTTCTCAAGCTCCAGGGGACTGCTGTTAAGTTTATGCCATTGCGGCTTGATATCTGCCAGTAATAACCTTGTGGCCTTCCTAAAACAGGGAATGTGGAGCTGGTACCTTTGTCAATTTTGCTTCATTGGAGAGAGATGGAAAGCTCCCCTACAACTGGTAAGCATTTGACCCCCTAAAACCCTATTACTTCTGTTCTGTCTCTCTGACTGTCTGTCTATCATCTATCTATCATCTGTCTGTCCATCTATCTATGTATCTGTCTGTCTATCTATCTATCATCTATCAATCATCTATCTGTCTATCATCTGTCTGTCTATCATCTATCTGTCTGTCTGGCTATCTATCTATTATCTGTCTGTCTATCATCTATCTGTCTATCTATCTATCTATCTATCTATCTATCTATCTATCTATCTATCTGTCTGTTCTTTCTCCCTTCCTCCCTCCCTTCCTTCCTATGTGTAAATCTTTTTGATTGCACTCTAACCAGTGAATGTCAGGAAGAGGGTATTGGAATTTCAGCTGCTGCAGTTAGACTTAATTTGTTTATATGGCTTAAAATGATTTCAGTGGGAATCCCTACATTAACCAGAGGGAGGGCGAGAATTCAAGGGGCCAAGAAGAGTTCAGTGTCATTCTAAAATTTGTTGCTGTACCCCACAAAGCCTGGTTGTCCATAAAAATAACGTAGTCGCCGAGGCCTGTTGGGTTGCATCTGGAAGGAAGTCAAAGTAGAGGGAGAGAAATTTCCAGTGAATCAACCTAGTTCAGATTTCCTTGCAAAAAAAGTAATCTTCTAATTCAAATTCTTTTACAAAGCCTACCGTTAAAAGGTATTGTTATTGGGGGGCCCCTAAAATTCAGCTGCCACCCCCGTGTGTTCATAGGGTTGCCAACCTCCAGGTGGTGGCTGGAGATGTTCTACTAGTACAGCTGACCTCCAGGTGACAGAGATCAGTTCCCCTGGAGAAAATGGCCGCTTTGGCAATTGGACTCAATGGCATTGAAATCCCTCCCCTCTCCAAACCCCGCCCTCCTCAGGCTCCTCTCCCAGAATCTCCAGGTATTTCCCAACCTGGACCTGGCAACCCTATGTCTCCAAAAGCTGACTTCAGTGGGTCAAAGGAAGCTGCAAACTTTTGGGATGGACTTGACTGTAAATCAGATGGGTAGGAAATGATTCCCCCCCACACACACACACACAGAAGTGGCCAGACCTTTGATTTACACAGCGGGAGGTTTGACTAAAAACTATTGCGCAAGGAACCAAACTGGAAAAGTTAGTCTTTAAGATCATTGCTCTGAAAGGTGCCAATGGGAAGTTGTTTTTGAAAATACTCTTCATGTCAGATTGGATATCCGAACTTTGAACATTTCGCACTTTTTAAAAATAGCCCCGTTTGTGCCAAAGTTTTGCTTAGACCCTAATTCTTTCTTTTCCAGTGAACTGTCTTAGAAATCACTCTTTTCTTCAATGGCCCATCTGTCCTTTCGAAGCACTGACTTGATTAGTTAGTAGCTCAAGGTCACACCTTTTATTGCTGTTTCGAGTGAGAAATTGTAACGCATGATAGATGGCTGTCCCCGCCAGAGGAGACAGATGCTGTGTGATTCCTCTCCCTGGACACATTTTATAAGTATCCTAAAGCAATGAAGAGCTGGAAGTTTGATCTATAAACCCATTAGTAGTTCCGCAGAGATATATTTACACTCTGCAATGAGGGAAGGCTTTATGGATCGCCCATTAATGAGCCAAACAGGCCAGCTGGTTGTTAATTTCTTTCACGCTGCAGGGCAAAAAAGCCAGGGTTATTGAAGGGGTGGGGGTTGTTTAACTTGCAATGTGATGTTTGCAAGCCCCCCCAAAAAAGTTCTTTCTTACTTAAATAATACTACTCCTTTCACCTATAGGTCTTGAGAAGTGCCCCATAAACCAGGCTGAAAAATTGTCTGAGAATCATTTTGTACTCACTGTAACATATGATTTATTTATTTTTAAATAATAGCCAAAGTAACCTCTGAATCCACCCCAGCCAAAAGTCTCCCCAGTTTTTCTCCGGCGTATGCATCTACCATCCTACCAAAAAAGTTCTGGTTTGGGTGCCATAGGCTAGGGTTGCCAGGCCCCTCTTCCCTACTGGTGGGAGCTTTTTGGGGTGGAGCGTGAGGAGGATGGGGTTTGGGGAGGGACTTAATGCCATGGAGTCAAATTGCCAAAGCAGCCATTTTCTCCAGGGGAGCTGCTCTCCATCAGCTGGAGATCAGTTGTAATAGCAGGAGATCTCCAGCTAGTACCTGGAAGTTGGCAACCCTATCAATAATTCCACAGTACTGGGGTAGACAAATTGGCCGGGAACAAACTGAATAAACTGCCCTATAGAAACTCTAAAACGTGGTCTTCGTTTGGAGGGGGTGGGTAAGCCATTCCAGATTCTAGGGGCAACTCCATTCTACGTCGCTTCACTGTTTGTGGCTCGCCCATTAAGAACTGGTTTGAAGAAGCTGCGAGACTTTGAAGCCCTTCTCTGATTTTTATGGGGCTCTGCCTGATGACAGGAAAGGCTAAATTGATTAGATGCGGCACCCGGGCAAGTCTTTTGATCATAAACTCCCCCCAATGAATAAAAGCCATGAGCCAGCCCCGCAAGTCAGGATTCTGCTAATGAACTAAGTGGAAATCAGCCTTCGCTTCCTTTCCAAGTCCCCAGCAGCAGATAGCCAGGCAGGACAATCATTAATCTCGGGGGGGGGGGGGGCTTCTTTGATACAGAAGGCATATTAATGGCACCAAAGGCAGAGGATCAAACAGACCAGCTAATTAAAGATCCAAACTCAAATAAAGTTAACCAAAAAAAAAAAAAAAAACCTTGAAAATGAAGAGCTCAGTGCTAGGAATAGGCTTCAGCTTCTGCCATGCTTGAAGTTTTATTTTCTCTATGGAGAGCAATGCCAGGATTAGGCTTTCCATTCATGCTCCCGCTACCCAGAAAATGCCAGTTGGGGCAAGTAGTTGTAGACCTTTAAAGTTATCGCTGCTCCAATTTCTTATTGCTCAACTAGACCGCTCCTATTCAGAAGTCCTTGCTGGCTACTGTCCAGCGTCACCCACAGGGCCGGATTTAGGTTTGATGAGGCCCTAAGCTATTAAAGGTAATGGGGCCCTTTATATGTCCAGCTGCCTTTGTCAACAACAAATTGTCGCAGTTTTTTGCGTTGAATATAAGCTATATGGTAATTTATGGACCTAATAGGTATCTAAAGCCATTTGCACATAACAAAATATGTATTTTATCAAAGTAATTGCTGAACTGAAATACAATTAAGATAACCAGTGATATTTTAGGGAGCAGGCAAGCAGGCGGGGCCCATTACTTACATCATAGGAGCCTACACAACACAAAATACTGTTGCTGTATGAAGGTTTTATTTTATTTGTTTTTTATCTTATATTTTGGAAATGTACATCCAGGTTTTTTTTTTCCTTTAAATTTTTTGGGGAAGCTATAGCTTGTTTAGCTTATATGTAAATCCGGCACTGGTCACCCATCTCTGAGTTCTTTCTCTCCTAGGTTTGCCAAGTGCCAGGTGGTGGTGGGCAAACCCCCTGGCTGCCCGCCAACCAGCTGAGGGTCAGCGGGCAACTGTGCACGCCGCCTGCCCACGGTGCCACATCACTTCCAGTTTGCACCCAAAAGCGCCACATCGCAAGGGGCCATTTACCACTGAAACTCCCAGTTTACCACTGAAACTCCCAGTTTGAGTGGTAAAGGCCCCTTGTGATGCAGCACTTCCAGGTGTAAACCGGAAGTGACATGATCGCGTCAGCACAGCCGCGCGCACGCACAGTCTCACCTCACCTCCACCCCAAATACTTCCCGCCGGAGGAGAGGAGAGACCTGGTAAGCCTCTTCTCTCCTTTACTAGCAGTATTCAGTGCTGAATATGTTTCACTGTGATTGGTAGGGTTGCCAGGCCTCTCTTTGCCACCAGAGGGAGGTTTTTGGGCAGAGCCTGAGGAGGGTGGGGTTTGGGGAGGGGAGGGGCTTCAATGCCATAGAGTCCAATTGCGAAAGCAGCCATTTTCTCCAGGTGAACTGATCTCCATCGGCTGCAGATCAGTTGTAGTAGCAGGAGATCTCCAGCTATTACAACTGATCTGCAGCTGATAGAGATCACTTCACCTGGAGAAAATGGCTGCTTTGGCAACCTGGAGGTTGGCAATCCTAGTGATAGGCCATGTTCTGGGGGGAAGGAACGTTGACCATGCCTGCTGCCCATACTAAGCCTCTGTGCAAGCTGATTCCCCCCTTTTTTATCTGCCATCTTGCAAAAGATGCTTCGCTTAATCTGTACTGCCAAGAAAACATGACTTAATTGAACATTGTTTGAATAAGTTGTCCCCTTTCCAGGTTGGACCAAGGGCAGGGCGTCCTAATCCTCTGACTCCTGCTGTTCTACTGGGAGAGCGGGAAAGTTAGATGTATGCCCTTTACATGCCTAGATCTTTCTTTCCGGGGTGATCCACAGTGTCTGCTTTCCATAACCCAGCAGAGCCGGTTGCTTAATGCTCTGGATACTTTTATTCCTTTGCTTTGCGTCATGCGTCCATGACCGTGTGGGTTCTGTGCTAAAAACAAAAAAAGAACCCACGTTCTGTTCTAAAAACAGTGCAAGATAGCAAATGGCATAATATGCAAACGAGGCAGGCGCGCGCTCATTAGGCAGACGTAGCCGAGTCTGCCTCTGTGACTCACGAGGAAGGAGCTCTGCAAGCCCTGAGGCCGCTGGAAATTGCTCCTGCTCCTCTGGCTCTTGAAATTTCACCAGGTATTTGCTGCTTTGTATGTTTTCATAGGGCCTAGAAACTTGAGCCACAATCTTGCCCTCAATGGGACCGAAAGCATCCTAGCCTTTTGCGGTGCTTCCTTTTCGCTGTAGTGAAATTTCAGGACGCTGGATTTTCAGTCTGATCTCAGTCTGGGGAGTCGTTTGGCGTAGTCACGTAATCGGAAACGATCCACAGCCCTGCCTTTGTCTGATAACACGACGTATTGCATTTCTTGGCATCTGTTTTGTTTTTACTAATCCTCTTTGCTTATTTTTTTTTAAATCTCTGTGTATGTTATCTATTAATGCTCACAGGCGTAGGAGCGTATTTGCTTTCCTAACTCTGTTACCTTCATGCCTCTGGACTGATTATCTCTTGGCATTTTATATTAACCCTTGGTAAGTCATTTTAAATGTTTTGGTCTTCCTTAACGACAGTTTCTCGCTATGTTTGCTCATTGGGTTCAAAGCTAACGGCTCTCTGTTCTCTCGGGGTATGAGATGGAGGAGGAGACATTGTCTCCAAGGCTGCTTTTCTTTTGAGAAAAAGACATTTTGTGAAATGTCCAGATGCAGCTAGTGTGGTGTGGTGGTAACAGTGGCCTTTTATGCTTGGCTGTTTCCCTTGTGATCACCCTTCCGACGACTTCGGGTCGATGTTTTGATTATGCATGCCGTTTCTGACCGTCAGAGGTCGCCTCACTCTCCCACTGCGTTTCCCATGTTTTGCCTGTGTTTTCAGGGACCTGTTTTATCTCAAATTTGAAAATGTGGCCAAAATGCGGGGAGATGCAGGAGTGACCGCGAGGGAAACAGCTAAGCATAAAAGGCCAGTGTCAGCCTAGGATCTGGGAAACTCAGGTTCATATCCCCATTTTGCCACAAAGCTTGCTGGGTGACCTTGGGCCAGTCGCACGAAGCTGCCTTATAGGCCCTTGGTCCATCAAGGTCAGGATTGTCTACTCAGGCAATCAGCAGCTCTCCTGCATCTCAAGCAGAGCTCTTTCACATCACCCTACTACCTTATCCTTTTAGGTGGAGATGCCGGGGATTGAACCTGAGACCTTCTGCATGCCAATCAGATGTTCCACCACTGAGCCACAGTCCCTTCCCCACTCATTCTTTCTTCGCCTAACCTACCTCACAAGGTTGTTGTGAGGATAAAAGGGAGGAGCACAGTACAGTGTATTCTGGCTTGAACTCCTAGAGGAAGAGTGGGATAAAAATATGCTAAATGAATAATCATTATTCACAAGGCACTAATGTTGCTAGTGCTAAGAGGTTTTTTCCCCTTATATTAACTCATTGTTCCTTGGCTTAAGCCGAGGTACTTCTGGAACACTAGACTGTTATGCAAAAATCTGTTTCGCAGAGGTAGTGACTTCCTCGATTTGGAACGCTTTGAAAAACTGGCAAGTTTTAATCATTTGATTGCATGGATGAAGCTTGCAGCCTGCTAATCGTTGAATGCTCCCCGGTGCATATCAAAAATGTCGATGGTGATACGTATCCCTTGTTAAAGCTACCCTTATTTACTTATTCAGATAGCTGAGATCCTGCTTCTCAATTGACAGATCTAGAAGTTGGCTAAGGAAAAATTCAAAAGAAAACCAGAGACTAGGAAAAGATGGCCGTCTATTTGGCAATGGGACTAATGCTGTTCCCCCCACCACCCTTTTTTTTTCCCTTGCAGGAGTAAAAATGGTTTGAAGAAGAGAAAGCTGACCAAGTATGCCATTTTGTAAATATTCGAATAAACGAATGCATGAAAATAATGCTTATTTCGTGCATGCATCCCCCTGAAATCACAGGAACCCTAATGTCACCCGTAATAACTTATGATGAATGAAATGGCCTTGTGTCAAGTGGTACCAATGATCTTTCTAGCCTAGTAGTGACTGCTTTGAAAATGGAAGCACTTCAGAGATGGTTTTTGGCCCTCTTGCTACCAGAGAGCCTCTCCGTTGAAACTGAACCGGGCTCTTAGTTACGTCTACAAAGCATGTGCACTAACAACAGTCCTAAGCATGTCTACTCAGAACTCTACTAAGGTCTATTCAGTGGGGCTTACTTGCAGGAAAGTGTTCTTAGGATTGCATCGTACAACTGAAATGTGGGTCTTGCGCTACCTATAGCTGTCCCCCTGATAATTAGGGTTTCCAACCTCCAGGTACTAGCTGGAGATCTTCCACTGTTACAGCTGATCTCCAGCCGATAGAGACAGTTCCCCTGGAGAAGATGGCCACTTTGCCAATTGGACTCTATAGCATTGAAGTCCCTCCCCTCCCCAAACCCCGCCCTCCTCAGGCTCTGCTCCAAAACTTCCCGCCAATGGGGAAGAGGGGCCTGGCAACCCTACTGATAATATTGAGCTGCCCGTTTCGTCACATAACTGAATACAGTATTCTGGGAGTTTCTCACAGAGATAATTTATGTTTCTTTTTTGTGGCAGTACAATGGTAAGCAAGTCACATCAGGCTGTCTTAGAAACCTGGTTTTTGATCCTTTAATTAGACAATTCTTTCAGAGAATGCAGCAGCTGCCATTTAAAGGGGAGGGAGGCCCACAAGGACTTGAGGAAGGGAAATCCAGTTTTTTCTCCCTTATTTCTAGGGTTGCCAACCTCCAGGTATTAGCAGGAGATCTCCCACTGTTACAACTGATCTCCAGCCAATACAGATCAGTTCCCCTGGAGAAAATGGCCACCTTGGCCATTGGACTCTATGGCATTGAAGTCCCTCTCCAAACCCCGCCCTCCTCAGCCTCCACTCCAAAACCTCCCACCGGTGGGGAAGAGGGACCTGGCAATCCTACTTATTTCCCCCTTTCCTGTTGGCTTTCATCCTCAGTCCCCGCCCCCTTGCTTGCAGCCTCCTCCCTTTCTCTACTCTCCTCCTCTTCCTTGTCCTGTTTCCTAACAAGGCCCCACCCCCAAAACTCCTCCCCACAATGCCAGCTGAACTAAGTCAAGGGCAAAGATGTTGCCAGTAAGGATGGGGGTTTTTTTGTCTGCTTTTTTTTTTTGCAGGGGGTGTTACCCACATGTTTTCTTTTTTACAATTTTAGTTTCCCCCTCCTTGGCAGTCTTCAAGCAGCAGCTGTACAAATACTTGTCAGGGATGCTCTAGGCTGATCCTGCATTGAGCAGGGGGTTGGGCTAGCCGGCCTGTATGGCCCCTTCCAACTCTATGACTCCATGCAAATGTAGGGGGTCCCCTACATTTACATGGTAATCATGGTTGGCTCCATTGTGCAGATTTTTCAATCCGCACCAGGACCAGCCCTTGGCTATTGGATATGGTGATCCTGGCACAGAGGCCTTGAAGCTCATCCAATTTCCCATGAATTATTGCCACCCCAAACCTCTTTTGACCCCACTGTTGGGTGCAGAGATTTCCCCCCTGGCAAAATCACATGTGATTTGGGGGTGGTGATTATGGTTGCCAGGTCCCTCTTTACCACTGATGGAAGATTTTTGGGGCGGAGCCTGAGGAGGGCGTGGTTTGGGGAGGGGAGGGCCTTCAATGCCATAGAGTCCAATTGCCAACGCAGCCATTTTCTTCAGGGGAACTGATCTCTTGGCCCTCTTGTGCTGTGAAGCTGCTGTTCTTGGACTGGGGGAACCACGGCTGGTCTCTTGGCCAGAGATTCCTAAAAGCCTGAAGCCCGTGCCAATTTCCAACGAAGAATTGCATCAAAGCAAGAGAAGTTGTTTTCTCTTTTGTCTTTCCAGCAGATAGCACACAATAAAAATGTTCCCAAGTGGTAGAAAATTAGCCATTGGGGAAAAATCAATTAGCTCATGTTAGCAGTTCCAACAGCGCTGTGCCTTTGGTTAACAAAGATGAACCGTGACAAGGCTCTGGAACCGATCTGTTATCAGTTCTGTTCCCCTTTCAACGGGGAGTTGCTAATTGTACACTGGGTCATTAATGCTAGCAGGTAAACAGTTGCAATTAACTGAGCCCCTGGGGAGGGCGGTTGCCTCCAGGAAACGGGGAGGGGAAATGGATACACAAGCATCAGCATTTGAGAATTAGAATG
Source organism: Euleptes europaea (assembly GCF_029931775.1). NCBI lineage: Eukaryota > Metazoa > Chordata > Lepidosauria > Squamata > Sphaerodactylidae > Euleptes > Euleptes europaea. Next base: position 108,701,278 of record NC_079314.1, read on the forward strand.
CAATAATTAGGCAAGAAAAACCGTTTGCCTCATTTTTCATTATTCAGGATATAAATTGAATACATTCACCCGAAGCCAGCCGAGGGTTGCCAGGTCCCTGTTTGCCTCTGGTGGGAGGTGTTTGGGATGGAGCCTGAGGAGGGCAGGGTTTGGAGAGGAGAGGAGAGGGGCTTCAGTGCCATGGAGTCCAAAAGCGGCCATTTTCTCCAGGGGAACTCCTGAAGATTTGGGGATGGAGCTTGGGGAGGACAGGGACCTCAGTGAGGTACAATGCCATAGAGTCCACCCTCCGAACCAGCCATTTTCTCCAGGGGAACTGATCTCTGTAGTCTGGAGATGAGCTGTAATTCCGGCGGATCCCCAGGTCCCACCTGAAGGCTGGCATCCCTAAGCCAGCCCCAAGGCAGGCTCAGGACTGCATGCCACTGAAAGAAACGACACAGGCTTGCATCCATACTACTTAGGGTTTCCAACCTCCAGGTACTAGCAGGAGATTTCCTGCTATTACAACTGATCTCTAGCCGATAGATATAGGTTCACCTGGAGAAAATGGTCCCTCCCCAAACCCTGCCCTCCTCAGGCTCCACCCCAAAGATCTCCCACCGATGGCAAAGAGGGACCTGGCAACTCTAATACTACTGTGTCTGCAGGCACAACGACTTCCACTTGCTGAGAGCAATTTCCCCATTTCTCCCCTCTGGGAGCAGCACAAAATATCTACTGAAATCCTGTTCCTGGAGGACACTTTCCTCCAGAACAGGACTGGAGGGGGGGCATTTTAGACTGCCGTGGTGGGAGGGAGAGGAAGATTTTGCTCTTGGAGCAGAAGTCTGTGGGGCCAAGGAAATGTTAGTTCATAACTAACTCTAAGGCCTGACTGATCACAATGGATAGTTGTGTTAGTCTGTCACTAACAGTAGAAAAGAGCAAGAGTCCAATAGCACCTTAAAGACTAACAAAATTTCTGGCAGGGTATGAGTTTTCATGAGCCACAGCTCACTTCTTCAGATACAGCTAGAATGTCATTCCATCTATCCTTAAGTAGGGACAAGTGAATTAGACACACAATGGCAATGTAAATGTCAAAAGCAGGTCAATGACATTAGCAGGTGTGATTGAAATAGGTGTGATATGCAGAGGGGTTTCCAGCTCTGGGTTGGGAAATACCTGCAGATTTTGGGGGCGGGGCCTGAGGAAGGCGGGATTTGGAGAGGGGAGGGACTTCAGTCCCATAGAGTCCAATTGCCAAAGTGGTCATTGCCTCCAGGTGAACTGATCCCTATTGGCTGGAGATCAGTTGTAATAGCAGATCTTCAGCTAGTACCTGGAGGTTTAGGCAATTCAAAGTAAAAGCACCGTCCATGCATACAAGGAAGGTACACTCCTTCATAGAATGAATGCACTGAAGGACTTATGAAGCTTGAAAAAGTATTGCATGAAATGGAATTATACCGGATTTCCATCGCACTACATCCGGTTTTTGCTGCCTAAATTACTGCTGCCTAAATTATTGCATTTGCACTTTATGGACTCTTAAAGAACTGAGCAACTGTGCCTAATATTAATTCATTTTGTAACGCCTTTGCGTCTTCACATTGGGTCTTTTTTAGACCATTTGTATATTTTTGTGGTGTTTTGCTCAACTTTGGTTTTGTTAATTAGAACTACTTCTGAATATTAAAATTTTCTAATAGCAATTGCATTGTTGTTACCTCAAGTGTGTAAATTAGCTGGTGCTTTTACTTTGAATTGCCTAAACTTCCATTAGCACTTGTAGCCCTCTTTGACTAGTACCTGGAGGTTGGCAACCCTAATCATATAGTGTCTGGCGATTCCTAGAGCTATCTTACATCACTTCCAGGTTTTCTCCAGAAGTGATATCACAGCACAGAGGATGTTGCAACCCCTCCTTTCCCCACCCACAACCCTCTTGCCAGTTGCCTGACACTGCCAGGCACTAGCTGGAGATCTCCTGCTATTACCACTGATCTCCAGCCGATCAAGATCAATTCAACTGGAGAAAATGGCCACTTGGGCAGTTGGACTCTATGGCATTGATAGGGTTGCCAGGTCCCTCTTCTCAACCGGTGGGATATTTTGGGGGCGGAGCCTGAGGAGGGCGGGGTTTGGGGAGGGGAGGGACTTCAATGCCATAGAGTTCAATTGCCGAAGCAGCCATTTCCCCCCAGGTGATCGGATCTCTATCGGCTGGAGATCAGTTGAATTTGCAGGAGATCTCCTGCTACTACCTGGCAGTCTGCAACCCTAGGCATTGAATCCCCTCCCCTCCCCAAACCCCGTCCTTATCAGGCTCCACCCCAAAAATCTCCAGGTAACTCCCAACTCGGAGCTGACAACCCTCCCGCCTCCCCAGACACTGTCCTCAAATATATTATACTTTCTTTGTAGGGCTTTTCTGATCCAAATCTAGGCCTACCGAGTCCAACCATGACGCACGTAATGAGCTGGTTGATCACAATTCAGCTCCACTGCTTGATTACCAGATGGTGGCTTTTGTGAATGACCCGTTCTCCCTCTCTCTGGTTTGTTTTTAAAGCCCGGTCCAGCTGGATGACTTTGACGGCTACATCAAGGACATGGCTAAAGATTCTGATTACAAGTTCTCCTTGCAGTTTGAGGTAAGTCCCAACTCGGATACTCAGTCCGAACTCTCTGCAACTTGTGCACAAAGAGGTAGCAAAGCAAATGTTCAGACTTCCTGAGGTATACCGCTCCAGGCTGGGAGTGGGAGAATGCTTTTTTTTTTAAAACGCCGCCCTGCATCAAAGAGAAAACATTCCCTGTGTTTTATGTCGATTATTTACCATATTGATATTCCACAACGGAAATCTCACCATACCACGGGTCCCTGCCCTCAGGATCACAGACCACAAACGGACGTACAAAGGAAGGGAGGTGTTATGATAATGAAAGGGCATTGAACCCTTCCCCCTAGGAAAGCATTCCTTGTTAACAAGGGGCTTTTATGCAGGACTGTTTCACTTGCCGTCACCCATCCAACGACTTCAGGTCTTTGGGTTATGCGTGCCGTTTCCCGTCTTTTGCCCGCGTTTTGAATTTTGAGATAGAACAGGTCCCTCGAAACACGAGCAAAATGTGGAGAAAGGCAGGTGGAGAGCGAGGTGACCTCTGACGATCGGAAACCACATTAGGGTGGTCCACCTCCAGGTGGTGGCTGGAGATCTCCTGCTGTTACAACTATGACGTCAGCTGGTCGGCGGGCAGCCCGGTTAATTGCCCACCCCAGCTGGGCAGTTAGCAACCCCACAGCCCAACCAAATGACATTTATATGATCTCCGGCCCTCGTCACAAGTGAATTCGGCAGCATTAGATCCCTGCTGAGCTCCTTCCCCTCTTCAAAATCCACCCTCCTCAGGCTCTGCCCCCAAATCACCAGGAATTTCCCAACCCAGAGCTGGCAACCCTAAGGCTGGGGTGTGACGCCATTGTAGGTCGCACGCCTACGAGCGGAGAACAAAGAGGCTGGCGTAACTGTGGCCTTTTCCTTTTGTATTACCCGCAGGAACTGAAGCTGATCGGCCTGGATATACCTCACTTCGCGGCTGACCTTCCTATGAATCGCAGTAAAAATCGCTACACTAATATCTTGCCTTGTAAGTCCGAGGGGATGCCGGTCCAGTGTCGGCTTCGAGCGCCACACTCCTGTCAGCGGGTAGCGCCAGTTTCCCCCACTCGGCATCAGGCTGTTTGTTGAGCAGTCGAGGACACAGCAGCTGGGGTGCGGAGATCCCTCTCGCCTCCCGTCTAGTGATTTGGTGTGGGAAGCCGGTCACGTGAAGGAGCTCCTCGCATGGCTTCAGGCTCATATGGCCCCCCCACCCCGTGCGGCGCACTTCAGCAATCAGTAGGGTTGCCAATCTCCAGGTGGGGCCTGGAGGTCTCCCGCTATTACAACTGAGCTCCAGACAATAGAGATCAGGTCACCTGGAGGAAATGGCTGCTTTGGAGGGTGGGCTCTATGGCATTGTGCCCTGCTGAGGTGATTCCCTGCTCCTCCACATGAAGCCTGCTGGGTGACCTTGGGCCAGTCACAATTCGCTCCAAACTCTCTCAGCCCCACCTACCTCACAAGGTGCCTGTTGTGGGGAGGGGAAGGGAAGGAGATTGTAAACCGGTTTTATTCTTAAAAGGTAGAGAAAGTTGGCATATAAAAGCCAAACTCTTCTTCTTTTTCTTCAAATGAGATGTTATTTCAGTGGCACCGAACACCACAGTGTTGGTTTTATTCTGTCTCACACACCTCTTTCCCAGTGTATTTTTTAAAAAATTACTCCTCTTGTCTCCTAACCTGGGGCTCCCTTTGTGTGTGGCTCCACCTCCCACGATGGCCATTTTGTGGCTATGCCCCACCACCTTGTGTCAGTATTCCAAAGGTGCCCACAGGCTCCAAAAGGTTGGTAAGCCCTGCCTTAAGGTATGGTGGCCCCAAGCCGTACAGGGCTTTAAAGGTCCATACCAGCACCTTGAATAGGGTTGCCAACCTCCATGTAGTAGCGGGAGATCTCCTGCTATTACAACTGATCTCCAGCCGATAGAGATCAGTCCCCCTGGAGAAAATGGCCGCTTTGGCAATTGGACTCTATGGCATTGAAGTCCCTCCGCTCCCCAAACCCCACCCTCTTCAGGCTCCACTCCAAAAACCTCCCGCCGGTGGCGAAGAGGGACCTGGCAACCCTAGCCTTGAAGAGTGTGCATTCTCTTTTTCTTCTTCTACATTTAAATGCAACCTTTTCCCATAATGAGGAAGTGGCCTTACCTGGGGGGGGGGGGTGTTACAGGAAATGAAATATATTCATTAGTGAGTAATGAACGGGGCAGGGGAGCTACTCCGCAACGCTTCTGCATCGTTTCCTGTGATTTTAATGAGCTCCCGGAGACTGCAAATAAAGGTTTTTGTCGGCGGGAGTAATAAAAGAGTCTCCCCACTGCCCGGGCGGTGAGTTTACCGCAGCATTTGTGAATCTGGCAGGCCCTGCCGCACACTGGCGCTCAGCTTTCCGAGCTTTAATTAAGAACGCGCCATGCCTGCCTCCTTCAATCCGCCTGTGCGTCTTTTTCCTTTCACAGATGACTTCAGCCGAGTTCGATTAGTTTCGATGAATGAAGAAGAGGGCTCCGACTACATTAATGCCAACTACATCCCTGTAAGTGAACTGGGCGTAAATCGGCCATGAGAATAGTGATGACGGTGGTTTGGAGAACAGGAGCCAAACCTCTGGAGAGATTAATGATCATTTGTACATTTCAAAGCCGTTTCCCAGCATTCAGTTTCACCCGACCCTGACCAAGGAACTAAAACCAGGATGGGGCTATACAGATGGGAGTGGGCAGGATTCTCAGTTAATAGGGTGTCCAGGGGTAGGTCTTACCCTACCCCAATGATGTGTTGAGTACCTACGTAAGGGGAGAACTACATATTATGAGGCAAGCAATATTCTAGAGCAGGGGTCCCCACCATGGTGTCCGTGGGCGCCATGGCACTTGCCGACACCTTTTCTGGTGCCCGCCTAGTGTTTTTAGGAAGTGGGCGGGGCCAGGTAGGGCTTTTATCCAACAAGGCTTCTGATTGCCTATTGGAGTTTTGATTGGCTGTACAGATTTTTAAAAATGTTGCTTTGGCAGCAGCTGGGACCACAGCACAAGGATCTGCACTGCGTTACTGAAATTAGGCTGTGGCAATCGTTTTGTGGCTGGCCCCGCCTCCTGTGGCAGCCATTTTGTGGCAGCCATTTTATTTTATTTTTTTTGCTGTGCCCACGATGCTGGTTCAGAATCCCAAATGTGCCTGCAGGCTCAAAAGGTTGGGGACTTCTGGGCTTATTCAACCGATTCCTCCTTCCGCTTTTCCTGCTTTGCACCAACTCATTGTCTGGCGTTGCATCTGGCAAAGCATGGCTTGTTCCCAGTTTGAAATATTGGTTGGCCGAAGGAATGGATAAAAGTCAGCCATTCTGTCCTGTACTTCTTTCCATAATTTTGCCGCATCCCTTGGGCATCCTTCCAAAGAATTTCTGTAAAAATTTCAAAGAGCATTTTTATACGTGAGTTATCTGTATCACAGAATGATAAATCCGTACTTCCATAGCATTTCCATATTGATAATATGGATCCAAATGTACATCCAGGCGTTTCAATACTTCCCTATCAGTGGAAAATAGAGAACAGAATATTTATGCAGCTCAGGGGAAAGCTCTGGGCAAACTGAGAGTAAAACTCGAGCTTGCATTAAGAATCCATGTGCACCTTCTGAGGAAGAAATCTTCGAAACAGGAACAACCAACAGGTAACCTGTAAAGAAAAGAAAAGAACTTTACACATGGACATGTCTGGAAAAAATAACAGTAGATATGAACACTAACCTTGAGAAGTAACGGTGATATGGTTCATGGACTTCACTTTTTACATATGGAGACTGTACCCTCTGACCTCGAGATTTTGTATCATGACTGATCTATTATGTGGTATGTGTACTGCATATCTGTGGGAGATTTTGTGTGTATAACATTGAGTTGGTTCATGTTTAACATTATAGTTGTAGTAAGAGCACATAGCGTAGGAATATCATCATTAAATGTGCAACCTTGATATGAAAACCTGGTAAATATTATAATAGATTGCTTTTGTTATAATACAAGCCCTGGAGGTTGGCAACCACAGAATTTCAGTCTAGAGAAGCCCTTGAGATTGGCAAACACTCTTTCCTCCAGGCCATTCCTGGAGGGTGCCAACAGAGAATTTTTTCTCCAGGCCAGTCCTGGAGGTTGGGAACTGAGGTTTTTTCCTCCTTAGGTTCGTCCAGGAGGGTAGTAACAACAAAACTTGCAACTTAGATTTTGCAATTTGATTTACACTGTAATAGGTTGTTTTTGCTAGAACACTATCATTCTAACAACCTAGGCTCTTCTTTCTGAGGTGAGTTCAGACAGGGTGGCAAACCTTGGTCTGTGGCAAACATGTTTAGTAAATCTTCTTTAGGGGAATGTTTGAAATAAAACATACAACATCTCTTTTGGGGGGGAGAAGAGCAACGTTTCTCCAAACATAACTGTCATCAGCAATTAATCAGAAACCAATTAATTAGCTCTATTAGGAGCAAATTAATTAGCTTCTGCTCCATAATTATGTACAGTATAAACACAATATGAATAATAAGGAATGAATTAATTAGGACGTTCTCTCCCCCCTTCTGTATGTGTGCATATGCCCTTGCCTGGAGAACTCAGGTTAGCCTGATTATGTCAGATCTTGGAAGCTAAGCAGGGTCGGCCCTGGTCAGTATTTGGAAGGGAGAACACCAGGGAATACCAGGATCGTGACATGGAGGCAGAGAATGGCAAACCACCTCCAGCCGTCTCTTGCCACGGAGTGGCCATAAGTCAGCTGTGGCAGGGTAGCAAAAAAAGAAAAAAGAAAGAAACACAACACAAACAGGACACAGGGTCTTATTCCAAGACACTGAAAGAAGTGACGGGATGGCGTTGCTTGCGGCCACACGAGCACGCAATCCTTGCTGTCAGCCGGAAGATGGATTGGCGGGCAATTGCCAAGCCACCTGGCAACCCTATCTAAAGTCTCTGGTCTTGAAAACCCCACCAGCGGTTACCATAAGTCAGATGTGACTTGACGGCAAAAGAAATAATTATGGAGGGGAGGGTCAAGGCAGAGGAAAGGAAGTGATAGGTTGCCCAAAGATTTCTTTGTGTTGCACCAAAACTACCAGTTGGTGTTTCCAGCCTCACCTCAATACTTGTCTTAGGGTACAAATGTGACTGTGGTCATGCATTTGTCACCACAGTTTGGACTGGTACCATGCAAAACAGGAGGGGCGATCTAACCCCTCAACAACTCGCTTGGTTATGCTTGAGAACCAGCATGGTGTAGTGGTTAAAAGTGGTGGTTTGGTGGTTTGGAGCTGTGGACCCTGATCTGGAGAAGAGGATTTGATTCCCCACTCCTCCACATGAGCGGCGGACCCTAATCTGGTGAACTGGATTTGTTTCTCCACTCCTCCACGTGAAGCCAGCTGGGCAACCTTGGGCAAGTCACACTCAGCTCCACCTACCTCACAGGGTGTCTGTTGTGGAGAGGGGGGGAAAGGTGATTGTAAGCTGATTTGATTCTTCCTTCAGTGGTAGAGAAAATTGGCATTTAAAAACCAATTCTTCTTCTTTTTCTTCTTCTTATTGAAACCGGGCTCCTTGTGCGGTTGTTAGCATTTTAAAAGGGGACAAGCAGAACTTTGAAAGAAATAAAGCTGAAGGGTTAAATACCCCCTTCCTTTGCAACCTATCTCCTTTTGACAGACTGCAGAGCCATGATCATTTTTCATGTCTGTCTGTACCCTTATGGTGCAGAGTTTTATTAGGCAATCCATTCTGTTCTTTCTCTAAAACATGTTCCTCTCGCAGCCTGCTTCACAAGCACGGGCCATCGAAGTACTTTGCTTTAAAAGCACCGCTTCTGAATTTCATGGCACACATGATCCACACTCTAGCTTGCCCAATAGATGTAGAATTTCCATGTTTTTGAGGAAGATCTCAAGGTCTTTGTCAAGCAATATATTGTGCTTGTCTCTTAGGGCTACAACTCTCCACAAGAGTACATTGCCACCCAAGGCCCCCTGCCGGAGACGCGGAACGATTTTTGGAAGATGGTCCTCCAGCAAAAGTCACAAATCATCGTGATGCTTACACAGTGCAACGAGAAGCGGAGGGTATGGTATAGCATCCTCTGTGTTTCTCGGGAGGTGGGGTTGACCGTGGATGCTGTAGCCCTGCATCTTCTTTCCTGAACACTCAGAAACAGAATGGGGTGGAGTTTGCCCCTGTGCATCTGATCATCAGCGGCCATTTATGCTTGGTAATTAGCAGCGCATTCCAGGCTGAAGTGCCCTGCGTATCTTTTTGAGTTCTTCAAGCTGAACCATCATTCCAGAAGTCACTGCTAAGCCGGCGCACACCTGCTTCGCATTTCTTAACAGCCCCTTTAACGTGACCTTTGTATTTGCTCCTTCCCCGCCTTGAAGCATCCACTCAAGGAAGCATGAAGGCAATTGCTAATGGCTATGCAAACGAAGGAGCAGGTGAGTGGGTGGGGGGTGGAATTTGTTTGACTTTCTCCTCTTGCACCGGGACCATGAATAGGCATTTTAAAGGTCGGATTTAAAAAAGCGGCTTTGAGCGAGCATCAAAATTGACCCTGCATAAATGGCCACAGTGTAACAGAGGTCTGAATATAGCAGCTCTGTTTGGCTATTGGGGCTAACGGCCTTTGACACTTCTCCTTCATGAATAGATCATGATGGGTAGCCGTGTTAGTCTGTCTGTAGCAGGAGAAAAGAGCAAGAGTCCCGTAGCACCTTAAAGACTAACAAAATATCTGGTGGGGTATGAGCTTTCGTGAGCCACTTCTTCAGATGCAGTTAGTCCAAGATGGACTCACATTCTAGCTGTATCTGAAGAAGTGAGCAGTAACTCACAAAAGCTCGTACCCTGCCAGAAATTTTTGTTACTCTTTAACATGCTACTGGACTCTTGCTCTTTTCTACTCCTTCATGAATATGTGCCATCCCCTTCCAAAACCATTGAAGCCAGTGGCAACCTCCAGATCTTGTGACAGTGAGTTCCATAAGTTAATGGTGTGTACTTCCTTTTGTGTGATCATAACCGGCCTATTATCTCCAGTGTGAGCCATATGTACATTAGGAGAGAGAATTATTATTATTTTCTCTGGTGTCTCTCAGACCATTGGTAATCATAATGGAGGGTTGGCACCTACAGCTTTCCCCATTATACAGGAGATCTGCTGCCTGGGTAGCTGTTTGGATGTATAATGAGTGAGAAGGAGTGCGTGGTATCGGCATTACAAGTACACACAAGCTGGAGACCTGTGAGGAATCACAGAAGGGAGGCAACTGGAAAATCCCACCCTACTCCCCCAAATCCTCCCAAATCCTCGCCCTTTTAGGATTCACTAAGCTCCCAGGAGCTCAAACTAGTTAATTTCCCTTCTTCACCACGCCAGCATGGTGTAGTGGTTAAGAGCGGTAGCTTGGAGCGGTGGAGTCTGATCTGGAGAACCGGGCTCAGTTCCCCGCTCCTCCACTTGAGTGGCGGGGGCTAATCTGGTGAACTGGATTTGTTTCCCTGCTCCTGCACACGAAGCCAGCTGGGTGATTGTGGGCTAGTCACAGCTCTGTTAGGGCTCTCTCAACCCCACCTACCTCACAGGGTGTCTGTTGTGGGGAGGGGAAGGTGATTGTAAGACAGTTTGAGTCTCCCTTAAGTGCTAGAGAAAGTCGGCATATAAAAACCAACTCCTGCTCCTCCTCCTCCTCCTCTTCTTCTCTCCCCCCGCCCCCCCCCCACAAGTGATTCTTGAGTGCTCTCAGCATTCTGCCTTTACTGGAGCCCATTCAGTCCTCAGCAGGCTGGGTTTTGTGGGGTGTGTGTGTCTTTTTCATTGGTTGATTTACTGAGTTTCTGTAGACCTAGTAGAGTTGCCAGCCTCTAGGCAGGGCTGGGGGCTCTCCCAGAATTACACTTGATCTTCAGACTACAGAGATCAGGTCCCCTGGAGAAAATGGCTGCTTTGGAGGGTGGCCTTATACTCTGCTGAGGTCCCTTTCCTCCCCAAACCCCGCCCTTCCCAGGCTCCACCTCCAAACCTCCAGGAATTTCCCAATCCGGAGTTGGCAACCCTAATACCTGGTAAGCCTCCCAAATCTGTTGAGTCTCTTACCTTGTCTGTGGGTGGCCTGTTTTGGCAACTTTCATCATCTACCTAGGGCATCATCCAGTTGACAGATACAGTGGTACCTTTTTGTAATATCCAAGGATATCAAGTTTAGGGGAAACCTACCATGAAAGGCAGCCCAGCAGTCTTTTTGGGGAGGTCTTTTTCAAGCAACTGTAAGAGTCAACAGGAATGTTTGGTGATGTCTGTCTTTTTCTTCCAGGTAAAATGCGACCATTATTGGCCTTTTACGGAAGAGCCAGTTTCTTACGGGGACATCACAGTGGAGATGCTGTCTGAAGAAGAGCAACCAGATTGGGCTTATAGGAATTTCAGAATCAATTACGTAGGTCAATGTAAACTGTCTCAGGTTGCTTACGCATGGGTACTTTCACTCAGGTTCGCCCCCGGTCTTTCTCAGTTGTTCCTTGGAGTTATGCATGTGTTTCCCTTCCATTAGAGATGACCTTGCTGCCAGCACTCACAAACCCCAGGTCTTCCCGTTCCTCTGTTCACCCAATTCTTCCACCTCCCCTGAGCTCAGCCCGGGTGAAATCCCCATGCATGAAGCAGAGTGCAGGGCACGCAAGCTTGGTTTCCCTCACAGCCAGTTACAAAGCAGTGTGTAAAAAGGCGGGGATTCAAATGCTTTCTGCTTCATGGGAGTTCTTTCTGGGCAGAAGAATGGACTTTTAAAATGAAGCTTGGGTCGTCCCCCGCCCTCAATTCCTTTTAGGGTGCTCCGTTTTGTTTTTGTCTTTTGAAATGCATTTTGGCTGGGCACTTGGATTTCCACGGGGGGGGGGGGGGTGGGGACTTCTCTCTCAAAAGAAAGAACTACAGCCAATCACAAAGTCTCTAGCTGACAGAGATCAGTTCACCGGTGGATTTGGAAGGTGGACTCTATAGCATGATACCTCATTGAAGTCCCTCCCCTCTCCAAACCCCACCCTCCTCAGGCTTCACCCCCAAAATCTCCAGGTATTTTCCAATCCAGAGCTGGCAAGCCTAGTCACAAAGCAGTTATACATATGAATCTGCCTTATATTGAATCAGACCCTTGATTCATCAAGGTCCGTATTGCCTACATAGACTGGCCGCGGCTCTCCAGGCTCTCAGGTGGAGGTCTTTCACATCATCTACCAGCTGAGCTTTTTTGCTGGAGATGTTGGGGGTTGAACATAGGACCTTCTGCATTCTAGGCAGATGCTCTACCACTGAGCCACGGCCCCACAGTTTTAGGGAAAGGCATTTTTTAAAGTCCCCAGTAGCCTGACTCTTCTTGGAACTGTGGTGTGTGTGTGTGTGGGAGAAGGGCTCTTGCCTTCCCTTCCATACAGTTTGCAGCTCCAACGTTATGCAAGAAAGTTCCTGCTGGGGCTGTTTCGGCTTGGGAAAACAGCATGGAGGGGAAGGTGGGAGCCCCTCCTCACCCTACACTGCAGTTCTGAGCAGAATCAGACTCCTGGGAACTTAAAAAAATGCCTTTCCCCAAAGCTGCTGTGTGACTACGAGGGAAATGAGTTGAGGCCAGGGAATGTCAACCCAACTTGTCAAAAAATGTAACATGTAGCTTGGCCGTCTTACCCAAGGTTAAACCCTAATCAAGACCCCCCAAAGGCTGCCTTTTGGCCTAAACAACCCACTTAGAACTCCACTTAAAGAATTCAAAGAGAAGGTTTGGTCATTTCCTCTCTTTTTCCATTGTGGAAAGAAAAGGGCAATGGCTCAAACAACGCTGAAAAGGTCAAAAGATCTTATGTTCTTATGTCCCTGCAGCTTGAAGAAAAGTGACTAATTGAGATCTCTATAGGGGAGGAATAGAACCCCACCCCCCATTGTTATTCTTTGCCAACTTGCAGTTGTAGTTACCCCTGCATTGGGGGCCGCTTAATTAGAAATCAAGGGATAATGAGTGCTGGTTTTGTTTCTCCTTCCTCGTAGGCAGACGAAGTGCAAGACGTGATGCACTTTAACTACACGGCTTGGCCAGATCACGGCGTCCCTCCCACGAATGCAGCGGAAAGCATCCTGCAGTTTGTGCAGATGGTCAGGCAGCAGGCAACGAAAAGCAGAGGCCCCATGATCATACACTGCAGGTACAACGGCTCGTTGAGCTTGTTAGATGTTCGAAGGGGTAGAGAAGTCTACCGTCAGGAAAGGAGGCCATTGCACCCTTCGTGCGCAAGACAAATGGGAGCAACTTGATAAAAGGAAGTATTTCTTCGCACAACACATAGTTAAATTGTGGAACTCCCTGCCCTAGGATGAGGTGATGGCTGCCAACTTAGAAGGCTTAAAGAGGGGAGTGGACATGTTCACGGAGGAGAGGGCTATCCATGGCTACTAGTTAAAATGGATACTAGTCATGCATCCCTATTCTCTCCAGGATCACAGGAGCATGCCCATTATATTAGGTGCTGTGGAACACAGGCAGGATAATGCTGCTGCAGTCGTCTTGCTTGTGGGCTTCCTAGAGGCTTGGCCACTGTGTGAACAGACTGCTGGACTTGATGGGCCTTGGTCTGATCCAGCAGGGCTTTTCTTATGTTATTATGTTCAACTGCTTCGTTTTGGGAGTGACAAAGACCAGATCAGTTCACCTTTGAAGTCGCTTTGCCTGACATTCTGCCATTCAGCGGACGTCTCATCTTTCCAATGCTCCACCCACAGCCAGTTCTACAACAGGGTGAGGTGAGGTGGTGGCCTTGGGCACCATTGCCACCTTACCCCTGTTATCTTCATGGTCACTGCTGCTGCGCTTCAACCCCCCCCCCAATACACACACACACGCAGGATATAGATTACAATGGATAGCCATCTTAGTCTGTCAATAGCAGTAGAAAAGAGCAAGAGTCCATTAGCACCTTAAAGACTAACAAAACTTCTGGCAGGGTCTGAGTTTTCGTGAGCCACAGCAAACGTCTTCAGATACAGCTAGAATGTGAGTCCATCTATCCTCAAGTAGAGAAGAGTGAACTAGGCACACAATGGCAATGTAAATGTCAAAAGCAAGTAAATGACACTAGCAGGCGTGGTTGGATTAAGTGTGATAGGCAGAGGGGTAGTAGAAATTAGCTTTGATAATGAGACAGGAATCCCAGATCTCTATTCAGTCCAGGAGAATGCATTGTCTTGAGCTTCATTATTAGTTGTAATTCAGCAGTCTCTCTTTCTAATCTCCCTTTGTGAGAGAACTGCTACTCTTAAATCAGCAACTGAATGTCCTGGAAGGTTAAAATGTTCCCCCACTGGTTTCTGAATGTTGTGGTTTCTGATGTCAGACTTATGTCCATTCAATCTTTATCACAGGGAGCCAGAGAAGCTAATGCTCCTTCCCTTTTTGGTTCCCAGGTATCTCCTTAGTGGAGAGACGCTGGTGAACGTAGATTAAATGGGACTGTATTCATTTTTTTAATATCCAAAGAGCAGCAAAAATGTATCTTGAGGGATATTCCCAAAATTAATCTGGGATTGCCAGCCTTGGTAAGTGAATATCGGCATTCGCGGTAACGTGTAAACTGATTGTGGGGCCCACTTTCAACACAGCATGTGGCCATCTGTTCCTTCCGGCAAAGTCTGTCTGATAACATATTTTTGGCCCTGGACCTTAGCATTAGTGCCAGCTTCCCGGCGTTCACAGGAGCAAAAAGGAAGGATAAACAGGTCCCACCTCTGGGTAGAGGCCAGAAACCCGTTGCAAATGCTAGCTGATCTTTGGGAACCTACCAAAAGGCACTGGCTATTTCGGGGATCATTAAGGATGCTTAAGGAAAGGTCTGTTTCTTTGTTGTCCTCCCCATTTTAAATTATAAACATGCAAATGTTTGTGTAAGCTGCCCATATCCCTAGCCACAGAAGCTGGCTGGGAATAAAAAAATGCATCATTTCTACCACCCCTCCTTGCGATTCGCCTTTAGGGATATCTGTTTATATCACAACAGTGTCTAGGCCCAATCTCGCCCGAGCTAAGCACATTTCTTTGAAGTCCTGTTGGTTTCAGATATTTAAGGACATGCTGAACTCTCCCATTGAAGTCAATGGGATATAGAGAGACTTCACCTTGGCTAGATTGCACAGGTAATACCAGAGGTCCCCAACATTTTTGAGCCTGCAGACACCTTTGGAATTTGGACACAAGGTGGAGGTAGCCACCACAAAATGCCTGCCACAACGGGCAGAACCGGTCACAAAAGGTCAGAGAGAGAGGTCAAGAGTGACTTTAATATTTGTTTGTTTGTTTGTTTGTTTGTTTCCTTATATTTGTAGCCTGCCCTCATTCCCAGTAAGCTGGGCTCAGAGCGGGTTACAACAACGCATAATAAAACATCAGTTAAAATGTACATTGAGGCTTCATTAAAACTCTGTACTCCATATGAATTAATAAATAAGCTGGCATTCAATATTCATAAATAGTGGCCACTAATAGTGGAGGACTTTCATTCTTAGGCTCCACTAATAGTGGAGGACTTTCATTCATGGGGTTGCCATGAGTCGGAAGCGACTTGACGGCACTTAACACACACACACACACACACACACAAAATAAAAAAATACTAAAAATAATAATACAGGTTGAGTATCCCTTTTCTGAAAGTTGGACATCCAAAATCCAAAACTTCTGGTGAGATAGTGACACCTTTGCTTTCTGATAGTTCAATGTACACAAACTTTGTTTCATGCACAAAATTATTTAAAAAATATTGTATAAAATTACCTTCAGCCTGTGTGTATAAGGTTTATATAAAACATAAATGAATTTCGTGCTTAGACTTAGGTCCCATCCCCAAGATATCTCATTATGTGTATGCAAATATTCCAAAATCTGAAATAATTTGAAACCCTTCTGGTCCCAAGCATTTTGGATAAGGGATACTCGACCTGTAGCAATTCTTCAACATTTCAGGCAGAAACTGTGTTTAACGGGATGCTCTTTGAAATGCACGTTTAGTTAAAATGAACATATAGCTTAAAGATATTTGCTTGCCTACGCCTTGAGTCTCCCAATGTGTTGTGGTGGCAGCTGCTGCTGAAGCAATAAAAAACAAAATGTCTGCAGAGCCAATCAGATCTCCAATGGCCAAACAGAAGCCCTGCTGGCAAAAAAACCCTACCTGACCCAACCTATTTGTGGCTCCTGCGAGAAAGGGGAGGTGCAAAAATCGTGGTGCTTTGCTGGAAATCCACGAAACATCGAGTCTAGATCCGAGCCAGAAGGGCTAACCTGGCTCAGGTAGGTTTACCAGCTAATGTACACTCCGTAAGGAGCTGCACCCTGGCTCCCTGATGAACACACCAGTACGATACAAGTGTCTGCAAGTTCATCACACTTACACTTTACAGTTTGGAAATGTGCACTTAAAAAGGCCTGAGGTGAACCCCCTTACAAGTGGTGCAGTCCTAAGCAGGTCTACTTAGAACTAAACCCTGTGTAGCTCATTGGGGCTTACTCCCAGGAAAGTGCCTTTGGGATTGAAGCCCACGCGTCCCCTGTCAAGCTGACACCGCCTCAAGCATTGAGGTGGTGCTTAAAATTCATAAATTCATAAAAGCTCAGCATAAATTAGACTCCGTGAGTCAGACGAATATTTTGCAAAGCGAGTATTATCATTCGCACAGAATGGAAATTGACAGTAATGAAGCATATTCTCTGTTCCTTCCATATCCTGTTCCTAGTTGTATTCTCTGTTCCTTCCATATCCTGTTCTCCCAAGCGACAGGGTTCCCAGGCTCAATCCCCGGCATCTCCAGTTAAAGGGACCAGGCAAGTAGGTGATGTGAAAGACCTCTGCCTGAGACCCTGGAGAGCCGCTGCCAGTCTGAATAGACAGTACTGACTTTGATGGACCAAGGGTCTGATTCAGTATAAGGCAGCTTCATGTGTTCATGTGACTGTGTTGTATGACCATGTGTGTGCATGTGTGTGTTGCAGTGCCGGCGTGGGACGGACGGGGACCTTTATAGCACTGGATCGGCTCCTACAGCACATTCGGGATCACGAGTTTGTAGATATATTAGGACTGGTGGCTGACATGCGGTCTTATCGGATGTCCATGGTCCAAACAGAGGTATGACTTTCAGTTGCATGTTCCGCAGCAAGACTGACACGTGTCAGAGGCAAGAGCCTGCGTCATCAGATGCAGGTCCCGTAGATAACCAGGGCTCTGTAACACGGTCGCAATGCGGCTTGAGCACGTGGCTCATTGCAATCAGTGGTAAAAGGCATGCTTTGCACGCAGAAGGTCCAAGGTTCGGTATCTGGCATCTTAACCTGGTGGTTAAGAGTGGTGGTTTGGAGTGGTGGACTCTGATCTGGAGAACTGGGTTTGATTCCCCACTCCTCCATGTGAGTGGGGAATCAATGGCAAAAACCACCTCCGAACATCTCTTGACTTGAAAACCCATCGAGGTCACCATAAGTCGGCTGCGACTTGACGGCACTTTACACACACATCTATCGCGCGGCCCAGGCTGTGATGTTACCGGCTGGGCTTTCATTGGTACCGACCGGAGGTTGCTGTTAGGTACAAGGGTAAGAGCCAGCTTGGTGTAGTGGTTAAGAGCAGTGGTTTGGACTGGTGGATTCTAATCTGGAGAACCGGGTTTGATTCCCCACTCCTCCACAAGTGCGGCGGAGGCTAATCTGGTGAATCGAATTGGTTTCCCCACTCCTCCCCCACATGAAGCCAGCTGGGTGACCTTGGGCTAGTCACAGTTCTCTTAGAGCTCTCTCAGCCCCACCTGCCTCACAGGGTGTCTGAAGTGGGGAGGGAAAGGGGAGGTGATTGTAAGCCGGTTTGATTCTCCCTTAAGTGGTAGAGAAAGTCGACATATAAAAACCAACTCTTCTTCTTCCTCTTTCTTCCTCTTCTTCTTCTATTTCCTTTTTTCTTATTGGCAGGGAACTCAGCATATCTTGAAAGCATCCCCCTAATCCATCCTGACAGGAACTGCCAACTTCTGTGCTGGTTCCAAGGCCCTGCCGTTTGCCAGCTGGCTGGTACCCCTGCTGCATTGGCACGACTTGCTACATCCTCTCTCTTTCTCTCTCACACACAAGCCCGGAAAACAGCAGAGCTTTGTCACCTGCCAGCAAACTAGATCAGGATGATAGGGCACCCCAAGCGCATGCCAGCAGTTAATGCTCAGGAGCAGGCCAGGATGCCCGGGTTGCCAGGGCCAGAGTTAGGGGGAAGCGAGTGGGCAACGACGGAAACTCACTTTTTTTCATTATCAGAATCGCAACGATTTTGGCAGTGCAGCGAGAGAGATTCAGAGGAAGTCTAAATTATCATCTCCACAGACCTCAAATGTTCTGAAAAAAATAACTAATAACCATAAGCACATTTGTGTGGAACGTGTGGGACGCACTCCCATCTCTGCTTCTGGGTTCGTAAGGATGGTGTCATGCTTCCATCCTGTTTGTTCAAAGTAGGGCTAGTTGGCTCAGATGCTGCAGCATGCAGGTTGAACCACCTGTGCCACTCAGATGGGGCTGTTGGACTCTATAAGCACCTGGAGAGGGGGCCATGGCTCAGTGGTAGAGCATCTGCTTGGCACGCAGACGGTTCCTGGTTCAGTCCCCTGCATCTCCAGTTAAAAAGGGTCTGGTAGTAGGTGATGTGAAAGGACCTCTGCCTGAGACCCTGGAGAGCTGCTGCCGGTCTGAGTAGACAATACTGACTTTGATGGACCCAAGAGTCTGATTCAGTACAAGGCAGCTTCATGTGTTCATGTGTGACCCCTGCCTGAGACCCTGGAAAGCTGCTGCTGGTCTGAACAGACATGACTTGGATGGACCAAGGGTCTGATTCAGTTCATAGTAGCTTCATATGGCTTCAAGGCAGCTTCAGTTCCCTGGTTATGACATCTTGTGGTCTGACTTGAGTGTGTCTTACCTTGGGGGGTGCTGGCTCTTGGCCCCATACAACCCCGGGGGCTCTAGAATTGACTGGACACAGCCCCCGTCGCATCCTCCCCCTTCTCCCACCACCCGTGTTGCAAGGGCAGGCATAGAGGTTGGAAACAGTTCAACAGGCCATGTCAGCATCTGCCATCTACTTGTGAAGTCTGAGAACTTCACACAGCCGTTTACAGTGATATTTTCTATGGAAAAGATATGAAGTGTGGGGGGAAAGTGTGGTGTAATGGTTAGGGAAGACAAGAGTCACTGGAAAAGACAGAGGAGTGGACATGTTCATGGAGGAGAGGGCTGTTTGTTCATGGCTACTAGTAAAAATGGATACTAGTCATGATGCATACCTATTCTCTCCAGGATCAGATGAGCATGCCCATTATATTAGGTGCTGTGGAACACAGGCAGGACAATGCTGCTGCAGTCGTCTTGTTTGTGGGCTTCCTAGGGGCACCTGGTTGGCCACTGTGTGAACAGACTGCTGGACTTGATGGGCCTTGGTCTGATCCAGCATGGCCTTTCTTACGTCCTTATGACGGTAATACTAGAAAAAGTTGAAGACAGCAGGAAAAGAGGAAGACCCAACATGAGATTGATTGATGCAGTTAGGAAAGCCAGGTGGGGCTGAGAGAGTGTGACTAGCCCAAGGTCAGCTCGCTGGCTTTGTGTGTGGGAGTGGAGAAACAAATCCAGTTCACCAGATTAGCCTCCGCCGCTCATGTGGAGGAGCGACGAATCTGTCCAGATCAGACTCCACCGTTCCAAACCACCGCTCTTAACCACTACACCCCACTGGCTCTCCCTTCACACTTTTATGTCTGTTCAGATATTCTAATCCCTGGTGTGCATTCATTCATTCATTAACTTCCACAAACAGCAAAAATAGAGCCTTGCTTAGTATGAGCCACTAGATGTCAGTGTCGCACAAGAAGCAGCGCAACACAAAAGTTTCAGTGGCACATAGGGGAGGATACCGGGCTCCGCGTTAAGTTCTCCAGAACTGGGAAATGATTGGGCCAGGGCGAGCGCACACGGCTCCCAAGCCCCGTCCTCCCGAAATGAAATGGATATCAATGCACGGTGGTAGGAATGAGCGGAACATCTGGATTTCAAAGGAATCTGGGAGACCCAAGCAAAGTTGATCGCGGTTGGCAGTTTGAGGCCAGCCTCTCTATCTAAATTGTTAGTGGTAAATGTTCCTAGCCTAGGACTTTCCCTTTGGAAACCAAGACAAATCAGGACATGGAAGCCAAACAATTGTATGCATCAGTAACATTAGGCCAGTGTGGTATAGTGGTTAAGAGCGGTGGTTTGGAGCGGTGGACTCTAATCTGGGGGACCAGGTTTGATTCCCCGCTCCTCCACATGAGCGGCAGAGGCTAATCTGGTGAACTGGATTTGTTTCCCCACCCCTACACACGAAGCCAGCTGGGTGACCTTGGGCTAGTCACAGCTCTCTTAGAGCTCTCTCAGCCCCACCTCACAGGGTGTCTGTTGTGGGTAGAAGAAGGGAAGGTGATTGTAAGCCGGTTTGATTCTCCCTTAAGTGGTAGAGAAAGTTGGCATATAAAAACCAACTCTTCTTCTTAAGGATTTTCAGGGCAGCCCAGATTTGTTCTCTCATAGCATTTGTGTAACATAGCTCCACACTACAGATAGGGAGAGGAAAGAATGGCCAGCTAGGGAATTCTCAGGGGAGCTGAGATTTGAATTAGGAGCCGCCAAGCCGACCTAATTTATTCAGTGTATTTTTAAATCTCCCGTTATCAGTCAAAATAATCAGCTGCTGATTGCAACCAAACACTAACACAGCCGTCAATGAAAACGTAACTTTAGTGAGGCTGCTGTCCACATGCAATGAAAGGGTGTCTAGATGCCTCCTCTCTGTCCCCTGGCTTGGTTGATGAACATGTGAGCAGTTGGACTATTGGATGACAATGGGAGTAAAGGAACCCTAAGGGAGGATAAAGCGATTGCTGAAAAACTAAATGAATTCTTCTCATCTGTCTTCACTGTTGAAGATACAGGGCAGATTCCTTCTCCTGAACAGAGCTTTTGGAGAGGGGAAAATGAGGAACTGAGGCAAATAGTGGTAACAAGGCAGGAAGTCCTAGAACGTCTAGACAAACTGCAAACTAACAAGTCACAGGGACCACACGGTATTCTTCAAGAACTCAAATGGGAAATTGCTGAACTTCTAACAAAGATATGTAATATGCCCCTTCGATCAGCCTCTGTACCAGAGGACTGGAGAATGGCCAATGTAACACCCATTTATAAAAAAGGTTCCAGGGGGGACCCAGGAAATTACAGGCCAGTTAGCTTAACGTCTGTTCCAGGTAAATTAGTGGAAAGCATTATTAAAGATAGAATTGTCAAGCATACAGAAGGGCAAGGTCTGCTGGGCAAAACCCAACATGGCTTCCGTAAGGGTAGGTCCTGTCTCACTAACCTATTAGAGTTTTTTGAAAGCGTCAATAAGCATGTGGACAGGAATGAGCCTGTGGATACTGTGTATTTGGATTCCCAAAAAGCTTTTGACAAAGTCCCCCACCAAAGACTGCTAAGCAAACTTCATAGTCCCGGGATAAGAGGACAAGTCCTCTTATGGATTGAGAGCTGGCTGAAAAATAGGAAGCAGAGAGTAGGAATCAATGGTCAGTTCTCCCAATGGTGGGATGTGAGCAGTGGGGTGCCTCAGGGATCTGTGTTGGGACCGGTGCTTTTCAACCTGTTCATCAATGACCTGGAGTTGGGGTTAAATAGTGAAGTAGCCAAGTTTGCAGATGACACCAAATTATTTAGGGTGGTTAAAACAAAATCGGACAGTGAAGAGCTCCAGAAGGATCTCTGCATACTGGAAGAATGGGCATTAAAATGGCAAATGAGATTCAATGTGAGTAAGTGTAAAGTGATGCATATTGGGACAAAAAATCCCAACTTCACATAGGCCATTTATTCATGGAAGGTTTTGCATTGGATTTGTCACTCTCTAGATGCACATTTTCCCCATCTGAATTCTCAAAACTCTGCATGGCGGCTTATTGTTGAGTTTTGAGAATATGGATAGGGAAAAAGTGCATCTAAAGAGTGGCAAATCCAAGGCAAAACCTTCCATGAATAAATGGCCATATACACTGCCCCAGGAAGTGGTGATGGCTGCCAGCTTGGAGGGCTTTAAGAGGGGAGTGGACATATTCATGGAGGAGAGGGCTATTCATATCTGTTAGTTAGAATGGATACTAGTCATTCTGCATACCTATTCTCTCTAGAATCAGAGGAGCATGCCTATTATTTTGGGTGCGGTGGAGCACAGGCAGGATGGTGCTGCTGCACTCGTCTTGTTGGTGGCTTCCTAGAGGCACCTGGTTGGCCACTGTGTGAACAGACTGCTGCACTTGATGGGCCTTGGTCTGATCCAGCAGGGCCTTTCCTATGTTCTTATGTTCTTATGGTAGGAGTGGAGTTCTCAGAAGGAGCTGGACAGCAATTATTCTCTTGCCGAGGCTATGGAAGCAATGTCTGGCTGCTGCTGCTGCTTCTCCCTCTGTCCTCAACAAATAGCATTTAGTAGCAGGGTGAAATAGGTTTGGGGCTAGAGCTGGAGCAGGCGTGATGGAAGAAGAAGAGTTGGTTTTGATATGCCCATTTTCTCCACCTTTTTAAGGAGAAGCAAACCATTTTACCAATCTCCTTCCCTTTCTCTCCCCACCACAGACACTCTGTGAGATAGGTGGGGCTGAGAGAGTTCAGAGAGCTGTGAGTAGCCTAAGGTCACTCACCTGGCTTCGTGTGTAGGAGTGGGCAAACCAAACCGGTTCACCAGATTAGAGTCCGCCGTTCTTAACCACTGTACCACGCTGGCCCTTGGAGGGGCTTCTAACTACTATATAACTACCTTTTGTTCTCTTTCCATAGGAACAATACATTTTTATTCACCAGTGTGTGCAATTAATGTGGCTCAAGAAGAAACAGCAGTTCTGCATCAGCGATGTTATATACGAGAATGTCACCAAGTCGTAATTCCCAGTCACAGGCGGTAAGTTTGGGAAAGCTTCCGTAGCGGCCACGCTCAAGATAACTCCGCTGATGCTCACGCAGCTGAAGTCGTAAATATGAATGCTGAGGTTTTCCTTTATTACAACGTGTCAGATCGCATGATCTATAATGTGTTGGCAGAGTTAACATAAAAGCAGTGTGGGTGAGCTCTTGCGCATGTGGATCAGGGCTCTGGATCTGCCAAGGCTGGGAGCTCAAAGTCCCGTCAGGACAATCTGCAGGCCTGGAGAAGAAACTTGGCTGCCCTTCTCCGGTTCTCACTCCCCATCATTCCATTTCCAGCTGTTCATTTTCTAACTGTGGTCCTTGCATGCAGCCGTAGAGGTTGCATGAATGTGTGGGCTGTGGCTCAGTTTGTAGAGCATCTGCTTGGCATGCAGAAGGTCCCAGGTTCAATCCCTGGCAAATCCAGTTAAAGGGAGTAGGCAAATTGGTGATGTGAAAGACCCGTGCCTGAGACTTCCTGGAGAGCCGCTGCTGGTCTGAGTTGACAATACTGCCTTTGATGGACCGAGGGTCTGATTCAGTATAAGGCAGCTTTGTGTGTTCAATCACAGCCGCAAACAACCGTTGACATAAAAGGAAATTTTTGGGAGGGGCCGTGGCTCAGTGGTAGAGCATCTGCTTGGCATGCAAGAGGTCCCAGGTTCAATCCCCAGCATCTCCGGTTAAAGGGACTAGGCAAGTAGGTGATGTGAAAGACCCCTGCCTGAGACATCTTGGAGAGCCGCTGCCAGTCTGAGCAGGCAACACTGACTTTGATGGACCAAGGGTCTGGTTCAGTATAAGGCAGCATCACGTGTTCATGGATCTGTGCTGATTAATTTAATTTTGAGGGCGAAGGCAGCACTCCATGGATTGAGGTCTCTATAGTTTGGTGTTTGGCAACAGGAGGTGGGGCCTCGTATGCAAATTCATGCAAACCATTGAAAGGCCAATTATTATTAATTCACTAAAGACTCTTTTTGTCAGTTGACCTTCCTTATAATAACAACTGGTTGATGGTTAATTGTTAAAACAAAGTACTTCTTTCCTCCCTCCCCCCTCTCCTTTACAGGATAGAAAATGATGAGAGACATCCATCTTCCCTTGCTTCAGATTTTTATTCTCTCTGGGGTTTTTCCCCCCCCCCACCCTCTGTTAACTGATTTCTGGTACGTGGACAAATTAAAAGCTTTTTTTTTTTTTTTTCATTCAGAAGCTCTGGGGAGATGTAGCCTTAAGGAACCTGCAGTGTCTTCTTTGGACAATCCATTTGCTGGACTTAAAAAAAAAAAATCAGTTATACTGGACCAAATTCAACTCAGTGATGTTAAAAGGAAAGTGATTGTGTGCAGAAATACACAGATAGCTGTTTTGTTTTTCCCCCCCCACACACTTCTCTTTCATTTTCGTGATGCGCCGGTTGGGCTTAAAGGTTGCGGAAAGTGCAATATTCAAGGTCGAATTTGAATTAAGACGAGTTTCCTCCGTGTCCTTCTACCTTCTGGTGAGGGCTGCAGAGAGGCAGGGTACAGGCGAGGTAGCAACGGGTACCTCACCCGCATGCAGCATGGCTGGAAAAGGATGTCACGGAAAGAGGATTTTAGGGCTCACTGACTTTGTCGTCTGTACTTCGGAGGGGGAGCGGACAAGGCCCTCCAGCACGGAGCATCGAAGAGACTCTTTCCTCTCCACCCGAGCCTAACTGGCTCAAAGCTAGAAAAGAAAGTAGGGTTGGGCTTGAGCAGAACCATCAAATCCAGCTTTCAAAGGCTGTCAGGTGGCAAATCTTCATTGAGCGTCGAGGAGCTCAGGAAGCCGGAGGAGATATGTCCATTTGACTTTTCAACCAGCCTGTGTGTGTATGTGGCAGGGGTGGAATCGTGCGCAGCTGGATGTTCAGTGGAACTATCAAGACACCATGGGCCAACTGATGACCACTTCGGGGATGAGCCTGCTCCAAGCTCCATCGCTGTAACATTAAGTTATCCAGTCTTTGGTGTCTATGTGTTGTTCCCCCTCAATCCATTTGCTTAGTTTCTTTCCTTTCTGTGTATTTACCCTGTGTTATGATAGGACGCTTGTCGATATTGTGGGGAAGGAGACGACAGGGACACCGTGACTGTGTTGGTGGACTGGGAATTGGAAGAGCCGGGCTGGAGGCTGTCTTTTGCAAGGCAAAGGGAGTGCCAATGACTCGGCAGCATCTCAAGGGCACCCATGCACCAGTCTTCATTGTTGCTTCCAGAAAATGGAGCATTAATGAACTTGACACCTTCTTTTCTTTGGTGCGGTACTAATCACACACACCGTAGGTTGAGACAGATAGTGTCAGAGCTGATGTTAATAGCATTTATTTTTTGCAGGGAAGAGTGTGTGATTCCAGTAATTTTTGCTTCCTGTAATTTTATTTGACTTCCGGGCTGCTGGAAGCTTCTGAAGGAAATGGTGCTACAGGAAGCAAAAGGGAGCACACCAAGGGGGAGAAGGAAAAATGGCAAGTGACAAAAAGAAAGGGGCGCTGACATTTCTACCTTGACCAAAGACATTAGTGCTGAGAGTAACGAAGAGGCCTAGTGGGAGGACAGGACTTCCTTGGATGGTCGGACAACAATGTGTTCATTTATTTATTAGAATCAGTAAGAAGGAGACAAAGAAGCTCCTGGTTGGCCACTATGTGAACCAACTGCTGGACTTGATGGACCTTGGTCTGATCCAACATGGCCTCTCTTAGGTTCTTAGGAATACTATGAGGACAATGAGGAAGCTCAGGATTTGAGGCTGAAAATGTAGCGTCAAGAGGTGGTGTTGCTGGCAGCCGTCATCCAGATGTGGTTGAGACCAGGACAAACCCCCACAAATATTAGGGGGGAGGCCCGGTTCTGAATTCTCCGCTTGGTCATGGAGCTCACTGGGTAGGCTTGGTCAAGTCATCCAGCCTCGTCCCATTTGGCTGGTTTAGCAAACTGGCCAGAGAAGTGAAGCTCACTGCGATAAGCTATTCGGAGGCAGGTTAAGACGAAAACATGAACAGGACGTCTGGAAGATAAGTTGCTCGTTAAAGTTTGCCGGGGAAGCCCCTACGGTAAGTATGCAGAAGAGTGGGGCTCGGGTGGCACCTGGTGGGAAAATGCCCCCCCCCCCCTCTGACCGTACAGCTCTAAAGCCTCCTTGGACTTCGTGCCAACGCAGGAGAGGCTGCCAGCGCCAGCTAGCGATCAAAATGTGTAATGCCGCCATGCGATCGTCACGGCAGTCCGCTGGCATTTGGGAACAGTATATAACCCTTCTCAATAGCCCTGCCCCCTGCTGGTACTCCAGGCAGCTACCGCATCTTTGAGAAAATGCCCTTTCCATGTGGCCCAACCTACCAGGTGTGTTTCGCCCGCCCCTCCGATGATACCTAAACCGGGACTGCAGGTGTCTGGGAATATTCAGCATAAGGAGGTGGGTGCCAGTTGAAAACAGGAAGCCCCGTGCTTAAAAGTAGCCCAACGCATTTTGCCACAATCTATGTGCCAAAGTCTGTATTTACAATACCGGTGGCGCCTTTCCTTCTAGTTTTCAGTACACTGGAAGTTTATTTTTCATGATTTCTTGGGTATTAAAGGGTGCAAAATGAAATAAATATGCTAAACTTTCCAGTCTTACCCCACCACCCTTACCCCACCACTAAACTAAGCAAAATGAAAGCTAGCATGGTGTGGTGGTTAAGAGCGGTGGTTTGGAGTGGTGGAGTCTGATCTGGAGAACCGGGTTTGATTCCCCACTCCTCCACATGAGCGGCGGAGGCTAATCTGGTGAACCAGGTTGGTTTCCCCACTCCTCCACATAAGGCCAGCTGGGTGACCGTGGGCTAGTCACAGCTCTCTCAGCCCCACCTACCTCACAGAGTATCTGTTGTGGGGAGGGGGAGGGAAGGTGATTGTAAGATGTTTTGAGTCTCCCTTAAGTGGTAGAGAAAGTTGGCATATAAAAACCAACTCTTCAACTCTTCTTCTTTGGGATTTTTTAAACATAAAAAGTAGACAGCCAGCATGGTGTAGTGGTTAAGAGTGGCAGACTCTAATCTGGAGAACTGGGCTTAATTCCTCAGTCTTGCACCTGAAGCCTGCTGGGTGACTTCGGGCCAGTCACAGTTCTCTCAAAACTCTCTCAGCCCACATGGAGGCAGGCAATAGCAAACCACCTCCGGATGTCTCTTTCCCTGAAAACCCTACGAAGTCACCACAAGTTACCTGTAACTTGGTGGCACTTTCCACCACCAAACATCAAAAATAGTTCTAAAGCAGGATTCTGCTGACCTCCTACTGACATCATTGGGATTTCAATAGGGTCTGGCTCCTTCCTGTAACCCACTGTTGAGCTCCTGCGCTGCCTCCCCGGTTCTTATCCCACTTACCTGGCTTAGAATTGTCGACCTCCAGGTACAAGCTGGAAATCTCCTGCTATTGCAACTGATCTCCAGCTGATAGAGACCAGTTCACCTGGAGAAAATAGCTGCTCTGGCAATTGGACTCTATGGCATTGAATTCCCTCCCCTTCCCAAACCCCACCCTCCTCAAGCCCTACCCCCAAAACCTCCCGCCAGTAGCAAAGAGGGACCTGGCAACCCTAACTTGGCCGCAGGCACAGCTGAGACACCCCTCCCATGGGGTTTGGGATGCTGCTACAGCTGCAACCCAGGTCACGTCCCTAGAACACTACCTCCCCCCGGGGTCTCTGGCACCTGGGATGGAGACCTTCAGACAGCTCTGCCTGGTGCGGTCACCACCAACGCGATCTGAAAGCGGAAGGGCGGAGAGCATGTGTGCATGCAGAGAGTGGCAAGGGGCCCAGTGCATGCCAGGCATGCTTCAAGGTGAAACGCTTTTTGCACTTTGTGCGCAGTGATGCACACTCCTTCCTCGGACCAAGGCATACCCCTCTTCCGACCCCCACTTCCATGTCAAGCTTCTGCCGGCAAAATAAGACAAGCCACCAAGTAATTTGAGGCCCATCAATCACCCTCTTTAGTTGCTGGGATTCAGGACACGGATTACCCTGTTGTCCCTTCCAAACCGGAATCCCTCTCTGAACTGTAGACAAAGGCTGTTAACGCATGGCTAGAGAGTCGTTGGTTTGTCCCTCTCGTGTCTCACACTTTTCTAATCTGGGAGCAAAAACTGAATGCATGAGAGGGACTTCAGTCATTGAATGGGTGGTAGACGGCCTGGCTGATGGGAAGGCCATCTGGCAACTGCTGGCCAGGCCGTTGCCCCTAGGTGTCCTCCGCCACCTCTCTCAGCCCTCTGCCTTGGCTCCTCCTGCTCTGTCAGCGGCGCCTCTCTTGCCACCTCTCTCATGGTGGGAGTGGTGTCGGAAGTGTCTTAAGGAGTGGGAGTTAGCCCACACACTTAAACGCACCAGATAACTCACAGAGTTGAAACGATTATTATTTTTAACTCGCAACAAGCCAGGGACTGGAAAACCTGGGTAAGTTTCAAAGGGAGGTGGGTTGATCCTGCAGGCAGCCGGCGGCTATGCATTTACAAAACGGAGATTCGCTATATTCGGAGGATATTCGCAGGACATAACGGCCATGCGTTTTTGGCCAAAGACATACTTTTGCCTTTCGTAGGGCAGAGACCAGGGTTTTTCACAGAATGGGAATGATTTGCACCCTCTGCACATGCCCAAAGGCTTGATGATGTCACACATCGGACGGTTGAACATTTAACACTGAAAATTGGGGCTAGACAAAGTTTTGGTGAGCGGAGGTTTAGATTTTATTGGTTTACTCAAGGTATCAGACTGGTACATTCCAACCAAATATCTTGCATCTTGCTAGAGACCAAACGTGTCGATCATCAGCTTTGGCTGCTCAGCAGGCTCATCATCCCAGTTGGCCATGGAGACATGGGTGCAATTGCTTTGCGACCTACCGAGGGGCGGGTGGGGGACCGTTGTGTTGATTTCATTCGGTTGGAACTGTTCTGAGTTTTGCAGCATTGTGTATAAAAGTATATCTGTGTTAGGCTTAGCTTATTTGAGGTTGTAGAGTATAGAATCTGAGCTTGGGGCTAGAGCTGTATGAACATGAACGGCACAAATAACACGGATCTAAGCAAAATTGCCTTCTGGGTGTTTTGTTTCTTTCGTCAAGGTCTGAGCCATGGATGAAAGCCTGCCCCGATGAGAAAGGGAAGGCCAAAACAAGGATCTATCTACAATCGCCCCTTTCTGAAATTCTCTCTCTTGGTCTCACTCAGCTAGGGTTGCCAGCTCGGGGTTGGGAAATACCTGGAGATTTTGGTGGTAGAGCCTGAGGAGGGCGAAGTGACTGCGAAGCCAGAGCATACCTGCTTTGCATTACTTAATAGCCCATTTAATGCGACCTTTGGTGTTTGCCCCGAAGAATCCCCTCAAGGAACCATGCAAAATAACAGCAGCGTGTTAGCTATGCATATGCAAATGGCTATGCAAACAGGAACAAAGGAGCAGGCGAGTGGGGTGTGTGGAATTTCTCCTTTTGCGTCGGGACCGTGAGTAGGCATTTTTAAAGACATTTTAAAAAAGAGCTTTGAGCCAGCATCAAAATTGACCATGCATAAATGGCCAGTGGGACCAAAAGACAGAATGTTGGGAGCCAGCTTGGGGGGGGGGGGGGAACTGTGAAGGACATAGGGTGGAATAAAATTAGGGTGGGGTTAGGGCTGGCGCTAAAGCTAGGCTAAGCGGGAGGCAGGAACATAAGGGGAGGGGGAACGGGAGAAGGAAGAGTCTGTAGCGCTCTTGAGAATCTGCTCTCTCTACTTGCAAAATTTCACAGGCTGTTAGCTGTGTTTTAATAATCAAGTTGTCAGCCTCTCAGCACGGCAAAGGTACGTGCAATTATAAGGACCATCATGTTCTGAAAATAACACACATACGCGCTCACTACATTCAAACCTTTGTTTTTCTTGATCCCATAGTTTTCCTTACACAAAGGAGGCAAAAAGAAATGTGCACCAAATTGCTCATCTAGCCTGAAGTTGCTCAAATGCTTTATGAACTGTATCCATCTTTTAAAAAAGAAACCAGGATCCTGTGTGTGTGTGTGATTTACAAAGTGAAAGGCAACAGCAGGAAAATGCACATCAAGGGGTATGGGAAAATTAAAAGGATGTTTGGAGCCACTGTGGTGTATTGGTTAACAGCGGTGGTTTGGAGCAGTGGACTCTGATCTGGAGTTTGATCTTCCACTCCTCCGCATGAGCAGCGGAGGCTAATCTGAAGAACT
This sequence comes from Euleptes europaea, assembly GCF_029931775.1. Lineage (NCBI taxonomy): Eukaryota > Metazoa > Chordata > Lepidosauria > Squamata > Sphaerodactylidae > Euleptes > Euleptes europaea. Next base: position 108,731,272 of record NC_079314.1, read on the forward strand.
GGATTTGTTTCCCCACTCCCACACATGAAGCCAACTGGGTGGCCTTGGGCAAGTTACAGCTCTCTCAGCCCCACCTACCTCACAGGGTGTCTGTTGTGGGGAGGGGAAGGGAAGGTGATTGTAAGCCAGTTTGCCTCTGCCTTAAGTGGTGGAGAAAGTTGGCATATAAAAACCAACTCTTCTTCTTCTGCAGGTACTGGAATGTCTACATTTACACAGCACAGACACCAATAATTCAAAGATTAAACTCCCCTAGGTCAGGCTCTCTCACACAAGCACATAGGCCAGGGAAGTTCGGTTCCCTGTACTGCGCTGTTGCCAAAACATTGCCACACATCAAATGCAAACGGGCTGAAAAGGGTCATAGGCAACTTGCTGGCGCTGGGACCCTGGCACCAAGACATGCCCCCAGTTCTGGCCCTGATAGAGGGTTATAGGTTCTTAAGCCAAACTGCTTTCTGCAATCTTCCTTCCAGAATTTACAATCCATCTGTTCTCACACACAGTGGGAACCCTCTTGTGAAAACCTCACCTCGCTGCCAACAAAGCTCGAGCTAACGATTATGCCAGGCCTTCACGAAGTCGGTATTTCTTTGGCACCCCAATCCCACCACAACAGAATTTGAGGATTCCTTCCCAGAGCCAATTCAAACAAGGACATTGCAAAAGGGATAAGTCAGTGGCAGGCTACCTCTTTTACGCGTACGCATTCCCAGGTGTGAACCCTGGCATCTCCAACTGAAATATCCAGTAGCAGGGAAAGAGCCAGCGTGGCATAGTAGTTAAGAGTGGTGGTTTGGAGCAGTGGAGTCTGATCTGGAGAACCGGGGTTTGATTCCCCACTCCTCCACGCGAGCGGCGGAGGCTAATCTGGTGAACTGGATTTGTTTCCCCACTCCTCCACACGAAGCCAGCTGGGGGGCCTTGGGCTAGTCACAGCTCTCTCAGCCCCACCTACCTCACAGGGTGTCTGTTGTGGGAAGGAGAAGGGAAGGTGATCGTAAGCCGGCTGGAGTCTCCCTTAAGTGGTACAGAAAGTCGGCATATAAAAACCAACTCTTGTTCTTCTGCCCAAGGCCCTGGGCTGTACAGTTTATAGAATAGAATCATAGAATTGGAAGGGACCACCAGGGTCATCAAGTCCAACCCCCTGCACAATGCAGGAATCTCACAACTACCTCCCCCCCACACACACCCAGTGACCCCTACTCCATGCCTAGAAGATGGCCAAGTTGCCCTCCCTCTCATCATCTGTCTAAGGTCACAGAATCAGCATTGCTGACAGATGGCCATCTAACCTCTTCTTAAAAACCTCCAGGGAAGGAGAGCTTACCACCTCCCGAGGTGAAAAGAAGCTGGGCAAATGGGGGGGGGGGGGAAGACTTGGTTAAATTGTGGAACTCCCTGCTCCAGGATGTGGTGATGGCTGCCAGCTTGGAAGGTTTTAAGAGGGGAGTGGACATGTTCATGGAGGAGAGCGCTATCCATGACTACTAGTCAAAATGAATACTAGTTGTGATGCATACCTATTCTCTCCAGGATCAGAGGAGCATGCCTGTTATGTTAGGTGCTGTGGAACACAGACAGGACATCTTGTTGTGACCTTCCTAGAGGCACCTGGTTGGCCACTGTGTGAACAGACTGCAGGACTTGATGGGCCTTGGCCCGATCCAGCATGGCTTTTCTTATGTTCTTATGAGGTGGTAAGTTTATTGCAGGGATTTCAAACTCATTTTTTACAAGGGCCGTTTAGGACATAAATATCACTTGGTGGGGCTGAGCCATGACTCGCCAGGCCAGACTGAGAGTGGGGTGGTGGTGGCTGCCTTGGCTGGCTCGCAGGGCGGGTAAGAGCTCCCAAGGGGGCCACATCCAGCCCGTGGGCCTTATGTTTGACACCCCTGGTTTATTGGCTAGACAGAGCAGCAATCAGCATAAGGCAGCTTTACAATTCATATATGGTACAGCCCTCCCTGGAATGCAGGCGGAGGATCACATCTGAATCATTCTCCATCTCAAAAACTCATAAGGAGTTCTATCAGATCAGACCAAAGGTCCATAAGAACATAAGAAAAGCCATGCTGGATCAGACCATCAAGTCCAGCAGTCTGTTCACACAGTGGCCAACCAGGTGCCTCTAGGAAGCCCACAAATGAGACGACTGCAGCAGCATTGTTCTGCCTGTGTGCCACAGCACCTAATATATTCGGCATGCTCCTCTGATCCTGGACAGAATAGGTATGCATCATGACTAGTATCCATTTTTACTAGTAGCAATGGATCAACCTCTCCTCCATGAACATGTCCCCTCCCCTCTTAAAGCCTTCCAAGTTGGCAGCCATCACCACATCCTGGGGCAAGGAGTTCCACAATTTAACTATCCATGTAGTCCACCCTCCTGTTTCTCTTAGTAACAAATCAGATACTTCTGGAACAGCCACTAATAAAGGCACAGAACCATCCTTCAGGTTGCCACAACACACAGCTACAGGTATTCAGAGGTATGCCATTTCTGAACATTTCCATGTAGCCATTGTGGCTAATAACCATTGGTGAACCTATCCTCCACGAATCCGTTGAGAGTCCCCTTTCAATGCCATCCAAGACAGAGGCTGCCATTCTATCTTACGCCTGCGAATTCCACAAATTAAGATGAAAATATAGCACTTTAAGGAGATGGCTAGGCTAGAACCCTTCTCCAAGTATGCTAGAGTGTCTTCGATGAAGAGTGGGAAGCAAGCGGGTGGGGCTGCAGAAGGGAGCGACTGTGGCTCGGTGGTAGGACATCTGCTTGGCATGCAGAAGGCCCCAGGTTCAATCCCCAGCATCTCCAGATAACAAGGAATCAAGGAGTAGGTGATGTGGAAAGATCTCTGCCTGAGACCCTGGAAAGCCGCTGTTAGTCAGAGTACAGGATACTGACCTGGACAGAGGGGACGTGGCTCAGAGGTAGAGCCTCTGCTTGGCATGCAGAAGGTCCCAGGTTCAATCCCTGGCATCTCCAGCTGAAAGGACCAGGCAGTAGGTGATGTGAAGACCTCAGCCTGAGACCCTGGAGAGCCGCTGCCAGTCAGAGTAGACAATACTGACCTTGATGGACTGAGGGTCTGATTCAGTAAAAGGCAGCTTCATGTGTTCATGAGCATCTGCAGAAATAATTCTGGGGGGACAGCAAGGTCCCTTAATTGCAACTGCATATGACTTGATGGCTTGTAGCCTTTATATTAGTACATTTAGGGCTGGGGGGTGCAAGTGCCCCGTACTAGCCCCCCCCCAAGCACACCCCTGGGGGAAGGCAAAAGCTCCCACCTGATATCTGAAGCAGTGTTGTCATCCTGAGAGGAAAGAAAGGGCCTCTCTCTTTGGCTTGGGCCCGCTTTTCACCATGACAGAGAACGCAACCATTTCACATACATCAAATAGTGTTTATTGCAGCTGAATCATGTGAAAAAGGCACCATGAAAATTAATAAAACTAGATGATTACTTTCTTCTAGATGACATGATGGGTTTTTGATGCCTTTATATACAAGTGACAGAATAGAACTTTTCTCTTTTTTGGGAGGGAAAAATAAGTCACCGTGGTTTCCTTCCCCTACCTAAAAAAAAAACCCATTGATTGGAAGAGATATATATTCATATATCTGGATTGGCCATATTTTAGAAGGATTTAAGTCGGAAAGGAACATTTCGGTCTCTTCGGCCATTTTTTTGTAACATTGATATCGCCTTCCCTATTTATCTCTCGCCAAAAAAAAACCTGGCCTTCGCTTTTCTTTCGACTCGTGCAGCTCAAGCAAAAAGGTTCGCAACACTCCTTTAGAAAAATAATACTATGAGCTACCACACTGGTACCACGGACCGGTCCGACTGCGCCCGCCTTTTCAAACCCAACCCTTGTGCTTCTTCCACTGGTGCCTTGGCCGCTGACCGCTTATGCCCGTCGGGACAGCAATAAAAACTGAACCCCAGAATAAATTATTTAATTATCTACATTTCCATTAAGAAACCATCTCTCGGAGGCGTCGGAGGAGTACAGGTCTGTGCTTGTAAGATTAGTGCCCACTCTGAGATGGAAAAGTTTCAACCTTCAGCTTGCTGGCATTTGGAACTTTTAAAGTGAATCGGGACATCTCGGCGCTGAGGAAGGAAAGAGGCTGGGGGCGGCAGGCCGAGGGGACAAGAGGAATACGAGGAAAGGCCCTGCCAAAGCCAAGCCTTTTGATTCTCAGTGATTTCCAGGGGACGTGGGGGTTGAAGTGCATTGAAAATCAATGAGATTTAAAAAAAAAAAAAGCTTAACTGCATCTGGATCAGGCCTTCAAGCCAGACTCGATGTGTTTTCTCTACTGGCTCCACTTTCCACAGAAAGCAGCTTTAGTTATATTGCTCACCCGCTTAAAACCAACAGGACGGGAGGGGGGAGAGAAGCATGAAATGAGCAGTGCCACCAAAGCAGCCTTACAGGGGCTGGCTAAGGATGCCCCATGGGAGAACTTCCTTTACACAGACTTGGAAGGGAAGGGGGAGCCACGGCGTGTGCCCCCCCCCCCTCAACTGCATGCTTCCTTTATGGCATCAAGTGGTATCTACAAAAATAGGACATCGGACGTCTCCCCTTTTGCACGGCTTCCTAAGACAAAGCAGGATGGAACAGTGCCGAGGACAGCAGGAGCTCTTTTCTGGGGGTTTTTCCTCTTAAACGGCGACGACAAAAAAAAGTTAAGTTAATAGAAAAGACAATTAGTGACTGCTGCTCTCGTCGAAAGACTCGACACCTGAGTCCGTGGCTGTGGCGTTCAGCTTCTCCTGCCGCCTCCTCATAATCTCTTGCAATTCTGAACTTCCGCTGGTAGCCTAGGAAATCAGAGAGACAGAGGGAGATGGGTGGCATTTTCACACTAGCGGACAGTGCTGAGCCGAGACTTCAGTGATTTCCCAAACGAAACTCACAGACTAACAGTGCATTCCTAAAGTGAGTTACTTCAGTAAGCCCACTGAGAGCCCCGTGGCGCAGAGTGGTAAGCTGCAGTACTCTGCTCACGACCTGAGTTCGATCCCGACGGGAGTCGGTTTCAGGTAGCCGGCTCAAGGTTGACTCAGCCTTCCATCCTTCCGAGGTCGGTAAAACGAGTAACCAGCTTGCTGGGGGTAAAGGGAAGATGACTGGGGAAGGCCGTGGCAAACCACCCTGTAAAACATAATCTGCCTAGTAAATGTCGGGATGTGACATCACCCCATAGACCAGGAATGACCTGGTGCTTGCTACTTTACCTTTAAGCCCATTAAAATGAATGGGCTTAGAATGGAATAACTCTCCTTAGGAATGCATTGTAATTCACAGTTGATTTGACTTTTGCGGTCGACCATTGGAACACTGCAAGATCTGCTTTGCTCAAGCTAAGGAGCAGCGCTGCGCTCAACTGTTTTGGGGCAGCCTGGTATTGCTTTGCGCTCAATGAAGCTTTGCTAAGAGAATGACGTCTCCAGTGGAACCGGTAGCATGAATTTCAGCTTAGTCGCGGGGAGGGACAGCCACTCGTTAATGTGCATTTAATTACACAATTAAGCACAATGCATCCCAATTTAATCTGATTAACGAGCATTACCCAATAAGTTGTTTTGCTTTGGATTCCAACGTTGCACAAGAGGACTCTCTCATTATGGGAAAGAGGTCTTTGTCTCTCGCACATTTGTGGTTCCAACTTATGCCAGAATGACAACTTCCTGAGTAAAAGTCATTGCTTGGGATAGGGGGGGGAAGGGCATTATGAGACCAGTGAAAATGTCAGAGATTGCTGTATGCATCCAGGGACCATGGCAGCAGAGAATACGGAGATCGACAGGCCCCCATTACAGAAGAGGCCCAGTCAAATCTAAGTTTTACTAGGAGAAATGTACAAAAACACTTCCAAACTCATCATGTTTGTATCTCAGAAGCGGCCATGACTTGCAAAGTGTTGCAGCTTCTACGCAACATGTTTTCTGCTTTCTGTTGCCTCAGAAGGTCGGACCAGAACCAACGGGTTGAAATTAAATCAAAAGAGTTTCTGTCTAGACATTAGGAAGAATTTTCTAACTGTTAGAGCGGTTCCTTGGTGGAACAGACTTCCTTGGGAGGTGGTGAGCTGTCCTTCCCTGCAGGTTTTGAAGCAGAGATTAGATGGCCATCAGTCAGCAATGCTGATTCTATGACCTTAGGCAGTTCATGAGAGGGAGGGCATCTTGGCCATCTTCTGGGCATGGAGCAGGGGTCACTGGGGGTGTAGGGGGGAAAGTAGTTGTGAATTTCCTGCATTGTGCAGGGCGTTGGACTAGATGACCCAGGTGGTACCTTCCAACTCTATGATTCTATGTCAGGAAGAAGCCATTTCTTTCAGCTCCACAAAGGCACATGAGCCAGATCCAGCCCCCTGAAAACTCTTATCTGGCCTGTGAGCCAGCTACCCCCCCCCCCCACTCTCAATCTGGGCTGGCGAGGCATGCCTTGGCCCCACCAAGTGACATTTATGTAATATCCGGCTCTCGTAACAAATGAGTTTGACACCCCTGCTCTAATCGCTACATTGCACTGGCTCCACGGCTAGGTCCTTATGCTGGAGACAGGTTTTGCTTGTCACCACTCTGTTTGCAGTTGCACTGCACCATGGTCTAGCAGTAAGCAAACTTCTGAGCTTGAATCAAGACTCCCCAGGCACCTCCCTGCCATTCTCCAACAGAGCAGCCAGCCACTTTCTACAGAACAGTCTGTAGAATATGCTTGCCGAAGAAGACGTTAGCTTGGGACATACCTCCAGTGCTGCTTTCTGAACAGTGACTTGGCTGTAGACACGAGCACCTTCCGGACACACCGTTTTGAGTTCCTCTTTGTTGAGGGAGAAGAGCTGAGCGCCAGTCAGAACGCCCAGGCTGTTGACGGTCCTGAAAGAGGAACAGGCAAGCTTTAAAATGCGGCTTAGACAAAATAAAATACGCTGCCCCACTTCCATCACCCCCAAAACTCTGAATACTAGATTTATGTGCATTTATGTACAACGGGGAGTAAATGTGTCTAAATAAGCTATATGCAATAGTTCAGATAGCATTTTATATTGGCTGAACTGTGGCAAAACTGATAAGACATCAAATGTCCAAGTTGTGCAGTTGTTCATTGACTTTTATTTAAAAAAACAGCACTTCTGCGTGCAGGGTCAAACGCTTGTTTCGCAACCAGAAACTACAGTCGCCCAATACGTTTATTAGATATAGCAGGAAAAATATGCAGTAAACACCTTTTGCATAAGCTAGAGGACTGGCTTGCTGATAACCACATTGTTCATCCCCACCAAGCCGGCTTTAGGAAGGGACTAAGTACAATTGACCATTGTCAAATCCTTCATCAGTTAGCGTTTACTGCGATGAACGGCCCCACAAAAGCTCTTTTTTGTAGCATTTGTGTATCCAGCTATCACTTTCGATGCAATTGATAGAAATCGCTTATGGTCAAAACTAGCAGAAACAAACCTCGATAAGCGTTTATTACTGCTTCCGTGCGAGCTCCATAGAAATACGTACGCCCAAGTTAGAGTGGAAATATCTGGCTCCTTAACTAACGCTATAAAAACATAAGAAATGCCCTGCTGGATCAGACCAAGGTCCATCAAGTCCAGCAGTCTGTTCACACAGTGGCCAACCAGGTGCCTCTAGGAAGCCCACAAACAAGACGACTGCAGCAGCATCCTGCCTGTGTTCCACAGCACCTAATATAATAAGCATGCTCATCTGATCCTGGAGAGAATAGGTACACTGTCCTAACTTGTAAGGGAGTAAAACGGGGTGCATTCTTGGCCCCCCTGCTCTTTAATCTGTATATTAATGATACAGTTCAGAGGTTAACTAGATGACAGTTTATTTCTCCATCACTTGGCCAGCAAAAAAATCTCAGTCCTATCATATGCGGATGATATGGTCCTCATTTCCCTTACTCAAGTTGGACTGAAAAGGTTGGTGCAGCAACTAGGTGAATACTGTAAAGAGGAGGCTCTTAACATCAATTACGAAAAGGCCAAAGTAATGGCCTTCAGGAAAAGGCAAAAAAAAAATTGCCTGGAGTATTCACGGTACGCCAATAAATCAGTGTAGTAACTACAGAAGTATTCTCTCCTCCGATAAATTTTTATTTACTTCATCTAAACCCCACTTTTCTCCCCAATTGGGAATCCAAAGTAGCTTACAAAATTCTCCCTTTCCATTTTATCCTTACAACAACCCGGTGAGGTGGGTTAGGCTGAAAGTGTGTGACTGCCCCAAGGTCACCTGACAGGCATCCATGGGCAGAGCAGGGATTCGAACCTGGGTATCCCAGACTCTAATCTGATACTGACCCCTCCTCTGCACTGGCTATTTCTGCCTTACTTAGGAACCATTACAGCAACTGTTCTCATTCTTTTAAAAATATGGGAAGTGGTGATTTTGGGGTGCCAGACTCAGATATCTTGCAAGAAATACCTAATTTGTGTCAAAGTGGGGAGGGGGTGGCGGTGGTAGAAAGTGCTGTCAAGTCACAGCTGACTTATGGTGACCCCGTAGGGTTTTCAAGGCAAGAGAGGTGCTTTGCCATTGCTGGCCTCTGCATGGGCTGAGAGACTTTGAAGAGAACTGTGACTGGCCCAAGGTCACCCAGCAGGCTTCAAGTGGAGGAGTGGGGAATCGAACCCGGTTTTCCAGATTAGAGTCTTCCACTCATAACCACTACACCATGCTGGCTCTCAGGGAGTGGCGAGGACTGTGGGCAAAATTGCAGCTTTTATATTACAAGCTCAATCTCACTGTGATCGACTGTCAAAGTGGAAGTGATGTTTCAGTCTCTTGAATCACCTTTCCAAGTGAACTCTTCCAAAAATTGCAGGGAAGCTTCTGAAAGTTTTTTATTACGTCTTCAAGAGCTGAACTTGGCAAGAACTGAATTTTCGGTTTTTGTAAAATGTCGACAAGCATTCAGGACAAAACTTTATGAACGTGACACAGCAAGGAGAAATAAGAATAAGAACACTAGGGGGAAAATGTACAATGCCAACAAAGAAATGCTTTTAGATCTAGGAAGGATTCCACATTCGGCCTGGGGTGATCTTCTGCTGCCGACCTGACGTGGCCTTTGCAGGCAAATGGATCCCCGCTGGTTGCCAGACCACCAACCTAAATCAAAATACCGCTCCTCCAGACTTACACTGGGTTGAAGCCTTTGGCCTGTAGCCACATTTTCACGTCTTCAGGAGAGGAGTCGTAGTTGATATTGACTACTGGGGCATTGGGGCGTGGCACATGGAACTTCTTTTGGGCAGCGCTCCGGCCAATGGTGAGCCGGTGAATGAGCTCATCCTGAACTTCTTCCATTTGTGATTTCCTTCCTAAAAAAAAAGAGGAGACATATATGGATTGCTAAGAACAAAACTGCTTTAAGGAGTTATTCGAAGAGGTGGTTTCCCTGACACTCCATTCCGCTTGTTTTTCCTCCCATCATTGCTAGCACTGGTTCTACCACCTTGAGAAACAGTTATCAACACTTCTAGATCTTCTGTTTCAGCCAGAATTTTAGGTAAGAACACCACCGGATGGTACAAAGAGCCTCAGAAGAATTCCTGCCAACTTTGCCTCCCTGATATAATCAGATTAACATTTTGAGTTCTTCGGTAGTCCTAGAGCCAGCATGGTGTAGTGATTAGGAGTGGTGGACTCTAATCTGGAGAGCTGGGTTTGATTCCCCACTCCTCCACATAAGCAGCGGACTCTAATCTGGTGACCCGGGTTGGTTTCCCCACTCTTACACATGAAGCCTGCTAGGTGACCTTGTGCTAGTCACAATCTTCTCCAAACTCTCTCAGCCCCACCTACCTCACAAGGTGTCTGTTGTGGGGGGAGGAAGGGAAGGCAATTGTAAGCCAGTTTGAGTCTCCTTAGAGGTGGAGAAAAGTGGGGTAATAAAAACCAACTCTTCTTCTAGAGCCAGTGTTCACCATTCTTAAGCGCCACTGAATTTCAGTGGGGAAATTAAGCATGTGCTCAAAGTGTACTGAAATCAATGGGGCTTTGCTTTGCTTTGGCAGGTTCATGCCCATAGCAACTAGCGTCTCTGCAAACCTCCAGAAATTTACAGTGCAATTCTAAACTTTTCTTCCTTTCATACTACTAGAACACGGGGTCATCTGCTAAAGTCGAAGAGTGAGAGATTCAAAACAGACAAAAGGAAGGATTTCTTCACACAATGGATAGTTAATTTGTGGTACTCCCCACCCCAGGATGTGGTGATGGCCTCCAACTTGGAAGGCTTGAAGAGGGAAGTGTACATGTCCATGGAGGAGAGTAGTAAAAATGGATACTAGTTATGATGCATAGCTATTCTCTCCAGGATCAGAGGAGCATGTCTATTATATTGGGTGCTTTGGAACACAGGTAGGATAATGCTGCTGCAGTCATCTTGTTTGTGGGCTTCCTAGAGGCACCTGGTTGGCCACTGTGTGAACAGACTGCTGGACTTGATGGGCCTTGGTCTGATCCAACATGGCTGTTCTTATGTTCTTAAAGCAGAGTCTAAGTCTACTGAAGTCAAAGGGCTTAGAAAGGTGTAACTCTGCTAAGGACTGCACTATCAGTACTCTACGGCTGCAAAGCCCATCCTTGTATAAGACTTTTTGAACCAGTCACTCGAATACTGGCAATTCAAACCTACGGCATAACTCTTATCACATTTTTAATCCCCCAGATGGTTCTCCCCTGTTCTGTGTTATCTCACAACCACCTGGCAAGGTAAATTAAAACTGAGAGTGACTAGCCAAAGGTCATCTGGTGAGCTTCACACACTGCCCCAAAATTCAACCCAATAGCACAGGGTCGTCAAACTCATTTGTTGCAATGGCTGAATATCACATATATGCCACTTGGTCGGGCTGGGCCATGCCTCGCCAGCCCAGATCGGGACTGGGGTGGGTGGGCGTCTACCTCGGCTGGCTCGCGGCCTGGATAAGAATTCTGAAGGGGCCAGTAATGTTTGACACTCCTTCAATAGCAGTTCTATTGGAGGCATCAGCCTACCTGTCTTTAAAGGACAAGGTTAAGGACAAGTGATAGCCCAGAATCCTTGTTCACTGGAAGTCCAGTCCAGCTGAGATCACGGTGATTGGTAACATTTTTACTGGATACAGTCCATAGGCCATCCCCACCCACCCCAAACACTGATCACAAGGACGAGAAACTTATTTTAAAAATAACAGCTGGGAACCTCTAGAAACCATTTTTGATGACAGACTTCATGGCTACTAGTAAAAATGGATACTAGTCATGATGCATTCTCTCTGGGATCAGAGGAGCACGCCTATTATATTAGGTGCTGTGGAACACAGGCAGGATGGTGCTGCTGCAGTCGTCTTGTTTGTGGGCTTCCTAGAAGAACCTGGTTGGCCACTGTGTGGACAGACTGCTGGACTTGATGGGCCTTAGTCTGATCTGGCATGTCCTTTCTTATGTTCGTATGCCAAATTCTGGTAAGATAATACCGAACGTGGACGGTCTTGGTCCTACTAAACAGTGCTTAAATGACGAAAGAGAAACAGAGACTTACGATCAATGGGTGGTGGTTTTTGCCTTTGGGAATCTCGTCCGCTGTCGCTGGAAGTGCTGCTCTGGCGGCTGATGGCTCCGGGGACCTTTGGCACCGGGACTGGGATAGGCGCTGGCATGCTCGGAGGCAGAGGGACGGAAGCTGGTGTCTGAGGTGGTGACGGAGCAGCAGGAGGGCAGTCCGGCTGCTTTGGAACAAAGTCTGTCCTTTGTTTCTGCAGGTGCAGAAAGGGACATCAAGTTTTTTGCATAGCAGAAGAGTCCCACAAGGTTTTCATAGAATCATAGAGTTGGAAGGGACCACCAGGGTCATCTAGTCCAACCCCCTGCACAATGCAGGAAACTCACAACTACCTCCCCCCACACCCCCAGTGCCCAGAAGCTGGCCAAGATGCCCTCCCTCTCATCATCTGCCTAAGGTCACAGAATCAGCATTGCTGACAGATGGCCATCTAGCCTCTGCTTAAAAACCTCCAGGGAAGGAGAGCTTACCACCTCCTGAGGAAGCCTGTTCCACTGAGGAACTGCTCTGTTAGACCATTCTTCCTAATGTCTAGATGAAAACTCTTTCGATTTAATTTCAACCCGTTGGTTTTGGTCTGACCTTCTGGAGCAACAGAAAACAACTCAGCACCATCCTCTATATGACAGCCCTTCACGTACTTGAAGATGGTTATCATATCACCTCTCAGTCTTCTCCTCTGCAGGCTAAACATACCCAGCTCCTTCAACCTTTCCTCATAGGACCTGGTCTCCACAGGACCCCTCACCATCTTTGCTGACCTCTTCTGGACACGTTCCAGATAGTCTACATCTTTCTTAAATTGTGGTGCCTAAAACTGAACACAATACTCTAGGTGAGGTCTAACCAGAGCAGAGTAAAGCGATATCATCACATCACGTGATCTGGACACTATACTTCTGTTGATGCAGCCCAAGATCGCATTTGCCTTTTTAGCTACCACATCACACTGCTGCCTCATGTTCAGTGTTTGGTCTACTAAGACCTCAAGATCCTTTTCGCACACACTACTGCTGAGACAAGTCTCCCCCATCCTATAATTATGCATTTGATTTGAAGAGACTAAAGCTGCTGCGGGACGACACTTGTTTATTTTTCACACATCAGTGGCGCACAACCCCACAAAGGCATAGTCAATGATACCTACATTTCCACACATGGAACGAGAAACACCTCAGCTGTCAAATAATTATTGTCTCAAGCACTTTTTATAAATGTTATTTTCAATGCATTAACAGTGTTTCCCAGGTCTGGCTATAAATGCAGATCATCTAGGGCAGGGCCCCCCAACGCAGTGCCCAGGGGTGCCACAGCACCCACCAACACCTTGCCTGGCATCCGCCAAGGGTTTTTAGGAAGTGGGCGGGGCCACGTGGGCTCCTGCCCAGTAGGGTTCCTGATTGGCTGTACAAATTAAAATAGCATCTCAGCAAAAACTGCCACTACAGTGCTGGTTTTATTTGCTCTCTGTCCTGACTTCTCTTTCTCAGTCTATTTTTAAACTTTACTCCTATTTTCCCCTGTACTTGAGCTTCCTTTCTGTGTGTGGTTGGCTCCACCTCCCATGGTGACCATTTTTGTGGTTATACCCACTACCCTGTGTCAGAATTCCAAAGGTGCCCACATTCTCAAAAAGGTTGGGGATCCCTGATCTAGGGTGTTCTTCTCCTCAGAAGCGATGTAAGATATATATTAAAAAGATGGTGTTAGATGCTGGCATGGTGCAGTAGTTCCTTAAGTATTGTAAAAAATGAGATCTTTGGAGGGGCTGTGGCTCAGTGGTAGCGCCTTTGCTTGGCGTGCGGAAGGTCCCAGGTTCAATCCCCGGCATCTCCAGTCAAAGGGACTAGGCAAGTAGGTGGTGCGAAAGACCTCTGCCTGAGACCCTAGAGAACCATGAAGAGGGGCTGTAGCTCAGTGGTAGAGTCTCTGCTTGGCATGCAGAAGGTCCCAGGTTCAATCCCCGACATCTCCAGTTAGAGGGACTAGGCAAGTAGGTGATGTGAAAGGCCTCTGCCTGAGACCCTGGAGAGCCGCTGCCTGTCTGAGTAGACAATACTGGCTTTGATGGACCAAGGGTCCGATTCAGTATAAGGCAGCTTCATGTGTTCTGCATCAGGGTTCCTGGATGCATACTGAACACATGGAGCTGCCTCACACCCAATCACACCACTGGCATACTAAAGTCAGCACTGTCTGCTCAGACTGAGGGTGGCTCACTAGGGTCTCAGTCAAAGGTCTTCCGTATCACCTGCTTCCTGAAGCTTATGCTCCTGTAGTTGCTCCCATGCCAAGCCTTAAGTCAAAAGGGCATTGGCCCACATTATGTCCCTGAATCACACCCACTGTTCTATAGACAAGACAGAATTCTACCGGGGCAGAATTTGCTCCCCGGTAACCCAGTGGGGTGCTCCGTGCAAGGTAAGCCTTCATAGCAGGAATACTGAGGAAGCTTTCAGGAAACCCCTCTGCTTGCTTTCACACCAGTGTTTCCATCAATGCAATCCAACCTGTCCATGCTCCCTTCCTGCCCAAAAGGACACCGGCAGACCAACACAGAGACTGAGCTCCTGATGCCAACCAGCTTTTCAAAGCAAGTGCAAGGAAATGTGCACTGCCGTTCAACAATTTAGGTTCAATCCCAGGGAGGGGGGTAACGGATCGACCTATAAAATAGGTATCCATTTCTCCACACGCACAAACACACGAAGCTGCCTTATACTGAACCCTTGGTCCACCAAAGTCAGTATTGTCTACTCAGACCAGCAGCGGCTCTCCAGGGTCTCAGGCAGAGATCTTTCGCATCACCTACTTGCCTGGTCCCTTTAACTGGAGATGCTGGGGATTGAACCTGGGACCTTCTGCATGCCAAGCAGATGCTCTACCACTGAGCCGCGGCCCCTCCCAGCGCCGCACTTATTTTTATTAGCTACCAAATGTTTTTTAAAGAGGTGAAACTTTTTTGAAACGTGCTCCCACCAAGGATATTTGTATTTGTCTCTACGCCATTTGTATGCAAGACACCTTGTTTCCCAATGCTGTGTGTTCAGTCCGACGCATAATTCTTGTCTGGCAAGATCCCTATCAAAGTAATAACTGCTTTGAAAATGGAGAGGCGCACAATCCCATGGGCAGAGCGTGGAATACAAATAACTTGGCATTTCAGAGAAAGGCCTTAGAAGAGTGGTACGGGAAAGGCCTGTGTTGCTACCCAAGATTGTGTTTCAGAAGTGCTCTTGTGAAGCACATGTGAACAAGTAAAACAAACAAACAAACAAACAAACTAATCAGATAGTTCCTGAAGACTCCAACATTGCAGTTTCCCATCCTCAAATGAAAAAAACAAACCCAAAAGCACAATGTTAATGGCTCTTCTTCCCACGTTCATCCTTCATTTTCCAATGTGGGGAGGGGGGAGATACAAAGAGATATTGTAAACCACACACAGCACATACAAGGGCAGTAGAAAACAAGAGTCCAGTAGTGCCTTAAAGACTAGCACAATTTCTGGCAGGGCATAAGCTTCCGTGAGCCACGGCTCACTTCTTCAGAAACAAGGGGGCGTCCATAAAGCACATTGCACATTTAAAGCAGAAGGAGAGGCAGTAAAAAGTTGTGGACACACAGAACACAGGAGGAAGGAGGTCTTTATGGAACGTATTAACATGTCAACTGTGCCTTTGCTTCTCTAGAACAATCACATGGTCACTCTGTGCCTACAGATCTATTCCCTTGCTATCCCTGGATTGTTTTCTCGTGATCCCCCCCCCCCATTGGACTAACCGTCAGTTCTCTTTCCACTGCTGCTCCCGCTCTCCTAATTTTTTTCCCCTACGGCCCTTCACTTAGATCTAATCCAAGGATTCCTCGGACACACTTCTGCTTCTGAAAGGCGCGAATCTGTAGACTCTCTCACTGCAGGCATACAGCAAGAAGCGTCGCCCCGAGAAGGCCATCTGGGCTGCTGTTAATAGCTTGATTCACCTATCTAAGGAGCTCCGTACAGAGGCCCAACATAACAAGGACCGTATTTTGGACTGCGCAAGGCTTGATGGTCAAGAAACCGGGGACTCCCTGCTGGATTCACATGAACTGAAACACAGAGGGCTCCTCGATCTCTTCTTTCCCAGCATAAGAAGGAAAAGAATCAACACAGCCCTTCCTTTGGGAACCTGCACAGACCACTAGTATTCGCCAGAACTGTGCCTTGCCTAGAGATGAGAAAGCCTAGGGGAAAAAACCCGGAAAAATTAGGGGGGAAAACTGTCTTTCCCATCACATTCAAGGAAAGAACAAAACGACAGCCCTGCTAGATCATATCAGTGGCCCGCTGAGTCCAGCATCCTGCCTAGAGTTGCCAACTCTGGATTGGGAAATTCCTGGAGATTTGAGGGTGGAGCTGGGGAAGGGAGGGACCTCAGTGAGATAAAATACTATAAGGGCCACCCCCCCAAAAAAAAAAACCAACCACATTTCATCCATGGGAAGCCATCTCTAGAGTCTCAAGATCAGTCATAATTCTGGGAGGTCTCCAAGAGCTGCGTGGAAGCTGGCAACCCTAACGTTTTACACAGTGGCTTCCATATTTCAGTCATGACTTTTTAAACCCCATCCAAAGTTGAGAGCTGCTGCGGCACAGTGTTTAGAGTATCCGGCTAGCTTGTGGGACAACCGGGTTCAAAGCTGCGCTCTGCCATGGAAGCTCGCTCGGTGACCCTGGGCCCGCCACAATTGCTCCGCCTCACCTACCTCACAAGATGGTTGTGAGGGTAAAGCAGAGGAGGGAAGGCAGATGTAAAAAGACACTCTGAGTCCCAATCAGGGAGAAAAGTGAGATATACATTTTTTTAAAAAAACTGATAACTTGGATATCCTATAAAACTGGAAGATGAGAAAATGTAATAGAGGGATGTGGGAGTTAACAGCTTTTCATAAGGGTGATATACTTTACAGACAGCCCAGAAAAAGCTTTTCAACACACCATTCCATAAAAGCACTTTATGCATGACAGATATTTGAATTTACCTCCGAGAGTTCTCCCAGTAATTGCTATGAAGGGGAAAAAATGAAACAAATGAAATTAAATGAGTCTGATAAAAAAACAACATTGGAATTTCAAACTATCCCGACTGGCAGTTTCCCGTCATTTAAGTAATATTAATTGGCTATTGATAATAGCAATTCCTTGTCGATTTTTATGCCTTTGCTACCATGCAATGCGCTTATATGAAACGAAATGGCCGTGGTTAATATTAAATTACTTCAGGATGAAGTTTGGGATTTTTCTTGGCCAAGTGCCATTAATGTGAATGGAATATACACAAGGGGCACCAATAGGGGAGGGGCCATGGTTCAGTGGTAGAGCATCTGCTTGGCATGCAGAAGGTCCCAGGTTCAATCCCCAGTTAAAGGGGCTAGGCAAGGAGGTGATGTGAAAGACCTCAGCCTGAGACCCTGGAGAGCCGCTGCCGGTCTTAAACTTTGATGGACCAAGGGTCTGAATTCAGTGTAAGGCAGTTTCATGTGTTCATGTGTGTTCAATATCAAACCATGAGTGCTAAAACCTTAAAAAAAAAAAAAAACAGAATGAGGGAATCCTAAGAGTCTTCAAGCTGCCAAAATGTGGCTTTAAAGAACATAAAGCTCCCTCCATCTTCAGGAATCGCATCTGAGCTGGATGCGTCACTCAAAAATGGAACGGGAATAATCTACTTGGGACACGAACTTGCAATACTTATTTCTGAGTGTGGGGGCGCTCTGCCAGTATCCTGGCAATACTATTCTACCAGAGCTGCAAAGACTTAGTGGCAGTTTTGGCAACTGCAGAATGAGCCCCTGCCCCATACCTTCCTCTGTCCTAACACATTTCCCAGGCGGCTGAGAAAAAGAGGTCACTTGGCAGCAGATGCTTGCATTGGGTCTGAGGAAGCTGGCAGGAGATCTGGGTATGAAAAATGTGTGCGAAAGAGAGAAGTCGCACCCCGCAGAGAGAGACATTTGCAGCAAATTGCTAAATAAAGAGACTCGAAAGGCCTCATGAGTTGATTCTAAGGAATGCAAAGAGACCAAATTGGACACCGGCTGTTTGCATGTGAGCACTAATAGCCAAAACCCTTTGGATAAACAAACAGGCCTTTAAAAATAAACCTCCATTTTTTCATGCTGTACTAAAGAAATATGAAGAACTGTTTCTTAGATCCTATTCAATTTGGACCCAGTGGGTTAGGCACAAAGAGGGGAAGAAAGGAACTGTGAAAGTGATCTGGGACCTACAGGAAGTAGCCTCCTAGAAGTTTAGATCAAGCCCGACCTGGAAGCCATTCAAGCGGTCAGAAAGATCACCTGACCTGCTGTGACCTACTGGTGCACAAAGACTTCTTGGGTTGATTCCACTGCAAGTCCCTTCTATTGGCCAGCGCTCGTGTGGTGGTGCACAGGCTGAATTCGTACCTGACATCCCTCTGATCACCAGTTCAAGACCCACTGTGGGCTCAAAGTCCTGACAGAACCCCACTCCTCAGTGGCACGTTTGCCTCTTCCATGCCACTCGCAGCCACAAGGAGTATGTTAGTCATGAAGTAATATTCTAATATTCACAGTGGTTGGCCACTGTGTGAACGGATTGCTGGACTTGATGGGCCTTGGTCTGATCCAGCAGGGCCTTTCTTATGTTCTTATGTAATATTCAGCATGCCAACTCCTGTGGCCTACTAGTGTTTACCTCAAGGACAGAGAATATTGCTTGTGTGATGTATCCCGGAAGAGGATACAGCCAGAATGTTTGGAGAGGTGGGACATGTTATAAAGGAGCTCAGCGTAAGTGTTCCTTTACTTTAGTCTTGATGAGGCTCTGTGATTCAACCATGGGAAGGACTTGGCATAGACCTGGGGACAAAGACCAAGAATCCTGACTGTGAAGCTGGCACTCGGCTCCTGCTTCTTCATCTGGCCTCCTCCTAGAGTGTGAGGGCTGTGGGAGGAGGAAAGGCTGATCTCTTGGTCTTGCTGAGCCCCTGGCAAGATGCGGTTCTCTCTACTCCAGCTCCTAGTCTACCATGGAGAAGACAGATTGAGGTGGAGGAGATGGGCAAGCTGTTCATTTCAGAAATGCCTGTCTCTGTTCTATTTTCATTAATATTTCTTGCTCCTCCAAGGAACTTGCGGTGTTGTATACGGGGCTCTTAGGAACTGGGGCTCTTAGATATATGGGGCTGTTAGGTATACGAGGCTCTTAGAACTAGGGCTCTTAGGTATACGGGGCTCTTAGGTATATGAGGCTCTTACCTATACAAGGCTCTTAGGTATATGGGCCTCTTTGGCATACGAAGCTCTTAGAACTGGAGTGCTGTTTGGGGAAGGGGATTGATTAGGATCAGAGTAAAAGTGCTCCCTTCAATCCTAGTTGATCTGGTCTTCATAGATTCTATATGCAGAAGCCATGAGAGTTCACAGAATACTTCAGTGGAGATGGGACAATGAAGAGTAGGGAGCATACGTGCTGTGACACAAGCATTTTTCAATCCAAGTCTCCCCACCAAGGCATTTCTCAACCCATCTCCCCTTCCCTACAAAGCTCACCAGTGCAGCATGGGTAGCCATACCCCACAGGATCTGAGTTAAACAACGTCCTGCTCACCTGACCCTGAACCTCAGAAGTCAGGGCAACCGAGCCATGGTGCTGCAGGGGTGACTTCAAGACAAACCAACCCAGAGTCATAGAATCATAGAGTTGGAAGGGGACATGCAAGCCATCCAGTCCAACCCCCTGCTCAATGCAGGATCCGCCTAGAGCATCCCTGACAAGTGATTGTCCAGCCTCTGCTTGAAGATGGCCAGTGAGAGGGAGCTCACCACCTCCCTCGGCAGCTGATTCCACTGTTGAACAACTCTTGCTGTAAAAAATTTTTCCTAATATCCAGCCGGTACTTTTCCGCCCCCAATTTAAACCCATTATTGTGATTTCCATCCTCTGCTGCCAACAGGAATGGCTCCCTGCCCTCCTCTAAGTGACAGCCCTCCAAATACTAAAAGAGAGCAACCATGGCCCCCCTCAACCTCCTCTTCTCCAGACTAAACATTCCCGTCCTTCAGCCTTTTCTCATAGGGCTTGGTTTCCAGGCTTCATTTACTCAGGCCTCATTGTTACGCAGGTCTACTCATTTAGCCTCCAACTTCAGCTGTCTTGAATTATTGGGCGTGGGGATTGTTCCTAACTGTCTGTCTCTCTCCCCCACCCCTGCATAAGCCAATGACTTGTGTCAGGAAACATACAGCCCCACTTTCTGAGGGTCAGTCTCTGCGACCAACCAGCTTTTAAGTTTTGCCCATGAAATGCTGTTAGGATGATTCTCTGGTTTTAGCAGATTATTGCAATCAGCTTCAAGGGGTGTGATAGCCAACGGTCCCTAATGAAGTGTCTGGTTGTTTCTTGGTTGGGCTGTGTGTGTGTTCGAGGGGCTAGCACAGTCAGAGACAAAACAGACAGCAGGCATTCGAGTGGATTTCCTTTATATCTCGTATGCAAATACAAAACCACCCGCTGCAAAATAGGACCACGGTGATATTACCATCGAGGGCTCTGCAAAATTCTGGCAGAAGCCTCACGTGCGGTTTCACAAATGTGACTGTAAATGAGGCTGCAATGAGTTAGCAACTATGCGACAACCCCACCCCCCTCCCAAAATGAGAAAACAGCCGTCTTAAACAGATCAGCACTGCACACGTTTCTAAAACATCCCAACTGTATGCATTACTTCACATGGGAATGTGAAAATAAGGAGAAACAGATTTACAGTTTGTCCCAGGGTGCAACTTTGTGATTCCCTTTGGTCAACACCAACCAAGGTTCGCCACCTCCAGTTTCAGGACGTGCTTACACACTTTTCCCGGATGGACTGCCTCTCTGCTTTCAACAGAGGAATACTGCTCTGGCTTAGATCTTTAATTACGCAGCAGTTCCAATTGGATTTCCCAGGCATGGTACAAAATTTGAACCCCTTCACCACTTTCTGCCCCACAGACTCTGAATGTGATCTTTTTAAAGAACACACACAGAGACATAGAATGTGGCAATAAACAATGCTATCACCTGTTTTACCCACCCACCCACCCGTACACAAAAAATTCTGTGGGATGGACAAAGACAGAAGACTTTAAAAAATAAAAGTTATACCTTAGTATTGCGAGTTCAGCTTCCAGAAGTTACAACATTGCATTTCTACTAAAAACTTTGGAAACGATAACTGGGAATATTTTTGTCCACATTGTGGATGTTTAACAAAAGAACTAATGCAGTTGAGACCGAGAATATAAACATGGAAAACTAGCCCTGGAATCACGGTCTCCAGGAATGAGGGCAAAGTCCTAAAAACAGACAAATGGCTACATTTCCCGAGATCAAATCCAAAATAGTCCTCCTGGATTACACAGCAATAATGCAAATTATTTATGCGTCTCCCGCCCAGTCTGAAGGGTTTGGGGCGGTATTTCTCCTGGGGCCAGTCATTTAAGAGCTTTCCAATAACTTCTCCGTCTGTACAGCCACCCTGTGATATGGGCAAATCAAAACCAATCTCATCACTTTTGAATAATGAATGGTAAATAATAAAGACTTTCATTATCCTGCGATGGCTTATTTTCTGGCCCTGCACCAGATGGGCTGGCAGACAACAAATATAAAAAACTGCGACAATTTTCAAGGAAGGCTCAGCCAGGTTTAGATGGATTAAGGTTTATTTTCAGAAATAAAAGTCAAGAGGAAGAGCAAACTCGGAATCCAATCTCATCGGTCCTAAAAGAACCGCTACACAGCACAGCTGCCACCTGCCACCCGTGAAAGTCGTTGCAGAGATATGAAAATCTCACGACAGTGTTACAGCGAGCTTTTTAAATTTCTGAACTGGTATTTGCTCTTATTTGGGTAGCAAAAAAGTGAGGGCACTTCATCACAGCACACCAAGACGCTACAGAACCTATCCCTGAAAAACCTCAAAGAAAGAATTCTGATAGCACTCAAGGGTTACACACATCTCTTGTACGGTCCAAGGATTTCTTTTCAAAGGAAATCCCCAAGCCGAATAGAAACAAAGAAATCTGCATGCATGCGAGCAAGACAAACTAGGTGAGAAGCTAAGGATTGCAAATTTCCAGATGGAAAGGAGGAGGGGGGAAGCAAACACCCTACCTTAAACAATTCAAACTCCCTCTTTGGCATCAACAGCTATCGATGTATGACAAGCATTTATGATTAAAATAAAAGCGCAAGCCAACATTAGAATGTAGATGAGCAGCAGCACTCAGATGGGTAGTGGAAAAACAAACATCGTCATAAACCAAAGCTAGAAATGAACGAAATTTGTTCCAAAAAAATCAGTTCAACTTATTAAATACAGGTGAACACTGGCATTTCAAAACAGTATTTTTTGTGAGCTAAACTGCTGTTCACCCTGACCTGGATGGCTCAGGCTAGCCTGATCTCGTCAGCTCTGGGAAGCGAAGCAGGGTCGGCACCCTGGTTAGTACTTGGATGGGAGACCACCAAGGCAGTCCAGGGTTGCTTCACAGAGGCAGGCAATGGCAAACCACCTCTGTTCGTCTCTTGCCTTGCAAACCCTACAGGGTTGCCATAAGTCAACAATGTCCACTGCCCAACCGCTGCTCACGCAGTATCATTGCATGGTCAAAGACTAATCAGGATCGAGTCCCTGGGCTGGATTTTTCTAGAGCTGTAGCCTCATTGGCTACTTCCTGAAAAATCCAAGCAAACTTTGCATCAGCAGTCCAAAGTTCCTCTATAGTGGGGCTGACGCTTTAGAATTTGAAGGCTGCTGGTTTTGTCTGGTTCCACTCCATATTTATTTATTCGTTTTTAATTTATTTTTTGATTTCTTGCCCGCCCGACCTGGCCGAGGGCAGGTCACAACATTTAAAATGTATACCAACCATAACAATTTAAAACAATCAAACAATAACATTTTAGCTAAAACCAGGCAAGTCTCAAGAGGGTGCTCCAATTTCTACCGACTTGACCGAGTAGACAGGCAGGCCACCCCCTCAAATGGATTCCAGCATATAATACAGAGGGGGGGAATTAGGGAGGCCAGCAGATGTTGTATCCGCAGCTGCCCTCAACTATAGTGTGTGCGTTAAGTGCCGTCAAGTCGCTTCCGACTCATGGCGACCCTATGAATGAAAGTCCTCCAAAATGTCCTGTCTTTGACAGCCTTGATCAGATCTTACAAATTGAAGGCTGTGGCTTCCTTTATTGAGTCAATCCATCTCTTGTTGGGTCTTCCTCTTTTCCTGCTGCCCTCAACTTTTCCTAGCATGACTGTCTTTTCCAGTGACTCTTGTCGTCTCATGACGTGACCAAAATACGATAGCCTCAGTTTGGTCATTTTAGCTTCTAGGGTCAGTTCAGGCTTGATTTGATCTATAACCCACTGATTTGTTTTTTTGGCAGTCCACGGTACCTGTAACACTCTCCTCCAATACCACATTTCAAAGGAATCTATTTTCTTCCTATCAGCTTTCTTCACTGTCCAGCTTTTACACCCATACGTAGTAATAGGGAATACGATGGCATGAATTAATCTAGTCTTGGTGGCTAGTGACACATCCTTACGCTTCAAAATCTTCTCTAGCTCCTTCATGGCTGCCCTTCCCAGTCTCAATCTCCTTCTGATTTCTTGGCTGCAGTCTCCCTTTTGGTTGATGGTGGAGCCAAGGAATAGAAAGTCTTGAACAATTTCAATTTCCTCACTGTCAACCTTAAAGTCAACCTCAACTATAGGCCTGGCAGAATAGTTCTGTCTTCCAGAACTTAAAGAGTTCTGCGGGGCTCTGATGTCACCAGACAGAGCATTCCACCAGGCCAGAGCCAGTGCTGAGAAGGCCCTGGTTTTGGTCGAGGACAGCTGCACACTCTTAGGACCGGGGACCACCAGAAGATTATTGCCTGGCCAGCTCAAACCACTTCCTTGTCTGTTCCTTCCCTCCTGGAGAGCTAGAACTGTTCCCGCAAGACTGATTCCGAATTTTTCCTCACTTTGCAAGAATTAGCAGACGGTTGCACTTTAGTCCCTGGTAACACCATCTGTCGGTAGCTCTGGGACCAAACCCTATTCATTCACTCCTGTCTCCAAATTTCGCAAGAATATCAGATACCTGTATAGTGTGCACGTAGGACGGTTCCGTGCAGCCTGGTTCCTGAGATCTCAGAGGTTCCAAGATGTTGTTTGGCACAAATCCTGCAACTCCACTCGCATTTTGGACTTTCCACCATTGCTTTCGGTCGTCGAGGATCTGAAATAAAAGCACACGGCATTGCAAGAGAACCGTCCCAAGTCAGCTGAGAACTGGTACAGATGTTCAACACTGATACATGTGTTGAACCCACGTTGCTGCCTCACACTGAGTCAGACAACTGGCTTATCGTCAGTATCAGAATCATAGAAGAGTTGGAAGGGACCACCAGGGTCATCTAGTCCAACCCTCTGCACAATGCAGAAAATTCACAACTACTCCCCTCCACCCCTAGTGACCCCTACTCCATGCCCAGAACATGGGGAGGGGGGGGGGGAAGAACCAGGATCCCTGGCCAATTTGGCCTGGAGGGAAATTGCTTCCTGAACCCAAAGTGGCAATACTGACTAGCAGTAGCTCTCCAGCATTTCAGGCCATCGACTCACTATTTGAACCTTTTAACTGGTGGACTGAACTTGGGACCTTGTGCATGCAAAGCAGATGCTCTGCTGCTGAGCCACGGCCCAACCCCCATCCACCAGTGTGTTCCTGCTCACGGATCTGCTCACCCGAATGGCCCACCTTCATGAGCTGTGCAATGCAGGGATGAGAATATTTTAAAAGGCTTTCAAAAGGTTCTATCTTCAGGAAACCTCTCCTTGTTTGTTTGTTTTTAGAAGAAGAAGAAGAGTTGGTTTTTATCCCCCGCTTTTCTCTACCATAAGGAGTCTCAAAGCGGCTTACAATAGCCTTCCATCCCCCACTCCCCCTCAACAGACACCTTGTGAGGCAGGTGGGGCTCAGAGAGTTTAGAGAGAACTGTGACTGGCCAAGGTCACCCAGGAGACGTCATGTGGAGGAGCGGGGAATCAACCCCGGTTCTCCAGATTAGAGTCCACGGCTCTTAGCCACTACACTATGCTGGAGCTTTAAAGGCAGACTCTAATAAAATAGTTTGCAGGAAATGCTTATGCATTGGCGAAAGGACCCCCGCATGTTGTAGAGGATGCTGGAATGCCATCCAATGGTCTGTACCAGTCCACATGAGGGAGTGGCCAGACCTGCTTGGTCTTGTATGATAGGGCCCCTGATACACCAAACCCTCCTCTGCAGCGGGGCATTTCATGGGAAGTCATGGCGGACTATCAGTCTCCCAGGGAACCATGTCAGCCATTGGTGACCTGTTCACTAAAGAGCATGCAACAGGCTTCCCTGGGACGTCACGATTTCTTGGACTACAATTTGAAAATGACGGGCCTGAAAAAAACCTAACCAGCTGACAGAGGCAGTGAAGGACACACTCTCATTTCTGAATGATTCCAAAGAAACACACAACTGAACCGATCACAGTAAACGAGACATTTCCTATGCCATGTTTTAGGAATGTGATCTCTGACGAGTGTGACAACAAGAAGGAGAAGAGTTGGTTTTTATATGCCAACTTCCTCTACCTTTTAAGAAGAATCAAAACCGACTTACAATCTCCTTCCCTTCCTCTCCCCACAACAGACAACTTGTGAGATTGTTGGGGCTGAGAGACTTCAGGGAGAACCGTGATTCACTCAAGGTCACCCAGCTGGCTTCAGGTGTAGGAGTGAGGAAACCAAGCTGGTTTTTCAGATTAAAGTCTGCCGCTCATGTGGAGGAGCGGGGAATCAAACCCGGTTTTCCAGATTAGACTCCACTGCGCCTAACCATGACACCACACCACAATCACAACTGAAAACACCTGGCCGGGGGGAATC
The DNA here is from genome assembly GCF_029931775.1 of Euleptes europaea. Lineage (NCBI taxonomy): Eukaryota > Metazoa > Chordata > Lepidosauria > Squamata > Sphaerodactylidae > Euleptes > Euleptes europaea. The sequence goes on from NC_079314.1 coordinate 108,756,873, forward strand.
AAAACAAGAGTATTATTACCTCTAAGATGTCATCCTTCATGACCGAAAGTTCACTGTGATTTCTTGCCACAAAGTCATACTTGGTTTTGGCATATTTCTTGGTCTGGGCTTTCGCGTGAGCTTCGTAATTTCTACGGGGTAGAACAGGCCAAAGATTATTCAGCTCGGCTGGCGGCAAGACATCGCTGCGTAGAGCGAGGAAGTGCCGCCTGCCAGCAAATATAATTAGCGATGCCGATTGGTCCAGAATTTACAACCGCGCAAGGCAATCGGCCATCCGTCACAACAGCGGAACTTGGCAAGGGGTGGAAGCAGCAACAGCACAATTCACAATTAGAGTAGCGGCGACGCAGGCTGGCACGTGCACCCGCCGCAGCGTGGGAGGGAGGGAAGAATTTATGGGGTGAGCAGGTCTCAACGGTTCTTGCAAAAGGGCGTGCAGATTGGATTTATATCAGCTTTGTTGCATACAGTTGTATTGCCCTGGGCAGAATTGTGCTCTTTTGGCACATCGGAATTCAGGGGAAGAAGAGTTGGTTTTTATATGCTGATTTTCTCTTCCTTTTTACAGGAGAATCAAACCGGCTTACGATCATTACCTTCCCTTCCTCTCCCCCCACAACAAGCACCTTGTGAGGTAGGTGGAGCTGGGAGAGTTCTGAGAGAACTGTGACTATCCCAAGGTCACCCAGCTGGCTTCATGTGGAGGAGCGGGGAAACAAATCCAGTTCACCAGATTAGAATCCGCTGCTTAGGTGGAGGAGTGAGGAATCAAACCCGGTTCTCCAGATTAGAGTCCACCGCTCTTAACCACTACACCACGCTGGAAATACATCACAATTTGCCAACGATTTACAAAAGGCATTCTACGGGACAAAAATCCTTGCCCTTTCGGGAAGGATTTCACCACTTTAGGCTTCATATTTGTTCTGGTTTATCACCTTAATTCTCTATTCTCCGGGGCTTGAGGAGTGGGTGTGTCTGGCACTGTGCAAATACTGCCATAAAACACCCTAATAATGATAACTGAAATTGGCTGTATGTTAAAATTTCACTCTAAATACTTGACCCAGGCCACCAAAGCCAGGCCAGAATTCCTTCCCCCACGTTAGATATCAGACTTTGGTTGAAAGCCAATACCTGGGTCTCTTTCAGAGAGAAGCAAAATCTCAGACCATCCCTAACTGACCATTTTGTAAGTGCTTTGGGGCAGGGAACTGTCACCTTGTATGAATGGATGACAATGCATCAATAGTATTTAGAGGCAGGCTAATGTGTAGGTTTTTTACATTTTAATTGTTATTGCTGATATTAAATGGCATCTTCCCACAAATCCTCAGGGATAAGAAGGGTTTTAAAAAATGTTGTCGTTGTTTTTTCAAAAAGACAGGAATATAAATAAGTGACATGAACAAGCATAAAGGGAAGTTTGCAAATTAACACATGGGGGATCAGAAGCTTTGAAATATTGGCATGTTAAACATCACATCACAGTGAGACAAGCATGTATTTCTCAGGATTAAATCCACCTGAGCACATCGCAGGGGCGCTCAAGTGGCTACCTAGCTTTTGGCTAGCTGTGGAGAACTGTTCCAATTGACTTGAAGAGAAGAGCAGGAGGAACCAAAGAATTCCCACCAACTGACCCTCAATTATCCAAAATGCCTGGTGGTCCGACTTCCTCACAGTAGCCAATATCCCCCACCTCCGGTGTGGACGTATGTCAATGTGAATCAACGTTTCCATTTTTATCCCCTCCACTCTAGCCCGTTGGCAATTGGTATGCTGTACCTTTCTCCGTCTTCTCCGCACCCTCCCAACCATTTGGATAAATGAGGATCACAGTATTAAGGTCTGAAGTTGACATATACTGAAGGGACACACACTGAAAGTAATTAGCACACTTTGGCGGAGTGAGAAGGACTCGCACGGCAGGAGTGCCATGGCTCGAACCAATCAAGGGAGATCTCAGCTTCGCTTCCGCGGGCTTGTTGAAACATTCATCTCGCACATTGCAACGGAAGCTCGGGGAGAGAAGCCACCTAGTATCTAATTATCTGCAAACCCAGCGGTCTTCACAACTGGCGGGGGAGCTGCTTATGCCAGGTGAGAAGCTGCGATGTCATGTCAGGATAGCAAAAAAAATGCGCAAGCCAGGGAAGATTTATTGTGATGATGCTCACTCCATGATTTTACAGGCCTGGGAGTGGTTGCCAATCTGTAGCCCTTAGGCACAGCCTCTGTGTCTCCTTGCAGTGCTAGGCAGGAGTAACTCTTACTACCACGAGTAGTTTAAGAGTAAGACTAGGAGAAGGAAAGGACACTTGGCCATGTGCGTCCAGAATGTTTCAATTCAAGGTAAAGGAAAAGCTACGTTACCCCTGAGCGGGAGGACGGATATCTTCTTAAGTTTCATGCTTCCCAGGTGCAGAGGGACACAATTTAGACTGACACTGTGGTGCACAGACAGAGGGGGCTTAAGCCTAGTCCCTGTAACTGGAGATGCTGGGGATTGAACCTGGGACCTTCTGCATGCCAAGCAGATGCTCTACCACTGAGCCACGGCCCCTCCCCAGCTCAGGCCAGCTCCTTCTGCTGTGTAAATTTAACTTAAGGTGCCTGCCCTGCTGGGACTCAAAAAGTGGAGAGATTTATAACTGTGGCAAAATAGTTATGAAAAAAGGCTTACAAGACTATTACCAAGGAACAATCAATACCGTGAAGCTATCCGGCCATCAAGGAACTGAAGACTGGGCTGTCAATAATAGACTTTGTCCTGGGAGGAAATGGCTTACGGCCCCGATCCTAAGACTTGCCCCAGAAAAGGGGAAGGGCTGTGGCTCAGTGGTAGAGCATCCCTTGGCATGCAGAAGGCCCCAGGTTCAATCCCTGGCATCTCCAGTTCAAGGGACTAGGTAAGCAGGTGATGTGAAAGACCCCTGCCTGAGACCCTGGAGAGCTGCTGCCGGTCTGAGTAGACAATACTAACTTTGATGGACCAATGGTCTGATTCAGTAGAAGGAAGCTTCGTGTGTTCATGTATAAAACAAATGCATAGGATGCGGGCAGAGATACAAGTAGACACACAACCCTGTGACATGCTAGTTCTTATGACAAATACAGAGCCTCACATGGTAATAGTGACACAGAATAGAAAGCCAAGTGTTTATCTCAGGCTCCTTCCCAAGCATTACCAACACCTAGAAAAATCCACAGACTTAGGGGGCCTCATCCTGCATTGCTCTACACTAGTTAAGAGCCACTTCCCTGCTGCAAAATCCCACATTGTGCAGAAAGCATCTCTGTTCTGGACCTGCATAAGGTGGGCCAACTGGATGAATCTTTCCGACCCGCTTGCTGCATGGCTGAGAATGCCCTTGTAGGTCGCCCTGCCAAGAAGGACCCAGAATGCAGACCCAGTGTGAAAACCAGCTCCCGCCCCCCCTCCCTTTGAGGAATGTGAGGACACTTATGATGTACGGAGGAGAGAGAAAAGCAGGGCTGGGGTAGAAGCTAGAACGGAAAAAGATACACACACAGAGGGAAAATGTATTCGGATGCAAATGATAATAAATCCTTCAGATTTAGCCGTAAACAAGGGAGTTAGCTGTCCATTAGTGAAAGAAGACCCCAAGCTCCAATTCAGTACTTTAGAATTCAATTTGCAGTTAGATTTGGAAAGCAAACATTGACAGCAGTGTGTTTAAACAGAACCACTCAGAGGCTTTTTTTTTGGGGGGGGGAACCACAGTGAAAGAGGTTCTAACAGCTCTAACACAGAAGAGTGTCTACTCGAAATATCTACAAAGAGAAGCAGACCCACGCAGAGAGGTACCTCCACCCTAAAAGCAATCGGTTGGGACAGTTCTCCATAGCTGCACACAGGACATCCATCAAAGTGTTACCTATCTACATGTCGGCTAACAGTTTGTTTGAAAGCGGCTACCGCTGCCCCCTGGTCCTGCAGAGGCCCTCTTTTGTAGGCTGTGTTACTGAATGCATACCCATCAGACGGAGGATAATCGGAGATACCGGAATGCTGGAAGAGAGAGAAAACAAAAAGAAGGATTTGCTGTCAAGTCCTGAGGCAGGCAAATGGCTCTATTATCACACAGAATTAACAGCATCTCTGGAAACTGGCACCAATGCTCTCACCGTAATGGGCGATTCACCCATGCTATATGAAGAAGTGACCGAGAAATCCTCAGGTCTTGTGTGGCAAGGAGGCCTTGCGAACGCTCTGACACCCGTACAGATCACAGCTAGCCATGTCGCAAAAAATAAGAACCAGAAATCGGGGCTGCGACTCGTACGCCATCATATCCGTGAAGTGGTCATTCCCCACTGCCGTTCACTCAGGACTATATGTCATTTTGGAAGGAGGCTGGCATGATATAGCCCGATCTTGTTAGATCTCAGAAGCTAAGCTGGGTTGGTACTTGGATGGGGGACCACCAAGGAAGGCTCTGCAGAGGAAGGGGATGGCAGAACCACCTCTGCTTCTCCCTTGCCTTGAGAGCCCCTCGCTGGGGTCACCGTAAGCTGACTGTGATTTGATGGCATGCACATATATGTTATTTCTAGACTGAGGAGATGGAAGACTGCTCATTTACCCTGCAAGTAAGCACCCAGGGATGTGCAGGATTGTAAAAAATGTCAGGCAGAAGACCCTCTTCACACAGTATGTGTAATCCTTTAATGACTCACATCTACACAGTTTCCACTTTGATTATGAAGAAGAAGAGCTGGTGTTCATACCATGCTTTTCTCTCTTGTAAGGAGTCTGAAAAGGCTTACAATTACCTTCCCTCCCCTCCCCCAACAGGCACCTTGTGAGGTAGGTGGGGCTGAGAGAGTTTGGAGAGAACTGTGACTAGCCCAAGGTCACCTAGTAGGCTTTGTGTGGAGGAGAGGGGAATCGAACCCGGTTCTCCAGATTACAGTCTGCCGCTCTTAACCACCACACCATGCTGGCTCTTAAGCACACCATGCTATGCATTTGTCAAATATGGAGTCACTGTTCAGAAGACAACAGAAGCTAGGCAAAGACTTTAAGAACATAAGAAGAGCCATGCTGGATCAGACCAAGGCCCATCAAGTCCAGCAATTTACTCAAACAGTGGCTAACCAGGTGCCTCTAGGAGGCCCACAAACAAGACAACTGCAGCAGCATTATCCTGCCCGTGTTCCACAGCACCTAATATATTTGGCATGCTCCTCTGATCCTAGAGAGAATAGGTATGCATCATGACCAGTATCCATTTTCACCAGTAGCCATGGATAGCCCTCTGCTCCATGAACATGTCCACTCCCCTCTTCAAGCCTTCCAAGTTGGCAGCCATCACCACAACCTGGGGCAGGGAGTTCCACAATTTAACTACGCATTGTGTGAAGTACTTTGCAGTACTGGAAGTGTATTTTTGCAGATGCAGTGCTTCATCAGACTGTGGACACAGGACAAAACGATCTCTGTGCTGCTAGGTCCGAGTCTCAGTTCAGATGCTCCAAAACCTTCCAAGCGGACTGTCTCCAAGACCCTAACTATACAGAGGAAGTAGCATTTGACCTGGTGCAATCACAACAAGAGGTGCTGTTTTGTGGCTTACACAAGCCAGCATATTAAAAAGCAAAACAGACTCATGAGAAAAGATGTCTGTCTGAGCAGTGGGTCTATTATCAGGTGTTACTTCCGCACCTTGGCCACATCCACGGGGACGCTTCACATGAAGGGCTTTAGAGTACCTGAGTCAGGACACCAAGGGTTAGCCTTCCACTTTTGATCTCGGATGCTACAAAATGGACCCAAGATCACAGAAGCCGCTGGAGCCGAGTGTAAAAAAGAAGCTGTCATAACAGCTGGGCTGGCTGAAAGGGCATTTTGGCCTTGAGAGGTTCACGCCCTAGGGAATTACAGCTGGGAGGGTATTGGGAAACTAAAACCAATGAGGCCCATGATGTGAAAGAGGGAGGGTTTCTCTACGGAGATAAACTCCTTCTGGTTATCGTCTGGGGCCACGGGAACTGGCAGTAAGACCGTATGTGATCAGTTTTGCTTTCTGAGCAGTTAGCACGGCTAGATAATTGTTTTAAGTTTCTTTTTTATTGCCTGTGTTAGAATGAGTTTTTGCTTTTTTTAAAAAACTCTCTACACCCAATAAATTCTGTTGATTGCTTTGAGCAGAGGTGTGAGGAGAGTTTGTGCGTGGCTCTTGCCCTCCCAGAAATGAACCTCTTGGCTGGAGTAGTAAAGCCTGAGTCCAGGCCCCTCTGTTTGGTTTGGAGAGGCCGGAACCCCCATACACTGAGAACCACCAGCTCATACATGCCAAAGGGAACATAGAAACCGATGCGGCTCCTCGGTGTGCAAAAAGGCCCAAAATGGCCCTTAATAATTGCAAGAGAAATTCCACCTACTATCTCATGGCACTTTCCTCCGGTAATTATGCCCAATCAGGAAACCTATTCAAGTATGTGCCTGTGGGCAGCAGGAACTCACATAGGATGTCATGCATTTTCAGCCTGGTAATCGTGGTGTTTTTTTTTAGATACCAGGATTTCTGATATACTTTTTAAAGACGTCAGCTCAAAACCTTTGCAGCTGGGCTAGACACAGTAACCATGATAGCAAGTATGCCATTAACGCCGGGGTGGGTTTTTAGTTTTGTTTTTCTGAATTCCGAAAAAGGTACCCTAAAGGAAAGAGAAGATCTTACGCGGAACAAGCTCTGAGCTACACTATGTTGATACTGTCCTGTCGCCGGATCACGCCTCTCTCCTTCTGACGGCTTCCACAATCAAAGTAACAAATTATAACCTGACACCATAATTCCAGAACCGGATACTATTTACATGTTCATCTGAGTGTTCTGAAAACCCTACGGGGGACATCAAGATGAATAGCCCATGTTTCGCCATCCTAAACAATGCCAATCATGCTGTCTAATTTTTTGCACAGATTATTGTAAGCAAGAACCTGCTCCTGCCTTAATAGGAATGTGGAACGGATTTTGCCCCTATATTCCCTGAGCTTCTGTTGTATTACTAGGCAGGCCAACAATCTATTGATCATCATCATCATCATAATAATAATAATAATAGTAATGTGTCTTCAAGTTGCAAATGACATGGTGAAGCCATGGGGTTCCACCTCCTGGGGTTTTCCAGGCAAGAGGTGAGCAGAAGTAGAGTGCCACTGCCTGCCTCTGCATAGCAACCCTGGACTTCCTTGGGGGTCTCCCATCCAACCAGGGCTGACCCTGCTTAGCTTCCAAGCTCTGGCCCGCTTGGATTATTCAGGCTGCTACACAACACACTGGCATCCCATTAAAGGTGCATCTAACTAGGTGACATCTTTGCTTCTTGTTCATGATCATTCCTTCTCCCATATTTCCACCGGCAAAGCTGCAACTTAAGCTATATACGTTCCTGTCCCACAGGGGTAATAGTAACCGAAGTGTGTCTAGAGGAGGGTGATCAGAACGGTCAAAGGTCTGGAATCCATGCCCTATGAGCAGAGACTTAAGGAGCTGGGTTTGTTTAGTCTGGAGAAGAGAAGGTTAAGGGGTGACATGATAGCCATGTTTAAATATTTGAAGGGATGTTATGTTGATGAGGAATCTAGCTTGTTCTCTGTTGCTCCAGAGACTAGGACATGGAGTAATGGATTTAAACTAAGAGAAAAGTGATTCCACCTAACCACTAGGAAGAACTTCCTGATGGTGAGGACTGTTCGATGGTGGAATGCACTGCCTCGGAGGGTGGTGGAGTCCCCGTCTTTGGCTGTCTTTAAGCAGAGGCTGGATGGCCATCTGTCGGGAGTGCTTTGGTTGTGGGATCCTGCATGGCAGGGGGTTGGACTGAATGGCCCTTGTGATCTCTTTCAACCTTGTGAACTTGTGAGAAAGTTATGCTCATTTTATTGTCGAAGGCTTTCACGGTCAGAGTTCATTGGTTCTTGTAGGTTATCCGGGCTGTGTAACCGTGGTCTTGGTATTTTCTTTCCTGATGTTTTGCCAGCAGCTGTGGCAGGCATCTTCAGAGGAGTAACACTGAAGGACACTGTCCTCCTCTGAAGATGCCTGCCACAGCTGCTGGCAAAACGTCAGGAAAGAAAATACCAAGACCACGGTTACACAGCCCGGATAACCTACAAGAACCAATTATGCTCATTTTGCTTCCAGGAATGAACTCTTAGTTCCTTTAATCAATCCCAGCTCAGAAGAGCATCGTCATTCATTTCAATGCTTATTATATGAGGTGCTGGCAGGATAATGCTGCTGCAGTCGTCATTTGAGGGTTTTCTAGAGGCACCTGGTTGGCCCTTGTATGAACAGACTGCTGGACTTGATGGGCCTTGGTCTGATCCGGCATGGCTCTTCTTCTGTTCTTAAGCAGATTTGTGCTTCACTTTTGAGCATACTTATCACCTTTATTCACAGGAGTGAACAGGGCAGCTTGTGCTCACAATAACTCCTGTGCGTGTGGCAGACTACACATAAGTTGTGGAGGAGGTCAATCTGCATTTCTGTTATGCCGGGCTTGATGACAGCCGTAAACCAAACAAGCACTTGGCCGGGCGTAAGCCGATTTTATGTTGGTGAACGCGAGTCCTCCTCGCTTGGGTTTTACAAAGAAAAAAACGTTCCCCCCTTTCCCCACCTCAGCTGATAGCCGTTTCATCTCTTGCTTCCGCTGCTGTTCCGCCACGTTGGCCACAGACTCTGCTAGCTGGTTGAGCTCTTGCTCCTTCGGGGCCCCCATGAAGCTCAGCAAAGGGGGCTCCCAGCCGTTTCTGAACCGTGGCATGTAGGGTGGGATGAACTGTTCTTTGGGCCACTCTGCCCTAGGTAAAGGAGAAAGCCGGAGGCACAGTTAAAGAGGAGTAGGAGGAGTAGAAGAAGAAGAGCTGGTTTTTATATGCCGACTTTCTCTTACCACTTAAGGGAGACTCAAACCGACTCACAATCACCTTCCCTTCCCCTCCCCACAACAGACACCCTGTGAGACAGGTGGGGCTGAGAGAGCTCTAAGAGAGCTGTGATTAGCCCAAGGTCACCCAGCTGGCTTCAAGTGTAGGAGTGGGGAAACCAACCCAGTTCACCAGATTAGCCTCTGCCGCTCATGTAGAGGAGTGGGGAATCAAACCTGGTTCTCCAGATCAGAGTCCGCCGCTCCAAACCACCACTCTTAACTACTACACCACCCTGGCTCTACAGCAATGAAATATAAAACCTCATCTCCAGCAATGCAAGCAAGGACTGAGCAAAGCATTTCATGAGCCCACCAGAGCTGGGAACTATTTTATCTTAGCCCTTCCATGGTTAATACCTCCCTCCCCTTTCCTTTTCCCGTCACAGCAGAGACTCTAGGTTTATAGAACAACTTTCCTCTGGGCAGTTGCAGAAACCCCCAGCTTCATACAGCAGGCTTTTCCAATTATGCAGGTTAACAGGGTGAAACACCAGGTACCCAAGGCTGTTTTAACAGTACTACAGGCCCCCGGCAAAGCAGTGCACTGGGCCCCTACCTACACAACCACTCACAGGAATCAAAATGTAAATGGTCGATAAAATTAAGGATATATTTATTGGTGCTTCCATAATGAACAAGTCCTTTCTTACACTATACTTCAGCATTTATTCTTAATCCAAGCCCAAATTAATATTAATGTTGTTCATTATCCTTAGTAAAACACACGTTAAATGTGCATTTTCCAATAACAAATATTTATAATTTAGTGTGGTATTTATTTATTCGTTGACAGCAAGTCACAATATCCATAGATCAGCATGGGGCCCCTATGCTCTTGGGGCCCCCGGGCAACTTCCCAGAGTGCATTAAAAAGCCCTGCAGCTCCCAAAATGTTGGGCCCTCCAGTTTCTACCCCAGAATCACAAGAGTTTTGTGGAGAGACTGGTGGGTGTTACCACAGAGCTTGCTAGCAGTCTGCAGAAGGGGGCGTAGGGAAAGAGGCCAGCCTGCCGTCTCGCATTTCCAGAGCAAAGGGCTCTTCCGACAAAATCTGGCTGACCGGGACTCTTATCAGGTGTGGCGTTAGCAAACATCATCTTGTATTTTATGGCTCTTTGTGGGGGAGAGGGAATTAAAATCAGGTCCCCCTAATGTGACTTGCCTAGGAGACACTCAGATGGGGCAGGATCAAAGGAAACAAGAAACGGCACCGAAATCGTTGGACTGAAAAGGAACTCCTGCAGCTAGAAAGGAGAAGAAAAACTGGCGTCGTGCGGTGTGTGGCGGCGCCGTCCTAAGCAGAATTACACCTTTCTAGTTCCACTGAAATCAGTGGGCTCAGAGGATGTAACAGTGCTTAGGATGGCCCTGGAAGAGATGGAGGCTATGAATCCGAAAGCCGCAGGTTGGAAACTCGCCTCCGCCTGGAACTCAGTTGGTGGCTGTAAGCCGAAGTATCATGCTGGAGGCTCTGTGACTGGAATCCCTGGTGTGCCATTTGTCCCTGATCACCAGGGCTGTGGGGATCCCATCGAGTTAACTGCCTTCCCGCCGGTGCGGTTCCCCAGCTGAAAACGCCCCCTCCCTCCAGCAGCTCTGAGCCCTCATACAGCAAACTAAAAACTCACCATGTAACGTTGTGTTACTTCCTTGATGGGTTTTTTTAAAAGGTAGACCAGGGGATGCGCTTTTAAACAGAAATAATAGGTGCCTGCGTGTCCACCCTCCCACTCCCCTACCATATGGCCCTGATCCCCACCTCCTGCCCCCACCCCCACAGCTGCTGAATGAGGGTGGCTTACACAAGGGTCAAGCTAAATTATGTATTTTGCTCCAAAAAGGACCAAAATACACAGTTTGGCCCTTAGGCAAACCACACACTCATTCAGATTTAGCTCCCCATGTGTACTACAGGGTAATCATATTATCCTGCTGTGACGGACGGCTAACTGCTGATGCGTTCTACCGGTCTGGGAATCTTGATTGACAAGGGGTTCCAAAAAGATTCTACAGTTGTCAGTTGAGAGTGACAGAGAGTGGCAGTTGAGAGGAACAGGTAGAGGCTGGCAGACAGAGTAGAAGGAGGAGAGCTGTGAAACCAGTAGTCCTTCCCTGAGGGAAATAGCCCCAAGGAAAAGGGGTTGATCCCTATCGAGTTTTAAAGAAGAAAAATTGGAACCTGTGTGTATTGTTCCTGCCTCCACAAATTTCATAAATGCTGTATCAACTAAGCTTATGACTGTTCGTCTAAGGAGTGACCGCCAAGTGATCTCTCTCTCAACAGTTACAAACACCCAACAGCTACATTCTCATAACAAAATATCTATTGTATATAGTTAAATGAAGTTTCCCTCATTCCTGTTGCGTTTTCACCTGCCAAGTTTAAACCTGAAACCTCCCTGACCATCTGACTTGACCCTTTCCCCCAAAGATAAAAATAAAAGTTTTGCATTAAGAATTCATATTAGCCTCTCGAGTGCCATATTCAAATTATTAAGGGGTTCTTGATTCCTCATCTTCCTAAGTTTGGATCAGAATACAATGAGTTGTGTTTCATTTCATCTGGGTGGTGGTAGTGGAATCGCCATACCTGCCTCTCACAGTTGTTCTAAGGAGTGCAGTAAGAGACTGAGCATGAAGCTCTTTGAACACTCAAAAGGGTTCTTAATACAGAATGAACTGAGAATTTGTGTCACTGCATGTCCTGAACCTTATGAAAGGCTAAGCAGTGGAAAACCGGTGAAGAAAATGTTCTGATTTATACACACTCAATGCTTTCATATTTTCTGCACTTGTGATTCCCATGAGATACAGAAGCAGACAATTGCTAACCAGAGAGATATTTTTGGAACCAGTGAAAATATTCCTGCCTGAACTAGCAGCTCTCGCTGCTTGGTGCTGTGACACTGGAAGCAGGATTTTCTCTCCCTCACCCACCCCATGATCTGAGAGACCTACAGGCTGCGCATAAAAAGCACCGCCCTGCTGCTTGAATTATTGAATCTTCCAAAGAGATACGGCTCCCTGGAATGTGCTTTACAGTTTCTTCTTGGACACACCACCCCCAATTTATGGGCTTTGCTAGAAATGAATCAAGGTGACCAATGATAGGGAAGCAGTCTTGGCAACGGCCAGAATCAATAGGATACTGATGCACCTTTGCTTGCTTGGAAGTCATCCTTAAGACCAACCGCAAAGAAAAGGGACAGGCTTTTGATGACTGGCATGTTTGGGGGTCAGATTAACAGGGCAATAAACTCAAGCTAAGTCCCAGCATCCCTGTCATTTTATTCCAATTCCTTCGCACCCCTCCAAAATGCAACTCTTCAGACGACATTATGGGCAGGGCTGTGGCTTAATGGTAAAGCATATTTCATGCATGCAGAAAGGCCCAGTTTCGATCCCTGGCATCTAAAGGACCTAAAGCAGCAGGTGTTGTCAAAGATATGCTTGCAAATCTCTAGATCAGGGCTGTCAAACATAAGGCCCACGGGCTGGATCTGGCCCCTTGAGAGCTCTTATTTGGCCCGAGAGCCAGCAGAGGTAGCCACCCCGGCCCTACTCTCGATCTGGGCTGGCGAAGCATGGCCCGGCCCGACCAAGTGACATTTATGTCATATCTGGCCCTGGTAACACTTCAGTTCGACACCCCTGCAATAAGCAGAACCAAACACAGCATCATTTGAACTAAGAACTCACATGAAGCAAAATAATTTTCCAGCATCAAACCATACCAGCGAAGCTAGATGATAACTGAATGTAGAAAACAGCAAACATAGAAAGGTGTTTTGTTTTGTTTTGTTTACCTGGCTTTGGTCCACGTGTCCCCTAGCGACATCCATAGCTGTCCTTCTTCACTTGTGACTGTATAATGCAAGAATTCTATTGTATCTTTTGTTAACAGAGGGCTGAGGATGGAACTGGCAAGCTCTGGACCTCCTGTGGCTTGCACCACCTACAACACAGAAGATTAAAAAGAGAGTAATTTACATAGAAGAAGAAGAATAAGAAGAAGAGTTGGTTTTTATATGCCGAATTTCTCTACCACTTAAGTGAGACTCAAACCAGCTTACAATCACCTTCCTTTCCTCTCCCCACAGCAGATACCCTGTGAAGTGGGTGGGGCTGAGAGATCTGTGACTAGCCCAAGGTCACCCAGCTGGCGTGTGTAGGAGTGGGGAAACAAATCCAGTTCACCAGATTAGCCTCCGCTTCTCATGTGGAAGAGTGGGGAATCAAACCTGGTTCTCCAGATCAGAGTCCACCGCTCCACACCACCATTCTTAACCACTACACCCTGCTGGTTCCCAGCAGAACCAGTCACATATTCTAGTAAGAAAAGGTGGACAAAATGACTTTCTAGCAAGAGTTCTCCAGGCAACTTCTCATCCACAGTCAATATAGAGGTGAAGCTGCCCAAAAATAATGGCTTTATCCTTGGCCAAAAACGCATGGTCCCTTAACCCATTTAAGCCAGGATCAAATTTACCCGGGCTGGGGGGGGGCGGGAAACTGTATGCATTACCTTGAAAAGCAGGGATGAAACTGTGCCAATCGATCCATGTAAACAGAAAATGCGGGAGACATGAAGTTCCTGTTTAGTTTGGCACACACCCCATGCCCCCGGTGATTGGTCGTTTCAAATTGACCAATGAGGGTCTTCCCTGCCTCGGGAAACAACCAATCACCGGGGGCGGGGATGTTGCAAGCTAAACAGGAACTGTGCACATCTCTTGCACTTTCTGTTTACATGGATGGATTTGCACACAGTTTCGTCCCTGCTTTTCAAGGTAATGCATACAGTTTTCCCCCCTGTCAGGGTCAATTTGATCCTGGCTGAAACGGGGAATAAAGTGGGTTAAGGGACCATGTGTTTTTGTCCCTTGACAATGGTGAGATGAGGACAATTTTATTTCCCCAGAACTCTGGCAATAGGCCATTATTGGTTTGTGGGTTCCTTGTGGGGGGGGGGGAATGTTGTGTTGTCATTTCTTGCTGTGGTTTGATGGGGCTTGCTGATAAATGTTATTTTAATCGCAGAAATGGCTGTTGAACAGTTTTTATTGTCTTGTTAAGCAAGTCTGAGAGTGCTGTTTTGGGAATACAATTCAGAAGCGGGATAGGTATGTTGTCAAAAATACACACAGGCACCGAAGGAAACCAACCCTTTCCCAACTGCTTTCTTCCAAAGGACAAAGCAAGACCAGTCATGCTTGTTATGCATCTGAAAGTGCATGCTTTTTGAATTTGTATCCAGTTCGAATGGATACTCCAATCCAATCCAATCCAATCCAATCCACCTTTATTGGCATATACCCAGAAGCATAAAATTAGCAGTGCACAGAATTCTCTGTCCATTCATTTTCAGTTTAAATACAGATTAAACTTTGGTCCTAGTTTTGACAACTGCCACCACAAACTCCGCCACCTTTAAAGTGACTTCAGGAATAGAATCATTCAATAAAAACCAGCATACAGAGGATTCTTGCCTAGACCTAATTTTATCAATCAAGGGTAGAATTGTTTTCTTACAGGGCCGTCATGCAGATGACAATTTATGATTATATGGTGTAGCGTACCGTGTTGACTCAAGCCTCCGAAGGAAGGGCATTAAGCCAGGCGAGCATAAATGCCCTCCGTTGAAGCAGTGGCGTAGCGTGGGGGGTGCAGGGGGGGCCGGCCGCACCGGGCGCAACATCTGGGGGGGCGCACTCGCAGCTCTCTGCCCCTGCCTGGCTCACTCACTCACTCTCTCTCACTGCAGTGAAGACGTCTTCCAACCATTCATAAGCCGCGGTATCCAAAAAACCCTTTCAAAGCGGTGTTTTTTGTATAACATTTTCAAACTCTCAGCAGGCCTCCAGGGGGCGGGAAAGCCGCGGCCCCGCTCCCCAACTCACGGCAGGGCCGCCTCAGGCATTAATCTCCCTCCCCCTCGCCGCTGAGGCAGGGCCGCACGGCGGAGCCCACAGCGTCGGCCTCACCCGGCCCAGCCCACCTTGGGGGTGGGACTCAGCAGCTCCTCCCTGCCGGGCCAGCGGAAGGGGGGGGGGAGTTTCAGAGGAGGCTGGAGGGCGGCGGCCGTCTTGTTTGTGGCGAGCAGAGGCGGCGGGGAAGGAGGGGTGGGGGGCGAAGGCGAGACAAAGCTGAAGGGCGCGGGGCGGCGCTGGGCCCTGAGAGAGGCGCCGGTCCCGCGAGGGCCGTCCCACCGGCCCGGGAGCGCCGCCTGCAACAGGTTCCTGGGCACGCGAGGCCGCCGCACTCCTCCAGGCCTCGGCCGTTGGTCTCCGCCTCGGTCCCGGGTGGTGGGAGCCGGCGCCACCCGCCTCAATGCGGTTCGGGGCGAAGATGATGCCGGTAAGTGGCCTCTGGGTTGCCATAAGTCGGCTGCGACTTGACGGCACTTTACACACACACACACACATTGTTAGAGAAACCACTTGTGGATTAGAATTTGATGCTTAGTGAGAATTGCCTCCTGGACTTTTCTTTTTCAAACTCATCTTCCACTTATTACTAATTGGTGAATTTGAATTGTATACAGTTAATTTAGTTTTGCAGCATGGGCCAATTTACTATACATCTTTGCCTCCTGTGGCCAGGATGTGCACAGAGGTGTATAGCAAGCATCATATCAGTAAACAGTAAATATATGTTTTGGGCATATGAAAATGAATGGGGGGGGGTACATGAAGTCCCAAAAGGAAGCCAGTGGCTGCTTTCCACCTAAACAACACAGGAGGAGTATGGCCCAAAGACAAGCAGGCATAAGGTTTGTATTGCATCTTCCAAACACCTCTTAAACACAAATTATTAAGTACAGAGGTATTTGCAAGTCCCACAGCTGCTTGGTATACCGAAGGCCCCAGGTTCAGTCATTTTACTTTAATTACATCAGCACAAACAATACATGTGCTTAGGGGGTAAGGGTTTCTTTAACTAATCTAGTGGAAGAGACTCGAGTGCTAAAATCCACGGGTTAGGGGGCGCAAATTACTTGCCTTGCCCCGGGTGCTGACAACCCACGCTACGCCACTGCGTTGAAGGGGTTCTTCAAGTGTATCAAAGTACTGCTGTAATTGCCCATATTTAACTTATAAACCTAACTTAAGAGGGGAGCATGTTGATGGAGTAAATGGACATATTTTTTGTTGTTCTTGGTCTAAAATTTTGAGTTTGATAGTATTGAACGCTGATTTTTCATCTAGCATTGACAGATCCTCTAATGGAGTGGTTCTCAACCTGGGGCCATATGGCCCCCGGGGAGGTAGTATATTCCAAGGGGGCCACAGGTGAATACTGCATACATGGGGGGGCATGGCATGAGACTAGGGGCCACAGAGGGAAGTGAGAAGTGAAGAAAACAGAAACACATGAAATCCTAACACATGACTTTCTTCATTGCACTTCTATGCATCGTTTGCAAATGTGGATTTTTGTATCACTATAATCTTGTGCAACGGTGGTAGAGGCTTTGTTCTCCCTAGTATGCGAACACTGTTGTTTATTAGTGTGTTGTATTCCCTTTTTGTGGGGTATTTTTTTGTAAATTTCAGTTTCCCAATAAGAACTGCATGTGTGCATTTTGTGTAGCTGTTTATGCTTCTTTGTTCCTTGGCTATTTACAAATAAAACATTTAAATCGCTACCTTTCTACCGGTAGGACAGGGGGGCCACAGGAAGGAAACAAGGTCAGAAGGGGGCCACGGTCAGAAAAAGGTTGAGAACCACTGCTCTAAGGCATCAAATGGCTACTCAGTAATCTTTTTTTTTTAAATTAAATTTCCCAAAGAAAACAAAAACCAACAACACATACAACACAGTCAATGCTCCGTGCCTAAAACAGGACCATCATCTATGAGTGGAAATACATCAGTCTGCATTATCTAGCATTAATCTTTAAATCTTACAAGGGATACTCAGTAATCTTAGTCTGCTTTTGAATGAGCGGAGCCTTTGGAATCGGACAGGCGAGATGCTGGGCGAAATAAATTGCTCTTCATGTTTTAATGCTTGATGTTCGCCACCTTGGGGCCCCATTTGGGTGGAAAGGTGGGATATAAATATTTTAAATAAAATAAATAATAGTTGGGGTGCACAGTGCCATTCCTCCTGACTGAATACATGGTGTTACCCCCCTCACTGCTGTCAGTGAACTTCCTGATTGATCAGATTGGGGAGTGCAAAAACTGCCCCTTCCTGATGTGGTATTATAGATCCATAAAATATCTCACCATATTTAACGGAGTAAACAGAAAATGAATCAGTTCTGGAGCGCTGGGATTCTGGATGTGGGATTTTAATTTAGCCTACAAGAGAGAAGAAAAAAAGAGAGAGAGAGAGAGAATGTGAGGAAAAAATGGTACTTAGGGCAGTCAATAGGAGCTCAGGGATGTGGTCCATGGGTTGCTTCTAGTAGGTGGCTAATTAAGAACCCAGGCAGTCAATTGCCTCCTTAGTTTCTGGATCGCACTGATCATATCTGGCCCATGATTCCCAAATTGGATGGTAATGGTCCACACTAACTTCTAAATCATGGTTTGCAAACCTATCATGTACGCCTCCCCACAGGCCTCTCCTCCTCTCCCCTGACCCTGCTCCCTGCAGCCTGAGGAACAAGACATGGTGCATCCTCCTCAGCTGCTTTCCCCCTGCCTCGCGAAGGGCCTGGCCCATCCTCATCCCAACGCCCTCAATAGCGCCACCCCTCTGGAACTCCCATGAGACTTCAGCAGCTCTTGTGGGACACGGTCACCACTCCCACAGCACAGCTGTGACTCATCCCCTCATTCCCCTGCCTCTGAGTCAGGATTGCCTCCCAGCTGACCGTCAAGATGGTAAGCCAGTGAAAGGCCAGTCGCCACCACAAGCTGGCCAACAGGTGTCATGTTGGCGCCCATGTTGTTGACTCACTGAGCTGACTCTGAGGTTAGCTCCTCATATCCCTTGGAATCAAGGAGCCCCGGGGTTCCTCAGCTCCTAACCCTGTGGCGCTGGCCTGCAAGAACAACCGTCAGAAAGGAGGATGAAATTGCCATGTAAGAGGGGAAGGAAGGAGAGGACAGGAGCGGGAAGCATGAGACACATTTTTGAGCCATTGAAATGTGATTTGGAGATTTGTTCCAAGTCAGCAAGCTACGTTGATCTTGAAAAAAAGATTTATAGCTGAGCCAGTGCAGTCCTCTTGAAACCTGTTATGAACACATGGATAGTAGTGAACCTGGCTCTGTAGAGACTGGGAAATCAAACCTTCACCAAGCCATGAACTTATTGGATAGCCTGGGCTAGTCATTTCCCAGGTTTGTTCCCCAGAAGAAGAGTTGGTTTTTATACCCTGCTTTTCTCTACCATAAGGATTCTCAAAGTGGTTTACAATTGCCTCCCCTTCCTCTCCCCACAACAGGCACCTTTTAAGGGACGTAGGGTTGAAAGAGTTCGGACAGAACTGTGACTAGCCCAAGGTCACTCCTTACATGGAGGAGTGGGGAAACAAACCTGGTTCACCAGATTAGATTTCGCCGCTCATGCGGAGGAGCAGGGAATCAAACTCAGTTCATCAGATTAGAATCTGCTGCTCTTAACCAATACACCACGCTGGCTCTCAGATGACAGAAGCACTTGGGAGAAGTGGGCTCTTAATTCTGACAATTGATCTGAAATCTGAAAGCAAGCCATACTGCAGTTGCAGTCCAGAGGAGGGAGATGGTTGGGTTGGATCTCATGCAAAATCTCTGATGATGGAAGGGATTTCCTCCCACCTTGTTCTGCAGCCATGCTTCTCTTGGGGGCAGGGATGCCCAAGAACTGCATAAGGGGGTAGTTGGAGGATTGCCACCAGAGGGGAAGGTATTGGTGAAAATCACCCCCCTCATCTGCTGGATTTCTACCAGATCCAGCTCGGAGTTTAACAAAAGGAAAGAAAAGCCAGTCTTTCAAAGGCCATTCAATGGGACTTTCCACTGCAGGTAGAAATGAGCTATCCAGCACAAGGAATATTGTCTCTGAGAGTTTTGTTTTATAGCCACTTACCAGAAGGTTGAAGCCATGTTTAAATTTTTGCAAACAGTCAACAAATTCATCCGGAGCTGGAGGCTTTGCACGTAGAGTTAAGACACCCTCTGGCAAATGAAACAACATAAATTTGAGGAACGTCTTACCCATGTTCAAAACAATGGCCACATGAATCACAAGGGCTAGGTCTACACAGTGAAGAAAATGAGATGGCAGAATAGATGGTACCACTTCAGAAACCCATGTTTGAAAACTTGGGGGTGGCATGGAGGTTGTATTTGCAGGGATTGGAACACTGGAAAGCATTCAAATATGCGAGCCCCCCCCTCCACAGTCCGCCACTCAGGTGGATGTGTGGGGAATCAAACCCAGTTCTCCAGATTAGAGTCCACTGCTCTTAACCACTACATCAGGGATAGGGAACGTCCGGCCAGGGGGCCGTATGTGGCCCCTGAGGACATTTTCAGTGGCCCTCGGGAGCTCCAGGGCCCAGCCGCGGAGGCGCAGCACAGCGCGGCCCTCCCCGAGGGTGTTCCTGGCCGCGGCGCCCTTTAGACCTCCTCTCGGCGACTGTTGGTCAGCAAGAGGAAGGGGAGGGGGAGGGAATCTTCCCCCAAGGCTGCCCCCTACAGTCGCGGCATTCAGCACACTGTAAGCCCCTGTCAAGCGGTGAGGGGGGGGAAGAGGCTGGTGGCTCCCGGCGGCAGAACATCCGGGCGAGTGCCTGTCGGGCTTGGAGGGCCTTTTGTGGACTTGGGGTGGAGGGGTGGGAGGGCGTGGAGGCTGGGGCCCGGTTGCGTGGGGCTGTGTGAGTGTGTGGGGGGGAAGGCTTTTCTCTCTTCTTCTTTTCCTCTTTTTCTGTCACTCTTTCTCCTTTCTCCCCCTCTCTCCCCCGTCTCTTTCTTTGTCTTTCTTTGAGCATGCATATTATATCCGGTACTTTGGAACACAGGCAGGACAATGCTGCTGCAGTTGTCTTGATTGTGGGCTTCCTAGAGGCACCTGTTTGGCCACTGTGTGAACAGACTGCTGGACTTGATGGGCCTTGGTCTGATCCAGCATGGCCTTTCTTATGTTCTTGTGTCCTAAAGAAGAGAGGGGAAGCTGCTGGTTTTGGTGGCAGCCACACATAACATCTAGTTACGGCCTGAAACGATGCTCTGAGCTCCTTGGAAAACATAAACGTAACACTAAAATGATACTTGACGACATGAACGCATGAAACTGCCCTCTACTGAATCAGACCATTGGCCCATCAAGATCACCACTGTCTACTCAGACTGGCAGCAGCTCTTCAGGATCACAGTTAGGGGGGGTCACATACATCATCTATTACTTGATCCTTCAACTGGAAACACTGAGAATTGAACCTGGGACCTTCTGCACACCAGGCAGATGCTCTCCCTCTGAGCTACAGCCTCTCCTGTACTTGAAAAGGGAAGCCTGCTGAACTGGCGTGAACCAGGGCCCAAGTAGATGACAATGAATGTAGTACTTCAGAAGAATGGAAGAACCACAGCAGCTAAGGATCAAAGTGTCTGTAAGAAAGCCACTCCAGGGAACAAAGGCAACTGCTACTTACCGCCAGGACCTTTCTTTTTATTCTTCTTGGTTTTCTTCCTCTTTGAAAGCTCAGCAAACGCTTCGGCAGCTTTTTGAAGTTTAGTGACAAAGTATTCGATATCGTCCAAGATGTGGTTTAGGATTTGCTACGGCACAAAACACACACACACACACATATATACATATATGCATACACAAGTATAGAAATGTCAGGGTCAGCACCCGAACTGAAGCAGAGTTAGTCATTCAAATAAAATTAAAAAACGTCCAAGAGACGAGTGTAACCATCACACAGTGAAATTACACACGCTAAAATGAGTCAAGGCTGGCATTTCCATAGAGCTCGAGTCTAAATTTTATTCTGTTTTTCAAAGTAATCATCATTAAAAAGCTCTTACTCTATAAAAAAATTGGAGATTAGTAAAAAACTGGAAGCAACCGAGCATGACTTCGGCACGCTCGTTCTCCCGCACAAAAATCAGGTTGAAGATAATGCTGTCCGTGGTGCTACCAAGAGCTAACACCCCTCCCCAGCAAGCTTCACCTTCAAATGCCTTATTACTAAGTTCTCAAGTTATTAATTCTGGGCATTCAGGGTTCTTACATTCTGGGGTACAAGAAGTTGTTTGAACCACTTGAGTTCAGGTATTTTTTTATTGCTCAGCATCACAGGCAAAGAAGGGCCTAAGATACATCAAGATTTTATGGTATGGTTGAAGGAAGATTTCAAGTTTGTACCTACGCGGTGGTTACGGGATGCTTGTTTTTACCATAACTAGCCTTGAACCGAGGCATCCGTACAGACCCCCAGTCTCAACTCTTTTCTACCAACACCATGAGATGGACAGGTAACAGAGCTATATTATAATAGGAGGGTTCAGGAAGGTGCTTTCATAACGTTAACAGGACTGTGGACTATACAGGACTGTGTATGGTATGCATTATCTGTTTGCTGTATGTGTTATGTTTTCACTGCATTGTTTTCTACTTATGTGATAGCATTCCCTGCGTTGTTTAGCGTATAATGTATAATACTTCATGATTTGTTTCAGATTTCTGTAATCCTAGTCCGATACGTGGTTTATCAGCAGTCTCATCCTACCGATTGTGTTGATTTACACTGTGTAATCTGTAGTCAGTCTCAGTGAGAAAGGTGAATATTGTTTCTTTGGTTTCACAGGTTTCTTTGGCAGCAGCTGCCAACACAGCACAAGGATCTTCACTGTGTGACTGAAGGGAAGCTGGGGCAGTCATTTTGTGGCTGGCTCCACCTCCTGTGGCAGCCATTTTGTGGCAGCCAATCTGTGGCTGCATCCACCACAGTGTAGCAGAATTACAAAGGTGCCCTCAGGCTCAAAAATGTTGGGGACGCCTGCCCCCAAAGGTCTGGGACCAAGACAAATGAACACCTGTGCCTGTATAAAACAACCTGTTAATCAAGACCTAGATTAGAGGCCTGGTCCATGTGCCTCCATCTTTGGAAATTAAGTGGGTGGCAGCCATCTGCATGGCCTTCTCTGTGATGGCACCCCACCTGCAGGACGTCTTCCCCCCTAACATTTTGTATGATGCTTCTTCTATCGGGTTTTAGGTGCCATTTTGCTAGTGAATTTTGTTTTGGCTGAGCTTTACGCCCTCTTTATATGCTGAGCTTAAGCTTTTCTTGCTTGCTCTCTGTGCAAGAGTTCTCCCTGCTGCTTTGCTATTTCTTCTTTCAACTGAGTTCTTCAAAGTGGCTTCGCATATCGTTGGAGAAGCAGCAAATCAATATTTTAAACAAACGGCAACGAACAAATCGCTATTGCAATCTAAAATGTAAAGCGGCCCTTGGAGAGTACAACTGCAGGAGTGTTTGGTATCTGTGAATTCGCGGCCACTTTTCAGGTCTGCTGGACAGGCAATCCCTCACCTTAGAGAAACAACCACTCAAAACCAAACCAGGCTCGAGCAACGCATTATTCAAACACAGCTCGGCTTCTACTCACAACATCTCTGTCGATTCTGGCTGTCATCATTTCAGCGGTTTCTTCGTGTTCGTGGAACTGTCTCGGTTTTTCATCTAAGAGGCAGGGGGGAAAGCTAAGTGAACCTCTGCGGGAATGCAGAAGGATTATAAACATTCAACCACCATTGGTTCTTGTAGGTTATCCGGGCTGTGTAACCGTGGTCTTGGAATTTTCTTTCCTGACGTTTCGCCAGCAACTGTGGCAGGCATCTTCAGAGTAGTAACACTGAAGGACAGTGTCTCTCAGTGTCAAGGGTGTAGGAAGAGTAATATATAGTCAGAAAGGGGTTGGGTTTGAGCTGAGTATTGTCCTGCAAAAGTATTGTCCTGTAAGTATCAAGATAATGTGCTAATGAGGGTATGGTATGTTAATATGGAACCATTGTATCCTGAAGTGATCTGTTAATGTGTGTAATCCAAAGCTAATCTGTATGGCTATTGTTGAATGTTGTCTTTGTCTGGAGGTTTTTCAGGGCAGGAAGCCAAGCCTTATTCATTCTTAAACTCTCCTCTTTTCTGTTAAAGTTGTGCTGATGTTTATGAATTTCAATGGCTTCTCTGTGCAATCTGACAAAATAGTTGGTAGAACTGTCCAGTCTTTCAGTGTCTTGGAATAAGACCCTGTGTCCTGTTTGTGTCAGTCCATGTTCAGCCACTGCTGATTTCTCAGGTTGGCCAAGTCTGCAGTATCTTTCATGTTCTTTTATCCTTGTTTGTATGCTGCGTTTTGTGGTCCCGATGTAAACTTCTCCACAGCTGCAAGGTATACGATATACTCCTGCAGAGGTGAGGGGGTCTCTTTTGCCTTTTGCTGATCGTAGCATTTGTTGTATTTTCTTGGTGGGTTTAAACACTGTTTGAAGGTTATGTTTTTTCAAAAGTTTCTCCATCCTATCAGTGACCCCCTCACCTCTGCAGGAGTATATCGTATACCTTGCAGCTGTGGAGAAGTTTACATCGGGACCACAAAACGCAGCATACAAACAAGGATAAAAGAACATGAAAGATACTGCAGACTTGGCCAACCTGAGAAATCAGCAGTGGCTGAACATGGACTGACACAAACAGGACACAGGGTCTTATTCCAAGACACTGAAAGACTGGACAATTCTACCAACTATTTTGTCAGATTGCACAGAGAAGCCATTGAAATTCATAAACATCAGCACAACTTTAACAGAAAAGAGGAGAGTTTAAGAATGAATAAGGCTTGGCTTCCTGCCCTGAAAAACCTCCAGACAAAGACAACATTCAACAATAGTCATACAGATTAGCTTTGGATTACACACATTAACAGATCACTTCAGGATACAATGGTTCCATATTAACATACCATACCCTCATTAGCACATTATCTTGATACTTACAGGACAATACTTTTGCAGGACAATACTCAGCTCAAACCCAACCCCTTTCTGACTATATATTACTCTTCCTACACCCTTGACACTGAGAGACACTGTCCTTCAGTGTTACTACTCTGAAGATGCCTGCCACAGTTGCTGGCGAAACGTCAGGAAAGAAAATTCCAAGACCACGGTTACACAGCCCGGATAACCTACAAGAACCAATGAACTCTGACCGTGAAAGCCTTCGACAATATATTCAACCACCACCTTGTACCACAAGTGGAACCACAATATTGTGGAACCACAATACCACAAGTAGAAGGAATAACCCTTCCACTTTTCCTCTGCCAAACACAATGGGTTGAAAGAATGTATTAAAGTATTATCACCAAGTTCCACTCCATCTGCCATCTTCAAAGAAGATTAAAACTACTATAGAGATATAGAAAAAAACGCTTAGATTGGATAACAATTCTGTAGCCAACCTTCCTCAAGATAATAGAGATCTTGAACGTGTGTGTGCTAAGTGCTATCAAGTCGCTTCTGACTTAGTGTCCTCCAAATCATTCTATTGTTAACAGCCTCGCTCACATCTTGCAAAATGAGGGCCGTGGCTTCCTTGATTGAGTCAATCCATCTCATGTTGGGTCTCCCTAGAATCATAGAATCACACAGTTGGAAGGGACCACCAGGGTCATCTAGCCCAACCCCCTGCACAATGCAGGAAATTCACAACTACCTCCCTCTTTTCCTGCTCCCTTCAACTTTTCCTAGCATTATTGTCTTCCCAGTGAGTCTTGCCTTCTCAATCTTGAACATACGAGAATCTGTTTTGAATAGCAAACATCCTTGAAAACTCCATGAAGGTTGATAAGCCCACCTCCAATGCCCAAAGGTCAAATGCTACACATTGGCAGCTTGAAAGAAAGGGAAAGAACCAATTTTGCTCCCATTTACAAATAATTTGCTGCCCAGTCACCTGAAAGTAATTATAAACATCACTGATAACCACAGAAGTAACTATTTACATGCCTGCAGAGTCCAATTAGGCATATATTGAGATCTGTGTTTGCTGTATTGAAATATTTATTGTACTGTGTACTGCAAATGTGTGAAGCAATACCTCCTGAAATCTCAAAAGATAGGGAAGTATGACTGAATGAGATGATTCCCTATTGGTTGGGGGTGTAGGGCTTCATGTCCCCCTATCCTCTTCTCTTGCCAGCTGAACAAATTACAGAAAACAAATTAAGGGAAACAAAAAAATGCACACTTGCTCAGTTTGGCATATTTACACACAAAGTAGAATTTAGCTTGTTTCTCCATCTCTCACTAAGAGCTTTATCACAGATTAGACAGGCTGCAAGATGCATCCATATCGCAAGATGTCATAGTCCTGCTGTACACCGCATTGGTCAGGCCACACCTGGAGTACCGTGTGCAGTTCTGGAGGCAATGAAATAGACCCCCCAAAAAAGGATGTGGACAGAATGGAGAAGATGCAGAGGAGAGTGACAGGGATGATCAGGGGCCTGGAGACTAAGCCCTACGAGGAAAGGCAGAGGGAGCTGGGAATGTTCAGTCTGCAGAAGAGGAGGATGAGTGGAGACATGATTGCTCTCTTTAAGTATCTGAAAGGCTGTCACTTAGAGGAGGGCAGGGAGCTGTTCCTGTTGGCAGCAGAGGATAGGACTCTCAATAATGGGTTTAAATTGAGGGTGGAAAGGTACCAGCTGGATATTAGGAAAAAACTTTTTTACAGTGAGAGTTGTTCGGCAGTGGAATCAGCTACCTAGGGAAGTGGTGAGTTCCCTCTCACTAGCGGTCTTTAAGAAGAGGCTGAACAAACACTTGTCAGGGATGCTCTAGGCTGCTCCTGCATTGAGCAGGAGGTTGGACTAGATGGCCTATATGGCCCCTTCCCACTCTACGATTCTATGATTCTTTTTTTTAGTCATGTTTCTCCATATGTTAACAGCTGCTAGAATAAATTTTGCAACAGATTGGAAAAGCAATAAATTCCCTGACTTAAAAAGTTGGCTCGACAAGGTTAAAGAAACCTATGCTTTAAATAAATTGATGTATTATAATAACGATAAAAATACAGAAGAACTGAACGCTCGCTGGAATTTAACAATTTCAAGGATGGAAAAAGCACTCCAATGTGTAAGTTGTAGAGAGGTAGTGATGTAATAATCATGTAATAATCATAGATAAATAAGAGTATTACTTGATTAAGCGCCACGGGTATTTTAGTTATATTAGTAGCACTGTTTAAGTTTTTTTTAATGATTTGTATCATTAGTTTTGATTATTTTTGTAATGTTATATCTGTGGTTTTTCCCCTTTTCCTTTTATTGTAAGATTAAATGTTTATATTAGTTTAAAAAAAAACAATTCTATGATTCTATGCGGCTGGTAGGCCCTGCCCAGTCTGTGGCCATGGATTTGACAGGCCTACCACACAGCATTGTCATGAGGTGTGAAAGGTACCACAAAGTTGCAGCAACACTCACAATCTCCTTGTTCCGCCGCCCAAGCAGACCAGGCCGCTACCCGGCTTCGGACGTCCACCTGTGTGACAGTACCTGGGGGAACGGGAGCCGGCGCCTTGGGGGGCGGTGGGATACTGCTGTCGGCCTTGGAAATCATCCTAGGAAGCAGACAAAACAAGCCAAAACTGGACCAAAGAAAAGCCTTTCCCTTCCCTCCAATGATTTATTAGCAAGGAAAAACCAAGAACAACAACGCCTTGTATGCTGAAGCTTCAGACGTCTGTCATCTTCCACTCTGTTGGAAGCACATTCGGAGTACATGGCAAGGTGCCTCGTAAATAAATTACAAACATGGTACCAGAAGAGCAGCCTTACTTGCAAACAAAATAAGATGCATTTTCAAACCCCAAACAGCACTAGAAACCTCATACCACCATGCATCTCTAATTACATACCAAAACACACTATTAAAATGAAATAAAATAATGCATCTGTTTTCCTATAAAAATTTTAACAGCAGAACATTCTCCCGCCACACATGCAAAACCCTATGAACAGCAAAGATACAGTTTCACTAAGATGTGAAAAAAGGAGAGCCTGGAAACACTGACAGATACAAATTTTTTTTGTTTTAAAGGAGCTAGAAGCCAATATGAAAGAGATCAGGGGCCAAGACAGAAATTTATGGGTGCCAGTGGAAGAGGGCACTTTGGCTCAGACACCGTTCTGGGTTCGTAACATTTCTACACATCGTTCGTGAACCCAAGACTCAAGTTTTACCTGAGTGTCTCGAGTCTCCTCTTTGGTTTCGCCCCTTTGCTGTCGCTGATCGCACTTTCAATATCTTCATGGATAAAGTTAGCCTGAGCAGAAGAATGAAATAGACCAAAAAAATAAATAAATCAGAAACACCTTCAGGAACTTATGCATGGGGCTCCTGCTCAGTTAAAGATAACTTCGCTAACTGACTAAGGGGTCGCCAACTGTATCAACATACAAATAAAACCAGCAGTTGTGCAAGGAAAGGTAATCTTGTTGCTTACATAAATAGGGAAAATTAAAACACAAGTATTCATTTATCTCCCACTTCTCTCCCAAATGAGGACCCAAAGTGGCTGTCAATAAAAAATAATAATTCAACAGCGAGTTGTAGGTGTAGGGGGGAAGACTTCTAAGTAAAGAGTAGGTCTCTCTCTCTCTCTCTGAGCCATACCTTCCACCCAGCTCTAGGCTATGTCCCTCCAGGTTAAGAACCAAAGGACAAGATCAGCTCACACCCCTGATCTTAACTACCTGCAAGAAGGAGAAAAACTCAGCCAGGTCTTACATTCAACTGCTGCTAACTAACCAGCAGGCTCTTCTGTGCTTCTTCCCCAGCCACCCTTCCTGCAAGAAGTTCAGGGCTGTGCATCTGTGCATGTCACCCTCATGACTCTGTGATGTAGGATAGGCTGAGAGCGGTCCAAGGCCAGCCAGGGAGATTTGTGTGTGTGTGTGTGGGGGGAGAAACACGGTGCCTTTGCTTACCATCTCCTACTCATTTCTTAAGGTGGAACACCTAAGAAAATTAGCTGCTGGTTGAGGTGCTCAGGAAGACGTTGGCAAATTATGGCCCAAGAGCCACCTTCGGCCCATGAGAACTTTTCACCTGTCCTAAAGATTCTGAGCCCTGACCTGGATAGCCCAGGCAAGCCCATTCTCATTAGATATCAGAAGCTAAGCAGGGTCTTCCTCAGTTAGTACTTGGATGGGAATCACCAAAGAAGTCCAGGGTTGTTACACAGAGGCAGGCGATGGCAAACCCCCTCTGAACATCTCTAGCCTTGAAAACCCCACAAGGGGTCACCATAAGTCGCCTGTGACTTGACAGCACCAATAAAGCTAATTGAACAGTTTGTCGGGATCGCTGGCCTGGCGGCCATCAGCAACAACTACTGGGATAATGTGCCCCGCAAATGGTTGTACAGCTCAAAGGCCATTAAGAGCTATTAAGAGCAGAAGAGTAGGAGCCACACCTGGCCCAGTCCGCTTTTGAGAATTATGAATTGGGGGGCTGGTTCTTCCAGGTTTCTGGTGATGTCATCCAATTCAGAACTCTTCAGAGCCAGTAGAGGCACATATGTGGCATTCGGGCTGGAAAAAGCCTACCCACCTGTGCCCTAAGAATGACTCCATCCACACCTACTACCTACTCCAACATCTCATGATCCAAATTGTGCTCTATGTCACAAAGCTCTTGCTTGTGGGCTTCCTAGAGGCACCTGGTTGGCCACTGTGTGAACAGACTGCTGAACTTGATGGACCTTGGTCTGATCCAGCATGGCCTTTCTTATATTCTTATGCTCTGGTGTAAAGATTTATTAGAGGCCCCGTGGCGCAGAGTGTTAAGCTGCAGTACTGAAGTCAAAAGCTCTGCTCAAGACCTGAGTTCGATCCCGACGGAAGTCGGTTTCAGGTAGCCGGCTCAAGGTTGACACAGCCTTCCATCCTTCCGAGGTCGGTGAAATGAGGACCCAGCTTGCTGGACGTAAAGGGAAGATGACTGGGGAAGGCACTGGCAAACCACCCCGCAAACAAAGTCTGCCTTGGAAACGTCAGGATGTGACGTCACCCCATGGGTCAGGAATGACCCGGTGCTTGCACAGGGGACCTTTACCTTTTTAAAGATTTATTATTACGGTCCTTAGACCAAACGTAAAATGTTTGCAGCTACATTGCCCTACCCAAACTGGCAGTATAAAACAATACATTTTGGTTAAAACACTATACAAAATATTACTCTCTTTAAAAAGGTTAAAAACTGGTCTACAATATAAATTTAAACAATCGATCCCATCTGCAACTTTTCATTTCTATTTAGATTTCCAAAAATTAAATACTATTCTACAAAACTTGCCCACCAACTTTGTTACTTATTATGTCAATACGACAGGCGTGTTGCTCAGTGCTCCAAAGCCGCTTACACAGTAATCACCTCAAAAGGATCGTTAGAAATGGAGTAAAGAATATTTGTGGATGCTGGACAGCAAGAAATCAAATGCTGTTCAGGCAGGGTTACTGGCACCTCGGCAAAAAAAGAAAAAGGGTATTCTGAACATGCCAAATCCTCTGCTTCCAAGCAAATATAAAACAGCTGCTCTGAAAAGCGGCGAAGAAAACCTGCCAATGTTAGTCAATGTTCTTCACACTTCCCTGGAAGCCAAAACTATCAAATTCTCAGCCAAGACTTTCACAGTCAGGCAAAAAAGAAAAGAGAGTCCCCGTTCCAAAGGTTGCTTCTTACTCAAGCCTTTTCAAAAAGCATCGTTCTTTGCTGTTCAATTAAAGAAAGATGCTGAAGCAAGATTCTGACGCTTGTGAATTTCTAGTCTTCCCTCGTCAGCAGTCGATATCAATGTATTCCAGATCTTCCTCCTTCGGAGAATGGTTTCGTATCAGTTTTGCTGCTCAGGAACCACCTGTCCACAGTGTAGGATTTGGGGATATGATCTAAAGCAGGGGTCGTCAATGTTTTTGAGCCTGTGGACGCCTTTGGAATTCCGGCACAGGGTGGTGGGTGCAGCCACAAAACGGCTGCCATGGCTTACCTTCCTCAGCCCACCCCCTTAAAAAAAAATAATCAGACTCATTTCATGTGTTCAAGCTGTGAGTTATCAAGGGATGTCCATACAGACGAGAAGTGATATTTTAAAGTTTCCTTTTACATTCTTCTGTCACTTCCATAAGAGGCATAGGAGCTTTTCCTTTTTGCTTGCCGTCAAGTCACAGCTGACTTATGGCGACCCCCTAGCGTTTTCAAGGCAAGAGACGGTCAGAGGTGGTTTGCCATTGCCTGCCTCCATGTCACGCCTCTGGTATTCCTTGGAGGTCCCCCATCCAAATACTCGCCACAGTTGAGGCTGAGAGAGTGTGACTGGCCCAAGGTCACCTAACAAATTTCCATTGCAGGATGGGGATTTGAACATGGATTTCCCAGATCCTACTCCAGCACCTTAACACCACACCACACTGCTTAGCTGGCTTTCTAAAAAAGCAGGCAAATTCATGGCACACAAGCCTACCAGCTGCTATTGTCAATGATAGCTAAAGGGAACATCCAGAGGTGTGTGTGTGTGAAGTGCCGTCAAGTTGCTTCTGACTCATGGTGACCTTATGAATCAATGTCCTCCAAAATGTCATATCCTTAACAGCCTTGCTCAGATCTTGCAAACTGAAGGCTATGGCTTCCTTTATAGAGTCAATCCATCTCTTGTTGGGTCTTCCTCTTTTCCTGCTGCCTTCAACTTTTCCTAGCAGAGCCAGAGTGGTGTAGTGGTTAAGAGCGGTGGTTTGGAGCAGTGGACTCTGATCTGGAGAACCGGGTTTGATTCCCCACTCCTCCACATGAGCGGTGGAGGCTAATCTGGTGAACTGGTTTTGTTTCCCCACTCCTACACACGAAGCCAGCTGGGTAACCTTGGGCAGGTTACAGCTCTGTTAGAGCTCTCTCAGCCTCACCTACCTCACAGGGTGTCTGTTGTGAGGAGGGGAAGGGAAGGTGATTGCAAGCCAGTTTGAGTCTCCCTTAAGTGGTAGAGAAAGTCGGCATATAAAAACCAACTCTTCTTCTTTTAGCATGATTGTCTTTTCCAGTGACTCTTGTCTTCCCATAATGTGACCAAAGTACGATAGCAGTTTAGTCATTTTCACTTCTAGGGTCAGTTCAGACTTGACTTGATCTA
This sequence comes from Euleptes europaea, assembly GCF_029931775.1. Taxonomy (NCBI): domain Eukaryota; kingdom Metazoa; phylum Chordata; class Lepidosauria; order Squamata; family Sphaerodactylidae; genus Euleptes; species Euleptes europaea. The sequence continues at coordinate 108,787,987 of NC_079314.1, forward strand.
TAACCCACTGATTTGTCCTTTTGACAGTCCGCGGTATCCTTAACACTCTTCCACCACCACATTTCAAAGGAATCTACTTTCTAAAAAGCCCCTGAATTGTAGATGTTGCTGATGAGGGCCTGAAGACATCTGCCTGGCCATTGTTGGCAGCTGTTGGAAACAGAATACCGGGGAACCAGAAGAACCCTGGATCTGATCCAAGAAGGCTGTTTTTTAGAGTCACAGTGAAACGAAAAGTACACATTTATATTAACAAAATTGCTCACAAGCAGGGTGAGGAAGTTGACACTCAGATTATGATCTCCTAATATACTGTCGCTCTGACAGATTCTTGGCCTCCTTTTCCCTGTTCTAGAGAAAGAGATTTTGGCAGCCTTATGGGTCAATCAGACTTTTCCTATTACCAGCACTGGAACCGATCCAACTGCTTCTTCTTTGCAACTGACTGGACAGTGTGGTGTATATAAAGAGGATGTAATAGCAAGGCTGTGATAACTGGAAGAGGAAGTGAACTCTCAGTGAATTAATTTGCTAAGACTTAAAAAAAGAGAGTGAGTGGCCAAATCATGATGCCGATATAATGCCAGACAATTTCGTGAATGTTCAAAAATTTAGAGTTATACTGGTAAAAGTTGGCCGGTGCCTAAATGAATTCGTCAACATTTACTGTTGAATAGTAACATGGCCAAAGCTACCAAACTTGCAAAGCTCAAAATATCAACCATAGGGGGTTGCTTTCAGTATGGAGGGAGTGTTATTTATTTAGAAAGAATATTATGCTGCCTCTCCAGGGAACCTGCCTGAGGCGGCTTACAAAATAAACTACTAAACATGCAACGTTCGTTATTAAAATCCAGAATTTTAAAACCCAGCCACAGAATGAAAATTTAGACCGCTGAGAAGCTTAAAATAATAGTTTTCAGAGTAAAAGCTAATTATTAAAATGGTGTTACAAGATCAATCCCCTAATTGGTGACTTGAAGCATTTTGGCCTGGCACCCAAAAAAAAGCAACGTAGGTGCTAGGTAAGACTAAAGGGGAAGGGCATTCTATAAACAAGGTGCCACTACTGAAAAAGCCCTGATACCATCTTAACTTCTTTGCTTCTAATCTGAGTCAGGGGAGAGCTTCTCCCTTCTCTCCAACCCCTCCAAACTCTGCATTTCCCTGTTTCCCTGGTGACTTGAATGCTACTGTAAGCATACACAAACCACTGGGGTGGGGGACGGGGGAAGAGAAGGAGACTGACAGCTTATTCCTGAGCCTTTCAGCGGCCAGGGACAGAGTGGCTGCGGCACTACCACGGCACCTCCAAAGCAGTTCCCCGGCCACCAAAAGGCTTAAAAAAGCCTTCTAAAATTTTTCTCCATTGAAAACAGCGAGGCTGCACCAGGAAAAGCCTGGCACAGCCATGCTGTTGTTGGAATGGGTCCTGAAAGGGGTCAGGAAGCTGCCTCCTGGCAGCTCTGCCCCCTGGAACGCCCCCCAGGATGACAGCGCAGGGATTTGTGCTGTCGGGAGGCCGAGCCGGGGTCCCAGGGCCACGTTGCCGGGACAGCGCAGGGAGGCCAGCGTGAGCGCCCCAACGCCAGCGTCCCTGCTTCTCTCGATGGTGCAAGCGGCCCGGGTTCCGGTGCGGCCACTTATGTACCTCCTGAGCACTTTTGGCCCCAGAGCTCAGTAATGGGTTCCCCGACCTACTTCTCAGCCTCTGTTCCTACAATAGGCCCATCAAGTGCAGGGAAGACAGAGAAACTTCCCTCCTTCTTCACTACTGAAGGGACTGGGGAAGGGCCCAACTATTATTAACAATTGGGAAACTATTATTAACAAGTCTTGGGAAAAAGTCAACTCCCCCCCACCCAAGTTCCTCCAATATCAATCATAACTTTGAATTGAATAAAACACAAAACAGATGCATCTGAAGAAGTGCACTTTGAATCGCGAAAACTTGTGCTGGAATAAATGTAGTTCAGGGAGTTACTTTAAGGTGTTACTGGACTTCTGCTATATTTTGCTTCAAAAGTCTAATCCAGCTGCCCTTCAGGAATGACAAGGGCCAACCTGGCAACCAGTGGGAGACTGAAGGGGGAGGGAACACCATGGTTTCCAGAGATTCCTAGAGAGGACTGACATCCCTTCTGGTTTTTTCCCCAGAAGTGACATTATTTCATAGGCCTGACAGCCATTTTTTAATTTTATTTTTCTCCTGCTACTGTTCAGAGCCCTGACCTGGATGGCCCAGGCTAGCCTGATCTCGTCAGATCCCAGAAGCTAAGCAGGGTCAGCCCTGGTTAGCATTTGGATGGGAGACCACCAAGGAAGTCCAGGGTTGCTGTGCAGAGGAAGGCACTGGCAAACCACCTCTGTTAGTCTCTTGCCACGAAAACCCCCAAAAGGGGTCTCCATAAGTCGGTTGCGACTTGACGGCACTTTACACACACACACTGTTCAGATCGGTGGCCAGAAAGACAGAGACTGGCAACCCTAGGAATTATCTTTGAGCTGAGCCTGGGAAAGTTTACCAGTCATCAGTCCCCCAAATGGGGAAATCCATATTTATGGCTGCACTTTGGGGACCATTCATCAGTAAATGCTGACAAAGCACATTCAGGTTTCTGTCAGCATTTGCTGGTGTACCTGAGTTTTTGGACTTCTGTAAACCTCATCAAGGACTGCCAGCATTAATCAAATTTTCACACACATTTTAAGTCACATTTCTTGCACCCAGCACGAGGGAAATAAACCAAGAACCAATCAGAGTAGCAATCCCAGCTCTCCGAAATCAGCTTTCTCCCTTCGTAATAAGGAGCATCTTACTGAGGGGAAAACAGAATGTCACTTTTTATGATCCTCAAATTGATTCCTCGTGACGGGGTAGCCTAGCACAGTCGCCCACATGGTGATCTTAAAGGCAGTGCCCCAGCTGAGCAATTTCATTTGCCCGAGTAGGCGAGACATCCTCCTGCTCACAGGAAATGAACTGCACATGGGTGCAGCTCCAACTTTTCAAGCAGGAAGGGTCAATTCCCAGATTATTTTCCGCTGGGTGTTTTTTTCCTCGGAGTGAACACATGGAAATGCAAAAGGGAGACGCATCTCTTAGGGACTCAGCGACAAATGACAGATGTGCACCACACAAAATATGACTAGCTACGGCTCCCTGGCCTATACCCGCTCAATATATTTAGATATGTGCCTTCCAGTCATGCCGGGCCTCACTCGGTGAGGTAAAAAAAAAAGTGTGCAAACACACCGCAAACCCAACAGCTGCGTTGCTGCGAAGTGTGAACTAGTTCGAAGGGGAAGCTAGGAAGGGGAAAGCTGTTTGTTGAGATTGCTTCATCGGTTTTATCTGTAAATGTAACATTTTGGGGAGAAGGGCACCTGCTGTGCCTTCTGGACGTTCAACTGCTTTATGATTCAAACAAACCAGGTTGGCTTACAGTCAGTAATTGTATTCCTCTCCATTAATCAAATCACTGCAGGAATGAAAAAATCAGAATCATGGAGCTGGGATGGTCTTTACCAAAACCACCATTCATCAACAGAGTTGCAAATGTTTCAGGCCAGGGATCCTGGGTTGTTGTTTTTTTGGCCATCTTCTGGGTGTGGGGTGGGGGTCTCTGGAGGTGTGGGGGGGAGGTGGTTGTGAATTTCCTGCATTGTCCAGGGGGTTGGACTAGATGATCATGGTGGTCCCTTCCAAGTCTATGATTTGTGTGTAACAAGTGGATCTATATAGATTAATAAAAAGAAGAAGCAAGCCAGTGTGGTATAGTGGTTAGAGCATTAGACTAGGACCGGAGATCACTTCTTGGCCAGTGCGGTATAGTGGTTAGAGCATTAGACTAGGACTGGAGATCACCCCTTGGCAATGAAATTCCCTTGAGTGATCTTGGGCTAGTCACCTTTTCTTAGCCTCAGAGAGGCTCTAAAAGGAGATTAATAAGAGGGGAAACTTAACAATGCAATTCGCAGCTTGCACTTATGGGTAGAACTCTAACAGTGCATTCCTGAGCGGAAGGCCTATGCTGATTTTCTGGCCAAAAAAGGGGGCGTTCCCAGCCCGACAGTGCTTAGGAAGCCGTCTAATGGCAGCTCCTCCCCCAGCCCGGCGCCAGAACGCCCTGGGAATGCCGGCAGAAGGCCCCGTCAGCATCCCAGGGTGGTGCTGCTCCGGCAGCAGCCGGCAACTGACGTCCGGGCCTTCCCGCCGGCGTTCGGGCCACTAAAGCCGGCATGAGTTGCCCGGATGCCGGCGCGGGGGCCCCGGATGCCAGTGCAGCGCCTTCCTGGCCTCCTAAGGGTTTTCGCCTTTAGAGCTCAGGAACGTGCTGTAAGTTGCCCATGAGTTGGGAGCACATATATCACCCTTTCAGGGAGATTTCCAAGTTCCCCTTTATTCATTCCCCTGCAAGTATAAAATAAAATTGTGTGACCTTGATTAATGTGTTTCCTCTTTTGGTACTCCCCGTTAACACTTAAAGCAGCCCCAGATAATTGTGCTTCATAGGCTGCCGATCCATAGAACAGCCCAAAGGCACAAGGTTTAGCTCTTCCGAACCTTGCAGCAATGCATGATGGGATTATACATCCCTTCACTGTTGCTATATTGCAAGTACAGAAGAAACCAACAAAATGCTTTTTCATTGGCAACATCTTTTATTTACGGTTCTGATTTCAAAATTGCAAACTATTCAGCGGCCTGGGTTGAAAACTATCCTATGATTTCTTGATGTCACAAACGATAGTCAATGTATTCCCTTTGATAATTCACAAAACAATGTCATTCCCATATGGTTTTAGTACTTATATCACTACATAACTGTGAAACACAGAGAACAAGTAAGAGGCTTATTAAATTCTAAGAACAAGTCTACAAACTGAGAGAAACAGAGGTATTCTACCTCAAAGCATTATTTCCTTTTGTTGAAGATAGGATCCACTAGGTAGGCACAGATGGGAAAGAAATTGGGATATAATGTCCCTGGTTGGAAAACAATTTTTATTAGAGGTCCAACCATGACAGAAAACTATCCATACAATATCATGTATTTATTGGAACAATGAAAAAGAAGAGTTGGTTTTTTATACCCTGATTTTCCCTACCTTTTTTAAGGAGACTCAAAGTGGCTTACAATCGCTTTCCCTTCCCCTCCCCACAACAGACACCTTGTGAGGTAGGTGGGGCCAAGAGAGTTCAGAGAGAACTGTGACTAGTCCAAGGTCACCCAGCAGGCATCATGTGGAGGAGTGGGGAATCGAACCTGGTGCTCCAGATTAGAGTCCACCACTCACGTAGAGGAGTGGGGAATCAAACCTGGTTCTCCTGATTAGAGTCTGCCGCTCATGTGGAGGAGTGAGGAACCAAACCCAGTTCTCCAGATTAGAGTCCACCCCTTTTAACCACTAACCACCCCGGCTTTCAGGCAGGCAGCAAGAAAAAAAAAAACAGGTAATGGATCCATAGCAAGACACAGAGATCAGATCAGCCAAAAAGGGGTCACTATGAACAGCGAGAAGTCATTAAAGGTAAATGGAGAATAACCAAATACATTGTGCTGTCTGACTCTTTTCAGCCAGCCGGGTCTTGACTGACGGGACTGAAAAAAGGCAGGTGTTCCCCACCAAGTCCCCACTTGCAAAACTTCCAGAGGCAGCTGAGTATAATCCAGCATGTTAGCCTGCACAGAACGTGGATGGATCCAGCAATTCTCACCTTCTCGTATAAAACAAAAACCAAGAAGTCCCCAGCATGTGACGTCCCAAGAGCTGGAGCTACCGTCTGTGCCTTACCTTAATCTCGTCACACTGGAAAAGGTGGAGATCTGCTTTGCTCTGGGCTGGCTCTTTACACACCAAGGCGAGGATGGAATCGTAGCCGCAGGAGTTCACCACAGCTTGGCAGTGCTGAATGGTGCCCAGGGGGAAATTCTCCAGTTCATTCTGTAGGGAGATTTGGGAGAGAGGGGGGGAGAGAGGAAATCCATCAATTACTAGTTAACGTCACTGCACCAAAGCCTCCACGCACTGGTGCTCGAGGAGCTCAGCGGGGATTATACCGAGTAAATCAGTTCCCTAAACACTATACGAAACCCTGGTATTTAACAACAACAACAAAAATCTCTATGATGACTTTTCTCTTCCCCTTTGGAAAAATAAGGAAGCCGCGTATCAAGGGCCTGCATACCTTGGATTCTAAGTCCACCAGACTGACGGCTTTGTCATCCACTTGGAGGATCATATCTTGAGTCCACACCTTGCCTTTGGCATCGAGGAGTTTCAGCTTCCTTATCCCATCGTCTACCGTTATCATGGCCTCTTTCCGATCCAAAACGAAAGTGGTCAGGTGCTGGAAGACGAGGGGTTTGTGGCAGATGAAAAGAGGTTAACAACACATCATTTTAAAAGTGAGAGCAGAGAGCATTTATTAGAGTGCTTTTTAAAACAATAACTTCTTAAAGATGTTAGACCTCACCTAGAGTACTGTGTTCAGTTTTGGGCCCCGCAATTTAAGAAAGATGTAGATAAGCTGGAATGTGTCCAGAGAAGGGCAACAAAGATGGTGAGGGGTCTGGAGGCCAAGTCCTATGAGGAAAGGTTGAAGGAGCTGGGTATGTTTAGCCTGAAGAGGAGAAAACTGAGAGGGGATATGATAATCATCTTCAAATACTTGAAGGGCTGTCATATAGAGGATGGTGCCAAGTTGTTTTCTGTTGCCCCAGAAGGTTGGACCAGAACCAATGGGTTGAAATTAAATCAAAAGAGTTTCCATCTAGACATTAGGAAGAATTTTCTAACAGTTAGAACGGTTCCTTAGTTGAACAGGCTTCCTCGGGAGGTGGTAAGCTCTCCTTCCCTGGTGGTTTTTAAGAGGTTAGATGGCCATCTGTCAGCAATGCTGATTCTGTGACCTTAGACAGATGAGAGGGAAGGCATCTTGGCCATCTTCTGGTCACTGGGGGTGTGGGGGAGAGGTAGTTGTGAATTTCCTGCATTGTGCAGGGGGTTGGACTAGATGACCCTGGTGGTCCCTTCCAACTCTATGATTCTATGTCTCCGAGGTGGCTTGAAAACAAACAAACAAAAACCAATTAAAGCCCAATGCTTTTTAATGCATCTGTTCTCTGTATTTAACTCTTACCTACTTCCCAGCCTGGAATTAGGCTGCTGAAGAGATTAAATACACATGATCCATAAATATTCAATTATTTTGAGATGCCATAAAGAACAGTTAAACCATCTGAGAACACGGTCAATAAATAATGAGATGGAGTCAATGAATTTCTAGGCATGATGAATCCTTCTGACAAATTATGGCCATCTCCTTAATCTAAAGGAGGACATCCGCTAAAGATGCACTTGATTATCTTTCTCTCATGACTTTTTAAAATGACATGTAACTGAGGGTGCCTCAAGTGAGAGGAGGGAATCAGCACAAAGAGAGGGAGAATGTTCAACCTTCCCATTCTATGTTGCCACCATAACCTCCACACTATTTTTACCTGCCAAGAGGATAAAGTATAGGGTCCTCAGTTGCCAGGGAGGCGAGGCAGTTATTAGCAGGAGAATGGCATGAAGGGAAGCACCCTCTTCCTCCCTCTCCCATTAAATCACAGTACTTGTGGCTGCCTTCTGTTACAAGAAACCACTGGGAATATAATCACAATCCTACACATATCATGTGGTTTCAACCCTAGGATAAAATTCCATAGATGGGGGGGGGGGGCACAACCACAAAGGTCCTGAACCTGTCACATACCATTTCTCAGATATTGGGGGACTCCTCAACAGGAACTCCTGAGAAGAAGGAGAGGGGCTGTGGCTCAGTGGTAGAGCATCTGCTTGGCATGCAGAAGGTCCCAGGTTCAATCCCCGGCATCTCCAGTTCAAGGGACTAGGCAAGTAGGTGATGAGAAAGATCTCTACCCAAGACCCTGGAGATTCACTGCCAGTCTGAGTAGACAATAGTGACTTTGATGGACCAGGGGTCTGATTCAGTATAAGGCAGCTTCATGTGTTCAAGGCCTTCCTTAATGGTAATCCAAGGCCAGTTAGTTCTGGTCTTTAAAGGCCAAAAAAAGAACTATGGCATCCTTAATTCTGTGTGGAAACTAGCTTAGTTTCCATACCATTCTGATTAAAAGTAACACCACATAAAGGCCCTGTTGTTGTCTGGGCAGACATCAAAAATCAAAAGAGTTTCCGTCTAGACATTAGGAAGAATTTTCTAACAGTTAGAGCAGTTTCTCAGTGGAACAGGCTTCCTCAGGAGGTGGTAAACTCTCCTTCCATGGAGGTTTTTAAGAAGAGGTTAGAAGGCCATCTGTCAACAATGCTGATTCTGTGATCTTAGGCAGATGATGAGAGGGAGGGCATCTTGGCCATCTTCTGGTCACTAGGGGTGTGGGTGGGGGAGGTAGTTGTGAATTTCCTGCATTGTGCAGGGGGTTGGACTTGATGACCCTGGTGGTCCCTTCCAACTCTATGATTCTATGATTCTATGACATTTAGGCCAAGGTGGGATGCTGAGAGCCCCTCATTAATTACTCAATAGCACCTTTCCTTTGCTTTTCACCAGCTTTAACCTCTCTGCTATTTCTTGATCATGCGTAATATGGAAATTGACGGGTTCTCTCAAACATGGCCGAAGCCCTAATTGGATAGGATGACAGCCTGATTAAAAATGCTTTGGGAAAGCTTAACTCTGAGTACAGGGGGCACTAATTTGAGAGGAAAAGCTTCCAGATATTCAGCTCTGCTTTTGCCATCGTGACTGAGGAGAATGACAACTACAGTGTTAAATGCAGTGTTTTCTCATCCTCTGAAAGGTCTTCCGAATGAAGCTGCAATCAGCAGCAGTCCAACCTATTTCTTGTTCTTTCCCCATCAAGACCAGAAGAGGAAACAGTTACATACAATGGGAACCCCTCAGGGTTTGCATAATGATCCAAAGTGCAATAGCTTTAGCTGCTGCATTAATTATTGGACAAAAGCTGTAAATAAAGGGCTACTGTGGTATTTAAAAAATATATATAAATACCTGTTTCTTAAAAAAAAACATGGGAAGGCTACAGAAAAGATGACATGCTTTCAACTTTGTTTTACTAAAGGTAATCGAGATGTAAAAAATATGGTAGCATAAAACAACTGCATTGGTCTATGTCATAGACCTAGCGGAACCAGAATTCTCCAGTTTTCTCCAAAGATTAAATGAAGAGGACACAAAAATCAAGTCTTCTTTGATTACCTCAAGGGGTAAAGGGGTCAAACATGGAACTAAGTATTACCCTGGGGATAATACTTCAGAGCTCAGTGTGGCCAATTAGGTCCATTTGCTCATTCTAGCCTCACATCCACCATTTCAGCTGAGAGCCAGCGGGGTGTAGTGGTTAGGAGTGGTAGAGTCTAATCTGGAGAACCGGGTTCGATTCCCCACTCCTCCACATGAAGCCAGCTGGGTGACCGTGGGCTAGTCACGGTTCTCTCTGAATTCTCTCAGCCCCACCTACCTCACAAGGTGTCTGTTGAGAGGAAGGGAAGGAGCTTGTAAGCCGGTTTGATTCTCCTTAAAAGTTAGAGAAAATCGGCACATAAAAACCAACTCTTCTTCTTCTGAGCAGAGATTTGAACCCTAGTCTCCCCTGTCCAAGTCTGACACACTCTCTACTATACTACAGTATTCTGTAGAAAGTAGTAAGCACATAGATAAACTAGAGATTATAGAGGTACCTGAACCTTGTTGAACCTGTGGGCACTTTTGGGATTTTGAGAACAAACAGTGGGTAGGCCACAAAATGGATGCCAAGTAGGGTTGCCAGCTCTAGGTTTGGATTTTAGGGGGGACCCTGGGGAAGGTGGCATTTGGGGGAGGGACCTCAGCAGGGCATAATACCACAGAGTTCAGTCTCCAAAGCGGCCATTTTCTCCAGGGGAATTTATCTCTATTGTCTGGAGATCAGTTGTAATGGTGGGATTATCTCCAGGCCCTACTTAGGTGTAGGCAACCCTACAGCCACGGGAGCTGGGGTCAAACACAAAATGTTGGGCTGTTGCAAGCCAAGTGTTTTCCCATGGTGGATACTGCTCCCTGCAGACACAAAGGCAATGCCAATGGGATCCTCTGAAACATCTTCTGCTTCAGAGAGGTGGGAAACAGGACAGGACTGGCTCTTTGCTTCACATGAACACATCAGGCCTTATACTGAATCAGATCCTTGGTCCATCATAGTCAGTATTGTCTACTCAGACCCGCAGCGGCTCTCCAGGGTCTCAGGCAGAGGTCTTTCACATGACCTACTTGCCTGGTCCCTTTAACTGGATATGCCAGGGATTGAACCTGGGACCTTCTGCATGCCTAGCAGATGCTCTACCACTGAGCCACGGCCCCTCCCCAAGAAAGAAAGAAGTGGGCATCAGGAAAAACACTGGCGGGCCCCATGACAGGCATGACTGAACCCGTGCTTAACTCCCATTTGTTAAGCCCGTTGTTTTTTTAAGGAGAAAATTTCTTACCTCCACATGGTACTGTGACGTTTCAGAGATGCTGCTGGCGCTGTCACGTGCATAATTCTTTCTTTGCTCTGATTTAAAAGAGAAGCAAGATTTACCCTCTTTAAATTTTGTAAAATCACAAGCTCCACAGTGTTTGTTGATACTGCCATTTATTCTGTGGTAGCCACCCTTCAAACAGTCCTCTTCCTGCCTCCTTTACACACACAAGCCTAGTTCAGATGTCATGGCCAAACCATGGGTTAGTCCTCAGGAACATGCAGCGGGCTCCCTTATTCTCTCCTTCCTTTTCAATGACCCTTTTTAAAAAATCTGTCATTTACTTTCTGCCAGCCTCCCATCATGCAACTCAAGGCACCTTATCAATGGCTCTCAAGATGTCTCAGCATAAAACAGTTGAATTGTTGTATGTCACAAACCCAGCAGAACCGGAACATTATTCTCCAGTTTTCTCCAAAGATTAAATGAAGAGGACACAAATTCAGATTCAGACACTGTCCAAATTCAGATTCAGACACTGGCCAAATGTGGACCTGCTTAGCTTCAGCAAGGTTTCCAAAACATGAGACTTCAGACCATCCCCTGGAAGAATAGGCTGCCATGACATCCAAATCAGGCAAACTATGGTCACCCTTAACCATCAAGTTTAACTCCAAACTGCAAGTAGAAACCCATTTCTGGTTTGCAGCAACGACAGTTTCCCCAATCCAGATGCCACAAGAAGCTACTGTTAGTGCAAACCAGATTAGAGAGAAACTGAACTGGCAAGAACGCGGGGAGGATGGAACCCTTGGTTCATTTCTGAGGGCTTAGCTATGACGTCCCAACCAGACTAAGACATTAATCTGACACTGACGGGCATGTGGGGTGGAGGGAACCATAGTAACAAGAAATCTGTAGCACTTACGTTCAACTAACACTGTTTTACTTTCCATCAGTATACAGAAGCCTCTTATAATATTGCTCACTCCCGAGTCATTCTCCTCCCCTTCTAAAATGGTGGCAGCTGCCATGAAACCAGCATGAACACATGAAGCTGCCTTATACTAAGTCAGCCCCTTGGTCCATCAGAGTCAATACTGTCTACTCAGACCCGCAGCGGCTCTCCAGGGTCTCAGGCAGAGAGAGACCTTTCACATCACCTACATACCTAGTCCCTTTAGCTAGAGATGCCGGGGATTGAACCTGGGAATTTCTGCATGCCAAGCAGATGCTCCACCACTGAGTCACAGATCAGGAACTGTAGCCTAGCTGCTGCTGTGCCTCACTCCCAGCTAGGGCAGGGAGGAGGAACCAGTAATGCTCCTTTGAGTGATGCTGTTGGAACAATGTGCTTCCAATGGCATGTTGACCCTTCTCTAGCCATGGAAGAAGGTGGATTCACTGCTGCAAGTAGGCCGCTGCTGGGCTCCCTTGATCAGCTAGGAATGGGTCGAAGAGACTCTTAGACTTTCCTCCTTGGCTGTTTAGATGGCGCATGAAGCCTTCTCCAACGGCACAAACGGATGGGTATGGAAAGGATTGCGAGAAAGAGCTTCAGGTGGAAAGAAAGCTATCACTACTGGAGTGGCCGTTCCCTTCATAGCTTCAGGGCCTCAACCGCTGAAACCCTGGGAAGTTGTAGGAAAGTAGGAAAGTGCCTAAAACAAAAACTAATGTGTTATTTTAAGAGCTAAGGCAAGAACTTACTGCCTGCCAGTGTGGTATAGTGGTTAAGGGTGGTGGACTCTAATCTGGAGAACCAGGTTTGAATCCCCACTCCTCCACATAAAGCCTGCTGGGTGACCGTGGGCCAGTCACAGTTCTCTCAGAACTCTCTCAGCCCATGCAGAGGCAGGCAGTGGCAAAGCACCTCTCTTGCCTTGAAAACCCAATGGGGTCACTGTAAGTCAGCTGTGACTTGATGGCACTTTCCACCACACCACCTAGACAGGGCCAGTCTGGGGATCTAAGTGAAACCCCTCCCCTCTTGATGCCGTTTCAAGTCAGAAGACCCTGCTTATCTAAAAAGGAAGGTGCTTACCCATAAGTCTAAGCCTACCCCAACCTGGAACCATTGAAGAAGGTGTGTACGTTCATCAGAAACCCATAGTGACCTGAACTCAAGGCAACGTTCTCTGAACCCCCTTGCGCATATAAAAATTGAGAATAGCAACAAGATCACAATGTGTGGCATCCTTGATTGCAGCTCTTACAAAATGCAGTTGATGAACATGACAGACTGTTCCTATACAAATGGGCTATTTGCAGATATAACCCCGCAAATTATTTTCAGAGAGAGACATCTAAATATAGTTCTCTGCACAAAATCCACGGTCACTACTGGCGCTTAAAGAAAGCTGGCACATGACAAACGGAAGCACCGCCACTGGAAGTAAAGCATCAAGCCAAAAGCTATGCTAAAGGAAGCTGCAAAAGATTTTGTCGCATTGCTTCGCGTTCGGATGATAACGCAAGGTGCCCCGAGTGTGTATGAACACCCTTTGGAATCAAAACCATACGACTATACAAAAAGGATTCCCAAATGAACGAGTAGGATGCAGCCTCTTCAGAGGGGGCTGGTTCTCCATTTGATCCCCTGAGACAATGGGCTTTTCTACTGTCGAGTCTTTCAGATCTCCCCAGACTGCAATTTTACCACACAGCAATATGGAGAAGGTTACAGAAACCATTTTGGCTACATCCAAAAATAAAGAAAAAGGCTCAGAAAAGCACCGTAGAGTTGCCACGGGTATGACCAGTGCAAACAAGAGAACGTGGAATTGTCTGGTAGGTTATCATCCGAATGTTTACACTTGATGTTGGTGCATGGGCATAGGGGAACCAAGGTGGCACATTAGGGTGGGTAGGGCTGGCTGGGATTATCGGCGTACACTATACATTTGGTAGTGCAAGTGAATTGCTGCGCACTATTGCACTGCTGGGTACCTATGTGACATGGATCCACAAGCAATTAAACAGGGGTGTCTTCTGGATGGAAAATGGTCCTATATATCTATAGAGAGCGAGCCAGCATGGCGTAGTGGTTAAGAGCGATGGCTCTAATCTGGAGAACCGGGTTTGTTTCCCCACTCCTCCACATGAAGCCAGCTGGGGAGAGATAGGGAAGATTGTAAACCGCTATGAGACTCCTTAAAGGTAGAGAAAATCTGAAGAAACTCTTCTTCTAAATATACATATACATTTCATGCCAATCTGACCTGGCTTTGAGAGCCAGAGTTGTGTAGTGGTTAAGAGCGGTGGTGTGGAGCGGTGGGCTCTAATCTGGAGAACCGGGTTTGATTCCCCACTCCTCCACGTGAGCGGCGGAGGCTAATCTGGTGAACTGGATTTGTTTCCCCACTCCTACATATGAAGCCAGCTGGGTGATCTTGGGCAAGTCACAGCTCTGTTAGAGCTCTCTCAGCCCCACCTACCTCCCAGGGTGTCTTGTGAGGAGGGGAAGGGCAGGGGATTGTAAGCCGGTTTGAGTCTCCCTTAAGTGGTAGAGTAAGTCGGCATATAAAATCCAACTCTCCTTCTTCTTCTTTGTCCAAACATCTCTGGTGATGGGATGCTGTTAACTAGGAATTCTTAGCTCTCTCACAGAGACCTGCACTCCCCATGATTCCCTGGCAGAAGTAATGACTCCTGGACCACTTCGTTTAGTAACTGTGGTCTTCTTCCAAGGATTTCATATGTTCTCCAGACCGTGCCCCACCCAGGTGCTTCCACTCCTCCACACGAAGCCAGCTGGGTGACCTTGGGCAAGTTACAGCTCTGTTAGAGCTCTCTCAGCCCCACCTACCTCACAGAGTGGAGAAGGGAAGGTGATTGTAAACCGGTATGAGTCTCCCTTAAGTGGTCGGCATATAAAAAAGAAAGTCGGCGTATAAACACCAATTATTCTTCTTCAGGTCAGGCCTTGCTCAGCTTTTGTGGTGTAGAAGTGAGCAATTCCCATTTAGACCTTTACTTGGATGGTTTAGTGTTGAGTTTGCCCCTGAGGTGATTCCTGACAAAATTCAACGAATGCCTTCCAATCTTGATCAAATCTTGATCAACACAGCCTGCAAACGAGAGGTAATCTAACCAATTAAAATAACTCCCAGGACCACGAGTTATGAAATATAAGATCTAATTTACTACTGTTTCCTCAGAAGTGCTGAAAATAAAACCAGAGAGTAATATAAAAAGAGTCTGAGAATGACACCCAAAGCAGAGCAAAGCAGGAAGAAGGCCACACCAACCAACTCCTCACAGATAACTTCAACTGTTCTTTTGAGGAACACTTAATGCTGCAAATGGGGAAAAAATCATATTGAAAGCATTTTGCTTTCCGGTTTTTTACCAATAGGGAAATATATATGTTCCACACATTTTTCAACATCCATGAAGAGAACCTCTTGTTTTGGCTTAACGGAAAACATTATTCTGAACAGGATGGACTGTAAACTTTTCTTCATAGCCCTAGAGGCAGAGCTTCTCAACTGAAGCCAGAGGACAATACGTGGTGTAGTGGTTAAAAGCAGTGGTTTGGAGCGGTGGAGTCTGATCTGGAGAACCAGGTTTGATTCCCTACTCCTCCACATGAGCAGCGGTGGACACTAATCTGGTGAACTGGATTTGTTTCCCCACTCCTACACATGAAGCCAGCTGGGTGACCTTGGGTTAGTCATAGATCTCTCTAAACTCTCTCATCCCCACCTACCTCAGAGGGTGCCTGTTGTAGGGAGGGGGAAGGAAGGTGATTGTAAGCCAGTTTGATTCTTCCTTAAGTAGTAGAGAAAGTCAGCATATAAAAACCAACTCTTCTTCTACTACTATGGAAGAGATATACATAGACACAAACGTCTTCTCCCCATTCTATCTTTCAAACAGCCACAGTCACATAGGGTTGCCAACCTCTAAGTGGGGCCTAGAGATTTCCCAGAATTACGATTGACAGACTGTAGAGATCAGCTCCCCTGGAGAAAATGGATGTTTTGAAGGTCAGACACTAGGATATTATACCCAACCAAGGGCTCTCCCCTCCCAAAGCCCATCCTCCCTGCTCCCAAATCCCCAGGAATTTCCCAACCCAGAGTCAGGAACCATACGCAACACACCAGGGACTACCAGAAATAAGACAGTTTGGGGGTTCACGGACTTCTGGACCACAGGGAAGTCTGTGGAGTTACAAATGATTTTACAACTCCCGGCGGGGTGTACTTTGGGTTTCTTGAGAGTTCTCCATTGCTGCTTTTAACAGCTGGGCCCTTTCCTATTTGAGCCTGGGCATGCCTGCCCATCATTACCAGGGTGACTGACACACACTGGTGCTGTTTCAGCAGACGTGCGCATCTCTTATCATGTTGCATGACCACTGTACCATGACAGTTGCCTTGGGCTTTCATGAGCCATTTATGCAGGGCTGTTGCCCTCATGGTCACCCCGCCGATTGGTCCGGCGCTTCGTTTTGATTATACATGCCTTTCCCGACAGTCAGAGGTCGCCTCGCTCTCCCCGCGTGTTTTTGTGAGTTTTGCCTGTGTTCTCCAGATGCTGTTTTAGCGAGAATCACCATCACCACTGCCCACCTGCTGACTGGAGAGAATGGAGAAGCCTGTCCCAAATTTCAGCTCCACCCGTCCATCCCTTCACCTTTGACACCCAACTGATTGGGGGTCTGGCCAGCAAGAAGGTCGGGGAAGAAGAAGGAGCCGATTGAGGAATGGGAAGAGAAGAGGGAAAGGGGGGAGACGAGACTTCCCTCCGTTGCCAATTTGGCAGGCCAACAACTTGTTTACTAATACACAACATTGAAGCAGAAGAAACAGAAAAAGGAAAAGAAGCAGAAGAAGAAGAGTTTATATGCTGACTTTCTCTACCACTTATGGAAGAATCAAACCGGCTTACAATCACCTTCCCTTCCCCTCCCCACAACAGACACCCTGTGAGGTAGGTGGGGCTGAAAGAGCTCTAAGGGAGCTGTGACTAGCCCAAGGTCACCCAGCTGGCTTCACGTGGAGGAGTGGGGAATCAAACCCCGGTTCTCCAGATCAGAGTCCACCGCTCCACACCACAGCTCTTAACCACTACACCACGCTGGCAATTGCTTTCATTATCGCTTTAATAAAATGGCTAGAAATTGTGAGGAGGTCGGGATTAGGTTTTGTGGTAGGAATCATAAGAAAACAGGGTCATTCAAATATAAAACGCCAAAGGCTAAAAAAAAAAAAATGAGTCCGGCTCCTAAGTTTCTGGGCTGACTTGCAGAGCCAAAGAAATTTGTCTTGGCCTCCCCTAAGAAGCTTTATTTATCTCTGTCATGGAAGTACAGGCCATAAATAGGGTTGCCAGCCAAGGGCTAGCAACTCCCGGAAGCTCTCGGCAAGGCGTGCAGTTGCTGCGATGTCACTTCTGGTTACACAAACCCTTTCGCTCCTGCAGCTGCCCAGGGCAGCAACAGAAGACCGGAGGGGTTGAGCTATTGCCCGCGATAGAAGGAGACCTCGTTCCCCTTAGCCATAAAGGTTCTCCCGCAGAAATGCCTTCCGCATAATTCATTACAAGAGACACTCTCCAAATTCATTATTAACTCATTGTTGAAGGCTTTGGGGGGGGGGAAGGGGAAGGAAGAGGGAAAGCACAAATTATTCATGGAAGTGACTCTTGTGTTTGCAATCTGATTGAAAGATTGGAGGGGCAGCAACGACTGCGAAGTGCGGTAACGCTGCGGAGTTCACAAGGCAGCGACGCCCCGAGGAACAGACAGCAGGGCGTCCCGGAATATGCTTAATGCTAATTTGTTCATTATGCTGAAGGCCCACCGCGAGGATCCTTTGATCGTTTCAGACGGTTGACAACATTTCCGCTTTTGCAGCATTTTTCTTTGTATGTATTTGAACACACACGCACACGCATGCATACGGCAGCCTGCTCTGCTGTCTTTTGGTACCTTTCTTGTTTTTTTGCTTCGACGAGGATCTGAAGAAATAAAATCCATCTGCTCCTGACAAAGTAAGGGGATCAAAAAAAGGCGAAGTCTGGTTCAATCCAATACTGATTAATTATTTCAATTCTGACAGGGCAAAAGTCCTGATGGCCTGGCTTTCTATGGAAAATTTGTTGCTGCATAGCAGTAAAGAAGGCAAAGAGAAGGAACATATTTCTCCATATGGAAAGCATAACTCTGAGGCCTTTTGTGAGGGCTATTTTACTTGTTACAGACAGGTGAACTCTGGTTTGCCACTAAACATAAACTCAACAGGGAGCAACAGTTACCTGCAGCTCCTTGAGAAGTGTACCTGCATTTACACGGGCTTACCAACATGCATTTTCTGCATTCACTTTTCTTTTCTTTTTTTAATTATATTTTTTTATTTTATATAATGGGATACAGAAACAAAAAAGGGTTAAAAAGGAAGAAGACAAACACATGTCTGCGTCCAAGCGTTAACAAAGTAATACGTTCATACACCAGCTTCAATCTCACCCTTAAAATTCTAGAACTATGTCTTAATAGTGCCCTATAATATATTGCCCTTCCCTTATGGAGTTCTATGCATGATGTGATATTTAAAACTACTTAGTAGATAATAAGTAATCAACCACACTCTGACACCACAATATGAATTTGTAGCCTTGAATCTAACCTTTGGCTGAAGTTATCATTTCCTGATACTAAATACCAGCTAATAACCTGTACCTATATCCTACATCTAGCAATAATATTTGGCACAGATAGATATTTATCATATATTGGTTGCCATTTCATCTTAAAATCATCCAGCAAATTCTTTTTCATCAGGTGTGTTAGTTTTGACAGCGAAGAAAAGTCTAATAACTTGTGAATCCATTCAGATGATTACTTTTCTAAGTGCCCACTTAGATGCGTCCATAATGTGTGGAATGGTCCTTAAGACTGCCATTCTAAATTTCAAGTTGAATTTAAATACGAGTTGAATTAGGGTGACAAGAACTTGGAGAACAGGACCCAAGGACGCACCTGAGCAGATAATCTGAACACAGCCACCACTATCGCACAGAACTAATAGCAGGAACTAGGAATCAAGCTGATAGGAAGAAAGTAGATTCCTTTGAAATGTGGTGTTGGAGGAGAGTGCTACAGATACCGTGGACTACCAAAAAAACCAAATCAGTGGGTTATACATCAAATCAAGCCTGAACTGACCCTAGAAGCTAAAATGACTAAACTGAGGCTATCGTACTTGGGTCACATCATGAGAAGACAAGGGCCACTGGAAAAGACAGTCACGCTAGGAAAAGTTGAAGGCAGCAGGAAAAGAGGGAGACCCAACAAGAGAAGGACTGACTCTATAAAGGAAGCCTCGGCCCTCAGTTTGCAAGATCTGAGCAAGGCTGTTAAAGATAGGACGTTTTGGAGGACATTGGAGGTCATAGGGTTGCCGTGAGCTGGAAGCGACCTGAAGGCAATTAACACACACACACACACACACACAGAGGAATTAAGGGACCCGGGTTGGGAAAACAACCAAGGGACTGTGCTCAAGGCTAGGTTTATTCTGAACTGGAAGCTCTTATGTCCACTTGAGAAGGAACTAATGGGTGCATGCAAAGAGACAGAGAAAACAGTGCTATCCTTTTCCCATTCGGCAGTCTCTAGTGCAGGGGTGTCGAACTCAAATTGTTATGAGGGCCTGATATGACATAAATGTCACTTGGGCCGGGCCATGCCTCGCCAGCCCAGATTGAGAGTCGGGGGAGGTGGCTGCCTCGGCTGGCTCGCAGGCCGGATAAGAGCTCTCAAGGGGCTGGGTCCAGCCCGCGGGCCTTATGTTTGACACCCCTGTTCTAGTGACTCATCAGAAGGAAACACTGTAAGGGATACACGGGACTGATCATTCCTTATCTCAGAGGCTGTCTTGGGGCGAAAAAGAATGGTCGCTTTAGCCTCCTTTATTCCCAGTTTCAGCCAGGATTCAGCCAGGATCGAATGCATGCGTTTCGCCGAAGGTGAGTTCGATCCTGGCTGAATCCTAGCTGAAACAGAGAATAAAGGAGGCTAAAGTGACCATGCGTTTTTTCCCTTGGCCCCAACAGCAACACCAACTATGGTGGCAACCCCCGGTCATTCTTGCACCACAGTGCCACCACTGCAAGTGGCCAGAGGGTGGTATTGCAGCTTCCAGTTCTTTAAGGATCTGGTGACACAAGGGACCGATATAATTCTGCCTGACCCAATAAAGCAGTTCTTTGACCTGGCTCAGGCACAGAATGAGCTACTCTGGGGTTTCCTTTCCTTTCTTGGCTCCCTGCTCACTTCCAGGCCACCCACCCACGCTCACAGGTTTCTTCTTACAAACCCAAACTGGGCCAGGGCTCCCTAGTAAAGTGTGGGCGGATGCCTTAAAATTCAGGTATGTTATCCAAGCTTTAAGGGAAATATCAGTGAAACAAATAGCGTTATGTGCAGCAAACAGTATCTGCCACATACTGCGTGCAGCCAACACACATCAGATCTTTGCACCTGTTTTCAGCGGGGTTCCCATTTCTCCTGATTCCCTTTCCTGGGGCAATTAACTTCCTGCCTCTTTCCCTGTGATCGGCATTCACAAAGACAGTCCTAGCAAGGCTTTCCTTCCTGCTGACAACTTATCGCTAGGTCAGCCTGCAGATACCCCCAATTTACCATAGGCAAACAGAACCCCATCGCTCAACATGCTGGGGCTTAAAACCAAACTTCCATTGGACTCTAAAATCACGCCCCAAAGCGTGCTGCAATCAACGGCAACCAATGATTAAATCTCAAGAACTCAATTAATAGTCGACAAGTGTCCCCAGGACAGCTTTCGAAGCAGCAATGATTCAGTTGTTACTTGCCAGCCAATTAAACAATCACTGTAAATCTTGGGAACAAACAGTACATTGATTTACGATCCGCTTTTTATGTTGGCAATTATCTTTTAATGGCCCTTCCTTACTAGATCCTATCAGAGCATCTAAGCTCCTTAATGCATGTAAAGTTGTACTAATGCAAAAAATAAGGATCCTTAATTATTCTTTTTCTGCCTGCATGTGAAGACTGGGAAAGGTATCCTGCTTTCCTGAATTCTGGCATTGGGAGTGGAAATGCCACCTCTGGGCCAAATCCAGTCTTTCTACTTACATTCAAAGGCAAAAGTAGCTATGGTGAGAGGGTCTTGTCACCGAACCCTTTTCAGTGACGAGGACTGGGGTTTTGGCTTACCCATCTTCTGTTCCCTCTCATCTCAAAGGCATAGTCCTCACTGAAGATGCAAACCTGTGGCTGGACTGTAACACTTTATTTTGCATAGAGGAGCCCCGACTGATGTGTGCCGCCCCCTATGACCTGAAGTGGCGCAACCCAGAACCCAACCTGACCACCTTGCTAGAGCAATCGCAAAGCAACCTTCAAGCACAGCTCGTCGCTAACTACTACGCTCTGCACCTTGTACTCTGATGCCGAACACAAAGTCCCCGACATAACAGCTGCATGCCACCTCTTGTTCTCTCTTTTGTGCTTCTGCTGACAGTGCAACACAAAAAGTAACACGTCAAACCATTATCCTGTCTGCGCGCGAAACCGTCTCCATAGAGCCTGCATAGGCTACAATTTGTGTGTGTGTGTTTGTAAAAAGCCACACAGCCAAACTCTTTGACAAGCTAGAATTTCATGGCAGGAAAAATCTTTATCAGAGGCTACTGACTTCTTCCAGGCAGCATCTCACACTCAGTTCTAAAGTGCACAGAATATCTTTTTTTTTTAAACAGTGACACTGCAAAACCTGTGCTAGAGCTCAGCTGTTATCAGGAACTAGACGGAGCAGGCATATTATTCCCAATCTGTAGATGCTCCATTGGGTCCAACTGAAGGTACTGGGTACAATTTAAGGTATTGGCTATCATATACAGAGCCTTTCATGGCTTTGGTCCCGTGTGGTGTAGTGATTAAGAGCGGAGGTTTGGAGCGGTGGGCTCTAATCTAGAGAACTGGGTTTGATTCCCCACTCCTCCACATGAGCGGCGGAGGCTAATCTGGTGAACCAGGTTGGTTTCCCCACTCCTACACATAAGGCCAGCTGGGTGACCTTGGGCTAGTCACATACTCTCAGCCCCACCTACCTCACAGGGTGTCTGTTGTGGGGAGGGGAAGGGAAGATGATTGTAAGCCAGTTTGAGTCTCCCTTAAGTGGTAGAGAAAGTGAGCATATAAAAACCAATGCCTTTCTCCTTCCTTCCTACCTGGGGGAGCAATAGGTGGTACCTGGTTGCTTAATAGTACAGCCAGGTGGGACAGGGGAGGGTTGCTGGGTGGGCGTGCAATGCCCCGGGGCAGCTGGCTGCTTTGGCTCCGTGGGATGGAGAAAAGCCAATGCAGCCCACGGGCTGCATGTTTGACACCCCTGCTCTAGGTGTCTGCAGTTTCTGATCACAGGTTATGACTTGGTCTCCTACTCCGTTAAACAAGATGTGATTATCCACTGTGGACCGTGAGGGATATGGGCCAGGGTCTACGTATCTGGTACCACCTGGATAAACCCTCAGCTGTCTACTGTCGCCATCATACACATCACCCCTACCATTATTTCAGTGTTACCACTTTAAAGACAAACTAACAAATACCAGCAAATAGAGGGAGGTTCTCTCGTTCTCCCCAAATCCAAGAATTTGTGACGCTGACAAGCGGCAGATGCAGGGCAGACAAAAGAAAGCATTTTGACAGAAAATGCATAGTTAACTTGCGGAGCACACTGACACGTGATTATCATTATTATTTTATTATTTATTCAATGTCTAGCCCGCCCTCAATCCCCAACCAAGGCTGGGCTCAGGGCTGGTTACATCAATTCATTACAACAAAATATTAAAATCAATACATCTCTTGATTACTTTAAACAGATAGTCACTATTAAAACAGATAATAATAAGTTAAATACAAAGATGGCGCTTAATCAACAGAACCATTGCTGGAGATTTCAAAGGCAGGTGCAAACCCATGCCATCAAAAACCAAAAGGGTGTGGGAGAGACAGAGGTAGGTAATGCAGTGACTGCCCCAAATTTTAGAAGGCTTAAAACAAAGTATACAATTTCCAAGAAGAGAGGGCCTATTAATGGCTATAAGCCATGATGGCTAAATGGAAATTCCTAGTTCCAAGACAGCATATCTCTGAATACCTGCTGCCAATGGGAAACAGGGAGGGGAGACTTTGGCCTCTCTGGCCCTGTTCATGAGCTTTCCACGCCGCTGCGCGAAACAGGTGAAAATGCTCTCCACAAAGACACATAAAGACTGTCTATCCATGACACCAGAACTTTAGCTATGCATCAGCTAGGTGAGTCTTACCGTACAAAGCTTTTGCGCTCGTTTTCGAACTCTGGTCGCTTGGTGCAAATGTTGGTGACCCATATCCACTGCAAAACAAAGAAGATTTTGATGTGTAGGCTCTGCCAAATAAATCTACCATTGTATCCTATGGGATGAACTCATTACGGAAGATAAAATGCATTCGGAGATTAGGTTGTTACTGAGCACAGAGTTCAGGATGCTGCGAATTGCACAAGATACCAAAATCGAACACCTATGCTGAAACTCTCAATAGTATGAAACAAAACAGCACGATGGCATCAACAACTAAGTATCTCAGAATCAATAACCATATTATTACTCATACACTCAAATTACAGAATTTAATAACATAAATAGAAGACACTCTACACTCTAAATACTCTGAGCTCCCAAGTTCATGAGTGTGTATCACAACAAGCTGAAACAAAGCTGGAGCAGCTGAAACCTGCCCAAATCTGAGGTTGTAGATGTTGTTGTAGCTTGCTCAGAAGAGGAAGAATTCAGGGTTGTAAACTTGCCCAGAAGTGCAGGAACGAGAACTCCGGATGTTTTATTCCTCGTTTCGAACCATTGCTTCCTCAGCCCGCATGGAAGAATGATGCGCAGTTTCAAAGCAGATAGACCACAGGGGGTTCAATTAGACACTCTCAAATGACACGTACAATGACGGTTGAGATAACTCAAAAGACTAGTCTTTAATAGAAGACTAGTCTTTTGAGTTATCTCAACCGTCATTTATATGGGCATAGGTGTTTAGAAAGGCCATGCTGGATCAGACCAAGGTCCATCAAGTCCAGCAGTCTATTCACACAGTGACCAACCAGGTACCTCCAGGAAGCCCACAAACAAGACAACTGCAGCAGCATTGTCCTGCCTGTGTTCCACAGCACCTAATACAATAGGCATGCTCCTCTGAACGTAGAGAGAATAGGTATGCATCATGACTAGTATTCATTTTGACTAGTAGCCATGGATAAAACTAAAACTAAAAGCCCTTGCTAAATCCTATGTAAGGGAGTTATATTGCCTATCATCTTCACTGAGGAGAGTTCATCACAACCCATCGGAAGCAACGAGCATATGTATGGATGGCCAGAATCAAAAGAGCTATTTTAGATGCACAACAAGGAGCTGGGCATGCCCAGTGGTATTTCCCCCCCCCCTCGAACATGAGAACCCTAAGGCCATATTGCAAATTGCTTTTGGAAGGCATCTCCATTTGTAAAAAAGAAAAAAGAAAAAAGGATCTGCTCTATGGCTTAGCAGTTCTCTGTTTGAGAAACCCCCTGGGCACTAACTAGCAATACCAACTAGTTGTATTAGAGTAGGTGTAGATGCGGGTGTTACTTTCAGCACATGTGTGCTTTTGCCTGTCTGATCTCTCAGCATGGCTTTCCCTTCACACATCTATCTGAAGAAGTGAGCGATGACTCACAAAAGCTCATATTGAAATAAATGCTATTAGTCTTCAAGGTACTGCTGGGCTTTTGATTTATTTTGCTTGAGACTTGCCGTACTAACGTTAAGGGCGGGGAGAGAAATCAAACATTAAGAAAGTATGGCATGATTTAAATGGATTTAGGAAGCTTAGAAAATCCGCATTTCTGAAATAATTGATACAATCTATATACTAATAGCCAATACTCAGTTTTACCCAAATGTATGTTCTTCCTTTTATATGCCAATAAAGGCTTGTGTTGTGTCATCTTGTTGTACTAATAGCCAAGTCGGCTAAATCTTTGGATACTTAACTCCGATGATTGGAGCGGTGATCTTTCTACAAACCTGCGAAGGGGCAGGTTTGCAGGAAAATGTAAAACCTTTTTTTAAAATATTGTGTGTATGTGTGTGTGTGTAAAAAACCCCTAAATGATAAAAGGAGTGCCTGTAGCTTTAAGCTACAGATGGCCTAAATGGCCCCTTCCAACTGTATGATTCTAAGCAACTGATTCCCTCAGTGGCTGTTGCTAGGCAACCACAGCATCCCAAGCTTGGAGTTTCTGGGGGGGAAAGGCAGGGGGGAGGGAACAGGACGTTTTCCAGGTCTATTTTAGCCTTTTAGGGAGGACTCACGGGGGCCAGGCCTGGCTAGGGTTGTCAGCTCCAGGTTAAAATGTTCCTGGAGAATTTGGTGTGGAGTCTGGGGGGACAGGGTTTAGGGAGGGGAGAAGCCTCAGCCCTCGTAGAGCTGTCATAGAGTCCACCCTACAGGGGGACAGATCTCTGTCATCTGGAGTCCAGTTGTAATTCTGGGAGATCTCCAGGTCCCACCTGGAGGTTGGCAACACCAGGCCGGGCAGCAAACGTCTGGGTTACTTGATACCACCCGATCTGCATGACTCTACTAGGCCTAGCTGCTTGCTACTGTTCAACAGCAGCTACCTTATGAAAGCTAGTGTGGGTGTAGCAATTAGAGCTTCAAAGTAGGGTCTGGGAGACCCAGGTTTGAATCTCCATCTGGCTGTGGCAGCTCACTGGATACTTTTGGGCCAGTCGCAGACTTTCAGGCAAACTTATCTCACAGGGTTATTGTGTGGGTAAAGAAGAGAGAATAACGTAAGCTGCTTCAATCTCCACTCCGGAGAAAGGTGGGATATAAATGAAATAAATAAAGCTGAAGATGGGAGGTAGATAAATATAGCTGAAGACGGGAGGCAGATAAAAGGTAGGATGGGGAATCGCTGGGGTTGCCAACCTCCAGGTACTAGCTGGAGATCTCCTGCTATTACAACTGATCTCCAGCTGATAGAGATCAGTTACCCTTAAGAAAATGTCCGCTTTGGCAATTGGACTCTATGGCATTGAAGTCCCTCCCCAAACCCCTCCCTCCTCAGGCTCCTCCCAAAAAACCTCCCACTGGTGGCGAAGAGGGACCTGGCAACCCCAGGAATTGCTGAAAAGGAGAGAATGAGGCAGGGAAAGGGGAGACGATATGGCGGTTGCTAGAAGGAGTGGAAGGGGAAATAATGCAGGGAGGGGTATACAGGGAATCATGTGGTGCCCCCCCACAAGCCCTCGAGGGCTCCCTACCATGCAAGTGGCCTGGCCCAGTGGCCACAACCAAACAACTGGCCATGGTTTTCCTAAGTAGAGGCTACTGGGGAGGCAGGGTTGCCAGGTGCCCACTGGTGGCGGGCAAACCCCTGGCAATTTACCCCTCTGCCTGCCGACCACCTGAGGGTCGGCGGGCAAATATGCACGCATGCATACCGCGTGCATCACTTCCAGTTCAGAACTGGAAGTGCCGCCTTGTAAGGGGCCTTATACCTCTTAGTTTGAGTGGTAAAGGGCCGCTTTACCACTCAAACAAAGAGGTAAAGGCCCTTTGCGAGGTGGAACTTCCAGTTTTAAACCCAAAGTGACCCACTGTCGACAACAACCTCCCGCTGGAGGAGGCAGACCTGGCAACCCTATGGAGAAGGGAGGGAATGCTGCAGACAGAGGGGCAGATAAATGTAGGTTGGGAAAAAGAGAAGGAAGCAGGAAAAGGGGAGAGGTTATGGGGGCTCTCAGGAAAGGGAAAGAGGAAATAATGGGGGAGGGGGAAACGAGATGCCTCCCGCAAGTCCTTGCGGGTTCCCACCTGTTTTATATAACACACACACATTACAATTTCAGAATGTCACAGATATGTATGTTTTTATCTTCAAAACTGATATTTTCTGAAAGTATAATTTGGCATTTATACAGTAGCATTTTAATGTATTTGAGACACCCAGGTATTCAATAAAAATATGCTAACTGCATCACCCAACACAACAGGACAATCAGAAGACAGGCTCACTGTGCCGCATATTCATTAGAATATATAATCAATACCAGCCCAAAAAAAGAGCTATATTAAATCTAACAATGCTCTCAAAAACGGAAGAAACCCTAAATTGCCCAGGCTTAAAAGCCAAACAAGCTTTTAACCTGCTTTAAAAAAAAAAAACCACACAAAAACAAATAAATTATGCATTGCCTTCAGCTTGAACAAACAACATTAAAACTTTGTCTAAATGTATGCAGATTACCGCAAGTCATAAACTCTCCTCTACTAAATAAGAACAAAAATATCCCATTAGAAGCTTTCCAAGGACAGAAAGTTGCTCCTGGAAACTGACGGGATAGCGCGTTATCTGCTGTTACGGGTTCAGTTGTTCATAAACTGAAAGTACAGCATTATCTTCTGACCCCTGAAATCAGATATGTCTGAGAGTCCGAAGGGTGACCTTTACCAGGGTCAGGCTATGCGGCTGGTGGCTGAGCCTGAAGTCAGACCCAGAGGGTGTGTTCTTCCTGCCCCAGGATGTGGTGATGGCTGCCAACTTAGACAGCTTTAAGAGGGGAGTGGACAAGCTCATGGAGGAGAGGGCTATTCATGGCCACTAGTCAAAATGGATACTAGTCATGATGCATACCTATTCTCTCCAGGTTCAGAAAAGCATGCATATTATATCCGGTACTTTGGAACACAGGCAGGGCAATGCTGCTGCAGTCGACTTGCTTGTGGGCTTCCCAGAGGCACCTGGTTGACCACTGTGTTAAAAGACTGCTGGACTTAATGGGCCTTGGTCTGATCCAGCAGGGCCTTTCTTATGTTTTTATGTTAATCCTACCTAAAACTCAGGCTGGAAGAACTGGAGCCTGCAGAACAGCAGGAAGAAGGTACAGCTCTTTTGACCAAGCAAGGGCAGAAGGTCTGGCTCTTCATATTTATACCAGGACTGGTCAATCAAGAGGCCTCATACTGCCTTTCAATCACAGGCTCTGAGGCCTGCATAAACAGAATTCCAGGTACCTAAAGCCCTGGTGTCTTTCACCACCACTTGAGTACTCCATCAACCAGTCTGAAGGCCCTGGTTGCAATCCAATACACAGAGCTGAGAAGTCACGTAAACACTCCACTTCCTCATTGGTCGGTCTGTCGCTCTGTTTGGGTCTATAATGCGAGTGGCATTGATTTTTTTCTGGATCGACGGAGCCAAACTGTAATTACAAGTATAATGCAAACCAGCAAATTAATCTGGCAAAGACAAGCGATAGTATCATCAACAAGCAACGCACAACAGCAGCCAATACCCTTCACAAGACACCACCATGAAGGGGACACCTAGAGTTCTCTTAAATGCTCCATCTTGTTTAAAGGAGAAGGGTTCTCAGAATCTGTTTTTCACCTAGTCCTTGCAATCCATATGAGCTTGCAAGTTCCCCACTAGCAACGTAACTTCCAGGTGCATGGGGCCCAATTCAGATTGGATGCACAGTGTGCAAAAATGAGCTTTCAGCTAGGGTTGTCAGCTCTGGGTTGGCAAATACCTGGGGATTTGTGGGGCAGAGGCTGAGGAGGGTGGGGTTTGGGGAGGGGAGGGACTCCAATGGGGTATAATGCCATAGAATCCATGTTTCAAAATGGCCACTTTCTCCAGGTGAACTGATTTCTATCGGCTGGAGATCAGTTGCAGTCCCAGGTGATCTCATAAGAACATAGGAACATAAGAAAGGTCAAGCTGGATCAGACCAAGGTCCATCAAGTCCAGCAGTCTGTTCACGCAGTGGCCAACCAGGTGCCTTGAGGAAGCTCACAAACAAGACAACTGCAGCAGCAGCATCCTGCCTGTGTTCCAAAGCACCTATAAAAAGCATGGTCCTCTGATCCTGGATAGAATAGCTATACATCATGACTAGTATCCATTTTTACTAGCAGCCCTGAATTGCCATATCCTGGTGAACTGGTTGAAAAGCACCAGTCTCAACACACAGCGTTAGTTTTTGTTCCTGCTGATCCACTGAGCACCCTTCATGTATCATGTTGTTAAGCCTTTGGTTAGGTCATTGTTCTTGGAGCAGGGGGAATGTATTCATTTAGATATAACTTATCCATGAGTATGAACTCAGGGGCTGCTTTTTAAGAAGTCAGCACATGAGCACAAAACGCTGCTCTGGAGGGTGGAAACGCACATTTACAAGCAGAGGAATTCATGGCAGTCCAGTGACACAAGCTGTACATACGTACAAAGCCTACACAACTCCGGTCTCCACAACTGGACTCCAGTTTTCCTTCCCACAGAAGTTCAGAAGCGAAGCAACCGACCCTTTTTCATTGCTCATTTTTTAAATTGCGTTATTTTATTGGAAGGTTACAAAATAATACATAAACGGAAACATATATACACGAAAACAATACAGTAGTAAAAATGAGGTAAAATTAAAAATATGAGCGTAAAGCATAAGAATCAAAGGAGGTCTGAAATTAAATGTCATGTTTGAGACCGCAATTGCTTCCAGGCCAAACATTAAAACTGACAAAGAGAACAGACGTAGTTTTTTGTTCGCTTTTTGGCAGATTGAGGGGGTGGGGAGAGGAAGGAAGCACAATACTTACTTTATTTGTGAAGAGTAACTCCCATACGCGCTGCTGTGTGTGTTTGAAATGTGTCCATTCATTCTGATCGTCACTCCCTCTGTAGGAGACAGAAAAACAATTCATCGAATACATATACATTAATTTAAGAAATATTAATATTAATGTGATAAAAGCTTATGGAAGGCCACAGAGCCATACCCACTATGTCTGTAGGCAAACATACTTTGGTCTTTTCCCATTGGAAAATAATAATTTATCTCCCTAGAGTTAATTTCTCTTGAAAGTTCACACTTGATAGATTAGGGGAGGGGCTGTGGCTCAGTGGTAGAGCATCTGCTTGGCATGCAGAAGGTCTCAGGTTCAATCCCCGGCATCTCCAGCTAAAGGGACTAGGCAAGTAGGTGATGTGAAAGACCTCTGCCTGAGACCCTGGAGAGCCGCTGCCGGTCTGAGTCGACAGTACTGACTTTGATGGACCAAAGGTCTGATTCAGTAGAAGGCAGCTTCATGTGTGTTCATGTGTCAATTGCCACCAACAGTGTTATATATCCATCCAGTACAAGAAATCCATTGACCTAAGGACTCCCCCTACATTTCCCACCCAATATAATTTTTTAAGCGACATGATTTTCATGGATGTTTACAATGCCATTCAGGCTATAACCATGTCTTATAACCGGTCAACATGTTTTAGTTTAAACTGTTCTTTCCAATATGCTTCGGTTAGCACCCTGCTAGCAAGTCTTTTGGGTTTTTTTAACCTGATGGGCTGAACACCATTCTGTTAAATTAGCAGTTAGATTCTTTCACAGCCAGCTCAAGTCAAGAGGTTCTGTTTAGGAGCCTAAATTAACACATTTCACGCTCTCTGCATTTCGGTTTGCTAACTCAGCTCCTCACATCTCCTTACTCTGTTAACAATAAAAATCAATGAGTGCCGTAAAAATGCTTCGGATCTTCACTATTCATGAGTAATGAGGGGAAACTGCGTAGCGGGAACAGAGGGAAGGCCTGGGAAGGGTTGCTTCTTAAAAGACAAGATGTCTGACTGAGTGAAAGCTGGAATAGTGTGGTGGTTAAGAGGGTTGCCAGGTCTCTCTTCATCACTGGCGGGAGGTTTTTGGGGTGAAGCCTGAAGATGGCAGGGTTTGGGGAGGGACTTCAATGCCATAGAGTCCAATTGCCAAAGCGGCCACTTTCTCCAGGTGAGCTGATCTCTATCAGCTGGAGATCAGTTGTAATAGCAGGAGATTCCAGCTAGTGTAGAGAGCCAGCGTGGTGTAGTGGATAGGAGTGGTGGTTTGGAGCGGTGGAGTCTGATCTGGAGAACTGGGTTTGATTCCCCACTCCAACATGCAAAGCCAGCTGGGTGACCTTGGGCTAGTCACGCTCTCTCCGCCCCACCTAGCTCACAGGGTGTCTGTTGTGGGGAGGGGAAGGGAAGGAGATTGTAAGCCGGTTTGATTCTCCCTTAAGTGGAAGAGAAAGTTGGCATATAAAACCAACTCTTCTTCCAGTACCTGGAGGTTGGCAACCCTATTAAGAGTGCTGGACTTTGGGCCCATGAAAATTAGTAGGTGACTTTGAGTCAGTCACACAGCCTACTGCCCGAGCTGGTGAAAGGAAAACAAAAAGTAGATAGCCCTATCTATGTAGTACGCCATACCAAGTTCCTCAGAGGCACTTGGCAAATACAACTCTTGCATTGAATTGAACTCTCAATTCCAGCAGATACAGAGGATTTTTTTTTAAGCTGCATGACATTATTGATGAACCACGTGCTTCCACCGCTCACATTGAAAGTCACATGCTGAGATTTAAGAGCCTTTGGATGAGTTTTGTTCTGAATATTGCCAGGAGATACAATTTTTCAATTTCGGACTCGGTAAGCTTTTATTATGGCTGCTGGAGAGATCAGTCAAAATGCGCTTGGCAATTTCATTCATAATTGCATTTGAAAGATTACCGGATAAACCAGAATTTATTTCAGATATTGTACTGAAAGGACCATAGCTATTATCTGATTAAGTGGTTTTACTGAAAGAACATTCCCCTGTGCTGTTCACATACAGTTGCCTATAAGGCTGATTGCAGCAAGTCTCCGCAAGATTTATGGGGCAAACGTTTGCAGAGTTACTCTGATTTAAGCATACTGAAGGCGTTTAGAGTCACTCTGCATAGGGTTGCACTGTTAGACTGCCAGCTCTTGTACATAAATGTTTTTATCCCTGCCCCCCAGAATTTTGGCAGACCCCTTTACAAGACATATCTAATACCAGATCTCAAAATAAAGCATGCACAAATGCCACTGTTAAGGTCCTTGTGAGAATTTGTAAAGTGCCTGGCAGACCCATCGGGGTGCGATAGCCCATTCAAGCGGCCAAAATAAGGCAGCAATTTATTAGCCAGTCAACAAGTCTATGAGAAACTTAATTCACAGCATGGAACGAAACTTCACTCTTGTCTCTGGCTAACCCATGAAAACGCCCTACTGTTCTTTATATGATCCAACCACTTCACATGGTGAATGGCCATCTCTTTAGGTTTCCATAACTCCTTATACCCTCTGCTTGTTTACACATTCGGGACAATTCACACATACACAGAATGGAATGTGCTTGTACTCCCCAAAAAGTATGGGGTGAATAAGACAAATAAGAATCACACAGAGAGCTAAGTTTAAATGCAGTTCCCTGTTGAGCACACAGACAGAAGACAGAATTTGTCATAAGAAGATAAGAACGGTCATGCTGGATCAGACCAGGGTCCATCAAGTCCAGCAGTCTGTTCACACAGTGGCCAACCAGGTGCTTATAGGAAGCCCACACACATGACAACTGCAGCAGCATTGTTCTTCCTGAGTTCCAAAGCACCTAATATAATAGGCCTGCTCCTCTGATCCTGGACAGAATAGGTATGCATCATGACTAGTAGCCATTTTGACTAGTAGCCATGGATAGCCCTCTCCTCCATGAACATGTCCACTCCCCTCTTCAAGCCTTCCAGGTTGGCAGCCATTACCACATCCTGGGGCAGGGAGTTCCACAATTTAAATATGTTACACAATTTAAATATGCCATTCTAATGTGTGAAACAGTTCTGAAAGACTGACGTAAACCAGACTATACAACATGATTAATTAAGAGATATCTGCTAGGGTTGCCAGGTCCCTCTTCGCAACCGGCGGGAGATTTTGGGGGCAGAGCCTGAAGAGGGTGGGGTTTGGGGAGGGGAGGGACTGCAATTCCATACAGTTCAATTGCCAAAGCGGCCATTTTTCTCCAGGTGATCTGATCTCTATCGGCCGGAGATCAGTTGAATTAGCAGGAGATCTCCTGCTACTACCTGGCAGTTGGCAACCCTAGTATCAGCCTATGTGGCCATAATAAACAAGGTTTACTGCTATATCATAAATTACTCATGTTGGATATATAACCGAAGCACAATGTGCATTTCCACCTTTTATCAGATATACTAAATGTAAAGGCGAAGCATAGCTCCTATTATTTACTAATCAACTGGTACTTTGATCCCATTGTTTCCATGACAGCTCTAAAACCATGAGGACTAGAAACATCCTTCAAAACTCAAGATTCATGGGATACCTCAAGGAATCTGCAGGCAACACACAAGTGTTCCTGTGTTACTTGTGCTGTTCCGCCTCATCATCACAAATGAAACCTACATTATATAAAAGCACAGAATTTTTGAATATGAAAGACCAAGTTCAACAAAATTCCTTGTTCCCCATCACAGTAGTACAGAAATGCCTAGTTTTTCTTGAGTACCCTTTATGTTAAACCAATTTGTAGTCAAAAACAAAGCACCGGTAGCTTCAAGCAAGGAGATCTAAAATACTAAGCTATAAATGAGATTTAACTTGTTTTCTCCTACGCGTTGTTGAGTAAACACACGGTTCTGAACTTTCATGCAATTAAAAAAAAAGGTGCACAATGCTGTGTTTAGGATAAAGCTGTCTAAGGACTTTCTGTATAATTTCCTGGTCTGCTGAGGCTGAGAGATGAAGATGCAGGGAGCAGAAGCATGGGGCTGGGTCTCACGAAAGCCAGCATGATGTAGTGGTTAAGAGCGGTGGTTTGGAGTGGTGGACTCTGATCTGGAGAACCGGGTTTGATTCCCAGCTCCTCTACATGAGGGGCGGACACTAATCTGGTGAACTGGATTTGTTTCCCCACTCCTACACACGAAGCCAGCTGGGTGACCTTGGGCAAGTTACAGCTCTCTTAGAGCTCTCTCAGCCCCACCTACCTCACAGGGTGTCTGTTGTGGGGAGGGGAAGGTGATTGTAAGCCAGTCTGATTCTCCCTTAAGTGGTAGAGAAAGTCGGCATATAAAAACCAACTCTTCTTCTACCACCTCTCAGCTTCCTGTTCTCCAATTACAACATGGGAGAAGTAATGATTCCGGACTTCTTTACAATACAGGTTGCCAGGATGATAAATACATGAAGAGCTTTGAATACTGAAAGTGCTACCTAAATTGCTAGGTATTGTTATTCATTAGTTTTACTACCCT
The DNA here is from genome assembly GCF_029931775.1 of Euleptes europaea. Classification (NCBI taxonomy): domain Eukaryota; kingdom Metazoa; phylum Chordata; class Lepidosauria; order Squamata; family Sphaerodactylidae; genus Euleptes; species Euleptes europaea. The sequence goes on from NC_079314.1 coordinate 108,821,702, forward strand.
TTACTGAAGAATTGCTAGGAACATCAGGCTGAACAAACAAGCTCAAAATGGTACTCAAGGATAGCATCAAAACCTCTCGACAGTAATTACTCTCGCGAACAAGTATCAACAACCAACGACTGCTGAAAATTAAACCATCAATGAAGGTTACCCTTTTGCTCAACTGAAGTGAAGTATACGAAGCAGGTATATGGGACCTCATGACTCAGGCCTGTAAATAATTTCAAATTTCACCTTTCACAAAGCAAAAGGGACCTCTTTAGATTTCAGAACAGTAAAAAGCAGCCCGTATGGTTTTGTTTGCAAGAGATTCATATTTCCAGCAATCAATTCATATATTCTCTGTTGGTATGGCAACCGGCCATCTCTGGAAGACAAGTAAGGCATATCCCATAGAGGCAGATTCAAATTCTTTAAAAACAAAAACAGGCAACAGGTAATCCTGGGTGCACAGTCCTGCCTTCAGGGGCTTTCTGTCTGGCCCCAGCCTCAAAGACTTCCCTCTGCGGTATACATCCCAGTTGCTTTGTTCCATGTAAGGCAAAGGGATCCTCTTCTTTCCTAGCATGCACAGGAAGACAGGCCTTGGCAGAACCTTCCAATCTGCAAATCTCAGTTACTTACTGCTATTTGCATCTGCCTCAGCAATATAGTATTTAACTCATATCAGGAGAACCCTGCTAAATCCTCAGTTGCCATGCATACAGTATTGGAGAAGGAGATGTTCAGAGGCCTTTGCATCTGCTTCATCTTTTGCAGACAGCGGCAATACTGCTGGCCCTTGGTCAAATGGATAAAAATCAGATACGTGCCATAGTTTCCAAAATTCTGGGATGGAAAGCAAGAGAAGGTTTTTCTCACTCTGATACATTAGCCTGAAATTTTTACCATAGAAAAGAAACTAGAATGTCACACACAGATAGACCATAAAAATGCCAACCTGTCCTATTGCAGTGAAGGAAGCCAGATAACTCTGGGTCACGGCAAAGTACCTTGTGAAAGCACAGTTTCTTCATGCAAAATTGCCCAAGGAAAGGTCTCCCTAACCACCTGATCGTTTTCAGTCGTTGTGATGCCCCTTCTCCACTCATAGCAGAGGGCCTACCCCCCCTCTTAAACCTCTCTCTCAGATTATGGGTTACAGGTAGGTCAGGACGTCACACTCACCACCCTTCTCCTCTCTTTGAAAATATACAGAGAGCCATGACCATTTCACACCTCAGGTCCTCTCTCTCACTCACAGAGACATCCACAGACAGAGTAGCCCAGCCCCTTTAATAACAACCCCAGAGTTACTGGGGTTAGGGCTCAAAACACCGTCCCATTCACGCGCTGCTACCATGTATTTATATCCTATAATATTTATCTAGACAGGGATATGTGTGGGCATGTTTCTTTCCCTTACTAGGCTTGCCAGGCTCCATAGCTCCACCAGCGGGAGCTTTCCGGGGCTGTGGCTGCAGCATGTACAGGTTTACCCGGGAGTGACATGGATACTCTAGCAATCTTGGCCAAAGATTGCCAGAGCGTCCACATCACATGCACGCAGTGCACACCAGCCATCAGCTGGCCGGCGGGCAGCCCGGTGGGATTTTACCCACCACCACCGGGCACTTGGCAACCCTATCCCTTACACCCGCAGCCGATAGGGTTAAATTTTTTAAAAGTTAGCTTTTATTTATGGCATTCACGTAATACTGAAGAAAGGTAGAAGTAACAACGTTTTGCTTCCATTGAACTTCTGAAGGGTGGTCTTATTCCTGCAACTGGAATCCTTTGGTTGACTATTTTCAGCCCCCACTAAGCAGCAATTCTCCACAGTTTCACTCAGACATCTTCCTTTCCCCACCCAACTCCCAAGCTGCCAACCTCCAAATGCCCTCTTAACTGCTGTTTTCCAAAAGACTCTCCCCAACATTTTGTCAGCTCTCATTGGTCACTCTTAGGGAGAGGCGGAACCTATTCTGTCCATCACAGTGGTGTGGTGGTTAGAATGTCAGGCTGGGAGCCAGGATTTCTGAGTTCAAATCTCCACTCAGCCATGAACCTCACAAGGTGAACTTGGGCCAGTCCAATGTCACAGTGTTGTAGGGAGAATAAAGGGGGTGGGGAGCCGTGGATGAACTAAGTAGTGTCCTATTGCATCAGACCAGTGGTTCATCTAATCCAGCATCCTGTTTCACACAGTGGTCAACCAGTTACTATGAAGGGCCAACAAACAAGGCCTTCCCCTGATGTTGCGTCCTGAAGCTACTACTCAGAGGCTTACGGCCTTGAGATGCAGATATTCCCTTTAGTCATTGCAGCGCACAGCTGTTAATAGGGCCTAACCTCCATGCATTTGTGTAATCACCTTGAATGGAAGAAGCTGCCTCAGACTGAACCAGGCCCTCGGTCCATCGGAGTCAATATTGTCTACTCAGACCGGCAGAGGCTCTCCAGGGTCTCAGGCAGAGGTCTTTCCCATCACCTACTCGCCTAGTCCCTTTAACTGGAGACGCCGGGGATTGAACCTGAAGACTTTCTGTATGCCAAGCAGATGCTCTTCCACTGAGCCAAGGCCCCTTTCAGCCATATAAAGCCATCAGTGCTAGTGGCCATTACTGCATCAGCTGGCAGTGAAATGCACAGTAGTTGTACAACCTTTTATCTGTACTGAATCCATCATCCTTCAAACTTATTAGGTGCCCCAAGTTCTACTATTATTGGAGAAATAGGGCAGACAGCAGTGGCTGCTGCTATGCTGTGCCAATTCGGGGGCTGGCAGTGGAGGAAAGTTGTTTTTTATATGCCAACTTTCTCTAACAGTCAAGGAAGAAGCAAACCAGCTTACAATCACCTTCCCTTCTCCTCCCCACAACAGACACCTTGTGAGGTAGGTGGGGCTGAGAGAGCTCTAAGAGAACTGTGACTAGCCCAAGGTCACCCAGCTGGCTTCATGTGTAGGAGTGGGGAAACCAACCCGGTTCACCAGATTAGGGTCCGCCACTCAAGTGGAGGAGTGGGGAATCAGACCAAGTAGTGGGGAAGCCTTCCCTTGCTTAGTCTTCAGTTCACATGGAAACTAAAGTGTTGGAGAGGATGGCTCAGTTGCTGAGCATCTGCTTGGCATGCAGAAGGTCACAGGTTCAATCCTTGGCATCTCCAGTTTAAAGCTGTGACTAGCCCAAGGCCACCCGGCTGGCTTCAAGTGGAGGAGTGGGGAAACCAACCCAGTTCCCCAGATAAGCGTCCACGGCTCATGGGGAGGAGTGAGGAATCGAACCCGGTTCTCCAGATCAGAGTCCCCCGCTTCAAACCATCACTCCTAACCACTATACCATGCTGGCTCTCTTTGGAGTGCTTCTGCACAGTATGGTTCTACACTGAAGTATTGCTACCAATGGCCTGACAGGTTGTGTGAGAATCAGCCCCACTTTGTTGAAACATCGCACCTTTAAAATTCTGGTAGCAGTCCAGTTTGAACAACACTAACAAAAAGATAGTATTTATATATGGCTTCGAATACTCTGGCTTGTCCAGCACACCAAGGCTATGCTACCTTTACACATCTAAATGTGCTAGATTTGAGTCCAGTGACACCTTAGAGATCAATAAGATTTTGGGGATATAAGCTTTCGAGAGTCAAAGCTCCTTGTATCTGATGAAGGGAGCTTTGACTCTCGAAAACGAATACCCTAGAAATCTTATTGGTCTCTAACGTGCTACTGGACTCAAACTCAACTCTTCTGCTGCAGACCAGCACAGCTACACGCTGGAGCATCTTAATGTGTACTTGAATTCTCTAGACATGGGTAGCATGACCTATATTTTTTTAATTCAGAGGGTACTGAGTGATCCAGCAGGTTGTGGTCAAAGGCTGTTCTTCTCTGCTTATGGATACACTTTCCAGTATTTTGTGTTCTCCTGAGGTTAAGTCGTCCTTGACGTTCTGTTTGTTGTTTAAATTCAGCATTCTCCAGGAACATTCACACAAAGTTAAAATGGCCAGGCAAAGTCTACATGAACTGGGAAAAGCTGGTTTTTTTCAGCTGCTTTCCAAAACGAGCATAGCATTGTTCACATCACGAGAACAACATGGCATTAAAACAAAACAAAACAAAAAAAAACCATGGAAATAATAATTTGTAATGATTAGGGCTGTTTACAAAGTACAGATTTTTAAGATGAACCAACATCATCTTTTTAGCTAACCAGCTAAATTTAAATACATTTGCATGTTACCAAAACTTCAATGTAAGTCTCTTTTTAAGAAACTGAGGAACTTCAAACTTAACAAAAGCTATCACCTGTTAGAGAGGAACAACCATCCTTCAACGCTGCTTTTCCATTCCGTTACATTAACAGAATCCAATAGCCTTACACATGTTCAGGTATACTCATGTGTAGAGTCACCAAATAAAGCTTGGTAGATTATTTTATCAGTCAAGCTGAGTAATACTCACAACCCAAATAATAATTCTAGACAACAAACCCTACACATAACTTGGAATGGTTCATGAATGAAACACATTTTGATTTATTTATTTCATTCATGCCCTGACTTTACCAGAAAGGTCCCAACGCAGCCCACCTCGTTCTCTCTCATTTCAAATTCTGAGACAGGAATTACTGGGCTTATCACGGATCCATTGCTTGATCCAAGAACATAAGAACATAAGGAAGGCCCTGCTGGATCAGACCAATGTCCATCAAGTCCAGCACTCTGGTCACACAGTGGCCAACCAGGTGCCTCCAGGAAGCCCCCAAACAAGACGACTGCAGCAGCACCATCCTGCCTATGTTCCAAAAAACCTGATATAATAGCCATGCTCCTCTGATCCTGGAGAGAATAGGTATGCATCATGACTAGTATCCATTTTGACTAGTAGCCATGGATAGCTCTCTCCTCCATGAACATGTCCACCCCCCTCTTAAAGCCTTCCAGGTTAGCAGCCATCATCACATCCTGGGGCAGGGAGTTCCACAATTTAACTATGTGTTGTGTGAAGAAAATCTAAATCAACACTCCGTAATATCCCAAGGTAAATTACCTGTTGTCTACATCCATGATTTATAGTGGACTTGCTGGACAGAGGGCAACACAAGTCACATTTTCGTTTACATTCTTCGCCATGGTGTCCTGGCTAAGTGTCCAACTAGGATCTGGAAGACCCTGGTTCAAAGCCCCGTTGTCTTGACCTCTGATGCATTACTTTGGGCCAGTCCCCTTCTCTCAGCCTAACCAACCATACAGTGTTTTTTTGCAAGGGTCAAATGAGGAATGCCCTTCACTCTGAGGTCCTGGCGAAGGGCAGCATGAGTATGTACTAGAATCATAGAGTTGGAAAGGACCTCCAGGGTCATCTAGTCCAACCCGCTACACGATGCAGGAAATTCACAACTATCTCCACCCACTCACACACACACCCAGTGACCCCTGCTTCATGCCCAGAAGCTGGCAAAAAAGCTTCTAGGATTCCTGGCCAAATTGGCCTGGAATAAAATTGTTTTCTGACCCCAAAGTGCCAATGGACATTACCCTGGGCATGTAATAAAGGGCCACGAGAGCCAAGCACTGGCACAACCCTTCTTCTCATGATCTGCCTAAGTTCACAGAATCAGCATTGCTGACAGATGGCCATCTAGCCTCTGCTTCAAAATCTCCAAAGAAGGAGAACCCACCACCTTTTGAGGAAGGCTGTTCCACTGAGGAACCGCTCCAACTGTCAGAAAGTCCTTCCTAATGTTGAGCCAAGAACTCTTTTGATTTAATTCCAACCCGTTGGTCCGACCTTCTGGGGCAACAGAAAACAACTCCGCACTGTCCTCTATATGAAAGCCCCTCAAGTACTTGAAGATGGTTATCATATCACCTCTCCGTCGTCTCCTCTCCAGGCTAAACCTACCCAACTCCTTCAACTTTTCCTCACAGGACTTGGTCTCCAGACCCCTCACCATCTTTGTTGCCTTCAGCTGGACACGTTCCAGCTTGCCAACATCCTTCTTAAACTGTGGTGCCCAAAACTGAACACCATACTCTAGGTGAGGTCTAACCAGATAGACCAGTGATACTCATTCAGTGGCTCGAGAGCCACCTGTGGCTCTTCTGAGCAGCACTCCCAAATGTGGCACCCACCCTACGCTTCAGGCAAGTGGGCAAGGCTCTTGCCTGGTCAGGACTGTGGCTGGCAAGTTGGTTCCCACCTTGAAGGAACAGGAAAGCTGCAAGCCTCCTTGGGGTGCAGGCCCTGTGACAAGGACGGAAGTAAATGTGGCTCTTTTGATTGATAGTTGAACTCCCTGCCCCAGGATGTGGTGATGGCTGCCAACTTGGAAGGCTTTAAGAGGGGAGTGGACATATTCATGGAGGAAAGGGATATTCATGGCTATTAGTTAAAATGGATACTAGTCATGCTGCATACTTATTCTCTCTAGTATCAGAGGAGCATGCCTATTATCTTGGGTGCTGTGGAACACAGGCAGGATGGTGCTGCCGCAGGGGTCTTGTTTGGGGGCTTCCTAGAGGCACCTGGTTGGCCACTGTGTGAACAGACTGCTGGACTTGATGGGCCTTGGTCTGATCCAGTAGGGCCTTTCTTATGTTCTTAGTAATTGTGAATGTGGCTCTCCGTGATCTGCCGAATGAGAGAGTCAGCATTGTGTAGTGGTTAAGAGCGGCTAATTCCAATCTGGAGAACCAGGTTTGATTCCCCACTCCTCCACATGAGCAATGGACTCTAATCTGGAGAACCAGGTTTGATTCCCCCCACTCCTCCACATGAGCGACGGACTCTGATCTGTTGAACCGTGTTGGTTTCCCCACTCCTACACATGAGGCCAGCTGGGTGACCTTAGGCTAGTCACAGTTCTCTCCGAACTCTCTCAGCCCCACCTACCTCGCAAGGTGTCTGTTGCGGGGAGAGGAAGGAAAGGTGATTGCAAGCGGGTTCGATTCTCCTTTTAAAAAGGTAGAGAAAACTGTCATATAAAAAAACAACTCTTCTTCTTCTACTAATGTCCCTGACAACCATATACCTGGGCTTGTTGGCATGCTATTTAATGAAAAAAGTATTAAATATGCCACTTAATTTTAAATTTAAGCAAACTGAAAGCAAACTGCATGCAGTGTTTTCTTGCATTTAGTTGACTGATGTCCTATGTAAGCACCCTCTCAAAAATACACACACACAATGTGGAGCCCCACACCACAAAATCTTTGACTCTAGAAAAGTTCTATTGAGGTTAGAACAGCCTTCCCGCACCTAAATAATATCAGCCGCTGGAATTTAAATCGTTCTTCCTTCTGAACATCAGGTTTCCCATCTGAGCTAAATGGGATCCAGTGGGGGCCGCCTGAACGAAATGGAAGAAACAATCACCTCCCCAGCAGCCACATTAACTTTAAAACTAAACTTATCAACTGTGCATCACGTAAATAATGTTCCCACAGAAAAAGGTTTCCATTCAACATTCCTAGCACTGTAATAGCTCTAAGACAGAACAGCTGTGTCCCTGATAACGCAATTTGGTTGCCGCTGCCAAAGAAAAAAGCAGGCTGGCTCCGTGCCAATACCGGATAGAAAAGAAAAACCATCTAGCAAGCGCTTCTCAATAGGTCTACAACGCTTGCAAAAAATGTGGGAAATCATTTCATCGGCTTCATTTAAAAAAAAAAAATCGTCCTGAACAATGATTCGAGTATGTTAAAAAAAAAAAAATGACAACTTCTTGCAGATGGGATTTTAATTCAGTTTAGCTGGTGGTGAAGCATTTCCAGAGTACAAGCTTGTGTGCCAACTATATGTGGCACTGGGGATCTGCAACTGGGTCTCCCAACATACATTTTAGACCCCGAAAGCCGCAATGGTGGTGGTGGGGAGATTGATCAGAGTGGCAGTGCCAGGAAAGGGGTGGGTGTTTGCAGATGACACCAAATTGTTTAGGGTGGTTAAACAAAACCGGACTGTGAAGAGCTCTGAAAGGATCTCTTCAAACTGGAGGAATGGGCATTAAAATGGCAAATGAGATTCAATGTGAGCAAGTATAAAGCGACGCATATTGGGGCAAAAAAAAATCAAAACTTCATGTATTCACTGATGGGATCTGTGCTGGCAGCGACAGACAGAGAAAGGGATCTTGGGGTGGTAGTGGATCGCTCGATGAAGATGTCAACCCACTGTGCGGCTGCTGTGAAAAACGCAAACTCCATGCTGGCCCTAATTAGAAAAGGACTAGAGAATAAAACTGCTGCTGCCCTTGTACAAATCTATTGTGAGACCTCACTTGGAATACTGTGTACAGTTCTAGTCACCACACTTTAAAAAGGATATTGCAGAGCTTGAGAAAATGCAGAAAAGAGCAACCAAAATGAACAGGGGGCTACAGCAACTGCCCTATGAGGAGCAGTTAAAATGCTTAGGGCTGTTTAGCTTGGAAAGAAGGCGGCTAAGGGGAGACATGATAGAGGTCTATAAAATTATGCATGGTATGGAGAGAGTGGACATGGAGAAGCTTTTCTCCCTCTCTCATAATACTAGAATGCAGAGTCATTTACTGAGGCTGGAGGGTGAGAGATTCAAAACAGACAAAAGGAAGTATTTCTTCACACAACGCATAGTTAAATTGTGGAACTTCCTGCCCCAGGATGTAGTGACGGCCGCCAACTTGGAAGGCTTCAAGAGGGGAGTGGACATGTTCATGGAGGAGCGGGCTATCCATCACTACTAGTCAAAATGGATACTAGTCATGATGCATACCCATTCTCTCAAGTATCAGAGGGGCATGCCTATTATATTAGATGCTGTGGAACACAGGCAGGATGCTGCTGCAATTGTCTTGTTTGTGGGCTTCCTAGAAGCACCTGGTTGGCCACTGTGTGAACAGACTGCTGGACTTGATGGGCTTTTCTTATGTTCTTATGTGTTAACTGTCCTCCCACCCATATGTGCTTTTCCCTGGACTGAATCCTCCTCCAGCTACTTTTACCCTAGTTGGGCAAAGGAAAAAAGGCAGGTACTTGCATTGTGCCTGTCTTTTTTTTTTTTCTATCATGGCTTAAAGTAGCCAGGGGAAGAGAGCTTATAACTTTTTCTTTTTTTCTTTTTTTTGCCATCAAGTCACAGTTGACTTATGGCGACCCCGTAGGGTTTTCAAGGCAAGAGACGTTGAGAGGTTGTTTGCCATTACCTGCCTCCACATCACTACCCTGGTATTCCTTGGAGGTCTCCCATCCAAATACTAGCCAGGGTCAGGGTTGAGAATGTGTGATTGGCCAAAGGTCACCCAGAAAACGTCCATGGCACGAGCGGGGATTTGAACCTGGGTTTCCCAGGAACTAGTCTGACACCTTAACCACTACACCATGCTGGCTCTCAGTTCCTACTATTAGGACTCTACTACGTTGCCCAATGAAGCTGACTTCTGGTAGGGTCAGAAGAGACAGACAAAAGTATCCCTATTTTGGGGTACCTGCCCCTTCTAAATCAGCATTTCAAATATTTTTATATATTTATAGCTTTTTCCCATGAACCTAGGACTCACAACACATACACATGTTGATAACCAACAGTAGGAAGATTATGTATTTCTAGAATCTCTGTTAACCCAAAGAACAAACATCACCTGGGCTTTTAAATCAGTGGTAAAGAAGCAAAGTCAGTGATGAAAACCTAAAGAGCAAAAGCCTCCGCAATATTTAACGGTGGGAATGTGGCAAATGAACATTCTCGGAATGGCTACTGTATATCCCTATTTTTATTTTTATTTTTGTCTGTGAAATGTTCAAAGTTTTGCCCAATGCTTGGCTAACTCACAGAACTCATTACCATAAGCTGTGGAGGATAAGAGCGGTGGTTTGGAGTGGTGGACTCTGATCTGGAAAACAGGGTTCGATTCCCCACTTCTCCACCTGAGCCCCTGACGCCAATCTGGTGAACTGGGTTGGTTTCCTCTTTCCTACACATGAAGCCAGCTGGGTGCCCTTGGGCTAGTCACAGTTCTCTTAGAGCTCTCTCAGCCCCACCTACCTCACAGGGTATCTGTTGTGGGGAGGGGAAGGGAAGGTGATTGTAAGCCAGTTGGATTCTTCCTTATGAGAAAGTCAGCATATAAAAACCAACTCTTCTTCCTCCAGCTTGTAGTGGTTGCAGCCCTCTAGCTGGAGGATAGGTGAGCATCAACACTACAGCCTTCAGAGATATTTCACTTGCTCTCGATGTTGATTAACCAATTGCTACTTCACGGTTAGTGTGGTATGTCCTGCAGAACTGACAAACAGCAGGTCTCCATTTGCATCTATCACGTCATACATCCGCAGAACACCTGAACTGATGTTGCTTCTGGCTGCATAACAGATTTACTTCATAAAAAGCAGCCCAATTTTTAAAGAAGGAGACAGACAGATTGCTCCGGCTAGGACTAAAATGCATGTTTTTGTTTTGAATCTTGTTCAGTTCACGCTGGCTGAGAATCCCTTGAAGTTCACACTCACACTAAACTCTCAATCCTCGTTCGTTCCTCTCTCCCAAGAACAGCCATTACCTTAAAAGCCAATTTCCCCAATTCCCCCGCCCCGCATAAAAACACTTTCAAACACTTTCCCAGCCAAGCGACTGAATGTTGAGCAGCCAGACTCTTCTTCATCCTCCTTTAATGACTTCCATTATCTGTCTGTGTAAGACTCATCCTCAGTTACTTCAACTCAGTGATACCCCCTCCACCTTCAACATTGTGTCGATGCCTTCCACAACATGACTTTCTCCCACACTTAGCTGTGCTGCATACAAGTCACATCAGTTTCTGCAGCGGCCGTTTCTCAGGTGTTTACCAAAGGTGGCCTCGTCAGAAAGAAGGGGCGATCACACTATTTCACACTGTTTCATAATGAAAGAAATCTTAAAGCCTTGTTTGTCTTATTGGTAAAAGTCTCCAAAAAACAGCGAAAAAGAAGGGGGAGAAACCTCTGATAGGAGACAGAGAGAAAAAAACATGTAAAGCATCAGGGGTTACAAGGCGTTTATCTAATCACTTGTAGCTACTCCAAAGTTTTACAAAATAGCAGTAACAACAAAGGTTCAATTAAATTGCAAAACATGTATTACAGTATACAAATAATGAGCAAATGCAAAAAGCAAAAGTGTTGATAACGTAAAGCCCTGGAAGCCGGGTGGGGGTATTTAAACTGCTCAGTTTAACCTCCCCCCTCCCCCCGCGCTTCCCGGTCCCGAGGCTCAGCTGTTGGGCGGGGACCCGCCCAACAGCTGAGCCTCGGGACCAGGAAGCGCAGGGGGAGGTTAAACTGCTCTGCGCTGCCTGGGCAGGCAGCGCAGAGCAGTTTATCCTCCACACACCCCCTCCCCGGGCTTCCTTGGGACTCCAAGGAAACCGGGCGGGGCAGTCTTTAAAGGCGGGAAAAGGCAGGCAGGGGGGTCTTGAAAGTGCTCTGCACTGCCTGGGATGGCAGCACAGAGGAGTTTAAAGACCCCACCGCTGGGCTCCCAGGGAGTCTCTAGAAGCCGGGCGGGGCGGTCTTGAAAGTGCTCTGCGCTGCCTGGGATGGCAGCATGGAGGAGTTTAACCTCCCCCAGCACTTCCCGGTCCCGAGGCTGCGCTGGGCAGCTGGGATGGGCCTCCCGCCCCCCAGCTGGCTGGCGGCGTCCCAGCCAGCTCCCAGGGCGGCCCGGCTCTGTGCCCCGCTGCTGCTGCGCTGGGCGGCTGGGAGGGGCCTCCCTCCCCCCATCTGGCTGACAACTTTAAAGCCGTCTCCCGGGGTGCATGGGCTCCGTGCCGGGCTCCTGCTGCGCTGGGCGGCTGCTGGGAGGGGCCTCCCGCCCCCCAGCTGGCTGGCGGCTTCCTAGCTGGCTCCCGGGGCACACCGGCTCTGCGCTGGGCTGCCGCGGCAGGGGGTCGGCTGTGGCTCCCAGGGCCTCTCGCAGCTTTGCCCTTCTCCCCAGGGGCCGGATTCGCATACATTTCCCCTCACTTTTGAGGAGGAAAAAAGTGCGTCTTATGGAGCGAAAATACGGTAATTACATACAGATTCAGATTCAGACACCTTTATTGGCATAGTAAAATAGCAAAAAAAGGGAGCATAAATACAGGCACCTGCAAGGATTCACCAACAACTACTGACCAAAACTCAGCCATCAAGTTAAAATTACATATAACGTATTTAAAACAGGGTACATGGGAGTTACTGTAGCTCTCATCAGAAATGAAGTAATTATCCTTTATGACCCATGTCTGTAATGAGTAAAATAATAATAATAACAATTTGTAAACACAGGCACATAAAGATAAAATGGAGTCTCCCAAACCCAATTTAAAGACTTACAAAATTGAATCTGTTGTTTTTACTACTATTTTGAAAAACTTGGGAGTAGCTACAAGTGATTAGATAAATGCCTTGTAACCTCTGGTGCTTTGCACATTTTTTTCTCTGTTTTATTAGCAACGCAGGAACAGCTATTGCCAACACAGGCGCCAACAACACTCTTGGAGTCGGGTACCCAAGCTCTGATGGAGGAAGAAATATGGCAGTATGGGAACAGAAGAGGTGCCATACGGGTTTGAAGACACAGGCCTTCAAGATCCTCAACGGGGAGATATATGTATATGTGGGAGGGACAGATAAATGCAGGGAGATGAGGCGCCCGAGAGAGCCAGTGTGGTGTAGTGGTTAAGAGCGGTGGTTTCGAGTGATGGAGTCTGATCTGGAGAACAGGGTTTGATTCGCCACTCCTCCACTTGAGTGACAGAGGCTAATCTGGTGAACTGGATTTGTTTCCCCCCTCCTACGCACGAAGCCAGCTGGGTGACCTTGAGCTAGTCACACTCTCTAGGCCCCATCTACCTCACAGGGTGTCTGTTGTGGGGAAGGGAAGGTGATTGTAAGCCAGTTTGATTCGGCCTAAGTGGTATAGAAAGTCGGCATATAAATACCAACTCATCTTCTTTTTTATCCTCTGCCACAAATTCTACTGTAGCCACATCACTGCATGGTGGTCAGAATTGTCCTCAAATCCTCTCCATCTTTGCACCCACAAGTGCATGTGAGTATGTCAGCTACAGCATCGGCCTTTGACCGGGAGGACCCAGGTTAAAAAAAAAAAACATTCTGCCAAGAAGCTCATTGAGTGACCTTGGGCCCATCAATCACTCTCAGCCTAAGCAACTTCACAAGGTTCTTGGGAGGATAAAATGAGAAGGGGCCAAGTACAGAGCATCTTGAAAAGAGGAGCGGGATAAACAGCAAATGAAATCAATACGTTTCATCCCAAGCCAGCATGGTGTAGTGGATAAGGTCGGCAGACTCTAATCTGGAGAACTGGGTTTGTTTCCCCACTCCTATACGTGAAGCCTGCTGGGTGACCTTGGGCTAGTCACAGTTCTCTCTGAACTCGCTCAGCCCCACCTACCTCACAAGGTGTCTGTTGTGGGGAGGGGAAGGGAAGGTAATTGTAAGCTCCTTTGAGACTCCTTAAAGGTAGAGAAAACTAGGATATAAAAACCAACTCCTCTTCTTCTCTCTCTGATCCCTGCTACTTCAACAACAATACAATCTCCTTTATTGGCATAAAATCAAAACATGAGCTGTCTACATAGTAACACAGAATTGTTGCAGTTGAGCATTTCTGATAGTTAGAACATAAATAGATTAAAAAGATGCTAGAATTAGTAAAAGCCCTCTAATTAACTTGCTGGCGAATATTCACTGCAAGTCTCAAATTGTACTACTTTGTCGAATATAACAGGAGAGTGATTATTCAGTAAAAAACAAACAAACGAGCATTAAGAAAATCAGGGGAATTTGACTTTTTTGTCAAAATAGGGCCTAGAAATTTGCTGTGAATTTCTGCATAAAATCTACAGTGGAATAAGACATGTACAATTGATTCAATACAGTTATTACCACAGGGGCAAAGTCTCTCCTAAAGGGATTTTCCAAAATCTTCCTTCCTCCTGCTACTTTTTAAATCGGAGACACCAGGGACTAATCCTGGCACTCTAAAGTGGGTGTGCTCCAATGAAATATGTCCTTTCCCATCATCCCATAAAGGTACTTGGGGACTGTTGATCTGACCAGTTATTGGGCATAACCAGCTCCCCAAAACACATGTGGCTAGGGTTGCCAACTGCCAGGTAGTAGCAGGAGATCTCCTGCTAATTCAACCGATCTCCAGCCGATAGATATCAGATCACCTGGAGAAAAATGGCCGCTTTGGCAATTGAACTCTATGGCATTGAAGTCCCTCCCCTCCCCAAACCCCACCCTCTTCAGTCTCCACCCCCGAAATCTCCCGCCGGTGGCGAAGAGGGACCTGGCAACCCAACATGTGGCCCAGCATCTAATCCATTTACACCTTTGAGGTGCAAATGAGAGGTTCAAGGTAGCAGAGGGAGGCACAACCACCTGTAGCAAGATCAGCGCTTTCTGAGTAATCTCCCCCCTCCTTTTATAACACGATCACGCTCACAATACAAAGTCTAGCGGGCAGGTATCACAGACCCAGAGAGAAACACAGTACGGGTTTGCCACTCATCCAAGGCACTCAGCGAAAAAGGTGTAGGTGAAACTTCCTGGAATTCATTGCTCATGTCGATTACCACCTAGAGATAACAACCTTGATATTGCCACCTCCCAGTTCTGATTGTGCAAAATAAACCCATTAGTCATCTGTTTCTCCTGGAGGCAGTGATTCTTCTTAAATGTACTTGCCTGCCTTTCTTGTGGCGTTTTAATTGTATTATACAAACTGCCTCGAAAGCCCTCGCAGAACTAGCTGGCAAAGTACACATTTGCTATCACACTGCCCTTGTCCAAATCTATGGCGAGACAACACTTGGAATACTGGGTACAGTTCTGCTCACCACATACGGTTGCCAACCTACAGTTAGTGGAATTCAAAGGAATGCACTAATATAAAGCTCAATAAAGCACAAATACAACAATATGCATTCAATTGTATTCAGAGGAGTAGTCTCACATGAGGATATAGTAACAGAGCAAGAAGATTAGTACAAAAAGAATACAAGGTGAGTATATACAAGGATACTTCAGGTGCACAAAAAATAATAGTCCAGAATGGTAATTCAAGTCAAGCGCAGATAATATTCAGTCGCAATAAAGCACGGAACAATATTCAATCGCAATGGGCTTCCGGTAAAATCCCCATTTCAGAGCTTTCTTCAAGCTTCAAAAGGTTTCTACGTGCCAATAACACCTGCAACCTACAGTTAGTAGCAGGAGATCTCCCGCTATTGCAGCTGATCTCTAGCCGATAGGGATCAGTTCACCTGGAGAAAATGGCCGCTTTGACGATTGGACTCTATGGCATTGAAGTCCCTCCCTTCCCAAACCCCGCCCTCCCCAGGCTCCGCCCCAAAAACTTCCTGCCGGTTGCAAAGAGGGACCTGGCAACCCTATCACCATACCTAAAGAAGGATATTGCAGAGCTGGAGGAGGTGCAGAAAAGAGCAACCAAAATGATCAGGGAACTAGAGCAACTGCCCTATAAGGAGCAGTTAAAACACTTAGGGCTGGAAAGAAGGTGGTTAAGGGGAGACATGATAGAGGTCTATAAAGTTAGGCATGGTCTGGAGAGAGTGGACAGGGAGAAGCTTTTCTCCCTCTCATAATACCAGAACGCGGGGTCATCTGCTGAAGCTGGAGGGTAAGAGATTCAAAACACATAAAAGGAAGTATTTCTTCCCACAACACATATTAAATGGGGGAACTCCCTGCCCTAGGATGTGGTGATGGCTGCCAACCTGGAAGGCTTTAAGAGGGGAGTGGACATGTTCATGGAGGAGAGGGCTTTCCATGGCTACTAGTCAAAATGAATACTAGTCATGATGCACACCTATTCTCTGCAGGATCACAGGAGCATGCCCTTTTTACTAGGTACTGTGGAACACAGGCAGGACAGTGCTGCTGCAGTCGTCTTGTTTGTGGCTTCCTGGAGGCACCTGGCTGGCCACTGGGTGAACAGACTGCTGGACTTGATGGCCCTTGGTCTGATCCAGCATGGCCTTTCTTATGTTAAATACAGAACAAACAGGGAAGGGGATAAATAACCCTTTGATCAAGTGACAGCCCTGGTTGTTAATGGGGGGAGGTACCAAAAAAGTAACGTTAACTTGTTCAAAGCTCCCAGCGGCATACCATTCTCAATCAATCGAGCCATTACTCCACACTCAAAAAGCTCTACAGTATACCCTCTTATGTTTGAGGTGGGCGGAGAAACCAAAGATTCTTTCCTCCCTCGAATATACAGGAAAGGCAGATTTAACCGGGGCAATTTTATTTGCATGGTGATGAATAAAAGGTAATTTTTTTTACTCTGCAGGGCTGCAAACCCAAGTGTCAATCAACAGCTAGACAAAGGGGTTGGCCATAATTTAATATCCAGCTGAGAAAGGCCAGGTAATTGCTTTTATTCTCTTTAATCAAAGGGAACAAACCCTAGCTGGAGTCCAGAATGCTGAAGGCAAATGCAGGAAGGCAAAATATTTACACACAGAGCTCCTTCTTATCCTTTTTCCCCCCCCCCCCACTTTACAAGCCAACATTTCCAAAAGCAGCTCTGAATCCTAGACTGGAACCAGACAACAGTGGGATGTTTTGCAAATCTTTGAAAGCGCTACCAAACAGGCATCATAGTGGGCGACGTGCATGCATACTTGTACAACAGTTGCCTATCGTAAATGGGTACCGCTGATTTGCAAAACTTTTTTAAAATTTCAAATTCTGAAAAGAGGGGTGGGCTGTGGCTCAGTGGTAAAGTATGCACTTCCGAGTAGAGGGTCTCAGGTTCTGTTGGTGGTCCCTGGCCCAAAGAGTGTCCGGCTGTCCTCAACTTGGGCCAGGTGCTTTTTCAGTCCTGGCCCTGGCCTAGTAGAATTCCTTGCCAAAAGAGAGCAGGGCCCTGCCTAGGGTTGCCTAGGCATTGAAATCTGTCCCCTCCCCAAACCCCGCCCTCCTCAGGCTCCACCCCAAAGACTCCCACCGGTGCCGAAAAGGGATCTGCCAACCCTAGCCATAGAGTCCAGTTGCCAACGCAGCCATTTTCTCCAGGTGAACTGATCTCTATCAGCTGGAGATAAGTTGTAATAGCAGGAGATCTCCAGCTAGTACCTGGAGGTTGGTAACCCTAGAGGCAAACCATCAGTAGTCAGCCATCCTTCCTATTGCCACACAAACACCCTTCTGCCTGCCAGCCATAGAAGCTGCAGGAAGCGCCAACGTTGTTTGAGCCGAGGATGGGAGGTTTTTGGAACCCACCCTTGGGAAATGGACTCAAGCAAGAAGCAGTCACAGGAGGACTTCCCTGTACTGAAAACATGTCAAGGGTGTTTCATTCTTAGCTTTCTTCTACCAATAGAAATGTTACAGAGGTCAAAATAGTAGGCCAGCCACTCTTTCCCCTCTAGCAAACTTCCACCATGGCAAGGAGACTAAGGGGACAAAGAGCATTGGGGTCTTGCTCAGAATCATAAAATTGGAAGGGACCACCAGGGCCATCAAGTCCAACCCCCTGCACAATGCAGGAAATTCACAACTACCTCCCCCCTCCACACCCCTAGTGACCAGAAGATGGCCAAGATGCCCTCCCTCTCATCATCGGCCTAAGGTCACAGAATCAGCATTGCTGACAGATGGCCATCTAACCTCTTCTTAAAAACGTCCAGGGAAGGAGAGCTTACCACCTCCCGAGGAAGTCTGTTCCACTGAGGAACCGCTCTAACTGTTAGAAAGTTCTTCCTAATGTCTAGACGGAAACTCTTTTGATTTAATTTCCACCCGTTGGCTCTGGTCCGACCTTCTGGGGCAACAGAAAACATCTCGGCACCCTCCTCTGTATGACAGCCCTTCAAGTACTTGAAGATGGTTATCATATCCCCTCTCAGTCTTCTCCTCTTCAGGCTAAACATACCCAGCTCCTTCAACCTTTCCTTATAGGACTTGGTCTCCAGACCCCTCACCATCTTTGTTGCCCTCCTCTGAATACGTTCCAGCTTCTCATGTCCCCAGTCCTAAGAACCCTTACAACAGGGGCCCGTAACCTTTTTGAGCCGCAGCCACATTTGGTATTCTGACCCAGCATGGTGGGCACAGCAACAAAATGGCTGCCCCAGGAGGCGAAGCCAGCCACAAAATGATCGCCACAGCTTGATTTCAGTAACACCATATAGTAGATCCTTGTGCTGAGGTGGCAGCTGCTGCCAAAGCAACATTTTAAAAAATCAGTCAAGCCAATCAAACCTCCAACTATCAGTCAGAAGCCTTGCTGGGCAAAAGCCCCACCTGGCCCCTCCCACTTCCTAAAAACACTTGGTGGGCGCCCAAAAAGGTGTCGGCGGGCGCCATGGCACCCACAGGCACCTCACTGGGGACCCGTGCCTTACAAGACAGCATCTATCCCACCATGAGGCCCCAAGCTACATTGCCAGCCTACAGACCAGGTAACTAACACATCAGGAATCTGTGCGCAAGCTCCATGGAAGACAATATGATTGCTAAGCATGTTTTTTAACACCAATCCCATCTGCTCTTGCAAGATTCTCGTAAAGCAGAGACTAGCTCATGCAAACATTGTTTAGTCAGTAGAGTTATTTATTCATACCTCAGAGCCAAAGATTTATTTCCAACGTGCGCTTTGACTCAGGGAAAATTTGGTGGTATTTACCTTGGTCATTTTGGGGGCTCAAGGCAGAATTTGATCCAAGCACAGCGACTTAATGGTGTCAGTTCCGGTCTTATTTTCTGCCGAAGTGTACGTGTGGATTGGACTGCCTAGAATTAGGTTGCCTCTTCCTGGCCGATTACGAAGCTTTGTACCCTGGCGGTTTGCGAAATTTTGTTTAGCAGCAATGAAAATTCGTCGTCTTAGAACAGCGCAATTGACAGATGTGTCCCAGCTGTAATTCTTTTTAAAAAAATGTTTTTAAAATGTTTTAAGACTCGGACTGTAATTCTTTGATTGTAAGAATCTATTAGTCCATGCTTTCCGTTTTATCATGTTTTGACCGGCTAAGTGCCGCAAATAAATTATCTATCTAACTACCTACCCTGGCGGTTTTCAGACTTTTGAACTACCAGGGTACCCTTTTCATACTGACCAGTCCACCGATAAACTCCTGCATATCCTGAAGAATTCTGAGATATGTTCTCAAGCTTTGTGGGTTGCGGGCTGTGTGTGCGAGGCCTCACTCTTGACCTGCTTGAAGTGTGTCTTAGAACATGGCCAACACTTTCATACAGCTGCACAGCCATTCTATCAACCATGCTATCTCAGGTTCATACTCCTGTCCATCTTCTAACGTGATTTATACCATCACATGACAGCAATGCCCTGCCACCCTCTATATTGGACAAACAGGCCTGTCCTTGCGACAAAGACTAAACGAACATAAGTGTGACATCTGAAACCACGACATTCAGAAACCAGCGGGGGAACATTTTAACCTTCCAGGACATTCAGTTGCTAACTTAAGAGTAGCAGTTTTCTTACAAAGGGATTTCAAAGGGAGATTAGAAAGAGAGACTGCTGAATTACAACTAATAATGAGGCTCAAAACAATGCATTCTCCTGGATTGAATAGAGATCTGGGATTCCTGTCTCATTACCAATGCCTACTACCCCTCTGCATATCACACCTAATATAATCACATCTGCTAATGTCATTGACGTTGTGTTTGAATGTAAAATCTATAACAAGATACGAGAAGCCGTTCTTTCTGTATTATCGGGCCTCCCCGGGCGATCCAGAGCTTTTAGTCTTTCTAACATGCTCTCAGACAAGGATATGGAGAAAACTTTTAAAGTGGCCAAATTTGGGTGGCAAGCTATGAGGATCAGGCGTGCATGGGTCGAACTTAATTGTTGAGCGATTTTAGATTTATATTTATGCTAATTCCAATCATGTAATATTTTTAAAATTATGTGCTTAATGGCTTTTATGAGTGAGAGATTGTAAGATGTTATAGGGGCTCGCACTTGATACCCTTTTATATGTGTTATGTTATATATGTATATCTGGTATGTTTTTTTTATGCTGGTCTTGGACCGTATTACTCTTTACTTATTTACTTACTTACTCATTGACTTGCTTTTGACATTTACATTGCCATTGTGTGTCTAATTCACTCTTCTCTACCTAAGGATAGATGGACTCACATTCTAGCTGTATCTGAAGAAGTGAGCTGCGGCTCACGAAAGCTCATACCCTGCCAGATATTTTGTTGGTCTTTAAGATGCTACCGGACTCTTGCTCTTTTCTAATACAGCTACACATTTCAAGGAAGACAGATAATCTTTTAAGAACATTGCCCATCATTACTGACCTTCTTATTAAAGAACCCCAGTTCCCACCCCCGTCCCGATCACAATTTTAAAAAAATAACCTGTTGTAGGGATTATATCTTACTTTCATAATGCCTTTCCCTCTAGATAAGGGTATTGGATATACTTCTAATGAGATGATCATCTGCAGTCATCGAGATAAATCTCTAAAGGGGAAAAAAAACTGCAGCACTGAATAATAGAGTAAGCTGGCTGTTATAGCCATCATTCATACAGGTCTCTAAATGCCATTAAACCATATATTTTTCACCACAGTAAGATGTCACTGCTGAGTAATTCCTACATCACGTTAGTCCAGCATTAAGCCTGACAGCTCCTCAGTTTTAGAGCCGGAGTGCCTTGAAGCAACAATCTCACATACTAGAGACAGACAGATCGTGCATTATATTATGTGTGTGTATGTGTGCACCCCATCAATTCACAGCTGACTTATGGTGACCCCGCAGGGTTTTCAAGGCAAGAGACATTCAAAGATGGTTTGCCACTGCCTGCCTCTGCATGGGCTGAGAGAGTTCTGAGAGAACTGTGACTGGCCCAAGGTCACCCAGCAGGCTTCATGTGGAGGAGTGGGGAATCGAACTCGGTTCTCCAGATTAGAGTCCGCTGCTCTAAACCACTACACCACACTGGCTCTCATATGCTTGTGTGTATCCTGACCTGGATAGCCCCAAGCTAGCCTGATCTCATCAGATCTTAGAAGCTAAGCAGAGTCGGCCCTGGTTAGCATTTGGATGGGCAACCCACAAGGAACACCAGGATCGTGATGCGGATTTTATACCACCTCCGAATGTCTCTTGCCATGAAAATGTTAAGGGGTCGCCATAAGTCAGCTGTGAAGTGATGGTATCACTTTACTCTGCTGTAGTTAGACCTCACCTAGGGTATTGCGTTCAGTTTTGGGCACCGCAATTTAAGAAAGATGTAGACAAGTTGGAGTGGTTCTTCAGTGAAACAGACTTCCTCGGGAGGTGGTAAGCTCTCCTTCCCTGGAGGTTTTTAAGAAGAGGCTAGATGGCCATCTGTCAGCAATGCTGATTCTATAACCTTAGGCAGATCATCAGAGGGAGGGTACCTTGGGCATCTTCTAGGCACGAAGTAGGGGTCACTGGGGGTGGGGAGGTAGTTGTGAATTTCCTGCATTGTGCAAGGGGTTGGACTAGATGACCCTGGTGGTCCCTTCCAAATCTATGATTCTATGACTTGACGGCACAAAAAATGTATACACACACATACTCAGGCAGAGACAGACTTGACTATGAGTCCAAAACAGGGGTGTAATGTTAGGGATCAAATGGCCAAATTAGGGACATGCATGTGTACCCCAGTTGACTCTTGTATCCAAGGAGTTCACGGCAGCATACATGACTCTTTTCTCCACCATTTATTGTCACAATAACCTCCTAAGGTAAGTGCTGGCACGGACAGCCCCAGTAACAAAGCATCACAGCCACAGAGACAAAAGACTGAACAAGATAAGAGGAACAGGCAGCTTTAACACTCGTGCGAGGAAAAGGTAATTACAGTTCATTATTCATATTTATGCAAACTTATAAAAACCTATCATAATTTAAAATAAACCAAGTAAACAGTTTGAAAAAAGCAAATTTTAAAAAATTAAGGTCGAGGAGGTAATTCTATTGCAACTTACCTCCTCTCAATAAACACTACTCAGACCTAGACCTTTGACTTCAAAGGTTTAGCCTTAAAACTACAGAGTATTTTGTAACCAGTCCTGGAAGAACTATCTTAAGAACTGTAGAGGAGTCTCTAAGCAGCACTGAAGGGGTTAACCAATCAAACTTCAAAGCAGTTTAGGCAGGCTTGCCCTTTAATTTACTGTCCCTTTTTAAATTGCCAGCCACTGCTCAGTCACCATAGTGCTCTTTTTAAAATTGGAACAGCTACACCCCATTAGTCTACAATGACCACAGGAGGAAGTTGAACAGCTAGCTACAGTTACATATTTAAGGGTACCTTGCAAGACAGCCTAGCAACGAAGCAGGAAATGTAATAATGGGCGACTTCAACTACCCTTACGTTGACCGGTCAACACGTTTCAGTTTTAACAAGAGACAAAGTTGTGGATGCCTCAATTTATTGTGTCTCTGAAGAGCTGATCATGGGAGAGGCAACCCTAGAATCAGTGATGACAAATCTAGGCATTGCTGACCTGGTTCAGAACAGTGATTAGATTAGGAAAGACACTACCCAAAGTAAGAGGGCCCAAGTTAATCAGCAACATTGAGGAAGCCATAAAAAGCTAGATAACAACCTGGCCAAATGAGGTGAATGCGATAGAGCCCATGCTCAGGCAGAGGGAAAAAAATGAAAGTTGGCAATATATTTCTTTGAGTATATCAGAAACAGGAAACTGGCCAGGAAGTCAGCGCACTCTGCCACCTTTCTCCACAAGGACTGCTAGTTTCACAGGGCAGCCATGTTGGTCTGCACTAGAACAGCTAGTATTTGAAGGGTTGTCACTTAGAGAAGGGCAGGGAGCTGTTCCTGTTGGCAGCAGAGGATACGACTCGCAATAATGGGTTGAAATTGCGGCAGGAAAAGTACCGGATGGATATTAGGATTTATTTTTTTTACAGTAAGAAGAGTTGGTTTTTATATGCCGACTTTCTATACTACTTAAGGCAGAATAAAACCGGCTTCCAATCACCTTCCCTTCCCCTCCCCACAACAGACACCCTGTGAGGTAGGTGAGGCTGAGAGAGCATGACTTGCCCAAGGTCACCCAGCTGGCTTCGTGTGTTGGAACGGGGAAACAAATCCAGTTCACCAGATTAGCCTCCGCCGCTCATGTGGAGGAGTGGGGAATCAAATCCGGTTCTCCAGATCAGACTCCACTGCTCCAAACCACTGCTCTTAACCACTACACCACGCTGTAAGAGTTGTTCGGCAGCGGAATCAGCTACCTGGAATGAGCTACACTGTAAGAGTTGTACGAAGGTGGAATCAGCTACCTAGGGAGGTGGTGAGCTCCCCCTCACTGGCAGTCTTTAAGCAGAAGCTGGACAAGCACTTGTCAGGGATGCTCTAGGCCAGCGGTGGCGAACTTATGGCATGTGTGCCAGAGGGAGCACTCAGAGCCCTTTCTGCGGGCAGGCGCGCAGTTGCCCCAGCTCAGAGTTCGCCTGAGTTTGTTACTAGAAAGCCAGAGGGACGCGGGGCTGGGCTGCTCCCCTCTCCACGAGCGCCTGAGGGCAGTTCTCACATCACCCACCCCTCTGCCCAGCAGCCCAATGGGAGCGCTTCCTCCCTCCCCTGTTACATGCGGCAGGGCGGCTCACATGCCGAGCAGCTCACATGCGGCATGAGGGTGGGGCGCGAACGGCAGCCTGTTGAGTCTGTGGCGAAGGTGATTCCCGTGGTGGGGTTGGAGAGGAGCTAGGTTGGAGGGGAGCATAGCTCACAGGATGGCATAGCTGGAGGGGAGCAGAAATTATGACTTCACATGCACACTGATGGAGCCCTAACTGAGGTTCAATGACCAGGAAAGAGATCTTGAATTTGTGATGGACAACTCCATATAAACAATATAAACATATGGCTCACGGGCCACTGAGTGAGTATCATTGCTCTAGTGAATGGCTGCTGGCTGCGATTCGATGCTAAAGAAGTTACCAAATTTCAGTTAGAAAACAACATTTTCTACTATGCTTTCTCCCTGCTTGAGGGGGGAAATGGCAGTTGTTTTTCCTGACCATATTAGATGACATATGGTATAGATATCTGCATTCAAATTGATGTCCTTTTCGGCACCAGAAAGCATGAAAGAATTAACAAATCGGGAGCACTCATAATGAAAAATAGAGAGAGGATCCACACCCTCTCAAGCAGGGGTGTTGAACTCAATCGTTACGAGGGCTGGATACGACATAAATCTCACTTGGTCGTGCCGGGCCATGCCTCGCCAGCCCAGAACAAGAGTGGGGGGGGCTGCCTCTGCCGGCTCGTGGGCCGGATAAGAGCTCTCAAGGGACCGGATCCGGCCTGTCGGCCTTATGTTTGACACCCCTGCTCTAAAGGGCATGCCCCAATTAAGAATACACTACCCAGAGCAACAGGGCAGGATGTTTATGTACTCGACAGGTAGACAGAAGAAGCTGAATCCAGCTCCCTTCATGGAAGGAAGAGAACTGCTTTCTTTGGCAGCCAGGTGTGCGTCACGGCAGCACCTGGATTTCTGTGTTCCTTTAAATCAGTGGTTCCCAACCTTTTTTTGACCAGGGACCACTAGGACTTTTTTGTTCGGTGCAGGGACCCCAAGGTTCAAAATAAAAATTCCGGGAATTTGAAAATAAACTTTAATCATAACTGTTAGTTAAACATTAAACTTAAAATAATATTTGAATATATATATATATATTTATAATAGAGAACTTTTAATTGAAAATATTAATTTATTATGGGTTTATAACTTTGTTTCGCGGACCTTAACTTAGTTCTTGTGGACCCCTGGGGGTCCACGGACCCCCGGTTGGGAACCAGTGCTTTAAATGCAAGAGAAGCCCAAAACTCCCCAGCGTCCCATCTGGCGTGCTAGTGGAGAATTACTTCCCTAAACCGCAAGATGAAAGAAAAAGAAACCCTTAAAAAAATACCCACTGAACACAATCGCGTCCCTTGTGAAACTCGCTTGGTAATTCATAAGTGCGAAGCCTGTTTGTTTTGGACATTAATTTCTGTTTGCCTTGCTTTTAACTACAGGCTACAGTAAGCGTTTCATGCTGGGCAGAGGGGGAGGAATCGAGCATGTTTCTTATATAAACTCCAACTTTATGCAAAGACTCTTTTGCAAAGGGAAACGGTTGACAACTCGAACTTCCTTGGGTTATATTTTTAAAAGCCAGGTTCACACAAAGTCCAGCAACAAGCCCAAGAGGGGGTACAGTTAATTATTTACGAGTCTGGGATACGGCCTGGTAGATTCCAAGGTCATCTATTTATAACCCGTGACGGCAGCGCATTCGTTTCTAGATCCACAACAGCCGGTGCTTGGGACTTTTAAAGCCAGAGGGCAGAAGGTGAAGGAGAAATTAAAATGCACTGCCCAGTACCACAAACATGAGAAAGTATAAGAGGATATCTTTGACAGAATGGGAAAGAGATAACGGAATCAATTTAAATGCTACACAAAAACAGCCTTCTAAACAAATTCTGGCTTGACCCTCTATTTTCTTTCTTTTAAAGTTTTTTTTTTAATTTTCCAAACAGATATTACAAAACATACAAACATATATAGCACATCAAATTCTTACACTGTAATGGTACTTGCTCTATAATTTCTATTCTATTATACTTTATTTGAATATTATAATTGCATATTTGATGGTGTATTTCTTACTTAGATGTTAACATTCTATTATTTTTATCAGCTAATTATACAGTCGAGAAATACTTTCTATTTTTTATAAAAATCAGAGGTTGATCTATTATTCACTAAAGATGCTAACTTAGCCATAGTTGCCTATTCTGCAACCTTATTTGTCCATTCAGTTACATCTTGAGGGGAGGGGGGGAGGAAGAAGAAGAGGAAGAAGAAGATATGGTTTTCTCTACCATTAAGGAAGAATCAAACTGGCTTACAATCACCTTCCCTTCCCCTCCCCATAACAGACACCCTGGGAGGTAGGTGGGGCTGAGAGAGCTGTGACTAGCCCAAGGTCACCCAGCTGGCTTCATGTGGAGGAGTGGGGAAACAAATCCAGTTCACCAGATTAGCGTCCGCCGCTCATGTGGAGGAGCGGGGAATCAAACCCGGTTCTCCAGATCAGGCTCCACCACTCCAAACCACTGCTCTTTTTTTTTTATTGCATTTTTTTTTTCCAAACCACTGCTCTTAACCACTACACCACGCTGGTAGTCTTCTGCTTTCCAGCTTTACCCTCTATTTTCCTGAGGAAACGGTCACTCCTTATAGGTAAGAGCCACAGCTACTTACAGGATCAATTTCTTTGCAAGAGGAAGATAATGCAGGCTTTCTTGTAATGTCTAGTAATTTACACACACAAAATCCTCCAAAAAGCCTTGAACTGGAATGGGGTTGTGGAGCTAACAGGCCCCCAGGAAGGGAAAGCCAGCAAGATGCATCAGTCCCCAGAAACAACTCACTTCCGGCAGCCAGTAATGTGAGTTTTCCGGGAGATTTCGAGTGGGAAACCTCCGAATTCAATTTTAAACAAACAGTTTAAACATTGAAGTAATTTTTGCCGACTTTTAATAATGTTAGCAAAAGGTGGCAAATTTGCCATGTACAGGCAATAGGGTTTGTCTAGGCTTCCTATGCCACGTTTAGCCCATCTAACATGACGGATTTGCAGCACAGCAGCCCTGACAACTATAAATACATTTGGCTATTTTATTCATTCAGAGGAAGGCACTGGCAAACCACCTCTGTTAGTCTCTTGCCAAGAAAACCCCCCCAAAAGGGGTTGCCATAAGTTGGCTGCACTTTACATACACACACACACATTTTATTCATTATTCACTTCATTTATACTTGCACTTTTCTCCCCAATGGGGACCCAAAGCAGCTTACACCATTCTCCCCACCTCCATTTTATCCTCACACAGCCCTGTGAGGTAGGCTGAGTGCGTGTGACTGGCTCAAGGTCACCCAGCCAATGTGGTGTAGTGGTTAAGAGCAGTGGACCAGGTTCGATTCCCCACTCCTCCACATGAATCTGGTGAACTGGGTTCGATTCCCCACTCCTCCACATGAGCGGCGGACTCTAATCTGGTGAACCGGGTTGGTTTCCCCACTCCTACACATGAAGCCAGCTGGGTGACCTTGGGCTAGTCACAGTTCTCTCTGATCTCTCTCAGCCCCACCTACCTCATAAGGTGTCTGTTGTGGGGAGAGGAAGGATTTGAGTCTCCTTAAAGGTAGAGAAAACCAGGATATAAAAACCAACTCTTCTTCTTCCATGGCTGAATGGGGATTTGAACCTGGGTCACCCAGATCCAAGTCAGCCACTCTAACCACTACATCATGCTGGCTCTCATATATAAAATGACTATATTTACATACATATGCATGCTATGATCCAGGATCACTTCCTAGAGGCCTTCCTGCAAAGCAAGCTCTTTACCAGCCTTCTAAACGCAATAGGGAGCCGCCACTGAAAAGACCCTGCTCTCTGTTACCTCCCTTCTGACCCCCGAAGGACCCTTCTTCATTCTATCCTCCCAACATCTCAGTGAGGTAGGTTAGGCTGCGGGTGTGTGAACCTGCATCACTGCCTGCAGTCATACAGGAACTCTCCTTGCCAGCTTGCTAAGCTCTCATGTCAGCTTGCAACCCTGTAGTACGATAAGAACTCCTGTGGCTTGGAGCAGGTGGGTTAGAAAGCTGCAGTACACATTCGGCGTGTACATGGAGGGTAAATAGCTAAACAGAACCCTCTTGTACAGAGGCAGCCTCTTAATAAGGTGCTGAAGACAATCAGAAAAATGTCACTGCCACCAAGCCCTCTTCTGAGCTTCAAGAAGAACTGATTGAGCCCTGGACAGCTCCGTGCACCAAGGCTCCTGCTATCCTGCCACCTGTTCCTACACCAGTGGTTCCCAACCTTTTTTTGACCAGGGACCACTAGGACTTTTTTGTTCAGTGCAGGGACCCCAAGGTTCAAAATAAAAATTCCGGGAATTTGAAAATAAACTTTAATCATAACTGTTAGTTAAACATTGAACTTAGAATAATATTTGAATATATATTTTTATAATAGAGAACTTTTAATTGAAAATATTAATTTATTATGGGTTTATAACTTTGTTTTGCGGACCTTAATTTAGTTCTCACGGACCCCTGGGGGTCCACGGACCCCTGGTTGGGAACCAGTGTCCTACACAGATGGTCCATTCCAGCCCACCCTGGCCTCAGCTGCCTGCTGGAGCCAGCGTGGTGTAGTGGTTAAGAGAGGGGTGGTTTGGAGCGGTGGACTCTGATCTGGAGAACCAGGTTTGATTCCCCGCTCCTCCACATGAGCGCGGAG
Source organism: Euleptes europaea (assembly GCF_029931775.1). Classification (NCBI taxonomy): domain Eukaryota; kingdom Metazoa; phylum Chordata; class Lepidosauria; order Squamata; family Sphaerodactylidae; genus Euleptes; species Euleptes europaea. Next base: position 108,850,053 of record NC_079314.1, read on the forward strand.
GCTAATCCGGGGAACTGGGTTTGTTTCCCCACTCCTCCACAGGAAGCCAGCTGAGTGACCTTGGGCTAGTCACAGCTCTGTTAGAGCTCTCTCAGCCCCGCCTACCTCCCAGGGTGTCTGTTGTGGGGAGGGGAAGGGAAGGTGATTGTAAGCTGGTTTGAGTCTCTCTTAAATGGTAGAGAAAGTCAGCATATAAAAACCAATCCTCCTCTTCCTCCTCAGCTTGCCAGGTAGGGTCAGCCCTTTTGCCCTACTATGGGTATCAACTTTCTAGTCCTCTGTAATTTGCATGGAGTATGGTAAGGATGCATTTACACCAACCCAAGAAGGTTAAAAGTACAACCTTTACTCAAAGTACCTTTTTCCACAGAAAAGCAAACAAGGGCCTAATGTTGGGGGGGTGTGGGAGAAAAGGTCAGGTAAATATCATTGTGAAGTGGAAGACACACTGTGATATTTGGTACTCTTTATTACATGGCACCTGTCAATCTTTCAATGTGCTGAGAAATTAAAATACGAAGAAGCAATTTTTTTCAGTCACGTTAAATGGTTTGACTCACCGTGTGCGTTTCCAGCCACTGAGATATGGCCACTCCCTTGTTACTGATTTTTTCCCCCCGTCCGCTAAGCAGCACAGAGGAAAATCCGATGAAATAAAAACTTTGAAACAACGACAACACATTTTATCTTTTCTCGGGTCTTCTAAAGGATGCACAAACTACTCTGCGACACCCAGCAATCTACCAGTACTTGTTGGACACTCACATTTAAACCTAGCTCTCACAGATGTGTGGTGTGGAGAACGTGGAGAGAATGTTTTCACCTCTCCATAATATTAGAATTTGGGGCATCCAATGAAACTGACGTGCAGTACACTCAGAGCCAACAATATTAAGTACTCCTTCTTTCATACAACGCAAAACTAATTTGGGGAACTCACTGCGGCAGGAAGTAATCATAGCCACTAACGTAGGGGCATCCCTATGTCCATCAATTTTGATTTAGCTGTGATGATTAAATGGACCCTCCCTGTTCAGTGGCAGGATACATCTGAGTGCCAGTTGTTGGATAGGGGGCAATAAGGCGAGGTTTGGAGCTGTGTGCTCTTGCTTCCAGAACCTTCTGTCTGGTCAACCCGAAAAACGGGATGCTGTAGTACATGGACCAGTAGTCCAATCCAGAAGGGTTTATAACCTGGGGAGCTTTCACTAGGGTTGCCAATTGCCCGGTGGTGGCGGGTAAACTACCGCCCATCCACCGGGCTGCCCGCTGGCCAGCTGAGGGCCGACGGGCGCTGCGGTGCAGACGCGGTGCACACGTCACTTTTGGGTAAACCCGAAAGTGACGCGGGTGCTCTAGCACCCCTCAGCTAAAACTCTATGGAAACCATAGAGTTTTGGCTGGGATCGCTAGAGCGTCCCCGCCACTTCCGGGTTAAACCAGAAGTGGTGTAGGTGCATTGCACGCTAACACCACGGCCCTAAGAAGCTCCCGCCGGTGGAGCTGCAGGGTCTGGCAAGCCTAGCTTTCACACATGTCAAATAACGCACTTTCAATCCACCTCCAATGCACTTTGCAGCTGGATTTTACTGTGTGGAACGGCAAAATCCACTTGCAAACAATCATTAAAAGTGCATTGAAAGTGGATTGAAAGGGCATTATTTAGCATGTGGTGTCCGGATTAGAGGCAGAAACTTACATGGCTAAATATTCCTATCGATATAGAAAAAATAGACTCCAGGGACAACAGGTCCCCTGACTTGGATGGCCCAGACTAGCCCAAGCTCATCAGATCTTGGATGTTAAGCAAGGTTGGCCCTGGTTAGTATTTGGATGGGAGACCACCAAGGAATATCACGGTCCCTATGCAGAGGCAGGTAATGGCAAACCATCTCTGTTCCTCTCTGGCCTTGAAAACCCCATGAGGGGTTGCCGTGAGTCAGCCGTGACTTGACAGCACTTTTATACCCACAGGTACAAGGGTTCCTACTTCTCTATCCTGATGTGCAGCTGCTGGTTTTTGATGGGAGGTGGAGCATTCCTCCTGCCCATGGCAGACAGAAGTCAAAAGGGCACTTTCACACATGCCGAATAATGCACTTTCATTCCACTTTCAATGCACTTTAACGATCGCTGGCAAGTGGATTTTGCCATTTCACACAGGAAAATCCAGCTGCAAAGTGCATTGAAAGTGGATTGAAAGTGCATTATTTGACATGTGAGAAAGTGCCTAAAGTTTGAAAGAAAAGGGAGGTAAGAAATCAGAAGACACAGGCCACGAATGAAAGATGTTTGGGGTGAGGAGACTCGCTCAGGGACATAATTGGAACCACTGTGTACCGCTGGGAGATGGAAAGCAGACAAGCAGGAGAGACGAGGAGTGCAGGGACCATTGACTAGAGAACCTCAAGGGGCAAGTAAGGTTAACAAGCCCCAAAAGCCCCTTCTGCTGCTGAAGGTCTCTAGTCTTTCTTGTCTCTGGATGCAATACCTGTTCCTTCGATAGCTGGACAAATGCCTCACATTCTGTGTTTGGCACTGACTTCCTTCAGTTGAAAAAGGGCTGTCTTCTATTCTCTGAGAAGGCATTTCCAGCTACCCACACTCTCTTAATATTAAGAACATAAGAACATAAGAAAAGCCCTGCTGGATCAGACCCAGGTCCATCAGGTCCAGCAGTCTGTTCACACAGTGGCCAACCAGGTGCCTCTAGGAAGCCCCCAAACAAGACGACTGCAGCAGCACCATCCTGGCTGTGTTCCACAGCACCTCATATATTCGGCATGCTCCTCTGATCCTGGAGAGGATGCATCATGACCAGTATCCATTTTTACTAGCAGCCATGAATAGCCGTCTCCTCCATGAACAAGTCCGCTCCCCTCTCCAAGCCTTCCAAGTTGGCAGCCATCACCACATCCTGGGGCAGGGAGTTCCACAATTTAACTATGCATTCTGTGAAAAAAATACTTCCTTTCATCAGTTTTGAATCTCTCACCCTTCTTCTGACTGGAGCATAGCAAGGGCAGCACACAAGCAATGAGAGGCTACTGGGATGTTTTGGCTCTTCCCTTCCATCATTTTCAGACTTCTCTGCCTTGCGCTCCCCCCTCTCGCCTACCCCTCCGCCTTGAAACAGCTGCGCTTAGCAAATCTTGGACCACACGGCAAGACAGTTCCAAGTGAACCGTAGTGCTTTGCGGATAAAACATCTTCTCAGTGTTTAGACCCATCTGTGTCTTGGGCTCCACGCACGTGACAAATTGTTTGTGTTGGGGGGAGTGTGGAAGGAGAAGGAGGGGATCCCGAGCAGCATGAACGGTCACGTATTTGTGCGATGAAGAGCAAGAAAACCAGCTCTCCCCCCCACACACATACACACATTGAATAAATTAGTCTTTTCCTTTCCGAAAACCTTTCTGTTCCACATCACCTCACCACCTCTTTTCTCCTCTCCGATCGAACGTCAGCCTATTCACGGTTCCAGACAAATGTTTCTGACCTATAACAATGGACTAGTTGCTCGCGCGAACCCTATTACCCATCTGCTTCAGCTAGTCAAGTTATAATCCCTTGGAGCGGGGGATTATATTTCTTTTATTCTGCCTATGTACAACTCTCGATACAAGGGGAATGCAGATACTACTCTGTCTGAAGCCTCTCTGAGTATTACAGAAATACAAGTGTTTATCCTGCCAGCGCTTCCTGCGTCCATGAGCTTGCAAACCGTTCCACGATTTCGGAGCCACAAAACAACCAGGGCAGTACGAATGGATGGGGAGCAGAAGAAGAGTTGGTTGTTATACCCCGCTTGTCTCTACCTTTAAGGAGTCTCAAAGCGGCTTACAATCACCTTCCCTTCCTCTCCCTACCACAGGCACCTTGTGAGATAGGTGGGGCTGAGAGAGTTCAGAGAGAACTGTGACCAGCCCAAGGCCACCCAGCAAGCTTCGTGTGGAGGAGCGGGGAATCAAACCCAGTTGTCCAGATTAGAGTCAGCCATCCTTAACCACTACACCCCGCTGGCAACCACCCCATTCTTCATAAATTTAATGTCATGACTGCAATTGCCATTTAAGGTAGATGGAGCTCAGGGCATGCTATTGTGACTTCGACGGTGAGTGCAGGGCTTCAGAATTTAGGAGCAATTTAGATGTCAAGCTTCTCAAGAAAAAAAATATGACTCCTTAAAACGTATTTCCTCCACCCCACCAACCTTGCAAACTGCAGAACAAAATGAACACGAATCGTCGGTCTGACTCTTCTACACTTCAAACCAGCTGTCAAGACTGAGCAACGCAAAAGTGTGACATTTCGAAGGTGCAGGTAGAATCGTTATTGGGTGTGGAGAGAAGAGGGGGATAATTCCTAAATCTTCGACGCACGCTCTACCTCAGCCCTCCTCCCCTGAACAAAAATGACTAATAGTAACATTCACAGAGTTTGAAAATTTAATAGTGGCTTCAGCTCACAAGCTGTAGTACTGGGCAGAAAGCTTGTGGGGTTAGAAAACATAAAACTCATTGGGTGAGCACGGCCAGTCACCCTCACTCACTTAAGTGTCGCCAAGCTCCAGGCGAAGGCTGGAGATCCCCCAGAATTACCAATGATCGTCCAGACCACAGAACAGTTCCCTGGAAGAAACATGAGCTTTGGCGGGTCATGTTGTGTCACTCTAGGACAGGGGTGGGGAACGTCAGGCCCGGGGGCCATTTAAGGCCCGCGAAATCATTTGGTCTGGCCCTTTGTGGATCCTGGCAGATTTCTAGCTCAGAAGGATCTAAGACTGGTGATCCGCCCCTCCTGCAGACAGGAATAGGCTCTGTTCAAGGTGGATGTGAGTTTGTTTTGCCGAGAAAAGGAACCCCCCCCCCCCGAGTGTGGCACCGGTTGGATGCCTGCCTGCTTGCCCATGCCCGGGGGGGGGTCATCTGGGGCAGCTGCCTGCTTGGGGCTTGGTCGGCTAATTTTTAATTTGATAATTTTGTATGGCCCACGAATCATGTTATAAATATCCAAATGGCCCTTGGCGGAAAAAGGTTCCCCACCCCTGCTCTAGGACTTGCGTTTTTTAGACTTTATGGTATACCACAGAGTTACAGAACATCTCTGCTGAGCTCCCTCCTCAGGCACTGACCAACCTCCAGAAAATTTTCAAGCTGACAGGCTACTGTCCTGGTTTGTACAGAGTTAGTTATGAGCAGTCCAAGCTCTGCTCACGACATGAGTTCGATCCCGACGGAAGTTGGTTTCAGGTAGCCGGCTCAAGGTGGACTCAGCCTTCCATCCTTCCGAGGTCGGTCAAATGAGTACCCAGCTTCCTGGGAGTAAAGGGAAGATGACTGGGGAAGGCACTGGCAAACCACCCCATAAAACTAAGTCTGCCTAGGAAACGTTGGGATGTGACGTCACCCCATGGGTCAGGAATGACCCAGTGCTTGCACAGGGGACCTTTACCTTTTTTTTACAGAGTTACTTGGCCACTCACCTGTGACAAGCACCGATTACTGGCAAATGATCAGTCGAAAAAGCTGGTTTCGGTTTGTTTGTTTTTAAGCTGAATGAAAATGGGCTCTTTTTTCCCAAGCTATTGGTGCTCCATAAATGACTTCTGTGAGTATGTGACAGCAAATGAACGAGTAACTTGAGAGGGTTATTTCCAAGGCAGCTATAGGTTTATAAAAAAGAAATTAGTGTTATGCAATACCCAACGCTTTAAACAAAATCTACAATGGTGATAGTTCAATTCCACCAGCAGATGTGGGCAAATCATTCCATGATGCATGGAAATCAGACAGGACAGCCTGGTTACCTCCAAGACTCAGAGGGGGAAAATGCCAGCATCCCATACTGGCCCTCCCCTTCTTTCTCTTCTTCCCAGTCCTCTCTTTTTTTTCTCCCCCCCACCCCATTTTCTATTGCCTTTCTTTCAAGTCTTATCTATCTATCTTTCCTTCCACAACTACAGCTTTCCCCCAGACCAGAAGCCATACTGGAGCTGCCTAGGCCAAGACCCATTGCCTTAGTTATTAAGAAACCCCTTACCCTAGAATGCCAACTGATCTCATGAGATCTCAGCCAGCACTCTCTATTTTTTTTTTAAATAAAAAAACTTAAGTTTTGAGATAACACCTGGCCCCAGCATGTAGATATTTTGATCGACGCTCTAAGGCCATTCTTCAAAATTAGATTTAATGACATTCCTTGCCCTTTGAATTTCTTTTTTCAAATTCAATCAAAGGATTCTTATTATAAAGCCTGTTGTCACACTGCAGCGTATTCAGTGGGATGGGAGGAGAGGTGAAAAACCCAGCATTACACTAGCCATGGAAAGGTCTTGTTACCGCCCTGTCCAAGTCATCACTAACTACTTCCACTAATCAGGCAACTGGCCAAGGACAATCAGCTGCACCCAGATACTGATGCTTGCCCTTCTGACTCATTTGTTCCATGCCAGTATGCCCTATGGCCCAGCCGGCCCCCTTCCTAAGGGAACATTCATTATCCAAATACCTTGCCCTCATACTAAATTCATTTACCGCTGTGCCAGGATTAACGTTTGGTTTTTCCATTGAAGTGAAAGCAGCCTGACAAAGTAACAGGAGCCAAAAAAGGCCATGGCACATCCTGAAGGTTAATAATAGAGTGGGTAGAGAAACCCAAGTAAAATAATTGCTAAGTCTTTAATCAGAGAGATAATTGTCCTGAAATCCCCAAACTGCAAATGAACATTTATTTACCACCTGGAGCAAATGCAGTTAAAAAAAGGAAGCCACACAGAAGCACACCCCTAACCTGTCTCTCCTAGCGTCTGGTTAGCTTGCTACTCCTAGTAGGGAGTTAGGCCAAGTCAGGGCAAATTTGTAAAACCAGTATCAATTTTTTGACATGTTCAAAATGCTTTAGAGCTGCTGTTTCTCTTCACAACAGCCCTGCATGTGGGGTTAGAAAGATTTGCCCAAGGAATTTATTCCTGATCTTCAAAACTTAAAGCAGCTTTTAAGCTGTCATTATTTCAAAAAGGATCAAATTTCCCCACTTCCACCTCAGCCTACTTCACAATAATAACCAGTTGGAAGGGGGCAAAAGTACCCTCAGGCATGATCACTTGGGAATGAGGACTTCAAAACCCATTGGAGAGCTCCCCTTTGAAAACTAGATGTCAGGGAAGGAATTTCTAGCTTAGGAATTTCTTGCTGGTAGGATAGTCTGTGTACTCCTCCAATGAACATGGGGGATCATATAGCTCCATACATTCTCCATGAAATTATGTATACACAAGTGGGGACCCGCAAGAAACTTGCGGGAGCCGCCATCCCACTCCCTCTGATTTCACTTCCTCCTCTCCCAGCATGCCGTAGTGGTTAAGAGCGGTGGTCTGGAGCGGTGGACTCTGATCTGGAGAACCATGTTTGATACCCCACTCCTCCACATGAGCGGTGGACTCTAATCTGGTGAACCAGGTGGTCTCCCCACTCCTACACATGAAGCCAGCTGGGGGACTTTGGGCCAGTCACAGTTCTATTAAGAGCTCTCTCAGCCCCACCTACCTCACAGGGCATCTGTTGTGAGGAGGGGGAAGGAAGGTGATTGTAAGCCGGTCTGAGTCTGCCTTAAGTGGTAGAGAAAGTCAGCATATAAAAACCAACTCTTCTTCTTCTTCCCCCACCCATTCTCACTCTCTCAGCCTGTAATGACTACAGTAATGACTACAGTAATGATTACAGTAATGACTACAAGAGAATTACTCAACTTGAAGGTTGACAATGAGGAAATTGAAATTGTTCAAGGCTTTCTATTCCTTGGCTCCATCATCAACCAAAAGGGAGACTGCAACCAAGAAATCAGAAGGAGATTGAGACTGAGAAGGGCAGCCATGAAGGAGCTAGAAAAGATTTTTATGTATAAGGATGTGTCACTGGCCACCAAGATCAAGTTAATTCATGCCATCGTATTCCCTATTACTATGTATGGGTGTGAGAGCTGGACAATGAAGAAAGCTGGTAGGAAGAAAGTAGATTCCTTTGAAATGTGGTGTTGGAGGAGAGTGTTACGGATACCCTGGACTGCTAAAAAACAAACCAGTGGGTTATAGATCAAATCAAGCCTGAACTGACCCTAGAAGCTAAAATGACGAAACTGAGGATGTCGTACTTTGGTCACATTATGAGAAGACAAGAGTCACTGGAAAAGACAATCATGCTAGGAAAAGTTGAAGGCAGCAGGAAAAGAGGAAGACCCAACATGAGATGGAATGACTCTATGGCCCAAAATTTGCCAGACCTGAGCAAGGCTGTTAAAGATAGGATGTTTTGGAGGACATTGATTCATAGGGTCACCATGAGTCGGAAGCAACTTGACAGCACTTAACACAAACACAGTTCAGGTTTCAATTGTTTTCATTATGTGATACTGTTCTTTTTTGTGTGGTTTTAAAATGTGACTGTATTATGTATGTTTTAATTTGTCAGCCCACCTCGGTGGCCCTGGGGAAGGCAGAAAGGCGGGATATAAATGTTGTAAAATTAAATTAAATAAAAATGTTGCTGAAAAGGCCACCCCCCACTTACTCCACTGTTACTTGTGTGACGAGTAGGTTGACCATCAGTCTTGTTTCTAGGTAGTAATATAACAATAGACCAGACAAAACCACCAAAGAATTTGCAGAGGATCTCAACCTTACTTTTAAAAAATCCATAATGTGAACTATTCTAATTTTTGTTGGTGAAACATTTCCAGCAAGAATAAAAGTCAAGGGTGACATTTCTGATGAATATGGACTCTGAACACAGAGTCTCGAACCTTTGCAAAGATACTGAATGATCATCCCCTATTTTATACTCGTCCATGGCTGTATTTCAGATAAATATGCTAGCAGCCTGGTGGGTCTTAATCCCAACAGTGAACAACAAAATCCATTCAAGGCCCAGTGTCTCTTTGAAAAAACATTTCCATAAATATCTAGACTGTGAATCAAAGAGATTTAAGAGTTCCTTTTCACTGATAAAAGCAACAAAACACATACACTGGAAGCTGGAGCAATTAAGTGCCTAAATCCATAGCTAAAACTATTTTTAGTGAGACTGGATTTCTCAGGATACAAACATAAGACTATAAAGCGTGGGAAATGATCTAGCAGCAATATAAGCACTGAGTTGAGAATCGACGGGCCAATTACGGTTTCACCAGCTCACAATAGTCAGATTCTGAAGTTTTAAAAGGGATTTACATAAGCTTTAAACTCAAGAGGAAAAAAAGCAGCCTACCTGTGTTGTTCAAACACACCAAATCTCTTCTCTGTAAATATTAAACTTTGGAATGCTGTTAAAGTGCAGAAAGCTGCCTGTACCTTCCTCGAGCGACAAGAGTCCGTAACCCCGCTGCAAGCTGACGGAGGTAACTCATGCGCTGTGAGCACACAGTGGACCTTTGTCATTCTCCCAAATGAGTCAGCTACCTAAATATCACACCGCTGGGTTAAGTAACCCTATGTCTGTCATGTTACTGAGAACCACAGGGCTATGCTGCTTTTAGGGCAACAGAGGTATCTAGTCTGTATTCCAAGAAAAGCAAGCCACAGTGGCTGGATTAAAGAGCAAAATTTGAAATTCAAATTTCAGAAGACTGCAACAGCAATGGGAAGGGGTTATAAGCTCAGTGGTAGGGCATGCCCTTTCCATGGAAAAAATGCCAGCTTCAATATCCACTGACAGGTATCAGGGCTAGCTAAGTCCCACGCTCAAAACCTTTGAGAACAAGTCAGAGTAGACAGATCTGTTCCCCTGGAGAAAATGGTGTTTTGGAGGTGGGAACTCTATGGCATTATACCTTGCTGAGGTCCCTCCCCATACCAAATCCCACCCTCTCCAGGCTCTAACCCCCCTCCCCCCCAATCTCCAAGAATTTCCCAATCCAGATTTGGCAACCCTAGTACTGGACCAGAGGACCTTGATAGCTTGGGTGGACTTGAAGCCTATCATAAAGGGGTTAACTTGGCTATTTATTTATCTTGATAACCTGCATTATGCATCCTACAACCACAGTCAATTCTACTATGAGATAAGAAACTGTAAGTGAGAGCCAGTGTGGTGTAGTGGTTAAGAGCAGTGGACTCTAATCTGGAGAACCGGCTTTGATTCCCCACTCCACCACATGAGCGGCAGACTCTAATCTGGAGAACTGGGTTTGTTTCTCCACTCCTCCACATGAGCGGCAGACTCTAATCTGGTGAACCAGGTTTGATTCCCCACTCCTCCATATGAAGCCTGTCTGGGGACCTTGGACTAGTCACAGTTCTCTCCGAACTCTCTCAGCCTCACATACCTCACAAGGTGTCTGTTTTTGGGATGAGGAAGGGAAGGAGATTGTAAACCGGTTTGATTATCCTTTTAAAAAGGTAGAGAAACTCGGCATCTAAAATCCAGCTCTTCTTCTTCGTCTTCTAAGTAATGTCAACCATTATCTTCCTATCCTAACCTAGCACTACCCACTTGGCTGTTTATAAAGGGAGACCCAGCCAACAAAAGGCAGCCAAAAGTAAAGATAAAATCCTGAGATTGCAAAATGAACTACTTCCCTTGAGACTGCAGGTTGGGGAATACATTAAAAAAACAACCCGTTTGCCATGTTAAAAACTCCCTCCAAGCAAAAAAAAAACCCCTAGCAAACAAGGAAAGAAGTGTTGATCCTTGCTTAATCTTTGTTGTACTAGCTTTCTGCTTGCGGGACGCTTTTTACACAATGAAACAGGCCTCTAGCTTTCTATCATTTCATTCTACTGAGCGTGCACACGAGGCCAGATTTGTCCCGCCCTTCTGCATTTGCTGATAGTTTAAATGTGTGTGTGTGTGTGAGAGAGAGAATGAGAGAGAGTGCATGTGTGTGTGCGTGAGAGAGAGCGAGAGCGGGAGAGGGAGAGAGAGAGGACATACCCATTTAAATTAAGCGCTGATTGCAGGTGGCTATTTTTGCTGTATTTTGCCATGCAGATAAGGTGACAGTCTTGTTTGTTTAAAGGGAAAGTTCTGAAGTTCACTCAGCAAATGCACAATTGATATCCATAGAGCCAAGTCAGCAGGAGTGCAAAAACGGGTACAATGTAGGTCAAGACATGATTTCCAGTGGATCACTCGTAACTCGGATCGTTAGGGGGGATAAGCTGTCCTTTCCCATTGATGACTTGACAGTGTCTCCAATGATCCAGGCTGGCAGAATGTCCCTCTTTATTCTCATCTTTCAAACAACTTCCAGTGTCTCCCTGTGCCACGGCGGCACACTTCAGACTGCTGTACTGAAGAATTTCGAGCGTGCAACCGTTCTGCCAGCCAGACATCTACTAGAACCCCCCTACAATCTCCCATCCCTTCTGGTTTCTCTCCTAATTATCTTTGTCATCCCCGCTCCCCACAGTATAAATCTGTCATTCGATCGGGGCAGAACCCCTTTTAGTCACATCACTCTCTAATGTACAAATGATGCTTTAACGTCAATATTACCAATAGCTTTACACTGGGGACGGTATGATCTATTCATAATGAAGAAAGCGCTGTTAAAATACCCCTCTGCCCACATGAGATCTTACAGTCACCCTTACAAAGGTACAGCGGCCGCCTGTATGCTTCCCACGTTGTCTGTGGTATCCACGCTGCAAACCACTTGAGAGGCAGCGTGGTGTAGTGGTTAAGAGCGGTGGGCCCTAATCTGGTGAACTGGATTTGTTTCCCCACACCTCCACAAGAAGCCTGCTGGGTGACCTTGGGCTAGTCACACTCTCTCAGCCCCACCTACCTCACAGGGTGTCTGTTGTGGGGAGAGGAAGGGAAGGCGATTGTTAGCCGGTTTGTGTCTCCTTAAAGGTAGAAAACATTGGAGTATAAAAACCGACTCCTCATTATTCTGATTTATTCTGATTATTCCTCATTATTATTCTGATTTTCTCTTCCACTTGGGGACTTCACATTGCATCAACTGATCTAGTAGCAAACAAACTATAGCTGATTGGTTCTTGTGGGTTATCCGGGCTGTGTAACCGTGGTCTTGGCGAAACATCAGGAAAGAAAATACCAAGACCACGGTTACACAGCCCGGATAACCCACAAGAACCAATGAACTCTGACCGTGAAAGCCTTCGACAAAACTATAGCTGTTTATGCATGGGAGTTTTTTTTGCCTTGGATTTGTTGCTTGCTAGATGCACATTTTTCCCATCCGAATTCTCAAAAATCTATATGGGGGCTTATTTTTGAGTTTTGAGTATTTGAATGGGGAAAATGTGCATCTAGAGAGTGGCAAATCCAAGGCAAAACCTCCCATGCATAAATGGCCATATATGAGCAGAGTGGAAAGGCCCCTGAGAACTGCATCGCTCAGGAGCAATCCTAAGTAGGCCTAGTCAGAATCCTACTCAGGTCTAGTCAGTGGGGCATCCTCCCAGGAAATTGTTCTTTGGGTTGTCCTGTCCATTGCCTTAAATCCTTGGTAAAAGGAACCCAAATCCTTGACATCCTAAGAGCCAAATGGAATACCCCACCACCAGAACCACATAAGCTACTATTTTTTAAATTCCCCATCTTCTCCAGAGCACTTGGGCTTCCTCCATGTGTTTGGCTCTGCCTCCTGTGGCAATAGGGTGCCAGGTCTCTCTTCCCCACTGGAGGGAAGTTTTGCGGGGCAGAGCCTGACGAGGGAGGGGTTTGGGAAGGGGAGGGACTTCAATGCCATGGAGTCCAAATGCCAAAGCGGCCATTTTCTCCAGGTGAACTGATCTCTATTGGCTGGAGATCGGTTGTAATAGCAGGAGATCTCCAGCTAGTACCTGGAGGTTGGCAACCCTATGTGGCAGCCATTTTGTGGTTGGCTTCGCCACCTGCGGTAGCTATTTTGGAGTTGAACCCACCACCCTGGGTCAGACTTCCAAAGGTGCCCACAGGCTTAAAAAGGCTGGGGACCCCTGGTCTACAACAAGGAACCCCAAGTCCATTCTTGAACCCACCATGAAGAATCAGCCTCCCCCTACAACCTCTAATGGGCAATACAGATCAGCCAATGCCTTACATGTAATTTCACCCAGAGTTTAATGTATATCCCCCTTCTTTATTGCCACATTTTTACTAGTTACTAATTACTTGCTATTTTGTTACTCGCCCTGGTTTACTGTTATTTACTACAATTGATTGATTTACTGCTACTGTACATTTTCATAACTTACCCCCCAATTACTTTATTGCAGCTGGTTGTAATCTGATTTTTATCTTCTACCATAATTGTGTTTTATTGATTGGTTTCCTTGCGTTTTAGCCATACCTAATTATTGTTGTCTGAATTCCCAAGGCAGTATATGTGTCAATTAGATAAATAAGTTAAATATTCCCTGGGGCAAAGTTAAATGAAACAACATAGAGGTATACTACTAAGGAATGAAGGCAGTGAATGGCAATGACAAAAATCTTTAGAGGAAAAAAATTTCACCAAACAAGAAGTCCACGAGCCAATTCACTGAACCAAGTGTGAGCTAATTTCCCATATCATATGCTTCCACAAACACCTCGCGTGTGTACAGATATATTTCCACATGGAGAGAAACGAATGCAAATTGGACCGAACGCCTGGGGAGCTGGCTGTTATCTCATGGCAATCCCCACTGCACTAAAAACACAGCCATGCACTGGAAATGCCAACACCATAAACAACATCAGTCCACAGCGGCCTCTTTTCTTGCAGTCCACATACCTGATCACATGAAGGAATGTATCGGTATCAGCAAAGCATTGGAAGAAGAGTTAGTTTTTATAGGCCAACTTTCTCTACCACTTAAGGAAGGATCAAACCGGCTTGCAATCACCTTGCCTTCCCCTCCCCACAACAGACACCCTGGGAGGTAGGTGAGGCTGAGAGAGCTTACAGCATCATTATACAGTTAAAACCCAATACAATGATAATTCAAGCTAAAACCAATTAAAATTGACAGTGCCCTTCATTTATACCAGTGTTTCTCAACCTGGGGGTCGGGACCCCTAAGGGGGTCACGAAGTGTTTTCTGGGGGGTCACCACCACTGTCCTGGGACAGCCCCCATCCTGGGTTGTCCAGGACTAACCCAGACGCCCTGTAACCCTGATCCGTCCGCGAGGGCAGGGAAGACCTCAAACAGAGAGGTGAGGAACTGGTCGACCAACAGCCAGAAGGAGCCGGGCTGCAGAGATGTGGCGGCATGCCGCCGCACACCAGCTGTAGCCCCGCTGCCCAGCTGAGAGGCAGGCGGGCCAGCCCTGGGTGCGGTCGCACCTGCGCCGGGCGGTTGATGCGGCAGGATGTGTGGGAGGCCGAGGAAGCTCCCCTGGCTCGGCCAGTTCAGGTCTCGGAGGAGAAGAGGGCGGTCCCCCTTGAGGCCGCTACAGCCACGTTGTTTTTACTTTTAGCCGCGCTGGGGTGGGGCGGGAGCTTCAGCCTGGAATCCAAGTGCGCATGTCTGTAGTGTGGCTTCGCTTTTCTGCCCTGAGTCATCAGTTCCGCTCTGGCAAGGCCAAGGGGGAGAGAGTCGAGGTGTATGCGCAGTTCGGGATTTCCCACTCAAGCGCGCAGTTTCGGTGAGGCACAGAAGGAGTGGTGACTGGCGGAGGGGAGAAAAAGGCACGAAAAGTCCGAGCGGGATAAGCGGCCCTCGGCTCTTTCCTGGCCCTTTGCTCTCGTGAGGTGATTAAATGGAGCTCCGCTTTGAGGGATAACTGCAGTTCTGTGCACAAGCAGTGTCCCAGTCACAAGAGAGGGGGTTTCCTCGCGAGAGCCCTGGCCTGCTTGGAAGAGTTTTTGGGGAGAGAGGGGAGGACAAGGAACGCAGTGCATGCTCAGAGGCACTCTTTCCTCCGTGCCAGGAAAGGTTGCCGCGCCACACAGTCACAGCCGCTGCGCAACAGGTGGTAGTACCGTTTGCTTGCTTGTTTTAAACTTTAAAATTTAAAGTAATTATATATATATGGATACCCTGGACTGCCAAAAAAACAAATGTGTTTTCTTTATCCTATTGAAAATGTCATTTATGCAAATGTATGCAAATGTATGCAAATGTGACGAGGGTCGCAGGTTACTTGGCAATCGTAAAAGGGGGTCGCGACTCGAAAAAGGTTGAGAACCACTGATTTATACCATTCTAGCAATAGAAGAAGAATGGGGGGTGGGAGGAGAAGGGAGGCCAGCAGGATAGAAACCATTGCTGTCCAGAAGGAGAAGGAGTTGGTTTTTATATGCCAACTTTCTCTACCACTTAAGGAAGAACCAAACTGGCTTACAATTACCTTCCCTTCCCCTCCCCACAACAGACACCCTGGGAGGTAGGTGGGGCTGAGAGTGTGTGACTAGCCCAAGGTCACCCAGCTGGCTTCGAGTGGAGGAACGGGAAACAAATCCAGTTCACCAGATCAGCCTCCGCCGCTCATGTGGAGGAGTGGGGAATCAAACCCGGTTCTCCAGATCAGAGTTCACTGCTCCAAACCCAAGTACAAGTCTTACCCACTACACCACACTGGCTTAGCAGTTCATATTTAAAATATTTATACCCTACACTTATTTATCTGTGCATATTTACTTCATTTCTACTTCTCCCCAATGGGGAAAGAGACTTACATTATCCTCTCCACGGACTCTGCTTCCGTGGCGGAGCAGGGATTCAAATCTGGGACCAGATCGTAGTCCAACACTCTAGGAGCATGGGTCTACTCATTTCAAATCAAATTTTCCACAGACATTTCTATCAAGGGCTTGGCATAGATGTTTCAACACCACTTACACATTTTGAATGACGATAGGAAATGGCTTGTGTGCAGCAGAGCAGGAGAGGAGGCCCAGTCGCCTCTCTCCATATCCTAGATGGGACACATCCTTTTTTATATCTTTAGAAGTGTGTTAGGCTTACAAAGAGCGCCATAAAATCATAGTACACTCGTAAGCCAGTACACTGAATGTAAAATTAAGAAATGGCTTTAGATTATAACAGCTTCACTGCATCCCTAACGGTGAGCTGGTTTGACCCTCTGGAAAAGATAACAGTAAGTGGTTGACCGGGCAGCGACAGATGAACATTTATCACAACTTGTCCTGGAGGATAAGTTATTAAAATTGGCCTCCAACTGTGACTAGCCCAAGGTCACCCAGCTGGCTTCATATGGAGGAGTGAGGAAACCAACCCGGTTCACCAGATTAGCATCTGATGCTCATGTGGAGGAGTAGGGAATCAGAGTTCTCCAGATCAGAGTCCACCGCTCCAAACCACCGCTCTTAACCACTGCACCACGCTGGCTCCCGCAATCAAGTCCCATTGTTTCAGCAAGCCTTTCTGTCAAGGACTGGGTGTTCTGATCGTCTGCTTTTTGGAAGCAGGTTCTTGGAATTGGGTGGACTGTGTGTCATGTCATGAGATAGTGCTTGTCCACTTTTAAAGTTTTAAGGAACAGCGTAATCGACCTTGAGTCCCAATCCGGGAGAAAGGTGGGCTAAAAATGCCATAAATAAAATTATACACACATATTCAAGTGTGCCATTCAATAACTAACTGATCACTCAACTCTGAAAGTACAAGTGAATGTGTGAATGGCCACAAGTTGAACATAAAGCAGTTTATAACTTTTGAGGGGAATGGATCATCCAGGTAGTGACGTCATCATGTCAGCAATGCTCTAGGAATTCCCCCAAATCTCTATGGTAAAGACCATAGCTTTTTGTGATTGATCACCCTGCACTGAACTGTCATGTTATCTGAAGACCATAGGGATTGGGGAAATTTCTAGAGCTTCGCAGCAGTGGCAATGGGCAGTGACACTGCCACATCTGTGCCATCATCCCTCCCACTTTCTCCCACCACTCTGTGGCAGCCCATTGGCTGGGAATCCTAGTGGTTAAAGTGGTGTCAAATAACATGACAGTTCAATGGAGGGCGATCAATCACAAAAAGCCACGTGCCCAGTAATAGGGAAACAGCCAAGGAGTAGGTATTCCAAAGCAGGAAACATTAATGCAGCCACATTCAGGTTAAACCAGTCTCCACAACAGAGAACAACAAGTAATTCATGGCAAAGGGACTACCAAGGCAAACAAAGTAACTTGTTTATGCAGATAATTCAGCAAAAAGATTTACCTGTGTCCTTCAACCTGAGCCACCAAGGATTTCTTCCAAAAACGTGGCTCTAGCAGCATTAATGTGGGGTACAATATACGAGACATGGAACTGGATTCAATGACTTCTTCCCACTCTGTATTTCTCCACCAGAGGAAGTCTTAGAAGAAGTGAGTCATTAGACTCAACTCATAATGTCAATACTTTCACCCTAGCCACAGATATAAATATGGAATTTTTGGTGTATTTCCCATCTCAAGTGGCTTTTCTGAACTTTCAGTTACTATTTGATGGAGCAACCATAGAGATATTGATCATAGGCAACCAGTTCCCAAAATATGTTAAACCGAGGATTCTTGCAAATCTCCAAGAATATATTCTGCAAAAGTGAAGAATCCCTATGAAAGGCAGGCACAGTCCAATCACACATTTATTTGAGGTGACTTTCTCATTTCCTCAAGAAGAGACATTAGTTATGAAACAGATCCCCCCCCCAAAAAAAAACATTTCAAAAGGAACCATTTTGGGAAAAAAATACTAGTATTTCAAAATAATAAAACTCTTTGGATATGGCAAAAAAGTCTTCACCCACTGGTGGCAGACGGCAACAGAAGGGGACAGCTGAGTATTCCTGGGAAGAGAGTTCCAAATCTTTGGTGCCAAGACCGAGAAGGCCCTCTCCCGAGTTGCTGCCTGCCTAATCTCAGAAGGAGGGGGCATCCAAAGCAGGGCCTCTGAGGATGACCATGGTGACTGGGTGGTTTCTTTAGGAAGTAGGCGGTCCTTTCTAGTGCAAGGTATACTAATAGATTGTGTGTGTGTAAAGTGCCATCAAGTCGTAACCGAGTTAAGGCGACCCCTTTTGGGGTTTTCATGGCAAGAGACTATCAGAGGTGGTTTGCCAGTGCCTTCCTCTGCACAGCAACCCTGGTCTTCCTTGGCGGTCTCCCATCCAAATACTAACCAGGGCTGACCCTGCTTAGCTTCTGAGATCTGACAAGATCAGGCACACACAAACAGTCCTGTTTAAAAAGTAGACCAATTAAACAGCTAAGAATGAGACATCTGCACAGTTAACATAATAACAACATAAGAGAGGCCATGCCGGATCAGACCAAGTACAGCTGTCTGTTCACACAGTGGCCAACCAGGTGCCTCTAGGAACCACAAACAAGATAACTGCAGAAGCATTGTCCTGCCTGTGTTCCACAGCACCTAATACAATAGGCATGCTCCTCTGATCCTGGAGATAATAGGTATGCATCATGACTAGTATCCATTTTTACTAGTAGTACAGTTGTAGGACAAGGAGGCTACAGTAAAGCATGAAGAACAACCCAGGCTGAAGGCCTCGGAAAATCCCTTGCCTGAGACCGTGGAGATCCACTGTCAGAAGGATAAGGTGTGTATTGGTAAGGATCAACCATTGTCCAACTTACAATATAACAGCAGTAAGTACAGAAGGCAGCATGGTATAGCCCGATCTTGTCAGATTTCAGAAGCTAAGCAGGGTCAGCCCTGGTTAGCATTTGGATGGGAGACCACCAAGGAAAACCAGGGTTGCTGTGCAGAGGAAGGCACTGGCAAACCGCCTCTGTTAAGTCTCTTGCCTTGAAAACCCCATAAGGGGTCACCATAAGTCGGCTGCAACTTAATGGCACTGTGCACACACATGCACACCCACAAATACAGAAGGGGACTACCTCAAAGGCTGCAATTGAAATGGAGTTTCAGGAAATCATAGGCCAGATCCAAAGCACCATGAGGAAAACTGCTTACAGAATTTCCCCCCTCCTACTGCAACCATACTGTACTCTCCAAAACACAACCCCTGGGGGTTGGTGGACCCTCTGGAATACAGGGGTGGGGTGTCCTTTCCTTCTTTGCTCCTATGACCCATAGGTCCTGAGCAGGTATTTCTTAGAGGAAAATATGATGGAGAGATATTTGGCCATGGCCAAGGTGGGGTGTCCCACAGCCAAAGGCGGAGAGAATCATAAGACACCATACCTGAGCAGAACTACACTGACTTTATCTCCAAGTGACCAGTGAGATAGCAAAGCAAACACACACACAAAATCCCCCCTGCAATTAGCACAACTCAGTAACACAAGGGAAAAAGTAATGTTTAAAAGTAATTCAGTTTCAACCTGGACTGACAGGAAAACTATTTCAAAAATTCTCAACAGACAGCTAGATCTCCATATGTATCCTGATGAATACTAAACATAGCTCTTTGTGCCATCATAGATAACATAAAGGTAATCCTGACATGCTAAAGAATGCTTCGATAGGAAACAGATCTACATGCGAAGTATGCGCCAGTGAAATGTACATGACTGACCTGTAAGTATCGTGTCTGGGAGCAGAGCTCCTAAGCACACTTCAAAACTTAAACAAATTACCTCTCCCTCGACTGGGTGTTTACTATCCGTCCTCTTCATGACCCATGTCCCTCTCCGACAAAACCGCAAGCCGCCAACGGGATGTATCAATGGCTGCCCGGGAAATTGCATGACACGCAACGGAAAAAAAAAATCTAAAAACCTGGCACACGCTGCCTACCGCTAGCTGGCGTCAAGAGGAAGCCATCAACAGTTCGGGGCAGAGCCAATAATTAACGCAAGATCCCTATTTCCCTGTCCTATTCATCGTTCTTTATTATTTATTTGAGCAGGACAGAGCGATAAATAATTTCCAGCGCAACGGGCACTGCAAAACCTGTGTCGATCGGGTCAGCCTTTCTGCACAGAAGAATGAGGACGTACACACATACAGAGGGCAACTAATTCATCCCCTTGGCAACGGTGCCAAACAAAAGGGAGGGGAAAAAAGGAGTTCAAGGAGCAGTCTGGAGATGAAAAGAGCAGGAGAGGGAAAATACTTTCTTCCTGTTTCTCTGGGGGGGCCTGTTTGGGTTTTTAATGCAATTGGATCCCGGTCCTCGCAAACAGTCTCCATGTGCCAAGTGCATTTTTTTTTTTGTAATGAATTAAGGGATTTGCTCCAAGGGAAAGGAAAAGCCAGTATAAAACCACACAGTTGTTCAAGTGTGACAGCCAAACTTCTCACTGACTACTATTTTGCATTAACACGGCATGGTGTGGTGGTTAAGAGTGGCGGACTCCAATCTGGAGAATCGGGTTCGATTCCCCCCTCCTACACATGAAGCCTGCTGGGTAACTATGGGCTTAGAGTTGCCAACCTCCAGGTACTGGTAAGTAACAAAAACAAAATTATTCCAAAGCTGCAAATGCAGTGCTAAATACAAAAAAGCCGCACAGAGGCTCAATCTACAATTATACTGTAATGCAAAAAACAAAACTATATGCATACACACATAATACATAACACCACAAATCCTATAACATACGATCCTAAATATAAGACAACGCCCATAAACCAGAGGCAGTGTATCAATTAAAGCACCACAAGGACAGAAATCGTCAATGAAAAGTTCAATTAAAAAAGTTCATAGATCCAATGTCTAGCAGCCGAAAAGATACTAATTTAACACCCTGGAACACAAAACACCATCCAGAATGGGATCCGGTAGTGAAGAGGGACCTGGCAACCCTACATGGGCTAGTCACAGTTCTCTCCGAACTCGCTCATCCTCGCCTACCTCACAAGGTGTCTGTTGTGGGGAGAGGAAGGGAAGGGGATTGTATGTAAGCCGCTTTGAGACTCCTTAAAGGTAAGATAAAAACCAGGATATAAAAACCAACCCTTCTTCCATTCTCGTGACAAGCTGGTGATGGAGGCCACTATACATAGTCTCACAAGAGTCTGCACAAAGCTCACTAGTCCATTAAGAGCTTGGTTAACTTCACACCGGAAGGCCATTCATAGCACATCAGGGTGGATCCCTCAGATCTGCCCCTCCAGAGGCGCATAAAGGCTCCAGAGGCCAGGACCACTGCTTGAAGACCAGATCCCACTGACATCAAGAGCCAAAATATCATCTAACAATGTGGTGTTAGAATTAAGTGTTAAACCAGACTGGACCTTCAGCATGGATAAACAGCAACCATGTTAGGCTCCGATTCAGGTCAGGACCACATGACAGGTAACTCTTTCTCCAGTGCTGTTTCCCCAACACCAAAGGGTCTTCTGGAGCAAAATTAAAGGCCGCTTGGATAAACAGCAGTTCTGAAGGGAGGGAGCATTTGAAGCTGAGAGCAAGGCATAGGAGGGAAAGTGTTAGAAGCCCCTTCCTTCAGGGTCACAGTCTTGCACCATTTATGTATGAGAGGTTTGACTTAGATTTGCCGCTCTCTAGATGCCCATTTCCCTCATCCGAATTCTCAAAACTCTGCATGGGGGCTTATTTTTGAGTTCTGAGAATTCAGATGGGGGGGGGGGGAATGTGTATCTAGAGAAAGGCAAATCCAAGGCAAAACCTCCCATGCATACATGGCCTTGATCAAAATTGGGGCTGCCCATGACTGGAAGAGGGCGTCAGAGATCCCGTCTCGGATCTTCTGGCAGCATGCCTGGTTCAGCCATTAGATCAGCGAGATCGGGCTCGACCCCGTTTTGTGCCCGTCACTGTCTCAGATGCACAGGAGTCTTGGGAGGGTAAAATGGGGGAAACTGCACCCATACCAACTGAAAGTGCCCGGAACAAAGGCCATCTTAAACTTCTTGGAAGCGTGATAGAAAAGTGGATGGGGAGAAGAGCAAATTGTCTTGCATTTTGTGAACGCTTCCTCTCCACAGTGGTCCCCAACCACCCAGAACTGGCATGCCGATGCAACTCAACAAACAGCATGGACAAGTCTTGGTGTAGCTCAGAAAAGGGCCACTAGTGGCCCCAAGGAAGAGCGGTTAAAGAAGTCAGTTGCAACCTAGAAACAATCCAGATGTTCAGAGCACATTTCACAAAGGATTGCTTAACTGTCAGGGATAAGATTGATCTGTTCCAGCACATGACACTGGAAAAAAAATCAATACCCTGTGCAAAATTTTGGAGAAATTATAACGATGGAAACATGGGAAAGATTATGTTCAACTAAGATAAAGTTCACAGCCAGCCAAGAAGTTACTGGTATAAGATGTTTTATAATACAAATCTATTCAAGGCTTTTTTTTAAAAAATGAGATGGTTTGGTTTGGTGGCGGTTAAGGCTTTGAATGTACGTTTCCCTTTGAAAAGTATGATGCATTGTATGTTTGGGTTTGCATGTGTATTCTCTTTCTTTTTCAAAAAAAATTATTTTTTTTAAAAAAGAAATCAGCAGCATTATTTTTGCACCAGCACAGAAAGATAACTAACCCTAAAGATGGGGAGAACAAAAAAGGAAGGTTTAACTCAGCTTGACTTTTAAAGCAGGTCTTGTGGTCTAACCAGTGACCGATTCAACCACTACTTTTCTGAAGCGCAACTAAAGGTATTTGCATTACTGGGGTTTTGTTCTTGGTCAAACCCCGCCCACCGCCTAATATCGTATTGTATGACCAGGGCCACAGAAGGGTCACACATCACCAAGCAGTTTCTGTGAGCGGCGATACATCTTTATTGCATAATACGTGTGCTGGAATCCCACTCTCTATGAAACCAAGCAGGATTTTAGAGAGGAAGGGGGGAGTTTCTAGCATGACTAAAGCTTTTGAGTTTGTTTCCATTTGGCGAACTTGCATGCCAGAGACTACAAATGCGTGAATGGGGGGCGGGGGGAGAAGAAGCATGAGAGATGCTGAAATCAAGCCAAAAACTGAGAGCAGTCTGCAATAGGGTGGCTGGAAGCCAACATGCTCCCACGCAGACTGCCTCTACCATGAGCATAGTAATGACCGGGGTGGGGGGAACAAAATAAATTTTGCTTTGGATCTCTTAAAGGGACAATCGCACCAAGCCACTTCCAATGTTCTAGAGAAGTTACAAGACAGGAAGAATGGAGGACAGTTTCTCTTCCCATACGTCCAGGTGTTATCTGAAAGGGGGGGGGATTCCCCTTTGGTGCAGGGCACGGTAGGATGAGGACGGGAAGTGCAAATCATTCATGCTTCCTCTTTAGTGACAGATATCTAGGACTCTCTTATAAACCTCCAATGATTATTCCCATCTGCAAGTCAACCAGGTTAATAGGAGGATGATCAGGGGCCTGGAGACCAAGCCCTATGAGGAAAAGCTGGGGGACTTGGGAATGTTTAGTCTGGAGAAGAGGAGATTGAGGGGGGACATGATTGCTGTCCTGAAGTATTTGAAGGGCTGTCACTTAGAGGAGGGCAGGCAGCTGTTCCTGTTGGCAGCAGAGAATAGGACTCGTAATAATTGGTTTAAATTACTCACAGAAAGGTACCGGCTGGATACTAGGAAAACATATTTTTTTAAAGTATGAGATGCCTAGGGAGGTAGTGAGCGCGCCCTCTCTGGCAGTCTTCAAGTAGCAGGTGGACCACTTGTGAGGGATGCTCTAGGCTGATCCTGCATTGAGCAGGGGGTTAGACTAGATGGCCTGTAAGGCCCCTTCCAACTCTGTGATTCTATGAGAGTTGGTGGCTACTGACAATTGGTGGCTTATCTAATGAGGAAGAAGGAAGGAGGAGGAGGAGAAGGAGAAGATGCTGACTTTCTCTGCCACTTAAGGGAGAATCAAACCGGCTTACAATCATTTTCCCTTCCCCTCCCCACAACAGACACCCTGTGAGGTAGGTGAGGCTGAGAGAGCTCTAAGAGAGCTGTAACTAGTCCAAGGTCACCCAGCTGGCTTCGTGTGTGGGAGTGGGGAATTCAGTTCAGCAGATTAGCCTTCCCCGCTCATGTGGAGGAGTGGGGAATCAAACCTGGTTCTCCAGATCAGAGGCCACCACTCCAAACCACCGCTCTGGAACCACTACACCATGCTGGAAGATGGAAGTTTCCATCCGGCCTTGGAAAAGACTGAGCGGGGACAACCAATTTTGCTGACCCTTCAGCTCTTAGTCGCAGCCCATTTTAAAAATCAAGAAGCCAGCCCGATCTAAAATGGAAATGCTGACGTTTGCCCAACACAGTTCACTAAAAAATACGGCCAGACGAGCCTGCTTTCGCAAAAGATTCCTTTAAGGAGAAAATGCACACCACACTCTGAAAGCATAGGGACTGACCTGGATTAACTAGCGGACCAGACAACTTCCCGATTCAATTAATCCATCGTTCTTCTGAGACAAACGTTTCCATCGTCAGGATTGAGCCACAGTTCAAAGGCTTGGAGGTTTTCCTCACCAATTAAGACCGTCAAAGAACACCCCAGAGGTCAATTAACCAAGTCCCCGTTGTCTTGGCTTGGGTTGCAGTTTGTTTATGGGCCAACAACCTGTGTGTCTGAAAACACCCACTCGCTCCCTCTGCTCAGTTCAGGCGAAGCAGCTAATATTTCGGTTTCGGCAGCTCTGCAAAAGGCGAGAGTCCCCAGAGTTGACGTCCACAATGTTAAAGAAGGCGGGCGAATGCTCCGAATTCCACCGTTAAATCATCTGCTCGGTTTTCACCGAGAGCCAGTGCGGTGTAGTGGTTAACAGCGGTGGTTTGGAGCGGTGGACTCTAATCTGGAGAGCCGGGTTTGATTCCCTGATTCCACATGAGCGGTGGAGGCCAATCTGGTGAACCGGGTTGGTTTCCCCACTCCTCCACATGCAGCCAGCTGGGTGACCTTGGGCTAGTCACACTCTCTCAGCCCCACCTACCTTACAGGGTGTCTGTTGTGGGGTGGGGAGGGAAAGGGAAGGAGATTGTAAAATATCCAGCACTGATACCTAACACTTTTTAAAGATTCCCAGGCCCCCAGTTTGCTTTACTAACTTTCTCAAAGATGCATTTTATCTCACATCCATTCTGGACTTCCTAACGGTACTGCACCCATCTCTTTACCACCAGCCAAAATGTTCTCTGCAGCCCCTTCATGGAGGAATTGCATCCCACTATTCATGGCATGCATTCTCCGTTTATTGAATGTGTTATGAAAAAGAAGAGTTGGTTTTTTATGCCGACTTTCTCTACCACTTAAGGAAGAATAAAACGGGCTTTCAATCACCTTCCCTTCCCCTTCTCACAACAGATACTCGGTGAGGTAGGTGGGGCTGAGGGAGCTGTGATTAGCCCAAGGTCACCCAGCTGGCTTCATGTGGAAGAGTGGGGAAAGAAATCCAGTTCACCAGGTTAGCGTCCACCGCTCATGTGGAGGAGTGGGGAATCAAGCCCGGTTCTCCAAATCAGAGTCCACTGCTCATGTCTCTCATACTGCATTATGTTCAATTCCATCCTCCGCATTGATTCTAATTTTTGCAGTCCTAGTCCTATTGCACCCTTTATTAGATATTTTATACTAGGAGTCCCCAATGTGGTGCCCATGGGTGCAATGGTGCCTGCCAAGTGTTTCTGGGAAGTGGGTGGAGCCAGGAAGGGCTTTTGTCCAGCAAGGCTTCTGATTGGCTGTGCAGATTTTTTTTTTAATTTTGCTTTGGCTTCAGCTGCCACCACAGCATAAGGATCTACACTGTGTTACTCAAGTTAAGCTGTGGCAATCATTTTGTGGCTGGCTCCGCCTTGGGTGGCAGCCATGTTGTGGCCGCCATTTTGTTGCTGCGCCCACCATGTGATATCAGAATTCCAAATCTGCCCGCAGGCTCAAAAAGGTTGGGGACCCCGCCTTATGCTATGTGATTGCATTGGCTTATACCATGAAATCCACTTTGTGTCTAAGTGAGAAAGGCAGGCTATAAGTCAAGTCAATAAAAATAAAAGTTTCCTTAACTGCAAACCCATACACCCTTCTGAGGGTGTACTTCTAATACCACATAGCATATGCTTTATGTACATAACGCCATCAGTGCTGATGATGGTTTGCACATTACAAGAAGAAAAGGTCTTTGCCTCAAGGAACTTACAATCTGAAGTTTCCCATAGGGCAGGTAGGAGAGGAGAGGGAAATAACAGGGAAAAAGCTTTGCTCAGGCTTAGCTTTAGTATGGAAGAGAACATAAGAAAGGCCATGCTAGATCAGACCAAGGCCCATCAAGTACAGCGGGCTGTTCACACAGTGGCCAACCAGGTGCCTCTAGGAAGCCCACAAACAAGACGACTGCAGCAGCACCATCCTGCCTGTGTTCCACAGCACCCAATATAATAGGCATGCTCCTCTGATATTAGAGAGAATAGGTATGCAGCATGACTAGTATCCATTCTAACTAATAGCCATGAATACCCCTTTCCTTCATGAATATGTCCACTCCCCTCTTAAAGCCCTCCAAGCTGGCAGCCATCACCACATCCTGGGGCAGGGAGTTCCACAATTTTACTATGCATTGTGTGAAAAAATACTTCCTTTTATCTGTTTTGAATCTGTTACCCTCCAGCTTCTACAGATGACCTTGCGTTCTAGTATTATGGGAGAGGGTGAAAAACCTCTCCCTGCCACTCTCTCCAAACCATGCATAATTTTATAGACCTCTATCATGTCTCCCCTTAGCTGCCTTCTTTCCAAACTAAACAGCCCTAAGAAAGATCTGCAGGACGTGTGCAACGGTGTAACCTGGTGTGTATTCTGCACATGCACAGATGTCCATGGATGCAGGGTTGAGAAGACAGGGACCAAAATATGGTCTTGGCAGCTCAGGAGATCTGCACCAAGTATGGGTGGGAGGAGGGGACAAGATCGGAGATATACTAGAGTCAACAGCAGGGGAATCCACCTGAAGGGGAAGCTTTTAATCAGCATCAGCACCATGAAAGCAAACCTTTCATGAAGTTACTGAGTTTAAAGCAGAAGGGTTAGGCTGAATCTCTCCCGTATTTATGGGCAAAGGACCAGAGGAAGGAAATTACATGCATAAATTTTTACTAAGTAGGAAGGATGACAGAGAACATGTAAACACTCCAAAATCTCATTTCACATGGTTTGTTCAGCTAATCCTTAATCACAGTTTCAGTATTCAGACCTACTATTTAATCAGTGCAATGTGAATTTTTTTGGATTTACTAAAGTTTTAATAGAGCCGTTCTGTATTATTAGTATTATTATTATGATGCTATTATTTTAAATGGATTGAATGTGATTTATTTAGTCCGTTAGTTAGCTTTATACCAAAGCTGGGCTCAAGGCGGCTCACAGCATATAATCAATACAGCAAAATAGTATAATAAAATACAATAAAATCCTAATAGATAAAAACCAAGCAACTATATATGAGCCCACAAAACATTAAGCAATTTATTATTGTTCCAGCGTGGTGTAGTGGTTAAAAGCGGTGGTTTTGAGTGGTGGACTCTAATCTGGAGAACCGGGTTTGATTCCCCACTCCTCCACATGAGTGGAGGACGCAAATCTGGTGAACCAGGTTGGTTTCCCTACTCGAAGCCAGCTGGGTGACCTTGGGCTAGTCACAGTTCTCTCCAAACTCTCTCAGCCCCACCTACCTCACAGGATGTCTGATGCGGAGAGGGGAAGGTGATTGTAAGCTGGTTTGATTCTTCCTTAAGTGGTAGAGAAAGTCGGCATATAAAAACCAACTCCTTCTCCTACTCCTACGCTTCTTCTTCTGCAGGATGAGAGCCACCCCAAGCCTGAAGTTGGTCGGGGGCAGGTGGGATACAATCGAATAAAACTAAATCACCGCAGAAGAGAACAAGCTAGTTAACCATGATCTTTCCTTGTTCTGAGCAGAAGGAAGTTCACCAAGCTAGAAACAATGCACGCAACCTTTTAAAATTCGGCTCACCCCCCGAAGGTTTCCTGTCCCAACCTCAACTGATCAGATTAGTAGCTTCCTATGTGGAAAGCCAATTTCCGCCTGTTTTCCAGGACTAGGCAGGGCAGAAGCTTGCAAAGCCGGACTCCTGTAGACAAAAGCAGTTTTGCTCTGACAGCCAGGCCCTCGAGCTGGGTGACATAAGCGTCAAGGAAAACAGATTCCATCAGCGAGCGTAGGAGACGGTACCCATTCATATGATTTCACCGTTGAGAGCTTTGGATGTGGAAGCAATTAATGTGCAATGACGATACAAGCAAAACACCAGATAGTGACAGAGGAGAAGGAGTAAACGGTGTGTGGGATGTGTAGCTTAAACCAGACGTCCTTCTGGGGGGGGGAACGGAACTGCTAGCCTGCATTGATGACAAGAAACACAATTGTCAATGGAGACAGAAAGACACGAGGATGTTAAACCGATGGAGTTATGAGAGCCAGATTGGTGCAGTGGTTAAGAGCAGTGGTCTGGAGCGGTGGAGCCGGATCAGGAGAACCGGGTTTGATTCCCCAACTCCTCCACATGAGCGGCGGAGGCTAATCTGGTGAACTGGATTTGTTTCCCTGCTCCTACACACGAAGCCAGCTGGGTGACCTTGGGCTGGTCACGGCTCTGTTAGAGCTCTCTCAGCCCCACCTACCTCACAAGGTGTCTGTTGTGGGGTGGAGAGGGGAAGGGAACGTGATTGTAAGCCGTTTTGAGTCTCCCTTAAGTGGTAGAGAAAGTCGGCATATAAAAACCAACTCTTCTTCTGAACTCTTCTTATTTACAGTTTATTATTACGTGCAGACCACCGAGTCCTCGCTCATGCTGTTCCTGGGGGGTTCCGTCCCCCATTAGATGCTTTGGAAGGGCATCTGGGGCTGCAGTGGGACGGGGAGGTAAAGGAGTCCCACCCACATAATGACACGCCCATAACACCCCTATTATTATTATTATTATTATTACTATTATTTTAAAAAACATTGTCTACATCTCCTGCACACCCTTTCTAACTGCTCGCTTGACTCGCGGCACCGTTTCAACCTTAGAAACTCTCAGAAGGGAGTTTCTATGCCATGCATCAGGTATCAGCGCCTCTGTCTAGGAAGCCTGAGTAGACTTGCCTTCATGCCTGGGGAGAAGGGGGGGAATCGGTACCTACCAAAACCTACCGAAAGCAGTTTGGAATCTGCTAAAGGCCCAACGGACAGCAAGTCTCCACTCGGTAGAGTCGAAGACCATGCGCAGCCCCCTTGGCAGCTTCGGATGTTGTTCTGGCTCTGTATTCAAGGCATACTTCCCCCAGCTATTGAATACACCGCAACTGGGACCCTGTCTGCTCTGCCTCTGCCCTCCACGGTGCCGTCACGGCTAACTTGCCAAGGCTAACCAACCACACGCCCACAATTTCTCTCATTGCAGACCAACTGGCCTCTAACGCTTTCCCTCCTTGCCAGGGGGGAAAAGCAGGTGTTGCCCTTCAGTAACTCAAGAGCAGAGCTGCTGAAAGGGAAAGCTCAGATGCGGCAAAGCAGAACAGCCAACCTTTTGTTCCCCTCGAATAATCTTTGCGGTGGGAGCTCAGGAAGCATCCGCTTGCGTTCCAGCTGGAAGACACTTTTTTTTTTTAAGTAAGCGAGCATAACCCTACCCCTCCTAGCCATCTGAGAAGGTGTGCTTTGAAAACTGTCTAGATAGCATGTCCAGTGTCCAAGTTTTTGCCATCAGCAACTGCCAGTAAAATGCAAACTCCATTCCTAAGTCATGTCGGTAAGCCCCGAATCGCAGTTGTGTGTTAACCATTGATTGCTTTGCACACACACACACACTTGGAGAGAGGGAGGGAGGGGGGACGAGAAAGAGATGGGGACAGAGGGGGAAAGGAGGAGTAGGAGTTGGTTTTTATATGCCTACTTTCTCCACTACTTAAGGAAGACTCAAACCGGTTAACAATCACCTTCCCCTCC
This sequence comes from Euleptes europaea, assembly GCF_029931775.1. NCBI lineage: Eukaryota > Metazoa > Chordata > Lepidosauria > Squamata > Sphaerodactylidae > Euleptes > Euleptes europaea. The sequence continues at coordinate 108,879,831 of NC_079314.1, forward strand.
CCTCCCCACAACAGACACCCTGTGAGGTAGGTGGGGCTGAGAGAGCTCTAAGAGCTGTGACTAGCCCAAGGTCACCCAGCTGGCTTCATGTGTAGGAGCCGGGAAACAAATCCAGTTCACCAGATTAGCGTCCGCAGCTCATGTGGAGAAGTGGGGAATCAAACCCGGTTCTCCAGATCAGAGTCCACCGCCCCAAACCACCGCTCTTAACCACTACACCACTCTGGGGCCGAGAGGGGGGGGCGAGAGAAACTTTTTCCAAATGACAGACTAACCACAAAATATAGCTGCATAGCATAGCGTAGGGACAAGAGGTTAATGAACCAAGAGAGATGTCAGTGCTATTGGGAAGTTTGCTCTTTAAACACCATCAATTGCCTTCCCCAAATATGCAAAACACCTGTATCTGGCTCTTCAAAGGAATGCATGAAGCTGTGGCACGTGCAACCCCACAGCAGGGCAAACAGGCCATTTCGGCTCAAGAAAAGCAAGTGGGAGGGAAGGCCGAAGCCCCCACTCCCCCTGTGCCACACTCATGACCCAAGCTGGACCCCAGTGAGCTCACAAACTTTAATTCCCCAACGTCGTGTCTCACTGCAAAAAGAACAGAGTCTGCCCAACTGTTATCAAACATAATGTGTAGTTGGAACCTCATACCAAGTCCGAGCCTTGGTTGATCATGGCCAGCGTTGTCTACTCTGACTGGCAGTGGCTCGTACATTGAGGTCTTTCCCATCACCTTAAGTGCCTGCCTGCTCTCCCACGTTGGGGGGGGGGGTCATTTGGGGCAGCTGCCTGCTTGGGGCTTGGTCAGCTAATTTTTAAGTTGATAATTTTGCATGGCCCGCGAATGATGTTAAAAACATCCAAATGGCCCTTGGCGGAAAAAAGGTTCCCCACCCCTGCCCTAAAGTATTCTTTCTGTGGCAACTTTGGAGCCTACTTTCCAATAAATTTCTTCCTTAACTTAGACGCTAACATAATGTAAAAAAGCCACCCTAAGCGTGATCTTAGAGTTGGTTGGTTCTTGTAGGTTATCCGGGCTGTGTGACCGTTACACAGCCCGGATAACCTACAAGAACCAATGAACTCTAACCGTGAAAGCCTTCGACAATACTTAGAGTTGGTGTCTGCCATTAAAAATCTAACTCGGCCCTCGACTGTATCTAATACATTATGTTCTTATGTACCCGGCCCGGATAAGGCCCGGATCCGGCCTCTTGAGAGGTCTTACCCGGCGCACAAGCCAGCTGAGGCAGCCACCCCCCTAGTTCTGATCTGGGCTGGGTAGTCTGCCATGGTCTCGCCAGCCAAGGAAGCCCCCACCCCACCCCGCGTCCCGATCTGGGCTGGTGAGGCACGGACGGGCCCAACCCAAGTGACATTTATGTCATTCTCTGGCCCTCGTAACAAATGAGTTCAACACCCCAGCCACGGGGACTCTTTTGGAAGACGAACCGCTTGCACACTCAGCAATATTGAGCAAAATCTTGCATTCGCTCGCTTCGCTAATGTCACTCGGTTAAGATTTCCGTGATTTAACAGGAGGAAGAAAAGGCCCAGACAGAAGCAGCCAAAGGTTTTTCAGGCCCGAAGCAGGAAACACTAAACATCTGTCCAACCGAACGGAAAGATCAACTTCTCCCCGTGAATAGCTGGGGCTGTTGGAGTGACTTTCACTCGGCCTCACAGGGTCTTTATGCAAAACAACTACGCCCCAGTAGAGATGACAGCCAAGGAAGTTAAATACAATCATGCACCCCCCCCCCTTCGTGAGCATAATAAGACTCATGTATCCTTAGAGAGCGCTCTTTCAACATGCTCAGCGGGAGAGCACAGTCTTTATCTGGAAATAATGCTTGCGGGACTGCCTGCCTGCCTCTCCTAAACTGCCCTACACTCAAACACCCCTTCCCGGAGTTGGGAGTAGATACTCTCATCCTGCTGTAAGCTTAGGGTTGTCAAACTCCAGGGGGTGGCTGGTAGATTTCCTGCTATGACATCTGATCTCCAGGTGCCAGAGATCAGTTCCCCTGGAGAAAATGGCAAGAAAAAGGAGAAGAAAAGTTGGTTTTTATACCCTGCTTTTCTCTACCTTGAAGGAGTCGCAAACCAGCTTACAATCGCCTTCCCTTCCTCACCCCGCAACAGACACCTTGTGAGATAGGTGGGGCTGAGAGAGTTTGGAGAGAACTGTGACTGGCCCAAGGTCACCCAGCTGGCTTCATGTGGAGGAGTGGGGAAACCAATCCGGTTCTCCAAATCAGAGTCCACCGTCCTAACCACCACTTTTAACCACTACACCATGCTGGCTCTCTAATGGAGAGGATGTGTTCACAGTATCTTCTAATGGGAGGATGTGTTTGCAGCATTGCCATTTCTCACATTTGAGGTGGCTGCTCACAGAAGACGGCTTCTGTTAGGCTCCTGTGGTGGAAAGTCCCCGAAAACCCATCTGGGTCACTTTCCATGCCAAAGTTTCCTCTCAGGAGAGTGGTTAAGAGCGGTGGTTTGGAGTGGTGGACTCTGACCTGGAGAACCCGGTTTGATTCCCCACTCCTCCCCATGAGCGGCAGAGGCTAATCTGGTGAACCGGGTCGGTTTCCCCACTCCTCCACACGAAGCCAGCTGGGTGACCTCGGGCTAGTCACACTCTCTCAGCCCCACCTACCTCACAGGGTGTCTGTTGTGGGGAGGGGAAGGTGACTGGAAGCAGTTTGATTCTTCCTTAAGTGGTAGAAAAACTCGGCATATAAAAACCAGCTCTTCTTCTTCTTCTTGGTCTGGCCCACAACTCCAAATGAGGCCATATTCCTCAACTGTGCAGGTCTTCTTCAAGATCACTGAGACACATCTGAGAGCTGGCCATCCAAGATTTTCAGCTCTGGTATTTCTCGACCCTGGAGATTTTGCAGGTGGAGCCTGAGGAGGGTGGTGTTTGGGGAGGGGAGGAACCAGCAGTGTACAAAGCCATAGCGTCCACCTTCCAAGGCAGCCATTTCCTCCAGATGAACCGATCTCTGTCGCCCTGTTGTAATCCCAGATCTCCAGCCGCCACCTGGAGGGTGGCAACCCTATGACCATCTGACACACAGCAGCGCCATGCCACTTTGAGCCTAGAGATGCCATCACCCCCCACACATTTTAGTTAAAAAATTACACCAAAGACATGGAGTGTTGTAAGCCTCTGGCTCCAGAGACGGACCCTGACAGGCGTTTTCTGAAAAACACCTTGTCGTACAAAGGTTTATACAGTTGAGTGAACCAATAGTTCAACCATTACTCTAAATATAGTCATGACATGAGGGTGCAGCGTGGCAATATGCAGAAATCAAGGGGGGGGGATGCATTTGCCAAGAGGTCAACCTGCCAAGCCTCTCTTTGCAAGAACGAATCAGGCATGGACTCCGGACTCTCTGGAAACACGGGGACGTCCCCAAACACCTGAGCGCCGTCCGAGAAATTCAGGATTTCATTTCGCTCGCAATTAAACGGTCGCCACCCTCTGCCTGGAACGCTCCTCGGCGTTAATTGTTTGTTCTGACAGCCGCGTAATGAGGCAAGGTAGCAACGCAAACAGGGACTTGGCTGCACGCAACCAGAAAAGTCCACTCAGCAGCCCCCGGGGAAAAGGAAGGAAACCAAAAACGCAGTCGCCAAGGCAAAACCCGCTCCCAAACCTGAAATGGCACCACTTCAAGAAAAGGAATGCCGGAAATGAAAATAATATTTATTGCTACAATGCTGGGCTTGTACACCAGCATAGTGCAGTGGTTAAGAGCGGTGGTCTGGAGCAGTGGAGTCGGATCTGGAGAACCGGGTTCGATTCTCCACTCCTCCACATGAGCGGCGGAGGCTAATCTGGTGAACTGGATGTGTTTCCCCACTCCTACACATGAAGCCAGCTGGGTGAGCTTGGGCTAGTCACAGATCTCTCAGCCCTACCTACCTCCCAGGGTGTCTGTTGTGTGTGTGGGGGGGAAGGTGATTATATGCCGGTTCAATTCTCCCTTAAGTGGCAGAGAAAGTCGGCATATAAAAACTAACTCTTCTTCTTCTTCTGTATGGACCGGGGGGAGGGGATGCTCCTTACAGGAGCTCTAGCTGTGCGGGATGGGCAACCCAACATGCTAAAAGGAAGGTTATGTATGCTTTCATCATTGCAAGGACCACCCACAGCTCCCTACTTTAACAGGGAATAGCTTCCATTTGCCTGTGGCTCGGTGGTAGAGAATCTGCTTGGCATGCAGAAGGTCCCAGGTTCAGTCCCGGGCATCTCCAGTTAAAGGGACTAGGCAAGTAGGTGATATGAAAGACCTCTCTCTGCCTGAGACCCTGGGGAGCCGCTGCCGGTCTGAGCAGGCAATACTGACTTTGATGGACCAAGAGTCCGATTCAGTATAAGGCAGCTTCATGTGTTCATGGGCTGAGCACCACTGGGGAGGTCAGTGTGGGGGTAGTGGTTAGAATGTCCAACTAAGACCCGGGAGACCCAGATTCGAACCCCGCTCTGCCATGGAAGCTTGCTGAGTGATCTGGGGCCGGTCACACGGTCTCAGCCTAACCTCCCACGCAGGAGTGTTGTGAGGATGAAAATGGAGGAGAGGCGAACGATGTAAGCCCCTTCGGGTCCCCACTGGGGAGAAAAGAGGCATGTAAATAAGTAAATAAACAAATATAAGGAACACCTGACACGGCGGCATCGCGCCAATGCGTTACTGCCACTTTAAAGAAGAACTTGAGTGGGGGTGATGTAGTTTCAGCCAAAGTGATCACTCTTCTCTTATTGCTTCTGCTCTAAGGCTCCTAACAGGGAAGATGCTGATAATCTTCCCATCAGCTCAGTTCAGACACAGCGGAAAGCTGCTGAATAACTAAGCAACTTACAATGAAGAAGAAAAAGGAGGAGGAGGAGGAGGAGGAAGAAGAGAAGAAGAAGAGTTGGTTTTTATATGCTGATTTTCTCCACCCTTTAAGAAGAATCAAACCGGCTTACAATCACCTTCCCTTCCCCTCCCCACGACAGACGCTCTGTGAGGTAGGTGGGGCTAAGAGAGCTCTAAGAGAGCTGTGACTAGCCCAAGGTCACCCAGCTGGCTTCATGGGTAGGAGTCAGGGAAACGAGCCCAGTTCACCAGATTAGAGTCCACCAATCAGGTGGAGGAGTGGAGAATCAAACCCAGTTCACCAGATTGGAGCTCACCACTCTTAACCACTACACCACGCTGGCTCTGAATGCAGGCCATGCCACTGACGATAGTCAAGTGTCTGCCAAACCAAGATCTGAGGATGGTTTATTAATCAGCCTTAGCCTTATCTTGGGTTGTTCCCTAGTGGTGACCTCCCAGGCTAAAGAGAGAAGGTGAAATGGGCAGTGGTCAAGGCAAGCCAGGGTTTGAGCGACTGTCTGAGAGACGAATCTTGGCTTCACAAACTAACCATAGTTTAAATAAACCACGATTTTGTGTGATGTCAAACCATTGTCTTTTGAAGTCAAATTACAATCTGCCCACAGACTGGGGCTCTGCAGGGAGGATGACTTAACTCTTTCAACGCTGCACAATGTTGCAGATCAGAACTGGAGTCTCCGTGCTATCCCCTGAAAAGAAATAAGATGGGGGGGGGGGGAAATGTGCATTTTTTCCCTTTAAAGGGAGGGGGGTCAAAGCAGAGCATGGAGACAGCTCAGATTATGAAGCAGAAGGAGAACAGTGGAACAGGCTTCCTCGGGAGATGGTAGGCTCTCCTTCCCTGGAGGTTTTTAAGAAGAGGCTAGATGGCCATCTGTCAGCAATGCTGATTCTATGACCTTAGGCAGATCATGATAGGAAGGGCATCTTGGGCATCTTTTGGGCATGGAGTAGGGGTCACTGGGGTGGGATGGGGTAGTTGTGAATTTCCTGCATTGTGCAAGGGGTTGGACTAGATGACCCTGCTGGTCCGTTCCAACTCTATGATTCATATTGGATGCATCTGAGTGTCCCCTGCAATTGCCACCTCTCTTCGCTGTTTTTTTTTTTAAACTGTTTTTCACTAGGAACTGAGACTCAAGCCCACTTTGGGGGAAGGCAGCCAAAGGCAAAATATTTGCCAGGCAGGAATTGGTGGATACACAAAGGATTAAGTGCCCCCACCCACCCCCATCCCCAGTCAGTCTTTCCACCTGCAAATGCCTCCTCACCCTGCCTTTGCATTCATGTTAAAAGGCAGATAAATATCTGGTCACTACAAGTTTGCTGGCAGGCGTGCCTTTCTGCCCTGTTTGCGTAAGAAAATAAAGAGACTGTCCACAGAGGGTTTTAAACTACATTATACTAGCTCTCCCCCACCGAAAGCACGCTTGCATTCAAAATCGGCACACAACACAAACAAGGCATTCCTAATTTTGTTAGCTATTGCACAGACTGACCAAACAGAAGGACATTTTTAAGGGGGCAGAGGAAACGCGGGTAGAGCGACAAGCACTGTTTGCCCCTGCTCCGCCCGGACTGCATTAATTCCATTTCTGTCTTTGCCGGAGCTTTCGTTTGCCTCTTACGCAGGGAATCCTTAATGAGCGCTTTCAGGAGGGTTATTAAGCCGAGAAAATATGCAGAGTTTTAATATAACTCTGAATCACAGATTAAAGACCCCATTATAAATACCAGCGCATCCCTTAATCTTTAACCAATTTGGATTAGCAGGCTGGTTGACCTGCCTCTTTGGGGCGAGCAGGCTTATAACAATGAAAATTTTTAAAAAGCTGATGTTTGCCCTGAAGCCTGCGATAAATATCCACCTGATTTTAGGGGTTTGAAGGTACCCGTTACAAATTTGGGGGAACGCAAAACCCCAAGATACACCCGCAAGCCAGTCTTGTGCACTTGGACACGGACATAGTCGTGGATGGTAAAGGAAAGCTGTCTACAGGTCTCATGATACTACCACTTTTGGGAACCCTGCTGAAAGACAGTAACTTAAGGCCAAACCCTCTTTTGGTTTCACGCATCACATGTGTCAGGTATGGGTGCTGAGGAACACAGACAAGACAATGCGGCTGCAGTCGTCTTGTTTATGGCTTCCTGGAGGCACCTGGTTGGCCACTGTGTGAACAGACGTCTGAACTTGATGGACCTTGGTCTGATCCAGCACAACCTTTCTTACATTCTTACGGAATCTGCATGCACAAGATTTACTCCAGTTACTAAGGTTCGTAATGTTCAATGCCACTAGATATTTATTTACTTGGGGGGGGGGCTTATACTCCACCTCCCACAAAAAGCTAGTGCAGATTAAGAGACATTCACGCAAAGTTTGTGTCTGGCTCTGCCTTCTTTGGGTGTTGCAGCACCCACCACGCTGTGCCAGAATGCCAAATGTGCTCGCAGGCTCAAAAAGGTTGGGGACCCCTGTCCTGTCCACAAAATGGTAACTGTGTTGGGAAGATCGTGCATACCCCACAGGCTCTGGTTGGGGGAAAATCTCTCTGCTCGAGACCCTGGAATGCTGCCACCTGTTGGGAGTCAGCTGAGCTAAACTAGAGAAGCGTAGTGTAGTGGTTAAGAGCAGTGGTTTGGAGAGGCGGACTCTAATCTGGAGAGCCGGGTTTGAGTCCCCGCTCCTCCACATGAGCGGCGGACTCTAATCTGGTGAACCGGGTTGGTTTCCCCACTCCTCCACATGAAGCCAGCTGGGTGACCTTGGGCTAGTCACACGCTCTCGGCCCCAACTACCTCACAGAGTGTCTGTTGTAGGGAGGGGAAGGTGATTGTAAGCCGGTTTGATTCTCCCTTAAGTGTTAGAGAAAGTCGGCACATAAAAACCAACTCTTCTTCTCAATAGTCTGACTCAGTAGAAGGCCACTTTGTATGTTTGTTTTCATGCCAGGAAAAGGTGACTAACATACTGACCAGAGCTCGAGTATTTAAATACACTCGAGAGATGGTTATGCTAAACAGGTAAACTCAAATGGATAGCAGCAGGTCACTTGAAACTACTCTGCAGATGGTATACAACCTCAAGCTAAAACTGTCTTCTGAAAAATTAATGCAGTACATCTGGAAGCACTGATGAACTAAACTTATGCTCGATCATTGGAGCAGGTATTGTTACTCTCCTGGCATAGCCCTGAGGAAATTGGGGTCTAATCCAACTGGATGCTCCGCCACAGAGGCAACATAACACCAATGATGAGACAAAGCAAGCCAATTTCTGTCTTGGCAGGCCTCCTTTTCTTTTCGACTAGAAACCCTGATGTCTACCAGTCTGATGGGCGTCATAACAGCAGACTAATCTATGTTACATGATACCATCCATGCATTTTTGCTTAAAAGGGGATGCCTTGTTGGATCGACAAGACCAGGATTCTCTGCAAGAAGCCATCAGAAGGGAGAAGGGAGAAATTGGTCACCACCGAACTTCATTTTATCCTCTGCCTACCCAAATCTGAGGGTTATAGATCAAATCAAGCCTGAACTGACCCTAGACGCTAAAATGATGAAACTGAGGTTGTCGTACTTTGGTCACATTATGAGAAGACAAGAGTCACTGGAAAAGACAGTCATGCTAGGAAAAGTTGAGGGCAGAAGGAAAAGAGGAAGACCCAACAAGAGATGGATTGACTCTAAAAAGGAAGCCATGGCCCTCAGTTTGCAAGATCTGAGCAAGGCTGTTAAACATAGGAAGTTTTGGAGGACATTGATTCACAGGGTCGCCATGAGCCAGAAGCGACTTGATGGCACTTAACACCCCCCTCCTCAAAGTTTTAAAGTTCTTAAGGGTAACAAAACGAAGGATTGGGGGAAAAAACACAAAACCAGTTAAGTGTACAATTGCACGTGCCCTTTATTTGACATTTAGAAAAGGTTTCCCTGGAAGCCCCTTTCCATAATTCAGAACTTCTGGATGGAGAGACACAATTTTATTTTTAAAACTTAAGATACTTAAACAGATGGTCGCAGCTCTGGAAGTCATTATTAAAGAGAAGGCTTATTGGACGGAGATTGCTTGGCGCACTCCAGCGTAATCCATCAATGACCACGTCTGACCTTCCACTGAGCATTGACTTCATAATTATATACATATCACTTCCTGGTCCTCTGAGGCCCCTGGGGCTCTCACGCCAATCACACAGATGAGAGCCATGCAGGGACAGGACTGAGCGATCAGCGCTGGCTGCGTGGGTGCAGCATTCATGCACACATTGCAGCCAGGTTGGACAGCGCCATGGGGGGGGGGGGAACTGCTCCTGCACAGCTGGAGAACTGTGCAAAGAGATCCTCTGCCATTTTAGTTTGAACCCAGAGCCACACTGTGACCCCAGCGTTCAAAGGATAATGCATGTCAGGTGGGAAGGGGTGTGTGCTTGTGAAGTGACGTCAAGTCGCTTTCGACTCATGGTGACCCTATGAATCTTTAACAGCCTATCTTTTCCATGGTAGAGTGAGGATTTGAACCTGGATCTCCCAGGTCCTACTCCAACCTTCTAATTATTACAACACACTTAGGGTTGCCAGCCTCCAGGTGGGGCCTGGAGCTCTCCCAGAATTACCACTGACCTCCAGACTACAGAGATCAGTCCCCACTGGAGAAAATGGCAGCTTTGGAGGGTAGATTCCATTGCATTGGCTCCATGTTGAACTCCCTCCCGTCCCCAATCTCCACCCTCTCCCAGCCCTGCCCCCAAATCTCCAGGAATTTCCCAACCTGGAGTTGGCAACCCAACCACACTACAACAAAACACTCTAACCACTACACCACACCACACCAGTACTGCAAGTTTAAGTGGATTTGCCAACCCTAGTGAAGCCAGGAAAGGAAGTCAAATCCACATGCAAAAGGTGAAGAAGGGGCAGTGTTGTGGGCTGGAGGACACAATCCTGCAGCCCTCTCCCAGCCAGCGTTCTTTAGCGGTTAAGAGCGGTGGACTCTGATCTGGAAAACCAGGTTTGATTCCCCACTCCTCCACATGAAGCCTGCTGGGTGACCTTAGGCTACTCACGGTTTTCTCAGAACTTTCTCAGCCCCACCCACCTGACAAGGTGACTGTTGTGGGAAAGGGAAGGCGATTGTAAGCGGTCATGAGACTCCTTAAAGGTAGAGAAAAGCAGGGTATAAAAAACACCCCTTCTTCTTCCCCTACCTGTTAACCAGGACTCAAAGCAACGTTCTGCAGCTGAAGAAAGTGAACCCCACTTTCCTTGGGAAGGGGGAGAGAGAAAAGGAAGCAAAAGAAGAAGAGTTTGTTTTTATATGCTGACTTTCTCCAACACTTAAGCGAGACTCAAACCAGCTTACAATCACCTTCCCTTCCCCTCCCCACAACAGACACCCAGTGAGCTAGGTGGGGCTGAGAGGGTGTGACTTGCCCAAGGTCACCCAGCTGGCTTCGTGTGTAGGAGTGGGGAAACCAACCCAGTTCACCAGATTAGCCTCCGCCCCTCATGTGGAGGAGTGGGGAATCAAACCAGGTTCTCCAGGTCAGAGTCCACTGCTGCAGACCACCGTTCTTAACCACTACACCACGCTGTCACAGTGCACAGAAGATTCCCGTAGATAAAACCATCTCTAATCGCCATCTTTTCTCTGCGACAGCAGCTGCTCGACACTATCAGGGGTGTTTCTAAAACCGGTATCCAAATGGGCTTCCTTTCACACTGTCAGCTCTCCTCCCTCCTCCTGCCCAGAATGCCGTCTGCAAATAGAGAGGGTTTGGGAAACATAATTAGCCAATTTGGATTCCCTCGAAAATTAACTTCCCTTTTCATTTCCAACGGTGCCGGTACGGTTCAAAGACGGCACACGTAAAAAGGGTTTTTAGCCCACGAGCCAAAAAAAAAAAATGATGTCTGCCTATGAAACTGCTCTTTTTTTATGATCCTTTTCAAGGTTTGTCGCCAAGGGTTGCTCTACCTGCTTAGCCTGGTCACATCAAACCTGTCCTCCTCTCCCTGCCTCCTTGTCAGATGCTGAAATTAGAAGGTCTGTATTCCCTTCCAGCAAGCTGTTTAGATGAGATAAGCCTTCCAGCGTTAAGAGAAAGAACACAGTGGACAGTCGGGGATGTTTCACAGATGTGGTTCTTTAAAATACAAACCAACAAATTGTGATTCAACCTATGCCCCCCCCCATCCTTGATTTCTCCCAAACAAACACTCATTTCCAAAAGGGAGAAAGAAACATGCCTCTTAAATTTATGGTGTGCTGCATGCAAACAAGTGGGGACGCAAGAGCTATTGAGAGGGAACGACCGATAAATTTGCATGCTGTTCAGCACAAACTGTATTCATTTGGGGCTGGGCCGGGCCGATAGTGAACATAAGAACATAAGAAAAGCCCTGCTGGATCAGACCAAGGCCCAACAAGTCCAGCAGTCTGTTCACACAGTGGCCAGCCAGGTGCCTCCAGGAAGCCCACGAACAAGACGACTGCAGCAGCACCATCCTGCCTGTGTTTCACCGCACCTAATATATTCAGCATGCTCTTCTGATACTGGAGATAATAAGTATGCATCATGATTAGGATCCAAATTTCCAAGCTTTCAGGTTTTAGAGAATTAACTCCTAAACAGCCACTGCTCTGGAAATATGCTAGTCAAATCCCTACACCGTCGAAGGCTTTCACGGTCAGAGTTCATTGGTTCTTGTAGGTTATCCGGGCATACCAAGACCACGGTCACACAGCCCGGATAACCTACAAGAACAAATCCCTACATCATTTAGAATGCTGACAGCATGTTTGGAGTACAGATCAGGAGAAAGTGCCAGCACCAAGGGACGGTTAGAATCATAAAGTTGGAAAGGGCCATACAGGCCATCTAGTCCAACCCCCTGCTCAATGCAAGATCAGCCTAGAGCATCCCTGACAAGCATTTGTCCAGCCTCTGCTTAAAGTCTGCCAGTGAGGGGGAGCTCACCATCTACCTAGGCAGCCGATTCCACTGCTGAACTACTCTTACTGTAAAAAAAAAAAAAAATCCTAATGTCCAGCCAGTACCTTTCCGCCCCTTAATTTAAACCCATTATTGCAAATCCTATCCTCTGCTGCCAACAGGAACAGCTCCCTGCCCTCCTCTAAGTGAGTCTTTCAAATGCTTAAAGAGATGCTTAAAATCATGCATGCCCCCCTTCAACCTTCTCTTCTCCAGACTGAACATTCCCAAGTCCCTCAGCCTTTCCTCGTAGGGCTTGTTCTCCAGAACTTACTCAAGAACTTCTTCATATAGATTATGGGCAGGGTTTCCCACAAAATTACTCATGCCACACTTTTAATGGATAATTATTAGACAGATTGTGGAAGGAATCTGGAGAACCATGATCGATTCCCTACTCCTCCACATGAGCAGCGGACTCTAATCTGGAGAACCGGGATCAATTCCCCACTCCTCCACATGAAACCTGCTGGGTGACCTTGGGCTCGTCACAGTTCTCTCCGAACTCTCTCAGCCCCACCTACCTCACAAGGTGTCTGTTGTGGGGAGAGGAAAGGAAGGTGATTGTAAACCTGTTTGAGGAGGAAGAATCTTCTGCATCTTGGCCTGGGACCAGGGTATATGAAAGACTGCTTTCTTCTGCTCAGGACAGCTCAGCAGTCAAATTCTTCAAATAAGATCCTTTGCTTAAGTGTTTCCCTCAACCTTCAGAGCTGAAGCGTGCCCCAACCCAGCGGGTGGGGGGGTCTTCTTTGTAATAATTACCCAGTTGCAAAAAGACCCTCCCAAGAAACACCTCCTTGGTACATACCTTATTAGCTTAAAGCTCTAGTCCAAGAAACCTTTGTTCTCCAGACCCAGTTTGTTTTCACACAGCTAGCAGACGCCTTTTGATGCCGTTATTGATAATTAAATGGATTTTATCGTTAAGTCTTAAAATCTATATGCGATCCCAGGCGTCCCCAATCTTTTCTGACAAATGACGGTGGGCGCAATCACAAAAATGGCTGCTGCAAGAGGCGGAGCCTATCACAGAATGTCCGGGATCAAGGTTATATCCAAGTCTAATAGCAACTCTTCAGCATTTCCGGAAGAAGCTCTATTTAACAGGATGCCTTTTAATCTGCACAGCCAATCAGAAGCCCGGCTGGGGAAAAGGCACACCTAGCCCCATCCACTTTCTAGAAGTATTTGGTGGGCACCAGAAAAGGAGTCATGTTGGGGACCCCTGGGCTATCCCCTTGGGAGCTGAAAAGCAGAATCTGACATGTTTTATAGCAGAGACAGCCACAAAGTTCTATGTTGAGAAGTGAGGAGAAAGGGAACTCTTTTTGCCGTTAAAACAACACTAGGTCCTCAACCATTTTTGTGTATAGGCATTGCCAATACGATTATATGACACTCCATTAAGGAAACTGCGAAGCACAATGATAGACTTCAACGGGAAGGTGGAGAGAAGCAACTGAGGACTAAAAGGAAATATCACTCAAGATGAAAAGGCTGGAAAATGGAGTTTTGTTTGAGGGAGGAACATTGAAACCTTTATCACTCCACCTGCAATTGTCCGATGAAAGCCCCTCCGGCTCATTCTACCGACTGGATAAACAGATCCCAAGATGGGGAGGGATTCATAATTGCTTTCATGACCAGATTTGAGCCCCCTTCAGAAACGGAGGCGAACAAACTATTCCATTCAAGATTTCCACACTAAGGAAACCGGAACCCCGAGGCGCAAGGAGACGGCCATTCAGTCTCTTGCTGATCAGAGGGATTCAGAAGGAGCTGAACATCTGACCCTTCGCTTTGGTGGAAAGAGTTCAAAAGCGCCAAGCTGGGTTTCCTTTTGGCCGGCAGCCATGTGCAGGTTGAGGGGTGGGGGGAGAAGAAGATTCCAACACAGTCACAGAAAAAGCTTTGGAAACCGAAAAACACAAAAGTCTCCATTCTTTGGGGGGAACTGTAAGCTGCACTTGAAAGCAATATCCAGTCACCGCTGAGGATCCATTACCAGCAGCTGCATATAAGCAGATTACAGGGGAATTCTAATATTCAGAACCCGATACAGAAGCAATGGCCAGGCCCTTCAGTATACCACTGCTAAGTCAACCAAGATGTCACTTGGTTGCAGGTTCTTTGGAGCATCAAAAGTGCTAGAGCGGCAGAGAAAGTCAGCATATAAAAACCATAGAGTCATAGAGTTGGAAGGGACCACCAGGGTCATCTAGTCCAACCCCCTGCACAAGGCAGGAAATTCACAACTACCTTCCCCCCGCACACCCCCAGTGACCCATACTCCAGAAGATGGCCATGATGCCCTCCCTCTCATCATCTGCCTAAGGCCATAGAATCAGCATTGCTGACATATGGCCATCTGTGTGTGTGTGTGTGTTAAGTGCTGTCAAGTCGCTTCCGACTCATGGCGACCCTATGAATTAAAATCCTCCAAAATGTCCTATCTTTGACAGCCTTGCTCAGGTCTTGCAAACTGAGGGCTATGGCTTCCTTTATTGAGTCAATCCATCAATGGCCATCTAGCCTCTTCTTAAAAACCTCCAAGGAAGGAGAGCCACCTCCCGAGGACACCTATTCCACTGAGGAACCGCTGTAACAGTTAGAAAATTCTTCCTAATGTCTAGACGGAAACTCTTTTGATTTAATTTCAACCCGTTGGTTCTGGTCCGACCTTCTGGGGCAACAGAAAACAACTCGGCATCATCCTGTATATGACAGCCCTTCAAGTACTTGAAGATGGTTATCATATCACTTCACAGTCGTCTCCTCTTCAACTCTTCTTCTTCAACACATATGTAAATCAGATGCTCAAGTTTCACACATTGAAAACATGTGAAAATTGGAAATATTCATTCCCTCCTGTAGAAAAAAACCGTATGACTATTCCTCCAGGCACAATGGTTCCACATGAAGCATCCGATACACACTGTACTATTGGAATGTGTGGCACACCTACAAATCAAATATTGACCAATAAACTGGACTTACAGCTGGATGTTTTAAAAGCTGCATCAGCAATTGTGTTATATGAACACCAGCCAAGACAATTATCACCTAATCTTGCCATTCCAAACCTGTTTCGTGCAATATCCGGCAAATAACAGACGCCATAAAGATGACACTTGAGCCAAAGATGGCATTCGTAAAGTCATCACCAAGTTAAAATCTCACAATGAAGATAAGTTGCACATAAATTATGACTAAAATCTGCCTCAGCCAGGAGGGCCACACAGCCAACACAAGTGAGAAGCAAGCCAGCATGGTGTAGTGGTTAAGAGCGGTGGTTTGGAGCAGTGGAGTCTGATCTGGAGAACCGGGTTTGATTCCCCACTCCTCCACATGAGCAGCCGACTCTAATCTGGTGGACCAGGTTGGTTTCCCCTCTCCTAAACATGAAGCCTGCTGGTTGACCTTGGGCTAGTCACAGTTCTCTTTGAGCTCTCTCAGCCTCATCTACCTCACAGCGGAAGCTGTCTCTAATTCCATGTTCCTCCTTGGGAATTATGCCATCAACTTTCCATACTTCTGGCTTTCCTAATATTGGCTAACAAACATGGCACTTGTGAATCAGGTTTGTTTCCTCACCAGCCTGGTGTATTGGTTAAGAGTGGTGGTTTGGTGCAGCGGACTCAAACCTGGAGAACCGAGTTTGATTCCCCACTACTCCACATGAGCAGCAGATGCTAATCTGTTGGCTTCCCCACTCCTACACATGAAGCCTGCTGGGTGACCTTGGCCTAGTCACAGTTCTCTTTGAGCTCTCTCAGCCTCATCTATCTCACAAAGTGTCTGTTGTGGGGAAGGGAACGGAAGGTGACTGTAAGCCAGTTTGATTCTCCTTAAAAGGTAGAGAAAATCGGGGTCTTCTTTTTCTTCTTCTTCATCATCACCGTGAATGGGAGGGACATCATCACCATGAATGGGAGGGACACAAGAACACAATAATTCAGATCTAGAAAGGCTCCCACTAGGATGGTACATGCAATTAATCAATGAAGGGGCCGTGGCTCAGTGGAAGAGCATCCGCCTTGCATGCAGAAGGTGGCAGGTTCAATCCTCACCATTTCCAATTAAAGGGACTGAGTATTAGGTGATATGAAAGACCCTGACCTAAGACTCTGGAGAGCGACTGCCAGAGGAGACTGACTTTGACACACCAATGGACTTGCCAACCACTGCAGGCAAAAGGTAGCATAGCGTCAGGTAAGAGAATAAACTATGGTCTTCTAGTCCACAATTCAAACCTCACCCTAGCCACAAACCGCCTGGATTGCCTTTGACCATCAACCTCTTTCTCCTTCATAGCCTCCGACCATCCATGAACACATGAAGCTGCCTTCTACTGAATCAGAGCCTTGGTCCATCAAAGTCAGTATTGTTTGCCCAGACCGGCAGCGGCTCTCCAGGGTCTCAGGCAGAGGTCTTTCACATCACCTACCTGCCTAGTCCCTTTAACTGGAGATGCCGGAGATTGAACCTGGGACCTTCTGCATGCCAAGCAGATGCTCTACCACTGAGCCACAGCCATCTGCAATATGGAGTTAAAATTCCACCTACCCACTCACTGCCGTAATGACATAACAGATGGAAAGAGCTTGAAGTGCTAAATAAACATTAAGTATCAATATAGAATAGGGAGAGCTTTGATGCTTGAACTTCCGTCGCCTCTCCATGCCAGAAGTAACAACGTTTCCAAACCTGATGGACCGCACACATAGTACTTTGCAGTTCTATTAATATCCCCCTCAACTTCCAAGGAGCCTTGACTTACATATGGCTCCATTGTGGTCTTCCATTTAATCTTGTTTCCTGTGCAGTGAACTACATGCAGACTTATTCTCAAAAAGCCTAGGCCAAGACGATACACAAGGCAGACACCAACACAAGTTCACACCTGGACGGCACTGAAATCCTGCTTTCCCTTCTCTTATGACCACGGCCAGCTCTATCTGCTGCATGTTTCCCAATCTTCCTTTAGCAGAATGGAAAGCGACACAATGCCATGGCAGCCCAGCTGTCAAGCCCTGGGAGGCAAGCTTTAGGGGCGTACAGAGCTCATCTTCAATCTCAGCTAAAGCAAAGAGAAATAGAAGACAGCTCTGAGGGGATGCAGACTTCCAAGGCGAAGGTGGCTGACTACAGAGACAAATACGGCTCTTCAAAAGAGAAAGGGCAAAAATGCATGGTTGCTTTATCCTCCTTTAATCCCTGTTTTAGCCAGGATCGAACGCACATTAGGCGAAACGCATGCGTTCGATCCTGGCTGAATCCTGGCTGAAACAGGGATTAAAGGAGGATAAAGCAACCATGCATTTTCGCCCAAAATCTCTAAGGGGTGGGTCATGGTATGTCAGAACAAAAAGTCTGGGAAAGGAACAGCAAGCAAAGATTCTTAAGGGACTAAAGAGCCCCGTGGCACAGAGTGGTAAGCTGATGTACTGCAGTCAAAAGCTCCGCTCACCACCTGGGTTCGATCCCGATGAAACATCGGGGAGGGGCCGTGGCTCAGTGGCAGAGCATCTGCTTGGCATGCCAAAGGTCCCAGGTTCAATCCCTGGCAACTCCAGTTAAAGGGACTAGGCAAGTAAGTGATGTGGAAGACCTCTGCCTGAGAACCCTGGAGAGCCGCTGCCAGTCTGAGTAGACAATACTGACTTGGATGGACCAAGGGTCTGATTCAGTATAAGGAAGCTTCATGTGTTCATGTGTGTTCAACATAAGAACATAACAAAGGCCCTGCTGGATCAGACCAAGGCCCATCAAGTCCAGCAGTCTGTTCACACAGTGGCCAACCAGGTGCCTCTAGGAAGCTACAAACAAGCCACAAACAAACAACACCATCCTGCCTGGTTCCACCGCACCCAAAATAATAGGCATGCTCCCCTGATACTAGAGAGAATAGGTATGCAGCATGACTAGTATCCATTCTAACTAATAGCCATGAATACCCCTCTCCTCCATGAATATGTCCAGTCCCCACTTAAAGCCCTCCAAGCTGGCAGCCATCACCACTTCCTGGGGCAGGGAGTTCCACAATTTAACTATGCGTTGTGTGAAAAATACTTCTTTATCTGTTTTGAATCTCTCACCCTCCAGCTTTAGCAGATGACCCCGTGTTCTAGTATTATGGGAGAGGGAGAAAAACTTCTCCCTGTCCACTCTCTCCAAACCATGCATAATTTTATAGACCTCTATCATGTCTCCCCTCAGCCTCCTTCTTTCCAAGCTAAACAGCCCTAAGCGTCCTAACCGCTCCCCATAGGACAGTTGCTCTAGTCCCCTAATCATTTTGGTTGCTCTTTTCTGCACCTTCTCAAGCTCTGTAATATCCTTTTTTAGGTGTGGTGACCAGAACTGTACACAGTATTCCAAGTGTGGTCTCACCATAGATTTGTACAAGGGCAGCATGAAGTCAGTTTCAGGTAGCCGGCTCAAGGTTGACTCAGCCTTCTATCCTTCCGAGGTCAGATAAAATGAGTACCCAGCTTGCTGGGAGTAAAGTGTGGATGACTAGGGTAGGCAATGGCAAAGCACCACGTAAACACAGTCTGCCTAGTAAACGTTGGGTTGTGACGTCATCCCATGGTTTAGGAATGACCCGGTGTTTGCACAGGAGATTACCTTTCCCTTTAAAGAGCTTCTTAGAGATGCTTTCCAGAAAGGGGAAATTATAGTGTGTGTGTGTAAATGCCATCAAGCCGCTTCCAACCTATGGCGACACTATGAATTAATGACCTCAAAACTCCTAACATTAACAGCCTTGCTCAGGTCTTGCAAGCAGAGGGCCGTGGCTTCCTTTATTAGCACATATTATGCATAGGTTGATACCAGCCCACAAAAACAATTGCACAAAGTGTGCCTTGTATATTTTTTCTTATTGGGAAACTTTTTTTTATCCTGTAACTAACTTTTAATCAGTCTTTCTGAATTGTGTAAATATTTTAGGATACTCTGTAACGCCCTATGGCTATACAAATAAACTTGAACTTTTATTGTGAAACCCCTCATGTGCGCCACTAACCAATAGAGGACTCGCGACAACCTGCGTTTGGGCTGTGGAAACTTTACACCTACATGTCAGGTATCAGGAAGGTGCATTCTCAGGTATGCAAACAGGTTTTTTTGTATTGGCTCTTTGCTGACCTCTTGCTCTGAACGGTGATGTAGTTTGTCTCTCACTGGCACAGGTACAGGATGGGAGATAGCTGGCTTGACAACAGTACTTGCAAAAGAGATCTGGGAGTCTTAGTGGACCACAAACTGAACATGAGTCAACAGTGTGATATGGCGGCTAAGAAGGCCAATGCAATTCTGGGCTGCATTAATAGGAGTATTGTGTCCAGATCAAGGGAAGTAATACTACCACTGTATTCTGCATTGGTCAGACCTCACTTGGAATACTGTGTCCAGTTTTGGGCTCCACAATTTAAGAAAAACGTTGACAAGCTGGAGCGTGTCCAGAGGAGGGCGACCAGAATGGTTGGAGGTCTGGAATCCATGCCCTATGAGGAGAGTTGGGTTTGTTTAGTCTGGAGAAGGTTGAGGGGAGACATGATAGCCATGTTTAAATATTTGAAGGGATGTCATGTTGATGAGGGAACTAGCTTGTTCTCTGTTGCTCCAGAGACTAGGACACGGAGAAATGGATTTTAACTAATAGAAAAGCGATTCCACCTAAACATTAGGAAGAAGTTTCTGACGGTGAGGGCTGTTCGACAGTGGAATGTGCTGCCTTGGAGGGTGGTGGAGTCCCCGTCTTTGGAGGTCTTTAAGAAGAGGCTAGATGGCCATCTGTCAGGAGTGCTTTGATTGTGGGATCCTGCATGGTGGGGGGAGGGTTGGGGTCACTGGGGATGTGGGGGGAGGTCGTTGTTAATTTCCTGCATTGTGCAGGGGGTTGGACTAGATGACCCTGGTAGTCCCTTCCAACTCTATGATTCCTGAGACAGCTGTTGAACCAACTGTGATACAGCTGAAACATTTATCAGAACAACTCTTCTCAAGACAAGCGGAGATAGGAGGAGATCCTTGATGCAGAAAGAAACCTCTGTAGAACATCTGCATCTTACCTCATAGAATCATAGAGCTGGAAGGGACCACCAAGGTCATCTAATCCAACCCCCTGCACACTGCAGGAAATTCACAACTACCTCCCCGCCCACACCCTCAGTGACCCCTACTTCGGGCCCAGAAGATGGCCAAGATGCCCTCCCTCTCATGATCTGCCTAAGGTCGTAGAATCAGCATTGTTGACAGATGGCCATCTAGCCTCTGCTTAAAAACCTCCAGGGAAGGAGCACTTACCACCTCCTGAGGAAGCCTGTTCCACTGAGGAACCGCTATAACGGTTAGAAAATTCTTCCTAATGTCTAGACGGAAACTCTTTTGATTTAATTTCAACCCATTGGTTCTGGTGCAATCTTCTGAGGCAACAGAAAAAAACTCAGGTAACAGAGAAACATCTCACAATCTCCAAAATAAATCAGCCCTTCTATTTTTTGTTTGTCCTGCCCCAAAGCTAATACAGAGGACTGATCAGGGCTGCTAGACCTCTACTGAAAATTATTTGTCATCATCTTCCCAATGAACCTTGGGTCGAGAAGTTCAGAGGTGGTTTGCCATTGCCTGCCTCCCTGTGACACCCCTAGTATTTCTTAGAAGTCTCACATCCAAATACTTGCCAGGGTCAAGGCTGAGTGTGTGTGACTGGCCCAAGGTCACCCAGCACGTTTTTATGGCAGAGTGGGGATTTGAACCTGGGTTTCCCAGATCTAGTCTGACACCTTCAACACTACACCATGCTGGCTCTCTGGGTCTCACGTACAAGTCAATTAATTAACCCTCATACTCACCGCTGATCACACATGCAAGTATAATCAAGGCTGAAGAAATTGGTCATTTATGCATGGGTACTTTCACTCACATTTGCCCCTGGTCTGTTTCAGTTGTTCCTTGGAGTTATGCATGATTTTCCCCTCCATTAGAGATGACCTTGCTGTCAGCCCTCACAAATCCCGGGACTTCCCGTCCCTCTGTTGACCCAATTATTCCCTCTCCCCTGAGCTCAGCCCGGGTGAAATCCCCGTGCATAAGGCAAAACGCAGGACACACAATCTGTAAAGAGGTGGAGATTCAAATGCTTCCTGGGAGCTCTTTCTGAACATAAGAAAGGCTTTTTAAAACCAAAGCTTGGATTTCTCCCCACCCCCAGTCCTTTCCAATTGCTCCATTTTTTGTTCTTAAAATGCTTTTTTATGCAACAATTGGGCTTTTTGGGGGGGTGGATTTTCTCTCACAGTAAGTTCTACAAAGTCAGACAATTACAAAGCAGCATTTAAAGGGGCGGGGACTTGATTTGAGCTTGGAGACTGCTGGTACATAGATTCCCAACAGGAAAGTGTAGGTCCAGCCAGCAACGAACCTCAGGTAAAATTCCCAGGCATAAATGACCATCATCTGCCGATCTACTGAGCAGGGAGAAACCATTGGAATTTAATGTGAATTAATGCTGGAAGACAGCTGATGCCCCATGGCATATTTACCAATAGGCATCTCATTATATGCTCGTTTCCAGAATGCCTGCCCCATAAAAGCTACCAGCTACCCTTATCTAATCAAGCCTGCCACAGAATTGCTCTTGTGGGTTTCCCCGAGCTGCTTCAATTGCTCACACCTCGATCGAGAACACCGCAAAAACCAAACTATCTGTTCCAACAGCTGAAACCTTGGCGAAGTGACCAACGTTTGAGCGGATGGGCAAAAATAGAAAGGGGGGGGGGAGAACTGGTGCAAAACGTGAGGAGGGGATTAGAAAGGTGAGGGTGAGAGATTCAAAACAGATAAAAGGAAGTATTTTTTCACACAACGCATAGTTAAATTGTGGAACTCCCTGCCCCAGGATGTGGTGATGGCTGCCAACTTGGAAGGATTGAAGAGGGGAGTGGACATGTTCATGGAGGAGAGGGCTATCCATGGCTACTGGTCAAAATGGATACTAGTCATGATGCATACACCTATTCTCTCCAGGATCAGAGGCGCATGCCTATTATCTTAGGTGCTGTAGAACAAAGGCAGGATGGTGCTGCTGCAGCCATCTTGTTTGGGAGCTTCCTGGAGGCACCTGGTTGGCCACTGTGTGAACAGACTGCTGGACTTGATGGGCCTTGGTCTGATGCAGCAGGGCTTTTCTTTTTATATATATATAATTTTTTTATTTTTATAACATAAAATATAAAACATAAAACAAAACGAACATATACAATAATAAAAAAATACAAAAGAGTATCAATTATTTAAACTACTTAATACAATCAAAATTCAAAAATACCCTTTCAGCCCTCCACCCGCCATAAAAGGTGACCCATCACCAGACTTCCGGAGAAGTGTCTGAACAGTTTAAAGATTACAATGTTGACATTAACATAAAAGTATAAACCTCGTTTCTATAACTCATTAACTGAAATAGTAAAATCCATTTTCGCCAGTTTATTTCAATATGTGATGGCCTTCGCCCATGTTTTTTTTTATTCTTCCATATCTTTTCCATGTAGGAATTCTGTTAGTATGGCCATCCTTATATACATCCATAATTTCTCTCTCCAGTCATTAATTGAAGGTTTATTTACTTGCTTCCAAACTTTTGCTATTATAATTCTTGCAGCAGCAAAACTGTATTGACATATGACCCTATCATTTTTGTCCATTTTATCTTGTGGAATCCCCAATAAACAAAATGCAGGATTCCTTTTTACTCTAATATTAATCAAATTATTAGTTTCTCTTATTACTTTTTTCCAAATGTTTTAATTTTGTTTACATATCCACCATGCATGCATAAATGTTCCTCTTTCCTTACAGCAGGGCTTTTCTTATGTTCTTATGTAAAAAGGGAGGCTGAAAGGGGAATAATTGTTTTACTCATATTAAAAGGAGCGGAACTATAGCTGGGGAAAACAGATGAAATACCACAGTGGGGTCCAATGTGGGTTACGAGGGGCACAGAATGGTAAGCTGCAGTACTGCAGTCAAAAGCTCTGCTCACGACCTGAGTTCGATCCCAATGGAAGTTGGTTTCAGGTAGGTTGACTCAGCCTTCCATCTTTCCGAGGTCCATAAAATGAGTACCCAGCTTGCTGGGGGAGGGGGGTAAATGTAGACGACTGGGGAAGGCAATAGCAAACCAACCTGTAAACAGTGTCAGCCTAGTAAACGTTGTGAAGTGATGTCACCCCATGGGTCAGGAATGACCCGGTGCTTGCACAGAGGACTACCTTTACCTTTTTAAAAACTTCACCTGCACACAGTATCACACTCTCGCATCACCTGAGTTAGTCCAAAGTATTCAACATCTCTTCGTAGGCTCAGACGCCAGCGCAAAGAGGAGGAAGAAGAAGAGTTGGTTTTTATATGCCGACTTTCTCTACTACTTAAGGAAGAATCAAACCGGCTTGGCTTGCAATCACCTTCCCTCCCCACAATAGACACCCTGCAAGATAGGTGGAGCTGAGAGAGCTCTAAGAGAGCTGTGACTAGCCAGCTGTGACATGAAGCCAGCTGGGTGACCTTGGGCTAGTCACAGCTCTCTTAGAGCTCTCTCAGCTCCACCTATCTTGCAGGGTGTCTATTGTGGGGAGGGAAGGTGATTGCAAGCCAAGCCGGTTTGATTCTTCCTTAAGGAGGAGTGGGGAAACCAACCCAGTTCACCAGATTAGCCTCCGCCGCTCACGTGGACGAGTGGGGAATCAAACCCGGTTCTCCAGATCAGAGTCCACTGCTCCAAACCACCGCTCTTAACCACTACACCACGCTGGAAGAAGCCCATTTCACCTGTCAGCTTGGGACGAAACTGTTGGGGGAGAAGAGAAATCCCAGGATTACCTCCTTGGGCGAGGCTGAACGGGGAATCGCTTCGCCTGCCAGCCAAAATATCCAAGAAAGCGTTCCAGGGTTGTACCAGGGATTCTTTGTTCTTTGGCAAAGGTAGCGGAGCTAAAAAAATACACTTTAAGACGTTGGTTGGGGTGGATTTTACACACACTTACACAGGCTGAGAAAGCAAGCCTTTCCAAGCAGGGAGAAGCCCCGTGGAGAAGATCCAGAACAGGTGTGGCCGCCAAGCGCTCAGGTTACAGGGAAGGAGGGAGCGTAAGAGAGCAACACACACCTAGAGGCACATTTCCTAGAGACGGACTTGCAAAATTGATCTCAGTCCTTATATTCCCCCCCCCCCAAACAATAGATTTAAAACTAGGCTGCTCAAGATCAATGGCTCAAAGGGCTTCTCCAGCAGTAGTGCTCGACCTTTTTTGCCCCATTCCCCCTTTCACCATTGTCCAGAAAAGAATCCCCCCTTCCCCAGAGAGTCTAACTCAAAAGGTGCATTTCAAATAATATGCCTATATGCTGAATTGTGGTCCCAATTCCCCCCCCCAAGCCTAACATTCCCCCCACCGGGGGGGATTCCCCCCCTTGTTGACAGCCCCTGTTCTAAAGGAAAGGGATCAAGGAAAGAGACACGTTTGTTTTCGACGGGGGGGGGGGCACAGCGAAACATTTCCCCCCTTTCATAAAATCCCACTGAAGTCGCCCTTCACACACGCGCCCCCGCCGCGTTCCCACGTTACACCCGGGCGCGGGTTTGCTTTTCAATCGGGCGCGCCTTCGCTTGGGGTGACCCAAAGGAAGGGAAGTGGGGCGGCTTTTGAACCCCCCCCCCCCTTCGGCAGAAGCCGGACCCGGAGGAGGACCCCCCCCCGGCCGCCCCCGTGGACCCCGGAGGGGGCGGGTCGGCTCGACACGCGTCGCCTCTCCCTCCCCTCCGCAAGCAAAGCTGTCGATCCGGAGCCCTCCTTGCCGTGCACGCCGCCTTTGCGCGCCTCTTACCTCCGCCGGCTCCTTTCGCTTTCCCGGCCTCTGGGCCAGCTGCAAAGGAGGCGAGCGAGCCCCGAAGAAGTCCCCTTCGGCGTCCGACCCGCGCAGGACTCCGCAGCCCGCGCAAGGCAGCGCCGACCCGCTTTGCACAGCCGCCCGCCTCTGCCCGGGGCTCGCGCGGACCGGCGCTCCCCCTGCTGGCCGTCGCGGGTTCTGCAGAGGGAGGGGGGCAGGGGGGCCGAAGGAGCGGGGGGGGTTCACACGTGCGTGGCCCAGGGAGGGTTACCTTTGGGAGTTCTTTCGAGCCCGCTAGCCCCCTGGGCGCAAACGCACGGGAGGGTTGGCCTTGGGTTGGCCGCTCTCCCAATGCTCATGTCCCCCCCCCCCCCCGCCAAAGTCTCAGAACTCAAACACTCAGAACCCACGCAGAGTTTTCAGATGGGGAAAATAGTAGAAAAGGGCAAGAGTCCAGTAGCACCTTAAAGACTAACAAAAAATATTTTCTGGTAGGGTATGAGCTTTATCTGTATCTGAAGAAGTGTATCTGAAGAAGTATGCGTATATACAGAAGTATATGAAGAAGTATGCATATTTATGAAATATGCATATATATGAAGAAGTGTACATATGCATACTACTTCATATATATATCTGTATCTGAAGAAGTGTATCTGAAGAAGTATGCATATATATGAAGTCTGCATATGCATACTACTTCATATATATATCTGTATCTGAAGAAGTGTATCTGAAGAAGTATGCATATATATGAAGTCTGCATATGCATACTACTTCATATATATATCTGTATCTGAAGAAGTGTATCTGAAGAAGTATGTGTATATATGAAGTATGCATATATATGAAGTATATATATGAAGTATGCATATATATGTATACATATGCATACTACTTCATATATATATATATATATATATATATATATAAAGTGGTATGCATATATATGAAGAAGTATATATATATATGCATACTACTTCATATATATATGAGCTGTGGCTCACGAAAGCTCATACGCTACCAGAAAATATTTTTGTTAGTCTTTAAGGTGCTACTGGACTCTTGCCCTTTTCTACTACTGCAGACAGACTAACACGGCTACCCACTGTGAATTATCTTCATACATGGGGAAAATGTGTATCTAGAGAGCAGCTGATCCAAGGCCAAACCTCCAGTTTCGCCCCTTGTGTGTGTGAAGTGCCGTCAAGTCGCTTCCGGCTCATGGCGACCCTGTGAATCAAAGTCCTCCAAAATGTCCTGTCTTTGACAGCCTTGCTCAGACCTTGCAAGTTGAGGGCTGTGGCTTCCTTTGAACACACGAAGCTGCCTTCTACTGAATTAGACCCTTGGTCCATCAAAGTCAGTATTGTCTACTCAGATCGGCAGTGGCTCTCCAGGGTCTCAGGCAGAGATCTTTCATATCACCTACGTGCCTAGTCCCTTTAACTGGAGATGCTGGGGATTGAACCTGGGACCTTCTGAATGCCAATCAGATGCTCTACAAACTGAGCCACAGCCCCTCCCCATTGAGTCAATCCATCTTTTGTTGGGTCTTCCTCTTTTCCTGCTGCCCTCAACTTTTCCTAGCATGACTGTCTTTTCCAGTGACTCTTCTCATAATGTGACCAAAATACAATAGCCTCAGTTTAGTCATTTTAGCTTCTAGAGTCAGTTCAGGCTTGACTTAATCTATAACCCACTGATTTGTTTTGGGGTTGTTGTTTTTTTGGCAGTCCACGGTATCAGTAACCTTAGAGGCCAACAAGATTTGCGGGGCATAAGCTTTCCACCGTCAAAGTTCCTTCGACAGGTAAGACAATGTCACAAACCAAGAGCAGCACACAGACTCAATATCAAAATATAAGGAAATAGAACACGTAACAAAGTAGAATGATACACGTAACAACTTGAGTACTCGTTACTCTACAATACAGAAGGTTGAAGAAGCCACTGTAAATCACCAGCTCTGTTTATTATACCTTGTTATGTAGCTCAAGTTTCCTTTAATTGTGCTCTATTGCTTTGCAACTTCATAATTTTCTTAGCTATAAAATATTAAAAGAGCTAAACAAAACACAATAAACAATTTACACTTCAGAAATTTATTTATTTTAACCAGGGTGATTTATGCACAGAAACACTCATGCTAGGATTGGCAGCTCCGGGTTGGGAAATTCCTGAAGATTTGTGTGTGGGGGGTGGATTCTGGGGAGGCCAGGGTTTGGGGTGGGGAAAACAATGATTACAGATCTCAAAACTGTGTATTATTTCACAACAATACCTTGCATTCATGTAGCGCTTTTCAAAATACTTCACATACATTGGCTCAGTAATCCTTACAACAACCCTGTGAGGCAGTTCAATACAGTTATCCCCAGGTGGTGGACCAAAGCTGAGAGCTCATGTTGTATCTGTGTACATATGTATATCACATGTAGAAGGGAGGCAGGAATGAAGGCATGCCCTGCCCCACATTGGCAACAAACCATTTTGACTCCATCTCCTCCTATGCATATTTGCCCAAATATAGGGCTTTTGAAGACATGAAGCTGCCTTATATGAAGAGGAGAAGACTAAGAGGGGATGTGAAACCATCTTCAAGTACCTGAAGTGCTGTCATATAGAGGAGGGTGCTGAGTTGTTTTCTGTTGCCCCAGAAGGTCGGGCCAGAAACAACGGGTTGAAATTAAATTTTTAAAATAATCCGTCTAGACATTAGGAAGAATTTTCTAAAAGTTAGAGTACCCTCAGTGGACAGGCTTCCTCGGGAGGTGGTAAGCTCTCCTTCCCTGGAGGTTTTTAAGCAGAAGCTTAATGGCCATCTGTCAGCAAAGCAGATTCTATGACCTTAGGCAGATCATGAGTGGGAGGGCATCTTGGCCACCTTCTGGGCATGGAGTAGGGGTCACTGGGGGTGTGTGGGAGAGGTAGTTGTGAATTTCCTGCATTGTGCAGGGGGTTGGACTAGATGACCCTGGTGTTCCCTTCCAACTCTATGATTCTATGAATCAGATCCTTGGTCCATCAAAGGCAGTATTGTCTACTCAGACCGGCAGCGGCTCTCCAGGGTCTCAGGCAGAGGTCTTTCACCTCACTTACTTGCCTAGTCCCTTTAACGGGAGATGCCGGGGATTGAACCTGGGTCCTTCTGCATGCCAAGCAGATGCTCTGCCACTGAGCTGCAGCCCCTCCCTTCTGCATTCTCATTTTCCTTGCCTGTGTGTTCCTGTTGCTTGGGGTGTGGGTACCCAAAGGTTGGGTGGGAAAGAACTCAGTTGTATATAGAAATGTATTTATTTTAAGGCGCTAATGTCACTATTAAAAACATTTTAAAAATTACATTAAAAGAAAGCACAAATGGCAACTAGTTCAGCCTGATAGACTGAAACCACAATCCAAACGCATTTCTGCCCCCTGGCCTTTGACTGTGGTCTAATAAAATCACTTATTAGGCACACAGATACATAATGCAACAGGTGTGACAATATTAAAACAGTATTATATAACAACCCAGCCAGCCATTTATCCGGTTGATACTGAATCATAGAATCATGGAAGGGACCACCAGGGTCCCACCTGTTGGGTAGGTTAGGCTGAGAGCGTGTGACTGGCCCGGGGGCAAAGTAGGGATTCCCGCATAAGAATGTGCTGTCATATGCCTCGAGTTGCTTTCTCTCCAAATTATATTTTCCCCTTTTGCACAGCTTTGCAATTTCTTTTCTTTTCTTTTTTTAGATCTTGGTATAGGGAGCTGTAAAGTTATCACCCGCTTGATGGCTGCAACGATTAAAAAACAAACCGAGAACAATAGATTGCATTCTCCTGACGGTGGGAGAAGAAGGAAGGCGAGTGGAGAGACCATAACATATATTAGATGTGACAGAAGCCCAATCAAATCACAATCCAAGAGGTGCACTCCCCCAGAGCTGGTTTCTTTACATGAGGGGGACCGTTTTCAATTAACTCCTCCCGTTTTATGACCGCGTCACTGGTTTCCCAGTTCAGCAAGAATCTAGATGCATCCTAATGAAAAAATCTCTTTCAACTAACCTAATTCTCTTGAAGAAACGGGGGAGGGTGGGGATTTAACAGTCCATTTCTTTCAGATATGCCGGTTTTATATGGCTTGGCTTGGCCAGTGTGTGCCGTTCCGTTTCAGTTCGGCAGATGCAATCGGTATAATGCAGTGACATGCTTATTGCCCCCAGGGCCCTACATGATTCCTCAGCAAAGGAGGACTATTCCTGGAAGTATCTGATTCGATATAGGGTTGCCAGCTCCGGGTTGGGAAACACCTGGAGATTATTTTGGGCGGAGCCTGAGAAGGGCGGGGTTTGGTGAGGGGAGGGACTTCAATGCCATAGAGTCCAATGGCCAAAGCAGCCATTTTCTCAGGATGAACTGATCTCTATTGGCTGGAGATCAGTTGTAATATCAGGATATCTCCAGCCACCACCTGGAGGTTAAAGCAACACACCAGCTCAAATATTATTTATCATACTGCTATAGTTATGTTTATTAACTCCATAAACATCAATTGGAAATAGTAAATTTTCAATATCAATTTTTCAAATTCAGTTCAATATTCAAAGTGTGTAAATTCACTACAGTCCATATCAGGAAGAAGAGTCCTATATTAAACAGTGTCAGCTAAATAATAATAACAGGAAGAACAGTCCTGTATTCAGCAATGTAGGCTAAATATATCAAGTAAGAAGGTTCAAGCAAGGAGAACGCGCCCTCTAGATCCTGGCTGCGTTTCAAAGAAGCCTTCCTCAGCTCATTGAATATTGTTGAGTCAGTCACCACAGTAGTCCATCGACTTTTCAATAGGGACACCGCCCTGGTAGTGGAAGCCTTACATTTATGGCCAGTTGCCACAATAACCACATGAGTTTGCCCATCAGTGGAAATTTCTTTCTGACCTCAGAGGGTTCACGATTCAATCAGTGGGTCTATGGACTACTGTGGTGACTGACTACATTGTTGAATACAGGACTGTTCTTCCTGTTATTATTATTTAGCTGACACTGTTTAATATAGGACTCTTCTTCCTGATATGGACTGTAGTGAATTTACACACTTTGAATATTGAATTGAATTTGAAAAATTGATATTGAAAATTTACTATTACCAATTGATGTTTATGGAGTTAATAAACATAACTATAGCAGTATGATAAATAATATTTGAGCTGGTGTGTTGCTTTAATTCTGTTAATACTACAGCAACACAGGTTTATTGTTGAATTGAACCACCTGGAGGTTGGCAACCCTAATTGGATAGGAGAATAGGGTTGCCAGGTCCCTCTTCACCCCCGGCGGGAGGTTTTTGGGGGTGGGGCCTAAGGAGGGCAGGGTTTGGGGAGGGACTTCAGTGCCATAGAGTCCAATGGCCAAAGTGGCCATCAGAGTCAGTAGTGTCTCCTCAGACCGGCAGCTGCTCTCCAGGGTCTCAGGCAGGGGTCTTTCACATTGCCTACTTGCCTGGTCCCTTTAACTGGAGATGTCGGGGATTGAACCTGGGACCTTCTGCATGCCGAGCAGATGCTCTACCACTGAGCCACAGCCCCTCCCCTTCTCCTTGGAGGTTATTGGCTTTGCTGATTCCACCCTTGCCAACCTCCTCGGTGAATACTTTCATAGGAGCTATCAAATTTGGGTGCAATCTATGTTTTAAATTGAGCTTAGATTATAGTTTTAATGTGATATGTATTTATACCTGTGTATTTATTTGCTGCCCTGACCTGGATGGCCCAGGCTAGCCTGATCTCGTCAGATCTCAGAAGCTAAGCAGGGTAGGCCCTGGTTAGTATTTGGATGGGAGACCACCAAGGAAGTCCAGGGTTGCTGTGCAGAGGAAGGCACTGGCAAACCACCTCTGTTAGTCTCTTGCCATGAAAACCCCCGAAGGGGTCGCCATAAGTCGGCTGCGACTTGACGGCACTTCACACACACATTTATCGTCCTGAGCCCGGCATCACTGGGGAATAAATTTAATTAATAAATAAATAAATGTGGAGATCAGCTGTAATTCTAGGAGGTCTCCACCCCCCACCCCCACTAGCAACACTAGCAAGGATCAGGTTGCTAAGTGGGAAGTTCTCAGATCATCTCATTACACCAGAGAAAGTCGGGCTGAGGCTGTAGTTTACTTAGCGTCGAGGTTTATCTAGTCCAGACTCCTTACCTGCTTTTTAGAACACCTGTCATTAGCTGAGAAATGTCCTTTGCCAAAGAAAATGCTACTATATTCGAGATCCCATGAAAACAGCAGAAGGTATGATTGATTCACTTGCGCCGCAGTGGATGGAACATTACTCAGGAAATAAAACTCTCCCCGTTCACTCATCTTGATGTTTCGGGGGAGTGAGCTGCTGGATTTTCTATTCTCCCTCGTACCTGCCTGGGAGTTTAACTACACTGGATTGACCTTTATAGGCACACAATTCATCAGCTTCCTTCCATCAGATATCCGGAGATACTCCATCACAACGGTCGTTAATCCAGGCCCTGTGTCTCTTCGTATAATTTACTAGTGGCTTCTCTTGGAAAGGTGTGTCTCTGAGGCCTGATTTAAGCATGATGCCCGCCCCCCCACCCCGCAACAAATGCACTTTTGTGTGTAGGGGGGATTCTCGCAGGGCATCTTGTGGAAACTGGGGTGCTATCTGTGCAAAGTAGGGTTGTCAACCTCCAGGTACTAGCTGGAGATCTCCTGCTATTACAACTGATCTCCAGCTGATAGAGATCAGTTCCCCTGGAGAAAATGGCCACTTTGGCAATTGGACTCTATGGCATTGAAGACCTTCCCCTCCCCAAACCCTGCCTTCCTCAGGCTCCACCCCAAAAATCTCCTGGTATTTCCCAAACCGGAGCTGGCAACCCTAGTGCAAAACTAAACAAAAAGAAAACTCATAGAATAATAGAGTTGGAAGGGACCACCAGGGTCATCTAGTCCAACCCCCTGCACGATGCAGGAAATTCCAAACTACCTCCCCCCCACACCCCCAGTGACCCATACTCCATGCCCAGAAGATGGCCAAGGTGCCCTTCCTCTCATGATCTGCTTAACTCCACTGTAAACAAGACTAGAAATATATAGGTAGACTAAATTCCATTTATGCTGACCTTCTTCTTGCCGACTGTTCCAATGAAACCACCCTTAAGGTGGCAAATGTTTGTGCACTGGCATGCTCAATAAGACAGAAGAAGGCAGCTTAAATTTTAGACACTCTTATTAATTATAGTTAATGTGTACAGATTTAGGTGTTTTAAATGTACTTTTGCAAATGCTGTATATTAACAAATTGTGTGCAGGTGTGTATGATGAGGATATGTCCTTGCCATAAAACGGAGTAGTGTACAATAGTGATGTATTTAGACTAAGGATTTATACCTTGGATCAGAGATGCGCTGTACTGTTGTAATGGTGATATATAATCCTAGCCTGCATATTTCTGGCGGGAACTATGTCAACTGTTGCTGGTCTTTGACCGTAAATAAACCCGATTTGAACCACTAGAAATATAAACCACAGCAAGCATGGCCAAGCCTTAATAATAACGATGCAAAGGGTCGGTGTCCAATCCGTGTTTACTTAACAAGACTAACTACCAATGTTAAACTACTTGATACCAGGATCAGGTTGCGCGAACAAACAATACTGAATCAGGGCATAATGCAACTTTGGTACATTGTAACTATTAATGCAGTAAACACAGAATGACAGACGAGAATTGCAACCGTCCAGCAGTCGGCACTGATGGCAAAAGTCCAAAAAACAACAACAGTTAGTCAAGACAAAAATGGTAGTGCTGTATTACGAACATAAATTCCCTCATTGCACAACCACGTTTGAACCCTAGTGCAAAGCGACCACACAGCACAGAGAGCAGCCCAGTTGAAATGAGACAACGAGCAAGTGCCGAGTTCTCTGGGAAAACATCCCTCCGTACACAAGAATAGCAATGAAAGAATTAATCGGCGTGATTTTGTTTCATTTGTATTTATTGATTGATTATGGCAGGGGTCCTCGATGTAATGCCTGTAGATGCCATGGCGCTAGGGGTGCCCAACCTCCAGGTGGCAGCTGGAGATCTCCCGCTATTACAACTGGTCTCCAGGTGACAGAGACCAGTTCCCCTGGCGAAAATGGCCGCTTTGGCAATTGGACTCTGTGGCATTGAAGTCCCTCCCCTCCCCCAAACCCCGCCCTCCTCAGGCTCCGCCCCAAATATCTCCAGGAGTTTCCCAACCCAGAGCTAGCAACCCTACATGGCAACTCCAACACCTTTCCTGGTACCCACCAAGGGTTTTTGGAAAATGGGCATGGCCAGGTGGGGCTTTTGCCACGCAGGGATTCTGATTGGCCACGGGAGACCTGATCAACTGTGCAGATTAAAAGGCGTCCTGTTAAACACAGCTTGTGCTTGAAATGATGAAGAGTTACTGTTAGAAGAAGAAGAGAGTTGGTTTTTACACCCCACTTTTCTCTATCTTTAAGGAGTCTCAAAGCGGCTTACAATCATCTTCCTTTCCCCTCCCCACAACCGACACTTTGTGAGGTAGAAGAGAACTGTGACCAGCCCAACGTCACCCAGCAGGCTTCATGTGTAGGAGTGGGGAAAGCAACCCAGATCACCAGATTAGAGTCCTCCGGTCATGTGGAGGAGTGGGGAATCGTACCCGTTTCTCCAGATTCTCCCTGATCAGGACCCAAAGCAGCTTTTCATATCATTTCCCCCTCCTCCACTTTATCCTCACAACAACCACCTTGTGAGGTAGACTAGGCTGAGAGACTGTGACAGGCCGAGTGAATTTCCATGGCAGAGCAGGGATTCAAACCAGGTCATCTTGGGTCCTGGTCTAACAGCTTCTATGAATCGGTAGTTTGTTCTCAACAGACACTCATCAAGTATTTTGGGAAGGCAGTTAAAGAGATAACATGGGATAGGGCTGCCATCAGAGTTTCTCTTACTTGGGAGTAGGTCCCCTTGACCAAAGTGGGATTTACCTCTGAGTAAACATGCCGAGCCTTGGTATGTAACAGTTAAAAAGCCAGAAAGCAGGGTTTGGGTGGGAAGGAACTCTGTGCAAGAGTCCACTTGTTTTTAAATGCACCAGAGAAATCGATGGAGCGTAGCTTGTCATGTGGTGTACTTTACTGCCAAGGTCAAAACTGCTAAAAATAAAAGCCTTGGGGATTTTTCTTTTCTTAAAACCATAAACAATGTTGGCTTAATTTAGGGATGATGCTATGTTATCTAGGTTTTCTGTTTTGTTTTTTACTGGGGGAGAGATCAGTGACTGGATTTTTTAAAAAATGTACTATCATTTCTTAGTAACTTGGTGTAGAATTCCATATTGGCCATCATTTCGGTGGAAGGGGGATAAAAGATACTTTTTTGAGGGGTGATAACATTTCGTCTGGTCCAGAGGACTCTTCTTGGATACTTCCAAGGTCAAACTGCAAAAAAAACCCAGATTGCATTTTAAGAACATCTGTTGTGACTGTTTTTTGTAATTCCACACTATAACTATAATATTATGAATACAGACCTTTTGTTTTCTATAACAAAGTGGCCTAGGCTTTTGTTTGCATACCTAGTGAATACATTACAATCACTCTTTCTCTCTCTCTATAAATAGATAGAAATATTTGTATCCCACCCTTTCTCCAAAGAATCTAGGAAGCCATGCATGATCTAGGATTGCCAAATGGCTTGGAGGAAAGTACCCTGCCCCTTCAACAGAGGTTAAACGGGACATTATTTACCAGGTGAGGTGATTTACCTCCATGCCATGAAAA
Source organism: Euleptes europaea (assembly GCF_029931775.1). NCBI lineage: Eukaryota > Metazoa > Chordata > Lepidosauria > Squamata > Sphaerodactylidae > Euleptes > Euleptes europaea. The sequence continues at coordinate 108,914,449 of NC_079314.1, forward strand.
GCTTCAGTTCTTCCTTTCCACACGTTAAACCCCTGTTAAAGGGACAGGACCTTTTCCTCCAGTTGGGTAACCCTAGGTCCATCCCCCTTTAATGCTCACAACAACCTAGCGAGGTAGGTTAGGACGACAGAAAGGGACTGGCCTGAGGACACCCAGGAAGCATTGTGCTGGGATCTGTTGGATGGCCATCTGTCGGGAGTGCTTTGATTGTGGGATCCTGCATGGCAGGGGGTTGGACTGGATGGCCCTTGTGGTCTCTTCCAACCTTGTGTGATTTTGTGAATTTTTGTGAATTTTGTGCCCATAGGTCTCTGCAGTCCTAGCCCAGCACTCAAAGCCAGTGGTCTTCATCTCCTGAGTCTGGACCACTGGGTGAGCTGCACAGTCCTACTTGCTGGATCATGAGCCCCCTCTGTGCATGTGTAAAGTGCCATCAAGTTGCAGCCAATTTATGGTACATAACATACGAAGGGTCATGTTGGATCAGACCAAGGCCCATGGAGTCCGGCGGTCTGTTCACACAGTGGCCAACCAGGTACCTCCAGGAAACCCACAAACAAGACCACTGCAGCAGCATTCTCCTGCCTGTGTTCCACAGCACCTAATATCAGAGGCATGCTCCTCTGATCCTGGAGAGAATAGGTGTGCATCATGACTAGAATCCAGTTTTACTAGCAGCCATGAATACCCCTCTTAAACATTTCCAAGTTGGCAGCCATCACCACATCCTGGGGCAGGGAGTTCCACAATTTAACTATGCGTTGTGTGAAGAAATGGTAATCCCAGCAAGGGGCTTTCGAAGCAAGTGATTAAGCAGAGTCGGTTTGCCACTCTACAGAGTCTTCCTTGGTGGTCTCCCTTCCAAGATCTGACGAGATGGGGCTATACCATTCCACCTTCCCTCCCCACGAGCCCCCTCTAGAGCATCTTTTGGGGGGTGTCTTTTGGAAAGACCTGCTGCTAATGCACATGTGTAGGGAACAAAGGCATCATGCAGCAGTAGGGTTGTCAGCTTTGGGTTGGGAAATACCTGGAGATTTTGGGGTTGATTCCTAGGTCCCAATCGAACAGGGAATCTGCCCGTGTGGAACAGCAAAGACAGAAACACCCGTTATTTTTATTCCATTGTGATTTATATTCTTCCATAAGATCTCTTATTACTCCACAGATTTCACACTTCCCTGTTTGTTCTCATGACTATCATTTAATCTATCTGCTGTCTGGTAAAGATAAGGCTGTTACTCTATCTGTAGTTTATTATTTAATGGCCGCTTTGAAGAAACGCTGAAAGTTATAAGCAAGTTACACCTAAATGCTTATTTGCATACAGGTGCTCTTTTTGCACTGGAACTGGAACTGGATTTTGGGGTTGGAGCCTGAGAAGAGTGGGGCATGGCGCGGAGAGGGACCTCAAGAGGGTATATTGCCATAGAGTCCGCCTTTCAAAAGCAGCCATTTTGTTCAGGGGAATTGATCTTGGTCATCTGGAGGTCAGTTGTAATACTTGGACAGGGTTGCCAGGTCCTTATTTGCCACCAGCAGAAGGTTTTTGGGGCAGAGCCTGAGGAGGGAAGGGTTTGGGAGGGGAGGGACTTCAATGCCATAGAGTCCAATTGCCAAAGCAGCCATTTTCTCCAGGTGAACTGATCTCTATTGGCTGGAGACCAGTTGTAATAGTGGGAGATCTCCAGCTAATGCCTGGAGGTTGTGGTGGAAAAAGCAGACATCACTGTACTGTTACTAAGCAGTTAGAAAATTAGTACAGGAGCAACACACAACTTATTCAAAGTGCAAAAATAACAAGGTAGCTTGTTAATAGAATATTTTTGCACTTTGAATAAGTTGTGTGTCGCTCCTGTACTAATTTTCTAAATGCCTGGAGGTTGCCAACCCTACACTTGGAGGTTGGCAACCCTATGGAGAAGCGAGGGAGAGTCACACACAGCATGATCCTAAGAACATTTACTCAGAAGTGAATCTGATTGCCCTCAGGGGAGTTTTTACTCCTTTGTCAGTGGTGTGTAGGACTGCAAACTCAGTGGGAGAGAAAAACCCACCATAGCTCTAGAGTCCCACCCAGTGGACTATATTTCTCATTGAAATCCCTGCAAAGTCAACAGAGAATGGTATCCATATATCCTGCAACTCTCAGCTAAATGTGATCTTGAAGTGGCATACCACAGAATGCAACACAGTAGACAATAAAATAAAAAATTACATCTAAAAATATAAATCTCTATTTTTATTATTTTGCTGTCAATTCATAGCTGACTTATGGCTACCCAACAGAGTTTTCAAGGTAAGAGACGTTCAGAGGTGGTTCACCATTGCCTGCTGCAACCCTGGTATTCCTTGGAGGTCTCCCATCCAAATACTAGCCAGGGTCAGGGCTGAGAATGTTACTGGCCCAAGGTCACCCAGCAAGCTTCCACGGCAGGAGTAGGTTGAGATAAGAGATATTGACCAAGGTCATCCACTGAGCTTCATCACTGAGGTCTAATACTCTAACCCAGTGGTTCCCAAAGTGGGCAGTACCACCCCCTGGGGGGCAGTGGGATTACCTAGGGGGGCACTAAGAGGCAAGGGGGGCAGCAGGGGGAGCTATAGGTGGGCCCCTTCAACTGTGCTGTTCACTAATTTACAATAGATCAAGCTATGGCACCATGCTGGCAAATTTGGTGGAAACTATCAGAATTTCCCCCCAGACTTTGAAGAGCTGGTACCACTGGATAAAGTTCATCAGTTTTGTTGAATAAATTTCAACTAAAAAGTTTTAATTTGATTTTGAAGAGATGTGCAATTAATTGTTACTGTTTTGAAATTTTATTGTTCTTATCTTCTTTAGTGAGTCATGCAAACCCCTATTTTGAATAATGCTTTTTATAGGGTAGGGCAGGGTGCGCTGGGTTTGAGTTTGTGGAACCAAGGGGGTGGTGGCCCGAAAAGTTTGGGAACCACTGCATCTCCCAGGTCTGATACTCTAACCACTACCCCACACTGTCTTTTATCATAGGCAGGGGAAGCCAGAAAACAGAGTAAAACAGCAAGACATGGAACGCATGAAACCCGCGTCACTGTTGAATCCTTCCTAGCAATGACTCCACTATTTTGGACTTGTTCTTACATCCATTATGAGTCAATTATGTTCAAATTCTCATGACACTAAGATCATGGGAAAAGTTGAAACTATTTATTTTCCTTAAAATTCATCACAAAAACATTGGCAGGGGCAAATAGCAACCTCAGTTACTGAAAAGGAACAGTCTCTGGAGATACTCTGAAACTCTTTCGCCATGGCTTATCTATTGAAAACAATTTGGTCTATTAAGTATTGTTTCTTAGCCAAACTTCAGGGTAACTTCAGTACATTTTTTCCAACACCAAAAATATTCTGCTTCAACTTTGACACTTGGAAAGATGTTTATCACTTCTCCTAAACGTGGTATGAGTGACCCAGTACAGAAACACTTCCACCACTTTGTTGCCATGAGAACCATCCACTTGATCCCTCAGTAGGGGGTCACTGTTATTTTCCGCACCCCCCTGCCTGGGGGGGGGGGGCATATCTGGGCAATAATCCCACTAAGCAAATAGATGAGTGATCCAAGCAGGCAGTTCCGGGCCCAGACATAAAGACAACTGAAAATACCTCCTTAAAAGGCTAAAAGCAGAGCGATTGTTTCAGAGGGTATCCATGTTAGTCTGCATTAGATCAACTAGATTCGAGTCCAGCGTGGTATAGTGGTTAAGAGCGGCGGGCTCTGATCTGGAGAACCGGGCTTGATTCCCCACTCCTCCACAAGAAAGGCGGTCTCTAATCTGGTGATCCGGGTTGGTTTCCCCATTCCTCCACATGCAGCCTGCTGCGTGACCTTGGGCTAGTCACAGTTCTTTCAGAACTCTCTCAACCCCACCTGCCTCATAAGGTGCCTGTTGTGAGGAGGAAGGTGACTGTAAGCTGCTTTGAGACTCCTCATGGTAGAGAAAAGCAGGGTATAAAAACCAGCTCCTCTTCCTCCTCCTTCAGTAGCTCATAAAGACCAACAAGATTTCCAGGGTCTGAGCTTTCAACAGGGAAAGCTCCCTTCGTCAGATATGAAGCAGAGTGAGGAAGCCACTTTTGAATTGCAAAACCTAGTGCAGGTTGAAGGATAAGGGTTAAACTCCTTCTTCACTTCCCATGCATAGTGTAGTGGTTAAGAACGGTGGTTCCTAGCGGTGGGGTCTGATCTGGAGAACCGGGTTTGATTCCCCGCTCCTCCACATGAGTGGCGGAGGCTAATCTGCTGAACTGGATTTGTTTCCCCACTCCTACACACGAAGCCACCCGGGTGACCTTGGACTAGTCACACTCTCTCAGCCCCACCTCCCTCCCAGGGTGTCTGTTGTGGGGAGGGGAAGGAGATCGTAAGCCGGTTTGAGTCTTCCTTAAGTGGTAGAGAAAGTCGGCATATAAAAACCAACTCTTCTTCTTCTGTGTGGACATGATAACTTATATGTACCTTGTGTATTTATTAAAGCAGAATTGGTTTACTAGCATTATATATATTCTTTTAATAGGCTTTATTTGTCCTTCAACTTTTTTTTGGTTCATTGTTTAGTATGTTGGCTGTAGGTTTATTTCTCCCCACCCCCTTTTCTGCATTGAGCCACTTCCGTTCCCCATTGAAGAGAAAAGTGGGGCATAAATCAAGCCAATAAATATAAAATTTTGTGAGTTGGGCTCTTGCAACCACTTGACAACAGCAGGTAGTTTTGGATTAGGGGGAAAAACAGCATCAGTGCCCAAATTTCTATGCAATTTTAATTCTGCTATAAAGGATGCGGAAATTTGCTTTCGGGGTCCTGGCTAATCCATGCAAGGAGAAGGGCTGGCGTCAGCTTTCCTGGCGTCCGTACTGGCGTGCGCTCATACAAAATCAGTACTGGTCCCAGCAAGAACATGAAACTGGCAAAATGAGCTCTGTCCAGCTGGAGCTCCCACAAGCATATTGACATCGGTATTACAGAGAACCAGGGGATCACGACTAGTGGCGAGTTGCCAGCAGCTTTCAATGAGATGCAGACCTTATGAAGACGATATCCTTCGTTTGTTGCTTGTAAGAGCAGGCAAGCTTCTTTCAAGTTCCAGAACATCTGTTTTGTGTAAGATAAACAGGTGTTTGTGGGAATCTGTTTTGAACCATTTGCTTTCTTGATAACATTGCTAGTTCTGTGGAAACGGGGTGTTTCATTGGCTCTCCGGTGTATTAGAAAAGAACACACAATCCAAGAACTCACCAGTATATCCCAAACTCCAAAAACAGCTGCAGGCCTTTGGGAAGGAGCCAATAAACATATAATTTTTCCCTAGAGAAGGAAAGAAGGGAAAATCTCCCTTGGTAAACTAAAGTTAATGCGGATGGCTTCTCAAAGATGGATCAGAATATTACAGATGATGTGGGGGGGGGGGTTAGAGCTGCTATCTCAGAAAATGAACGTGATCTGTAAATATATGAAGAAGAGTTGGTTTTTATACCCCGCTTTTCTCTACCTTTAAAGAGTCTCAAAGTGGCTTACAATCGCCTTCCCTTCCCCTCCCCACAACAGACACCTTGAGAGGTAGGTGGGGCTGAGAGAGGTCTGAGAGAACAGTGACTGGCCCAAGGTCACCCAGCAGGCTTCGTGAGGAGGAGTGGGGGAACCAACCCAGTTCACCAGATTAGTGTCTGCCACTCATGTGGAGGAGTGGAGAATCAAACCCGGTTCTCCAGATTAGAGTCCACTGCTCCAAACCACCGTTCTTAACCACTACACCATGCTGACAAGAGTTGGCTTTTATACCCCACTATTCTCTACCTTTAGAGAATACCCCACTATTCTCTACCTAAGTTGCTTACAATCACCTTCCCTTCCCCTCCCCACAACAGACACCCTTTGAGGAAGGTGGGGCTGAGAGAGCTCAAAGAGAGCTGTGAGTAGCCCAAGGTCACCCAGCTGGCTTTGTGTGTAGGAGCAGGGAAACAAATCCCGTTCACTAGATTAGTGCCCCCTGCTCATGTGGAGGAGTGGGGAATCAAACACAGTTCTCCAGATCTGAGTCCACTGCTCTTTACTACTACTCCAAACAAAGGCATAAAAAATACCTTGTTGGATAAAAACCAGTGCTCCATCGGGTAGGTGGGGCTGCCAAATTTCAGAAAGGCTTAAAACAAACTGAATAGTAGATGGAAGATAACAGACAATTCTGTAGTCCTGCTGGCAAGCCCCAGAGCCTTTGTATTATATATACGCCTCTAAGAATAGTCAGCATCAAAAATGTGCAAGTGGCATAAGAATAATATTTTAAAGTTCAGAAGCTTTTTCCTGCTTATAATGGGCACCTTCCTGAAAGAAATAATCACTTCCTTGAATTACTGCTTTAAATACCCAACCGTGGTAGATTAAGTTGGATTCGTTTCAGGACCTCTTAAGCAAAATGATGATCTTGAAAAATCCACCTTGAGCCAGATAGAATCTTGGCCAGGCTGAACTGGATGTGGGTCGTGGACAGGGAGCTCGGAAGCTACCGCTTAGAAAATGGGGAGCCCCCCACCACGGACTTTCCCCAAGAACTTTTTTTTCTGTTCTAAGAACAAACTCTCATTCTTTAAATAGAAGCTGTCATGTCACAAATCTGAAAAGTTGGATTTAAAAAAGAAAAATGGTGGGGTGAATCACTGTTCTAGGTGGGGAAGTTGCATCCACGGTAGGGTTGCCAGCTCCGGGCTGGGAAATACCTGGAGATTTTAGAGGTGGAGCCTGAGGAGGGTGGGGTTTGGGGAGGGGAGGAACTTCAATGCCATAGAGTCCAATGGCCAAAGCGGCCTTTTACTCCAGGGGAACGGATCTCTGTTGCTTGGAGATCAGTTGTAATAGCAGGAGATCTCCAGCCACCACCTGGAGGTTGGCAACCCTAATCGATGGGCTCCACCAGGTCTTATAGCTCTGTTCTTTCCTTGTGCATGCATGTGTAAAATGCTGACAAGTTGCAGCTGACTTATAGCGACCCTAGCCAGAGGCTTTCAAGGCAAGTGAGAAGCAGAGATGGTTTGCCAGTGCCTTCCTCTGCAGAATCTTCCTTGGTGGTCCCCTATCCAAGTACTGACCCTGCTTAGCATCTGAGATCTGACAAGATAGGGCTACACCATAAGCCTCCTGTCTTAAAGATAGGGTTGACAGGTCCCTCTTCGCCACTGGTGGGAGGTTTTTGCGGCGGAGCCTGAGGAGGGTGGGGTTTGGCGAGGGGAGGGACTTCAATGCCATAGAGTCCAATTGCCAAAGCGGCCATTTTCTCCAGGGGAACAGATCTCTATCAGCTGGAGATCAGTTGTAATAGCAGGAGATCTCCAGCTAGTACCTGGAGGTTGGAAACCCTACTTAAAGAGTAAAAAAAAAACACTCTGGGAAATGAAAGCCCTTTAGGACCCCAAAGACTTGTGATGCTGCAGTTGCATGAAGAGAACTCCAGATGTGTAATTTGACCTTATAAAGTAGCTGAGGGGAGTCCTGATTTAGAGCAGAGCTGCAGCTTGTGGGTGTAGAGGGGATTTCTTCCCCTTTGAGCCACTTCCTCAGTTGAAAAACGGCTCCCAGGTCTGCTTTAAGCCCCATGTGAAAAAAAAGACAGACACAGTACCAATGCCCATCATTTGTTCCCTATGTGGATTTAAAGCAACTGGGAGGGATCATTTTTGATTGAGGAAACAGGAGGAAGAAGAGGTAATCTCCTCTTCCCCAGTGCTGCAACTCTGATACAGATCGGGCCTCTCTGCTGTCATTTTATTAGGCCAAATAACATGTCTGGAGTTCTAATCATGCGCACCCAAAATGCTCCTCACTGCAATGGCCCAGACTCATCTAATGGCACAGCCTAAATTTGGAATTCACAATGTATTTCCCCACTCCTCCACATGAGCGGCGGAGGCTAATCTGGTGAACTGGATTTGTTTCCCCACTCCTCCACGCGAAGCCAGCTGGGTGACCTTGGACCAGTCACGCTCTCTCAGCCCCACCTACCGCCCAGGGTGTCTGTTGTGGGGAGGGGAAGGGAAGGTGATTGTAAGCCGGTTTGGTTCTCCCTTAAGTGGCAGAGAAAGTGGGCATATAAAAACCAACTTTTCTTCTTCTTATATAATTATTGCATTGGTATAATATATTATAAATATTATAGTAACATTATTTTTAACAAGTCTCTTTCTCAGAACCCGGGTGGGGGGAGAGATACCAAGTTCCCACTGTTGATTAATTGCTCGGCTCTGTTTTGCTGATTATAATTCTCCAGTCTCTTCTTCTGTCACTTCCACCCACGCAAGGGCTCTAGCTCGACAGGGGGTGTGGAGAAAATAATGACGATTCCATGCAAATCTTTCTGTATGTATACTAACAAGGACACTCTCATGTTTCCTTTTCAAGCCTTCCTAAAAGCAGTAAGCAGATGGCCTCATATTTAATAAAGTGTGTTTGTTATATAGGTATGGAAATTGGTTTTACATTCCCCTCCTCCCCCCTGGAGATCGCTAAGAAACAAAGGACAGCATGGGACTGTAAGTTCTATAAATGCCGCACTTGATATTTGTGACAGTGCAGATGTGTGATCCCACCTCCTCCTGCAACATTATCAGTATTCTGGTCAAAACACCTTTTTTTGGCCTTCCTATAAATTCCTTGGATGTTTTCCTAGAACATGTGAAAGTTTGCTTTCAGGTTTTCCACGGAGGTTCGCTCTAGGCAATCTTTGGTGGCAACTCTATGGAGCAAACTAGAAGAAGAGTTGCGTTTTTTATACGCCGACTTTCTCTACCACGTAAGGAAGAATCAAACCAGCTATGAGAAAACATACCGTTTGCCCAGAGACCCCCTAAGAAATACTGTTTGAAGTTTAGTTCCTGTTTAATGGACACTAACTTCCATGCTAGGTTTGCCAGCTCTGGGTTGGGAAACACCTGGAGATTTGGGGGAGGGAGCCAGAGGAGGGTGGGGTTTGGGGAGGGGAGGGACTTCAATGGGGTAAAACGCCATAGAGTCCACCTTCCAAAGCGGTAGGGTTGGCAGGTCCCTCTTTGCCACCGGTGGGAGGTTTTAGGGGCGGAGCCTAAGGAGGGCGGGGTTTGGGAGGGGAGGGACTTCAATGCCATAGAGTCCAATTGTCAGAGCAGTTCTCCAGGGGAACTGATCTCTATCAGCTGGAGATCAGTTGTAATAGCAGGAGATCTCAGGCTACTACCTGGAGGTTCCAAATATAATGACAATCACTCCATTAGTATAAATCATGTAAGTTTTTTTTAATAAATTTTTGAGTGCAATAAATATTCCTATGTGTGACACGCAATATCAATCATACATTCTTACATATTTCATTAGTGCAATAAATATTCCACAGATAGAGATAGTTAGATGCAGTACATGCAGCCAACATACACTAAGTTAGAGCAATACCATGTAACAATACCAGACTACACCAAAAATCAATTTGTACTTGCAAAATTGCAGATTACACTGTTAGAGCTATACAAATCAAAGGGGCATAAGGGTTAGTCAAACTCTAAAGTGTCTCCCTATCAGTGTATGTGTCATTTGTTAGCATGCTGTGACATTTGTGTCAAATGCTGTGTCATTTGTTAGTATTTATACATTGCAGCATAGGTGTTATTTTTGTTGCTGGACTACCTGGAGGTTGGCAACCCTACAAAGCGGCCATTTTCTCCAGGTGAACTGATCTGTTGCCTGGAGATCAGTTGCAATCCCAGGAGCTCTCCAGCCACCACCTGAAGGTTGGCAACCCTACAAAGAACTAAGAGGTGGCACGTGTTTAACTAGGTCGTGGAGTGCAGCCCAGTTTAGCGTGGTGATTAGATGCTGAATGAGCAAATTTCTAATAGGAATCATGTGAGATACCACCTCTGCCTCCATTCCCGCAGAAAAACTGATGCTGACCCAGCTCTTTCTTTGATATGCCTCTGCTAGCCCTGCGCTTGAAGCCTAGAAGAGAATACAGATAAGGCTCTTCTCTTTTTATCCCCAGTTCACATAACAGCTTTCGAATCCTTGGACCGTCCCTGCTTCTCGTCAAAACACCTCGACACACCGTATGTTTCTCCCTCAAAGTGAGCTCACAAAATGGAACAGGGTCAACCGTTGAACCTCACAAATCAGAAAGAGAGAGAAAGGGGACGGGGGATAAAAGAAGCTGCAATATTCTGGTGATGATGCTAACAGTGAAATTGAAGGCAATATTCTAAAAAAGAACTTCTTTCCCTTTGTACTTCACTTAGAAGTGTGATCTTTGTTCTGGGATATTCTGCATTACTCTCTAGCATACAGAGAGGAGATTCTTCTCCAGGTCGGTCTTCGGTTGCCAGCTGTGGCTTGGGAAATTCCTGGAGATTTGGGGGCACAGCTTGGGGAGGGTGGAGTTTGGGAATGGGAGGGAGCTCCCCTTCCCAGTGTGGTGTAGTGGTTAAGAGCGGTGGTTTGGAGTAGTGGACTCTGATCTGGAGAACCGGGTTTGATTCTCCACTCCTCCACATGAGCGGAGGACGCTTATCTGGTGAACTGGATTTGTTTCCCGGCTCCTACGCACGAAGCCAGCTGGGTGACCTTGGGCTAGTCACAGCTCTCTTGGAGCTCTCTCAGGCCCACCTACCTCACAGGGTGTCTGCTGTGGGGAGGGGAAGGGAAGATGATTGTGAGCCGGTTAGATTTTGCCTTAAGTGGTAGAGAAAGTCGGCATATAAAAAACAACTCTTCTTCTTCTTCTCTGTGTGGACAGGATGCCATAGACTCTGCCCTCTGAAGCTGCCATTTCCTCTAGGGGAACTGATCTCTATAATCTGGAGATCAGGTGTAATTCTGGGAGAACTCCATGCCATATCACAATATTGGTCACCCTAGTTGATGTATAGGGTTGCCAACCTCTAGATACTAGCCGGAGATCTCCTGTTATTACATCTGATCTGCAGCCGATAGAGATCAGTTCATCTGGAGAAAATGGCCACTTTGGCCATTGGACTCTGTGGCATTGAAGACCCTCCCCAAACCCAAACCTCCTCAGGCTCTGCCCCCCCCCAATTATCCTACGACGATCGACAGCTGCTTCAGCTCAAGGTGTTGTGGTCATGTACATTTGCTACCATCCCTGGGTTATTCTTTGGACACGCCACCACAAAATTACCTTAAATGTGGGTTTCACATGGGAGCATCAACGCCCAAGTCAGAATGTAGCAGCGCATGCAAGAGCTGAAGCAAATGTCTACGGGTGCCAAAGGGGTGCCACCAAACATGACCTTCCTGTGGAGAACGATCCCTCACCTGGCTATAATGTGTAGCAGTAGCACAAATCAGGAACTTGAGGTTCAGAGACTCCACATTCTTTTAAAAAAACGTATTAAAATTTTTCAAAAAAGGACAAGCATAACACTCATTCGTTCCCAAACATATAATCAATCTTCCCAGAGTTCATCATTGTTTCCACTGCCCTTCTAACTGTCGATACAATGCTTACTACAATTCATACCTCACGTTTTTTGCAAGTAACTTTATCCATCTTTGTCGTACTTTTTAACTTATGCAATACCTTTTTTTCTCTATCTTCTGCTCCAAACTAGACTATTTCATACATACCAGAAATCTACTGCCTTTATGTTACCATTCTATTATGCACCAATATATCTCCGCCCTTCTACTGAATTATAATTTCCACTTTACATAATCAAAATAAGATATCCATCGCTTCTGAAATTCTTCCATCGATCTGCCTTTCACCAAATAGAACAATTTCACCATCACTGTGTATTCTGCCATTTTATCTTGCCATTTTTTCTAATTCCGGAGTTTCTTCTTGCATCCAAGTTGCTGCCAGTACTATTCTTGCTGCTGTGGTCATATAGCTGAACAAGTCTCTTATGATTTTTATCTAACTTTTCCAGCATTATTCCCAACAGCATCATTTACCAGTGTGGTGTAGTGGTTATGAGCGGTGGTTTGGAGTGGTGGACTCTGATCTGGAGAACCGGGTTTGATTCCCCACTCCTCCACATGAGCGGCGGAGGCTAATCTGCTGAACTGGATTTGTTTCCCCACTCCTATACATGAAGCCAGCTGGGTGACCTTGGGCTAGTCACAGCTCTCTCAGCCCCACCTACCTCACAGGGTGTTTGTAGTGGGGAGGGGAAGGGATGGTGATTGTAAGCTGGTTTGATTCTTCCTTAAGTGGCAGAGAAAGTGAGCATATAAAAACCGACTCTTCTCCTTCTCCTTCTCCTCCTCCTCCCATTATGGATCAGGAACATTTCCCTCAGAGCAGCCATTCTGTCTCATGATGGCATTCCCAGGGCAACCGTAACATGTGTCCCAGATGCCGCTTCTTTTCCTGTAGCTGCCACGTACTGAAATAGTCTGGTAAGCGGCTCCTTGTTTTCAAAAGGGGAGCGTTACCATTTCCTTAAAGGACGTCATACCTCAGTAGGGACCTAATTGCCCATTGTTGTGGCATTCTGATGGAGCTCCTGGTAAATTGTGCTGAGTGACCGGTGGTGGAAAGGGAAATCTTATCTTCCTGATAATTGACAGAAAACCTGGAAGTGGACACTGGTCACACCCAGAAGGCTATCTTGAGATCAGTGCTCTGCCTGTGTGGGAGGGAAATGTTGGTTTTTGAATTGCAAAATAATATTTTATTATTTATGTCCGCCTGTGGACTTGTAGAGAGGGATAACTCTGTGTTCCCATAGCTGATCATTTTATTTTCTGATGACACTTGTGGATGGAGACAGGACTTGGAAGGCTTGAAGAGGGGAGTGGACATGTTCATGAAGGAGAGGGCTATTCATGGCTGCTAATCAAAATGGATACTAGTCATGATGCATATCTATTCTCTCCAGGATCAGAGGAGCATGCCTATTATCTTGGGTGCTGTGGAACACAGGCAGGATGGTGCTGCTGCAGTCGTCTTGTTTGGGGGCTTCCTAGAGGCACCTGGTTGGCCACTGTGTGGACAGACTGCTGGACTTGATGGGCCTTGGTCTGATCCAGCATGGCTTTTCTTATGTTCTTATGACTGCTGTGGGGGGTTGGAAGACAAAATTCCTGAAGCCCCTATCTGCCTTGGCCTGTATGGAGCCAGACAAAGCATGTGGTTTTTTTCATATGATGTTTGGTTTGGGTCTGGGAGGGTGGCGTGAGGAGATCTGTGGTGGCTTTTAGAAGTCCTGGATGGACACATTGTCAGCCCAAACCGAAGAAACGCTGCGGTGTTACCCAAATGCCCCAGTGTGCATATACCTTGACCAAGGAGTGTCCTCCATCTAAGGGCTCAGAAGTCTATACACACCTGTGCTTAAGGCAAATATCCTGATGTATACCAGGATCCAGGATTTGATCTAAAGTCTCATAAGGGTGTGCAGATTTCTCAGAATAAATAGGCATTTTTTTAAAGTTAAGGATTTATTAAGAAAAAGAATAATAGCAAAGGGAATTAGCAAAGTGGAAACACGCGTGTGCACCCAGACACTAAAGGAATGTTCTACAGATCCTAAATTCCACTAAATCCTAAACGAAGCACACATTACTAATCTAAAAAGGGAGAGGAGAACAGAGAAGGGAAGCATAAAAGCCTGGTCCAGTGTTTGAAGTCCAGTGAGGTTTGCCGGGGTGGGTGGGTTACGCTTTCCCTTTGACAAGATGTTGCCAAGCAAATCTGGCTTTTATTAGCCCTGGACGGAAAAAGACGGGTGTTCTGTCTTTCCCTGTCTTTTTCTTTTCTAGGGCTAATGACAATACTTATTTTATTTATTTAAACACTTTTACGCCGCCTTTCCACCAAATAGGTTCCCCATATGTTGGGGAGCTGGTTTTGATGCCCAGAACCATGAGGTGAAAGAGTTCAAACTCTCTTTCTCCTCCACAGTGTAGCTCTGATCTAAATCAGGGGCCAGCACAGTTGCTATTTCCCTTTAAAATGCCTGGGAAATCCACTGATGGATCTCCCAGGCTCAGGTGGGCCTCACTGTCAGGGCTCAAGAGGTCAACAACAGAAGAATGAAAAAATATTAATTGCCTGGGAACACCAGAAAACTGGTTTGATTCTCAGTTACTGAGTTGATTTCTCATATTGGGGAAAAAGCAGAGCTCCATCTAGTGGCAACATGATGTATACTCTAGCCATCGCATATAGTGACATCATCTTAAACAATTTATGTCAGATGGGATTTCTACTTTAAAAATACCTTTTTCACTTACCTATTTATTTCCACCATGGCTAGTATCATTTTAAATCTTCAAGAATCAAGCCATTTAAATAAAATTAATACATTTTTTTTTCATGAATAGGGACTTTTTCTAATATAATAAATTGAGTTACTTTTTTTATAAAAATCAAACAGTTCTTCTTACTTAATCCTGGTCTGAGATTAAAATATCTTGGATTTTTTTTTTCAAAATCAGTTTTGTTTGTCTTCAGATGAAAAAGTAATCTTATGTGTGTGGCTCAAATACTTTTTTTCCTACCTTAGTGGTATCTAGGATTGCCAGGTCCCTCTTTGCCATTGACAGGAGACTTTGGGGCGGAGCTTGAGAAGGGCGAGGTTTGAGGAGGGGAGGGATTTCAGTGCCATAGAGTCCAATTGCCAAAGCAGCCATTTTCTCCAGGTGAACTGATCTCTATTGGCTGGAGATCAGTGGTAACAGCAGGAGATCTCCAGCTAGTACCTGGAGGTTGGCAACCCTAGAGATGGAGCAGTGCAGTGATCCTCAGCATGGTGCTTGTGGGTGTCATGGTGCCCACCATTGCGTTTTCCTCACTTCCTGTTTCCCCAAAACCAGACAAACAGCCAGTCTTGGCTTTCTTCCGCCTTACTGGAACAGGAGGTGCTTCAGAAAAGCCCAGGGACTGGCAGCACTCATTCGGAAACAGATATTTCCATAGGGTTGCCATGTTCCTCTTCGTCAAACCCATGCCCATAGGAGTGTTAGGAACCATGCCTATTATATTGGGTGCTGTGGAACACAGGCAGGATGGTGCTGCTGCAGTCGTCTTGTTTGTGGGCTTCCTAGAGGCATCTGGTTGGCCACTGTGTGAACAGACTGCTGGACTTGATGGGCCTTCGTCTGATCCTGCATGTCTTTTCTTATGTTCTTATGGGTTGCTGGGAAAATATTCCTACTGATTCCGGCTTGGCTGGGAAAGGTGCAGGGTTCAAATCAAATAAACAAACACATAAATAAACAAATACTACAGTAAAAGAGAAACTGTTCCAAAATAAGGAGAGTCTGTAGGCACCTACTTCTTTTATGAAAAGTGTACAAAAGCCCTCCTGATTTCAGTGGGCCTGTCTTCCAATAAGTACATTTTCCATTTGCAATTCTCTCTCTTTGGAAGTCTCTCTCTATTGCCTTACCGGTAATAACAACTTTCGAACTTATTAATAAAAATGTGAAGAATACCACAGTTTGCAGCACCAAAATCTGCAATATTTCATTCCGGTTTCTTTAGATATTCATCAAGTTAATAGGAGGTAGGGTTGCCAGATCCCTCTTCGCCACTGACGGGAGGTTTTTGGGTGGAGCCTGAGGGTGGGGTTTGGGGAGGGATTTCAATGCCATAGAGTCCAATTGCCAAAGCGGCCGTTTTCTCCAGGTGAACTGATCTCTATCAGCTGGAGATCAGTTGTAAAAGCAGGAGATCTCCAGCTAGTACCTAGAGGTTGGCAACCCTAATCGGAGGGGTCCTATCAAATCAAGTTGCAATGGCAGCACTGTTAATAGTCTGGTTTTAAGGAAAATAACTAGTTGTTGAGATAGTATATCTCGATGTTAAAGCAGTTCGAGGTCTTCAGTGCCCCTCTATTTCTGGCTTTCCATTGTGCTTGAGATATTTATGACTTCCCCTCTGATTATTCGAAGGTTTATATCTCCCTGACCTGACACAGTAGCACCGTTTTGCATAGACAACAAATTGCAGGCTGGTGGTACAGAAAATTAAATTATAAACCGTGCTGTGGGACTAATAGAGCCAAATGTTCCTGAAGAGCACAGCTTGACTACATGAGCATCGCCGCTCAAGTTACAAAGATTTCATTACGGTACTTGTTCTGAGTTTTGTACCAGGCTAACTTAGCTGACCTTGGGCTCCATTAATTTCTTTGTAAGAGGCTGCGCCGCACAATTTTCTATAATGGTCTGCTCAGGAGTCTTTTAAAATGTTTTAAAAGACAGTTCTTGTAATAAGGTCAGGCACGATTCTCAGCTGGCCCTTTAAATCAACAAAAATAGATTACATTCGTCAAGAGGCTCTGGAAGCGAGGTAAAATGCTTCACTATTAGAAGAAGAAAAAAGAAAGGAGGAAGAAGAGTTGGTTTTCATATGCCGATTTTCTCTACCTTTTACGGAGAATCAAACCGGCTTACAACCTCCTTCCCTTCCCCTCCCCACAACAGACACCCTGTGAGGTAGGTGGGTAGGGTTGCCAACCTCCTGGTACTGAATGTGAATACCAATTTACACTACAATTTCTGTACGTCTATATGTAGTTTTATTTTTTACAAATAACAATAGGTTGTTAATGTTAGCGGCAATATATAAACATGTTTGAGCTAATACAAAGTATGTTTTTACAAAATGTTAAACAGGAACACAGTTTAGAATACATCAGGTAAAGATATAACACAAGGGCAAAGGTCTTAAACTCTTTGTTCAGTATGCATATAGCTAATGAGCTGAAGCCTTCACTTGATGATTCCCCCATCTGCTATTCCCAGTAGATTCCAACTGGACAAGAATACATTAAAAAGGCTTCAGCTTGGGGTTGGAGCTAGGGTTGCCAGGTCCCTCTTGCCTTTGGCGAGAGGGTTTTGGAGCGGAGTCTGAGGAGGGTGGTCCCTATCATTCACCCGAGCAGCATCATTATGAATTGCCACATGCATAGGGTTGCCAGGTCCCTCTTTGCCACTGGTGGGAGGTTTTTGGGGCGGAGCCTGAAGAGGGTGCGGTTTCAGGAGGGGAGGGACTTCAATGCCATAAGAGTCCAATGGCCAAAGCTGCCATTTTCTCCAGGTGAACTGATGTCTACTGGCTGGAGATCAGTGGTAATAGCAGGAGATCTCCAGCCACCACCTGGAGGTTCACAATCCTACGCATGCACACATCCTAGGGAAGGGTTTGGGGAGAGACCACAGCAGGGTATAATGCCATACATAGGGTTGCCATCCTCCAGGTGGTGGCTGGAGATCTCCTGCTATTACAGTTGATCTCCAGGTGATAGAGATCTGTTCCCCTGTAGAAAATGGCTGCTTTGGCAATTGGACTCTATGGCGTTGAAGTCTCTCCCCTCTCTAAACCTCGCAATCCTCAGACTCGACACCCCAAATCTCCAAGTATTTCCCAACTTGGTGCTGGCAACCCTTGCCATATGGCCACCTTCCGAAGCAGCCACTGTCTTCAAGGGAACTGATCTATGTTGTCTGGAGATCAGTTGCAATTCCAGGAGATCTCCAGGCCCCACCTGGCTGTTGGCAACCCTCCACATGGCCCCATCCTCATGCCACTTGATTGATCGCCCCCTCCCCATCGCCATCGGTCAAAAATAGGGACAAAACAGTAACAGTGCCTGATCTCCTTGGAGGAGGGCAGGATAAAGACAGAGGTGCGTATTTCCACCCGCACACCTTGAATTAGGAACAAAAAGCATCAACATAGATCAATGGAGCCTGGGCCATAGAGATAAGCCAAGCCTAGTCTGACCCACAGCAGCCACTTCTGGTGAGAAGAAGAGTTGGTTTTTATTTGCTGACTTCCTCTACCACTTAAGGGAGACTCAAACTGGCTTACAATCACCTTCCCTCCCCCTCCCCACCACAGACACCCTGTGAGCCAGGTGAGGCTGAGAGAGCGCTAAGAGAGCTGTGACTAGCCCAAGGTCACCCAGCTGGCTTCATGTGTAAGGAGTGGGGAAACAAAGCCAGTTCACCAGATTAGCCTCCGCAGCTCATGTGGAGGAGCGGGGAATCAAACCCGGTTCTCCAGATCGGAGTCCACCGCTCCAAACCACCGCTCTTCACCGCCACGCCACTTGCAAGCCTTTGTGAGCCGCCCCCCGCTCCTTGCAATCTCTGTGGTAAAACAAAAACAAACCCCAGAATTATTGTGAGTGTAGTCTTGTGTTTTGTCTGTGAGGTCTATGCCTCTTCGGGGGCGCCCACAAGGAGAAGATTATTTGTGGTATGCAGACTCTTCAGCATACCACACCTAATCCCATCACGCCTGCTATTCACATTTACATACTGTTAACATTTACATGCTAATGCTTGTCTGAGTTCACTCTCCTCTACTTAAAGACAGATGGATTCACATTCTAGCTGTATCTGAAGAAGTGAGCTGTGGCTCAAGAAAGCTCATACCCTACCAGAAAATATATTTTTGTTAGTCTTTAAGGTGCTACTGGACTCTTGCCCTGTCCTAGAGATGGATAGTGACCGTCTGTCCTCCATAAGGGACGCAGAGCCTCCTACCATGGAGATGGTGCGGGATAGAGCGGCTGCCTTTCTTTACCCGTAGGCCATTGATGCATGGGAGGTTTTGCCTTGGATTTGCCACTCTTTAGATGCACTTTTCCCCCATCCATATTCTCCAAACTCAACAATAAGCCCCCATGCAGAGTTTTGAGAATTCAGATGGGGAAAATGTGCATCTAGAGAGCAACAAATCCAAGGCAAAATCTTCCGCGCCTAAGTGTCCCTGGTTGCACTTACGTATGGTGTGTAAAAGCGTGTGTTCAGGCCGTTTATGCATGGGGGTTTTTGCCTCGGATTTGGCACTCTTTAGATGCACCTTTCCCCCCATCCAAATCCTCAAAACTCAACAATAAGCCCCCATGCAGTTTTGCGAATTGGGATGGGGAAAATGTGCATCTAGAGAGCGGCCAAACCTCCCGTGCGTAAACGGCCCCTGTAAAACCCAGCTGCAAAGTGGATCGAAAGTGCATTATCTGGCATGTGTGAAAGTGCCCAAAATCTGAATGATAAAACTTGCATCTGAGTTGAGATGTGAAAGATTGGGGGGCAGAGGGGAGGGGGGAATAGAAAAAACTTTTCTGTTTCCAGGTTGTTGTTGTTGTTTTCTGATGCAAAGGCTGCAGACTGACAAAACCCTGGAAAAACACCTCCTATAAATTATGTTCTCTTTTTGGAATGCGCTATTAATATATGTGCTATTTAATATATTAAGTGCTGTTAAAGCCGACGGCCGGAGAGATCCGCAGCGTTCCATCGCGGCCGCCCCTCCCCCACAGAGCTTCCTACCATAGAGATGGATCGGGACAGAGCGACGGCCTTCCCGCGCCTTCCCATCCGCCGCCGCGGCTGGCGTCACTCCAGCCTGTCCCCCCCCAGCTCTCCCAGGCGCCCGCGGCCCGACTTCCGGTGTCGGCTACTTCCGGCGTCGTCACTTCCGTCACCGGCGGCGCGCGTGTGCCCAGCGTCTCGGCGGTCGGCGTGGCTGAGGCGAGCGGCGCTTCTCCCCCCCCCCTCGCGGCCTTGTCCCGTCTTCAGGCGCCGGCCTTTCCTACCTTCCTCCCGCCATGGCGATGAGGCAGACCCCGCTGGCCTGCTCCGGCCACACGCGGCCTGTGGTGGACCTGGCCTTCAGCGGCATCACCCCCTACGGCTACTTCCTCATCAGCGCCTGCAAGGGTGAGGCCAGGGTGGCCGTTGCATGTCCGTGGGGTGTGTGTGTGTATGTGTATGGGGGGTGAATATATATGGCTTTTCTCACCCTCAGGCAGAGGTTCCCAAACTGTGCTCCAAGGAGCACCTGGTGCTCCATAAAATATCTCCTAGTGCTCCATGGAGAAATTGGAAAGAAAAATGCTACTGCGGAAGGCTTTCACGGTCAGAGTTCATCGGTTCTCGTGGGTTATCCGGGCTGTGTGACCGTGGTCTTGGTATTTTCTTTCCTGACGTTTCGCCAGCAGCTGTGGCCGGCATCTTCAGAGAAGTCACACCGAAGGAGAGACGCTGTCCTTCGGTGTGACTCCTCTGAAGATGCCGGCCACAGCTGCTGGTGAAACGTCAGGAAAGAAAATACCAAGACCACGGTCACACAGCCCGGATAGCCTACGAGAACCGATGAACTCTGACCGTGAAAGCCTTCGGCAGTAGTGCTGCAGTGATCTTGTTTGTGGGCTTGCTAGAGGCACCTGGTTGGCCACTGTGTTGAACAGACTGCTGGACTTGATGGATCTTAGTCTGATTCAACATGGCTTTTCTTACAGGTCTGTTTTTAAAATGTCACAAGATTATTTTATTAACATGGTTACTCCTTTGTTATCTAAATGCTTCAGTCCTAAATGTTCTTATTAGACAGTGAGAAGACCCTTGTAAGTTTGTCCTATCTCTGATCCAGCTTCCAGTTTCTTAACCGGATTCCCTTAGAAGGCCTTCAAGGGCAGATACAAAGACTCTTCCTGTTCTTGCCTTCCTACTGCTGGTGATCAGAGGAATGCAACCTCTGCCCACTGAGGTTCCCTTTAATTTTTTGGGGTAATGGGTGGGCTATCTAATCTGCTTTTAAAGCCACCAAGTATAGTGACTGTTGCTATGTCTTATGGTAGTGAAATCTATTGGGTATGCATTTAATATTTCTCTTTCACTGTTATATTAGATGTAATCATATCAGACTGTGTATTAATAGCTTTCTTTCAATACAGACCAGTATTTATTGTAATGGTCGTTAGTATGAACCATGTTAAAAGTGCATACAGCATAAATACTGTAGTAACTGGTTCTGGAAAATGACCACTATATGAGCTACAAGACATTACGTGCGGTGAAAAATCATTAATTTTGTTTCCAGAGAGTGTGAGCCACCTCCCTTATGTTTTGCCTAGTAATTACCAGCCCATGGTTCTTAAAAATTCTGGACACTTGATCGTGATCTAGTACTAACTTAAAATTTCAGAGGTCTTAACACATACCGAACTGCTGGCTCGTGGCCCTTGTTTCCAAGTAAGTGATTTGCACAGTGCCTTGTACACGCATAAACACAGCCAAAACAGATCCATTAATTTTACAATTATGGCTCCCTGTTTTACTAGCAGGTAGAAGCTGTAGTGCCAAAGGGTCATTAGCAGAATAACCAAAGGTTTTGGACATCCTCTTGGTACAAGGGTGCTCTTTAGTTGCAAGTCAATATGTTTTATTAGTTATGCCACCCAGTTAGATAATGCATAACTTAAATGGGAAAACTGTTTCAACCAGGCTATAAGTCAGACTGTTTCTTGGTGATATAAATTGCTGATTCGTTTTGATTTGAAATCAACCCATCGTTGTTGTGAGACAAGAATTTAGCATCTTCTGAGCCCTGTGGGAGTAGCTAGTCACAAAAGATGCACCCTTCTGCATTGGATAAATTACACTGGAGTTGACTACACTCTCTAGTTTTGTGGTTGCAGTCATTCACATAGCCTTAAAAAAAAAAAACACCTTTGTGAGTATAATCTGGAAGGGCAGGAAAATAGCCAACGTTGCTTTTTTTTTTTTTGCTGGTTAGTAATTAATGGTGCACCCTCAGGTGGTGGCATCTCGGAGAATATCTGGCTGTTGGTTAACAGCATATCCAATTGCAGTTAAATAGTATGCTTACATAACAAATGCACAGAAGATCAAAGTGTGGGACTTCACCTTAAAGATCCTGTAATAATAATAATTTTAAAAATTGCTCAGTTGCCCCCAGTCACTAAGAGAGATTGAAAGTGTGCTTAAGGACCCAAGTAATTTAGACACTGGAAGATCTGAGAGTGTATCTCCAGTGCAGTGAATAGCTAAATCGTCACAGGGACTCTGCTTAGGTTAAGGAGTGCAGTGCCAAAAGAGAAGGATTTTTAACTCCCTTTTCACGCCTTTCCTGAATTCCTTGAAATGGCTGTTTGCCCTGTTGTATAGGCTCATCTGTGACCCCTTTGCACTTCCTATGTAGTTAGATTATTTCACTATTTTATGGAATAGTCTACCAGAGGGGATGAGGAGGGCACCTTTTCCAGAAGTACAGCTATATCAAAGAGCATCGTAAGAACATAAGAAGAGCCCAGCTGGATCAGACCAGGGATCCGTCTAGTCCAGCATCCTATCTCACACAGTGGCCAACTAGTCCCTCTGGAGGACACAGAGGCTGAGCCTTCCCCTAATGTTGCCTGCTGGCGCTGGTATTCAGAGGTTTACTGCCTCTGAATTTGGAGGTTCTATTTAGTCACTGTGGCTAGTAGCCAGTAAGAATATCTGAATAGACTTTATCATGGGGTGGGTGTGGCTGGTTGGTTGATAGCTTCTGTTGGCTGCTTGTGTTGGTGAACAGGCTTTGCTCACTGCCTTTTAGTCCTGTGTCTTTAGGATTTTGATTTTTGTAATTTTTTTGTGACAAAAAAAAAGATAGCAAATCTTCTCTAACTAGCTGCGATGTGAGGTTTTCTTCTGATTAGGGTATACATCCCACTCCTGCTTTTGCCAGCAGGTGATGCCTCAATGAAATAAACGAGTGAAGCTGCTGCCGCCTATACAGCGGCGTTCGTTGATTTGTTGAATTTATACCTGGTGTTCATACTACCGATTTACTAAGTACTATCTTAGCATAATTCTTCCTGAAACCACTTCTTAAGCCTTCAATCTGAGCATGTTTTTGGGTGGCAAATGGGTGTCAAAAGAAGTGCCAATCCCTGGAAAGAGGGCTCTTGGTTTACTTCTTTCACCTGCAAACAAATGATAAAATACGCCGCTGCAGGAATTATCAGGTGTTCATATGTCCATAAAGAAACACAGTGACCCAAAAGTAGCTTATATTGGGTCTTGGCCCCAGCATCTTAGAATTACCAGTTCATGTGCTGGGGTTTCTAACCTCAAGATGACCTGCTGGACCTTGATGTGTTAGGGCTGGTTTACGCAGATACCTTGCATCAGCCTGCGATATCCTTTGTCATGGGCTGAGATGAAGGCCCTGTGTCTTCACTGATCGTTTGGTTCTTGTGCAGATGGGAAGCCCATGCTCCGCCAAGGAGACACAGGAGACTGGATTGGGACATTTCTCGGACATAAAGGTGCTGTCTGGGGCGCCACTTTGAATCAGGACGCCACCAAAGCAGCTACAGCAGCTGCCGATTTCACAGCGTAAGTGAACCTTCTGTACAGGCATACCTTGTTTTATCGTGCTTTGTTATATTGTACCTCGCAGCTATTGCATTTTCAAGCACGTCTGTCAGCGCCATTTTTCCAAAGAGCATGTGCTCACTTTGTGTCTCTGTGTCACGTTTTGGTAATTCTCGCAATATTTCAAACCGTTGTTATTACAGTACATTTTTAAGACATAATGGTATTGCACAATTTATAGACTACAGTATAGTGTAAACGTAACTTTTATAAGCAATGGGAAACCAAAAAATTCTTGTGACTCGCTTTACTGCAATATTCGCTTTATTGTGGTTGCCTGGAACCAAACCCGCAGTATCTCCAAGAAACGCTTATAGTTGGCACATGAGCCTTCCACCTACTGTTCCTTGTGCTGACTCCTTGAATACACCTAGATGTTGGCCTTTTTTGGTCTCTCGGATTCTTCAGAACTGAAGGGAAACTCTGCCGCTGCATGAAAGAGTGCTGCTGGTTATCCTGGTCACTGCTTAAAGTAGGACGTTGCTAGCTCCAGGTTCTTCCGTGTTCTAAATAAAATGTTCTTGTGTTTCAGCAAAGTGTGGGATGGCGTCTCAGGAGATGAGCTGCTCACTTTGGCTCACAAGCATATTGTCAAATCAGTAGACTTCACTCAGGTAAGACACAAATCTCTTTATTTCCAGGCTTGAGAGCCTGCCCTTGTGCTTGGCTAGAGCTTCGTATGAACAACTTCCAGCCCACCGGTCTAGAGAGCCGGCGTGATGTGGGGGGTTAGGAGCGGCGAACGCTAATCTGGAGAACTGGTTTAGATTCCTCGCTCTTCCACATGAAGTCTGCTGGGTGACCTTGGGGCAGCCACGGTTCTCTCAGAACTCTCTCAGCCCCACCTACCTCACGAGGTGACCGTTGTGGGGAGAGGAAGGGATTGTGATTGTAATCCACCTTGAGACTCCTTAAGGTAGAGGAAAGCGGGGTATAAAAACCAACTCTTTTGTGGTGATAAAAAAACCGCTGGCTTTTCTGAAAACAAAAAATAGGATTATAAAGTAGTATGGTGACTTTAATAGAACTTGATCTTGTATCCCTAATGGATGAATCTGATTGTGTTCATTTTGTGTTCTAGGACAGCAATTACCTGTTGACAGGGGGACAAGACAAGCTGTTGCGTATCTATGACTTAAACCAGCCTGAGGCAGGTGAGTTTTACCGTTCCTTTAATGGTTGGAGCTGGTACTCATAAATAAATAAAGATATAGATATATATAGTATTCATTCAGTGTAGCAGCCTGAATAGCCCAAACTTATCCCAAGCTTGTCAGAGCTTGGATGCTAAGCAAGGTCAGCTGTGGTGAGGACTTGGATGGGTGGCCAATCATCCAACTGGGGTTGCTGTGCAGAGGGAGGCAGTGGAAAGGGCTCTTTGCTCATCTCTTGCCTTGAAAACCGTAATTCGGCTGTGACTTAATTATTGTCTATTTAAATGCTTATTCCACCAGTCCTCCAAAGAGCTCATGATTCCTGCCACTGCCATTTTATTTTATCCACACAACAACCCTGCCAGGAAGGTCAGGCTAAGTAACTGACCTAAGATTATCCAGTTAAATTCATAGCTTTGAACTAATTTCATCCTTAATGATTTAATGGACTCCTGAATTTTGGCGGGACTAAATTCAGTAGAATAGACTGTGCCTTTTAGTCAGGCTACACATTCATAGAAGCGAGCTCGCACTTACAATCTGAGGATAATTGTGAGGTGCTTATTTTATTGCAGCTGCGATCATAGAATCATAGAGTTGGAAGGGACCACCAGGGTCATCTAGTCCAACCCCCTGCACAATGCAGGAAATTCAGTTACCTCCCCCCCGTACCCACAGATGGCAACAGAAACCCTCCAGGATCCCTGGTCAGTCTGGCATGGAGGAAAATTGCTTCCTGACCTCAAAGTGGCCAGGAAGCAAGTCACCAAAAGTCTGTTCGCCAAAGGTTATGCTTGGCGGCCAGTTTCAGAAGGTAGCCACGTTGCTCTGCAATAGAAGAGGAAGAGTCGAGTCCAGATTTTGGGGATATAAGCTTTCGAGAGTCAAAGCTCTCAAAAGCTTATACCCCAAAAATCTTGTTGATCTCTAAGGTGCTACTGGACTCGAGTCTAGCTTGGCAGCCAGTGCGTTGTACTGGTTAAAGCATCAGATTTTGACGCTTGAATTCTAATCCCAATTTAGCTACGAAGCTCACTGGCCTAGGGATAGCCTAGCTTACCCCCACAAAGTTGTTGCAAGGATAGAATGAAGTAAGAGACCATGTTTGCCACACTGAACTCCTTGGAACAAAGGTGGGATAAAAAAAAGTCTAATAATAAGTGTGTGTGTGTTAAGTGCTGTCAAGTCGCTTCCGGCTCATGGCGACCCTATGAATGAAAGTCCTCCAAAATGTCCTATCTTTGACAGTCTTGCTCAGATCTTGCAAATTGAGGGCTGTGGCTTCCTTTATTGAGTCAGTCCATCTCTTGTTGGGTCTTCCTCTTTCCCTGCTGCCTTCAACTTTTCATAGCATGACTGTCTTTTCCAGTGGCAGTAGGGATGAACAAATCTCAGTGAGGCGTTAGCACCATGGCATAGAAAACGTTGAAAGTTGCAATAGAACTCTCAAACATGAATGTTTGCGTTGGAATAAAGGTAGATTATTTTAGTAACTTTTTTTGCCATTCTACTTAGGGTTAGTGATTACAGATCACGTTTAAGGAAAAAATCATGGTGAACCGTGGAGGAGAATAGTAAAAGTATTTGGTCTGATTTTCAGATCCTGAAATGGTGAGCGGCCACACATCTGGTATTAAGAAGGCTCTGTGGAGCAGTGATGACAGACAGATCCTTTCAGCCGATGATAAAACTGTCAGGTAAGAATCATGGGCTTTCTTAGAATGTGTCCACCCCAGGTAACCTAGCACTGTTTAGATCAGAACTGGGCTATGGCACAGTGACAGATTGTCTGCTTGGCATGCAGATGGTCCTAGCTTCAGTCCCTGGTATCTCAAGTTAAGGATCAGGTCGTAGATGAATAAAAGTCCTCTGTCTGAGTCCCTGCCAGGCTGAGAAGACAATATTGACCATAATGAACCAGGACAAGAACATTGTTTCAAGTACTCTTCTGAGAAGGACGTTCAGGGATATTCACTCACAAGGCTGCATGAGACCCCAGCACCTGACTTTTTCACCAACGGGGGGGGGGAAGATCTCCAGTGGTTCAGGTGTCATGTTTAGCTTGGGTTTGGTGTCCTGTGAGTGGGCCTGCAGACTCATGTGTCCCTCCCTCCGCTCACGGCCTCCCATGCTTTCTGCTTATCGTCAAACCATAGTTCGCCATTTTGCCCAAATCTGCAAACTGTGGCTGGTTGACAGTTCACCATTCAGACCAGAATTGTGAACCGTGGTTACATCATGCTTTCCAAATTCTGGCTTGGAGGGTAACCGGAAGCCATAGTTTACGAGTTTAGATGAAGCAGCCAACAATTATTTGCCCCATCAAAGAAGGGCAGGAGAGCGTGAGGGATGGGATGGGGGTTGCATAAATGCCTGAGCCTCTTTCCCACAATGCCACACTGTGGCTCGGTGTAGAACCTTAATGGGATTTTTGTTCTTGCTGTGTACCAGATGGAAACATGCTCTTTAAGAGTATTGTTTAGATTTTCATGCTGCCCTTTACAAGAAGCTTACTGAGCAATACTAAGGGTGTGTGTGTCAAGACTGAGCCCCCTCCAAGACTCAGAACTTGTTTGTAGAGTAACCAAGCCCGAGTCAGTAAACTCAAACCACAGCCTTTTCAAAAAGCTGAAAAAAAGCTTCATTAAGAAGAATTCAAAGATATTGATTAAAACATAGGTTACAGTTCAAAGGCACATTGGCTTAAAATAATAAACTCTTAGCTAATCAGAAATACTAACTGTTAACTTAGCAATCGTTCTAACTCACAGCTTAAGCTGGTTCAGGTCTCAGCATAACATGCTGGGTACAAAGCATTGCAGAGTCTATGGGTTGCAATGAGGTGCTGAAGAATTGGTGTCATTGGCAATATTTCAAACTTTTTTCATTGTTATTACAGTACTTTCTTTTAGGCTTAATGCTGTTGCACACTTAATAGACTATGGTATAGCTTAATATAACTTTTATATGCACCGGGAAACCAAAAACAATTCGTGTGGCTCGCTTTATTCTAGTGGTCTGGAACCGAACCTGCAATATCTCTGAGGTATGCTTGTACCTCCGTTTTAAACCAAAGATAACATTTGGTAGTACTGGTGTGATGTTGGGACATTTACTGACATCCTGTGCGGATACTGTCTGTTACACTTCTGCCATTCCAAATGGATTTGGTTGCGCGGGGGAAGTTTTTGCCATCTCCCTCATTTTCCAGTGCATCTGCACTGTAGCAACTGAAACACAACTCCCTGTTCATCCACCGAACTTAATAAAGGTTATGATATTATTCCCCCTTAGGCCAAAAGGGTCTATATGTCTATCCCACAGTGAGTATTAGGGGGTGTCTAAGGAAAAGAGAGTATCCTGTCTGCAGACGACTGGATGGATGCAATCACCAAAGGCATGTAATACTTCAACAACACTATGTAATCATATGAACACATGAAGCTGCCTTATACTGATTCAGATCCTTGGTCTATTGAAGTCAATATTGTCTATTCAGACCGGCAGCGGCTCTCCAGGGTCTCAGGCAGAGGTCCTTCACATCACCTACTTGCCTGGTCCCTTTAACGAGATGCCGGGGATTGAACCTGGGACCTTCTGCATGCCGAGCAGATGCTCTGCCACTGAGCCACGGCTCTGCCCAAATGCAACATACATATCTGGCTGAGGAGAAATTTGGAAGAACCAAGGCAGGAGCGTTCCTTCTGAAGCAATGTGACCATGGTCCTAAACGTTAAGCATTGGAAGGAAGATGACGGCCAAGTATGGAGAAGCCGTTGACAAAGAGCACTATGGCTGATTCCGCTTTGAGCAGCAGGTTGGACTAGATGACCTGTATGTCCCGTTCCAACTGTGATTCTACGATTTCTATGATTCTGTGATTTATCGTCACCTTCTGATAACTTTGTCCATGTCTTTCCATCATCACAGGCTCTGGGACCGAAGCACCTTGACAGAAGTGAAGGCCGTCAACGTGGCCATGTCCGTGAGCAGCATGGAGTACGTCCCAGAAGGGGAGATACTAGTGATCACCTATGGAAGGACGATCGCCTTTCACAGTGCAGAAACGTAAGGGTTTTTTAAAGCCTGGTTTTCAACGAACCCCTCAGCTGGCCTGACTTGGCTTAGCCTAGGCTGCTGAGAAGAGGCTCTTTGTGCCGCCACATTAGATCGTGCTTGTCCTTTCAGGTTTTGCTTCTGCTTTGTCACAAAGGAAAGATATACATTAACTGTAAAATATGTTTGCCGCTGTAATTGCCACTGCGGATAGTTGTTTGCGGTACAAACTGAACAAATCACTTCAGGCGCTTTGGTACGCGATAAAGATTTGCAGAAACATTTGGCTTTGCTTCCCTGCAGAAAGTTTACTAGGGGAATGTAGGTAAAATTACTCTGAATGGAACTCTACCTTTTTGTGTGTGTATGTTCTTTTCTCCATCACTCCTTTTTTGTGTTTGTTTCGTTCTGTAGAATTCAGTTTGTGGAACTTGTCCAACGTTTTTTTTTTCTTTTTCCGTCTCCCCAGACTGGAGCAGATTAAATCATTCGAGGCGTCCGCAACAATCAATTCTGCCTCGCTTCACCCTGAAAAAGAATGTCTGGTTGCAGGGGGCGAAGACTTCAAACTTTATAAGTACGATTACAATTCTGGCGAAGAGCTTGGTACGTAACAAGATGTTGGCGAGAGATCCTTAGAGCATGCTTTGACTTGTCTGCATTTCAGCTAAACTGAGTACCTAAGTTTTTTTAGTCCTGATGTTTGCCTTAAAAGTGTCTTGGAACTGACACAGTGAAGAAAACATCATTTTCTAATCCGTCATCATAAAGGGAAGTATTAAAACCTAGCCTTGTTTAGGTATTCCTGTGTGGCCTTAATAACTACAGCAATGCTAATACTCCCTAGGCTGCTTCTATTTATGGACTCTGTCACTGTGGTTCTTTGCTTGCAGGCAAGCAAGACAAGTGAGTGCTTGGAGTGAAGCTTAGGGATGCATCCCCACTGGCTTGCTAGTGGCTGTTTGTCTGGTGATGTTTAAGAGAATGTAGAGAAGTAGATGACCAGGACTAATGCCAGCTGGTTGCGTATGCTAGACAGTTTTCACACTGCACAGTCTGAAAAGTTTCAGTACCTTTGGCTGTTTCAAGAAACCCTGCCTGCTTCCAGTGGCAAGCTGTTCCCCAGGCAGTCAAGGATCTCTTGTCACCCTGTGACAAGTAGCTTGCTGTAACAGAGATGGGGCTTAACTGCTGTAGTTCTGCCATCCGGGCAAGCCACCCGGAGGTTGAACATAGTAACATGAGAAGAGCCTTGCCGGATCAGACCAGTGGTCCAGCATCTTGTTTCACACAATGGCCAACCAGTTAATCTGAAGGGCCAACAACAGGACATAGAGATTATGGCCTTGCTCTGATGTTGCTTCCTGGGACTGATATTCAGAGGTTTACTGCCTCTGAATGTGGAGGTGCCCTTTAGTCACTGTGGCTGGTAACCACTGAAGGATCAGCAGTTGTCACCTCAAGCAAACAACAAGGTATTGGCTTTTTGCCTTCTAAAATCATAAAGTTAGCTTATTCATGATTCTTTTATGTAGATGCGTGTTTATACATTGGTATACTTGGCCAGTCACGTTTCTTGCCTGTAATTTCACGAATGTATTACAATCTCCCTGCAGAATCATACAAGGGGCACTTTGGGCCCATTCACTGCGTCAGATTTAGCCCAGATGGAGAGCTATACGCTAGTGGCTCTGAGGATGGAACGCTAAGACTGTGGCAGACGACAGTAGGCAAAACATATGGTCTCTGGAAATGTGTGATTCCTGGTAAGAACAAATATGTGTTTGATGGAACTGAACTGCATTCGAACATATTTTTTTAAACTTTAAATAAGATCAGTTTATTGTCTGTAAATTGCACTTTAAAATGTTATCTCTAGTTTGGTACTTGGTAACTTGGTGCTGTGTTTAAAGTGTGCACCCATACGATGTCGCTTAATTGTATCGGTTAAGGCCTAATTCTCACCAAGGTAAGAGACCTATGTCTGGGATGTACAGGCCACGGGTGGGGAGGTCTCATGTGACATGGGCAGCATTCATCCCCCTCCTTCAAAAAACTTCCCTGCTAGAAAACTAGCATATCAGGGAGAAGCCAAGCTTAGAACCCTTCTTTCTGACATAGAAACATAGAGCTAGAAGGGAGGGACCGTGGCTCAGTGGCAGAGCATCTGCTTGGCATGCAGAAGGTCCCAGGTTCAATTTCCGGCATCTCCAGTTAAAGGGACTAAGCAGGTAGGTGATGTGAAAGACCTCAGCCTGAGACCCTGGAGAGCCGCTGCCGGTCTGAGTAGACAATACTGACTTTGATGGACCAAGGGTCTGATTCATTATAAGGCAGCTTCATGTGTAGAAGGGACCTCAAGGGTTGTTGAGTCCAACCCCCTGCACAATACCATAAATGCACAACTACCTGCCCCCCCTCCAGGATCCCTGGCCAATCTGGCCCAGAGGAAAATTTCTTCCTTGCCCCAGAATGGCAAACTGCATCACCCTGGGCATGTAAGAAAGGGCCACAAGAGCCGAGCACTGACTCATCCCTTTCTGCCCTCCTTCTCATTATCTGCCTAAGTTCACAGAATCAGCCTTGCTGTCAGATGGCCACCTAGCCTCTGCTTAAAAACCTCCAAAGGAGAGCCCACCACCTCCGAAGAAAGCCTTTTCCGCTAAGGAACCACTCGAACGGTCAGGAAGTTGTTTTGTTCCAAGATGCATTAAGTCATATGAGCCTTTAACCTGCAGTCTGAAAGGTAGCCCTGGCAAGAACGTCTCATCTTGGGAGTAGACATTCTTCTTTGCTTCATGGCTATTGGGGATCTTTTCTTCTTGCTGCCATAAACTTGAACCTTGTAATAACTAAGAGGCGATGGGATACTCCGCGTTTTGCTTAAATTGTACTGGGGTGGGGCAATTAGAAGAACCCCCACCCACTGCAGGGAGGTAGGTTATGTCATTGGTAAAGTATGTAAAGGCAGCGGTGGAAAACCGCCCAGCAGGGCACTGAGGAGTTTTTCCTCGAGGTTCACAGTGATGTTTTTAAAGTATTTTATATTAAAGCACGGCTCTTCTTTGTCTGTAGAAGAAGAAGGGGGAGAGCTGGTGAAACCAAAGGTCAGCCTTCCAGGAACCGCTGAAGAAGAACTAGGTAAGGAGCTGCTCCACCTCGGTTTGACCAGCAGAGGGAGCTGAGCCCAAAGATCCACTCTGAAACGCCCAGTACCTGTGCCGGGGTTGTGGGATCCGTACCCTGCGCCGCAGCTGTAGCTTTGTGGCCCTTGCAGAAGCACGTCTGAAGTTCAAGGCCTTCGGCAGAGACCATTCTGGGGTGGGGGGGGGGAGAGAAGAGGTGACAGACAAGCCACTGGCTATTCCTGGGAGAGCCGCCTAGGGATGAGGCCACAGTAGTTCTGTTTCCTTACCATTAAAGAGATGACTTCCCTTGTGCTGGGTGCTGTTTCCCTTTAAACAGAGGTTTGCATTGCTTTATAGCCAAGAACAGGATCGGGGTGCACTTAAAAGAACCATAGAAAAGAGCAAAGAGTCCAGTAACGCCTTAAAGGCTAACAAAATTTCCGGCAGGGTATGAGCTTTCGAGAGTCGCAGCTCACTTCTTCAGAACCATGTCATTTAACTCTTCAACGCAGGCGCTGTAAAAAAAAAAGTGTAACATTTCATTTAGTTGAATGCTTGAATGATGTTGACCCAAGTCGTCTTTCTAACTCAGCGTTTCTCAGCCTTTTTATCCTCGTGGAACCCTTGAAATAATAATCATGTCTCAGGGAACCCCTACATATTATTACCTATGATTTACATATAATTAGCCTATTCATCACGATTCCTTGCGGAACCCAAGGGTTCTGGGGAACCCTGGTTGAGGAACGCTGTTCTGACTCGATCCCTCTGTCCAAGGTAGCCATTTGAGCATTTCCTCCCTCTTCCTTGGCTTGCAGAAGATCTCGGCTCTGAAAATTCAGATACCATCTACAGCACGACCCCCGAAGTGAAGGCTTGAGCTTCGTGGCCGCCAACTGCAACACACGGACATTTTGAGACAAAAAAAAATAAAAGAAAGCAGCGGCATGCAGCGGCCTTTCCGGGGGCACACTGAACCTGAGGCGGAGATGGGCAGTCATTGACGAGAATGCGTTGGAGCTGGTTGCCTTTAAAGAAGGCGGGGCGGGTCAAAAGGCGGCGGGCCTTGCCCTCTTCCAGCAGCCGCTGCCTTTTGCCTTTTCTGACTGGGACACTGTGGCAGAGATCCAGGTCCTCCAGCTTCAGTTATAACTCATTGTAGCGTTTATAACCGAGGAGAAATGTAACTGCTTCTAGTAGGGGGTGTGCTCTGAAACAGGGAAGAGTCGGCAGAAGATGGGGGGGGGGGTTATGTAGTTTTAAAAACAACCGATTCGGGGTTTTGTTGTGGGTTTCGTTTGTTGTCCGTTGCTTTTGTTTCCAACAGTCTAAATAAAATGCCTCTTGTCGCAGCCGGAGGACCCTAAGGGGGCTTATCTAAGGACGAAGTTAAGCCATCTGTTTCCAAACAATGCAGTGTGGTGTGTTCGAGCTGTCATTCAAAGGGGGGGGGAGGGTGGCCCGTGGTTGCGCACAGTAGGTGGTTGCATGCCCTGCTGTCTGAGGCTTGTTAATTTTTCTCCTACTTTTCTTTCAGTAAACTTTTCTATTTGGAAGTCTCTCTAAAAATAACAGGTGGGAAGATGCATGTATTGTAACTGCCATGATTAAACGTAATACTCTGTTGCGGACGTGGTTTGTGTGACTTCCGGAGGTGTGTGGAAATGCAGTTGATGAAGGGGGAGGGTATCTGAAGAGGAGCTGTCGGACCCTTCCAACACCAGCATCAGTGTCACGTCGTTCATACAGGAATCACAAATAATCTAACTTTATGCGACACCTCCCAGCCCGCTTTTCAGAGATGTCCGTTTCTACCCGACAAGGTGTAGCCCTGTGGAGAAAAGCCGCACTTGTCGGCAGTTCAGCTTGGTGCTAAAACTACACGAGCAGGTTAGGAATTTGGGTTTTAAAAAAATTGTTAGGCCTTTCTGGAGCTGCTGTTCTTGCAGCAGGCATCAATCAGACCTGCACTCCCCTTCTCCCCTGAAGGTTGACTTGGAATGAGACACACATCACTTCAAACTGTCTTAGACTCATTGTTCATTGCAGAGTTGGGAGCAGAGGGTGGGTGGATGTGGAATTCTGGAAGGGGTTTTTCTTAATGAGTAGAAACATCCCTTGAGAGCCAGCGTGGTATAGTGGTTAAGAGCGGAGGTTTGGAGCGGTGGAGTCTGATCTGGAGAACCAGGTTTGATTCCCCACTCCTTCACGTGAGCGGCGGAGGCTAATCTGGTGAACTGGTTTGGTTTCCCCACTCCCCATGAAGCCAGCTGGGTGACCTTGGGCTAGTCACAGCTCTCTTAGAGCTCTCTCAGCCCCACCTACTTCACAGGGTGTCTGTTGTGAGGAGAAGGGAAGGTGATTGTAAGCCGATTTGATTCTTTAAGTGGTAGAGAAAGTTGGCATATAAAAACCAACTCTTCTTCTGGTATCATGTGGGCATTCAGCAGTCTTTCATCAAGCATGGAATCCTCTGGGCTGGATCCCATGGATCTATTCCACTAGCTGAAGAGCCTTTTGCATCAGGGGAAGTGGCCTTTCACTGGATGGAAATCTCTACAAGCAGAGTGGATCTGTGGAATCCAACACTTACAAGGGATGTGTGTGCGCGCGTGTGTGTGGTAAGGATTCCTGCATAGTCTACCCAGGTAGACAGAATGTTCGTTGGCAAATAAGACCATACACTCTGAAATGGCCAGACATCCCATTTCATCTGTTGCATTTCAGGAGGCACAGGGTATTGAAGACAGTCAAATGGCCAGATTGGGGGGAGAGCCAGCAAGGTGTAGTGGTTAAGAGCGGCAGACTCTAATCTGGAGAACCAGGTTTCATTCCCCACTCCACATGAGCTGCGGTCTCTAATCTGGTGAACTGGATTTGTTTCCCCACTCCTGCACATGCAGCATGCTGGGTGACCTTGAGCTAGTCACAGTTCTCTCTGAACTCTCAGTCTCACCTACCTCACAAGTTGTCTGTTGTGGGGAGAGGAAGGGAAGAAGATTGTAAGCTGGTTTGATTCTCTTTTAAAAAGGTAGAGAAAGTTGGCATATAAACTCTTAAGGTTGGCGGACTCTAATCGTGAACTGGGTTGGTTTCCCCACTCCTACACATGAAGCATGTTGGGTGACTGGGCTAGTCACAGTTCTCTAAACTCCCTGAGCCCCACCTACCTCACAAAGTGCCTGTTGTGGGGAGAGGAAGGGAAGGTGATTGTAAGCTGATTTGAGACTCCTTAAAGGTAGAGAAAGGTAGAGAAAACCAAGTCGTCGTCGTCTTCAAGGGGTGGTGGTGGTGACTGACCCAATTGAATCCTTAATAGCTTAAAGGCACCTGGTTGGCCACTGTGTGAACAGACTGTTGGACTTGATGGACCTTGGTCTGATCCAGCATGGCCTTTCTTATGTTCTTAGAGCAGGAGGCATGCATTTCCCCCAAATGCTGCCATGCAACACAGAGTAGGGGGTAAAAAATATATATCCTCCACACTACTAATCTAGTCCCAAAATGCATCATTATAGGACAACTGTGCAGGAGCCTGGTGGCTGAAATGCAGGGCTCGGTGAACAGGAAGCTATTCCTCATGAGCACAGGAAGCTGTCTTATACTGAATCAGAACCTCGGTCCATCAAAGTCAGTATTGTTTACTCAGACCGGAAGCTGCTCTCCAGAGTCTGGGGCAGGGGTCTTTCACATCACCTTACCTGCCTAGTCCCATTATCTGGAGAAGCCAGGGATTGAACCTGGGACCTTCTGCACACCAAGCAGATACTCCCTCACCGAGCCACAGCCCCTCCCTAATGTCGGAATCCAGCAAACTAGCAGCACAGTATGTAGGGTTGCCAACCTCCAGGTAGTTACACAAAGTCTATGTGTTAGACTTTGTGTAACTACTTTTTATACACAGAAGTGTCAATTTTCGTCACAACCTCCAGGTAGTAGCTGGAGATCTGATCTCCAGCGAAGAAGGACCTGGCAACCCTAACAGTATACCTTTTGGACTGCCCATTTACTAGCACACTACACTTACGGTTGCCAGGTCCCTCTTCACCACCAGCGGGAGGTTTTTGGGGTGGAGCCTAAGGAGGGTGGGGTTTGGGGAGAGGAGGGACTTCAATGCCCTAGAGTCCAATTGCGAAAGCGGCCATTTCCTCCAGGTGAACTGACCTCTATCGGGCGGAGATCAGCTGCAATAGCAGGAGATCTCCAGCTAGTACCTGGAGGTTAGCACGGGTAAAAGGTACACAAATGCACAGAGCCAGTTAGCAAAATGCAAATATTAATAGGTGCTAGAAAAGAGAGACAAACAGTGTGAAGCAAATATTCCTAACAACTGTGACTAAACAATTTACAATATATACATGGAATTAGTAATTTTACAGGCAAAAAAGTCCTCTTCTTAAATATTTCAAAGATGATCCGTTCCAATGGCATAAGTTATTCTCAGGTATAAACCCAACAGGTATAGATCAAAAGATGGGGGACGGCCGTTTCACCTTGGTTTCTTCAGCCCCACATTATCTCATCCATACTATTGTAATTCAAAGCCTAGCAAAGTCCATAAAGGTTCAATATTAAGCCATTTGGGAACTTGTGGACATTTCTGTGGCTTAATATTGAACCTTTATGGACTTTGCTAGGCTTTGAATTACCATTGTATGGATGAGATAATGTGGGGCTGAAGAAACCAAGGTGAAACGGCCGTCCCCCATCTTTTGATCTATAAATTTTGGATCTATACCTGTTGGATTTATACCTGAGAATAACTTATGCCATTGGAACGGATCATCTTTGAAATATTTAAGAAGAGGACTTTTTTGCCTGTAAAATTACTAATTCCATGTATATATTGTAAATTGTTTAGTCACAGTTGTTAGGAATATTTGCTTCACACTGTTTGTCTCTCTTTTCTAGCACCTATTAATATTTGCATTTTGCTACCTGGCTCTGTGCATTTGTGTACCTTTTACCCGTGCTAATTTCCAAACCCCCCAGGTATAGGCACGGAGGTACCTTTGTTTTGTTTTTGCTTAGTACCTGGAGGCTGGCAACCTTAACTACACTTAGGGGATAATTCACAGTGGGTAGCCGCGTTAGTCTGTCTGCAGTAGTAGAAAAGGGCCAGAGTCCAGTAGCACCTTAAAGACTAACAAAAATATTTTCTGGCAGGGTGTGAGCTTTCGTGAGCCACAGCTCGCTTCTTCAGATACAGGTAGAATGGGAATCCATCTGTTCACAAAGTTGATGGATTTCCATTCTGTACGGCTAAATGTGGAGTGGTCCATGAAAATAATTCACAGTGGGTAGCCGCGTTAGTCTGTCTGCAGTAGTAGAAAAGGGCAAGAGTCCAGTAGCACCTTAAAGACTAACAAAAATATTTCCTGGCAGGGTGTGAGCTTTCGTGAGCCACAGCTCACTTCTTCAGATACAGATATCTGAAGAAGTGAGCTGTGGCTCACGAAAACTCATACCCTGCCAGAAAATATTGTTGTTAGTCTTTAAGGTGCTACTGGACTCTTGCCCTTTTCTACACTTAGGGGAGGGGCCGTGGCTCAGCGGTGGAGCCTCTGCTTGGCATGCAGAAGGTCCCAGGTTCAATCTCCGGATAAAGGGACTAGGCAGGTAGGTGATGCCTGAGACCCTGGAGAGCCGCTGCCGGTCTGAGTAGACAACACTGACTTGGATGGACCAAGGGCCTGATTCATTTTTTTTTTTAACTTTTATTAAATTTTTAAACAAGAAGAAAAACACCAATACAAACAACAACAAATACAAAAGAAAAAAAGTATCACAATATAGAGAACTACATAATAAGAATGATATATCTATGAAAAGGTTAAAAAAAAAGATTCTTTTTATCTATAAAAAGTTTAAAAAGTTTCTTTTTAAAACCTTTTTATAGATATATCATTCTTATGTAGTTCTCTATATATTGTTATACTTTTTTTCTTTTGTATTTGTTGTTGTTTGTATTGGGTTTCCACCCCCCCCCAAAAGATTCAAAATACAATCATTACATCCTTATCACAATCACCTTACCCATTTTGTCCCCACCTCCCTCCACCACCGTGCTGAACTTCCGGAGAAGCGTCTCTAAACAAGTTTATTAATATATTCTCGAAGGCTTCCACGGTCCGAGTTCCTTGGTTCTTGCAGGTTATCCGGGCTGTGCAACCGTGGTCTTGGAATTTTATTAATAGATTTGTTTTAATAGATTTATTTTAACAGATTTATTTTATTAATAGATTATTTCAACCACAAGGGCCTGATTCAGTCGAAGGCAGCTTCGTCCCAAGTCTGCCTTTTGTTGCAGCGAGCCGCGCAGTCTCGCCGCCGGGTCTCGCGTCCGCCTGCTCGCCTCCCCTTACTCTCGAGCAAACCGGCCCGGGATCGCCGCGTTTGCAAGGTTTGCAAGGCGGCTCCCGGCCTTTTGCAAACAGCGCGCCGGATCCTGCAAGCCGTGGGGAGGCAGGAAGGGGAGGAGGCAGCAGCAGCAGCCGCCCCAGGAAGCGCTGGGGCCGGTTCCCCACCGAGGAGCGAGGAGAGGGGGGCTCTGGCCTCCGGGGGCAGCCGCTGGGGCCGGGGGCATGGCCGCTAGAAACCAGGGCACCGAGCTAGGTAAGGGGCAGGGGCCGAGCGGGGAGGAGGAGGCAGGATCTTGTGCACAGGGTTGCAAAACCTGCGTTGCATACCTGTTCTCTCCAGGATCAGAGGAGCAGGCCTATTATTTTGGGTGCGGGGGAACCCAGGCAGGATAATGGTGCTGCTGCAGTCTTCCTATTTGGGGGCTTCCTGGTGGCACCTGGTTGGCCACTGTGTGAACAGACTGTTGGACTTGTTGGACCTTGGTCTGATCCAGCAGGGCTTTTCTTATGTTCTTACACGGATAGTTAAATGGTGGAACTCCCTGCCCCAGGATGTGTTGATGGCTGCTAACTTGGAAGGCTTTGCGAGGGGAGTGGACATGTTCATGGAGGGGAAGGCTACTAGTAAAAATGGATACTAATCATGATGCATACCTATTCTCTCCAGGATCAGAGGAGCATGCCTATTATATTAGGTGCTGTAAAGGAACACAGGCAGGATGGTGCTGCTGCAGTGGTCTTGTTTGGGGGCTTCCTAGAGGCCCCTGGTTGGCCACTGTGTGAGCAGACTGCTGGACTTGATGGACCTTGGTCTGATCCAGCAGGGCCTTCCTTATGTTCTGATGATGCATATCTTATTCTCTCCAGGATCAGAGGAGCATGCCTATTGTATTAGGTGCTGTGGAACACAGGCAGGGTGGTGCTGCTGCAGTTGTCTTGTTTGGGGGCTTCCTAGGGGTACCTGGTTGGCCACTGTGTGAACAGACTGCTGGACTCAATGGACCTTGGTCTGATCCAGCAGGGCCTTCCTTATGTTCTTACACGGATAGTGAAATGGTGGAACTCCCTGCCCCAGGATGTGTTGATGGCTGCTAACTTGGAAGGCTTTGCGAGGGGAGTGGACATGTTCATGGAGGAGAAGGCTACTAGTAAAAATGAATACTAATCATGATGCATACCTATTCTCTCCAGGATCAGAGGAGCATGCCTATTATATTAGGTGCTGTAAAGGAACACAGGCAGGATGGTGCTGCTGCAGTCGTCTTGCTTGTGGGCTTCCTTAGAAGCACCTGGTTGGCCACTGTGTGAACGGACTGCTGACTCGATGGACCTTGGTCTGATCCAGCAGGGCCTTTCTTAAGTTCTTATGTTGCGGGTCCCTCTTCGCCACCAGCGGGAGGCTTCTGAGACGGAGCCTAGTACCTGGAGGTTGGCAACCCTATGCATCCTCGCCGTAGCCCCCGGGTGTATTTGCTGAAACCTTTATGCCTCATTATAGGGCATATTCTGCAGGAAGAAAGGTTTGGGATTGCAGTTGGCAGCGCGGGTTTAGGCCTTTCAGCCCCACCCGGGTCAATCGAACTAACAGCAATCTAAACCCGTTATTTTCAAGAGGCTTGGGGGGTTACCGCATTATGTATTCCCAGCGATGTATTAAGAGTTTTAAAATGTTATATAAAAAAAGGGTGTTTGGATGCCACGGTTAAAAAATGGATGTTTGGATGCCACGCTTTAAAAGGGTGTTTGGATGCCACGGCTAAAAAATGGTTGGAAGATGTCTTCACAGCTAAAGGGGCCAAACAAAGTGCGAACAGTATTTTTTATAACAGTTTCAAGTTCTTAATACATCGGTGGGAATACATAGAAAGCGCGAACAGTATTTTTTTATAACATTTTCAAACTTAATACATCGCTGGGAATACAAAGTGCGGTAACACTGGTGGATTGGGGTAAAACTGCATAGGATTGCGCTGTTCCTGCCCTCCTTTGGGTTGTAACTTTCTAGTTTGGGTAGTGTCGAGGGGCTAGGACTACTCGTATTATTTATTTACTTCGCTTATACCCCGACTTTCTCCCCTGTTGGGACTAGGGTTACCAACCTCCAGGAACTAGCTGGAGATCTGCTATTACAACTGATCGCCAGCCGATAGAGATCAGTTCCCCTGGAAAAAATGGCTGCTTTGGCAACTGGACTCTATGGCATTGAAGTCCCTCCCCAAACCTTGCCCTCCTCAGGCTTCGCCCCCAAAACCTCCCACAGGTGGCAAAGAAGGACCTCTCAACCCTAGTTGGAACCCAAGGTGGCTTACATGGTTCTCCCAACTTCCCTTTCATCCTCCCAACAATCCTGTGAGGTAGGTTAGTCTGAAACGTGTGCGACTGGCCCAAGATCGCCCAGGAAGCTTCGATGGAGGAGTGGGGATTCGAACCTGCTGTTTCCCAGAACTTAGTCTAACCACCACACCACTAGTTGTGTAGAAGAGGGGGCTAGTTAGTGGAGCTGTCCTACAAAGGGGAGAAATTGCAGTGAAATTCTCTCCGTTATACATGTGCTAAAGATACGGGCCATTTATTCATGGAAGGTTTTGCAATGGATTTGCCACTCTTTAGATGCACTTTTTCCCCATCCCTATTCTCAAAACTCAACAATAAGCCGCCATGCAGAGTTTTGAGAATTCAGATGGGGGAAAATATGCATCTATAGAGTGGCAAATCCAATGCAAAACCTTCCATGAATAAATGGCCACAATTGGTTTGTTTTCCTTTAGTCCCTCTACAGATCAAGGACGCTGGCAGTGCCCTCTTGTTTTGACAGGGTGTAAAGTACACATAAGAGTGGGAGGAAATCCATTTCAGTGACTGAGTGGGTGAGTCAGGACAGGCAGGACAGGGGAAAACGTTGTTGCCTGTCTCACTTACAGGAGTGGCTGTGTGCATGAAAAGATATAAAATTCCCATGGCCATTGGGGGGAAATAGGAATTTTGGGGAGAAAACTGAAATACACACAACAGTTACCTTCCTATCAAACCTAATTTTGCTGCTTTAAGAACATAAAATGCATAATTTATAACTAACGTAGCATATAAAATAGTGCTAATTGGCAGATTTATGGAATTTAGAAGTATAAAACCTTAGTTTTCTCCAAGCAAAATAGCAGGTAAGAAGAAGAGTTGGTTTTTATATGCCGACTTTCTCTCCCACTAAGGAAGATACAAACCAGTGTACAATCACCTTCCCTTCTCCTCCCCACAACAGACATCCTGTGAGGTAGGTGGGGCTGAGAGAGTGTGATTAGCCCAAGGTCACTCGGTTCACCAGATTAGCATTCACCACTCATGTGGAGGAGTGGGGAATCAAACCTGGTTCTCCAGATCAGACTCCACCGCTCCAAACCACCGCTCTTAACCACTACACCACGCTGGTTACACTTGAGAGCGAGTTGCAAACTGTTGCATGCTGTGTGTGTGTAAGTGCAGTCGCAGCTGACTTATGGCGACCCTGTAAGGATTTCAGTGTGGTTTAGGGGTTAAAGTGATGGACTAGTTTCTGGGAAACCCAGGTTCGAATCCCCACTCTGCCATGGAAACTTGCTTAGGTGACCTTCGGGCGGTCACATATTCTTAGCTTCGACCCTGGCAAGTATGCAAGTAAGGCGAACCACCTCTGAAGGTCTTTTGCCTCGAAAACCCTACGGGGTCACCATAAGTCAGCTGTGACTTAATCCCCCCCCCAAAAAAAATTTTTTTCAAGGCAAGAGACGTTCAGAGGGGATTTGCCAATCCCTGCCTCTGCATTGCGACCCTGGATAAGCTGCCTTCACACATGAAATTTAATTTTTGTCATCTGAAAGGTAGGAAACAATAAAAGCTGAAATTAAGAAACAAATTTTGTAATAAAGAAAATGAAGCGTATGCTGATGGAAGCAGTGTCAGGCAATCACAATAGATACAACTACCAGCCTATATGGATATAAAGTTAAACCTTGTAATACTGAAAATGCTGAATAATTTTATCAGACGAATTATAGTGTACTAATTGTTGCCAAAAAGACTCACGTTTAAACATTAAACATAACCTCAAAAATAAGTTGCATTTGTTGACGGTAATACCAGTGTCTTAAAAAAAGGTAAAGGTCCCCTGTGCAAGCACCGGATCATTCCTGACCCATGGGGCGACGTCACATCCCGACGTTTACTAGGCAGACTTAGTTTATGGGGTGGTTTGCCAGTGCCTACCCTAGTCATCTACACTTTACCCCCAGCAAGCTGGGTACTCATTTTACCCACCTCGGAAGGATGGAAGGCTGAGTCCACCTTGAGCCGGCTACCTGACACCAACTTCCGTCGGGATCGAACTCAGGTCGTGAGCAGAGCTTTTGACTGCAGTACTGCGGCTTTACCACTCTGCGCCACGGGGCTCCTTACCATTGTCTTACAAAAGGATTTTCTTGCAAATATATTTTGACTCTGTGAAACCTTGTAAAAGCATTTCACACATTCCGAAAAGAGAACAAAAATCATAGGAGGTTCCCCCCCAGTACTGCCCCCAGATTTCCCCTATTTCTCCATTTTTAAAGGAAAAAGTTAAAAGCCCATTTCACCCCCACGTCTCCCGCCTACCCAGTCCCAGCCTTCACATATTTACACACACGTCTGTATTTGTGGCGAAATCCAGGTGGGTAGCCCTGATTGCAAAACCAGCAATGAAGCTTGTGGAACCTGAAGGACTAACGCATTTGTTTTATCATAAGGTTTTGGGAGGCAGAGCCTGCTGTGCCAGGTGGGCCAGGCGACCCTGTGATGGACAGGAGAAGATGCCACCCTCTTTTTTCCCTGGTCAGTGTGGGCCACCTGGATTCAAACAGGCGAAATAGCATGCTAAAGTGAAAAGAACAAAAAACAGCAGCAACCTGGGGGAAGTTTAGCTGTTAGCAACCACCGGACAAACAAGAGAGCTGAGGTTTTTTAGAGGGAGAAGGGATAGGAGGTATCTGCTAGGACTGCCAACCTCCAGGTGAGGCCTGCCACTCTCCCGCTTTTACAAGTGATCTCCAGAC
The DNA here is from genome assembly GCF_029931775.1 of Euleptes europaea. Classification (NCBI taxonomy): domain Eukaryota; kingdom Metazoa; phylum Chordata; class Lepidosauria; order Squamata; family Sphaerodactylidae; genus Euleptes; species Euleptes europaea. The sequence continues at coordinate 108,957,411 of NC_079314.1, forward strand.
TGCAGAGATCAGTTCCCCTGGAGAAAATGCCTGCTTTGGAGGGTGGACTCCATGGCATCACATCCCTGCTGAGCCCCCCCCCTCCCTAAACCCCGCCCTCTTCAGGCTCCACCCCCCAGAAATATCCAGGTATTTCCCAACGCAAAGCTGGCAACTCTTAAGTATCCTGGACTGGTCATGGAGCTTCCCATGGGTTGTAGTATATGATTTTTAGCAGGCAGGGTTTGGGTGCTGTTCCACAATAGAAACGGTGGATTGTTAAAGGTGTTAAGCGATTGACTTTGAGTTAGACACCCTGAAAGAACCATTACTTCAGCCATTAAACATAGGATCATAAGAGTTGGAAGGGACCACCAGGGTCATCTAGTCCAACCCCCTGCACAATGCAGGAAATTAACAACTACCTCCCCCCCACATCCCCAGTGACCTCAACTCTCCCCCCACCATGCACTCCCGACAGATGGCCATCCAGCCTCTGCTTAAAGACCTCCAAAGACGGGGACTCCACCCCCCTCCGAGGCAGAGCATTCCACCATCGAACAGTCCTCACCATCAGGAAGTTCTCCCTAATGTTTAGGTGGAATCGCTTTTCTATTAGTTTAAATCCATTACTCCTAGTCTCTGGAGCAACGGAGAACAAGCTAGTTCCCTCATCAGTTCCCTCGTATAACACACCTTCTAGCAGTGGTAACTGTCAGTTTAGAGTGGGAAGGCATTACAGGTCACGCTTACAAAGTGTACATGTTATATGAGACTCCCATGTTATCCTCAACACAGATGTCCCACTACACCACTGGTTCCCAACCGGGGGTCCGTGGATCCCCAGGGGTCCGCGAGAACGAAATTAAGGTCCGCGAAACAAAGTTATACACCCATAATAAATATTTTCAATTAAAAGTTCTCTATTATAAAAATATATATTCAGATATTATTCTAAGTTTAATGTTTAACTAACAGTTATGATTAAAGTTTATTTTCAAATTCTCGGAATTTTTATTTTGAACCTTGGGGTCCCTGCACCGAACAAAAAAGCCCTAGTGGTCCCTGGTCAAAGAAAGGTTGGGAACCACTGCACTACACGCACTGTAGGATTCAGAGAAAAGTGGTCAATTTGTAGCTGATAGGCTCTGTGGTACAGGATTAAGGAGTCCTGGGTATGGCTAAAAAATTAAACTAATCACAGAAATCCACTTTGCTTCCCGCACCTAAAATCACCAGTGGGCCTAGTATATTAATAGGGCTGTCAGCCTCCATGTGGGGTATTAGAGATCGCCCGGAATTACAACTCCTCTCCAGACTAGATAAACCACTTATTTATTTAAAACATTTATTCCACTTCTGCTGGAGAAAATGGCTGCTATGAAAGGTGGACTGGGTGGCATTATACCCTACCGAGGTCCCTCCCTAAACCCCACTCTCCCATGCTCCACCCTCAAATCTCCAGGTATTTCCAAACCCAAAACTGTAAAAAATTTAAAAAATAACGCCATGGGAGGCTGTGGGGTTACAACTCTCCAGGCTGAGGGACTGATTATTGGCAAAGTGGCATAAAATAGGATAACAAGAGGCAGGGTTTGGGTGCCTTCTGCCTGGACAAGCGTGAAATACCTTGAGTCAAAGGGGGTGGGGGGAAAGAAGGGAGCTATATTTTTACCAAGTGAAGCCAAATGTGAAGATCCCAATCTTGAGTCACCCCAAGAGTGGGTCAGGTTGGTGGGTGAGCATCTCAGGAGGGAGTGAATTCCACAGGGTGGACCTCTGAGGAGACCCCCTGCCCCTGGAGGACTTTTGCGATCCAGTCTTGCTCTGATTTGGGGGCCATCCTCTGTTTTTGGTCATTCCGTTTTCTTCCACTCTTCCACCACTCAGGCTGACATAACAATAATATGGTATCATGAAAATCCATTAATAGACTTCAGTATATTGTAAACATAACTTTTATATGCACCAGGAAACAAAAAAAAAATATCTAAATTTATTGTGATATTCACTTTATTGCGGTGGTCTGGAACCGGATCCGCAAAATATCAGAGGTATGCATGTATAGTATTTCATCTCCAGGAAGTCTCGGTGAACATTCGCAGGGTTTTCAGGGTAATACATTTCAGCAGAGTACAAATGTAAAGGAGCCCCGTGCCGCAGAGTGGTAAGCTGCAGTACTGCGGTCCAAGCTCTGCTCACGACCTAAGTTCGGTCCCGACGGAAGTCGATTTCAGCCGGCGCAGGGTTGACTCAGCCTTCCATCCTTCCGAGGTTGGTAAAGTGAGTACCCAGCTTGCTGGGGGTAAAGGGAAGATGACTAGGGAAGGCACTGGCAAACCACCCCGTAAACACAGTCTGCCTAGGAAACATCAGGATGTGATGCCCCGTGGGTCAAGAATGACCCGGTGCTTGCACAGGGGACCTTTACCTTTTTTTACCTTACAAATGTCCATGACAAAAAGGGGTAATGTTTTGTCTAATCATTGTCTAATCATTTTGTCTAATCATTGCTATTGTTTTTATTTATTTATTTATTCATTCATTCATCGAAGATGGATTACATTATTTCATCATTACAACAAAAAAGAAGGAAAATAGTAATACTCAGCTTACCCATTACCTCCATTTTGTAACCCTCCATCTCCCATCACCCCCCTTCACCCATGAACGACTCCCGTTGATTAATCTCTTAGATTAATCTCTTAGATTTATACTTTAACTTAACTTACCCTGTATTTATTTATTTATTTTGCTTACAACCCCTTCATCTAATCATTGCTGTTGCGAATGGTTGCTGCTTTTGTGAATGGTTATGGTACTTTTCTTGATTATATTTTAATTTTACATAATAATGTTACAATCTCTTCTTGCTGTTCAAAGTCCTTTGACTCTGCTACTTACAACATTTTTCCACGTAGTGCGAACACACACACACACACATGTATACACATTTTGTATGCGTGGCTATAAACTGAAGTTCTGCCTCAAGTATCTGATAAAGTGAGCTATAACACAGTGGAATAAAACAATTATTAGTCTTTAAACTGCCAGAAGACAAACCAGAGTATCATATCCTCAGGGACAATGGGTGAAGGGCTCTGGAGTTACAGAAAATGGGCTATTTCCCATGAAACTTCTTTGAACAGTTTTGGTAGTTTTTTGACATGTCGTCAGAAGAAGGGGAAAAAAAATCAAGATTAAAGGAAGTTGGCTAATTAGCTGTAGTTTAACTGCTTTAATTACTTTTGCCCCTGAAGCCGCATTCATATTCAGAAGATGAGCAGATGACATATTAAAAAAATGTAAATGCTCGCACTCAAAAGTTTAATGAACCTAAACGTAGATTTCCTTACCCAGACACTTGAGGCAGCTTCACACATGCTGTCTAATCTAACAGCATGTGCTGACCTGCGTCCTCAGGGAAGGTGGCGTTCCTGACCTGCAGAATTTCACACTTTTTACATGGTTTTCACTTAGATAGACATTATGTGAATGTAGGAAGACTGTTGCATGTGAAGCTGGACACAGAGATTGGGAGATTGGTGCGGGGGGATCGAGTTCGGGTTTCTGAATATCCACTAGGCCAATGCTTATCGGCAACCGGACAAGGTCACGTATGTAAACAGAAGTTATTTCCCCTCCTCTTGGGTTACTGATACAGGTAGGGTATCCCTTATCCGGGCATCCCATATCCAGACTGATCCAAAACCCGGACCCTTCGAGCCGGCATGCAGGCAGATCCGTGCTGCCTGCTTTCAATGTTTCCTCTCGCCTAAAAATAATAAAATACAGTGTACACTGCATCGTAGGTGGAGACCGAAAGCCTGCCCTTGTTAGTTAGTTTGTTGTTTGTTGCTCTTGTTGAACAGTTGATGCAGGTATTCTGGTGAGATAGTTACACTTTTGCTTTCTGATGGCTCAACGTACACAAAATTATTAAAAATATTGTTTAAAATTACATTCAGGCTATGTGTATATAAAACCTAAATTAATTTTGTTCCCATCCCCAAGATATCTCATTATGTATAGGCAAAAATTCCAAAATATTCCAATATACGGAAAGATCCGAAATACGGACCACTTCTGGTTCCAAGTCATCCAGATAAGGGATACTCAACCTGTATGCTGTCAGCAACTTACAATGAAAAGTGTGGGCACATAAATGAGTACACATTTTAGCCACCGGAGGATTTTTTAATTGGCAGTAGTCTCCACCCCCTATCTATGCACATTCATTGAAAGACTATAAATGATTTGTGATTCTCACCTGCTATCTTGTATTTTATTTATTTATTTATTTATTTAATTCATTCGATGTATACCTTTCTCTCTTCCCTGCCAAGGCTGGGCTCAGAGCAACTAATGCACTTGTACTTTGTAAGTTCCATGGAGATTTTTGACATAATACCATATAGGAAAATCATGTCAGTCTTTGTTCCACTTCCTGTACCTGTTTTTACAAGCACATTTTTTCCTAACATGTTTTTGTTGCATCAAAAATATATACAGTATGCAAAGCAGTGACTTTCCACGATTTTTCTTATAGTACATTCTTTTTCCTACAACTGTGTAGAACAAATGTAGACATGTAAAATGTCTGAAAATTTTGAAGCCACAGAAAAAAATGGTCTTTTCCCCAGAAAAAAATAGAATTTTTGGGTATCCGCAATACTTACTTTTCTAGCAAACCTAACCTTCGTTTACTGAATGAACAACATAAAATGCGTTATCTATAATATAGTTAGCATATGAAATTTACATATTTGTGGATTTAAAAGTATTAATTTCTTTGTTTTCTATAAGAAAAGGTGGAAGCATACCCAATACTCAAGAAAGAGTTGTATACTGCTGTACCCTATGCTACCATAGCTCATGTATTTTTTTCTTCTGTCGGAGTTATAAGAAAGAATCAAAGTTGAAGATAGAAAACAAATCCTGTAGTAAACAAAACAAAGTGTGTTATTTGGATGGAAAGTCTCTCACAGAGTTACAATATGTAGGATTACCAGTAGGTTTGACTATTAAACTAAACTTTATAAGCATTGAAAACACTGAACTCTTTTAAAGTGTCCCCCCACCCTGTATTTTTTGGGGGTTTTTTTTCCCCTGGGCCTTCACATCTCTAGGAAAATGTCTTTGTGACGCTGCTTTTACGCATGCTGAATAATGTACTTTAAATCCACTTTTAATGCACTTTAGCGATCTTTGTAAGTGGATCTTGCTGTTTCACACAATTTACGCACAGGAGGTTTTGCCTTGGATTTGCCGCTCTCTAGATGCTCATTTCCCCCATCCAAATTCTCAAAACTCAACAATAAGCCCCCATGCAGAGTTTTGAGAATTGGGATGGGGAAAATGTGCATTTAGAGAGTGGCAAATCCAAGGCAAAAACCTCCCATGCATAAATGGCCCCTGTAAAACCCAGCTGCAAAGTGGATTGAAAGTGCATTATCTGGCATGTGTGAAAGTGCCCAAAGTCTGAATGATAAAACTTGATTCTGAGTTGAGATGTGAAAGCCTGGGGGGGCGGGGGGGGGGGAATAGAAAAACTTTTTTGTTTCCAGGTTGTTGTTTTTTCTGATGAAAAGGCTGGAGACTGACAAAACCCTGGGAAAACACCTATAAATTATGTTCTCTTTTTGGAATGAGTAAAGTGCTATTAAGACAAAGTTTTAGTTGCTCACAGTGCATTTTGCCTACCTCTCAAATGGCAAAAAGTAAGATACATATAGGAAGCGTAGAGTGCAGCAATTTTCCTCTCTCTTTGGTATAGTGTTTACTCCCGATGATGCTTGTTGAAAACTCAGGCATTTCTGCTTTTAAATTTCAGTTTTATACCCTAGCTACGTTCTAAACGATGTATTTTATGTAGTTAAAGCAGTAAAATGACTTTAGGCTTGAAAAAAAAGTATATACTGCACATATTTCTATCTCTTTCTCCCCCCCAAGTTTCTTCCCCCCACACCTGCCTAGCTCTTTTTTCCTCCCATGGCTCCAGAATTTCCAGAAATCTGACATCTGTCATCCTGAGCATGTTGAACTGGTGCTTAAATCTTTAGAACAGGGGAAACCAAGATCAGTATTTGGGATTCCCTTTGCAACTGGTGGTTGCTGCAGCATTACCTTTGATATTTCTTTTACCAAAGTAGTTACCCCGCGGGGCTATAACACTGGTTCCCAACCGGGGGTCCATGGACCCCCAGGGGTCCGCGAGAACTAAATTAAGGTCCACGAAACAAAGTTATAAACCCATAATAAATTAATATTTTCAACTAAAAGTTCTCTATTATTAAAAAAAACATATTCAGATATTATTCTAAGTTTAATGTTTAACTAACAGTTATGATTAAAGTTTATTTTCAAATTCTCTGAATTTTTATTTTGAACCTTGGGGTCCCTGCACCGAACCAAAAAGTCCTAGTGGTCCCTGGTCAAAAAAAGGTTGGGAACCACTGGGCTATAAGAAGAAGAGTTAGTTCTCCTCTGAGGCTCGGGCATCTTGTAGCTGTGGGTTGTTGTCACGCCATATCCGGGAGGCAGGACCAAATCTAAATACCAAATCTCCCTAAATGTAAAGGGAGTCTCTCAGATTCGTCCCCCTGTCGTTCACCGTTTCCCAACATGGGATCTTAACACCGTGCTCAAGGCCCTAACAAAGGAACCCTTCGAGCCCCTTCGAACAGTTCCTCTGAAACTGCTGAGAATGAAGGTTTTATTCCTGGTGGCCATCACGTCGGCACGACGCATTTCGGAGTTGCGAGCTCTTTCCATTCGTCAGGGACTCTGCACGTTCCTCAAGGACAAGGTGGTCTTAAGACCAGACCCCCCCTTCGTTCCGAAAGTTAACTCGCCTTTTCATCGGGCTCAGGGCATTTCACTTCCTTCATTCTGCCCGAAACCTTCTTGCCCAACGGAGCGAGCATGGCACTCTTTGGATCTGCGTAGGGCCTTGCGGATTTTCATCAGTAGAACAGCGGATTTGAGAAAAACGGACTACCTATTTATTAACATTTCTAACCCTAACAGAGGGCTTAGAATGTCGGCGGCATCCATTAGTTATGGCATAAAGAACACCATAGCAGAGGCCTACAAAGCCCCCAGGGTGCCTGTCCCACAGGGTATCACGGCCCATTCGCTCCGCAGCGCCTCGACAACTGCGGCTTTTGACAAGCAATCCCCGGTTGAAGAGATTTGCCGGGCGGCCGCGTGGTCCAACATCTCAACCTTTGTCGAGCATTACAAGATCAGTACGTGGTCGTCTGCGCAAGCAGCATTCGGTCGCAGAGTGCTGCAGCATGTAGTGGGAGAGAGCATGTAACCCACCCTGATGGGAGCTCTTTTAGGTCCCACAGCTACAAGATGCCCGAGCCTCAGAGGAGAACGGAGCCTTGACTACTTACCGTGAGGGCTCCTTCTCTTCTGAGGCGAAGGGCATCTTGCCCACCCGGGCGAAGTTTTCTACATGTTATGGGCCACTCGTTCAGGAAAACAGTCAGTTTTAGACCTTAGTTATGGTCTTAATACCTGTCAGTTAAATAATAGGAAAGTTCCTTCCTGTTTTGTTGATTGATGTTACACTTTGTCCTGTTATACCTGGTTTATTCCTGTCTAAGAGCTAGGCAAGCCTGTGACTGAGTTCCAGGGGCTGCTGTCCCGCTAGGGGCGACAGGATATTTAGATTTGGTCCTGCCTCCCAGATATGGCGTGACAACAACCCACAGCTTCTCAGAAGAGAAGGAGCCCTCACGGTAAGTAGTCAAGGCTCCGTTTTTACATGCCGACTTTCTCTGCCACTTAAGGGGGACTCAAACCGGCTTACAATCACCTTCCCTTCCCCTCCCCACAACAGGCACCCTGCGAGGTGGGTGGGGCTGAGAGAGTGTGACTGGCCCAAGGTCACCCAGCTGGCTTCGTGTGTAGGAGTGGGGAAACCAACCCGGTTCACCAGATTAGCCTCCGCCGCTCATGGGGAGGAGTGGGGAATCAAACCCGGTTCTCCAGATCAGACTTCGGCGCTCCAAACCACCGCTCTTAACCACTACACCACGCTGGCTCTCAAGGAAGAGCTGTGTCTGAGTAAAATTACTCTATGTCAAGGAAGAGCTGTGTCTGAGTAAAATTACACTTGCAAGATTCCACCCCCTTCAGCTTAGAGAACCACAGGTGTCAGTAGTTGATGGGAAACTCTCCACCCCAGGTTACCATCCCAAGGTGGCTTCCAGGTGTCCTACTAATTAGCTTGCTGGCTTCAGCTGGAATTTGTGTGTGTGGAGTTTGCTCATCTTCCAGAAAGCTCTCCTGGGGCAGTGCTCCGATTGGTTGAGAGGGGTCAAAAGATCAGTGGCCCAAGTTTTCGGTAAATGTAGATTATTCTGCTAGGCTGAATCCCGTGCCTTCCCTTACCACTCGTATTTGCTTGCCGTGTGTTACATCTCTTTGGATTGTGCCGGTGGCTCTTGAGCTGGGTTTAGCCAAAGCTATAAGAAGTTAGCATCTGCGCTAGAGTTACCAGGTTCTCCCTGGCCACCGGGTGCAGGGGATGGGGGGCATAGGATTACCAGATCAGGAAATTTATGAAGAGTTGGGGATGGAGACTGGGGAGGACAGGACAGGGACCTCAGTAGGCTGCAGTGTCATAGAGTCCACTTTGCAGGGGAACTGATCTCTCTAGTCTGGAGATGAGCTGTAATTCCGGGGGATCTAGGGTTGCTAACCTCCAGGTGGTGGATGGAGATCTCCTGCTATTACAACTGATCTCCAGGCGATAGAGATCAGTTCCGCTGGAGAAAATAGCCGCTTTAGCAATTGGACTCTATGGCATTGAAGTCCCTCCCCTCTCCAAACCCTGCCCTCCCCAGGCTCCATTCCCACAATCTCCAGATATTTCCCAACCCAGAACTGGCAACCCTAGGGGGATCCCCAGGTCCCACCTGGAGGCTGGCATCCTTAATCCTTTTTCTAACCGTTACTGTGGTTCCTCAGTGGAACAGTTTTCCTCGGGAGGTGGTGAGCTCTTGTTCCCTGGAGGTTTTTAAGAAGAGGTTAGATGGCCATCTGTCAGCAATGCTGATTCTATGACCTTAAGCAGATGAGGGCATCTCGGCCATCTTCTGGGCATGGTGTGGGGGGGAGGTAGTTGTGAATTTCCTGCATTGTGCAGGGGGTTAAACTAGATGACCCTGGTGGTCCCTTCCGACTGTATCTGTGATTCTAATCTTCGCTGCAAGAACCTTATTCAGTATTTTGGAAGTCAGCTTTGTTATTTTTGCATGCTCGAACCTTGGAACAATATTGTTTTAACTCTCTCTACTTTCTTTAAAATAAAGCCTATTTTAGCTTTATGGTATGCTGCTGTGAGTTCACTGGTCCAAGCCCAGGATAAGCTTGGTTACGTGATCAACAGGGGGGCTTGTTCCAGGGTCCTGGGTCTGAGACAGGGGAACAGTTCTCTCCGGAGAAGGCGGGGAAGCCTGGACAGGCCGGAAGCCGACAGCCCTCACTCGGAGATGCACCGAAGATAACTGTGCTTTTCTCATCCTAGACCTCAGTTGGCTTTCCAGAGTCCGGGTGAATCAGCCAGCTGTCCTGAGGCGTGCGGAACAAATTCAGACCCGAAGGGCCGTGAAAAAGAATTGGCAAGTAAGGAAAAAGAATTGGCAACTCCCAACTTCAGTATTCTGCTCGAGCTCTTCGTAAAAACAGCCATCCTTCCTCTGTGATTTTTAGTAGTGAATTTAATTCAGGGTTCCTGGAAACGTAAACGATTGAGCTTGCTTGTGTCTTGTTTTAACCATTCATTTTTTTAAAAAATGACAATAGTGATGAGTCGCAAAAAGATGACTCCTTGATCGAAGCCAGCTTGCAAAAGGGTGGGTGAGAGGTGTACACTCAGGAGTAGTAAAACCGCAAATGAATTTAAGGTATCTTTATTCATGAGTGGATGGGTGTGCGTGTTACCCGTGCCAGGACATTTATCCTGCTTCTCTGACAGTTCTCAATACCAAAGCAATTTCCTATTTTTCTCTCTCTCTTTTGGGTTTGTTTTTAATTTAGTGAATGATGCTAGCCCTTGTCTTCGTACTGCTTCTTGTATCTGGCATAGGGTTGCCAGCTCTGGGTTGGGAAAGAGATTTTGAGGGTGGAGGCTGGGGAGGGCAGGGTATGGCGAGGAACCTCAGCATGATACAGTCAACTGAGTCAATTTATAGATACTAGGTAAAGGTAAAAGTCCCCTGTGCAAGCACCGGGTCATTCCTGACCAATGGGGTGACGCCACATCCCGACATTTCCAAGGCAGACTTTGTTTATGGGGTGGTTTGCCAGTGCCTTCCCCAGTCATCTTCCCTTTACCCCCAGCAAGCTGGGTACTCATTTTACCGACCTCGGAAGGATGGAAGGCTGAGTCAACCTTGAGCCGGCTACCTGAAACCGACTTCCGTCGGGATCGAACTCAGGTCGTGAGCAGAGCTTTTGACTGCAGTACTGCAGCTTACCTCTCTGCGCCACGGGGCTCTTTATAGATACTGGGTACCAAGTAATAAAAGGGCGCTGGTGTTAGTTGGTGTTAGCTGTGTTTCTTGTCTGTTGTCCGGAAGAATGTATTATTACAGCATTTAAACTGAAGAGTTTTAATTTGATAGCCATGTTTTAGTTATATCGTTGTATGTGAGACCCTTCTGAGCGAGATGGAGTACATGTATGCACTCTTATTATTATTATCATGCCAATAAAGGTAACTGAAACTGACACAGTGCCATAGGGTTCAGCCTCCAAGGCCCCCATTTTCGCCAGGGGGAACAGATCTCTGTACTCTGGAGATCGGTTGAAAAAATAGGAGATCTCCAGGCCCTACCCGGAGGTTGGCAACCCTAGGGAGTTTGTTTTATTGTTTGTATCTTGCCATTTCAGTTGGGAAAAAATTTATTATAGAAATAAGCTAGAGTGATAGGATGGCTAGTGTTGGAGTAGGAACTTGGAAATCGGGGATCACATCTCCATTTGTGTCATAAAAAGTAATGGGCGATCTTGGGCCACTCTGTCTCTTTCAGCTTAAACTACATCACAGGGTTGTTGTGAGGGCAAAATGGGGAATGAAGAACGATGTACATTGCCCTGAGCTCCTTGCGGGAAGGACAGGATGAACATATACGAGATAGATTGTTCATAGTACACTCTTAGGACGTAATCCAGCACTGGGCAACGTATTGTTTAGCCTGATTATTTTAATGGTCTTGAGTGAGTTCCTATGTTCAGGTTCCCCAACCGTTCTGTGCCTGGGTGCGCTTTTGGAAAGTCAAGAACAGGTAGCGGGTGCCACAACAACAATGGCTGCTGGAGAGTGGGGAACCAAGGCCCGTCACGTCCAGCAGTCTGTTCACACAGTGGCCAACCAGGTGCCTCTAGGAAGCCCACGAACAAGACGACTGCAGCAGCACCATCCTGCCTGCGTGCCACAGCACCTAAAGGGAGAATGCCTTTTTAAGAAGAGGTCCTCTGCCATTCCTGGGGGACTTGTGCTTTAAGTTCATGGTCTGGCCTATCTACTGCAATCTGCATTCTTGTGGCTGCCTGCACCCCTGGGAAATCCCATCTATACCTTAAGAGGATCCAGAATATTTCCGGTACTATCGAATACTCCAGAAGCATCCCACAATTGAGCAAGAGAGACAATTTACTGGTTTTATCTAAGCAAGTGTGTGTGTGTGTGTGTGTGTAAAGTGCCTTCAAGTCGCAGCCGACTTATGGCGACCCCTTTTTGGGGGTTTTCATGGCAAGAGACTAACAGAGGTGGTTTGCCAGTGCCTTCCTCTGCACAGCAACCCTGGTATTCCTTGGTGGTCTCCCATCCAAATACTAACCAGGGCTGACCCTGCTTAGCTTCTGAGATCTGACGAGATCAGGCTAGCCTGGGCCATCCAGGTCAGGGCAAGTACTATCTTAAAAATGGATGTTGAGTGGATTGTACGATCAGGTTGGTTTAGACTGAGGCCTTGCTGCTAAATATCTTAAATTTTTGAGAAAGCCTGGCTTTGGAATATGCTGTCATGCTCTTATAGCTTTATAAAAATAACTTCCTGTGTTGTTTTTTTAAAGCCAAATTTTTTTTCCCTCCCTCTCTTTCTCTCTCTCTCTTTCTCCAAGTTCACACCAATTCTTGGAACCGTTTTTACTACATCTGTCTTCACAACTCATTTCACAAGTGGGGCGGCCAGAATCCCTTTCCTAGCAGCTGATTACCGATTCTCCATCAGTTTATTTTAGTCGGAAGAGGGATTCCAACTGAAAGGCAGTTTATTCCTTTTCAGCATTAAGGAAGACAAAACAATACTCCTAAGAGAACTGGCTGTTCAAGAAAGGGCGGAGAAAGGAGGCTCTGCAGCAACTTTGCAGGAGAGCCATGCAGAGACAAGGAGGACCCTTCCTTCCATTGGGCTTCCTTAATCAATTTTTAAAATTAAAATAATATTTTAAATATTTTTTATTAAAAAGAAAGGCATGCATAGAAAATACTCCCCTTCTAGCTCCTTCCATCTGGGCTATCAAGGTCTGGACAAGTTCTCACAGGGGTGTTGTTCAGCTTATTGGAATAGCGTGCATGAATCTTGTTGTATGCACCTTGGACGTATGCATGCGTAGGGTTGCCAGTCTCCAGGTACCAGCTGGAGATCTCCCGCTATATCTCCAGCCAATAGAGATCAGTTCACCTGGAAAAAATGGCCGCTTTGGCAATTGGACTCTATACAACAACAACAACAATCTCCTTTATTGGCATAAAATCAAAACATGGGGTGTCTGCATAGTAACATAGAATTATTGCAGTTGGACATTTCTGACAAGGATAAAACAATAGATAAAAGAATGGCGGAATTAATAAAAGCACTCTACTTTACTTGCTGACGAACATTCATAGCAAGTCTCAGGAATTGTGCTACTATCTCCAGTTTAGCAGGAGAGTGGTTATTCAGCAAGAAAAGAGCTTTAAAACAATCAGGAAAGTTTGACTTTTTTGTCAAAATAGGGCCTAAAAATTTGCTGCAAATTTCTGCATAAAATCTGCAGTGGAATAAGACATGTTCGATTGATTCAGTGCAATTATTACCACAGGGGCAAAGTCTCTCTGAGAGGGGGATTTTACGAAATCATCCTTCCAAAATCGCAGATGGCATGACATTGAATCTGGCCAGGGAAATTGGACTCTATGGCATTGAAGTCCCTCCCCAAACCCCACCCTCCTCAGGCTCTGCCCCAAAAACCTCCCACCAGGGATGAAGAGGGACCTAGCAACCCTATGCATGCGGCAATTAATAATGATGCTGATCGGATGAATGATAGGGACTTCCCCTCCATTTTGATGCCACTGGTATGAAAGCAAAAGTTGTTTGGCACATTTTCCTTCCGCCCTTTCTCCAAAGAGCTCAGGGCGGTGCCCGTCGTTCTCCCCTCGTGCATTTTAGCCTCACAACAGCCCTGTAATGTAGGCTAAGCTGAGAGCGACTGACCCAAAGTCACCCGGCAAGCTTCAGCGGCAGAGTGGGAATACGAATCTAGGCCCTCCGTATCCTAGACTGACACTCTAACCATTGAGACAGATCATGACGGGTAGCCGTGTTAGTCTGTCTATAGCTGTAAAAAACAGCAAGAGTCCAGAAGCACCTAAAAAAACTAACAAAATGTCTGGCAGGGTATGAGCTTTCATGAGCCACAGGTATCTGAAGAAGCGAGCTGTGGCTCACAAAAGCTTGCCAGAAATTTTGTTAGTCTTTAAGGTGCTACTAGACGATTGCTTTTTTCCTACTCTAACCACTGTACCACTTTAAGTATGTCCTCACTTGCTGTCTCAAGCTATATTACTTACAGTGCTCACACTAAATGTATAGTGGTCTAATAATTCCATGATTATTTGTTTTGATTTTTCTCTGAATTTTATGATTATCCGTTTTGATTTTTCTCTATGAACATTTGTAAATAACAATAGTTACAACATGCATAAATGGTCTGAAATGTGATAAAAGGCTGGCATGACATAAAATTATTCGTTTGGGGTTTTTCTTTCTGTCACTTTCCCCCTTTTAAAACTTGCCTTTCTTTTAAGGAGCTTAGGGCTGCATACGTGGTCCTCCGCTCCTTCATTTTATTCTCACGGCAACCCTGTGAGGTAGGTTGGGCTGAGCGTGTGTGACTGGCCCAAGGCCACCCAGCGAGCTTCAGTGGCAGAGCAGGGGTTTGAACCATGGCACCCCAGATCCTAGTTTGACCCTCTAACCAGTACACCACATAGTGTAATGATGCATTCTAAGCCAAAATTTCCCAGACCCTAGTCCAGCAGTCTGACCAGTATACCACATTGATATGTTCCTTCCTTCCTCCCTCCCTCCCTCCCTCCCCTTCCCCTCCCTCCCTCCCTCCCCTTCCCCTCCCTCCCTCCCTCCCCTTCCCCTCCCTCCCTCCCTCCCTCCCTCCCTTCCTCTCTCCCTCCCCTTCCCTTCCCTTCCCTTCCCTTCCCTTCCCTTCCCTCCCTCCCTCCCTTCCCTTCCCTTCCCTTCCCTTCCTCCCTCCCTCCCTTCCCCTCCCTCCCTCCCTCCCTCCCTCCTTCCCTTTCCTTTCCTTTCCCTCCCTCCCTCCCTTCCCTTCTCTTTCCCTTCCCTTTCCCTCCCTCTCCTTCCTTCCCTCCCCTCCCTCCCCTCCCTTCCCTCCCTTCCCCTCCACTCCCCTTCCTCTCCCTCCCTCCCTCCCTTCCCTTCCCTTCCCTTCCCCTCCCCTTCCCTCCCTTCCTTCCTTCCTTCCTTCCTTCCTTCCCTCCCTCCTTCCTTCCTTCCTTCCATGGACTCTGATCAGGAGAAATGGGGTTGATTCCCCACTACTCCAAATGAGCGGCTGAGGCTAATCTGGTGAACCGCGTTAGTTTCCCCACTCCTACACATGAAGCCATCTGGGTGACCTTGGGCTAGTCACAGTTCTCTTAGAGCTCTCTCAGCCCCACCTACCTCACAGGCTGTCTGTTGTGGGGAGGGGAAGGAAGGGGATTGTAAGTCGGTTTGGTTCTTCCTTAAGTGGCAGAGAAAGTCGCCTTATGAAAACCAACTCTTTTTCTTCTTCATAGAAGTTAAGTCCCAAAGGGTCCCTTGTCCTCGCGGCTGAATCATAAGGACTTTTGATTAATTACTTATTTTTTTTTAATACAGGCAGCTTGGCTTCTGAGAGCTGTCACCTGTATAGACCTCACCACCCTTTCTGGCGATGACACCCCGTCAAACGTCTGCAGGTTGTGTTATAAAGCCAAGCATCCCATCCGAGAGGATCTGCTGCAAGCTATGGACATGCACAATAAAGGTATGGAGGGGCAAAGCCGATGCTAAAATTCTCACCGTTGGTTGCTTGCTATCAGTCAACTGAGCTTGCGGCCTGGCAGCGATTACTGTAATAACACTTGACCAGTCTGAGCGTCGTGCCTAAAAGTCTGAACAGTTTTCTTGGGCGCTATCTTTTGGTCAGCTCATAAGAACATAAGTAAAGCCATGCTGAATCAGACCAAGGCCAATCAAGTTCAGCAGTCCGTTCACACAGTGGCCAACCAGGTGCCTCTAGGTAGAAGCCCACAAATAAACCTGCATCCTGAGATGCTTTTAACTGGAGGTGCCCGGGATTGAACCTGGGACCTTCTGAATGCAACTGCGTTCTACCACTGAGCCACAGTTCCTCATGATTTCTACTGCTAGATGGCAGTATAAGGCCAGTTAATCTGTTGTGATGCTTTGGTTGCTTTTACCGCAGAGCACAGTTAGCTCTGTTTGGAAGTGGTTGCATGAACTAGCGGAAAAAGTTAAAATTCTGCCCTGTAGTAACCCTCGTTGAATGCCGTGACTAAATAATGCAAATGTATGCAATTATGTTTCATTTAGGTGTATTTGCAGTTTCAGTAGACAGAAGCATGTATATAGAGAGGGAGAGGGAGATATATATATATATATAGAGAGAGAGAGAGAGAGAGAGAGAGAACGCTATCAGGATGGAGTTAACTGAAACTGGGGTACATTGTTAGAGGTATTGCTGTCTGGGGGATCAGTAGCCTGTTTTGCTTCCTCTTTAACATTCTGCTTGATTATTTTGTAATATTTGCTTGTTTTACAAGAGGCCCTGAGTCTGCTGTGCTCGCTTTCTCTCCTCCATAGTGAACTAACAAAGCAGATCCATTGCAAATCCATTGAAGTCACAGGGCTTAGAATTGGTGCGATAGTTCTTGTGTGTGTGTGTGTGTGTGTGTGTGTTAAGTGCCGTCAAGTCGTTTCCGACTCATAGCGACCCTATGAATCAATGTCCTCCAAAGTGTCCTATCCTTAACAGCCTTGCTCAGATCTTGCAAATTGAGGGCCGTGGCTTCCTTTATAGAGTAAATCTATCTCTTGTTGGGTCTTCCTCTTTTCCTGCTGCCTTCAACTTTTCCTAGCATGATTGTTTTTTCCAGTGACTCTTGTCTTCTCATAATATGTCCAAAGTACAACAGCCTCAGTTTAGTCATTTTAGCTTCTAGGGTCAGTTCAGGCTTGATTTGATCTAAAACCCACTGATGGATTGCTCTTAAAATCTCCTAGCTTTGCCCCTGGAATTTCTCGCCACTGAGGAAAGTGGGGAGCGCAAAGCGATACACTACACTTAAGGTGTGTGTATGTTATGTAAAATTGCTTCTGACTCATGGCAATCCTATGAATCAATGTCCTCAAAACGTCCTATCGTTAACAGCTTTGCTCAGGTCTTGCAAACTGAGGGCCGTGGCTTTCTTTATAGAGTCAATCCATCTCTTGTTGGGTCTTCCTCTTTTCCTGCTGCCTTCGACTTTTTCTAGCATGATTGTCTTTTCCAGTAACTCTTGTCTTCTCATAATGTGACCAAAGTACGATAACCTCAGTTTGGTCATTTTATCTTCAAGGGTCAGTTCAGGCTTGATTTCATCTAGAACCCAGATTTGTTTTGTGGCGGTCCACGGTATCCTTAAAACTCTTCCAACACCACATTTCAAAGGAATCTACTTTCTTCCTGTTAGCTGTCTTCATTGTCCACTTAACTTATCCAACTGTTATCAATCGGTGGTAGGGGCAGGGAAGAAAGATGAATCTCTTAACAAACATTGGCAAGACTGTATCCTGGCTTAGGATAAGATGATGGGTGTCCTCCACATGTTTATATTTATTGAAACTTGAAGCACACCAATATACAGGCACCGTAAAGTTTTATAATCGATAATGCTATGTTCCTTGATTCACCCTTCTCGAATGCCTGCCATGTCTGTACAGCCAGACTGCTGCATAATGTGAATTTCTTAGCGAAAGCCTCCATCTGGACGCTTTCTTTTTAAAGATGCAGAAGGCAGTTCGTTGGTTTTCTTTTAAGACCTTTGGGAGAAGAACTGTGATTAAAAAATGGAAAATGGTTTGTGAAGAAGAACTTCGTAATAACAAACACAATGATGCCTTTTGATCCATAATTTCTCCTTTGTCGGGGAAACCTGGAATGCAGTGAAGGTTTGATCTAAAGAAACCTTTTTAAAAAAGGTTGAGAAACCATTGCAGTGTATACAATTACCTTCTCTTTCAAAAAAAAAATGGGGGGGGAGATGACTTAAATATTATATTCAAAGTTCCTCTGATACAGAAGATTCACTGGTGACTCAAAACTGATGGAGTTTTTCTTATTGTTCAACAAACTCTTTGCTGCTTCTGCCCTCGGACCTCCCTTCCTCTTAAGATGTTTTTATCCCACTTTCCCCCCGATAAACGGTCTCAAAGTCGGTATCATTAATAGTAAAAACAGTATAAAACCACTAAAACCTGATTCGATACCATCCCACCGGAGCAGGCTACAAGAACAACATGCTAAGCAAAGACAGATAGATAGATCACGGTGCGTAGCTGTGTTAGTCTGTCACTAGCAGTAGGAAAGAGTAGGAGTCCAGTAGCACCTTAAAGACTAACAAACTCTCTGGCAGGGTGTGAGCTTTCATGAGCCACAGCTAAAGAAGTGAGCTGTGGTATCTGAAGGAGTGAGCAGTGGCGAACGAAAGCTCATACCCTGCCAGAGATTTTGTTAGTCTTTAAGGTGCTACTGGACTCTTTTCTACTGCTAAAGGCAGAGAGATTAGGCATGCACAAGTCTTTCTAAGCAATTCTGCTCCATGGCATGTTCTGGAATATCAACAAAATGGGTGCTTCTCTGTTGACGCATTCAGGAAAGCATTTCCATGGGTGGGACTACCTGGAAAGCCGCGTTATCCTGTTGTGGCTGTCCTGGCAAGCTGGCAGGAATTGAAAAGCAAGTAGGTATTGCTCTGATGAGCAGATTAGCCTCCTGGGAACGTTCTGGGAAAGGCAATCTTGCTGTATGGAATGTTAATGGTTTTGCTCTTTGCTCCCTTTCTCTTGTTTGCAGGAAGGTTACAATCATAAGATTATTTTGACTCATTGCTTCGGTTTCCGTGTAACCTCTTTGTTTCTCCCACCTGCACTCGGGTAGAATATACTGCGCTTGCCACCCCATGGTATAAAACCTCAATCTGCCCACTTACTTTGGCCCAGAGAATCGACAGCAAACATAGTAGAAAAAATGCTCGTAAATTTTTAAACCGGTTTCCTAACTAATCTTTTCTCTGGGCCTTCAAAAACGCTTTTGGAACTGGAGACAGAAGCGTCCCCGGGCAATCTTAGGCTGCAATCTGAACAACACTTTCCTGGGAGTAAGCGCCACAGAATAACGCGAGACTTGCTTCCAAGTAGATCTGCTTGGGATTGCTTCCTGAGTGCCTGAAGTGGAAAATCCCATTGCCGCCCCTCCAAACAAGTCAAATAAATAATGAAATAACGTGCAGTTTGTTCCTTTTCAGTGGTACTCCAAATTTTGCTGCCTGGGATGCCCTCTCAGTTATCCTAATAGGAAGGCTGGCCCTAAAAATAGCTTATTGGTGAAGGATGCCAAAAATCTGCAAAAATCTGCAACAGTCAACTCTGGGTGTTTGTTTTTGCAGGTATTACTACTGCTGCTGTTTGTGTGTATCCAGCAAGAGTCACCGACGCTGTGAAAGCACTCAGGGCTGCTGGCTGTAACATCCCAGTAGCTTCAGGTAAGCTTTTAGTCTTTATTTGGGTAGAGAAGAAGAAGAGTTGGTTTTTATATGCCGACTTTCTAAACCACTTAATGGAGACTCAAACCGGTTTACAATCACCTTCCCTTCCCCTCCCCACAACGGACACCCTAGGTAGGTGGGGCTGAGAGAACTCTAAGAGAGCTGTCACTAGCCCAAGGGCACCCAGCTGGCTTCATTTGTAGGAGTGGGGAAACAAATCCAGTTCACCAGATTAGACTCCACCGCTCCAAACCACCGCTCTTAACCACTACACCTCACTGGCTGGAGGACTCAAATTGTTCAGTTATTGGTACTATGTCTGTTAATACACTTTAATCCCACCCTTCCTCAAAGGCGCTCAGGGTGGCATATAGGGCACTCCGCTCCTCGGCTTTATCTTGCAGCAGTCCTGTGAAGTAGGCGAGGCTCGGGGAAAACGGCTGCCCCAAGGTCACCGAGCACACTTCGTGTCTGAGGGAACTCCCTGGACATGACAGGAGTCCTCGGCTTTGCCCTGAGGGTGTGCTGCCATTTTGAAAAACGAGTTCCCAGATGGGAACTCCTTTAAACTGTGCCACGGGCCCCCAGTTCTGGTTGGGAACCCCGTGGTGCACGGGGAGGAGGGGATCCCTACCTTGTTCTTCCCTTGCCCCCTGTGCCGTTTTGAGGAGAAGAAGAATTGGTTTTTATATGCCAGGTTTCTCTACCACCTAAGGGAGGGGAAGGGAAGGTGATTGTAAGCTGGTTTGAGTCTCCTTTAAGTGGTGGAGAAATCGGCATATAAAAACCAACTCTTCTTCCTCTTCCTCCTCTTCTTCCTCCTCCTTTTCTTCTTCTTCCTCCTCTTCTTCCTCCTTCTTCCTCTTCTTCCTTCTTCTTCTTCTCTTCCTCTTCTTCCTCCTCTTCCTCTTCTCGGCTTTTGCCTTGAAAACCCCACCAGGGGTCGCCATAAATCAGCTGTTACTTGACGGGGGGGAAAATGGTAGGGTTGAGGAATGGTAGACAGGAAGGTTGTTAGGACTGGCAATTGTAATGGGTTGTACTGTCAGTTTATTTATTGGGAAGATTTCTATGCCACCTCTTCAGGGTCCTGCTCGAGGCGGCTTACGATTAAAACCACCGTATAAAACACAAGGCATTAGCCATATGCAGCATAAAAAAACATTTATAAAACAGAACCGATCATTAAAAAGCGGATGAAGTAACACCCTAATTGAAAACCTGATTAAAAAGATGTGTTTTAGCCTGGCACCGAAAGTAAAGTAAGAGCAAGGGGAAGGGCGTTCTGAAGGGAAGTGCCCTGTCTCTAGGGGGCACAGAGAGCAGGGCTTGTGAGACCAGGCTTAACTGGCAGGCTGGATAAGATGGGAAGAGACGGTCCTTCGGGTACCCTCCTTTACAATGAGGGCTGTCACACCACCAACGGCACTTGGTCAGTTTCATGTGCAGCCTGCAATTATTTGTCTTATGGATTGCGGTTGTACCTCTCCTCAGTGGCAACGGGGTTCCCAGCAGGACAGACGGCCCTGAAGACTCGCTTGGAGGAGATCCGGATAGCTGTGGAAGATGGTGCCAAAGAGATTGACGTTGTCATTAACAGAACCTTGGTCCTGACGGGCCAGTGGGAAGGTGAGTGGGAAGCTTATACCCTGGCAATCTTGGTCTATAAGGTGCCACAGGACTTGAATCTTAAAAGTTAAGTACGTAGTCAAAGTTAGAGAGGTTCAAAACAGATAAAATGAAGTATTTCTTCATGCAATGTGTAGTTAAATTGTGGAACTCGCCGCTCCAGGGTGTGGTGATGGCTGCCAACTTGGAAGGCTTGAAGAGGGGAGTGGACATGTTCATGGAGAAGACGGCTATCCATGGCTGCTAGTACCAAAATGGCTACTAGTCATGATGCATACCTATCCTCTCCAGGATCAGAGGAGCAGGCCTATTATATTAGGTGCTGAGGAACACAGGCAGGACAACACTGCTGCAGTTGTCTTGTTTGTGGGCTTCCTAGAGGCGCCTGGTTGGCCACTGTGTGAACAGACTGCTGGATTTAATGGACCTTGGTCTGATCCAGCATGGCCTTTCTTATGGCCATCTTCTGGGCATGGAGTAGGGGGTCACTGGGGGTGTAGTGGGGAGGTAGTTGTGAATTTCCTGCATTATGCAGGGGGTTGGACTAGATGACCCTGGTGGTCCCTTCCAACGCTATGATTCTATGTTCTTAAGAAATAATTTTGTCATGCTTTGACTCTCTCCCCTCCCTCCCTGTGCTTATGCAGTTTGTGATTACCTGGAAAAGAAAATAAGAAAAGCTTGTCACCCTGACTCGTTAGTGCTCGCTAAAGACCATGACAGGTTTTTGCAGAGCTTTCTGCGAGAGAATATCGTAGGGGGTTGGAGATGTATTTCCCCCTACTTTTGTCTAAGTTAATGTGAAACAGGAAGGGGAAAACATGACTACGTGGGTGCCAACGTTCTAATTATTTCCAAACAGAAATGTTGAAAAGAACTCAAGGGGTTGTTGGTTTGGATGGTATCTTGTTAAAAAAAAAGAGTGGGGTTTTTTTTTTTTGGTTCCTGACAACAAAATCTGTGTGTTTTCTAATTGGTTTTTGCAGAATCTCAGGGCACACACGGTGCCGTTTAGACTGCTGTTGCTTTTCTCCCTGGAATGCTATTAATTAGTGAGCTTGATAATACGGGAGAGGATGGGCTTTCTTTTCCCCCCGTAATTGGTTTTCTCTTAATGTACCTTGAATGGTTTGCCTTTAAATGCTGCCAGTGCTCCAATAACTAAGCTTCATGTTAACCCCTCCCCCCCCCAAAAAAAAATGCTTGGGTACAATTAGTATCCGTGCATTAGCATGCAACTTCGCTTTTAGCTGGATAATCCAGTTCTGGCCGCCCGTTTGACAAGAACTGTGTTGGACTTTTGCAGTCTGATTCTCTGTGCCAGCGTTCTGCTGCCGAATGCTGGCTTGCTGATAACTGCGGGTAACAAATCCGAGCGAGACCAGGTTGAACACATGAAGCTGCCTTATACTGAATCAGACCCTTGGTCCATCAAAGTCAGTATTGTCTACTCAGACCGGCAGCGGCTCTCCAAGGTCTCAGACGGTCTTTCACATCACCTACTTGCCTAATCCGTTTAACTGGAGATGCTGGGGATTGAACCTGGGACCTTCGGTATGCCAAGAAGATGCTCTACCACTGAGCCACAGCCCCTCCCCTAAAACATGTTCCTGGCCCATGGCCCTCCGCTGTGCAGCTGCTGACTGCAAATCCTCTCTCGCGCACTTCACTGCCCGGCAGAGTCAGCAAGAAGCAAGAAAGAGTAGCCGCCACATTGCTGGTCCCTCTAGGGCAATTGGGAAGGGTGTCTAGAGGGGAAGCAGAGCATAATTTGTGCTCGGTTTCCTCCGCTGTCTCTGAGCACTAACCCGTGGTGCCGGCCCTGATGATCTAAGCATTTTCAGCATTCAAAGCTCTTGATGCCCATTATCTTGTAACTCGTTGAGCAGTTCGTTCCTGCCCACCTTAGCCGCTGTCGAGCCTAACTGTGGCTTCCGTTAAACTGCTGTCGCTCCACATGAACACATGAAGCTGGCTTATACTGAATCAGACCTTTGGTCCATCAAAGTCAGTATTGTCTACTCAGACCATCAGCGGCTTTCCAGGGTCTCAGGTAAAGGTATTTCACATCACCTACTTGCCTAGTCCCTTCAACTGGAAATGCCGGGGATTTAACCTGGGACCTTCTGTATACCAAGCAGAGGCTCTACCACTGAGCCACAGCCCCTCCACGGCTCCAGAACATGTTTTGATCTAGATCATGATGGGTTACCGTGTTAGTCTGTCTGTAGCAGTAGAAAAGAGCAAGAGTCCAGTAGCACCTTAACGACTAACACTATTTCTGGCAGGGTATGAGCTTTCTTAAGTCACAGCTCCCTTCTCCAGATACCAGATGAAGTGAGCTGTGACCCATGGAAGATCATACCCTACCAGAAATTGTGTTAGTCTGTAAGATGCTTTGAGAGAGGTTTTTAGAGTCCAGATCTCCAGGCTAAAAATACCGAGCTCCTTCAACTTTTCCTCATAGGACTTGTTCTCCAGACCTCTCACCCTCTTCGCTGCCCTCCTAGTTTGCACCTGAGTCTGTGCTGATGCACTCCTTCACAGTAGCTAAAAGAGAAACTTTCTCTCAGGGAGGGAAGGTGTTGGCACTTGTGTTTGTGTTGGGCGAATATAGTTTCTGATCTGTTACCCGCCTTGGGTCCTAGCTGCTTGAGGGAAAGGGGAGCTTATAAACGTTCTCATTTTAAAATAAACTGAGCCTCCCCAGGGGAGAAAATTCCAAAGTCTTGGTGCTTCCACCAAGAAGGCCCTGGTCATGTGGGCTCCTTCTCCAAAGTTTTGAAGATAGTGGGAAACAAAAGCAGAGCCCTTTGGGTCAAACCAGCTTTCAGTGCAAAGGAACAAAGCCAGAAGAGGTGACATAACAAAGGCACAATGATGCTCAACCACCTCCTCTCCCTCCCACACACCTGCGATTAGGAAGGCGAATCCACCCCCAAGGCAATTTGCGACATCGCTCTGCATTATCAGACTGGGAATGTGGTTTTTTTTTTTAAAAAAAAAGAAAATTCGCCCTTGATTTCTCGCTGTCTCGCACACGCTCCCTTTTTAACGCTTTTGAAAAAGCCGGTGGCAAAAGTTGAGGGTCGTGCTTGATGGGTAACTGCTGGACTTTCTGAACAGTCTTCCAGCACTTAATTTGTTTCAAAAAAAAAAATTGCTGAAAATGTTAAGTACTTTAGTGTACGTCCAATTATGCCGAGCTTTAAGTTAAATCTGCTGTTACCTATTGTTGAATATCTTTGTGCCACTTGAACTATAATTGACTAAGCCTGGTCTTTAACAATTATTTTAAGTGCTCTCTAATGGATTGGAGTACAAAAGCGAGCGTATTGTGTGGCTCCGTTTTTAGGTTCGGTGCGGGGTCCTTGCACCGGATTTGCTGAACTCGTTTCTGATAGATAGCTTTTCTCTAACAATCTGCCATTAGTGTCAAAAAAAAAAGTATTTTTTTAATGCTAAAAAATAATTCCATATACCTCCCCCGCCTTGGTATATCACAAACAAGGAACAAAAGAGATGTGATCCTTATTGGTCTGTGCCTCTCTGCCTGAAGATCCCTGTTGGATCAGACCAAAGAGGTTTTCATTGCAAATGGTCACACCTAGGAATGTTCCAGAGTGTAGCTGTGTTGGTCTTCAGTAGCTCAGCTAGATTCGAGTCCAGTAATACCTCAGAGACAGACAAGAGGAAGAATTTTCTAACAGTTGGAGCGGTTCCTCAGTGGAACAGGCTTCCTCGGGAGGTGGTGAGCTCTCCTTCCCTAGAGGTTTTTAAGCAGAGACCAGATGGCCATCTGTCAGCAATGCTGATTCTATGACCTTAAGCAGATGATGAGAGGGAGGGCACCTTGGCCATCTTCTGGGCATGGAGTAGGAGTCACTGGGGGTGTGCGGGGGAGGTAGTTGTGAATTTCCTGCATTGTGCAGGGGGTTGGACTAGATGACCCTGGTGGTCCCTTCCAACTCTACGATTCTATGATATTTTGGGCATCAGCTTTCAAGAGTCAAAGCCCCCAAAATCTGCTCAGTCTCTTAAAGTGCAACTGGACTCGAATCTAACTGAGCTAGGCCTTTTATGCATGGCTGTTTCCCTTTGCAGCTGCTCCTCCAATGACTTCGGGTCTTTGGGTTGATTATGCATGCTGCTTCCGACTAACAGAGGTTGCCTCGCTCTCCCCCTGAATTTCCCATGTTTTCCTGCGTTTTCAAATTCGAAATAAAACAGGTCCCTGAAAACACGGGGAAATTCAGGGAGAGAGTGAGGCATAAAAGACCCTAGAAAGGTGGTACTAATCATTTGGCCTCTCCACTTCCTTCACTGTTAATCGCCACCCCATTTCCACAAGGACAGTCGGGAGGCAAATCAGGTTGAGTGTCCCTTATCCGGACATCTGATATCCGGACTGATCCGAAAACCGAACGTTTTGAGCTGGCATGCAGGCATTACTCACAGGCCCTCAGCAGTGGTGTTGACGGTTCAATGTACACAAAAATTATTTAAAATATTGTTTAAAATTACATTCATGCTTTGTGTATAGAGCATATATAAAACATAAATGGATTTTGTGTTTAGACTTGGGTCGCATCCCCAAGATATATGCAAAAATTCCAAAATATTCCAAAATACGGAAAGATCCAAAATATGGATCACTTCTTGTCCCAAGCAGTCCAAAATATGGAAGGATCCAAAATACGGACCACTTTTCGTCCCAAGCAGTCCGCATAAGGGATACTCAACCTATATCAATTTTTCCTTCCTTCTGGAAGTGAGCATTTTATCACTTCTAGGAGCCAGCGTGCTGTAGTGGTTAAGAGCGGTGGTTGGTAGCGGTGGATCCTGATCTGGAGAACTGGGTTTGATTCCCCACTCCTCCACATGAGCGGCTGACGCTAGTCTGGTGAATTGGATTTGTTTCCCCACTCCTCCGCATGAAGCCAGCTGGGTGACCTTGGGCTAGTCACACTCTCTTAGTCCCACCTACCTCACAGGGTGCCTGTTGTGGGGAGGGGAAGGGAAGGTGATTGTAAGCCGGTTTGAGTCTCCCTTAAGTGGTAGAGAAAGTCGGCATATAAAAGCCAACTATTCTTCTTCATCATCATCATTCAAATCTTTGGCATTTGAATGAATAGCATAGTCTATCAGGAAAGAAGACATGTTTTTGAGCTCTAGTCGGGAGACTTGGGACCTACCGATCCTGCAGAGGGTGATCTCCTTAGAACAAACACGCTGACCAAGATTTCAGATGTGCTAAAGCTCTGTAAGCTTTAATTGGAGGGTTTCATCTTGGAAACCAAAGAGAGAGAGCACTGTAACTATTTCTTATAGGCGAATGCATATCCCACAACATCACAGAAAGCAGCTTTCCAAATTACATGGCCTTTTGCTTCATAGGTCACGGAAAGGGTTTTGATCTATAGGTAATAAAACATATAACAATCTGTTTATACCCGAGGCAAGCTCCCAGCAGTTTATGCTGGACCCACAGTCTCCAAATTCGTACGAATCCCAAGTTCTATCCAGTAACCAGGTTTTACGGACCTATATTCAGCTGCGGTTTTACGTCAGTCGGAAGTCTTGTCAACCCTGGCTCGCCTTTGTGTTATAAAACTACCTTAAACACAGGTCCGTACGTATGAGAACAACACTCTCCTCTGAATTGATTGTTGGGACGCTTTGCATTTTAGACGTAAATACTGTACTGCTGTGTTTTAAAGTCTTTTGTGAACGGGAGAAACGGGGAGGAGAAGAAAGGAGGGGGAAAGATGCATTAAAAAGAGCCAGTAGCAGAGTCTCTAAAAGCATCTGAAGAATATTAATGTCTTCAGATGCTTTTTACAGGTGAAGGGGCAGAAACACAGATGGCTGTCTGGCACTCCGAAGGGGGCGGATTCCATATTGGAGGGGGCTTGCGGTAGCCGGGGTCCAGCTGCCTGCTAACTTATGATAGGGAAACACAGTTCCTTAAACACAAATTAATGTCTGAGTGAAGATTAGTTACTGTGTCGAAATCCTGTCTCCTATCCAAACAAAAAAACCCTATACCGGCATAAATTTCTGAAGTGGCTTCAACTATGAAAACCAAATCTGATAAAGGCACATCATCTGTTTTAAAACATCCAACGATGCTTGAAAACTCCTTTGCTTTTTCCACGTTTTAACGTACGGTATTTGTTTTATTTAAAGCATTTATTAGCCGCCTTTCTAACTTACAGAGCTCAAGGTAGCTTATGGCATAGGTAAAACACATAAATGCAACTACATTAAAAACACAAGAGCCAAGATTTAAAATCACAGTTCAGTACTAATGACGTAACCAAATGCAGCCCTAAATAAAGCCGTCTTCGACTGCCTCCTAAAGATTGAAAGTGAGGGGGCCAAGCGCATTTCTCCAGGGAGGTTGTTCCATAATCGTGGGGCTGTCACTAAAAGGGCCCTCTCTCATACCCATCAAAAGAGCTTATTTAATTGATGGGACAGTCAGGAGAGCCTCTCCATGTAAGCTTAATTCCTGGGGAGGAACATATGGGAGAAGACCCAGTCAGG
This sequence comes from Euleptes europaea, assembly GCF_029931775.1. Lineage (NCBI taxonomy): Eukaryota > Metazoa > Chordata > Lepidosauria > Squamata > Sphaerodactylidae > Euleptes > Euleptes europaea. Next base: position 108,984,682 of record NC_079314.1, read on the forward strand.
TGGTAACCCAGTCCCAAGCCATGTAGGGCTTTAAAGGTCAAAACCAACGCTTTGAATTGGGCTTGGGAGTGTGTTGGTCACCAGTGCAATTGCCATAATATCAGGGCCAGCAGTCTAGCAGCAGTGTTCCATACTAGCTGCAGCCTCCAAACATAAATTGAAATTTTAAATTGCTGGTCTTTAAATCGTGATTGAATTATAAATTTATTTTGTGTGGATTAGATCCGAGTCTTCCAAATTTTTTAAATCACGGAGCACTTTTCAGGAGAGAAATTTGTCACGGAGCACTAATTTTCTCCTAGCACCTATATACCGAACCGAATGACAGCAGTATTTTTCTTTCCGATCTCTTCACGGAGCACTAGGAGATGTTTCGTGGAGCACCAAGTTCTCCTTGGAGCAGTTTGGTTACCCCTGGATGATAATTCTGCTATTTGTTTGATATGTATAGATGCTTTTAATTAATATTGAACATTAAGTTTATGGAATAATATATGGAAAGACTATGTAAAATAGAGCACATTTTTAACAACTTCTAGTAACAACAAAAGGGGGAAAAACCCACCCACTTATAATAACCCTGGGTGAACAGGAAGGTCTTAGATTGACACCTAAAGCTAAGAAAATAGTGTCAGGTTTTCAGAAGCAGGGAGAACATTTTAAAAGGCTGGAGCACTACCACTGAAAAGGCCCTGTCCTAGGTAGCCTTGCTTCTGACAGTAGGGTCCTCCAGTGGTCTTACTTCTCAAGCAGGATTGTATAAGAATAGGTGACCAGCAATTTGCATTGCCAAAGATTTCAGGTTTGGGGTGGATTTGGGGGTATGCAAATACACGCATCTTAAAGCTGATAATTTCAGCCAGAAAATGTAGAGGGTGGGGAGGGAGGGAGGGAGGGAGGGAGAGACTTTCCGGACCTTCCATATAAATATCTGCAAGGTGGCTTACAATGAAGAGAATTCTAAAATTAATAAAACAAGAAAAGTTAACAGGTTCGCCTGAACCTGGAATGCAGTACTGAGCTCGACGCAGATATTTCACCGTCCTTTCTTTCTTACCAAATTGCCTCCCTTCCAGTCCTCTATGAGGAAATCCGTCAGTTCCGTCAGGCCTGCGGCGAAGCTCACATGAAGACCATCTTGGGGACTGGAGAGCTGGGATCGCTTGCTAATGTCTACAAGGCCAGTCTGATAGCCATGATGGCAGGTAATTTCCATATACATAATTTGTTTTTTTTCCCCTCCCAAATTTAGGACGACTAATCTGGTAACAGCCAGATGCATAGGATTCAGCCACGGGGAAGTCATTGTCCGTCCTCGTCAGAATTCCCAGCCAGAGTTTGCCTAGGCGTCTGGAGTCTGGGTTTACCCTCATATGAACATATGAAGTTGCCTTATATTGAATCAGATCCTTGGTCCATCAAAGTCAGTATTGTCTACTCAGCCCAGCAGGAGCTCTCCAGGGTCTCAGGCAGAGAGGCCTTTTGCATCATCTACTTGCCTAGTCCCTTTAACTGGAGATGCCGGGGATTGAACCTGGGATATATATTCTGCATGCCAAGCAGATGCTCTACCGCTGAGCCACAGTCCCTCCCCTGGCAGCGGCTCTCCAGGGTCTCAGGCAGAGGTCTTTCACATCACCTACTTGCCTAGTCCCTTTAACTGGAGATGCCAGGGATTGAACCTGGGACCTTCTGCACGCCAAGCAGATGCTCTGCCACTGAGCCACAGCCCCTCAGTACCTGCAGGGGGGAATCACAGATCAGAGGGGCCTTGAGGTGGGAGAATGTGCATCCTGTTTTCTGTATCAGTTCAACACCTGTGTATGTAGTTACTGGGTGTTGCTGTTGTTCCTGCAGCGAAGCGCAGTGGTTATCTAATCTGGTGAACCGGGTTTGATTCCCCAATCCTCCACATGAGCGGCGGACTCTAATCTGGAGAACTGGGTTGGTTTTCCCACTCCTCCACATGAAGCCAGCTGGGTGACCTTGGGTTAGTCACAGTTCTCTCCGAACTCTCTCAGCCCCACCTATCTCACAAGGTGTCTGTTGTGGGGAGAGGAAGGAAAGGTGATTGTAATCCGGTTTGATTCTGGGCCCGGTGGCAGCAGCTTCCGCTGAGAGGAAGAGAGAGGGGGGGGAAAGGGGGCACGGCGTGCCTGCCCTCTAAGAGAGAGAAAGGGATGGGCAATGCGGCTCCTGGCAGGGGGCTTGGCGTGCCCACACTCCAAGGGAGAGTAGGGGGGAGGAGGCGGCACCGCTGCAGTGGCGGTGCCCGGGAGCTGATGGGAGGGTAATTTTGCTGCCGCCAGGCTGGAAGTTGAGCAGGGGGGAGATGGGATTCCCCCCTCGAGGTTCACAGGCCCCCACTTGTTTAACCCAGTTGTTAACTTCCTACTCACCTCAAAACATTTTTAATTGTCCATTAAACATTGCTTTCAAATTATTTACTGGTTGAGTATCCCTTATCCAAACTGCTTGGGACCAGAAGAGGTCTTTATTTCGGATCTTTCCCTATTTTGCAACATTTTGAAATATCTGGTCCCCAGCTTGAGGCAGAGAGAGCAAAGCAGCTTTTTGCAGCCGTGCCGGTGGTAGTTCCCTCCTCCCTGGAAGGAAAGCCGGCTTTCCTTTCTTTTTTTTCCTCCCCCACCCTTTCCCATATTCCTTCCACTTTCCTGTCTCCTCTGTACCCTGTTCCGGGCGACTCGGATCTGCCTGTACGGCTCCAAGTTGTCCAGTTTTCAGGTCAGTCTGAATATTGGATGTCCGGATAAGGGATGCTCAATGTGTGTTTGCTACTTTTAAAAATTTCTGGTGCAATTTCATTGTGATGCAGCAGGTGGCTCTGTTGCTAGCAATATTTTTCTCCTTGACCCCCCCCCCCCCCGTGTGGCATTATCTGTGCAGTTTCCCATATATGTGTGTGTTTAAAAAAAATACTTAATAGCTTTCATTGATCTGTGGCTTTGTTAGGGCCTGACTATGTCTTTTTGAATTGAATGTTCTGCTGCACCTAAGTACGTCGGATCATATTTTGAAAGCAGAATGTCTCACATTGTTGGGATACGCTGAGAACAATCTGCGGCCATTACTGGATGGAAACTTTCGACATCTTTTGGGTGAAACCCCCCCCCCCCCCACGTGTAACTCCTTTCTCACTTCGTCCGATTATGTGCGAAGATAACTTCTTAGGAGTGATGGATACTGAATCCATAGCAGACTAGAATTCAAGTCCTGCAACGCCTTCCCAACAAGGATTTCCTGGGTGTAAGCTCTCATGTGTCAAAGCTCACTTAGTTAAATACAAATGAGAATGAAGATCCATCAGTCTTCATATTCAGGTCAAAATGTGGAAGGAGTGTTACGGGGGAGGGGGGAAAGAGAGAAGGAAGAGGAGGAAGAGGAAGAAAAAGAAGTGGAGGAAGAGGAAGAAGAGAAGAAAGAAGAGGAAGGGGAAGAAGTGGTTTTTATATGCCCATTTTCTTACCTTTTAAGGAGAATTTAACTGACTTACAATCGCCTTCCCTTCCTCTCCCCACAACAGGCACCTTGTGAGATAGGTGAGGCTGAGAGAGTTCGGAGAGAACTGTGAGTAGCCCAAGGTCACCCAGCTGGCTTCATGTGTAGGAGTGTGGAATCAAACCCGGTTCTCCAGATTAGATTCCACCGCTCTTAACCACGACGCCACGCTACATGGGCCAGAGCAAGAGTCGACCCCAGTAGCACCCTCAAGACCAACAAAAGTCCAGTAGCACGTTAAAGACCAACAAGATATGTATCTGACAAAGGGAATTTTGACTCTCAAGAGCTTATTTTTTGGAAATTTTGGTGATCTTTAAAGGTGATAACTGGACTTGAATCTTGCTCTTCTACTGCAGACCAATACACACCTGAAAGAAGGGCCAGTAAGGATGCAGAGGTACCATGCAAAATTTAATGGGTTTGATTAAACTAGGAGATATGAATGGAGGTGGGAAATGCAGAAAATTAGCATCTGTAATAAGATCAGAATCCTGTGTCCCTGTTCAGCCCTAGGGAAGGGGGTCCTGAACTAGTTAGTGAATTCTCATTCAGCAGTCTCATACTGTAATCTCCCTTTGAAACTTATCTTGTAGGTCAACAGTGGAACATCCTGAAAGATTAAAATGTTCTTCCACTGGTTTCTATTGAGATTTTTAATGTCAGATTTCTGTCCATGACAGATGCTAATTTTCCCATTTCTGTGCATATCTCCTAGTTCCAATCAATCAGATTGCCTCTTGCATTGTACCTCTGCATCCTGACTTCTTTGAAACACCCCTCCCACCTCCTGACCTGGATATAAGGGCTGATGGATCTTCATTCTCACTTGTATTGGACAAAGTGAAAGCTTATCTCCTGGAAAGTTTTGTTGGTCTTTTAGGTGCTTCTGGACTTGAATTTTGTTCTACTACTGCAGATGAACATGGTTACCCACCTGCAACCAAATCCATAGCAGTTTGTGTCCCATTAACCTTTACCTGCAGCATTTTATGGAAGTCATAAGAACATAAGAAAGGCCATGCTGGATCAGACCAAGGCCCATCAAGTCCAGCAGTCTGTTCACACAGGGGCCAACCGGGTGCCTCTAGGAAGTCCACAAACAAGATAACTGCAGCAGCATTGTCCTGCCTGTGTTCCAGTGCACCTAATATAATAGGCATGCTCCTCTCATCCTGGAGAGAATAGATATGCATCATAAATAGTATCCATTTTGACTAGTAGCCATGAATACCCCTCTCCTCCATGAACCTGTCCACTCCCCTCTCCAAGCCTTCCAAGTTGGCAGCCATCACCATCCTTATGTCTGTTTTGAATCTCTCACCCTCCAGCTTGAGCAGATGACCCTCCATGCTAGTATTATGAGAGAGGGAGAAAAGCTTCTCCCTGTCCACTCTCTCCATATCATGAATTCCTGTGCTGCAGGCCTTATGTTTGACACCCCTGCTCTACACCACTTCAGGCAGTAATACAGAGTGAAACAAAATATGTGTGACATCACACACATAAGGGCTTTCCCAGTCTTATCTCTGCTTCTGACATGCAGTGCAGACTTGGAAATTTGGAAGGAAGAAGGTGGGTTTGTGGCTGTGCTTAACCCTTCCCTGTCCCTACCACTCTTCCTCTGCCCACTACTCAATCAGAGATACATCATCACCCAGAGCCCAGGCATGGCACAAACAGCCAGAGCCCTGTATCTGTTTACAGAACGAGTGGGTGAAATTTCTCAGCTCATGATAGCAACATGAAAACTGGCAAGGGGTGGTGTAGATTAAAACTCACTAAAAGGTGTGTGTGCGGGGGGGGGGGGGGCGGGGGACCTAGCATATATCTACTTTTTGAAACTAGTCAGGCCTGTGAAGAGTTAGCTGTATGCTTTCTACTTTTTGTTAGATAAAACCAGCATCAAGTCATGGTGAGAGGGATCCATTAGGATCTGTAGACCTGGGTTCGATCCCCATCCAGCCATGGAAGCTCACTGGGTGACCTTGGGCCAGTCTCTCAGCCTGATCTACCTCGCAGGGTTATTGTGCAGGTCAGATGAGGCCGGGAGAACCACCTACCTCTCTCTGAGCTCTTTGGACGAAAAGCAGGATAAAAGTGTGATTGTTGTTGAAATTGACACTGGTCTTGGGGCTGTTTAGCTTGGGGTGGAGACAGTAGACATGGAAAAGCTTTTCTCCCTCTCTTGTAATACTAGGATGCGGGGTCATCTGCTGAAGCTGGAGGGCGAGAGATTCAAAACAGATAAAAGGGCAGGATAAAAGTGTGATTGCTTGGAAAGAAGGCGGTTAAGGGGAGACATGATAGAGGTTTATAAAATTATGCATGTATGGAGATAGTGGATAGGGAGAATGCGGGGTCATCTGCTGAAGCTGGAGGGTGAGAGATTCAAAACAGATAAAAGGAAGCATTTCTTCACACAACACATAGTTAAACTGTGGAACTCCCTGCCCCAGGATGTGGCGATGGCTGCCAACATGGAAGGCTTGAAGAGGGGAGTAGACATGTCCATGGAGGAGAGGGCTATTTATGGCTACTATTAAAAATGGCTGCTAGTCATGATGCATACCTATCCTCTCCAGGATCAGAGGAGCATGCCTATTATATTGGGTGCTGAGGAACACAGGTAGGATAATGCTGCTGCAGTGGTCTTGTTTGTAGGCTTCCCAGAAACACCTGGTTGGCCACTGTGTGAACAGACTGCTGGACTTGATGGGCCTGGGTCTGATCAAGCAAGGCCTTGTGGTCTGAAACTGACGTTGGTCTGAAATTGACACGGGTCTGAAATGGGGGGTGGGGGTCCTGGGCAGTATGAGACAACCAGAGGCTCTGGGGCTAGGAAAGGCACCCCTTTGCCGGCTCAAAGCAGCGGCTTTTGTGCTTATGTTAATTTGCTGGTGAATAATTTAAAGGGGCCTGTTTATTTTTTAATAGAAGGGAAAGATATAAATTGACTGAGTGTGGGTAATGTTACTTACAGCTGCCACTGAACAGATGCTGGGAGTTTTTAAATGGATATTTTAGTCTGCAATAACTTACAGGAGTGGGAAACAAACTCTTCCCCCCCCCCCCCCGGTTTTCATTTCCTTTCTCACCTCATTCTTTTAAAATTGATTCTCTGACAAAGATTGACACTAAGGTTTCTGCCTCCCCTCCTCTTATATATATCGAGAATGAGATTATAAATATTTAGATTATAAATATTTAATCTACTTGGTTCTAATTTTTTGTGGGTTTTTTTTTTTGGCAGAGATTGTGTGTTAATGATTATGATGGACTATTTTAATAAGGCTGTTAAATAAGTTTCATTTATTTTTCGGAATCACGCTTGCCCAGAATGAGTCAGTTGAATCTCTTATTTTTGGGGGGAGGGGGTGCAGAGAGATACAAATGAGAGCTGCATTTTGAATTAGGGGAAGTTTTGAACAGGTTTCTCATCGACACAAGAACAGGGAAAGAAAAAGGGAAGAGGTGCTACAGAACAGAGGATCGCTACCAGCGTATGCCGGGTACCTCAGTGATGTGAGTGGATTACTTGATGCAGTTGAGTGTATGTTCTAAAATCAGGCTCTGTTCAGGGATGCTTTTCGTTACCTGATTCAGTTTTCTTAAAAAAAAACTATCCTCCCAAAAATCCCAGGAAGATTGGAGGAATGGTATACCTCCTTTCTTCTGGCCGACCTTCAATCTCGAAACTCTATATGACAGCCCTTCAAGTACTTGAAGATGGTTGCCATATCACCTCTCAGTCTTCTCCTCTGCAGGCTAAACATACCCAGCTCCTTCAACCTTTCCTCATAGGACTTGGTCTCCAGACCCCTCACCGTCTTTGTTGCCCTCCCTCTGGACACGTTCCAGCTTGTCTACATCCTTCTTAAATTGCGGTGCCCAAAACTGAACACAGTCAGAAGAGAATGAGAGACGGATGGGCCCCGTGATAAGACCTGCCGTTTGGCAGCATCTTACAGTCGTAATATGAAAAGGGGCAAGCGAAGCAGGTCTCATTCTTTACTCAAGCCGTTTCTTCTACTACTCTGCATATGTGTCTGCCTGCAGTTTGCTGAGTGCCTTACAGAATACAGAAGCGTCAGAGTCTGGCTTAAAAATATTCCAGGTTGAGTAAATGCATTGTTTGAAAAGAAAAATCTCACTCCTTGAGATCAGGCTAAAATTCCCTGTTTGTAAGACGCCTCTTCTGTGAAGCTTCACTCCATCACCCTTGCTCAGGACTGAAATGAACACACATGAAGCTGCCTTATACTGAATCAGACCCTTGGTCCATCAGCGTCTGCTCAGACCGGCAGCGGCTCTCCAGGGTCTCAGGCACATCGTCTTCCACATCACCTACTTGCCTAGTCCCTTTTAACTGGAGATGCCAGGGATTGAACCTGGGACCTTCTGCATGCCGAGCTGATGCTCTACCACTGAGCCCCAGCCCCTCCCCAAGTTTGCACAACTGTATATTTGTCCACATTGGTTCCCTTTCCCCTTTTCTCTCTGCTGTTTCCCCCCACTGTGAAAGAGGTCTTATAAGAACTTTTGGGCAGGAACCTCTCTGTTTTGTGTGTGTGTTACTGTGGAAAGCATGCATGATGATGCTATAGAAATAAAAACCATACAAGTTCACGCATCAATCTGCTTAACAGTTATAAGTATGATCTCTTGTTCCAAGACAAGAACTGTTGGTTCAGGCTTTGGGGGCTCAGACCCTGTGCATGCATGTATACTTAAAGCCTGCCCGTTTCAACGCGAAAATAACGTCTGCCTTTCTTCGAGGCATGTACTTCTGCTGGAATGAAAAGTGCTTTTATCAGAAACTATTGAAAAACACACTCCAGTTGACATTGAAGTGTGATGATCTTGGTTGTGTTTTATATCTGGCTTTTTTTACAAAAAAAAGTTATGTTTAAAATTCATAGCACTTTCAAATCCTGATAAAAGAGCCTAATTTTCCAGCTTGCTTTGTTCCATGTAATATATTTTCCAAATCCATTTCAAGCAGCTCATTCTCTCTCCCCCCACCCCTTCTTGTTTCAGCAACTTTCCGGCAAGTTTGGTTAGACAATAGGCTTTTATTAATAAAATTAGTTAACAGCTCACTGGAAAGCACGAAAGTTAAACCGAGTAGCTGGAACTTGATTTACAGCGGCGAGGGGCAGCAAATGTCCTGAAGAGCAGCAGAGAGATGGACCCTCTCCCACGACTGGGCGGGAGACCCCTGGGAGCTTCATGCGACCCACACGGCGCTTTCTAAAAGGAAGAGCCGAGGATAAGTGCAACAAATAATTTGGGAAGACGGGCCTGACTTAAGACTTTGTTCTAAAACAAATTTAGATAAAAAAAATAATTAATCATGTGCATTTATAAAGCTTTATCAGAAATGCAGTTTCTTTGGCGGATCCATTCTCTTAAATTCATTCCACGGTGGCTTCAGGCTTTTCTTGGTAGGGAATTAATGTAATCATGTTACACAGAGATCTATGGGGTGGACTGCCGTGTGGAGTAAGGAAGGGGGTGTTGCCTAATTTGCTTCCATGACGGGAAGATTTATATTTTTGGTGAACTAAAGAACATAAGAAAGGCCATGCTGGATCAGACAGAGGCCCATCAGGTCCAGCAAGTGTGTTCCCACAGTGGCCAACCAGGGGCCACTCTCCAAAGAAGGAGAGGTCACCACCTCCCGAGGAAGCCTGTTCCACTGAGGAACTGCTCTGTCAGAAAGTTCTTCCTAATGTTTAGCCAAAAACTCTTGATTTAATTTCAACCTGTTTGTTCTTGTCCGGCCTTCTGGGGCGACGGAAAACAACTCGGCACCCTCCTCTATATGACAGCCCTTCAAGTACTTGGAGATGGGTATCATATCACCTCTCAGTCGTCTCCTTTCCAGGCGAAACATTTAAACATAAATATATATATGCACCCATCTTTTGTCCATAATGCCTGGAACCCAAGGCAGATAACAACACAGTATAAAACCACTAGAAACCCAGAGAAAAAATACAAACAGAAAGTAAGAGTTCCGTCCAAACAACACCAAATGGTACTGTCAAAGTGCCCGCTTCACAAAGGCCCGGGTGCTTTCAAATAAATCTGTTGTTGGTTCTGTTTTAGCCACAGATTTTGGTGCCACACCCCTTTGTTTCCCTTGTGTTGGAAATGGGTGCTTAATAGGGGTGTAGTGGTTTGGAGCGGTGGACTCTGATCTGGAGAACCGGGTTTGGTTCCCCACTCCTCCACATGAGCGGCGACGGCTAATCTGCTGAACTGGATTTGTGTCCCCACTCCTACGCACGAAGCCAGCTGGGTGACCTTGGACCAGTCACACTCTCCCAGCCCCACCTACCTCCCAGGGTGTCTGTTGTGGGGAGGGGAAGGGAAGGTGATTGTAAGGCGGTTTGATTCCTCCTTAAGTGGTAGAGAAAGTCGGCATATAAAAACCAACTCTTCTTCTCTTCTTAACCACCAAATTTGTCTTGAGCCTTTGGTTGCCAAAGGCTACTATAGAGGTCCCTGGAGTGGGACATGCCCATAGAGAAGCAGTTTCCGTACAGCTCCAGCATTTGTATGAATGAGACCGTTGTTAGTCTTGGCCCGGCAGAATAGAGATGGGTTATTACAGCCTTCTGCTCAAGGGTGGGGGGCGGGACGTGTGTGGCTCTTGATTAACGCTCCCTCTCTGGGCAGTCCAATCTGGACTTTCACGAGGGGGTTTGAAAGACTGGGAATGGAAATTGTGGCACAAAAAGCTTATGCGTCAACCAGATCGTTCTGCATTATTTTAAATTGCAGACTGTGCCCTTACTCTTTATTAAGACTAAAGCAACTTTAAGCAGTCTGGGGTTATCAGGAGATAATCACGTCCCCAGGGTGTTTACAGCACTTTGAAACGCAAAGATTGTGATTACTCTCTGATTGCCGTGCAGCTTATTATTCTTTACTGCTTAATAATGGGACCATAATATTGCTCTTCGGTAGAGCTAGCTGAATACCGCTCTCCAGTTTTAATCATGTAAATGGCTGCGTTTACAAATGCAAGAGGTTTTTGCCTGCATTTGAGCTGAAGGACATTAGAGTAAGAAATGTTCATACCCACATCCTGTGGCTAGATCTGTGCCACTTAAGATTGTTACTTCTGAATCACGGTGGTTTTTCTAAGATTGGCATCTCTTTGGTTTTGCTATAGAAACATGTTGAATGCATCATCTGTCTTTACCCCCTGAATGTCGTCCCCCCCAGGAAACTCTCCCCCAAAGCATTATCTAATTCCAGATTGTGGAATTGTCTTAGACACAATTTTCAGTGCAAGAACCTAAAAATGGCTGCCTGAAATAGTTTTACCTGGATTCTTTCCCCTTTGGTTTCTCCATTTTGTACATTTGGAAGAGACAAGTGGAAACTGATTGACACCAATATCGTTTTTGTGTTTGGTCTTTTACTGGGCCCTTGACCTGAATGACCCAGCCTGATCTTGTCAGATCTCAGAAACTAAGCAGGGTTGGCTCTTGTTAGTACTTGGATGGGAGACCACCAAGGAAGTCCAGGGTTGCTACAAAGAGGTAGGCAACGGCAACACTTTTAGATTTTTCATATTATCATCTGATAATTCAGCAGAGTTCTCCAAGGCTATTGTGCTTAGCAAAGCCCATCTAGCCTCTGTGTGTGTGTGTGCCAGAAACAAAAATACTCGGAGCTTTTTTAAATTTATTCAAACTAATATGCTTCATTTGTTATAGGAACTCCATTTCTGGATAGGATAGAGTCAATATAGTTTCCTAATCTGGTCTAACTAAGATGGAGGGAGATACAGGACCCGCGTCCTGCCCTCATGGTTGCAAGATGGAGAAGAGTTCGTGTGTGCGAGGTGAGGTGCGAAAAAAGGAGGAAGAAAGGAAGTTTCCTGAGAATAAGAACATAAAAACATAAGAAAAGCCCTGCTGGATCAGACCCAGGTCCATCAAGTCCAGCAGTCTGTTCACACAGTCGCCAACCAGGTGCCTCTAGGAAGCCCCCAAACAAGACGACTGCAGCAGCACCATCCTGCCTGTGTTCCACAGCACCTAATATATTCGGCATGCTCCTCTGATCCTGGAGAGAATAGGTATATATCATGACTAGTATCCATTTTAACTAGTAGCCATGAATACCCTTCTCCTCCATGAACATGAATAGCAATCTACACATCAATGGGATACTTTCAGAGCCTTAGAGAAAGGATGCCCAGTGCCTTGACTCCTTTATCTCTCTGACTCTCTAGTCAAGCCGCCCCCCCCATGTCTAAGAGGCCCTGCAAAATCCTTCACTCCCAACAAAAACCACCTCTGTTTGTCTCTTGCCTTGAAAACTCTACTGAGTCACCATAAGTTACAACTTGACGACTCTTTCCACCACTTTTACTGTGACCCGGGAATGATTGCAATGTATCCTCTTAGGGCTAAGCATCATTTTGTTTTTGTGTGTAGAATCTTCCTTGGTCTCTCATCCAAGTACCAACCCTGCTTAGCTTCTGAGATTTGATGAGATTGGGCTATACCATGTTGCCTTCCTTCCACCTTAAAAACACACACACACACAAAAATCCCCCACCAAGTACTAACTAGATGAGTAATAAATCCAATATCCCCTTATTTATGAGGCTAGCATGAATTATGCTTAACGGCCTCTATTTTGAAGCGGTGGTTGGTTTTTGTATGTGCACGTAAGACCCCGTTTTCATTAGCGGGGATATAAAATGTTAATAATACCTTGATATTGTAATGCTCTGTGGCAGCATAGATCTTCTGTGTCCTTTCTGGAATCCTGCAAGCAAAGCTCTCATTCGTATCACAAATAGAATTTGTTCATGAAATAAAAAATGTATTGTTTTCATTGTTAGAAGATGCCGCTAAATTGGCTGAATGTTTGATAATCACATCTCAAGCTGATTATTCTGCTAATAGTCTTAAGATATTGTTTTATTTTAAAAATAAGTGCATCACTATAGCCCTAATACTAATGTATATATGTATATATTTTTTAAAAGACCTTTCTTGTTTCTGCAAAGTCTGAATGAGATTTTCAAAATTGAATAATAATTTGATCCGTTAATCTTTTGAAGCTAGTAATTTTATTTTCCCCTCTTTGCAAGTCTCCGAGGCTCGCAAATGAATAGAGCTTCATTACTGGAGCCTGCGTTTAATAACCATTATCCATTATCTTGTAATTAAGACTCCCTGTAACGAATCATGAGGACAATGCAAAAATACATAGTACATTTCTTTAATGAACTGGAAAATGTTCATCTTGTTCTATTTAGTAATGAGTAGCTGAATAGTCGTTAAATCCACTGGAGAATAGAGCGAGATGGATTTTGAAGACTATCTGGAGTTTGCGGTTAATCTATTAGAATTAAAATTTCATCTTCTATTTTTATCAACAGCCGATTAGAAACCCTTCTGTTTGACCAAATTGATTAGGAGACCCTATACAAGGGCAGATGTTGTTTAATGAAAGTTTTTAATGAAACTGTACCATAGAGATTTCTAATTACCAGACTTATGAAAGCTTTGACTTACCTTATCCTGAAGAGATGTGTGTGTGTCTTTAGGGGGGTGGGGGGGGTGTTGGGTAGAAAGACTATTATGCTAAAGGGCTTAAACTCTGCAATTAAATGAAAAACACCAATGTAGAAGTTGGTGTGGTAAAGTTTTGAATTGGCTTTTTTTAAAATACGGGGAAGAAACTTTGGCCAGAAAGCTGAGATGTTCCACCAGGCCTATGGTTGAGGGCAGCGAAGGTTTTCCATCTTAGTTGGCCTCCTTTCTCTTGCCCTCCCCCTCCACTTCCCTTTTCCTACCCTGTCTTCCTAGTTATATTAGTCATCATGCCTATTCCTAACCTGGAGAGCCAGCATGGTTTAGTGGTTAAGAGCGGCGGTTTGGAGCGGTGGACTCTGATCTGGAGAACCGGGTTCGATTCCCCACTCCTCCACATGAGCGGCAGAGGCTAATCTGGTGAACTGGGTTTGTCTCCCCAGTCCTACACATGAAGCCAGCTGGGTGACCTTGGGCTAGTCACAGCTCTCTCAGCCCCACCTACCTCCCAGGGTGTCTGTTGTGGGGAGGGGAAGAAAAGGTGATTGTAAGCCGGTTTGAGTCTCTCTTAAATGGTAGAGAAAGTCGGCATATAAAAACCAACTTTTCTTCTCTTCTTCTAATCTCGATTCGTCCCCAGCTAAGATCTTATCTCTACTCGACTGGCACCCGCCACTGGAATGATTAAGGGAGCTATTGGAATTTTAAAGATATTGAAGAATTTTAACTGGAATTGTACGTTTTTAAATTGTGTAATATGCTGTGAGCTGCCCCAAGCCCAGCATTGCCAGGGAGGGGTGGTATATAAATCAAATAAATAAATAAAGCTTAAAGAGGGAAGTTGAAGAGGGTTGCCAGATCCCGACCCAGAGATTATCAGATCTTGGAGGTAATGAAAGAAGAAGAAGAGTTGGTTTTTTATTCCGACTTCCTCTACCTTTTTTAAAGAGAATCAAAACGGCTTACAATCTCCTTCCCTTCCTCTCCCCACAACTGACCCCTTGTGAGGTAGGTGGGGCTGAGAGAGTTCAGAGAGAACTATGTCAAGCCCAAGGCCACCCAGCTGGCTTCATGTGTAGGAGTGGAGAAACCAACTCGGCTCACCAGATTAGAGTCCACCACTCTTAACCACTACACTATGAAAGAATAAGCAGTTATGGAGTTTCCTGCCCCAGTGGCGCCTTTGCCCATCTTTTCATCACCTGTTCCAGGAAAGAGCTGCTGCTTTCCTGTAGCAGATGGAAATGAAGCTGGTAAGCAGAGTCAGGAGCTGGCAACCCTAGTTTTATACCCCATCTCGTTTAACATATGAGGGTCTGGCTCAGTGGTAGAGCAGCTGCCTGGCTTGTAAAATGTCCCAGGTTCAATCCCTCTCATCCCCCGTTAAAAGGACTAGGCAGTAGGGTATGTGGAAGGCCTCTGCCTGAGACCATGGAGATCTGTCATCAGTCAGAGTAGACAACACTGACCTTGAGGGACCAATGATGTGATTCAGCTGAATACATTTTGCAACAGCATTTGTTCATATTTAGAGGAAGGGCTGTGGCTTAGTGGTAGAGCAGCTGCTTGGCATGCAGAAGGTCCCATGTTCAATCCCCGGCATCTCCAGTTAAAGGGACTAGGCAAGTAGGTGATGGGAAAGACCCCTGCCTGAGACCCTGGAGAGCTGCTGCCGGTCTGAGTAGACAATACTGACTTGATGGACCAAGGGTCTGATTCAGTATAAGGCAGCTTCATGTGTTCAACATCAGCAGCCCAAAAGCTTTGCTTTTGGCCAAACTCAGATAATCCTTGTGAACACCTATTTGCTTCTGGACCCAGTCATTTACAGCTTTTGGCCCAAGCACAATAATGCAGATGTTTCTAGCCATTGCGGTTGCCAGAACAACTTGGAAAAATCTCCTAGTGGGAAGGCACTACGGATCAGATTCCAGGGGGGAAACTTCAAGGAGCCTGACCCTAGAGTTGTGACATCGAAGTTTGTGGAGTGCGTTTTTTCGTGTCCCTCAATCTTCAGAGTCTCTTACGAAATTGTCGGTTAAATCCTAGAAAGTTACTCCAGTCTGAGCCCATTCATTTCAATGGGTGTAGACTGGAGTAACTGCAAAGGATTGCACTGTTTGCTGTTTAGCAGACGATGAGGGAGGAATCTAATTTTGCCGGGCTTCCATCATCCCCACAGCTGCTGGCTGGGGTGTGGGGAAGTTGAGGGAGACAGTGTTTCATACACCATCACACTTAGCGGTTGCACTGCCTGTGTTATAATTAATAACTAAATTCATGTAACGAACAATGCTTAAGCCAGTAATAAATAACTTTGGTGACTCTCTCCTCAACCCCATTTTTATTTCCTCCAAGGTTCCGATTTCATTAAGACCTCTACAGGAAAAGAAGCAGTTAATGCTACCATCCCAGTAGGGCTTGTGATGGTGAGGGCCATCAGAGATTTCTTCTGGAGAACCGGCTACAAGGTAATTTGAGTACAACACTCCCTCCTTAGGAAGGGAGGTAAGGAGTCATCAGATGACATTTGCTGTATCCAGTGAATAGTTCGTTTGTTGCATTTTAACCCAACTGTCTTTCAAGCATCTTTGGGTGCATGCATGCCCTCCTCCATTTTATCTTCATCCTATGACAGAGGTCAGCAGGGAGGGTAACTTCCCCAAGATCACCAACTGAGCTTCAGGGCTGAACATGTGTTCAAACCGAGTCTTCCCTTTCAGACTCCAGTACTCCGGTTGCTATACTATACTGGCCTCATCTTGGAGCTTGAAGATTGAAGCAAGCATTGGCTTTTTTTTTTTAGCAGAAGTCAAAAAGAGTTACAAGCACCGTCCATCAGCTCTCTAAGTTGGACCTTAAAATTAAAGAGTTGGTCCATATTTCCACACTGTTAGCAGACCCTAACAAGACAGTTCTAAGTAGAGTTACATCGTACAAAGTCCACTGTCTTCAGTTGTAAATGTGTAAATTGTGGAACTCCCTGCCCCAGAATGTGGTGATGGCTGCCAATTTGGAAGGCTTTAAGAGGGGAGTGGACATGTTCATGGAGGAGAGGGCTATCCATGCCTACTAGACAAAATGAATACTACTCATGATGCATACCTATTCTCTCCGGGATCAGAGGAGCATGCCTATTAAGTGCTGTGGAACACAGGCAGGATGGTGCTGCTGCAGTCTTCTTGTTTGTGGGATTCCTAGAGGCACCTGGTTGGCCACTGTGTGAACAGACTGCTGGACTTGATGGGCCTTGGTCTGATCCAGTATGGCTTTTCTTACGTTCTTGATGCATAAAGCACACTCCTTCTGAGAAGCGGAGTAGCCGTCAACCAAATTCCTACATCCTTTACCAGGCTTTTTCATGCAGAGCTGAGAAAACAAAAGTAATCCTGCAGCAAGCAAATTTGCTTGGATTGGCTAAGCGGTTCTCTTATTTAAGACGGAAGAAAGCTTCATACAAACACTGGTTGACAGATACTGTTGTTTACTCTGAAGAAGGTCAAACTGCATTTAGCAAATAATGTGATGTTACTAGCAAGCTATTTCAGCTGCTTCAGGTCAGAGACCCACATTAGACATAATATAATTGATATGATTTTGTGTGGCAAAATGATATACATCCACACTCTCATATTGGGCAGTGGACTCTAAAGAGAAAAATGAAGGTTTTTGTAACGTGGGAGAGTTTTTGATTGAGAGCCTCACTTTATCATCGCATGGTTTAAAAGGTCTCATACTGGAGGTAATTACAATCCAGTTGCAGAAGAAGAAGAGTTGGTTTTACATGCCGACTTACTCTACCACTTAAGGAAGACTCAAACCGGCTTACAATCACCTTCCCTCCCCCTCCCCACAACAGACACCCTGTGAGGTAGGTGGGGCTGAGAGAGTTCAGAGAGAACGGTGACTAGCCCAAGGTCACCCAGCTGGCTTCATGTGGAGGAGTGGGGAAACCAACCCGGTTCATCAGATTAGAGTCCACCACTCTTAACCACTACACCACGCTGGTGGAAATATGTGAAATAGTTCCCCTCCCCATAACAACATTGTCACAAGCTAGAGGCTCTCGGACTCAGCAAGATGAGCTCCTCAGGCATCAGATATTATGATCGAACCTTGCGCCCCCCTCCCCCCATGTATGGCATGGAGACTGAAAGTCTTCCTGGTTTGGAACAAAAACGTGAATCAGATGATATTACCAAATGTGGCTTGCCTACAACCAGCATCCCAACAATGCCTTCCTAAGGAGATTATACCCTTCTAAGTCTAAAATAGGTAGGCTTGACAGGGCGAACTGTTTAGGGCGGTACTTGAAATCCAGGTTTGTAGGCAAGAGAACAAAATACAGTTTGTCTTTTCACCTGCTCTGGACTTCATAGTAAACTACATTTTGAAGACTTCTTGGTCTGGAAAACACCAGTTTTTTCTGTGAAACCCATATTGGGTGAGATAACAAACTGGTTCTCTCTCTTGCTGCCTAACCAGGACGATATGATTTGCGGTGCCGTCCTAAGCAGAATTGCACTCTTCCAAATCATTTGGACTTGATGGGCTTCGGTCTTGATCCAGCATGGCTTTTCTTATGTTCTTATGAGCATGCCTATTTCATTAGGTGCTGTGGAACACAGGCAGGACAATGCTGCTGCAGTCGTCTTTGTGGCCTTCCTAGAGGCACCTGGTTGGCCACTGTGTGAACAGACTGCTGGACTTGATGGGCCTTGGTCTGATCCCGCATGGCTTTTCTTATGTTCTTAAGAACGAGACATCCTAAAGCTAGTGCACAGACTTCTGGGTGAACTGGTACTCTGACCAGGGCAAATTCTTCCTGGTTTCATAAAAGCTGTTGCCTTGACAGGTCTTGTTCTTCATCTTCTTGGTTGTGTCCATTCCTCTCATTTTGCCTCGGAGAGCTGAAGGTTTCAAGACTCTCAGATGCTTCAGAAAACATGCGGCACCTAAAGATGCTTGGAAGACATTTTTTTTAAGGGGTACAAAAAAAGAATATGGGAATAGAAATAGGGAAAGTTTGTGTTATATTTATATCTGCCCAGCATGACCCTTCTGCTTATCTACCCCAGAATATAACCCCAGAATATATAATTTCTAACTCAAGCCCCTTTTAACCTCCTTTCTATTCTATACTTCATAAAAATTCGCTACAAAACTATTATTACTATAATCCTCAACTGATAACTGATAGTTAATTCTATTATTTCATGTTAGAAAAGTTTAACTATTAGTCAGAAATATACTATCAAAAACCTGATGATCATATCATATGGTCAGCCCTCTCTATTTTATATATACCTATCAAAAAATAGTTGCCATTTATCTTCCATGTTAACTTTTTAAAAGTGCTATTAACAGAAAGTATGTGCATGCATGTGCACAGTCTCAGAAGTTTTTTAAAAAAACAGATGTAAACTGAGTTCATATCGTTTTTATTAAACGAAGACAAGTTTATCACCAATGCGAGATTTCTAAATGGCTTTCTTAACAAACCAATTTGGCTGCGGCACAGATGCTTCCTAGCAAGGCGTTGGCTAGTAAAAACAGGTTAATGTAGAAATTAAACTTCTCCCGAGGACAGACGCAGGTTGCAGGGTAACATTTATTGAATGATAAGCGGAGGTTGGCGATATGGAAAAAAAAAGTACGTGGCATAATGGGAAATAATCTTTTCCTGTCATTATTGAAGGACACACACAAATTGGTTTTTCTGCTGGGAAATCCCCAGTCCAGCAAAACTTATTACTTTTAATAATATAAGGTGACAAGAAAATTCTCAAGGAGATGAACTTATTAAACAAAATAATGAAATGCGGCGAAACAGCAGGGGGAAAGTACCCAGACTTTATATAGCTCTTCAATGAAACGTTTTATTTATAAATGGCGTGTTTTGGCAGTCAGGTGGACGCTTTGGGAAGTCAGGAGATGGAAATGGAGAAAGGCTAGTCATGGGCGAAAATGGGTGAAAATAAATGAAATTTCTTCTGTGGGGGGGATGCAAATTTTTAAGCAAAAAAGGAAGGGTGGCCAAGATCCAAGGGGACGTGCTACTATTTATAGAATGTTCTGAAGCTCTCTCCCAAAAGTCACCCAGCGTGGTATAGTGGTTAAGAGCAGTGGTTTGGAGCAGTGGACTCTAATACGGAGAATTGGGTTTGATTCCCTGCTCCTCCACATGAGCGGCAGACGCTAATCTGGTGAGCCGGGTTGGTTTCCCCACATGAAGCTAGCTGGGTGACCTTGGGCTAGTCACAGCTCTCTTAGAGCTCTCTCAGCTCCACCTACCTCACAGGGTGTCTGTTGTGGGGAGGGGAAGGGAAGGTGATTGTAAGGCAGTTTGATTCTTCCTGAAGTGGTAGAGAAAGCCGGCATATAAAAACCAACTCTTCTTCCTCCTCCTCCTTTACAAGGTTCTGCAGTTAGGAAAAATAAGAGGTCCTCTCCCCTGCCTATGGGAAAGCTCTATACTTGCCTGAGTTGGAGTTCTGAGCATCATGTAATGTTTATACCCATTTTTCTTTTCCTTTTAACTTTCCCCCTTCTTCTTTTGACCCAGAAATTTGCTTTTCATTGTGTTGGTCCACACGCCACTTTTGCAAGTGGCTGTTTCAGGTCTTATGCGAATCTCTGTTCCCTCTTCCCACTTAACCCTCCCCCCACGCGCGAATTCCACCCTGGTCTCGAGGTTCTCTTCCCTTCCTCCCTCCCCCCATCCTGCTGCCCAGGTTTCCAGGACCTGCTTTTTGGGAGGCACAGGGGGCCACAGCAGAAACGGGGAGGCAGCAACGTTCAGGTCCAAAAGCAGACGTTTGCTCATGACTCAGTGAATCAAAGCTACAACACGGCATTTTTAAGTGTTGTTGTCCACTCCGAGAAGTTGTGGATAGTATAAGTAGATTATCAGAGGAACCCTAGAAATTAAATGGATCATAGACTCATAGACTCATAGAGTTGAAAGGGGCCCATACAGTCCATCTAGTCCAACCCCCTGCTCAATTCAGGATCAGCTTAGAGCATCCCTGACAAGTGCTTGTCCAGCGTCTGCTTAAAGACTGCCAGTGAGGGGGAGTTCACCACCTCCACAGGCAGCCATTCCACTGCTGAACTACTCCTACTGTAAAAAACGTTTTCCTAATATCCAGCCGGTACCTTTCTGCCCTGACCTGGATGGCCCAGGCTAGCCTGATCTCGTCAGATCTCAGAAGCTAAGCAGGGTCAGCCCTGGTTAGTATTTGGATGGGAGACCACCAAGGAATACCAGGGTTGCTGTGCAGAGGAAGGCACTGGCAAACCACCTCTGTTAGTCTCTTGCCATGAAAACCCCCAAAGGGGTCGCCATAAGTTGGCTGCGACTTGACGGCACTTTACACACACACACACACACGCATTTCTGCCCACAATTTCAACCCATTTTTGTGAACCCTATCCTCTTCTGCCAACGGGAACAGCTCCCTGCCCTCCTTTAAGTGACAGCCCTTCAAATGCTTAAAGAGAGCAATCCTGTCCCCCCTCAACATCTTCTTCTCCAGCTAATAAGGAGCCACACACAAAGACACACACACAAGATATAACCTGCACTTCATCGTTTTGGGCCCAGCCTGAATCGTTTTATTTATATGTTTATTTCCTTCATTCACTTCATTTACACCCCACCTTTCTCCCCAAAGGGGACCCAAAGCCGCTTAAATCGCTCTTCTCTCCTCCGTTTTATCCTCACAACAATTCTGTACAGATCGCTATATCCCGGCTTCCTGTGGCCCCAAGTCGCATCTTTATTTGATGTGTTTTTTCTTCTTCTTCTCAATATCAAGGTTGGCTTTAAGCCGGCAGGAGGAATCCGTACTGCCAAAGATGCCCTTATCTGGCTCTCACTGATCAAGGAAGAACTGGGAGACGAGTGGCTGAAGCCAGAACTCTTCCGCCTGGGCGCCAGTACTCTGCTGGCCGATATTGAGAGACAGGTGAGTTTTGTATTTGTTTTTAATTGCCTTGTGGATTAAATAGCGGGGCCAACTTTTCGTTATTGGTTACCAAACCAACCCTTTACATATGAGATCTGCCTTGGTGATACAGGGTTCTTGTATAGTCCCCAGACCCTATGCTCATTTTTTTTTTTTAGCACAATGGGACATGTGAAGCTACGGTTGGTCCAAACAGCAGTTATTTGTGGGAAGGAGCCTTGGTTGAGCAGTGGAGAACGGGTGCTGTATTTGGGAAGTTCAGGTTCAGTCCCCGGTGTCTGAAGTTGCCGCATCTCTGGGAACAGGTGCTACATCATTAGGAGTATTGTGTCTAAATCAAGGGAGGTAATACTACCACTGTATTCTGCATTGGTCAGACCTCACTTGGAATACTGTGTCCAGTTTTGGGCTCCACAATTTAAGAAGGATGTTGACAAGTTGGAGCGTGTCCGGAGGAGGGCAACCAGAATGGTCAAAGGTCTGGAATCCATGCCCTATGAGGAGAGACTTACGGAGTTGGGTTTGTTTAGTCTGAAGAAGAGAAGGTTGAGGGGAGACATGATAGCCATGTTTAAATATTTGAAGGGATGTCATGTTGATGAGGGAACTAGCTTGTTCTCTGTTGCTCCAGAGACTAGGGCACAGAGTAATGGGTTTAAACTAATAGAAAAGCGATTCCACCTAAACATTGGGAAGAACTTCCTGATGGTGAGGGCTGTTCGATGGTGGAATGCTCTGCCTCGGAGGGTGGTGGAGTCTCCGTCTTTGGAGGTCTTTAAGCAGAGGCTAGATGGCCATCTGTCGGGAGTGCTTTGATTGTGGGATCCTGCATGGTGGGGGGAGGGTTGGGGTCACTGGGGGTGTGTGTGGGGGAGGTGGTTGTTAATTTCCTGCATTGGGCAGGGGGTTGGACTAGATGACCCTGGTGGTCCCTTCCAACTCTATGATTCTATGCAGAAGGATCCAGGTTCCTCTCTAGTTAAAAGACCTGCAGGAATTGGGAAGGGTCTTCTTTTGTCTGAGGGCCAAGAGAGCTGCTGCAAGTCAGAGTAGACAATATGGAGCTTAGGTGGACTAGTGGTGTGATATAGGGGCTGTGATATAGGGGAGGGGCTGTGGCTCAGTGGTAGAGCATTTGCTTGGCATGCAGATGGTCCCAGGTTCAATCCCCAGCATCTCCAGTTAAAGGGACTAGGCAAGTAGGTGATGTGAAAGACCCCTGCCTGAGACCCTGGAGAGCCGCTGCCGCTCTGAGTAGACAATACTGACTTTGATGGACCAAGGGTCTGAGTCAGTATAAGGCAGCTTCATATGTTCATGTGTAATTTCCTGGATTCATACTCATTGAGCAGAGAGAGGTATTTCCCTGCTGTCAAGAGTCTTCTTAAGTTGTAAAAAGGTAGTCCCCTGTGCAAGCACCGGGTCATTCCTGACCCATGGGGTGATGTCACATCCCGCCGTTTACTAATGCAGACTATGTTTATGGGTTGCTTTGCCATTGCCTACCCTAGTCATCTACACTTTACCCCCCAGCAAGCTGGGTACTCATTTTACTGACCTTGGAAGGATGGAAGGTTGAGTCAACCTTGAGCCGGCTACCTGAAACCGACTTCCGTAGGGATTGAACTCAGGTCATGAGCAGAGCTTTTGACTGCAGTACTGCAACTTACCACTCTGCGCCACGGGGCTGTTAAATGGAGATGCCATGAATTGAACCTGGTATGGCGAGATTGACTACATGGAACAGCCCTGCTGTTGAAGATCGGCATAGGACACATTTTAGATTGCGCGGGCACATTTGGAATTCTGGCACAGCGTGGTGGGCGCAGCGACAAAATGGCTGCCACAAAATGGCTCCCGCAGGAGGCAGAGCCAGACACAAAATGATCGTCACAGCTTAACTTCAGTAACACAATGCTGATCCTTCTGCTGTAGTGGCAGCTGCTGCCGGAGCAACATTTTAAAAAATCTGCACAGCCTGTCTAGTCTCCAGTAGTCAATCAGGCGGCTTGCTGGGCAAAAGCCCTATCTGGCTCCACAAAAGGTGCTAGTAGCACAATCGCGCCTACAGGCACCATGTTGGGGACCCCAGCATAGGGGCTGCACAGTCAGGAATACATGCTTAGTCATCTTGGAGATTGTGAAGACCACCAGATTAAAAAGTGTGTAATATAGTGGTTAGAGACTAGGCTCTCAAATCCCCACTCCGCCATGAACCTTGATGGGTGACCTTGGGTCAGTCATTCTCAGCCCCGCCTACCTCTCAGGGTGGTTGTGAGGTTAAAACGGGACAGGAAGAACCATACTTCCTGAGCTCTTTACGGGAAGGGTGGAGTTTAAAAAGGGATAGTGATGGCTAGGTCTGTGGACAAGGCTGGGTTCCGTTCCCTAGTAAGCCCCGCAGGATCGCTCTCAGCCTACCTCGTAGGTCTGTTGCAAGCATAAAATATGACCCAGGTCAGCTGCCGCAAGGGAGGAAGAGGAAGAGGGACAGGCAAACATGACAAGTAATAAAATCCAAGGCATGCTGGCTAGGACGAGCTCATCCGGTATTTCTTTCCCTAAGGAATGGTTTTAGGGAATTTTGGATGGCACACTTCATTTTAATGAACGGGAGTAATTATAAATATGCACCTGCCTTCCTGTTAACCTATCCTTAACGTGCCAGCTTTGTTACACTTGTTTGATTTCTGCTTTTCTGTAACTGCCCCGGTGAACTTCTCTCCTTGTCCTCCCCTTTGCAGATTTACCATCACGTGACTGGCAGATACGCAGCATACTATGACCTGCCTATGGCTTAGGCTGGTGGCTGATGCGGGATGCGAGAGAAAGAGGAGAGGCTTAAAGAAAGCAACGTCCTTGGATCGTTTCCTGCAGCCCAGCCCCAAAAATGCTTATGGAGAGTTCAGAGGGCCAACATGCTCTCATTTCACAGTTCTACTGTACCTAGGGATGTGCCAAACCCCACGGATAAATGTGGCAACCTGTGGATATTTCACGGTTTGTAATGTTAAAATTTGTTGTGTCTTCTCCACACAAAAAAGCTAGTAATTAAATGCATTAAACACCCTGATACAGCTTTAGCCCAGATTTTCTTGGCTGCTAAGGCAAAAAGTTACACTTTATAGGAAATAACTGGATCGGTGTCTGAGAGGAGAAAAGAGCAGCTTCTCTGGATCTGAAAAAAAGGTTTTGGCCCTTTAGAAACACTGCGAGAAATTTAGATCTGGCCTCTGCACAAAGAGGACAGAATAAAGTGTCCTGCGTTAGGTCCTCTGGATCTGCGGCTCCACAGATACATAGACGAGAAGCCCATGGTGTTTGGGATTAATGTACAGCTAACAAAGCTGTTGGCCTAGTTTGAAACCGGAGTGAGGACAGAGAGAGGAGAGTGTTCCCTTCCATGTTTACCTCTGAATAGAAGGGATCCCCGAGTTTTTGTTTTTAACAAAGCCAGGAAAGGGGAGGGGAAGTCATCTTCGTTTTTGGTAGAAACGTTAACCATTCTGTCCCACAATGAGGTGTGTTTGTTCACAAGAGAATGCAAACAGTGGGGCTTAATGAGGGATCTCTCCTTCCATGGATACCCATCCGCACACCTGTGCAAGAAATTTTCTCAAGTCCCCTGAGTTTCCAAAAGCAACTTCTGTGGTATTCAGTGGGGAAAGGTGAGGTGTGCGCGGATCTGGCCCATATCCTTCCAAAGATTACAGCCACAGAGTTTTAGTATGCTGCTCTTGGTTCAATAGGGCATGAGTACTTTTATTGGTTTGGGTGGAATCATCTGGCATTGTGCAGGGGGTTGGACTAGATGACCCTTGGGGTACCTTACAGCTCTAGGTTTCTATCCATGGCAGCTTTTCCAAGCACCCTCACTCAAAACCACCCCACCCCATGTACCACATTTGCACTGTGCCATTTTCTCTGGATTTTGTCCTGAGTTTTCAGTCTTCTGTGTGGCTACAAGATCAGGAACAACAGTAAATCCGTACAGGTTTGCGCAGATTTCTAATAAGGAAGTAGCTGAAATGGTACCCTCTATCTTACGCTGGTAAGAAATTTAAATTATGTTCACCTCTGGGAGAGCCTATGTGGTGTAGTGGTTAAGAGCGGTGGTTTGGAGTGGTGAGCTCTGATCTGGAGAACCGAGTTTGATTCCCCACTCTTCCACAGGAACAGGGGAAGCTAATCTGGTGAACTGGATTTGTTTCCCCACTCCTCCACATGAAGCCAGCTGGGTGACCTTGGGCTAGTCACACACTTTCAGCCCCACCTACCTCTCAGGGTGTCTGTCGTGGGGAGGGGGAAGGAAGGTGATTGTAAGCCAGTTTGATTCTTCCTTAAGTGGTAGAGTAAGTCAGCGTATAAAAACCAACACTTCTTCTCTGGAGAAGATACCTTCGTATTTTCACATCAGGGGTGTTCTGAAGAGCAATTGAAAGTTCGGAGCTGTAAGATCACAAAGAGAATCCTAATTACTCACAGGACAGTGCCTATGGTACTGATCCTATAAGGCTGAGCCATTGATTCTGGTGGGGTACCAGTAGTGGCTTCAGTATATAGAGCTTCCTTCTCATGAACTGGATCATGCCTCTTCGTTTTTGTATTGGGGAATGTTGTGTATGCATAGTGCTATTGTCTGCAAAACCGCATTCCCTGACCGTGAATCCTCTGCAGTCTCCTCTGGTTGTGTGAAGCTCTGTTTTGTTCATCCCATGGGGCCCTGGGAAAGAAATAACCCCTGTGTCCATCTGTAGGGATCCCGTTTCCTTTTTTCAGTCCTTTACTCTTTCTAGGGCAACAGAGGGGGAAAACACGGAGTCGTCAGGGTTCAAAAACAAAACCTACCAACATGGCAAATATGTTTTAAGAAGAGGTCATGTAAGACTTGAATCTGGGCCTCTTTAAAAAAAAAATCCAAACAAAAACAAAACTTTCTACTTTGCGAAATCTTAGAAACGTGGTTCAACTCTTGACTTTGCAGAAAGGAACTGCTTGACATTTTAAGAACATATGTTGAAATGAAAAAATAATCTGTGCGGGGATTGTTCTTTCTCATTTCACTTGAGGTTAATTAGCGCAGGCACGCACGCGACGTTAACTAAAAATAATACTAAAATCGTTACCTTTCTAAAGATCAGGCCACCTCCAGCTCAGCGCCTTGTTTCAGCTCTGCCTTCTGCTGAGGATGCCGGGCCAGACTCTGGTGTTTTCCCCCCTCATTAAATCTCCTGTCTCCCACCGCCATCGCATGAAGCTCAAAGGACATGTTGCGGAGCTAAAATGTTAGCTAACTTTGTTTTAAAGAGAGAAATTCGGCTTCTGGACTGCCTGGGAAGCTTATCCTCTGAGTCAAGTTGCATGATTTACTCAGCGAGGGGGGAAGAAGAAGAGCTGGATTTTATATGCTGACTTTCTCTACCTTTTAAGGAGAATCAGCTTACAATCTCCTTTACTTCCCCTCCCCACAACAGACACCTTGTGAAGTAGTTGGGGCTGAAAGAGTTCAGAGAGAACTGTGACTAGCCCAAGGTCACCCAGCTGGCTTCAGTGGGGAAACGAACCTGGTTCACCAGATTAGAGTCCGCCGCTCATGTGGAGGAGTGGGGAATCAAACCCGGTTCTCCAGATTACTTTTAACCATTATACCACGCTGGCTGGGAGCACTTGGCACCTGCTCAGAGACACTGGATGAGTCCTGCTAGATTCAAGTCCAGCAGCACCTTGGAGACGAACAACATTTTCGGTGTATAAGCTTTCGTGCGCCAAAGCTCCCTTCGTCAGATACGACCTTTGATTCTCCAAAGCCTATGCCTCGAAAATCTTGTTCGAATCTAAGGTGCCGGATTCTTGGTTCTGGGCAATAACTTTGGGAGAATGAAAGTACCGATTTCCTTCCCGCCCCTCAGGTTAGCCTGTGGGGCAGGATGACCTATAAAGTCCACGACTGTATAACTCCAAGGAGGTCAACCCCCCCAACATCTCTTCCTGTATCTTAATTTGGTCGGTTGTAACACTAGTTTCTCGTTTCCTTCCGAGAATAGAAGTGAGTTTTTTTTTTTTTAATCCCGATGATCCTATGCTGAAATGATCGGAGGTAACATCTGGATGATAGATAAAATGTCAGGGGTAGGATTAAAAGGAAAATCATTTTTAATTAAATACAACCTGCTCAGGAGGGAGAGAGAGAGAATTCTCCATCTGGTCAAATCTTTAATAGGGAGGAAGAGAACCAGAGTATTCTTTTTGTGTAATTGGAACATTGTTTGAAAAGTTTAATAGCCATTTGAGTTGATACCCTAAGTATTCTACACTCTCATGGGAGGATCCTTCCACCTGTATTTGACACTTGTGGTTAGGTTAGAAGGGAAATCCGGTCTGATAACAAACTTTGCCAACTGAAGCCTTTTTCCACTGTTGTGATTGATGCTTGATAAACTAGAGGGCTGTGAGAGCTTATTTGGGTGGGTGGGTTCTTGGGGGAAATAAATGATTGGAAAATCCACATTTTCTCATGACCCAAATACCTCTCTCCAACTTATTATATGCTCAATGCTACCACTTCAATGGGTGATCTTGTTTCATAGCGTGCGTAGGGTAGAGGTTAGAGCAGGGGTGTCGAACTCAGTTGTTACGAGGGCCGGATATGACATAAATGTCACTTGGGCTGGGCTGGGCCATGTCTCGCCAGCCCAGATTGAGAGTGGCGGGGGGGCTGCCACAGCTGGCTCGCGGGCCGGATAAGAGCGCTCAAGGGGCCAGATCTGTTGGGTTGCCAGGTCCCTCTTCACAACATGAGGAGGGCAGAGTTTGGGGGAGGGGAGGGACTTCAGTGCCATAGAGTCCAATTGCCAAAGCGGCCATTTTCTCCAGGGGAACTGGTCTCTATCGGCTGGAGATCGGTTGTAATAGCAGGAGATCTCCTGCTGATACCTGGAGGTTGGCAACCCTATGGATCCACCCCTCGGACCTTATGTTTGACACCCCTGGGCCGGAGTGTTAAACTAGGAAACTCGGGTTTCAATCTAGGGTTGCCAACCTCCAGGTAGGGACCGGAGATCTCCCGGAACTACAGCCAATCTCCAGACTACATAAATCACTTACTTACTTACTTAAAACATTTCTTCCACTTCTGGACAAAATGGCTGCTTTGGTTGGGGGGCTGCATGGCATTATATCCCTCACCTCCCTATACCCACTCTCTCAGGCTCCACCCTCAAATCTCCAGGTATTCCTGAACCCAGTGTTGGCAACCCTATTTGAATCCCCCCCCCCCCAGCCACAGAAACTTGCTGGATGAGCTTGGGCGAGTCACACACCCTCAGCCCCATCTACCGCAGGAGAAAATGGCAGAGAGGAGGATGACATAAGTTGCTCTGGGTTCCCGTTGGGGGGAAGGTGAGTATAACCTAAGTAAATAAAGAGGCCGGGATGCACCGTTTGTGTCTGTAGGGAGTCATTTGGAATCACAAATATAATTCACGTAGATGAACCAAGCTCATGAAATAACATTCACAAAATCATGATGGATGCATGCCAAAATGTAATATATCCAACCAATACGTACAACAATCATACAATAAACACATAGACTAATATCAGCTATGATCCTAAATAACTATCTGTTAAACAATGAATGAATGATGATCTGCTATACAATGAATGAAGATGACGGGAAGGCACTGGCAAACCACCCCACAAACAAAGTCTGCCTAGAAAACGTCGGGATGTGATGTCGCCCCATGGGTCAGGAATGACCCAGTGCTTGCACAGGGGACCTTTACTTTATACAATGAATATCCTAAAGTTACAGAACAATTCCCCATAAAGTCAGCTTAGTGTAGCTGAAGTGACTTGAATTCAGCAGAACTCAGTTCATAGGCATATAGCTCAATCACAAGCGTGAGCAAATGATTTCAGCAAAATACGGTCTTCTGGAGGCAATCTTCCCGTTTCATAGTCACACTTCATCAGTTTCCTTTGCCTTCTGATATATGTTCCTCCACTTCTATTATAATGTAGCATGCAGCTTACATAGCCAGAGTAATACGTTGCCAAGTTCCAACCGGATACCCGGAATTTGGAATCAGCTGCCTCCATCATAGGCTTAGATCCTCCCAACATTTTGAGGTTGGCCCTGCCCGCACGGCAGCCTTTTTGAGGTTGCACCGGCCACCTGTTCTCAAAATGCCAAAAGTGCCCGCAAGCCCAGCAGGTTCGGGGACCCCTGCTGTACATTTTATCCCATGAAACCTGCGTCAAATCACGTGTTTTATTACATGCAAATCAAACTGCCCTTCTTAAAGGGGAGAAGAAAGCACATGTTCCTCATTTTCAGGTGATGCAGGTAAGGAGTCGTTCCCCGGAGCGGTGAGAACGCCAAGGGAGGATGCCCCATCGAAGATGGTGTTTGCCGCCTACGGATTTTGTATACGCTTAGGTTAAAAATAATTTTTAAAACATCTGCCCGATTGGATGGAGACACCTTTTTAGAATCTGAGGCTTGTCAAAACAGGGTAGCCCTAATTGTGATCTTCTATTCTTTAACACGAGAGAGAACTCATCCCGACTTTGAACGGGGTTATAAAATATGAAGGAGAAAATTCTTGATACTGAAGGTACGAAGACATGAAGTCTCTAGTTCCCCAGCCTTGGCACACATACAGAATGCATCTGTTTAACATCCTGACGCGTCTCCCAGCGCATCGGGGGAATTGGTCCCTGGGCTGCTACAAATAGAACATCCCCCCCTCGCGACAGCATTACCCCTCTGTTAAAAGTTCAGAGCGAAGCAAGCCAGAAGTTCTCTTTATTCCTTCCCTCCTTCTCCTTGCCTGGCCTGCCATGAAATGAGAACTATAAATTGTTAAGGAGGGAGGAAAATAAAGCAAGCCCCGCTTCCCGATGAGAAAAATCTCTCACTTGTTTTTAATCTGGCGTCTATTTTAGCATGCCGTCTCAGGCAAAGCGTATTTTAATCCCTGCCCACCCCTTGGTGTTTTATTGACGTTTTATTCCAAAAGGATCACACAGGTTTCTGTTTCTATGCCGCTTGACAGGGTTCCGGATCTCTCTGCCCCTTTCATTCCCGTCGTTGCTGCTCTGTCCAGCGTCCCAACCGGTTAAGTCAAATACGGCAAGTCCATGTCTGTGTTTCTGAACTAGACTCGAAGAGCCACGGTTCCTGCTACAATACTTCTCCATGTTCAAGTCAGATGCCCACAGAACAATCTGGCCTCTCTGACAGCTCAGAAAACTAATCTGAAGGAAGTGAGCTGTGACTGGGGTCGCCAACCTCCAGGGACTAGCTGGAGGTCTCCTGCTATTACAACTGATCTCCAGCCGATAGAGATCAGTTCCCCTGGAGAACTGGGTAAAACCAAAAGTGACGTGGGTGCGTGTGCACACGTTGCCCGCTGGCCCTCAGGTGGTTGGCGGGCAGCCCGGTGGATTGGTGGGATTTTACCCGCCACCGCCGGGCACTTGGCAACCCTACCTAGGACACCTCCAGGTATGGCCACTCTTCTCAAGGAAAAAAAGCACTGTGTAAACTAGGGTTGCCAACCTCCAGGTAACCTGCTATTACAAATGATCTCCAGCTGATAGAGATCAGTTCACCTGGAGAAAATGGCTGCTTTGGCAATTGGACTCTATGGCATCGAAGTCCCTCCCCTCCCCAAACCCCGACCTCAGGCTCCGCCCCAAAAACCTCCCACTGGTTTTTGGGGCGGAGCCTGAGGAGGTCGGGGGACCTGGCATCTAGCAAAGAGGGACCTGGCACCCCTAGTGTAAATTTAGGCCTGGTTTAGACATGCAGGGGAATGAGATCGCAGAGAGACCTGAGATGGTAGAATGAACTGAAGAATGCAAATGGTGGTTTCTAGCTTTGGATGTTGGCTTTGCATAATAAAATAACTCACTAGCCCATCAGGAAAAAAAAGGTTAAACTCCTCTCCCATCTGCCCCCTTTGCTCGTTTTCTATTTTCAGATAGCTTTTAACATGGGGCATCTCTTCCCACTTCTGAGTCTGAAGTAGGGGTGCCAGCCTCCAGGTGGGATCTGGAGGTTGTTGTGAGTTTCCTGCATTGTGCAGGGGGTTGGACTAGCTGACCCGGATGGTCCCTTCCAACTCTATGATTCTATCCCTCGGAATTACAGCTCATTTCCAGACTACAGAGATCAATTCCCCTGGAGAAAATTGATACTTTGGAGGGTGGGCATCCATGGCTTTGTGCCCCACTGAGGTCCCTGTCCTCCCTAGACTCCATCCCCAAATATCCGGGAGTTTCCCAACCTGGATCTGGGAACCCTATGCCCATACCCCACCTGGGGCCAGGAGGGACCTAGCAACCCTGGTCTGAAGGGGTGCAAGTCCTTTCTATCACCTCAGGTTTTTGCCTTCTCATTCTCCTGTGTTTGCAAACCAGGCTTTAGAATTCTACCACAGACCTTCTCGGGCACAAATTCCTAGGGTTGCCAGCTCCAGGTAGGGAAATACCTGGAGATTTATGGGGTGGAGCTTGAGGAGGGCAGGGTTTGGAGAGGGAAAGGACTTCAATGCCATAGAATCCAGTTTCCAAAGCGGCCATTTTCTCCAGGGGAACTGATCTCTGTCGCCTGGAGATCAGTTGTAACAGCAGGAGATCTCCAGCCACCATCTGGAGGCTGGCAACCCTACTGACCCTAACAACATCCAAGTGATGCTTGGATGTGAGCACTTGCGTTGCTGAACAGATACCAAGTTTTGCCACCTTCTGGAGCCAACAAATTGGACTGTATAAATTTGGTTTAATATTTGAAATACTGAGGAACAGTGATTTGCTATTGCTTTCTCTTCTGTGGCCTTTAACAGATTTAGGTGCCTTACAGAAGCAGAGAATTCAGAAACGCTCAATTGCTTTGAGGAAGGGGGCTATGGCTCAGAGGTAGAGCATGAGCTTTGCATTCAGAAGGTCCCAGGTTCAATGCCCAACATCTCCAGATATCAAGTAGATCAGGGTTCCCCGACATAGTACCTGTGGACACTTTTCCTGACATCTGGCAAGTATTTTGAGAAAGTGGGTGGAGAATCTTCACTGTGTGACCGATGACAAGCAGTGCGCGTGCAAGAAAATACTTTTAAAACAATAGGTACATTTAAAAGGGCATCTTGTTAAGCAGAGCTTCTGCCTGAAATGCTGAAGAGTTACATTTGGGGTTCTGTATGGCCTCACTCCCTGAGATTTTGTGGCTCGCTCTGCCTTTTCCATATCCCATTTTGGGGTTGTGCCCACCATTCAGTTTCACAGTTCCAAAGGTGCCCGCAGGCTCAAAAACTGGGAGTTTGAATGGTAAAAGGCCCATTGCAATGTGGCACTTCCAGGTGTAAACCAGAAGTGATGTGGCGTGGGGGGCAGGCACGCATGCACACGTTGCCCACAGACCCTCAGCTGGTCGGTGAGCAGCCAGATGGATTGGCGAGGGCTTGCCCCAAAAACCTCCCGCTGGTGGCGAAGAGGCACCTGGCAACCCTAATCTTATCCCTTCCTTAAATGTTGTTTTGCTGTCAGGTTAAAGCTTTCAAAAAGCAGTGAGGAGGGGGCTTTGGAGAGGGGCTGTGGCTCAGTGGTAGAGCATCTGCTTGGCATGCAGAAGGTCCCAGGTTCAATCCATGACATCTCCAGTTAAAGGGACTGGGCAAGTAGATGGTGTGAAAGACCTCTGCCTGAGACCCTGGAGAGCCGCTGCCAGTCTGAGTAGACAATACAGACTTTGATGGGCCAAGGGTCTGATTCAGTATAAGGCAGCTTCATGTGTTCAGCTAGTCTAAATTTCAGTGTCTGCTTGTTTTTCTTGCTTTGTGGATCGCTGTTACTGATTTTGATTCGATGCTGGATCTGAGCCGATGTTTATATTTGTGGGGCTTTAACTCTTGAATGGATAATTTCTTCCCTGCTTCAGTGAAAAAGAGGCGCATATATGGTTCGATAAATAAATAAGAGCTCATATGAAAAATCACCGGCCACATTATTTGGTTGGAGGCCTCTCTTCCTGCTCTAATAGGAATGCAAAGTGTGACTGGCTCGAGGCCTTTTGTGGAAAATGTAGGTACGGAGATTGCATGGTGGAATCTCTTTTAAAACTCTAAACTAATGGGTACTTTGGCAACCGTTTCCAAGTCTGAAATCATTATTAATTCCTTTAGTACTGTAATAACATTGATGGAGATGAACTCTTATAACATTGAAACTGTATAGTATTTAGCAGTAATTAACGTCCCCTAATTAGGAACTGTTGCCAAGTAGTTTTCTCTGCTGGCTCCATCAGTAGTTAAGTGCAGCTGGATGAAAATTAACCACAAAGGGAACAGCTTGTGTTTTATGTGAAGTTTGCCTTTGATTGATTCAAAAAGATATTCCTCCCTGCTCCATCTTATTATCGAAAAGGGTACGCGGAATTATCAGGGTTAGAAAGAGGAAAGGAATCCACCTGTCACAAACCATGCGGCAGATGAAGCCGATTGGGGTAGACGTTAAGAGAATTCGCCAACGGATCGTGCCACCCATGCTAAAGTGATTGGGTTTGCATGCACCGCCCCCCAGGCTGGCCAGTTTGTGGGACAAAAGAAGGACATTTGGTCCATTTAAAGTTTTTTTTAGCGGATGTTGAAAAAGCCAGTGTGGTGTAGTGGTTAAGAGCAGCAGACTCTTAACCTGGAGAACCAGGTTCGATTCCCCACTCTTCCACATGAAGCCTTGGGTTACCAGGGGGTAACTTATCCAATAATATTCATATTTCCTTTAGTACTTTTGTCCTTTGGAAGCCCAGAAGGTTTTCATGGTGTTAATAAATCAAGATGAACTGAAAACTAGTCGCATAAAATATATGCTTGGAGGAAGGCAGCTTCAAAGTGTGGTAAATAAATAATAAAATTTTAAAAGTGTAGGCTTTTGACCTTGTTGGATCAAGCCAAAGGTCAACTTTGTGGAAGTCACGGCCAGAGAATAAGCAAACCGTAGCACTGTGGCTAAAGAAGAGAATGGTACAATATTACAATAGATATCTATTTCTCATTACACATCCAAAAATCAACACTAGTGAATTTTCAAAAGCAGTATATTGTTGCAAAAAGTCCTTTAGGTTGCTATTATATGCAACCATTGCATAACCTTTAAGTTGCCAAAACATAACTTCCAATATATACATGCCAGAAAAATCCAGTTTACATACAGTCGGAAATAAGAGTCCCAATACAAAAACTGCAACACAGCACTAGATCTTCAATGAAGATGTAATTGACAAGAGCGAAGTGTATTACCACAGATACTGCAAACACAGCACAGATCACAGATAAGTATTGCGATTGGCAATTTCTATTGCCTGGAGATCAGTTGTAATAGCGGGAAAGCTCCAGCCACCACCTGGAGCAGGGGTGGAGAATTTAAGGCCCCTGAAATCATTTGGTCTGGCCCTTCGTGGGTCCTGGCAGATCTCTAGCTCAGAAGGATCTAAGGCTGGTGATCCGCCCCCTCCTGCTGACAGGAATAGCCTCTGTTAAAGGCGGATGTGAGTTTGTTTTGCCGAGAAAAGGAACCTTTTCACCCCTTGCGGAAGAGTCGTTAGCTATGGAGCTGCTAGGGCCGCCCAAGAAACTGTGTTAACCCTTTCCCACCCGGGCCGTGGAGAAACGTATTCCCTCTGTACTACAAGAGGGCTGGGGGCGGAAGTGGTGACAATGGAGGGGTTAAAGGGGGCAGGGCCAGAATGCACCGGGGGGGGGTGAGTTCTTAGCCAGTGTGTCCTCATTTCATCCCTGCAGGTGGAGGTAGCAGGAGCCAGCTATAGAATCTGGCCCCGACCATGCGGAGCAGGAGCAACTCCGGCGTGCGGCTGGACGGCTATGACCGGCTGGTGCAACAGACCATCCTGTGCCACCAGGTTGGCGAGTGTGCCACTGGTTGCATGCCTGTCTGCTTGCCCACTTGGGGGGGGGGGTCATCTGGGGCAGCTGCCTGCTTGGGGCTTGGTCGGCTAATTTTTTAAGTTGATAATTTTGTATGGCCCGCGAATGATGTTATAAATATCCAAATGGCCCTGGGCAGAAAAAAGGTTCCCCACCCGACTTGGAGGCTGGCGACCCTACACCAGAACCTTGAACTTAACTGCAGCTGAACTGCCCCAATCAGAGATACTTTCACACACGTAGAGAGAAAACGGAGTGATCTGTGCTTGAACACTAGCCCACTGGAGTGACACAACCGTGACCCTGGGGGGATGCTTGCAGCCTTCGCTGGGATGACTGAGTTTCCCACAGGCGCAAGGCTGCAGCATTGAAACAGTTGAGGTAGCTCCTCAGGCACAGCTGAGCCAACCATCTGCAGCCTTTTGAGCTGGCCTTCGATCATTATCATCGAAGTGACCCAGTGAGGAGTCTTGACTCGTGGAAGAAAACAGTCCAAGCAAGGTAAGTTGGTCTATTTCATTTGCGTCATAATTCCCAGCACCCCTTTCTTTTCCCAAGGCAGTGTGCAGGGTAGAGTTGCCAGTAGGGTTAGCAACCTCCTGCTATTACAACTGATCTCCAGCCGCTAGAGATCTGTTCACCTGGAGAAAATGGCTGCTTTGGCAATTGGACTCTATGGCATTGAAGTTCCTCCCCTCAACAAACCCCTGCCCTCCTCAGGCTCCGCCGCCAAAATCTCCCCCCCCCCGGTGGCAAAGAGGGACCTGGCAACCCTATCGAGCTCACATATCCGCAGGACCGCCTCTCCTGTTATGATCCTAGGGTTGCCAACCTCCAGGTGGTGGTTGGAAATCTCCTACTAGTTGCCAGCTCCATGTTGGGAAATTCCTGGAGATTTGGGGGGAGTGGAGCCTGGGGAGATTGGGGTTTAGGGAGGAGAGGGACCTCAGTGGGGTATAATGCCATAGAGTCCACCCTCCAAAGCAGCCGCTTTCTTCAGGGGAACTGACCTTTCTTGTCTGGAGGTCCATTGTAATTCCGGGCAATCTCCAGGCCCCATCCGGAGGTTGGTAACCCTAGTAATGGCCTGGGCTTCCCAGGAGTTCCCTTATCCAAGTACTGACCCAACCAACTTAGTTTCAGCAAAGTTACCTGATCGTATGCCCAACCGTACTTTGAGACTTCTATGCATTTTTGTGCAATTTAACTTTGAATACACTGAATCTTTGTTTTTTCCTGAATTCCTCCTCCCTCCATAGGGTTGCCATTGCCATCCTCCAGGTGTGGCCTGGAGATCTCCCAGAATTACAACCGATCATCACTCCAGAGATCAGCTCCCTTTAGGGTTGCCAATCTCCAGGTAATAGCTGGAGATTTCCTGCTATTACAACTGATCTCCAGCTGATAGAGATCAGTTCCCCTGGCGAAAATGGCCACTGTGGCAATTGGACTCTATGGCATTGAACTCCCTCCCCACCCCTCCCCAAACCCCACCCTCTTCAGGCTCTGCCCCAAAAACCTCCTGCTGGTGGCAAAGAGGGACCTGGCAACCCTAGCTCCCTTGGAGAAAACGACTGTTTTGGAGGGTGGACTCTATGGTATTATACCCCACCAAGGTCCCTCCCCTCCTCAGAATTAGGGTTGCCAGGTCCCTCTTCACCACTGGCGGGAGGTTTTTGGGGCAGAGCCTGAGGAGGGTGGGGTTTGGAGAGGGAGTTCAATGCCATAGAGTCCAATTGCCAAAGCGGCCATTTTCTCCAGGTGAACTGATCTCTATTGGCTGGAGATCAGTTGTAACTTCAGGAGATCTCCAGCTACTACCTGGTGGTTGGGCACCCTAACTCCCAAATCTCCAGGAATTTCCCCACCCAGAGTCAGCAACCCAACCCTCCCATCACAAAAACCTTTGACCCTCTGCTAATGACACTCCCAGGGTGGTGTTATGCAGGTTCGTAGCAGAGGGGAGAAATTTGGGGAAGGGGAAAAATAATTGGCTGGTATGGGCCCGACTCTAACTGGAGTGACTTTTGTTGGTAGCAATTTAGGCTGGGAATCTTTGGGATTTTCAAATGCTGTCTGGAACACTCCTGTCGGTTCATTGCGAAACTTTGGAGCATATGGTGCTTCTGCTGGTAGGTGTTATTTCAAAGTTTTCAAATCACACTATGAGAAGGGTCCCTCTGGTGAGTTCTTGGAACGCTTAGCAACTGTGAATTGGAAGTGACAGAACAGAGAAAGAGGGACTAAAAAAAAAAAGAGAGAGAAAAAGACAGATACATTCTGTCTCCGAGACAAGAGTACAAAATAAATCTATAAATTGAGACATCTTTACAAGGGAGAAATGAGGCCAACGCTGAGAAGCTGAAAGAGATCTAGTTTCTTCCCCCTCATGCGCACTCCTTGTGGAGAAAAACCTGCAAGAGTCAACTGAATTGTTAAAATAAAAATATGGTCACTTTCTCATGTTGACACAGCGCATAGATGAAGGAACTGAAACAACTGGCAGATAACATGGAAAGCCGTTTCGAATCACTCTCAAGGGCAGGGCCCAAGTTCCTTCCAGGGACAATGAAAAGATTGTCTTCCTGTATGGTGGCCAAATCAGCGTCTTTCCTTCTGTCGGGGGGAAAAAACTGCTCTTATCCAGTAATATTCATATTTCCTTTAGTACTTTCTTCCTTTGGAAGCCCAGACGTTTTTCACGGTATTAATAAATCAAGATGAATTGAAAACTATATATGAACACATGAAGCTGCCTTATACTGAATCAGAGCCTTGGTCCATCAAAGTCAGTATTGTCTACTCAGACCGGCAGCGGCTCTCCAGGGTCTCAGGCAGAGGTCTTTCACATCACCTACTTGCCCAGTCCCTTTAACTGGAGATGCCGGGGGTTGAACCTGGGACCTTCTGCATGCCAAGCAGAGGCTCTACCACTGAGCCATGGCCTTGGAAAGCAGCTTCAAAGAATGATAAATAAATAATACGATTTTAAAAGTATGGACTTTTGTCCTTGATGGATCAAGTCCAAGGTCCACTTTGTAGAAGTCACGGCCAGGGTACGTAGTGATGGCCAGGAGCATAAAGGGCTTTAAAAGGGGATTAGCCAGTTTGGTGGAGCCAGCATGGTGTAGTGGTTAAGAGCGGTGGTTTGGAGTGGTGGATTCTGATCTGGAGAACTGGGTTTGATTCCCCACTCCTCCACATGAGTGGTGGAGGCTAAACTGGTAAACTGGATTTGTTTCCCCACTCCTACACATGAAGCCAGCTGGGTGACTTTGGGCCAGTCGCATTCTCTCAGCCCTACCTACCTCCCAGGGTGTCTGT
The DNA here is from genome assembly GCF_029931775.1 of Euleptes europaea. Taxonomy (NCBI): domain Eukaryota; kingdom Metazoa; phylum Chordata; class Lepidosauria; order Squamata; family Sphaerodactylidae; genus Euleptes; species Euleptes europaea. The sequence goes on from NC_079314.1 coordinate 109,023,010, forward strand.
TGTGGGGAGGGGAAGGGAAGGTGATTGTAAGCCGGTTTGAGTCTCCCTTAAGTGGTTGAGAAAGTCGGCATATAAAAACCAACTCTTCTTCTTTGGGGAAAAGAGGGTCGGTCCATCAATAGCTACTAGCAGTCTGATGTGGTACAACAACTTATTTGGCCACCTGAGGATTTCACCACCTCATTCTGCCACTTGTAGAGTCCAGGCCTTAGATTTCTTAGGTCTTTTATGCATGGCTGTTTCACTTGCTGTCCCCCCTCTGATGACTCTGGGCCTTTGTGTTGATCATGCATGCCATTTCCAACTGTCAGGGGTCGCCTAGCTCTCCCCCTGCGTTTCCCCACATTTTGCCCACGTTTTCAAATATGAGATAAAACAGGCTCCAAACTTTGGTCAATGCAGGAAGACACCAGGTTTTCAGTGGGACTTCGTCGTGACTAATTTTAGCTGGGCCAACCAACTTTAGCTAAACTGTTGGTAAAGGCATAGAAGCCAGGATTTTGTAAATAAAAAAGTCGGCAATTCCAGGTAAGGATGAGGGCCAGAATTTCACTAACCAGCCCTTTTCTTGTGGCAAGCAAATATGTTCTAATCATGTTCATTTAAATTATGTTGTATTCAAGGACCTCAAGCTTAGATACATTTTTTAAAATCATCCCCTTGTGAGCAACCCTGTGGGTAGGGTTGTTAGCCCCCAGACGGTAGCTGGAGATCTGCTATTACAACTGATTTCCAAGAGACAGAGATCCTTTCCCCTGGAGGGAATGGCCGCTTTGGCAATTGGACTCTATGGCATTGAAATCCCTCCCCTTTCCAAAATCTGCTCTCCTCTGGCCCCACCCCCTCAAAATCTCCAGGTATTTCCCAACCTGGAGCTGGCAACCCTATCTGTGAGGTAGTTTTGGCCCAGAGGCATTGATTTGAACACATGAAGCTGCCTTATACTGAATCAGACCCTTGGTCCATCATAGTCAGTATTGTCTACTCAGACCAGCGGCAGCTCTCCAGGGTCTCAGGCAGAGGTCCCAGGTTCAATCCCCAGCATCTCCAGTTAAAGGGACTAGGCAAGTAGATGATGTGAATTGAACCTGGGACCTTCTGGGGATTGAACCTGGGACCTTCTACATGCCAAACAGATGCTCTACCACTGAGCCACAGTCCCTCCCCGTGTTTCTATTTCATTGCCTAGCTAAGATGGATTTGGAACCGCTGTGTCTAAGCCAACCTATTATTCATTATACCACACTGGAAGGGGGAGGGAATATCTCTCTGTTTTGATTTGTTCCGTCTTGACGGTTTCCATCCAGCACTTCAAAAATGCCAACAAGTGTGCCAGCCTGGAAAAACAACACCACCACAAGGATCTGGGAGGTGTTTTAGGAAGAGCACAGCAAAGGAACCACTCAAGGGACCATTTTGGAATGTCCATGTCTCCCCCTTGACGTGTGCCCCCCCTCCCCAAGAGATCACTTTGCATCAGTTCTCACCTTCTTCATACTTGCTTTCCAGATGCCCGGCTTTGACGGCAGCTGGGCTGTTTTAAAGTTTTATCTCTAATTAAGAAATGGAATCTTAAGCAACCGTTAAATTTTTACAAAGTCCAGCTGTGTCTACAAAGGGAACTGCCATTTCAGAAGCATAGAGACAGAACCGTTCTCCCCCCCCCCTCCCTAGCTGGAGATCTCCTGCTATTACAACTGACCTCCAGCCGATAGAGATCAGTTCACCTGGAGAAAATGGCCGCTTTGGCCATTGGACTCTATGGCATTGAAGTCCCTTCCCCAAACCCTGCCCTACTCATCCTCCGCCCAGAAAACCTCCTGCCGGTGGTGAAGAGGGACCTGGCAACCATACCCCTCCCCAATTTCTCAATTGCAATGATATTGTAATTCATGAAGATTCCCCCTATTGTTCCAGCTCTTACAAAAGTTTGGTTGTATGATCCCTGCCCGTTCCAAGTGTCTGTTTGTTTAAGAGCTCTGTCGCCCGGTAAAGCCAAGAGGTTTCTTTTTCACCCTTCTGGGATTTCAAATTGTCAACTCCACTGACCTGAAAAATCCCATGTTTTGAGTTGACTTCTCCTGTGTGTGAAGTGAACCTATGATTCTTTGTTTCCACGCCATGTTCGGTTTCCTCACACCATAAAACACATGCATTTTTCAGCATGCATTTGTGCATCAATAATCGAGAACGGTATATTATATGTATGAGTGATAGACACTTGCATGTATAAACACCACATATACTGCCTATTCAGGCCACACAACATGACAAGACAATAAGACCGCTGTCAGATTTTGAAGCCGCGTGGTTTTAATTCAAAAACTCTCTTTTTGGTTTTGTCTGAATTGACAAAGACAACTTCTACTGTGTCAGACCACTGGTTTATCAAAGTTGGTATTGTGTACTCTGACAGGCAGCAGCCCTCAGGGTCTTTCCAAGGTCTTTCCCATCACCTGCTCCTTTGAACTGGAAAATCTGGGAACTGAACCCAGGACTTTTTGTGCACAAAGCAGATGCTCTGCCACTGAGACACAGACTCTCTCCCTTGAGCAAATCGAACCTTTATTTTCACACCCATTTTGGTTGCCTTGCATTGAATCTTTCACATAAAATTTATACATGTTAATGTTAATTTTGTGTTACTGTTAGGGTTGCCAACCTCCGGGTACTAACTGGAGAGCTCCTGCTATTACAACTGATCTCCAGCTGATAGGTATCAGTTCACCTGGAGAAAGTGGCTGCTTTGGCAATTGGACTCTATGGCATTGAAGTCCCTCCCTTCCCCAAACCCTGCCTTCCTGATGCTCCGCCCCTAAAACCTCCTGCCATTGGCGAAGAGGGACATCGCAACTCTAGTTACTGTGGTGTACAATGCATAAATGGCACCCAGTGTAAAAGAAATGAAGTGAGTACTTCAGCAATGAACATGGGTAAAATGGATGGGCTCAAAATGAAAACCTGTGGGGGAAAAAACTCAACTAAAAAGAAATGGGGAAATAGACAGCTTGTATATTGTGTGTGTCGTGTGTGTGTTAAGTGCCAGCAAGTCGCTTCCGACTCATGGCGGCACTATGAATCGATGTCCTCCAAAATGTCCTATCTTTAACAGCCTTGTTCAGGTCTTGCAAATTGAGGGCTGCGGCTTCCTTTATTGAGTCAACCCATCTCTTGTTGGGTCTTCCTCTTTTCCGGCTGCCCTCAACTTTTCCTAGCATAATTGTCTTTTCCAGTGACTCTTGTCTTCTCATAATGTGACCAAAGTACGACAGCCTCAGTTGAGTCATTTTCTAGTGTGGTAACAGCCTTGATTTGATCTATAACCCACTGATTTTGGGGGGGGGGGTTTGGCAGTCCACGGTATCCATAACACTCTCCTCTAGCACCGCATTTCAAAGGAATCTACTTTCTTCCTTTCAGCTTTCTTCATTGTCCAGCTTTCACACCCATACATAGTAATAGGGAATACAATGGCATGAATTAAGTTGATCTTGGTTGCCAGTGACACATCCTTACACTTAAGAATCTTTTCTAGCTTGTATATTACTATACACAATACCAACAGGCAAAACCAGAGAACTTAAATTACTGACAAAAATATACATGAATAGAAAAAGACATGAAAAAGTGAACATTTGCTTGTTGCTACGATGGGGCTGCAGTTATTTGACTTCCTGTCCTTTTCCCCTTTCTGCTCTAGCTTATACAGAAATTGCCAGCAACGCTAATCCTGTTCACAAATTACAGTGAACACTTCTGTAAGAAAGAGTCAATCTATGTTCACTTTAAAAATAAAACCAGTGACTAGTGTCTGGATAAATGTGGGGTTTACTTACCATGTTCAGTTGTACAGGCATTGAACATAACTTGAGAATACAGCCTAAGGTTGCCAGGTCCCACTTCGCAACCGGCGGGAGGTTTTTGGGGCGGAGCCTGAGGAGGGCGGAGTTTGGGGAGGGACTTCAATACCATAGAGTCCAATTGCCAAAGTGGCCATTTTCTCCAGGGGAACTGATCTCTATTGACTGGAGATCAGTTGTAATAGCAGGAGATCTCCAACTGGTACCTGGAGGCTGGCAACCCTAGCCTTTTCCATGAGTTATGTTTCTAGCACTCTGGTTGTGTATAAAAGGGTATGTTACATGTGATCCCGCAGGGTTGCTAACTCCTGGCGGGGAAATTCCTGAAGAATTGGAATTGGGGAGCTCAAAAGTGTAGAATGCCATAAAGTCCACCCTCCAAAGCAGCCATTGTCTGAAAATCAGTTGTGATTCTAGAACCTTACTGGAGATGCTGGGGATTGAGCCTGGGACCTTCTACATGCCAAGCAGATGCTCTACCACTGAGCCACGGCCTCTCCCCCAATTGCCAGGTGTGTGTGTGTGTAAAGTACTGTCAAGTCACAACAAACTTATGGCGACCCTGTAGGGTTTTGAAGGCAAGACAGAAATAACAAGAGGCACGGTTCACTTCTGATGCGCTACTCATGTATTTTGTCCTTGGCTGACTACAGCATGTGTTGTGGTCACCACCCCTACATATTCTGTGGGCCAGACATTGCCAGACTTATTAGTCCACACGTGTGACTTGGGACCAGAAGATTGGGAGAGAGAAGGAAGACAAGAAAATGCCTTTATATCAAGAAACAGAGTCGAGAGAAGTACTGCTAAAGCATTTGGGGATCTAGGTAACCAAGGCAACCTCTGTTTGCCTGAAGCCACACTTTTTGGATCACTGTCTGTTGTGATACCAGTGACTGTAGCTGTAGAGCCTCAGTTTATTAAGAAAGGCAATTAGTACTTGAAATAAAAAACTACGCGCATTGAACTAAATCGGGGAGAAATTGGATGGTGTCGTTCTTAAAAATGGGGAGGGCGCACACTCCATCTCCTCCGCTCAAGAAAGGGAATAAGGGTTCAATTGGACTCTGTAGAAATGGCAGTAGCATAGAGCTGTATGGTACGGCATTCTTTATTTAAACACAGAAGAATGAGACCAACATGGGTCCCCCCTAGGGTTGCCAACCTCCAGGTTCTAGCTGGAAATCTCCCACTATTCCAACTGATCTCCAGCCAATAGAGATCAGTTCCCCTGGAGAAAATGGCCGCTTTGCCAATTGGACTCTATGGCATTGAAGTCCCTCCCCTCCCCAAAAGGTCTTAAAGGAAAGCTGTGTGTAGGGTTGCCAGTGTTGCCAAATGCGCTGCCAGACCTCCCACCCTGGTCTTGGCAACCACTTCAAAGACTCAATGTACTGTCTAAGCGTTAATAGCCCGCTGCTTTGGGCTGGCGCTCTGCTGCATAACCAGGCTGTCCAGGACAAGGTCACCCCTGCAGAACCAGCCAAAGGGAAGCCATGATCCTGACTGTCTCCTGATCCAAAGGGAAGCCATTACACCGAAGCAAGAGCATCACGTCACTCTTTCCTGCAGCCCCCTCCCCAGTATCCTGAGAGAAAAACATCAGCCGCAATCTGCTTCAATACTCCTCTGCTGCATCCCTGGAGTGTAAAGATTCACACCTTCCTGGGGTACTGTCAAATATGAGAAGATCGAGTCAAGACATCCCGGAGATATGTAAATCATTGGTGCCAGCTTAGTTTACAAATTGCCACATTGCCCTCTCTCTGTAGCCGAAGTCTTTGATCCCTTTTGTTGTAGATAGGAGCCATCTGGGGAATCTCAAACCCCCCCCCCCCAGAGAAGGGTATATTTTCCCTTCCCAACAGAGCAGAAAAGTTGGTTCTGCCTTATCTCTTTTTGCTTATATCGTGTGTGTTGAGTTTTGCGAAGCTCCACACTCCGCCTCCTCTCCGGTGACTTGGCTGGCTCAAGTCTCCGATACATCCTTCTCCCATTCCCAGCTATATTTCATTTTGTACCTATATGCCACGGATTTTGGACATCTTCACTTCTATATCGGTAACGTATCACCCAATCAACAATATCCTCTCCTTGAGAAACGTCTCTAATCCTACCTCCTTTTATTCTTAGTTTCTTGTATGTATGTATTTGGATCACTGAATGAATGAATATATAAACACTTTTAATCTGGAAATCCTTGGTCTGTCGTTATTCTGAGATTCACTGAAAATAACCATGATATACATTGGGTGATTCCGCTATATAAATAAATTAGTGCCACTGCTCATGCTAATTTCCCCAATCAAAGAGCAGTTTCGGTAACACCAGGTCCCTCTTTGCCACCAGCGGGAGGTTTTTGGGGTGGGGCCTGAGGAGGGCAGGGTTTGGGGAAGGAAAGGATTTCAATGACATAAGAGTCCAATTGTCAAAGCAGCCATTTTCTCCAGGTGAGCTGATCTCTATCGGCTGGAGATCAGTTGTAATAGCAGGAGATCTCCAGCTAGTACCTGGAGGTTGGAAACCCTAGCTATAATGCCATAGAGTCCATTTTCCAAAGCAGTCATTTTCTCCAGGTAAACTGTCCTCTGTCACCTGGAGATCAATTCTAATAATGGGAGATCTCTAGCCATTACCTGAAGGCTGGCAAACCTATCCGAAGGCCCAACTATAGGGCATGGAGGCTAAGGCCTTCCCTTGATGTTGCCTCCTGGCACTGGGATTCAGACGTTTTTTGCCTCTGACTGTGGAGGTTCCCTTTAGTCACCAGGGCTAGTAGCCACTGATAGACCTGTCCTCAGTGAATCTGTCTAACCCCCCTTTAAAGCTGTCTATGCCTGTGGCTATCACTACATCTCCTGGCAGCGAATACCACATTTTACTCACTGGCTGTGTAAAGGAGTATTTCCTTTTGTCTGTCCTGAACATCAAACTCCTCCCCGCAAAAGTATCGGTCCAAACTACAGGCCCCAAACTAGAGGTCCAAACAACTCCAACTAAAAAGAACAACGCTCTCTGACATTAGGGTTGCCAACCACCAGGTATTAGCTGGAGATCTCCTGCTATTACAGTTGATCTCCAGTTAGGGTTGCCAACCACCAGGTTGCTATTACAACTGATCTCCAGCTGATAGGGATCAGTTCCCCTGGAGAAAATGGCCACTTTGGCAATTGGACTCTATGGCATCAAGTCCCTCCCCTCCCTAAACCCCACCCTCCCCAGGCTCCGCCCCAAAAACCTCCCGCCGGTTGCGAAGAGGGACCTAGCAACCCTATCTCCAGTTGATAGAGATCGGTTCCCTTGGAGAAAATGGCCGTGTTGGCAATTGGACTCTGGCATTTCAGTCCCTCCCCTCCCCAAACCCCACCCTCCTCAGGCTCTGCCCCCAAAACCTCCTGCCGGTTGCAAAGAGGGACCTGGCAACCCTATCGGACATACGCGATGCTAGGTGTGTCTCCTGGCCTGAGTTCCATGCTGCCCACCCCCTTCTAGCCAGCACCCATCAAGGTATAGATCCTGGCGAGCCAGGGTCTGATCAGCTGAGCTCCCCGTGTGAGCCCAAAGAACCCTGACAGCCATCCAGCTCTCGATTAGTTTCCTGCCAAGCCTACTGAGCCAAATAAGTTGCATGCCTCACCTCAGAATACAAAACCATCTCCATATTTATACCATCTTGCGAGGTTCTGCTGTGAATCACCCCCATCTTCAATTCTCACTCTCTCGTAAAAAAGAAAAAGAAAAATGACCTGTTTATTTTTTAAAGCAACCTGCGTAAGCGGGATGGCGCTTATTTATTGCCAAAACTAACATCTTTCTGAAACTGTAATAACTGTGCTGCTGAAGACGGTTCTTTCCCCCCAATGCCTCCCTAGCTACTGCTCAGCAGGCGAGATTCGCGTTTCTAGCCTCCCAGAATAGAGTTAATGCTCGTACCTCTCCGCTCTTGTACGCCTACAGCTAAATCATGGTAGCCAGCAGATGGTGCATGTGTGTTTCCTAATGCAATGCCTTGTATGTGTGCAGTTGTCATAATTAAATAAACGTTCCCCACGCCATCCCGCGCAACAACAGAACTGGAGCCATATTTCTCAGAGGGGAGCAACTGAATGCTTCTGACGTGGACCACGGGGAATCTAGCGCAGAGGAAGCATCTCACATAAATAAAACACACTTGGCCTGTTTTTTTTTTTTTTAAGAAATTGAATCTGAAGAGCTGGGAGGGCCAAACGCATCCAGGGTGCAATTGCAAATACTAGAGGGGGAATCTTGATCAGGAACGTTCTTCCCCACCCCAATTTTCTTGACCATCTACAATTTCAGCAAGACCTTCAACTCTCTGACACCCCCTCCAGTGCAGGTTGTTTTCCATGTGGTAAGCTCAGCTCTGCTCCAACCTGGGTGGCCTGGACTCGTCAGATCCCAGAAGCTAAGTAGGGTTGGTCCTGGTTAGTATTTGGATGGGAGACCACCAAGGAAGGCCAGAGTTGCTACGCAGAGGCAGGCAATGGCAAACCACCTTTGAATGTCTCTTGCCTTGGAAACCCTATGGGGGTCACCATACGTTGGCTGCCACTTGACAACACTTTCCACCATAGACTCATAGAGTTGGAAGGGAACACCAGGGTCATCTAGTCCAACCCCCTGTACAATGCAGGAAATTCACAACTACCTCCCACACACACACCCAGTGACCCCTACTCCATGCCCAGAAGATGGCCAAGATGCCCTCCCTCTCATGATCTGCCTAAGGTTATACTTAAGGTTCCGACTTTCTGGGGCAGCAGAAAACAATCACTGCCATACCCGTGCAGCTTTTAATCCTAGATAATACCAATCAATCAATTTATTACGGTCATTGTCCAGCAAATCAAATATTCAAAGGGATTAACATTGATTTTTAAAAGGTAAAATATAACAATATATCTTTGTAAATCACCAATTATAATAAAATGTTTACAGTAAAATTAAATATTTACTTAATATTACCGGTTCAGCGCTATATTCCACTTCCCTTGTCCAAGTTAGACCAAGTGCTTCTATGCTTAATACCTAACCTAGACTTTATGCGTTATCTCATTATTCCTATCCGAAAGTATTTTCATTAGTTGGGCGGATCTTTGACTAGTTGGAAGGCCAGCCAAAATGGGTAGTATTAATTCTTGCCTAATTTGATTGTAAATCCTGCAGTCAAATATCACATGTTCTGTTGTCTCTACACTACCATCTTGGCAGATGCATGTACATTCCTGAAAAGAGATCTTTTTAATATTTGCCTTCTATCAGTGTCGATGGGGGAACCGTTGTATCTCATAAAGGTAAAAGCTCTTTTACATTCTGAATTACTTATATTGAGGAGGTAAGGCATCGGCAACAGCTTATTAAGAACAGAGACAAGGTAATACCAGTTATTATATTGTTTGGATCATCTGGGAGGGAGATTGGATTGCCCTGTGCTCTGTAACCATGTCTTGAATGACCCCCCGAATACACAGGAGGTAGCCATCTCCGCTCTTGGGTTGACAGACAGTTTGGGAGCCCTTCTGAAACGTGAACACGTGAAGCTGCCTTATACTGAAACCACCTCTGAAAGTCTCTTGCCTTGAAAACCCTATGGGGTCGCCATAAGTTGACTGCCACTTGATGGCGCTTCCCATCACCACCAACCTCAGATTTGACGGTTAAATTGTTGCACATGATCTGGTCACCTCTGCACTATAGCAGCACAATAACTATGTTCTGTCAGAGTGCCCCGCATTAGAATTTCAAAGATGGTGTGTGTGTGTTAGGGTTGCCAGCCCCAGGTTGGGAAATACCTGGAGATTTTGGGGGCGGAGCATGAGGAGGGGAGGGTTTGGAGAGGGGAGGGACTTCAACGCCATAGAGTCTAATTGCCAAAGCAGCCATTATCTCCCGGTGAACCAATCTCTATTGGCTGGAGATCAGTTGCAATAGCAGGAGATCTCCAGCTAGTACCTGGAGGTTGGCAACCTTAATGAAGCCCGCTGGGTGACCTTGGGCCAATCACAGATCCACATACAGAGATTGGTGCTAGAACCTTGATGGTCATTTTTTATCTACTGCCTAATATGGCCATGTTATTTATAACCCTACATTGGGCTGATGAAGCCAAATAAGCGAAACGTGCCAATTTGATCTAGATAACACGTACCGGAAGACTCGTCATCATCCCTGGACTCTTTAATCATGACAGAACGCGACTGCATCTTCTAATGGATTCGTCCACTTGCATTTGCCTCTGTTATGGACTTTTGTACTGATTGCCATTTTGGTTTTGTGAATTTTCCAAGTTTGATGCCATTTTTGTTTTGTATTCCTGTTTGCGTATTTGTCCTGTAGGTGTTTTGTATGTTTGCACTTTCACTTGTACGGCACCTTTTGTAAATATATCGCTCTTTGTAGTTATTATTGTTCTTTGGTACTGTTTTTTCCTAATAGTACCTGGAGGCTGGCAACCCGAGCAGAGAAACTTCAGTCCAAGAAATGGAAATCCGAAGTCCCCCTCTGGCATGCAGAATTACTTTAAAAACAAAACCTTCATCTACATTTTATCGACCCTGGTTAGTACTTGGATGGGAGACCACCAAAGAATACCAGGGTCACCATGCAGAGGAAGGCGATGGCAAACCACCTCTGTTAGCCTCTTGCCTTAAAAACCCTTCTGGGTTGCCATAGCTTGACTGCGACTTGACGGCACTTTACACACACACACACACACACACACAAACACACACTCACACCCTACATTTAACAAGGATTCTGCCCATTTCTAGCACTTGGCCTTCTTATGCTAAACCCAGGAACAGCAACAGCCATAAAAATTGCCAGAAATCCCTTGTTGTGAAAATAAAACTTGATAATTATATGTTGTTGTTGTTTTCCAGAAGTGTGTGTTACCATAAGTATGCATAATGCATTCTCCCTATCACTTTGTAACTTCTGGAGCGAAGTCTGTAATCTGTTTAAGAAGAACATGAATCAGACTGATAAAAAATAATTGGTCGGGTCTCTTTAAAAAAAATTTTTTTTTTAAAAAAAGAAATAAAATAAAGCTGTCAGAAGGTTCCTATGGTAATGAAGAGCTTTGTTGTTGTGACAATTGTATCGTCTCTTTTTTCCCTTTTTGAGGAAGGCTGCCAGCGTTCAATTCGATCCGCCAAAAAAAGAAAAGAAAGAAAACATCAGGAATAATTAAAACAAACGATAAGTGAAGAGAGAAAAACACACATCTGCAAGGGACAGATCCCCATCAGAAAGCTTTAAAATCACACTTGTTACGTGACAAACTTCAAATGGGCCGCGTGTCTGTGTAACCAGCTACACCAGCTGCGAGGGACTCGGATAATCACGCCACCCGAGTCCCAGCGCTTCGTCTGGAGCAAGGATGTTTTCGCTCGGCTCCTTCTCGTTCAATCCGTCACATCGGGCATATCTGCCACATGCACTTCTGGTGACTGAAGCAGGAAGAGCTTCATCATGAGTTATGCTCTTTCAAGGAGCGCAATTATCCCTCCAGTCGCATGAAACATTGACAGCGCTGCTGCTGGCAACGTGGAACATGAGAGCCAGACACCCACAGGGTGCTTCTGCCTTCTGGACATGCCCTTACAGTGGGATTAGAGAGGACAGCTTCAGAAAAACCTCTGTGTCCAGTAGGCTTGCCAAATGCCCGCCAGTTGACCGGGCTGCCTGCCAATCCTCAGCTGGTTGGTGGGGGAAAGAGGGCCAACTAGGCTTACCAACCACCAGGTACTAGCTGGAGATCTCCAGCTATTACAACTGATCTCCAGCCCCAAAAACCTCCTGCCGGTGGCAAAGGGGGACCTGGCAACCCAAGGGCCAGCTGAAGGGGGAGAGCGATTATCACTTCCATGGATTTTTCAGAGTAGATTGCTAGAGCTTCCCCATCACTTCTGGGTTTACCTGGAAGTGATGCAGACGCTCTAGCACGCTCCCCCCAAAAAACTACCGCCATAGAGTTTTCAGAGGCGATCGCTAGAGCATCTGTGTCACTTCTGGGTCGCATTGCCCCAGCCCCAGAAAACTCTCGCCGGTTGTCAGGAGGGACCTGGCAACTAGGGTTGCCAACCTCCAGGTACTAGCTGGAGATCTCCTGCTATTACAACTGATTTCCAGCCGATAGAGCTCAGTTCACCTGTAGAAAACGGCCGCTTTGGCAATTGGACTTTATGGCATTGAAGTCCTTCCCCTCCCCAAACCCTGCCCTCCCCAGGCTCTGCCCAAAAAACCTCCCGCCTGTGGTGAAGAGGGACCTGGCAACCCTAACTGGAGGGCACTACAGCCTTGGCCTCTATCCCATTAGTGATGGAGCCTGACCTCCTACTGTGGCTTTTTGTGGTCAAACAGTGGGACATTTCTGAAGATTTAGGGGTGGAGCCTGGGGAAGGTGGAATTTAGGGAGAGGAGGGACCTCAGTAGGGTATAATACCATAGAGTACACCTGCCAAAGCAGCCATTTTCTCCAGGGGAAGCAATGTCTATAGTCTAGGCATCAGTAGTAATTCGGGGAGATTTCTAGGACCTGTCTGGAGGATGCAACTCGCCTCTGACAGTAGCTAGGGCCAAGTCCTGTCTCTTCTTTGTCCAAGACCCTGACTTTCTGACACTTCCTTCATTATCCTGGTCTTAGCATTCTTTTCTCTTCTTCAGTATAAACTCTTTATTATATGAGTGTCTGAAATGACAAGCTGGGTCACTAGGTGGTGCTATAACAGTTGCTTGCGGAGTGGGTGAGACTATAAAATGCAGTCATTAAAAAGAGACCTAAAAGTTGTGAGGTTATTTGCAATAACGTGTCCCACTCCTGAAGAGCCAGCATGGTGTAGTGGTTAAGAGCGGTGGTTTGGAGCGGTGGCCTCTGATCTGGAGAACCGGGTTTGATTCCCCACTCCTCCACATAAGCGGCGGAGGCTAATCTGGTGAACTGGATTTGTTTCCCCACTCCTGCACATGAAGCCACCCTGGGTGACCTTGGCCTAGTCACAATCTCTCAGCCCCACCTACTTCACAGGGTGTCTGTTGTGGGGAGGGGAAGGGAAGGTGACTGTAAGCCGGTTTGATTCTTCCTTAAGTGGTAGAGAAAGTCGGCATATAAAAACTAACTCTTCTTCTTCTTTAAAGATAACACTGCTTAATCTGTTGGATCACTACTACTAATGCTGCTGCTGCTGCTACTACTAGCAGCACCCTAATCATAATCTATGTCAGTTCATTTGCATGCAAGCAATATGCTCCCCCACTGAGGCATACCTCCTCGCTCCTTGGACACTGTGACAAAAGGTTAAAAATGACTTTGATATACGTCGATGCAGAAAAAACGATGCGCTCACAGTTGCATGTGGACAGGGCACCTAATCACGGTCTATGATCTCGTGGGAAATGTAACATGCAAACGTATCCGAAGGGGGCGTTTGAGATGTTGATAGTTTTCATTAGGAAAAAGAGAGTCAGTACACACAAAAAAGAAGTGATATATTTAAAAACACAGGATTAATTCAGACCTTTAAAAAAAAAAAAACTATAAGGGACTTCCTAGGAATATCTGCGGAGGAAAGGACAAACAGGGTCTTGAGGGTCATTTAAACTAATTTACTTGTTGGATGCCTACTTTGGATTTGCTGAATGGCTCTCTTTTAGGTAGGCTTGCCAATTCTGGGATGGGAATTTCCTGGAGTTTTGGGGGTAGAGCCTGAGGAGGCAGGGCTTTGGGAGGAGAAGGGCCACAGTGGAGTACGATGCCATAGGGTTCACCCTCCAAACCACCCATTTTCTCCAGCGGAACTGATCTCTGCAGTCTGGAGATCAGTTGTAATTCTGGGAAATCTCCAGGCCACACTGGGAGGCTGTTAACTTTCATTTTAAGGCACGAGTTAGGCAGTCGTTGGTATTTCGCTAGCAGTTCAATGCATCTTGTATGACCGTACCCCAAATGGCTTTTATGCACTAGTAATATCATGGTCACTTTTTGGCAAGAAAAAGAGGAGAAAGATGGACACAGAGGGAGAGGGGACATCATATTTAGAAAAGAAAGGGAAGCTCTTGTGAAAAAGTGAAATAATTATGGCTAAATAAAAAGTGAGTCTTAAGTTGCATGTTGGAATTAGAAACAAATCCTGGTCTGGAAACACGGAAGACTACCAGAGTAGTTTACCCGCTGGATCCCTTCTGTGGCTTTTGTCAACGGTGGCCTTTTACAAGGAATCCCCAAGGAATCAGTTCCACGACTCCACAAGTACTCAAGAGGTGGTGCAAAAATCTTTGTTCTAACTCTTGTACTTGCATAAAAGACAGTTTGTACTCCAAAGGTTAACCCTGTTACTTAACACTTGAGATTCTGACAGGCTGCTAAGAGGCTCATGGCAGCTTTAAATGGGTGCACAGTTGCAGCTTTTTGTGCTCCCACAGGTGTGAATGGATCTGGCGACAGGGGAAGCCACGAGCTTAGAGACCAATTAGCAGGGAAAGCCTTCCCTTGCATCATCTGTGCTTCACACAGAAACTAAAGCGTTGGAGAGGATGGCTCAGCGGCAGAGCATCTGCTTGGCATGCAGAAGGCCACAGGTTCAATCCCCGGCATCGCCAGTGAAAAGGATCAGGTGGTCGGTGATGTGAAAGACCTCCGCCTGACACCCTGGAGAGCCACTGCCAGACTGAGTAGACAAAACTAACCTTGATGGACCAATGGCTGGATTCAGTGTAAGGCAGCTTCATGTGACTCATGTTTTCAGGAGGGCTCCCAAAACCCACTGTTAACCCGAGAGCAGAGATGGCCTACCTCCTGTGTATTCATGGCTCATTCAAGACATGGTTATGGAGGACAGGGCAATCCACTCTCTCTCCCAGATGGTCCTAACAATATAATAACATTTGTATTACCTAGGAGTAAGAGTTGCCCAGATGGTCCTAACAATATAATAACATTTGTGTTACCTAGGAATAAGAGTTGCCCAGGTATGCACAGGTAGTGGAAAGTGATGTCAAGTCACAGGTGACCTATGGCAACCCGTAGGGGTTTCAAGGCAAGATATGTTCAGCGGTGGTTTGCAATTTCCTCCCTCTTTGTAGCAACCCTGGCATTCCTCGGGGGTCTCCCATCCAAGTACTAACCAGGACTGACCCTGCTTAGCTTCTGAGATCCAACGAGATCAGGCTAGCCTGGGCCATCCAGATCAGGGTGCCAGATGCAGAGTGCATGTATTTGAATGGAATGACATCATTGACTGGGGGAGGGGGGGCAGCTCGCCTGAAAGATACTCTACAACCACAGCCACTGTTTCCAACTTTGGCTGCTTCCCCACCAGGACAATTCCGGGGTGGGTTCTCATTGTTGCTGCACGTACAGAAGCATTCACAGAGGCCACAGAGGGTCCAAACAACGGGATGCTCCATGGTATCCCCTCATTCCTGTCATTCATCCCCTCTTGTCCCTGGCCTGCTTTTTGCTGGCTTAAAAAAATTGAAGTAGGTATATTGCCATAGTATTATGATACAGCGGGAGGGAAGGCCACAGTCATTTATGCATGGGAGTTTTACCTAAGGTTCGTTGTTTGCTGGACCTACACTTTCCAGTTGGGAATCTCTGCACCAGCAGTCTCCCAGCTCAAATCAAGTCCCCGCCCCTTGAAATGCTGCTTTGTAATTGGCTTGCTTTGTAGTGCTTACTGTGAGGGAAAAGTCCCCCCTCCCGAAACTCAATTGCTGCATAAAAAAGCATTTTAAGAACAAAAACAAAAAATTGAGCTACCTGAAAGAAAGGGGGGGGGGAGAAATCCAAGCCTAGTTTCTAAAACCCTTTCTTCTGCTCCAAAAGAACTCCCAGGAAGCATTTTAATTCCTGCCCCTTGACATGCTGCTTTGTAATTGGTTGCATGCTTTCTGTGAGAGAAACCAAGCTTCCGATAGAGCTCAGTTCACCTGGAGAAAATAGCCGCTTTGGCAACTGGACTTTGTGGCATTGAACCTGAGGGACCTGACAAAGCCTACTCCTTGCCCTGTGGTTTTGGAGAGGAAGAAGATATTCATTGGGGAGGCCAAAATAATTTGGGTTGCCAACTCAGGGTTGAGAGTTCCTGGAACATTGGGTGTGGAGCCCGAGGAGAACAGAGTTTGGGGAGGGACTGTGGCAGGGGATAGTACTCTAAGCCTGCCATTGCCTTCAGGGGTAGGGTTGCCAGATCCCTTTTTGCACCAGCTAGTACCTGGAGGTTGGCAACCCTAGTTGCCTATTCAGGGGACCTGATCGCTGTAGCCTGGAGATCAGCTGTAATTCTAGGAGATCTCTAGGCCCCACCTGGAGGTTGGCAACCCTATGGCAGATTGGAAAGTTAGGCCCAATCCAAGAGCACGCTGAGTATATGAGAAACCGAGCCTAGGATGACCTCAAGCAAGCAATCTTTTATAAATATGTTTTATATAGCATGTACTTAATGTGTATAGCAACATCCTGCTTCCTTAATAATGTTTTTTTCCACCCCTGTGCTTCCTCAGACTAGTCCCCCCCCCCCAACACCTAGGGATGCCAGGTCCCTCTTTACCACCAGCGGGAGGTTTTTGGGGTGGAGCCTGAGGAGGGCTGGGTTGGGGAGGGGAGGGACTTCAAAGCCATAGAGTCCAATTGCCAAAGCGGCCATTTTCTCCAGGGGAACTGACCTCTATTGGCTGGAGATCAGTTATAGCAGGAGATCTCCAACTAGAACCTGGAGGCTGGCAACCTTACTAACACCCCTGCTACCACTTAACATTTGGAAGAGTTATTGGGAGGCAGATAGATGTGCTTCTGTGGCCAAATCTGAGTAAAAGGCCAAATTCCCTGCCTTCAAGACAAATTCTCCCCTCAGTCACCAAGTCTGTTTTTCATGGTTCTTGCAGGTGTGAGATGGGAACATAATGTGAAACCTAGTAGGGTGAGTCAACCTTGAGCCGGCTACCTGAAACTGACTTCCTTCAGGATCTAACTTGGGTCGTGAGCAGAGCTTTTGACTGCAGTACTGCAGCTTACCGCTCTGCGCCATGGAGCTCCGCTGCATAGTAAGTTATCCTCAATTTTAGTCCAGTGCATTTGAGTCTATCTTATGCATCCTCACCGAGATTGATCTGGCTGCCAGTGGATGAGATTTCTTTCCTTTTTTTTTTTTTTAGCCTTCCCTGTGTTTGAAGGCCACCCAGCCTTTGTCTTACCCATGAAACAAAGGGCGAAAACGCACAGTCGCTTTAGCCTCCTTTCTTCCCTGTTCCAGCCAGGATTCAGCCAGGATCGAACGCACATTCGTGCGTTCGATCCTGGCTGAATCCTGGCTGGAACAGGGAAGAAAGGAGGCTAAAGCGACCGTGCGTTTTCGCCCAAAGAAGTGGCTTGCCTTTTCCATCCGGCTGATCTTTGAAAGCTGAGAACAGCACCAGATCTGGTGCAGGTGGTTAGAAGGCTTTTCTGGAGACCTCTTCCCCAGCTGATACCAGTCCATTTATCCCTGCTTTCTTTTTCAGCTTGAGCTCCAGAGCTTGTGCGCCTTAGTTTCTACTTCCAAATATATATATTTGTAAATCTAATTACGGCAAGGGAGAAGACAACACCAGACTGTAGAGCAACAGAGCAGAGTGTAACAGCTGTGGACACAATAAGCCACCTATTTAGCATTAAACTTGCAGCTGGCTTTTACAAACACCTCTCTGGAAAAAGGAAAAGCCACCTCAGCGCATGGCACAGGTGGTACATGGGGCAATTCCCCCCTCCACATGTCTTGGGGGCCCCAGTTGCATATGCTGCTGTTATTTATAATCCTCTTCTTTGTCTCTTCACTTCATTTAGAGTCAACTATGAAGGAAAGAGATGCTCACTTTCCTCCCATGAGAGAAGCAGACCAAGAGTTGCTGATTCCAGGTTGGGAAATTCCTGAAGGTTTTGGGGGTGGAGACTGGAGAAGGCAGTGTTTGGAGAAGGGAGAGACCTCAGCAGGGTATAATGCCATACAGTCCACCCTCTTAAACAGACATTTTCCCCTGGGGATCTGATCTCTGACGTCTGGAGATGGATGGGAATTTTGGGAGATCTCCAGGCGCCACCTGGAGGTTGGTAACCCCAAGCAGCTCCACTCTTGAGAATAAGGACAACCACTGACTGGAAGCAGGAAATGAGATGAACAGCTCTTCCCACTTATTCACATTGGTTGCTTGTTCGGCCGCTGCTAGATGTCTCTCAGAGCTGTCCAAGGGGATCTTCTTTGGTCTACCAGCGCAGGTAGCAGAATGACATGGAACGTTGTGGGAAAGTTTTGAGGTGGTAGTGTGGACTGTTCCACTTCAATCTGAAGGTGAGGGGGATTACATTTCTGAGCACTTCCATATGTTTTTTAAAAAATACCCCCAATTATTAAAAAAAAAATACCCCCAAGAGTAGAAAACTGGCACAGAAGACGGAGGGGCTAGAAAGTGATGCATATAGGACCATCATTGCGCATAGTCACACCTACAAGATGCCTATTGTGGGGAGGGGGAGGGAAGGTGATTGTAAGCCGCTTTGAGGCTCTTTTCAGTAGAGAAAAGCGGGGTATAAAAACCAACTATTCTTCTATCTCTGGAGGCCCTGGAACCAGCTACCTGGGGAGGTGGTGAGCTCCCCCTCCCCGGCAGTCTTCAAGCAGCGGCTGCTCGAACACTTGCAAGGATGCTCTAGGCTGATCCTGCATTAAGCAGGGGGTTGGACTAGATGGCCTGTATGGCCCCTTCCAATTCTCCTCCTCCTCCTTCCAGAATAGGGTTGTCAGGAAACAAATAAAATATGGGAGAGAAGAATTGCATGGGGCACTGTGTATTCTAATGTAAGTTTGACATTATGGGCACTAACATTTTTTGTACAGTTGAACTGATGGGGTTTAATAAGGAGAAAGATTTTGCAAAAATAAATAGATGAGATAATAGAACATCCAAAATAGAAAAGGGAGATGAACATCTTTTTCTCTGTGTCATTTTTCTTTCCTTCTTTTTAGTTAAACACAGTTTGCTTGTGCGCCATTGTAGATTGGGAAGATTATATGTGCAATGCAACAACAACAACAAAATCAAAATTAATCCTTTTTAAAATATATTTTTATTTATAAGTTTCAAAAACATACAAACAAACATACACAAATATCTTTCCCAACCATTCGTATATATACAATGTAAGCAGTCTTCCAGGGAGCTCATTTTAAATTAGTACTCATGTAATCAATTGTCTACTTATATCCATATTTTCACTACTTTCCAATATTAAGCTATACTTAATATTGAATACAATTCTTGTTTTGCAATCTGTGTTTCACTTTTGTTCATCTGCTACTCCAGACACTGATTCAGATTGTCCAAGATTTTTTAAATAACTAGATCATCTCCCGAAGACCAGTCTGAATATCCAAATCCGTTGCGCAGAAGTGGGCCAGCCGAGCTGAGATTTCGCGACACCCACCCCCCACGTTCACGAAATCACTTGGCAAGTAAAGATGTTTTCAGTGAATACATATTTGATTTGTAAGGTTTACTGCAAGCGATAGGAAGGGTGGGGGGGGAGAGCTGTTTTAGCTGCTGGGAAGGTTTGTTTTAGCACTTTAGCGGAGACAACTTTAACAAGCTGGTTTGTTTTTGTGCAACGGCTGTTCTCTCCCCACCACCGATTCGGCTGTTGGGTTACTGGCATTCTTGAGCCTTTTCTAGTGTAAGCAAGAGGTTCACCCACTGAGCAGTGGCAGAAATAGACCGGGAGGTGCGGGGAGCCCCTCCAACAGATAGCAGCTGAAGGGAATATTCTTAGATCCTTCTTTCTTCTTCTCTGTGAGTAACCTGTGATAAATATTACATTCCTTCATAACATTGGGGAAGAGGGGAGCCGTTTGAAGCCTTCCATCCTGGAAAGGTAGCTCTATCTATGGGAAGAGGAGGGGGAAATGTTATGTAGCGGATCGCCAAAGACAAGGCAGCTCATTATCAAAGGATAGGCAAGACCAACCCCCCACCACCACCAAAGAGACTAATCAGCCAGCCAAAAATGTCTGATGTGCTTTTTCAGAAGGGAGTTCTTCAATCAAGGTGAACACAGAACAACTGCGCCCCCTCCCCTCCCCGAACGAAGATGTGGCGAGGTAAGAATAAAGGAAAGCCAAACAGGAACACATGAAAGAAACAGATGTGAAGGCAGATAGAAATTGGAGGTGATTATCTTCTTTTTGTAAAGAACGGGGAGTCTTATTTTCCGTAAGTGCTTTTGGATTGGGGGTCTGCTAAGGGACAATCGGGATTCTGAAGGAATGTGGCACAGCATTCAGGTCCCAACAGAAATTTTTTTACTGAATCCGGCTTCCGATTGGAATCAGACATTTGATCGCCTTTGGAGTTTTGCCTCCGTTAGCAAATTATTTCACTGGAATTCTACGCTTTGCTGGTCTTCTGAAGAGCTCCGAGATGGTTGCTGATGGTTCTCAGGCAGTTTCTCCATCCAGGCTGTTTGCTTGGAAGTCGAACTGCATCATGGGTCTTGAGATTATCTGAGCCATGGGAAGCCAAGTCTGAGCATTAGTTTGCCTAGTTCAGTCTTGTCTACTCTGACAGATAGCAGCTCTCAAGCAGAGAAGAGCCTTTCCCAAGATCATTTGAACTTAGGGTGAACTGATTTCTGTCACCTGGAGATCAGTTGCAATAGTGGGAGATCTCCAGCCACCCCCTGGACGTTGTCAACCCTATCTGAACTGGAGATGTCAAGGACTGGTCCAGACACCCTTCCACACATGAAGCAGATGCTTGACTGCTCGATTGTAGCCTCTTCCCTAACTGGCTGACATCATCTGTGTGTAGGGTTGCCAGCTTTCATGTGGTCAGAGTCAGCAAAATTACCAGTATAAGGCTCGAAATAATACAGTATAGTACCGTCAAGTTTACCTCTGAAATTGCATGATGTCTTCAAATATGCTACAACAGCTGCCAGAATAATTTTAGCAAGAACCTGGAAACAAACCCACATACCTGAAATTGATGATTGGAAAGAAAAACTTCTGGAATATGCAACCATGGCTAAAATGACTTTTGAACTAAATCCTAAACCTAGTGAATCCACTGAGCAATTCGAGGAGAAGTGGGCGTCTTTTTATACTTACATGAAATGCAACTAACACGAACGAAGTATGCTTAAATATCATAACAAATTCTGTTTTATATTTTTTTTATCTCAATTAACTGTTAAGTAGAATATGAATTTTTAAAATACAAGAGATCAGCCTGATGCAAGTACAACAAACCAAAGATACTTTGCAAGTATATTTTATTTAGAAATCATTTTACAATACTGTATTGTTTTTATAATGTTAACGTTTACCCCTTACCCCTTACCCCTTTTCTCTTCCTGTACCCTTCAACTATATAAATAAAATAATAAAAAGTTAAAAAAAAAAGGCTCGAAATAATATATTAATGAAAAATCACAATCACAAATCACTTTGTGCAAATATTACAAAACAAAATTTATAACAGTGCAAACCACAATCTCCTGCTATTACAACTGATCTCCAGCTGATAGAGATGATCAGTTCACCTGGAGAAAATGGCCGCTTTGGCAATTGAACACTATGGCATTGAAGTCTCTCCCCTCCCCAACCCCCGCCCTCTTCAGGCTCTGCCCCAAAAACCTCCCACCGGTGGTGAAGAGGGACCTGGTAACCCTAAGTTGGCATTGTACCCCACTGTGCCAGAGGGGACCCGGCAACCCTATCCCTGCCCCAAACCTTACTTTTCCATGCTTTATCCTCAAATCTCCAGGAATTTCTCAGTCTGGGGTTGGCAACCCTACCCCACCCCTTCAAGACATCACTTAAAAATTCAAGGACAGTTTTGGGAGCCCTCCAGTTGCTTCAAGGGTAACAGAAAACTTTCTATAAGGTCAGGCCTCTGCCTGGTAGCGAAAAGGAAAAGATTTCCCCACCTCCCCACTTTTTTTTCCTTAAGCCTTAAAAAAAGATCACTGGGAAAAATTCTTAAAATAAAATATGATCGGTGCACAAAATGTGTGCTGTAATCAAAGCAACGTTGCAAAATTGATCAGCCCTCTTCTTCAAAAAGTAACCCTTTTCCTTTTGCCTTTCCTCCCCCGCCCCTTCTCCTTCTTCTTCTTCTTCTGTCGAGTAAGGAAACGTCCCAAAGGATTTCCCTTTAGGAATCCTGATCTCAGCATGAAACTGAGTAACACGATTTATGTTGACACCGCCAGCTCCCTTTCCAGCCCGCAAAAAACGGCTTCATCTCATCAGGTAAGGCCGTCACGGAACAGTACAGTCGAAATTTCACCACTCGGATGGGCGTACGAAGACAGATCGGCCTCCTCTGCCCCCCACCCTCCCCAGTTGGTTTCAAAGCACGGTGCTCTCCCTAGATGGGAACAAGAGGAAGGGAAATTAAAATAACAAAGTCATTTTAAGCACTCAGAATTGCAAGTTGGGAGAGGAGAGGGTTCCGTTTGTGTCTGTGTTTGAGATCAATGTTGCTATTCTTTATACAGGGATCAGGACCAGCATGACTGACCTTCTGTTCCCCAGGTGGTATACAGGTGGAATTGACCCCAGTTCCCATTCTGTGCCCTTTTGCATCTGTGGAGTTGCTTACGAAGGTCATTCCATAGAGGGGAAGACTCTTCCTGCGTGCCGATGCTGGAGACCCTGGAGAGCCGCTGCCGGTCTGAGTAGACAATATTGACTTGGATGGACCAAGGGTCTGATTCAGTGTAAGGCAGCTTCATGTGTCCGCTTGTACACCGCCCGAGCGATATTATGCCGTTGCTTGCCAACAATGCCCTTTTGTTTCGACACAGACAAAAGAGATTGTTCCTGTGCAAGAGAATCTATGAGCCAGCCTGTCTCTCCACCTGGAAATAAAACAGTATGGAGGGTGGGGGGGAGAAGAACCAGCGCTGGAAGGCGTTTTCATACCAGATGCTGTAAGCTGTTCTTCTTTCTTGTGAGAATGTTAAACTAAATGCTCACTGGCATTACAAAAGGCTCTCTTCTCTGCGTTAACAATGACCAGGCTTTCCGATATATGGCCTGAGCGAGGCTAAACGAGGCTTCAGGGCTCTGAGCTTCCACGTGGAAAGATTCTCCATGGTGCTTTCAGTGCTGCTTGTGAATGCAGAGGCATGCAGACTGGGGACATAGTTTTCCTCGCGGGAAGTTTCTGCACACTGTCCACCATCAGTAGGGTTGCCAACCGCCAGGTACTAGCTGGAGATCTCCTGCTATTACCACTGATCTCCAGCCCACAGAGATCAGTTCCCCAGGAGAAATTGGCCACTTTGGCCATTGGACTCTATGGCATCGAAGTCCCTCCCCTCCCCCAAACCACACCCTCCTCAGGCTCCACCCCAAAAACCTCCCACCGGTGGCAAAGAGGGACCTGGCAACCCTAACCATCAGCCCTTCACAGACACCATTTTCCTAGCATTTTTAAATCTGCCATGCCACCAGAGGGTTTTTTTTTTAATTGCTACAGATTTATAATAGGGTTATGGTGGGAGGGTTGTGAGTGCGGGGGCAGCATCCCAGGAGAAAATTTTAAAAGAAAAATAAGGCCTCATCTACGTACAGGAACTTCTGCCCATAGAGTTCCTAGTGATTCCTAGCGCTACCTAGAACTAACAATTGCCAGAAACTCTATGGAAAATACCATAGAGTTTCTGGGTTTTCTCCCCTGGAAGAGCCTTTGGCCCCAATTTCCACTCGCCAATCAGGTGAACATTGATGGGCCATGGCCCATAGGGTCTCCCATAGGGTTGCCAGCCTCCAGGTACTAGCTGGAGATCTCCTGCTATTACATCTGATCTCCAGCCGATAGAGACCAGTTCCCCTGGAGAAAATGGCCGCTTTGGCAATTGGACTCTATGGCATTGAAGTCCCTCCCCTCCCCAAACCCCACCCTCCCCAGGCTCCGCCCCCAAATCCTCCCACTGGTGCCAAAGAGGGACCTGGCAACCCTAGTCTCCCCCCAAGAACAGGCAAATGGAAACCCTAGCTGTAGAAATTACTGACTTTTTAAAAAAGTCCTCTGGTGGTGCGGCACTGATGCAGGGCAAGAAAAGGCACACCTTCCCAGCCAGAACATGTGGACTGTGCACTTTCCAAAAGATCCATAAATCACGTTTGGGAATGAGCATACAGAGGACGGGGAAGTCAATCAGAGCACGGTTTTGCCTTCTTTTGGAGTATCTGCACAAGCGTTTTCCATGAGGCCTTTCTGCCCTGAAGTGTTTGTTGCTTCCCAGAGAGCCCACGGCCCGTTCTCGAGAAACGCTGCTAGAGATTCTTTCATCACAAAGCTACAAGTGCATTTTAAATGAATGTACGCTCTCCTGGCATATCTGGCCCTTTTAAACTGTTGTTTGCCACTGATCTTCAACTCATGAATACATCCAATCATCTTAAACCACATAAATTCATGAAAAAAGCCCCTGCTATTCTTTTTTATTTTTAGGAGAATGCTTAAAATATTTATGGCTCTCCATGCCCTTCATATCGGTTTCTTTTTGTTCCAAAATACATATGAAAGGAGATTAAAAATTTACAATGCTACAAAACAATACAGTTAACTTAACACACCATCAGCTCTTTCTCTCTGCGCAGCACGAGCCTAGCCACATTTACTTGGAAGTGAGTCCAAACGGGGCTTACTTCCCGACTAAGTGTGCATAGTAGGTTTAGAAGGCACCACAATTAGTTACAATTATAGCAGGCTGCTTTTAAATCCGGGCGTTCACATTTTCACCTGCTGTTTGGACAGAAATATGCTTCATTGGTTTCATTAGAATTTATGTACAAGTAATTTTGTTTGGGATTGTAGCTTTATTACTGATAACACATGCAATCATTTTGACACATGGGAAACATACGTTTTCAGTTCTGAATCTTGAGTAATACAAATGTATGTCCACACCTCCACCTCCTGGCTCAACCCAATTTCTCAAGCTGTAGAGAACGCAGATCTCAATGTCTGTTGGGTCCCCCCCCCTCTCTCAGACACATACACACACAAATAAATGCATGAAGCTGTCTTATACTGAATTTGTACATTGGCCCATCAATGCCAGTATTGTCTGCTTGGACTGGCAGTGGCTTTCCAGGGTCTCAGACTGGGATCTTTCACATCACCTACTTCCTGATTCTTTTAGATGGAGATGCAGGGGATTGACCTAGGGACCTTCTGCATACCAAGTGGTTGCTCTGTCACTGAGCCAAAGTCTCTCCCCAAAATGTGTATGTCTTCATTATTCCACATGTGATTGTTTGCTTCTGAAGGTACAATAGGGTTGCCAACCCCCAGGTACTAGCTGGAGATCCCCTGCTATTACAAATGATCTCCAGATGATAAAGATCAGTTCCCCTGGAGAAAATGGCCACTTTGGCAATTGGACTCTAAGTCCCTCCCCAAACCCTGCCCTTCTCAGACTTCGCCCCAAAAACCTCCCGCCGTTGGCAAAGAGGGATCTGGCAACCCTAAGGTACAAACTGATTCTGTGGGAAAGCATTGTGTTTGAGGAGCTTGATCACATTACAAAGACCAAGTAATGTGGTTCCTCGATGGGGTAAATAGTGACTCCCTGGGACCATTTCAGGCTGGGAAAATGATGCCGGGATAAGGCTTTAGGCCTCTCTCCCTGGGCACTATGGTTCTGATCTGAATTAGGCCCATTCCTGGGAATTAAATTCCAAGCATTGTACTCCAAGAGCATGTCTAGTCAACAGGACCCATGGTGAACATGAGGACTTTGTAACAGATGGCGAAGGGGAATTTTATAGTCTGGTTGCTTGAGGAATGCATTCACACTTACTTAGGCTTCTTAGCTTAGAAAAGAAACAGAAGTTATTTGTTTGTGAGAAAACTCCATGTATGTGTGTAAAGTGCTGTCAAGTCACAACCAACTTATGACAACCCAGTAGGGTTTTCAAGGCAAGAGACTAACAGAGGTGGGTTTTGCCATTGCCTTCCTCTGCATAGCAGCCCTGGTATTCCTTGGTGGTCTCCCATCCAAGTACTATCCAGGGCTGACCCTTCTTAGCTTCTGAAATCTGACAAGATTGGGCTAGCCTTGGCCATCCAAGTCAGGGCAAGAAAACCCCATACTAGATAGGAAAGACAGAGTAATGGTTTCTAGCTATCTAGCTAAGCTAGGACGAAGAGAGATTGTAGACAGTGTGTCCAGCCCTCAAGGTGGACAGAAGAAGAGAGAGGAAAGGGAAGTGACCGGAAGGAAGGAACCTCTGAGAGTAGTATTCTGGGTAACAAAGGGACAGCAGGCGTGAACTTAAGAACATAAGAAAGGCCATGCTGGATCAGACCAAGGTCCATCAAGTCCAGCAGTCTGTTCACACAGTGGCCAACCAGGTGCCTCCAGGAAACCCACAAACAAGACAACTGCAGCAGCGTTATCCTGCCTGTGTTCCACAGCACCTAATATAATAGGCATGCTGCTCTGATCCTGGAGAGAATAGGTATGCATCATGACTAGTATACATTTTGACTAGTAGCCATGGATAGCCCTCTCCTTCATGAACGTGTCCACTCCCCTCTTAAAGCCTTACAAGTTGGCAGCTATTACCAACACATCCTGGGGCAGGGAGTTCCACAATTTAACTATGAGTGGACAAAGGAGAAGGTCAGTGAGCATCCTGTCTACCCCTTTACTAACTCTCTACTGCCCCCCCCCCCGAGACTCCAAAGTCTGTGCTAGCCCTAAGCGACATCAAACGGTCCATTCCTTCCAACAGAGTCAATGGATGGAGCCAATATTGCTGGTGCATTAGTGGTTGTTCAGCTCAGAATATGTCCATTGGTAAAACTCTGTTGCCGATCAAGGTTGTAATAGCCTTACACAGTCTAGCATAAGATTTAGACAGTGTAGCCAGGGACTGTTGTCATGATTGCTATGCTGCCAGCACACTGACAGACATCTGTCTTCAGTCTTCAGGTGGTGGCTGGAGGTCTCCTGCTATTACAACTGATGTCCAAGTGACTGACATCAGTTCAACTGGAGAAAATGGCTACTTGCGATGGTGGACTCTATGGCATTATACTCTATTGAAGTCCCTCCCCTCCCCAAACCCTCCCCTCCTCAGGCTCCACCCCCAAAATCTCCAGGTATTTCCCAACCCAGAGGTGCCAACCCTACTAAAGCCTCAAATCTACAGGGATTCCAAAAATTGGGGTGGAGGGAATCTGTCCTCTGCAAAAACTCCTGTGAGGCAATCTCAGTAAAATAATAGCAAATAATCATGATAATTTATAGCACTCAAGAAATCTATGCTTGCCAAGCACCAGGTGGGACCTGGAGATCTAGAGTTGCATCTGACCTCCAGACTACAGAGACCAGTTCCCCTGGAAAAAATGGCTGCTGTGGAAGGTGGACTTTACAGCATTATATCCTGCTGAAGTCCCTCCCCTCTCCAAACCCCACCCTCCCCAGGTTCTGCCCCCAAGTCTCCAGGAATTTCCCAACAGAATTGGTAACGCTATGTGAGATTTCACTGTTTAGATGCCAGCGTTTTACAAACTGCCTTACCAAGTACCTACTAGTAAAATACACATTTTGAATTCATGCATTATTTTTAGGGTGGCCAGGTCCCCCTTCACCATCGGCGGGAGGTTTTAAGGGGCGGGGCTGGGGCAGCCACACCCAACTCGATTGCGTCACTTCCGGGTTTACCCCTGAAAGCTCCGCATCGCCCCGGCTGCTTTAGCACTGAAACCCCTTGGGGGTTTGAGTGTTAACTGGCCATGGTGATGTGGCGCTTCTGGGAGTAAACCCGGAAGTGATGTAATTGGGTCAAGCACACAATCTCGCTCTGGAGCGGGCGGTGGATTGGCGGGCGATTGCCCACCGAAACCACCCACCTGGCAACCCTAATTATTTTGGATTTGCTTTGGCCTGTATCCCTATGTATAGACAGGGTAAGCTAACACATGAACACAAGAAGCTGCCTTATACTGAATCAGACCCTGGGTCCATCAAAGTCAATATTGTCTACTCAGACCGGCAGCAGCTCTCCAGGGTCTCAGGCAGAGGTCTTTCACATCACCTAGTCCCTTTAACTGGAGATGCTGGGGATTGAACCTGGGACCTTCTGCATGCCAAGCAGATGCTGTACCACTGAGCCACAGCCCCACCCCTAACTGAGGCCCTCACATTGTACACAGGAACACATGAAGCTGCCTTCTACTGAATTAGACTTTTGGTCCATCAAAGACAGTATTGTCTACTCAGACCGGCAGCGGCTCTCCAGGGTCTCAGGCAGGGGTCTTTCACATCACCTACTTGTCCAGTCCCTTTAACTGGAGATGCTGGGGATTGAACCTGGGACCTTCTGCATGCCAAGCAGATGCTCTACAAACTGAGCCACAGCCCCTCCAGAATGTAACCAGGCCTCTGCAAACCAAAATCTGCCCCATAGAACAGAACAGCGCCCTGCAGGCTTCTTCTTGAACTAACGGCTGCTTTCGAACAAATAATTTAACGGCACCACTTGAAATGATTTTATCCACACACAAATATTTTCCCTCCAATCCATTTACAATTAAAATTCAAATAGTTTCAGGTATCATTTGCTATTTATGGAAAAGGAAAGAATCTTAAATTAATTTTTTTTCTTTGCTTTGTCAACAATCCAGGTAACCAAAGGGGCTCTTTTAATTACTGGGCGGGGGCAGGGGGGTGAAAGAAAGAAATGTAATAATGCTCCCAGCAAATAAAAATAACAAAATGATCACTATTCATTCATGCGGGTGCTGTTATTACACACAAAAAATAAGGTGCTCTTCCCCTTCCTCCAGATATTTCTTTTTAATCCCATAAAAGCATCTGTCTTTGATTTCAAGTGGAATACCTGCTGTGCAGGTTGCAATGCAAATCCAATTTGTGTATAACAAAACCAAATGGGTTGAAATGAACTCCGCATTCTAAAGATGTTTTTGTTTAATCATTGCCTTCCCTCGTCTTTTTAATGAATGCATAATCAAGTTATACTTCAAGGGGGGAAAAATAAGGCAAGGGAAAGAAAAATGGAGTGATGCCTCTTAAGAAAGGGAGGGGGGAATTATATCTTTGCCGTATCTGCTTCTGATGATTGTTGTTACTTTCCTTTCTTGGCAGGCGGGAAGAAATAACATCAAATGCATGCGAACAAGCGTCATTCGGAAATATCTGATGGCGGCTTCTTTGATACGCACCCTAATTATTGGAAGAAGGGGAGGAGCCAGCCTAAGCTGCCATACTTTTGGTCGTACTAGTGATGGATAACTGCACCCCAGAGCCTGGTATGACAGCCATGTCTCTGTGTGGTGATGGCGAGAACTAGCCTGTGCATGTCCTATCCGTTCATCCTCAATCTTGTTGAGCCTGGGGGAACTTTAGAACATTGAGAATGGGGAATGGGCCAGCACCACAAAATTGCAACCACAAGAGACAATTACTTGTCGAAACGTGAAGTACGTTGTGAACTCCATGCCTTTACTCTCAGGGAGTATATCAACAGCAAAACGATCCCTTGGGGTCTACGTGTAAATAAGGCACCCACACTCTTTAAGGACAACAATGATTATAAAAAGAGATGGGTTGCAATTTTGAATAAGTGTTCCTTAGACCTCATGATTTTGGTGGTAGAACAGGCTAACAATGAGATTAAGACACTTAAAGACGAAATTAATAAACAAATAGATGATTTGAAGACGGAACTAGATACTAATGTGTTTGATACTAAATTACAGCAATTTCAGGAAAACTTAAAAACTATAAAGAGAACATCAGGGCAAATAAGCTCAAAAAATTAACCAGAGACACCAAAGACTATAAAAATAAGATGGTATATCCTTGGCTAGAGACTAGCTCTGGCAATAGACAACCTAATAAAAATAGGACAAGACAATTTAACAGATCAGACCAGTATGGACGATCTGAGAGTGACTCATCTAGCCTCTCTAACCAATCCTCCTCTAGAGACTATACTTTAAGACCTAGGAATCCAAGAGGGAGGGGATACAGTATTTTTCTCAACGACGCACAGCTCGGAATCCACTTTACTGATTAATCTTTCTGACAAGCAGTTAACTATTGATGAAACTAGAGTCCTTAACATGGGTTTGGGCTTTGTACCTGAACTTAAATACACATCATTTCAGACCAGGATAGACATTTTTAAACTGATACATATGCTCAAGTTAAGAGATTTTTTTGGATCCTCTACTCAAGAGGAACACATTACAAAATTCAGACCTAAATCATCACTTATTCCCACTAATCAAAATCACCTAATATCCACGTTTCATACGTTAGTACTTAAAGACATCGCAAATTTAGAAAAGCATAAAAAATCAGGGAATTCCAATTTTACACCACAAGATCTCAAGATTGCCCAAGAATTAGCCAATGATCCTGACATAGTTATCAAACAAGCTGATAAGGGCGGGGCTTTGGTGATTCTTAGAAAATCGGATTATCTGAAAGAAATCTATAGACAATTAGGAGATACCACGTCCTATAAGAAATTGAATCACGACCCCACCTTAGCGATAGTGGCCCTTGTACGTACCGTAGTACTTAATGCTTTGGCTCAAGATTACATCTCAAAACAGTTAGCAGACTATTTGATCAATTTGCACCCTAAAGTACCAATATTTTATGTTCCACCTAAAGTGCATAAGCAGATTGACTCGGTACCAGGTAGACCTATAGTCTCAGGAATCAATTCTATTCTTGACCCATTGACTAAATATCTTGAGAGCATATTACATCCATTTTCCCTCTTAACAGAATAATATGTTATGGATACAACACATTTCATTCAACAGATGGAAGACCACATTGTTCCAGTTGGCAGTATATTAGCCACTGTTGATGTTAATGCTCTCTATACAAGCATCCCTTTGAAGTCCGAAGCATTATAGCGGAGCTACTACAGTCTCGCAGTGAGTTACACCCGCCCACCTCATTCCTTTTAGACATTCTTGACATTAATTTGGAACATAATTTTTTCAGATTTGAGAATGACTTTTACCTCCAAGTCAAAGGAGTATCTATGGGCTCATCATGTGCCCCATCGGTTGCCAATATTTTCATGATTTGTTTGAGAACCAATTTATTTTTAATAATAATCCCTTTCGTTCACATATCCTTTCATTCAAACGTTATATTGATGACATTTTTCTTAACATGCAAGATAAGACCTCATTTGATGACTTTTTCAAGTATCTTAACCATTGTCACTCCAACATTAAATTCACTGGAATGGCATCCAGTGAATCGGTTCCATTTTTAGACACGGAAGTCTACATCAATAAAAACAACTCTATAGGTGTTAGACCTTATAGCAAACCTTGTTCTAAAAATGCATTATTGAATTATAAGTCATTCCATCCCAGCCATCTCAAGAATAGTTTACCTTTTAGTCAATTTCTCAGAATCAAAAGAAACTCTTCTTGTGATATTGATTTTCATAGAGCAGCGCGTACATTGTCTAATAATTTCAGGGGAAAGGGCTATCCTGAGCAAGTCATCATATCAGCAATCACAAAAAGTGTAAGAACCGATGAGAAACAATTATTGTCCACTAAAACTCAGATGCAGAATAAAGCTTTAACTTTTTCTTTGCAATATACAGCATTAGCTTCTGACATATAACAATTGGCACATTGTGCAATCTATACCAGGCTGTGAACAACAACCACTTATTGGTATGAAAAAAACCAGGATTTTGGGGGACACATACTAATGAGAACAGATATTAGCACTTCTCATACTAATACTACACTTCCCCTTGGATACCATCATTGTGGTAGATGTGTTAATTGCCCTATGGCATTACCAGTCAAAGAATTTGTGTGTGTCCGTACTGGTTTCCGTTTTACCTTACGTTCCTTCACAAATTGTGACTCCAAAAGACTTATTTACATTGTCAGGTGTTCTTGTAAGTTTTTATATGTTGGCAAAACCCTCAGGTCCTTGAAATATAGGATCGGTGAACACCGCTCTAGAATACGTAACAGGGTTCTGGACTCTCCCATGGTCCAACATTTTATTGACCATAATCACAAAGACACAGATCTTCAATTTTTTGCCATTTGGCAACTATGCAAGAACAGTTTTTCCATTACAGACACAGATAGAGTGCTCAGTCAGCAAAAGGCTCGCTTTATACATCTTTTTAAAACGGAACGAACAACCTTATGGTCTGAATTCTTCCTTAGATCTTACAAGTTTCATTTAATTGCTCTGCATTTGATTGTTCTCTTAGACATATTCTCCATATACCTTTAATTTAGGATCTTACATTTAATTACTGCCACCTGACTTAGGAAGCAGTCTTCCTTTAATTTAGAACGCTAACAATGAGGCTTTCACAGATGACATATGAGTCCCTGTCCGAAAACTGCAAATGTTGCGGTCTGGTAAGGTTTCATTCGTTTTTTGTGGTTTTAACGGGGCTTCTTTTGAATTATAATTCCTTAGATGTATTACTATTACTATATGCTATGTATTATTTGTTTCAAATGGATTATGCATGTAATTTAATGTTCTGAAGAAGGAAATAACTGAAACAAGTTTTTTACTGGTACTTGTCACATACTGTGCTTATGGCTGCCGTGCCTACGGCTGGAGACTATTCAAGATTACTGATCCTAGTTTGAGCAAACTACTGCTCTACAATCTTTAACCTTTGGGTTTGTTCCAAGGATGGTATTTACAATTGTTTCCCACCTTATTACCATCCAGCAGAAATATATTTTGCTCTGTTTACAAGCCTTTCAATGCAGGAGCAGCGTTTTGATCAGCTTCCAAGTTTTTAGTGTTCATGCCCCGCACAGCGCTTTTTTTTTTTTTAGGGACATTCTACTTTGAGACGCCAATACTACGTTGACTCAGCTTCAAAGTTTTCATTGCGCATGCCCTGCACAGTGCTTTTTTCTTTTTTGACTGTTTGTTGATATTTCTGGCTCAATTCTATTGTACATCTTGGGACTTGCACCTTATATTGTACATTGCTTCTGTATTACTTTGTGGAGACATTTGTATTTTGTTATTTAAGCATATGCTGTAATATGCCTTTTGATGCATGGTTTGTGATGTTGCATGTTGCTTACACAATATAATTTAAATTGACATAGACATTGCTAATTCTCATTATTTGTGGCTTGTGTGCTTGTTATACCAACACCTCTTTTTGCCTAACCTCCAGGTGGTGGCAGAAGATCTGCTATTACAATTGATCTCTAGCCGATAGAGATCAGTTTACCTGGAGAAAATGGCTGCTTTAGCAATAGGATTCTATGGCATTGAAGTCCCTCCCATCTCAAACCCCGCCCTCCTTAGGCTCCTCCCCAAAAACCTCCCGCCGATGGAGCAGAGGGACCTGGCAACCCTACCAATCATCCACCTACAATGGTAGGTCCGACTCTGAACGGAGCATCTTTACAAGCGCCCTTGAATTGTTTGAATTGTGTTGAGGTGTTGAAAACTCTGTACCAAGGAGCTTTGTCTCTCGATATCTGAACGGTGTGCTGATGAAGCCGCCTACGCAGCGGTGAAAACGTTAAGTAAATCCGGACTGCGTTTCATACAACTTGATTCGATTTCTCCACCTTGAATCGATCATTCCCACCGTCTTCTTTATGAATTTTCCACGCTTGAAGCCGCTGGGACTTGCTAAACAATAACGTTGAAAGTGTTTTTGAAGACTCTTCGTGAGCCACGTAGTAATTTTCCTTATTGTTGTTTAGTGGTGATTGTTGTTTGTTCGGTTGTTGTCTTGCACTATTTTCAACTTGCACTAAATTGTGTTTGCATATACACGTCGTGTTGGTACTCATTTTCTCCCCATTTCCTTGTGGTACCAAGTGCCTCTTTTTCTCAGCAACCTCCAGGTACTAGCTGGAGATCTCCTGCTATTCCAACTGATCTCCAGCTAATAGAGATCGGTTCCCTTGGAGAAAATGGCCGCCTTGGCAATTGGACTCTATGGCATTGAAGTCCCTCTCCTTCCCAAGCC
Source organism: Euleptes europaea (assembly GCF_029931775.1). Classification (NCBI taxonomy): domain Eukaryota; kingdom Metazoa; phylum Chordata; class Lepidosauria; order Squamata; family Sphaerodactylidae; genus Euleptes; species Euleptes europaea. Next base: position 109,056,941 of record NC_079314.1, read on the forward strand.
CCATCCTCCTCAGGCCCTGCCCCAAAAATCTCTAGGTATTTCCCAACCCAGAGCGGGCAACTCTATGCTCCAATGAGCTGGAACAAAGGCTGGCCTGTCTCTTTGTTTGGGGGAAGAGATTCTAAGAAGGAAACAGGCATCAGGAAACCCATTGGTAGTGCCATCATCATGACACATGGGTGCCACATTGGGGATCACTGTTTTGTAGGCTTGCCATTTGCCTGGCTATCCCCCTCCCCTGCCCTCAATAATTTGAGGAACAGCAGGAAAATGGGAATAACACTATTGATGACACTCTAGGAATTTCCCCTAATCTCTATGGTGCTCATGATAGAGATCAGGGGAAATTCCTAGTGCGTCACCCACAAGTGACATCACTTCCCCCTGAACCTCCACCCTGCAGACACCACCCTCAGAATTTCCCAGCATTTGATGATGCAACACTGGGAACCCTAATATGTTGGCCAATGATCAGCTGCATGTTAGTACCCACCATCAGGAAGTCCTGAGGCAATCTGGCCTAGACAGTCTTTATAAATCTCTCTGTATGGATGCAGAGTGTGGGGCATATGAACCTGCACCGTCACAGTGAAATTTAGATAACAACGTACACTGCCTGCAACCTGACCAGACTGGATATTTTTATAATTGGGCAAAAGGCCAGCCACTGTAAAAGACTCTAAGGTACTTATGTCTTGGCAATTGTCACAACCTCTAGGACTGAAATGGAGACAAATTATTTTGGTGAGTTTTATTACCAAAAGAGCATCAAGTTACCGTCAAAATAAGGAAGAACAATCCTTTAACAACAGATGTTCTCTTGCCCTGTTACAAAAACAACTTCTCCTATTTCCAGGAAATATCAAGTTGATTTTGTAGTAGTTCAGTGCTGAGGACATTAATTTTCAAATATTTCTTTGCATCAGAAAAAGGCACAACGAGCATCAATAACACATTTTTAAAGGAGGACAATATATGCACACAAAATAAAGCACTCTTTCTGGTTTCCCCTCTCCCTTGTACACGTATCGTTGCAATCTTTGAATCAGAATGCTACAAAACAGGTACTAAACTGATTCATCTAATCTTATACTGCACACTGAATAATGGGCTGTTTAACTATGCAGTCCTAAACCAAGTTACACCCTTCTAAGCTCAGAGTGTAACTGATTAGGAATGCACTGGTAGAGACATACTCAGAGCTACAAAGTGGGGAAGATACGTATGAGGGTAAACCTGAGGTTAAAGTTATTAGGGTAAATCACAGAAGAGCTATTGGAGTCCAGTAGCATCTTATAGACCGACAAGATTTTTGGGATATAAGCTTCCAAGCATCATCTGATGCAGGGAGCTTTGACGGTTGAGAGCCAGTGTGGTGCAGTGGCTTAGAGCGGTAGTTTGGAGCGGTGGAGTCTGATACGGAGAACCAGGTTCAGTTCCCCACTCCTCCACGTGAGCGGCGGAGGCTAATCTGGTGAACCGAGTTGGTTTTTCCACTTCTACACATGAAGCCAGCTGTGTGACCTTGGGCTACTCACAGTTCTATTAAGAGCTCTCTCAGCCCCACCTACCTCACAGGGTGTTTGTTGTGGGGAGGGGAAGGGACGGTGATTGTAAGCCGGTTTGATTCTTCCTTAAGTGGTAGAGAAAGTCGGCATATAAAAACCAACTCCTCCTCCTCCTCCTCCTCCTCCTCCTCCTCTTCTTCTTCTTCCCTGAAAATCTCTAAGGTGGTCTCTAAGGGGCTACTGGACTTGAATCTAGCTCTTCTACTGCAGACCCTCTGAAACTACTTGATCAGAGATGATACCCCAAATGTGGTCTCTAGAGATTGCTGTCATGGTGCAGGGCTGACCCAGTTGAGAAACAAGATTCCAGTTGCAGGCTGTCATGATCCTTTAAGGGCTAGGGGTACCACACATTTCACAGTAAAGCTGCTCAGCAATCAAACGTATCCTGTTTCTCAGGCATGATCAGACCATGAGCCAATCAAGGATATATTCAGCTGGCATTGAGACCCTTCCGCAGCTGCTGGACATGTTTGCAGCTGTCAGTTGGTCAGAAGACTATTCACAGTGGAGTGGGAAATCAGCTGGGAGTTGTGTTCCAATCTCCCAGGGGAACTGATCTCTATCAGCTGCAGATCAGTTGTAACAGCAGGAGATCTCCAACTAGTACCTGGAGGTTGTCAACCATATTGGAGAGCCATGAGGATTTTAGTGAAGGGTGGGGGGAGAGAAAACAGAATGAAGCTAGCCTAATCGGTCTGAATTCTGACAAATGTCCAGCACGGCCAATCTTTGGAAACTTTTTTTTTTTTTTACCCTGACATTTGCACTGCATTTCTTTTCCTGGTCCTGCCTATTTGTGCAATTTTGGCTTCCTGGTTCTGGTGTTAATAGATCTAAACCGTCCAGGCCTCACTGACAAGAAAATGTCTACCAAATTGTCTTGACTTGTGCATAACTAATATACTATTGCTCCCCCCACAGACAACAAAAGTCCCACTAGAATCAACCAAAGAAGTTAACTTCCAAAGCTGAATATTTGTTTAGACAGATACTCTGCGTGCCAATTAGTGTCAATTTTGATGAAATTTTTTAGCACCCCCAGACTCATTCTAAATAAGCCATCACATAGCCATCAGGCAATCACTTGCACCTACTAACTGTCCTTAATTTCTTTTACATTTCTCACACGTAAAAACATGAGTATTGCCCCCCTCCTTCCAGGTTTCTAATTTCGTACATCCAAATAGAGATCTGCACGCTCTTCTTCTCCAAAACGATTCCGTAGGGTAGCAAACAGCACATCAAAACCCCAACGGCGCATTGTGGCATGACCATGCGTCGGAAAAATACCTCCCTTGAAAAATGATGTTTTATAACACGCAGCTGAACTGTGCTGTAATTAATTAAAACAAGTGTCCACTGGATGTCCCCATAGTTCCTCCAATGCAGCTTAGCTATCTTTTACCTGGCAGGTTAGAAGAAAATGCATTTCATCAAGATCAGCGAAGTGGCAGATGCTTCAGTTCTGTACGAGACAGTGATTTGTAGGCATTGGGGAGATATGAAGCTGGGTACTGGCTCCATGGTTTGCTTGGTGCCCTTGTCCAAGCGGGCTTCTTTGTTCAGTCAAAGGGGCCCCTTATTACCTCTTCCTTTCGTGCATGTGGAAGCGACTCTTTTTCATGGAAGTGAACAAAGAAATCTCTACAAGTGAGGGAATTCGGTGCGTCAAGCAAAAGAAATAGCCGTCCTAGAGTAGCTAAGAAGTCTCTGAAGAAGTGAGCTGTGGCTCACGACAGCTCACACCCTGCCAGAAATGTTGTTAAGTCTTTAAGGTGCTACTGGACTCTTGCTCTTTTCTACTGCTACAGACAGACTAACATGACGACCCATCGTGATCTGTCTAGAGTTGCCAAGTAGCTGAACATTCCCTAGAAGCTGAAATGACTAAATGGAGCCTATTGTACCTTTGGTCATATTATGAGAAGACAAGACACACTGGGAAAGACAATAATGGTAGGAGAAGTTGAAGGCAGCAGGAAAAGAAGAACACCCAACACGAGGTGGATTGACTCAATCAAGGAAGCCACGGTCCTCAGTTTGCAAGACCTGAGCAAGGCTGATAACGAGAGGACGTTTTGGAAGTCATTAATTCATAGGTAGCAAAGCCAACCTCCAGGTACTAGCTGGAGATCTCCTGCTATTACAACTGATCTCCAGCCGATAGAGATCAGTTCACGTGGAGAAAATGGCCGCTTTGGCAATTGGACTCTATGGCATTGAAGTCCCTCTCCCTCCCAAACCCCGCCCTCCTCAGGCTCAACCCCAAAAACCTCCTGCCAGTGGCAAAGAGGGACTTGGCAACCCTATTCATAGGGTTGCCATAAGTCAAAGTGACTTGACTGCACTTAACACACACACACACACACACACACCAACCAATTCTTGCTGACAGTAGACATATTTTGAAGGTTAGGCCAGGTAGATCAGTTGATTTGTGGACATGTTTCCAAAGTGGCACTCACCTTGGAGTAAGTCCCATTGAACTCAGAGGGACTTGCATCTGAGTAAACATACATAGCATCAATCTGCACACAAAATCTTCTAATTGTTCCTCAGTTTCTTTAGACTCCAGTACACCACACCAACTATTTTTACAATGACCCATAATTCTGCTTTTCAGAGGCTGTTGTCTAGGTGTATCTAATATGCCTTGTTTGCATGGGCAGGGAATCCATTTTACCCAGCTATTGTAGGCAAGTGTGTGTGTAGGAATGGAAAATGCCTAAATAAATGAAATTCCCTGATTCGATCATCCTCCTATAGTTGCCAGCCTCCTCCAGGTGAAGTCTGGAGATTTCCTGGAGATTACCACCAGACGACAGGGATCTGTTCCCCTGGAGAAAATGGTTGCTTTGGAGGGTGGACTCTATGTCATTATACCCCCCATCATTCCTTTTCTCTCCAAACCCCACCCTTCTGTGGGTCTGTTGTGATAGAGCTAGCATGGTGTAGTGGTTAAATTGGGTGGTTTGGAGTGGTGGAGTCTGATCTGGAGAATCGGGTTTGATTCCCCACTCCTCCACGAGCGGTGGAGGCTAATCTGGTGAACTGGATTTGTTTCCCCACTCCTAAACACGAAGCCAGCTGGATGACCTTGGGCTAGTCATGGCTCTGTTAGAGCTCTCTCAGCCCCACCTACCTCACAAGGTGTCTGTTGTGGGGAGGGGAAGGGAAGGTGATTGTAAGACGGTTTGAGTCTCCCTTAAGTGGTAGAGAAAGTCGGCATATAAAAACCAACTCTTCTTCTTCTTTCAAGACATTCTCTTGTGTTAGTCTGGTGTATTAATTTGAAGACCTTTGCTAAGGTCACATGTTCACATAGGCTGTTCAGTTAGTTGAGAGTGCTTACATGAACCTGTAGGAGTTGCTCCTGAGATTAAAGCTATTTGAACTACTCCTCATTCTTTTGGTCTCTGTTTTGGAACCCAGAAACATGACAGGATCTCCCCGCAAATCTCCAGGAATTCCCCAAATTGGAGCTGGCAATCCTACCTCCTCCACTTACTTGAGAAGTAAGTTGTACCATTACGTAGTTTTGTCTTGATGAGCCATAGGTAAAACCTACAGAAGATGATAGCAGGAAAGAGAAGAAAATGACAATAATCTCATAGCACCGACCGGGCCTAATGGATTTCAAATGGCAGGGAATAAAACAGTTCACAAGAGGAGTTATTTTGGAACTTGCAAATTGTCCGCCACATCTATTAAACTTCTAGACGTGTATCCATGGCTTCTCCCTCCTGTCCCTCTCCAAGGCTTTCCGACTTTATATTACTTTGTTTTGATGGTTCTGGAAAATAAGTCATAGCCACAAAGCAGATTATAGTGTTGTTTAACATGGGACTTCTGAAGATTCCTCCTACAGCTGTTCTGGATTTGATTTTGCAGCCGTCTCTCTCATAAGAGCTGTTTAGGAAACAATAGGAAATGAACACTCGGTAAGAAGAGGTAATTCAACTAAGAGAATACTAAGGTATTTTGGTCCTATCTAGACATATGGATTGTATGAAAGCGCCTGTAAATTAAAATATATTTGCCTGTACATATATTGCATGAACACCTCAGCTTTACTTTAGAATTTTATTTATAATGTTGGGAATGGTTTACAATCTTTTGTCCTGGTCCAGCAAGGCTAGCCTATTCTCAGGAAAACATTTCCCCACAGGTTTGCCAACTCTGAGTGGGAAATTCTTGAAGATTTGGGGGTGGAGCCTGAGGAGGGCAGGGTTTGGGGAGGGGAGGGACTTCAATGCCATAGAGCCCAATTGCCAAAGCGGCTATTTTCTTCAGGTGAACTGGAGAACTCTATGGGCTGGAGATCAGTTGTAACAGCAGGAGATCTCCAGCTAGTACCTGGAGGTTGGCAACCCTAAGTGGTAAATGGATGTTGCTCCCCCACCATCTCTTGTTAAAGCACTACTGCTTAAAAAAAAGAAGATTTCAGTTCAATGTTTAGAACATTTCAAACGGAGCTATTCTGCTGTCTTCCCTTTCCACTCCAATTTATCCCCTCCTGAATGCCATTCAGCTCACCCAAGTCAAAACGGAAGAGAATGGTCCGAAGCCTTTCATGAGAGAATAAATGAAGTATTAGCAAATGAAGTATTACATTTTTTCTAATGTAATGGCCTTTGCATTAGCAGAAGGAACTGTGGAAGGAATGCATGCAGCTATTCTGCTAATAGTTACCTCTATAGTGCTATTTGGTCTGATCTGTCTTTATCAGTTTTCACATTCTATATTGTTCTACAAATACAAATAGTGAAGGGTCCAAATGAGACAGTACTGCTAGTGTGCAAAAAGAAATGTGCTTAAGCATCTCATGTGCTGTCACTTCTGAGCAGATTTAACTAATCTTAAATTAGTTTTGATAGAAAGGGATGATAGGGAGAACAGACACAAAGAACTTACAAAAAGTTCATCAAATTGCCTTTGAATTTCATTATTCATTATTACAGGAAATCTATCATATTACCTGAGGAAAGTCCTATTTTCCCAAAGTACATCAACGGAACAATTTTTTCCCTTCCCTCATAAACCCCCGCAAAGCTAGCTGGGCAGCGGAAAACATTTGGTTGCGCCTTCAGTTGGGCCTTGGCGTAAACAGATTGCTTCTGGGTTGTGTTATTATTAGTGCAAGCTGGACAGCTTGAATGTGAGAATAATTTATTCCCTGTACACTTCTAATTACAGCAAAAGAGGTTCGAACAGTGACACACTTGTCCATCTTGTTCTTTCTCGTCTTTCAGGCATGGCTGCTTGCAGCTAAGTAGACAGACCAAGCGCAAAGCGTACGAGAAAACACAACTCTTGTCAGAAAAGGACTGAAGTGTTGCCGTTAATTATTCTGGACCATGTGCTCATTTACAACCCATCTAACATGAGAAATTGTCTCCGAGGTGTCAAACAGCATCGCTTACGTAAGTGCAGGGGAAGGAATAACAAAAAGTTTGAGTGACTGGGTTCGGGTGACCTGCCAGAGACCCTCACCAGCAGCTTTGAGATTTTGCTCCCAATTTGTGTCTTCAAGTTTGAGGCAGAATTTAAATTGGGATCCATTCTCAGAAGGGTTTTTTAAAAAAATCCTCACGGGCCCGATTCATTGTTAGCATGGCACATTTATCTTTGTATTCAGGATGAATTGCTTCAGTAAATCCTGGCAAGATGGCTCTCATTACACCAGCGTAGTGATGGCTCTCACTACACCAGCGTGGTGTAGTGGTTAAGAATGGTGGTTGGGAGCGGCGGACGCTAATCTGGAGAACCGAGGTTGATACCCCACTCTTCCACATGAGCGGCGGATGCTAATCTGGTGAACCAGGATCATGTCCGCACTGCGCGTTTGCAGCTCCGATTTCTGCGGGCTTTTCTTGCATGTTCTCACTTCATCTCAACTGAAGGATTCCGGAGATGTCTCCAGAGCACAATTTCTCCGGGTTAAGAGCATCCGCTTATACGGCAAATTAATAAAATGAAACGTCTTCCTCACCCGGAGCCTTAAAGTGCAAACATTAGGGCTCTTGATTCGGTTTGGTCTGAACCGAAAAACAGCTGAATTTCCCGCAATTCGGCGGTTTTTCGGTTTGGACGAACCGAACTCAAAAAGGGGGGAAACCGGGGAGCCGAATTCGCCGAGTTTGGGGTGTTCCTGAATAAATTCGGTGAATTCGGCCCCTTTAAACAGATCTGCGCCTTCCAGCTGGAAGACGCAGATCTGTTTCCCCCCCACCCCCGCGCGCCTCCAGGGAGCTTCCCTGGAGGTGCATGGCGGGCTCTTTAAACAGATCTGTGCCTCCCGGCCGGGAGGCACAGATCTATTTGAAGACCCCCCCCTGCGCCTCCAGGGAGCTTCCCTGGAGGCACGCGGCAGGCCCTTTAAATAGATCTATTTAAAGCCCCCCCCCAGCCCTGCCGGGAGTCCCGGCAGGGCTGGGGGGGGTCTGGAAACCCTCTGCGCTGCCTGCGCAGACAGCACAGAGGGGCTTGTTTAAAGGGACCCCCGCGCGCCTTCAGGGGGGCCTTTAAACAGATCTGCATGGGGGGCCCTTTAAACAGATCTACGCCTCCCGGCCGGGAATCCCCCTGAAGGCGTGCGGGTGGCCAAATTTTCCCCCGAACTCCGGATCCCCCCGAATTTCCGGGGATCCGAAGTGGGGGAGTTCAGACTTCGGCACGGCCCGAATAAAAAAGGGCCGAATTTTGCCGAAGCCGAACTATACCAAATTTTTTTAACAACCCTAGCGAACATGCAATCTGTGTTCAATCCACTTCCTGCTGCCAGCCCACTTCCTGCTGCCAGCCCACCCCCCACCCCCCCGCCTCCCTAACTGACGCTGGACCAATCGCCGTCCTTGCTTCGAGCGCCGACTGGGCATGCGTGGGAGCGCACCGGTCTTCATTTTATCCTGGTTTATCAAATGCAGCGGAGAAAGGCGGCGCGGTGGAAACAGAAATTTAGTCATGTTGGATGCTTGTGTACTGGACATGTTTAAATTGTGAGGTAAGTTGCTAGTGCATTCATGGGCTAGGTTGGCTTCCCCACTTCTACACACGAAGCCTGCTGGGTGACCTCGGGCTAGTCACAGCTCTCTTAGAGCTCTCTCAGCCCACCCTACCTCACAGGGTATCTGTTGTGGGGAGGGGAAGGGAAGGTGATTGTAAGCCAGTTTGATACTTCCTTAAGTGGTAGAGAAAGTCAGCATAAAAAAATAAACTCTTCTTTTTCTTCTTCCTCCTCCTCCTCTTCTTCTTCTTCTTCTTCATTTTTCACAAGGACAAACAAATTTGTCAAAGGTGATCATTGTGATCTTTATTCAGGTCCAGTAGCACCTGAGAGACCAACAAGAATTTCAGGTATAAGATGTTGAGAGTCAAACCTCCCTTTCTCAGATACCTACCACGTTGCATACTTGATGAAGGAAACTTTGACTCTCAAAATCTTCTCGGTGTCTAAGGTGCTATTGGTCTAAATTCTAGCTCTTCCACTGCAGACCAACATGGCTATCCACTTGAAACTATCTTTATGAACCTTAGGTTGGCATATGAATGAAGAAGCTGGATACCTGAAGAACAGAGCTTTGAGTCTCAACAGTTTATACTCCAAAAATCTTGTTAGTCTCCAAGATGCTACTGGGACTCAAATCCAGCTCTTCAACTGCAGACCAACATGGTTATCCACCTGAAACTATCTTTCTGAACTTTCTTTACACAGCGCATAGTTAAATTGCGGAACTCCCTGCCCCAGGATGTGGTTATGGCTGCCAACTTGGAAGGCTTTAAGAGGAGAGTGGACATGTTCATGGGGGAGAGGGCTATTCATGGCTTCTAGTAAAAATGGATACTAGTCATCATGCATACATATTCTGTCCAACATTGAGCTTGAATTTGTAAACTGCTTAGACGGATTTGGATTGGATTCTCTCCAAGATCAGAGGAGCAAGGCTATTATATTAGGTGCTTTGGAACATGGGCAGGATAATGTTGCTGCAGTAGTCTTGTCTGTGGGCTTCTTAGAGGCACCTGGTTGGCCACTGTGTGAACAGACTGCTGGACTTGATGGGCCTTGGTCTGATCCAGCATGGCTTTTCTTATGTTCTTATGACCTAAGACCCCCTACCTGTGGCTTAACATCACATAAGAACCCTTGGGTCACCTCGTTGAGGTTCCTTATCAAACCTATGGCAACACCGGGAGCCATTCCTTAGCAGTCCTTTTGCTAAAAGAGACCCCTTTATCCTCTCCTGAAGCATCAGGCACCAATAAAGAAAGCATTCCTTTCAACTAATTGCTATGACGTGGAGACTACCCTGTTCTTATTTACAAAACTACAGATTTATGTCAAGCAAAGCCAATTATGCTTAATGTTTAAACTATTGCAGGTGCTGAATGACTTTGTTGCTAGGCACTGGAAATGAAAAATGCGTTTTTTAAATGCGTCTCATTGCAACGGAGAGCATGTGTTCCATCCTCGGTGCAAACTCAGCAGATGGATAGCTTAATCCCTGCCACTGATCTCTCGTCCTCCCCCCTTCCGTTATACCTGAAACAATGTCCCACATGCTTTCTCTTGCCTGAAATACCTGTGAAATGGTTCAATTAAAAAAAAGAAGAAGCCATATCTGACTTTTCCATCAGATATAGTTAACTCGTTCAGGACATACTTGGCAACGTGCAGATATACAAAAGAGAGTTTGCTTTGTCTGATACCACACAGATTAGGGGTTCGCCTAGGGATTGGGCTGCAATATCTCAGCAGCTGGCATATCTGTTGTGGTTTACAAGTCATTCCATTTCCACAGGGAAGTATAGGAATGAAAGAGGACAGAAATCTGTAACAGAGAATTTTTGGCAACCTCACCAAGCTAAAATACCCAGGATTTTTTTTTTTTTTTTGTAGGAAGCAAACAGTTAAAACTTGTCCGCACAAACATATGGCAGAGAACAGGAAGCGTGCTAGCCTCTACCTGAGCTGTTTGTGAAATTTTACATCCCTGTAAGCAGAGCCAGCTAGCTGGCATCTTAGACAGTAACCTGTGGCCTTTATTGCCCCTTTACACTATATTTACTCTCTCTGTGTTAGGTCTATGGACCCAATGGGACTTGTACGTAGAATGATAGAATCATAGAGTTGTAAGGGACCATACAGGCCATCTAGTCCAACCCCTTGCTCAATGCAGGATGAGCCTAGAGCATCCTTGACAAGTGTTTGTCCAGAGAAGGGGAGCTCACCACCTTCCTAGGCAGCCGATTCCACTGCTGAACTACTCTTACTGTAAAAATTTGTTTCCTAATATCCAGCTGGTACCTTTCCGCCCACAGTTTAAACCCATTAGTGCGAGTCCTCTCCTCTGCTGCCAACAGGAACAGCTCCTTGCCCTCCTCTAAGTGGTACTTAAAGAGAGTTCAAATACTTAAAGAGAGTTAGGAGTATGGGTTCCTAAATCCTGCTGATAGGTTGCATGGTCAGTAAGGTTGCCAGGTCCCTCTTGGCCACCGGTGGGAGATTTTTGGGGTGGAGCCTGAGTAGGGTGGGGTTTGGGGAGGGACTTCAATGTCATAGAGTCCAATTGCCAAAGCAGCCATTTTCTCCAGATGAACTGGTCTGTATCAGCTGGAGATCAGTTGTAATAGCAGGAGATCTTCTGCTATTACCTGGAGGTTCAGCAAAAAATCTCACCTATACTGCACAGTAGCGCAACAAAAAACCAATATTGGGCTCAAATGTCTATAGAAACAAAATGCTATTTACTATTCCTAATCTCAGTGAAAAATGAACATGACATTGTGCATAATGACATACATGGAACATGGAAACTATATATACAATATATACAATGTTACAAACAATCTATGTCCTGGAAAAGGATGGTATAATGTCTTTGTATAGGTAAATCCAGGCAGTTGCTGGTCAATATGATTCAACAGGTAAATCCAAAGACTTCGATAATGTCTTTGCCAGAAAAATATTATCTCGATTGTAGGCGTTCTTTGGTGCTTGGTTTTAAACGGAGATTCATTTAACAGGCAAAAATCAATTGGAAACGGTCTATAAAAGGGGAAACGTTTGTACTACTTTTTCCCCAAATGATTTGATTTTAATCCCACTTAAGGAAATTTACATGGTTCTTCAGACCAACAACTATTTGAAGTTGGGCCTACTTAGGGTTGCCAGGTCCCTCTTCGCCACCAGCGGGAGGTTTTTGGGGTGGAGACTGAGTAGGGTGGGGTTTGAGGAGGGGAGGGACTTCAATGCCATAGAGTCCAATTACCAAAGTGCCCATTTTCTCCAGGTGAACTGATCTCTATTGGCTTGACATCAGTTGTAATAGCAGGTGATCTCCTGCCATCACCTGGAGGTTAAGGAGAAATACAGCACCCAGCTCAAATGAAACAAATATTTTGTAAATATTATAAACAAGAAAATAGTGGTGAACCACCACAATTGAACAGACCAAGGTAAGCGTTCAACTATCAAGAAATTTTATATGATATTCAAAAATAAACTCAACCAGTAATATAAGGTTACTTAAATCAATAAGGTATGATCGAAAGTCCAGGTGCCCGGTTGCTCCACCAGTCAGCACAATACTCAAAATACATGAATATAAGTCCAAAGTCCGAAGTCCAAGATCCAAAGTCCAAAGTCAGTCCACAGTCCAAGTAAAATCCAAACGTTCAAAGTCCATTCAGAAATTCAAAACGACACCTCCGGATTTGTGTGTACCTGGAGGTTGGCAACCCTTAGGCCTACTGGAACAAGACAATTGTACAGCAGGTCATAGGAGTGTAATGGCAGATACTTTTTTTAAGTCATGCTGTGAGTAAACTCGTGCAAACATGAATTACAAATGTGTCTTTTGCCCCATCATTCTGTGTGTGTGTGTGTGTGGGGTGGGGGGGTCTCATTAACAGTAAATTGAGTGAGGCATAAGGAATGGAGAAAAGAGGAAACGCTGAAGTCTGAATGACCTAGCAGGGATCCTTTTGAAGAAGACATGGAAAAGCTAAACAACAATCCATTACTGTTCAGTCGGTTCATAAACACAAAGGAACGTATCATTAAAATCTGACAGACAATACTCCAATGACTGACTATACTGTGCGCTCAACCAGACAATGGCAGAAGATTTCACAGGAGAGTCTCCATGGGAGACAACAGAGCAGGACATTCCAGGGATGCTGTTGTAAAATTTAAGTGATTTCTCATCCTGTAGTAGCCGCTCGAGAAGAGGACTCCTTCAGAACCCTTCGCTGTAGTCTCCCAGCAAGTTGTTGCATCTGCAGATAAAAACGAAATGTCTTTGGCAGTACAATATAAGACTTCAATATAAGACCCATGCAACGTTTCTTCCATATCAACCCCCCCCCTCCCCTTGCACGTTTATAGAATGACATGGTAAGCGGCATTATACCAGAACCAACAGGTTGAAATTAAATCAAAAGAGTTTCCATCTAGACATTAGGAAGAAATTTCTAATAGTTAGAGCGGTTCCTTAGTGGAACAGGCTTCCTTGGGAGGTGGTGAGCTCTCCTTCATTGGAGGTTTTTAAGCAGAGGCTAGATGGCCATCTGTCAGCAATGCTGATTCTATTACCTTAGGCAGTTCATGAGAGGCAGTTTATGAGAGGGAGGGCACCTTGGCCATCTTCTGGGCATGGAGTAGGGGTCACTGGGTGTATGTGGGGGAGGTAGTTGTGAAATTCCTGCATTGGGCAGGGGGTTGGCGAGATGACCCTGGTGGTCCCTTCCAACTCTATGATTCTATGATTCAAAGTCCAACCAACCTTCCTTCCAACTCAGTACTGTGTGTAAAGCGCCATCACGTGGCAGTTGACTTATGGCGACCCCGTAGGGTTTGCAAGGCAAAAGAGGAACAGAGGTGGCTTGCCTGCCTCCATGTAGCAACCCTGGACTTCCTTGGTGGTCTCCTATACAAGTACTAACCAGGGCTGACCCTGCTTAGCATCCAAAGCCAACGAGATCAGGCTAGCCTGGGCCATCCAGGTCAGAGCAACTCAGTATTACTGTCTACCATTACTGACAACTGCTTCCGAGGGTTCAGGGTTTCCACTGGTTTCCAGGCTGAATGTGAGAACTATCAGTTGAATCCTTGCAAATTAAAATGCCAGGAACACAGTGTAGGAGGACCATTGTTTAAGCCAATGTATCACAATGGAGTCTTTTCTTACTGGATTTACCTGTGCAAAATGGCCCAGAAGCCCAAGCTTTCCTGATCAGCTTATGAAGAATAAATTCAAGTTAGAAGGAGACAGAGTGGAAAAGGAGAAATGCTTCCATCTCTTACAGGGTCGCGAACGTGACTTTTGTGAAGCGAAATCTCCTCCTCAAGATCAAGGTGGGAGATATCAGTTTCCTGCCAGCACGGTTTGGCTCTCACTTGTTTATCAGTTCCGTCAAACGAACCTGCCTCCAGTTGTCAGAGATGAGCTCAGCACTTTCTCCCCACCCCACATCTCAAGTACGGTTCACTCCTAGGGTTGCCAGCCTCCAGGTAATAGCAGAAGATCTGCTATTACAACTGATCTCCAGCTGAAAGAGATCAGTTTACCTGGAGAAAATGGCAGCGTTGGCAATCAGACTCTATGGCATTGAAGTCCCTCCTCTCCCCAAACCCCGCCCTCCTCAGGCTCCGCCCCAAAAACCTCCCGCCGATAGCGAAGAGGGACCTGGCAACCCTATTCACTCCGTGGCCTACTCCCGGCGCTCTCGGTTTAAAACATATCATTTAACACCGTCAGCTGACTGAGCTCCCAGGTACTATAAACTTCCCTTTTAGTAGCTTATAAACTTTTAGAGCCATCATTCACAATCAAGCAGTCTTTCATTTTACACATCCCAGCGGCCGCAAGGACTCGAGGAGAGAAAAAGTGTCTCTGCTGAAAAGAAGAATTATAGATGGTCTCCGTGCTACCGCTCCTCTCATTAGGGTTCAACCGAGAGCCACCCGAGTTTGGAAATGGAAACTAGAAGCCAGAACTGAAGATGTGGAGTGTAAAACTAAAAAAGAAGAAGTGAACTGGCTGTGTTTTAAAACCAGGATCTGAAATCCAATTCCTGATTAGTTTCCATTTCTGTTCAGTACCGATTGTTGGTGCTCAAAACACTGAAAAATACTCCAAACCCAATAAATTCCTAATTGGCTTGATAAGGTTAAAGAAACCTATGCTTTAATTAAGTTGACATATTATAATAATGGCAAAAATACGGAAGAACTGGACGCTCGCTGGAATTTAACGATTTCAAGGATGGAAAAAACACTTCAGTGTGTAAATTGCAGAGAAAGAATGTGGATTTTAGGTAAATAGAGTATTGCTTGGTTCACTGTTATGGGTATTTTAATTATATTAGCAGCACAGTTTTAGTTTCTTTTCAAGAATTTGTATTATGAGTATTTTAGTAATGTTATATTTCCATTATCTTCTAGGCCATTTATGCATGGTCAATTTTGATGCTCGCTCAAAGCTCTTTTTTAAAATGCGACTTTAAAAATGCCTATTCACGGTCCCGATGCAAAAGGAGAAATTCTACCCCGCTACTCTCCTGCTCCTTTGTTCCTGTTTGCATAGCCATTAGCATGTACATAGCTAACCCACCACTGTTATTTTGCAAGGTTCCTTCAGGAGGATTCTTCGTGGCAAACACCAAAGGTTGCGTGAAATGGGCTCTTTAGTAATACGAAGCAGGTATGTGCCGGCTTCGCAGTCCGGAATTACAGTTCAGCATGAAAAATTCAAAAAAATATGCGGGACAATTCAGCCTGGAACGTGATGCTAATTACCATGCAAAAATTGCCTTATTGTTATATTTTCTCTTAATAAATTCTCTTAAAGAAAAAAAATACTCCACACCCTGTTAAAATTGGCCTGGGTGATTTGTGGCTAGAAAAGGATTTTATAATTTATAATGTGTTTGAAAAATATTGACAACATTCTTTCTCACAATACAGGCTTTTTATTTGTGGTATGGTAATTTCTCTTTAGAGCCCCGTGGCACAGAGTGGTAAGCTGCAGTACTGCAGTCCAAGCTCTGCTCACAACCTGAGTTCGATCCCGACGGAAGTCGGTTTCAGGTAGCCGGCTCAAGGTTGACTCAGCCTTCCATCCTTCCAAGGTCGGTAAAATAAGTACCCAGCTTGCTGGGGGTAAAGGGAAGATGACTGGGGAAGGTGACTGTGACGTCACCCCATGGGTCAGGAATGACCCGGTGCTTGCACAGGGGACCTTTACCTTTACCTTAATTTCTCTTTAAAGAACGGGAGCATTGTTTTTGGAAGAGAAAAATCATGGGTGTAAAAAGTCCTCCTTTGACGACTATAAACATTACAAGAAGCTTAGAGTAGGTGATGCCTAACTTAGAGGAGGCATGCAATTTCTTCAGTCTGGATCTTGCCTGATCATGAAATCACCACAACTACCCCCTCCCTTTAAAATTAGCTGAAGAAACTCAAACCCTACTGAAATGTTGTTCCTCTATGGGGGCAGCCCTATATTTATAACGTGTCTTACTCATACACAAATCAAACCGACAATAAGAAGTTAAAATAAGTACCTTGCTGGTCTCTCAGACTGCGTGTGTGCGCGGGGTAGGGGAATCCCAGTTTTATTATATAATTATATATATAATTATATTATATAAAAAGTATGCGAAGCTGAACGTTCTTGATTGTAGAGCTCATATGGTGGAATTCAGTGCAGGAATACACATGTCAGGATTTGACAGTGTATTCATGCCGCTGTCAGATCCAAACATCTACATTTTGGGCAGCTATTTTAAAAGGAAAGCAGTCTGAACTGCTTATTTGAAGTGATATTTAAAATATATATATATTATCTTGGTGAGGATTGTTGAAAGGTCATTTTATCTCGTATGTTGCAGGAGTTCTTGGACATCATTTGGGAGGTACTTAAAAAAAATGAAACAAACATACAGGCCAAAGCCAGTCAATCAATCACTATCGCAAGCAAACATTACAATAAAGAAAATACAAAAGGAAGCCATTAAAATCATCTGCCCAAGAATGCTTGTCTAAACTCATTTTAGTCACAGAACTTCCTGAAGGGAAATGAAACAGCATTGGTGGGTCCCGACAGGAAGAATGTTCCAGACTGGGTTGCCAACTCCAAGTTGGGAAATTCCTGGAGATTTGGGAGTGAAGCCTGGGGAAGGAAGGATTTGGGGAGGGGAGGGACCACAGTGCCTCAGTAATGCCACGAAGTCCACCCTCTGTAGCAATCATTTTCTCCAGGGGAACTGATATTGGTAGTCTGAGGGTCAGTTGTAACTCCAGGACGTCTCCAGCCCACACCTGGAGGTTGGCAGCCTTAGTTCCATAATGCCAAGCCATAATAGTGCAAACCTTGTTCCATTGTCTTCACTTCCCCTCAGGTTTTTAACTTAAGGGTACTATTTTTTAAAAGCTTTTTGGATGTCTTCTAGGTTGAAGACTGTTTCATTAATATCCTTTTAGGTTCATCAGTGTTTGTTTTTGTGCTCTTATTGGGTTTTAAAAGCTTGTTTGGTTTTGTTGTATTGTTTTACCATCACAAGGTAAAACCATCACAAGATCTCTGGAGAAGGGCCATATAAATTTTCCAAATAAATAAATGGAATTATCCCCTACTCTGGAGTGAGGACTTCCCCTCCCCACAAAACCTGCCTCTGACATGTACCTTTCAGGATGAACAGCGGTTGAGAGATTTATCTCATCAATTCCATTTTAAAAGTCAGAAGTTATCTTCATTTCATTCCTCTGCAAATATTCCATCCCATTCACATGAGCTGAGAGCTCTCCAGCCACATGTACTGGGAGCATGCATGTCCCCCCAATGCACCCCAATATTTGCCACCACTGTCTCATATGACTTGGGCAATATGTGGTATTTCCATGCTTCCATTCACATGAACCAGAACATTGATTTTCCAGGTTTCGGGTTTGTGTGAATGGAAAAGCCATGCATCGCCCAATCCAAGATGGTGTAGTGGTTAAGAGCGGTGGTTTGGGGCGATGGACTCTAATCTGGAGATTCCCCACTCCTCCACATGAGCGGAGGATGCTAATCTGGAGAACCAGATTGGTTTCCCCACTCCTACACACGAAGCCAGATGGGTGACTTTGGGGTAGTCACAGTTCTATTAGAGCTTTCTCAGCCCCACCTACCTCACAGGGTATCTGTTGTGGGGAGGGGAGGGGAGGGGAAGGGAAGGAAAGGTGATCGTAAGCCAGTTTGATTCTTCCTTCAGTGGCAGAGAAAGTCGGGATATAAAAACCAATTCTCCTTCTCCTTCTCCTTCTCCTTCTCCTTCTCCTTCTCCTTCTCCTTCTCCTTCTCCTCCTCCTCCTCCTCCTCCTCCTCATATTTTGGGTGCATTGCAGGCATTTGTGTATTACTAGGGTTGCCAGGTCCCCACTCACCTTCGTTGGGAGGTTTCTCGGCATATCTTGTGTGCGCGCCGGAAGTGAAACCTCGCAAGGAGCCTTGGTGAAGATAAAGGGCCGCAGCAACCACCCAAACAAAGAGTTTGAGTGGTCTAAAGCTCCTTGCGAGGCAGCACTTCTGGTTGCAAACCAGAAGTGCCACGTCGGGGCACACGTGAACGATTGCCCGCCGGCCCTCAGCTGGTCAGAGGGCAGAGGGGCACATTACCGGGGGTTTGCCCACCACCAGTGGGCACCTGGCAACTCTATGTATTCCTGATGCATTTGATGGGTAGGCTCCCGGTTCCTATGAACGAACCTCTGCTTGCAAGGGCTACTGAGGTGACCAAACTGCAAAAGTTGCGGAGTGTGTAACAACCGATTCCCCCTCACTCCAACAAACACTAACCTTTCCACTGTGTTCTCAGCCAAGTTCTCAACGTGCACCCAGAAAGAACTAGTAGCCAGTACCTCCCTGGCTGGCCTCAAACCCAACCCAAACCCCACTGCAGATATTTGCAGTGCAGCTTTTTAGAGAAACTTATTTCCATAACAAGCAGCATAGGGGGGGACAGGTTTTTGTCATGTGTCTCATTAAAATGTCAAGGGAGGCATAAAGAGCCTTAAGAAATCCCTTTCCCCAGCTTGTACTGAAAATATCACTGTCACCCGTCATCTGTTTGCACTCATCAAATTTCCAAGACGACTTATTTTATCATATTCACACCGCCCTTCATAGATGCATTTTAAAAAATGATTAACGCCACTTAAGGCTCCGGGCAAGTATCTTATCCACTTTGCCAGAAACAACTCTACGCTAACAAGATGGCACAGGATGGAAATACAGCACAAATAAGTCTAGCGGATGCCTTGCTTCACAATTCTGTTCCACTGGGGGACATCCAGGTTTCATTTCCCCCAAGTCAGTCCCCTGCCCTGAGGATGGTCTTGGACATACTAGCAGCTCGGTTTTAGCAAAGAAACCAACCTAAACTGAACCGGTAGTCCCTCTGCCAACCTCCAGGTGGGGGCTGGAGTTCTCCTGGAATTACAACTGATCTCCAGACTATCTATGAAAATCACTTATTCATGTATTATTTATGATTTAAAGTTTTATTCTACTTCTGCTGGAGAAAATGGCTGCTTTGGAAGGTGGACTGTATGGCATTATACCCTATTGAGCCAGTGTGGTGTCGTGGCTAAGAGCGGTGGTTTGGAGCAGTGGACTCTGACCTGGAGAACCGGGTTTGATTCCCCACTCCTCCACATGAGCAGCGGAGGCTAATCTGGTGAACTGGATTTGTTTCCCCGGGAAAGTCCAAAGCTGTTCGACACATATAATAGGAACATGGAACATGAGAAGTATGAATTAAGGTAAATTCGATATCGTAAAACAAGAACTGGATTTGTTGGTTCTTGTAGGTTATCTGGATAATCTACAAGAACCAATGAACTCTGACCGTGAAAGCCTTCGACAATATTAAGAACTGGATTTGTTTCCCTACTCCTACACATGAAGCCAGCTGGATGACCTTGGGCTAGTCACAGCTCTCTTAAGAGCTCTCTCAACCCCACCTACCTCACAGGGTGTCTGTTGTGGGGAGGGGAAGGGAAGGTGATTGTAAGCCGGTTTGATTTTGCCTTAAGTGGTAGAGAAAGTCGGCATGTAAAAGCCAACTCTTCTTCTTCTTTTCCCCTCTCTAAACCGCAATCTCCCAGTCTCCACCTTCAAATCTCCAAACACAGGGTTGGCAACCATACGATAAAGACATGTCTTGGTAAGCTTTAACCAGCCATTGTGCTGCCGTTTCAGCACATTACACTCTGTTCCAATTTGCCAGATGGGAACGATGTGTAAAGTAGGGTTGCCAGGTTGGCGGTTTCGGCGAGCAATTGGCTCACCAATCCGCCCGGCTGCTCCAGAGCCACACTGCGTGCGACGCAATTACGTCACTTCTGGGTTTGCCCCCGGATGCACAGCAGTGGCTTTAGCACTCAAACCCCAGCCCCGCCCCCTAAAACCTCTCCAGGGGGTTGAGTGCTAAAGCCGCTGCAGTGCATCCGGGGGCAAAACCAGAAGTGACATAATTGCGTTTCAAGTGGAGTTTCTAGAGGTTGAATTCTGCAACTGTTTATGGACCATTTTCATTGGTAAAAGGTAAAGGTCTCCTGCGCAAGTACTGGGTCATTTCTGACCCATGGGGTGATGTCACATCCCGGCGTTTACTAGGCAGACTTTGTTTTATGGGGTGGTTTGCCAGTGCCTTTACCCCCAGCAAGCCGGGTACTCATTTTACCCACCTCGGAAGGATGGAAGGCTGAGTCGACCTTGAGCCGGCTACCTGAAACTGACTTCCGTTGGGATCGAACTCAGGTCGTGAGCAGAGCTTGGACTGCCGTACTGCAGCTTACCACTCTGTGCCACGGGGCTCATATTTTCATTGGGGGGGTGGGAGGAATCATACTTGCCTTCCTCAAATGGTAAAGAAATTTACAGAGGTTTCAAAAATGTTTCCAAAGCTCAGCTTTCTATGACGCTGACAGAGAAAGGACATGTTGAACTGTAATTGGAAAATGCGTCAATAAAATTGGACATGGCCCATATCTACAGATTTAAGTATCCAAAGAGGGGGCCATGTTGACTGTTAGATATTTTGATGTAACAAAGTACCGGTAACTGGCCATGGAGGGGGAATGGTGAATGGGAACTTTTAAAAAGGGGATATTAGTTGAGAGTTGTTGCATGTCATGTTCCCATGGATGTGCTGAATGTGGAAGCACGACCTTCTGAGAATATTGATTATCTAAAAAGGGAAAAAAGCAAATTTCTAGCCCTCAGGTTCCCCTCAGGTGCAATTAAAAATATGTTTGAAAGTATGCGGGTAATTTTAGAAGCCATTACCTACATGCTTTAAGACATATTTTCACAGCACCTGAGGGCTAGAAACTTGCTTTTTCTCTTTTAAATGAAGATTCTCAGAAAGGTATGCCTCCATGTTCAGAGCACCCAAGGTTCAATAGACTACAGCTAGGACTTTGGCAGGGCCTTCAGTGCCCTACATGGCTTCCTGCTCCCATTCAATGACAAGTAAAGGAAAAATAAAATTATGCCAAAAAATATCAAATTTTTTCCTGCAAAATAAGATAAAAGGGATAAAATAAGATAAATTCTATTGTGTTGCAGACAAAAGTCATTCGCTTGCTCTTGGTGCAGAATTTGGATTGCCTGGAAATAGAGTTGCCAGGTCTCTCTTTGATATTGGCTGGAGGTTTTTGGGGCAGAGCCTGAGGAGGGCGGGGTTTAGGGAGAGGAGGGACTTCAATGCCATAGAGTCCAATTGCCAAAGTGGCCATTTTCTCCAGGTGAACTGATCTCTATCGGCTGGAAATCAGTTGTTACAGCAGGAGATCTCCAGCTATTACCTGGAGGTTGGCATCCCTGGAAATTAATTTTTTTATATAGTGCAAAAATGTTTGGGATGAGAGCATTTCTCTGTTTGGTTCCTCTGTGATGCAGGAATTTGTCTCTGTACAGCTTACCCCTTCTTCATTTCTGGTTTAACTAGGATATTTTTTAAAATTGGTAACTAGAGCCCCACTGTGATCAGAATCATGTTAATAAATGATCAACAATGGTTGATGCTACTGTTTTTTGGAGAGAAATTATTTATGTTATTTATTTCAAATATTTCTAGGCCGCCTCTTCAGAGTTCTACTTGAGGCAGCTTATAATTAATTTTAGAGCGTCCCTAAGACCCTTAGTTTAAAATGTCAACCTCATTTTCAGATAATGGGCAACTTTAAGGTTGCTTATATTTTAAACAAACCTGCGTTAATGAACCATCTCTGTTTTATATGCTTTCTTAAAAGTCTATGGATTCGTAAAGAAGAAGGGGGGGGAGTCTTATAACTTAGGGCATTTTCAGTGTGGTAAATGGTACTACGTTAACCCATATGTAAAATTTGCAATTCACACACACATTCTTACGCCTACGCCTTCTGGAGGAATGCGTGATTTCTTGGCGCCTTGCTGAGATTTCTGACCTTAACATTTAGCAAAGAAGAGAGCAGTAAAAATGATAAATTAATTTAGAGAAGGCAATCAGGAACAGTCTGTAGCAGCTAGATCTTTTTTTTTTTTTTAAAGCACAGGTGAAAAGTGAGTGGGAAGTTCGACACAAATTCTCCAACGTTCTCAAGCGCTCAATAAAACAGATCTGAAAACAATTCTTCTGGAGAATTATTGTTCCTTCTTGCACCACCAACTACATCAGGGGTGGGGAACCTTTTTCCTGCCAAGGGCCATTTGCACATTTATAACATCATTCGGGGGCCATAACCAGGTGTAGATCTCCCGGTGGGGGAGGGAGAGGCTAGGGTTGCCAGGTCTCCGGCCACCACCTGGAGGTTGGCAACCCCAGGGGAGGCCACGCAGAGAAGGCCTGGAGGGCTCCCCGGGTCTTCCGCCCCTCCCAGGCGGGAGGGCAGCCAGTGGTGGGCCCGAGCAAACGAGGCACCAGGGAGGCGCAGCCCGCGGTCGATCGGCAAGGGAGGAAGGAAAACAGAGAAAGAGGAAAAGGGAGAGAGGGAGAAAGAAATGGAAAGAGGAGGAGAAAGAAAGAGACAGAAAGAGAGGGAGAGAGAAAAGCCTTCCCCCCCCCCACACACACACACACCGGCCCCATGCAACCTGGCCCCAGGCTCCATGCCCTCCCCGCCCCAGAGTCCACAAAAGGCCCCCTGAAGCCCGATCGGCTCCTGCGTGCATGCTGTGCCGCAGCATGCAGGAATGCCGGGGCACACTGTAAGCCCCTCTTGCTGCCTGTCGGCTGTTGAGCAGTGAGGGTGGGGGGAAGAGGCCCACGGCTCCTGGCGGCACAGCATGCACGCAGGAGCCGTGGGCCTCTTCCCCCCACCCTCACTGCTCAACAGCCGACAGGCAGCAAGAGGGGCTTACAGTGTGCCCCGGCATTCCTGCATGCTGCGGCTATAGGGGGCAACCTTGGGGGAAGCATTCCTCCCCCTCCTCTCGCCGACCAACAGCCATCAGTCGGCGAGAGGAGGTCCAAAGGGCGCCACAGCCCCCCTGCAAGCCGTGGCCCCAGGAACACCCTCAGGGAGGGCCCCCCATTCCACGCCTCCGCGGCGGGCCCCGGAGCTCCCGAGGGCCAGAAAAAATGTTGCGGCCCCCGGGCCTGAGGTTCCCCATCCCTGAACTACATGTTCCGTTTATTACTTCCTCTTTCCTTGAACTAGGAATAAACTCCTGGCATCAAGAGCTTTTAATTAGGGAGGTGGGAGGTGGGATAAATTCCCAGTGATTTGTACCCCTTGCCCAAGATGGCTTGTAGACCATCTATGTATACACACGGTTTCCACATCCATGGTTGCCAGAATAGTGTTTTCTGAATATCATGGATGGACTAGGAGTATATAAACAGATGCTTGCCGATCACTTCTCCCAACCACTTCCTGGCATTCTTAACACATTCCAGCTGTAGGAAAATAAGGATTCTGCCTCGTGTCGTTTTGAAGACTACACCAGCATCTTAACATGAGTTAGTATCAGAACGGTATTATAAGCATTCCAGAAAACACATACCTCTGGAAGCGAACCCTATGCTAAAAAATGCATGCAAAACATCTTCCCAGACGTCTTTTATTTGTACAGACCCGAGTTGCAGTATGCAGAGTTGTGCAATTAGATGCTTGCTGCTAAACTAAAAAAACAGCACTCCAATATGCAATTCTCTTAGAAGGAGAAGCCAAAGTTGGCTAAGAAACGGCTGCTGCCAACTGTAGCATAGAACAATTTTAAGCATCCAACAATAGTAGGGTTGCCAACTCTGGGCAGGGAAATTCCTGGGGATTTGGGGATAGAGCCTGAAGAAGATACAATTTGGGGAGGGGAGGGGCCTTAGCAGGGTATAATGCCATAGAGTCCACCCTCCAAAGCAGCAGCAGAAGCAGCACCAGCAGAAGAATAGTTGGTTTTTATATTCTGACTTTCTCTACCACTTAAGGAAGAATCAAACTGGCTTACAATCACCTTCCCTTCCCCTCCCCACAACAGACACCCTGTGAGGTAGGTGGGGCTGAGAGAGCTGTGACTAGCCCAAGGTCACCCAGCTGGCTTCGTGTGGAGGAGTGGGGAAACAAATCCAGTTCACCAGATTAGCAGCCGCCACGCATGTGGAGGAGAGGGGAATCAAACCCGGATCTCCAGATCAGAGTCCGCTGCTCCAAACCACCGCTCTTAACCACTACACCAAGCTGGCTCTCCATTTTCTCGAGCAGCTGTTTTCTCGAGGGGAACTGTTGTCTAGAGTTCAGTGGTAATTCCAGGAGATCTCTAGGCTCCACCTGGAGGATGGCGATCCTAAACAATAGAGAAAACGGGAAAAGCAAAGGGCAGACTCAAACATAGTCTTAGTAACCACCAGCCTGAAAGTGGTAGTTCTGGAGTGCAACCACAAACCAAATTTTAGCTGCTTATCTCCCAGCATGGTGTAGTGGTTAAGAGCGGAGGACTCTGTTCTGGAGAACTGGGTTCAATTCCCCACTCTTCCACATGAAGCGAGCTGGGTAATCACAGCTCTCCTAGAGCTCTCTCAGCCCCACCTACCTCACAAGGTGTCTGTTGTGGGGAGAGGAAGGGAAGGTGATTGTGGGGAGAGGAAGGGAAGCCACTTTGAGACTCCTTTCGGTAGAGAAAAGTGGGGTATAAAAACCAATTCTTCTTCTCCAATGTACTATGGCAAATTTGATAGATTGGTCACTTCTCCAGCTTTTGTATTCCTTGTCATATCAATGCCCTTAAGTGCACTAAGTCAAACATGCTAGAGACTTAGAATTAGGCCCAAGATTTTTAAGACTCGGAGGATTAAGCATCCAAGACAGCTTTGGACACCGTAAGAACCAACGATAAACTTGGCTCCCCACCCCACACACAAGTTTTGCCTGAATTCTCTAGCTCAAATCCGTTTAAATAACTCTTTAGCAAATCTTCTTTTTGTACCACCACTCTGGATCTGAGGCGCAATGCTGGACCCTCTAGCTCATTTTCACAGTACGACGGCGGAAGGAAGCCCTGTGAAAAATGCCACACTCTAATTATTCGGCCTATCAAAATAGGAATGATTCATTACATTTTGATGAATCTGGCTGCTACTTCGTGACCCATCTTAATCATGAAGAGGGATCAATACATCGCTGGCAGCTAGACTGTGTTACGCACTTCTAGTGGAAGTCAATAGCCAATAGGAGGAGTCGAGGGAGAATCCTGGTCAAGAACAAAGAAAATCCCCAAAACTTCCATCTGCGTTTTTTTTTTAAATGACTTTACCTTGTGACCAGATATAAGCTGCCTGAACAAGAAAGGCCGCCACAAAACAGCCAGCGCCACTGAAGAAAGTCAAGACTTGCATGGCAATCCCACAAATCCCACCGGGCACAGACTTGAATGTAATTAAAGAACCTTTGCAAAACAAGAAAGAAAGCATTACTCAGATGGGATGAAGGGCTGCCGCAGGAAGCAGGTGGCAAAATCTTGTAACAAGAGGTGGGAACAAATAACAGGCTTCCTCGGGAGGTGGTGATCTGTCCTTCCCTGGAGGTTTTTAAGCAGAGGCTAGATGGCCCTCTGTCAGCAATGCTGATTCTGTGACCTTAGGCAGATGATGAGAGGCAGGGCATCTTGGCCATCTTCTGGTCACTGGGTGTGTGTGGGGAAGTTAGCTGTGAATTTCCTGCATTGTGCAGGGGGTTGGACTAGATGACCCTGGTGATTCCTTCTAACTCTATGATTCTGTGATTCTATGATTCTAACTTTTGAGGAAAAGGGAAAAATGTGGCTCAGAGATGCCATCTTTGATGTCCCCCTGTGTTACAGCCACATGGAAGCTCTGCCCTGGTTTGGCATCCAAACCGGAGCAGGGGCAGCATCCACAAACTAAATTTGGAAATGATCTGAGCAAAACCCTAAGGGTCTTCTTCCACTGATTCTTTGTGATACCTTTAGGTCAAAGTGGATAATAGCCATTGAAGACAAACTAAATAACCTGGGTTTTACCCCCCTAGCACTAATTCAGTTAGGGTGGGATCAAGCTAAGTCAACTATAAACCAAAGGGTTAAAGATATCAAGCGACAAGTAGATTTAGCAAGAGTGCCCCTATTTATGGCTCCCCCAACTCCAAATTTATCCTTGCACCAGCAACCTATCTCCGTCACTTAGAGATAAACAAATATAGGAGGGCTTTTACCTTGGCTAGGTGTGCAACCTTACCCTCTGCTATGTTAGAGGGGAAATTTAAGAAGATACTCAGGGCAGAGAGACTATGCCCCTGTAAATCCAGGGATTTAGAAACCACAGAACATGTTCTCCTGAATTATAACTTTTACACAATACCCCATTCTAAGTTTATTGAGCCCCTCATACTGAGAATGGGACCCAACAGGGAAAGAGAAAAGATAGAAAAGCTCCTACAAGGAGATAATCCTTCAATCACCTCTCAGGTAGCAAAATTTTGTATGGCAGCAATGAAAATTTGTTACCACAGAGTAGTCTCTTAGTCCAAATGACAGATGTAACTTGGATGATATTTATTTTATTATTATTTTTTTGAAAATATTTTTTTATTTTCTTAATTTGACATATTAACATGTAAAACAATATCCAATATAAAATAATAATAGTACTAAAAATACATTTAAGGTTCCTAAAAAAACAATAAATTGACTTCCCCCTCCCCCTCTTCCATCTAAAAATAAATTGTATAAACTTTTGCTAACGGAACTAATCCCTTTACAATTTTAATTAACATACTGTTATCCTAACTAACATCATTAAATCAATGCTTAATATAAAGTTAATAAAAGGTGCAAATAAGGGATTAGATCAAAAATTATTCTTAAAATGGTCCCATTAAAAATTAATATTTTCCAAAAGTAAATGCACAATTTAACAGTTAAGATACTAAATAAAAAAGAAATAAATAGAAACCATTAAAAAGTGTATGTATATAATCAGAAAATAAAATAAAAAGAATATTAACTTCCCCTACACCTCCCTCCTTTTCCATTAAAAATTAGTTGCTTTGTTAATTTTCCATTTCATCCTAGCGCTCATTTCAAACATATTAGTTCTAATAATCATATATGGTGCTATTCCATTCAGGCCAGTCCTTTTAACCAGTTCCTTTTAGTCATATCCAACATCTTATAGTTCTGGTAAATCAATATCAAATATTATTGTGTTTCCATTAGCCAGTCCTTTTAACCAGTTCTTTTTAATCAGATCGCCAAGAAAGCCCAAACTCTTTTAAATTAGTCCCTTTGCCCGAAATTTCCAGCATTTTCTTCTTTTGCCCATTAACAGTAGGTATTGGAGATCATCCTTGTAGGTTGTTAGTAAAGTCCCTTCTGCAGATAGATGGTCTTCATAGTAAATCCACGTTGTAGTCTGTTCCATCTCAAATTCAAAAAAGAGAATTCTGTCAGCTCCAGTTTTCCTACTCATCAAATCCTCCAAGCAAACACTGAAAAGTTCATCAAGCAGGTTAAAGAAACAAAAATCAAAGTCACCCATATTCAAATCTCTTGTTGACAGCTGGATTGTTGCACTTTGCTTATTGAAGTTTCCCATTTCCTCTACAGAATTCTTCTGTTCTTCATCTATCTTGTCATCTACAGGCATTTCTTTAAAGTCTTTAAGTTCTTCCTCGTTCGTTTTTTGAGTGATTGACTGGGTAAAAGTATTCATGATAATAATCATCCATTCCATCTGTTTTGACATCTGCTCCTGTTGTTTTGACAACTGTTTGTGTTGTCTTGCAGCTGCCTCGTTTTGCTGAGCAAACATGTCTTGAATTTTCCCCCCATATTTACTTGAGAGGGTTTATTGTTTTATTTCAGCGATTTTGGCAAGTCTTAAAAAATGATTTTCCAAAGTATGGGTAGATTAGTGGTTCATGCTGAGCCTAATCGCTAAAATATTCCCTCAAAAATCCTCAAAGATCAGCTAGAAAATAAGTTTTAAAATTTGAAGTACCATCAAGTTGTTTTGGATGCTCTAGGTCAACGAAAAGCAGGAAGTCGGAAGTCGGCCAGAAACTGTGTAGCTGCGGACCTTCCATCATCCCCTTTTTATAGTTTCAAATAGCAAACCTTTTAGTTGATACACCAAGGGAATTCACTTCCGGTCCTGCGTGCTTCTGTACTTCCCATCTCCCTGTTGTCGGCAGGCGTTCTGCAATGCGATAGTGTTGCTTCCTAGAGGTCTTCCGGTACTTCAAAATGGATCTTAAGAACGTGGCTGGAGGACCTTCCTGGCCCGAAAAAGGTAGCGTGATCAAGAGAAGGGAGGGTTTTATTTCTCCCTTCCCCTCAAATGTCACGGGATCTGATTGGTACTTGCCACGTCTGTCAAAAGGTTCACTTGTTTAGTCTACCCCCAGAACAACTTGATAGAGTTCTTGCCACTTTATCTGATATCTTATCTTAGCAGAAAAGTTTCTATGTGATGGGGGGTGGAGAGTGCGGGGTTCCCAGTTAATTCTGCCAGTCAGTTCAACCTTCTATTCCTGGTAAGATCAAAAGAGTTCTTGTTACTCACTTAGATTTCGGAGGGTGAGGTTTTTCTTCATTAAAACAGTTCATTAGATGGTTATAGGTAATGGAGGTCCAAGCCTAATGCCAAAGAGAACGCTTGCGGCGATGCAATCTCCTCTCAATGCCAGCGGGACAAGCATCCGCACCTCCGGGGGGCTTAAAAGCTCCCTCGGAGAGTGTGGGAGTCACACCGCTTTCCTGCATCCTATATATATATATATATATATATATATATATATATATATATATATATATTATTGCATTGGAGGTCATTTTACATCTCCATACCTTTATAATTACACTTTACACTTTCCTTCTTCCAATACAAATTTTCCCCTTTCCCCCCCCCTTTCCCTCCCCCACGGACCAATCCATAATATCATATTTTCATATTTTCAGCCATAAGCATAGCCTTTTTAGTGTTACTAAAGTCTCTTTGTTGGCTTCTCCTCTTTTCACCCAATTAATGTATGGGTTCCACTTAGTCTTCAGTTCCATTTCTTCTGTTTCTCCCATCGTCTGTTGTTTTAAGTATCCCAATACATCTGTTTGCACATATTCGAACACATAATTATTCCACCTGTCCATAGTCCACTTTGTTTTATCTTTCCATCCAAAAGCTATAACTGCGTGAGCCGCTAATATCATCGCTTTAAACATCTCTTGTTCACTCTTTTCTACCTTCTCACACCCCATTATTCCCATAAACATCAGGTCTACAGTTACTTGAAGTCTAATCTTAAACAATTCTCTAATTTTACTAAGTATTTTGTTCCAAAATTCTATTACCCTTGGGCACTCCCACCACAAATGTGAGAACCACCCCTCTTTTGCATTACAATGCCAACAATTTGGTCTCATTCCTTTGATCATATGTGCTATTTGGGCCGGTGTTCTGTACCACTTCAGCATTATTTTCCTTTCCAACTCTTTATATCTATCCATCTTCAACATTTTAATAACCTTCATCATTTTATTCACCATTTGTGTTGATATTGTGATTTCTTTTGCCCATTTTGCCTGTATTATTGTAATCATAAATTCTTTATCTCTTAACATCATTCTGTATATTTTCCCTGCTAATCCTTTTCTAATATATGCTTCACTCTTTATTAACTCTTCCAATTCACTGTCCTCTCTTTTCATACATTCTCCCCATCTTCCTTGTTTTACTGCTTCATATAGTCCCCTCAGTCCCAGCCAATGTCTTTGGCCCACTTCATCTAATACTCTCTGAAAAGGTTTCAAATTTCCTTGGTGATCTAATATGTCCTTCATTCTATAATAACCCTTATTTTTCATTTTTAACCCTAAGTTACCATCTATGACTTTCACTTTCTTTCACGCAGACTATTGGGGTTGAATTCCTGCATCCTGGTCCACTATTTAGGGCCGGATTGGTGTGCTAAAGCACTCCAATTTAAAGTGTTTCTTGGATTCCCTTGGGAGCTCTCCCAAGGGACGTGTGCTTGGGACCAGCTCGTTACCGGAAGTCCTATTATTTTTATTTTTTAAAGTGATTTAAGAGTCGGACTGTAAACCTTTGTTGGTAAGACCATTTTAGTCCATGTATCTTGTTTTATCTGGCCAAGGGCCGCAAATAAACTATCTATCTATCTATCTATCTATCTATCTATCTATCTATCTATCTATCTATCTATCTATCTGATTTGAGCAAAGCAGGGGAATTTCCGCCTGCTTTGCTCAGATCATTTCCAAATTTGGTAGAAACACAATCATTTTTGAATGATCACAGTCAAAGCACCTTTGCACCTCCTGTGGATGGAAAGGCCTGCATTTTTGAAGGTCCCACCTACATCAGCAGCATTTTTCATGCCTCCACCCCCATTTTCACTTATGCTACTGAAGAGCTTAAAAAAAACACAGTAATTGCTAGATCGCTACACCATGGTGTGGTGGTTAAGAGTGGTGGTTTGGAACGGTGGAGTCTGATCTGGAGAACCAGGTTTGATTCCCCACTCCTCCATATAAGTGGTGGAGACTAATTTGGTGAACTGGATTTCTTTCCCCACTCCTACACACAAACCCAGGTGGGTGACTTTGGGCAAGTTACAGCTCTGTTAGAGCTCTCTCAGCTCCACCGACCTCATAGGGTGTCTGTTGTGGGAAGGGGAAGGGAAGGTGATTTTAAGCCAGTTTGAGTCTCCCTTAAGTGGTAGAGAAAGTCAGCATATAAAAACCAACTCTTCTTCTTCTTCTTCTTCTTCTTCTTCTTCTTCTTCTTCTTCTTCTGTCTTTACAAGACAGACATACCTTTTCATTTATAGCTCCACAATGAAAAGTGTTGGATACTTCATTTTTACAGTTAAAAAGCTGGGAATTTAGAGGAATTAGTCGATTACAGCACTAGATCATTATAATACAATAGCACAGTAATAATTACTATTTAAAAAATTCTGACGAGGGGAAAATGCAGGGGAAATAGTGGTATGATGGAGGGAATGCCAGGAAAATGGTGGCTGACCAAGGATAGTGTGCGCAACTCTGCCGCTGCTGCTCCATTGCCATTACAAATGCCTCTCCCTGTGATAGCGATCACAGGGAAACCGAGAATTCTCCCTGTGCAGATGCAGCCCTATTCCCCGACATCCCTCTACAAGTTGGAAATGCACTCAGCCCGCCCAAACAAATAGAGCTAATTTCTGACTGGCCATTCATGCATGGTAATTAGCAGCACCTTCCAGGTTGAATTGCCCTGCATATTTTTTTTGAATTTTTCATGCTGAACCATCACTCCAGAAGTGACTGCGAAGCTGGTGCATACCTGCTTCGTATTACTTAAGAGCCCCTTTAACGTGACTTTTGGGATTTGCTTCACCCCCGCCGCGAAGAATCCCCTGAAGGAACCATGCAAAACAACAGTGGCGCATTAGCTATGCCCATGCTAATGGCTATGCAAACAAGAACGAAGGAGCAGGCGAGTGGGTGTGCGTGGAATTTCTGCTTTTGCATCAGGACCATGAATTTTTTTACATTTTTAAAGTCGCATTTTTTAAGAAGAGCTGTGAGCGAGCATCAAAATTGACCATACATAAATGGCCACTGTGTTAAATCCTGAAGGACCATTTCATTGATGGTTGAGATTCTGGCATTTGCACCTTTGAACTTGCATCACACTTTGGCAGCCTGGCAACAGGAGTCGTGTCTTGCTCCTTTGCGAGATATAGCGGACGAAAAGCCTCTGCCTGGGCGGCGGATTGGACGCCTCCCCTCGTCTCAGAGAACACTATTGTTCAGCAAGCGGTAGCCACAAGGACGACAAGTTAAGCTCTCTTTCGGCACAAGTGATGAATGAGCCCGCTCAGAAAAGCGGTGGAAGAACGCCAGGGGTGAGGATTCTGATGACAGGTACTCTAGCACGCTCTGTTCAAACAGATGTCATTCGGTGCTTCGAGTCGGTTGATACGTTTTTGTTTTGTTTTTTAAACCTGGAAAATGTAGCAAAACGTTCAGCTTACAGGTGGGAGTCGCCGGCGCTTCTGCCACGCTGAGCAAGATGTATTGTGGGGCCAGATGGAGGCACGGCGTGCAGGAAACCAGAAGGATTTTTGCCCGAAAGCGTTTGCTCCACCGCAGGGAAATGTTTCCTGTGTACCCCCCAAAAACCCAGCTGCTATCACCGCCAGGGCAGCAGACACGTAACCTACAACTGTGTAGAAAAAAGCGAACAAAAACCAAGGATAAAATTGTTTATAATTCCCCTCCCCCCCAATAATGCCTGGTATGCTGGAAGAAAATGAACTGCTCCATTTGCGTTCTTGCTAAAGAATAGGCAGCTGAACCAAATTCTCACTGTGGTTCGTTTTCAAGAAGAAGAAGGGTTGGTTTTTATATTCCGACTTTCTCTAAAGGAAGAATCAAACAGGCTTACAATCACCTCCCCTTCCCCTCCCCACAACCAGGGTTGCCAACTTCCAGCAAAGGGACACTTCCGTGTGTATCAGTACGTAGAACAAAATCATACACAGAAACCAATATGCACAAGGAGTATAACAAAATGCAAAAATGTGTTACATGCTAAAAAAAGCAAGTTTAAATCAACTATATACAAACACTGAGATGCAATAATATGATTATTGCACACCAGAATATATCCAATACAGAAAAGTCTCTGACCTGCACCTGTAAAACAAGAAGATTTGAGAGAGAGTGTCAGACATGGGACTTTTATAATCATATTATTGTATCTCAGTGTTTGTATATAGTTGATTTAAACTTGCTTTTTTGGCATGTAACACATTTTTGCATTTTGTTATTCTCCTTGTGCATATTGGTTTCTGTGTATGATTTTGTACAACTTTCAGGAGGTGGCTGGAGATCTCCCGCTATTACAACTGATCTCCAAGTGATAGAAATCAGCTCCCTTGGAGAAAATGGCCACTCTATGGCATTGAAGTCCCTCCCCTCGCCAAACCCTGCCCTCCTCAGACTCCACCCCCAAAATCTCCAGGTATTTCCCAACTCGGGCCTGGCAACCCTACCCACAACAGACACCCTGTGAGGTAGGTGCGGCTGAGAGAGGTCTAAGAGAGCTGTGACTAGTCCAAGGTCACCCAGCAGGCTTCATGTTCACCAAATTAGCATCCAGTTGCGAGCTCTGGGTTGGGAAATACCTGGGGATTTTGGGGGTGGAGCCTAAGGAAGGTAGGGCTTGGGTAGGGTTGCCAAGTGTCCAGTGGTGGGGGGTAAAATCCCACCAATCCACCGGGCTGCCCGCCAGCCAGCTGATGGTCGGCGGGGAATGTGTGCATGCGTGCGCACATGCATGTATGCATCACTTTTGGGTTTACCAAAAGTGACCATAGAGTTTTAGCCAAGATGGAAACTATAGAGTTTTAGCCAAGATTGCTAGGGTGTTCACGTCGCTTCCGGGTAAACCCAGAAGTGACGTAGGCAAGTCGCACCAGGCGCACCACAGCCACGGCCCCAGAAAGCTCCCGCCGGTGAAGCTACGGGGCCTGGCAAGCCTAGGGTTGGGAACAGAAGGGTCTTCAATGTGATATAATGCCATAGAGTCCACCTTCCAAAGCAGCCATTTTCCCCAGGCGAACAGATCTCTGTCGTCTGGAGATCAGTTGTGAAAGTGGGAGATCTCCAGCCACCACCAGGAGGTTGGCAACCCTGCGAAACATTTAGCCTTATGAACTTCTGTAATATCATTAGATGACTTTAGGGCTTCAAGAAGTAACCTGAAGAGCTGCCAACATTCCTCCCTGAATGTTCTTTTCTGCAGCTCAATAGAGAGGTTTTTAAATTTTTAAATCCTGAGTAATTGCCACCTGCTGTTCCGTACGGCTTCTGCTTTGTATAAAGCTTCACAACAAATTTAATTAGGCTAATTCTAGTCAGATTAATACTTCCTGTCTTTCAGCCCTGGCTGTGCCTCATGCTATGGGGCACAGAATTAAATAGGAAGAAGACAGGAAATATTGATTTCTAAGCGTGCGTGCGCACATTTGTTTTTAAAATACATTTTCGCTGCAGGAAGGAGGGTAGCTTAAATTGGAAGAGCATTCCAGTTGTTCAATTCATGCAAATGGTTGTTCAATTCATGCAAATTTCTAAACAGAAAATGCCTGATTGTTCCTCTGTTTGAAATACATGGTAGTTAGAAATGAGGAGACCTCCAACTTTGGTTGTGAGAAATTGTGATTATTTTTTCCTGATGGTTTTTTCTTTTACTTAAAAAGGTAAAGGCATTCCCCTGTGCAAGCACCAGGTCATTACTGACCCATGGGGTGACGTCACATCCCGGCGTTTACTAAGCAGACTATGCTTATGGGATGGTTTGCCATTGCCTTCCCCAGTCGTCTTCCCTTTATCCCCAGCAAGCTGGGTACTCATTTTACCAACCTCCGAAGGCTGAGTCAGCCTTGAGCCGGCTACCTGAAACAGACTTCCACCGGGATCGAACTCAGGTTGTGAGCAGAACTTTTGACTGCAGTACTGCAGTTTACCACTCTGTGCCATGGGGCTGCCTTTCTTTTACTTAGTACTTAGTACATTTACTTAGTACATTTTTATCCCACCTTTTCTCCAAGGAGCTCAGGATAGCATACATCGGGCTCCCTTCCTCTGCTTTATCACCACATGAGTTTCATGGTGATCGGGGATTTGAACCTGGGTCTCCCCAGAGCTGCTCCCACACACTAACCCACAGGCCCCAAGCACTGTTAAATCAGTTGGCACTTTTGGAATTTTGAAATAGGGTAGCATGTGTCTCCAAAAAGTTCACAAGTTACACATACAGTGTACACTTGATTGTTCTTTGTATGTGCGTTGAGTAATTCTCATGATTAGATAGGGTTGCCAGGTCCCTCTTCACTACCAGGGGGAGATTTTTGGGGTGGAGCCTGAGTAGGGCAGGGTTTGGGGAAGAGAGGGACATCAGTGCCATAGAGTCCAATGGCCAAAGCAGCCATTTTCTCCAGGTGAACTGATCTCTATCGGCTGGAGATTAGCTGTAACAGCAGGAGATCTCCAGCTAGTACCTGGAGGTTGGCAACCCTATGATTAGAGTTGCCAGCTCTGGTTGGGTATATCTGGAGATTTTGGGGGTGGAGCCTGGGGAGGGTGGGGTTTGGGGAAGGGAGGGACCTCCACAGGATATAATGCCATAGAGTCCACCTCCAAAGCAGCTATTTTCTCCAGAGGAACTTATTTTGGTCATCTGGGGACCAACTCTAATAGCAGGAGATCTCCAAGTGCCATCTGAGAGCCAGCGTGGTATAGTGGTTAAGAGCTCTAATCTAATCTAAAGGACTCTAATCTAAAGAACCAGGAGGGTTGACGCCCTCTAAAGTCTCAGGGAGTGCACACATGAACACATGAAGCTGCCTTCTACTGAATCAGACCCTTGGTCCATCAAAGTCAGTATTGTCTACTCAGACCGGCAGCGGCTCTCCAGGGTCTCAGGCAGGGGTCTTTCGCATCACCTACTTTGCCTGGTCCCTTTAACTGGAGATGCCTGGGATTGAACCTGGGTCCTTCTGCAAGCCAAGCAGATGCTCTACCACTGAGTCTGTGGCCTAGTTGAAGGGGATTGGTTGGACTTTGCCTGCCTGGAATAATTTCAGTTGATTGCTGATAGGGAGCAACCAGAAGCACCCAGGTTTTTTCCTGCTCCATTAAATATCTTTTAGATTGTATCCTCAGGGTCAAGAAGCCAAAGAATGCCAAGAAATAGATTGCTGGGCACCATGTTGAGAATCAATACACGTAGAGTTGCCAACCTCCAGGTACTAGCAGGAGATCTGCTATTACAACTGATCTCCAGCTGACAGAGATCAGTTCACCTGGAGAAAATGGCCACTTTGGCAATTGGACTCTATGGCATTCTTCCCAAACCCCGCCCTCCTCAGTCTCCACCCCAAAAACCTCCCACTGGTGGCGAAGAGGGACCTGGAAATCCTAAATACACAGGACTGGCTCGCATGGTTTTAACAGATTTCAGCCATGGGCAGGCGTGACGGAAAGGGAGAGACAAGCACAGAGGGAGAGAGGCTACTTAACCCCTTTCCCTCCTTACCCACTTTCCTCAAAATCCAGAATCCCAAATCTGCTTTGTATATAATATTGATAAAAAGCGCTCCGCAAGAGTAACCCCCCTGTGATGGTATACGCGATTGCATTATGGCCCTTTTGGTGGGGTGCGGGTAGGATTGACAGCTGCCTGTACTCCAAGCTCCTGAGTACCTGTCATTCTGTAGAATGTGTAAAACAGAGTTGTTCAGGAGGGCATTTTAATAACAGGGAATAAGGTTGTTTATTAAATTTAGTCGACTTTAGTCGGTTTGGAGTGGTGGAGTCTGATCTGGAGAACCGGATTTGATTCCCCATTCGTCCACATGAGCAGCTCAGGCTAATCTGGCGAACTGGATTTGTTTCTCCATTCCTACACATGAAGCCAGCTGGGTGGCCTTGAGCTACTCTCTCAGCCCCACCTACCTCAACCTAGAAGCACATAATGATCAGATATTAAAGTAGTGAACAATGAAGCTATATCATTTTTTTTTTTTTTGCAATTAAGTCACATCTGGCTTATGGCAACCTCTGGTGGAGTTTTCAAGGCAAGAGACATTCAGAGGTGGTTTGCCACTGCCTGTCTCTACCTCATGACCCTGGTATTCCTTGGAGGTCTTCCATCCAAATACTTGCCAGGGTCGACTCTGGAATCTGACGAGATTAAGCTAGTTTGAGCCTATCCAGGTCAGGACATATCATTGGGAGTAATGAATTGCTTGAGACTGATGAAAAGGGGCTGGGAATTGGTTGGACGTAATTGATTGTGGTTGCATTGATATTTGATATCATTGGGGGTAATCAGATATCAATGCAAACACAATCAATTATGTCCAGCCAATTCCCATTCCCTCTTCAACAGCCCCAAGCAATTCATTATTGGGGGTGGGGGCTATTTGTGTCCCAATGGAAAATTACCATTGCTCTCACCTACACAAACCAACAATTTTTGAAAATACCAATATAAGCTGTAGGAAACCATCCACTAGTTTTGGCATTAACGAAGAGCCCATTGAGGCACTCCAAACAGGAACTTGAATAAAAAAGGGCAGGATGCTGATCACCTTCATAACCGCAATTGGAACGAGAAATCCATTCAAATTTGAATTCAAATTCATTGTCTGGAGGTAATATCCAGAAGGTATCTACAAAGGATGTGGATGTGCAAATTATTCTGCTTGCTAACCTGACGTGCTTCAATTGACAGGGCAAAGGGTCCCTCGGTTCTATGTGAACCCCATTTAAAATGACATGCTTCTTTCCAGTTTAGGTCTTTTATGCATGGGAGTTTTACCTGGGGTTCGAGGCTCTCTTGACCCCCACTTTTCTGTTCCGAATCCTAAAAATGCTATGCATGTTGTTGTTTGCCCTGGAGAAAGTCCTGGGGTTTCCGGAATATTGAACCACCAGCAAAAATCTGAAAGTGTCTGAGTTCCTGCCCCTTGAAAACGCTGCTTTGTAATTGGCTGTGGTGCTTACGGTACGAAAAAGTCAACCCCCCCCCCACAGCTTCGCACTCCCGCACTTTGGCTTATGCAGGGAAATGGGGTGATTTGACCCAAGCTGCTCTCAGGGCAGATAGAAGAATCATGTTACAACAGGATTGGAAAGACCCAGACATTGCACGGGCTGGGCACGAGGTCATCTCTAAGGGACAGAAAACTCATATATAACCCCAACGTAAAACCGAGTTGGACCGGGGGAGAAAGTAAGTCAAAGTGCCCACGCATAAAAGACCATGAAATTACAGGGATAAAAGGACCCGTGCTTGTGACTGAAGGGGACTAGCTATACAGCCCTTTTATGCAGGGACTTTTCCCCACGGTCCCCCCCCCGACTGCTTTGGGGTTTCCTTTTGATTATGCATGCCCTTGCCGCCCATCAGAGGTCGCCTCACTCTCTCCATGCATTTTGCCCATGTTTTCCAGTTACCGTTTTAGCCAGAATCTGGAAAATGCAGGCAAGGCACGCAGGGAGAGCAAGGCAACCTCTGACAGGTGAAGAAAGCACGCATAATCAAAAGAAGCCCCAAAGCAGTCGGCGGGGGTGACCATGGGGAAACGTCGCTGCATAAAAGGCCACAGTTGCAAACTCTAGCCATGTAATTAAACTTTTGGGTAACTTGCTTGATGGCATACCCAGACCCACATTCTTCGATGCTTGCTTGATTTTGTCACAGTTCTATTTAATGGGTAACAACTAATGGTGCTGTAAGTTTCACAGCAATCGGTTGGGAGTCTGTGATTACCTAAACCGTTGTGCCTGACAAAAATGAATGGGTTGTGGGCAGCTGAAACACTCATAGATAAATAAGCTGCCAGAGTGAAACTAGTGAACAGGATGTGAGCTGAACGAGGGGGCGTTTCAGCATTCCTTTTAAAAACTGGACATACACTGGGAATACAGCCCGGGTTGCCAGCCTCCAGGTGGGACCTGGGGATCCCCTGGAATTACAGCTCATCTCCAGACTACAGAGACCAGTCCTCCTGGAGAAAATGGATGCTTTGGTGGCTGGATTGTGTCATTGTATTCCACTGAGGTCCCAGTTTTCCCCAGGCTCCATCCCCAAATCTGAATGCTTCTTTACGCATGGGAGGTTTTGGCTTGGATTTGCCACTCTCTAGATGCACACTTTCCCCATCCAAATTCGGATGGGGAAAATGTGCATCTAGAGAGAGGCAAATCCAAGGCAAAACCTCCCATGCGTAAATGGCCCAGGAGTTACTTAACTTGAATCTGGCAACCCTACCCCCCCCCCCCCGCCCATTCTGCATCTGTGGCCAGGGAGGACCTGACAATACAGCACATAATGAAGTCAGCATATGACCCCAGAGACCTTGGGTTTTTTCAGCTGCTAACCAAGTAATTCAAGTATGTGGGTGCTTTGATGCTTTATACCAGTGGTTCTCAGAGTGGGCAGTACCACCCCTGGGGGGCGGTGGGATTACCTAGGGGAGCACCAAGAGGCAAAGGGGCAGCAGGGGGCACTAGAGGTGGGCCTCTTCAACTGTGTTGTTGGATAAGGTAGGGGGTTCAGGGGTTGAGTCTGTGGAACCAAGGGGGCGGTGGCCCGAAAGGTTTGGGAACCACTCCTTTATGCCACCATGGGGCAAAAGAAAAGTTTACTTTTCGGTTAGATTTAGAAATGGCTTCTTTCCTTATAGGTTCTTAATTCCAAGCAATCTGGTTTCCTAATACAGAACCTATTTTTACCTGTTGCATTATCACACCTGTGGGTTTGAATCGCTATACCATGTAAGTGCTGACGCGCTCACGATAAATGGATATTTTAGCTTTAAACAAGGAACCGAGTTTCTCTCAAATGCTTAAAAAAATCCTACCGTGATCAGAGGGGGAGAAAAATATCTTATTTTTTCTATTCCATCTACAGTTTTATATACCATTACCATATCCCTTCTTAGATTGAATTCACATGTCTACTTAAAGTGCTTTTTGAGCTCTTTTACTGGTGTGCAAGTGTGAAAAACAGAAAAGGCTGTTTTACAAGCGCTTATGCATGTGTGAAAAATAGAAAGGAAGTTGAAACTGCACTTGTACAAGCTTTCCAAATTAATTGATGGCTAAGCGGGAAGGTTGATTTACAATCACACCATAACCTTCTTGTGCTGTACAAGGCTCCTGCGATGCCACTCTGTCATCTTTTTTTCTAAACTAAAACATACTAATAAATGTTTTAGCCTTTTCTTACTGGGAAGATGCTCCTTCCGCCTTTTGATCGTTTTAGTTCTCCTTGTCGGTAACGTTTTTGTTTGATAGCTCACCATCGCATCTTCAAAGAGGCTTACAATATCCGAAATGAGCATTTGAACTCAGTGGGATCTTCTCACCTTTCCTTCTGACTTATTTATTATCCAGGGAACACAGACCTCCGAGGTTGGGGAGGGGCCTGAGCTCAGAAGTAGAGCATATGCTTGGCATGCAGAAGATCCCCGGTTCAATTCCCAGCACCTCCACTCAAAAGGGATCAAGTAGCAGGTGATTTGAAAGACCTCTGCTTGACACCCTGGAGAGCTGCTGCCAGTCTGAGCAGGCAATACTTGCCTTGATAAATGGATGGTCTGATTCAGTATAAGGCAGCTTCATGTGTGTTCATGTGAAGTTCTGGGTATTTCCCATGGCTTCAAAAATTGTGTGCTACATAGATTTTGCCACCTTGAGCCCCAGCTGCATCCTCTCAAGTAGATCATATTGATATGGTCAGCTCTCATGATTGCAACTATGGCACTGTTTGTGCCTTTTGTAAGCAAAAAGACTGGTAACGCATAGTTAAATTGTGGAGTTCCCTGTCCCAGGATGTGGTGATGGCAGCCAACTTGGAAGGCTTTGAGAGGGGAGTGGACATGTTCATGGAGGAGAGGGCTATTCATGGCTACTAGTCAAAATGAATACTAGTCATGATGCGTACCTCTTCTTTCCAGTACCAGAGGAGCATGCCTATTATGTTAGGTGCTTTGGAACACAGGCAGGACAATGCTGTCTTGTTTGTGGGCTTCCTGGAGGCACCTGGTTGGCCACTGTGTGAACAGACCGCTGGACTTGATGGACCTTGGTCTGATCCAGCAGGGCCTTTGTTATGTTCTTATGTTCTAATCTGGTTTGCCCACTGAGGTTTTTATTCCACAATGCATTTGGCCTCATCACTTAAGATCAAAGGGATCATTCCCTCACCTGCTTCACACTCATCCTATAAAGGATCTGAGAAGCAAAGAGGGGAAAGAGTCTGAAGAGGGCTTTTGTACTTTCCACCTGCGTTTTGCTGTGTTCTCCACCAGTTTTCCTTGGCATGGTCCAGCCACTTTGTGACAGTCCCACTGACATAGCGACATTTCATACAACGAGGCATTTCAGTGCCTCGGCAAAAATACCACTACAGATTAAAGGTGTTTTACAAGCCAGGCTTCTCTCCACATCCTTTTCTCCTGAAGTTCTCGGCTCCAGTGTTCTGCTCCTCCGACCTTGAACTAATCTGTGCTACTTAATTACAGTTCTCAAAAAGTCTACATAGCTCTCCAGATGACTCCCCCCCTCCCTCTCTCCATCTTTGGTCAACTGCCAATTGTCAAAATTATAGCTGGGTGAAGAAATGCAAATGAAGTTCCTCCTTGACATATGCACGGCCCACGTTTGGAGAGAAGAAGAAGAAGGCTGCCTTAAAATAAAATAGAATCATTCCTTTAAGGTCACCTACGGACTTGAATTATTGACTTGGGGAAAAAATTTTTAGATGACTCATCTTATTGGAAAGAGCCAAAACAAGGTTATAAACGTGGCTATTAAGATGAGGGAGGGGGGAGAGACCCTGACAGAATAATACTCGAGGTAGGTAACCTTGTCTAAAAAGAGAGATGGAAGACATTATACTACTAAAA
The DNA here is from genome assembly GCF_029931775.1 of Euleptes europaea. Taxonomy (NCBI): domain Eukaryota; kingdom Metazoa; phylum Chordata; class Lepidosauria; order Squamata; family Sphaerodactylidae; genus Euleptes; species Euleptes europaea. The sequence continues at coordinate 109,098,491 of NC_079314.1, forward strand.
AAAATAGCGTATATTAGCTGTGAAATGGCAATACAGTTGGACTTGGAAATCTTAGTCCTGATCTCACTGGGTTAGATCTTTACTTTTACTTTTGTTACAGTCTTGGACCAGTAAAATGCATATTCACAAATATAAAACATTCAAGTGAAGAAGAAAACAATTTTCGACCGGGCAACACCGGAAGACTAATTCATGATAATAGTGAGACCGTTTTACCACTGGTATAATTCCAGTAACAATGGAGTCTATAAATAAATCTATAAAAACTAAAATAAAATACAGTAAAAATATGAATATAAAATTTGAATTTAGATTCATTTAACATTTTTTCCATTGTACTTGCGGCGAACTTTATATACAAAAGCAACATTACTTGTGACCTGTGAATTTTTATCAGACATTAATGGATCCAACACATTGATACCAACATCTACTGGATGGTCCGAGGTGTGTGATTCTCTGATTGTTGATTATCATGTGTCTTGGCAGTCACTGTGCAACACCATATATTTTAGTCTTAGATTAGTTCATAATCTGTAAAACAGGAACAATACCATCTTGCCATTAGGATGCTATAAACAATAAATATCGCAAAGGGCTTTGCACTTATACGTAATAAGCTGCATAAAGGGTAGTAAAATGTCAAGGGGGACCTGGTAATAGGGTTGCCAACCTCTAGGTACTAGCTGGAGCTCTCCTGCTCTTACAACTGATCTCCAGCCGAAAGAAATCAGTTCACCTGGAAAAAAATGGCTGCTTTGGCAACTGGACTCTATGGCATTGAAGTCCCTCCCCTCCCCAAACGACTGCAGCAGCACCATCCTGCCTGTGTTCCACAGCACCTAATATATTCGGCATGCTCCTCTGATCCTGGAGAGAATAGGTATGCATCATGACTAGTATCCATTTTAACTAGTAGCCATGAATACCCCTTTCCTCCTACAATCACTTCCCATACCCTATGCTTTCTGGAAAAGCAGAACTCCATTCCAACTTCTACATGAAAACCTCACGTATACAGGATAATTTGAGATATCCCTGTGTGTTAATTTGAACAGCCCACAAGTGTTTTTTTTTTTTTAAAGGAGCATCTTATTTTAATATAAAAACCGCAGATGCCAAACTACCCCCCTTAGAAGAGGTATTCCCCATTCTGGCCCAAACAAGAGAAGATGCCTCTTCCAAGAAGAGGCTCGCCACAGCATACCCATGCATTGTCTCGAAAGAAAGCATGCTTTCTCCTGTCCCTTCAAAACTATCATTTGCCTGTGCAACTTTATGCAAATGCAGCAAATTAACAGATTAAAACCCATGAAATTAATCAACTTTGCTTTCCTTAAGCATGCCAACAGCTCTAATTCTGAAATGGGCTGAGAGCTCCGTAAGTTAAGGTCAAGAGTGCTTAAGGTCTCCACAGGTAGGGACCTAACCTTTCAGCATGGGATGCCTCGAGAATACAGGAACCCCCAAGTTGGTTTTAACTCTGAACGAAACTGTCTCTCATCTCGTTAGAGAAGAGAACGACTGGGGCCGAGTCAGAGGACTCCATCTGCGTGCTGAGCCTCGAGGAATACGGATGGCAGCCAAAGGACAGAAACCATGACAGATCCAATTTGAGTGGATTTAGTACTGCTGAGAATCCTCTGGCAGCTGTCAAGGATGCAAGCAGAACACCCCAGTGCCAGGAATTGAGATTCCCATTCACCAAGGTCACCTCCCCTCCCCTCCCCAAGCCCTGAGAATTGCAACGGAAATTATTTTTTAGCCCGTTTTTAAAACATTTGAGTCAAATGAAGCTGTGGGAGTTATCCAGTAAGGTTTCGCTTAAAGAAAAAAAAGAGTATTAAATCTGCCAACAAGGAAATTAACAGCCTCCTTTGGCTCCAGAAAACGAAGAGAACTTAACATGCTCAGTTGATAAGAGCAGAGATTTGAAGCAGAAGAAGGCACTGCAACAGCAAGAAAAAATGATGTGACAATTGCCCCATTGAAAGGGGCGGTGGCTCAGCGGTAGAGCATCTGCTTGGCATGCAGAAAGCTCCAGGTTCAATCCCTGGCACCTCCAATTTAAAGAATCAGATAGCAGCTGAAGTGAGAGACCTCAGCCTAAGACCCTGGAGAGCTGCTGCCAGTCCAAGTAGACAATATTGACCTTAAAGGATCAAGAGTCTGATTCAGTATAAGGCAGTACAGTTTCCCTCCTTTTTGCTGAATTGCATAGTACCATTCCATGCCACAAGCCCCTCCCCACAGCAACCAATGAGATAGAAGAGGGGAAGCAGAGAAACTGGTCGCGGTGATGACATCATGTCACTTAACTCATTAATGCCTGTAACCCAGGAGGAGCGGGGGACAGAACTCTGGATAACCACTTTTGGCAGTAGCCAGGTGTTCAGGGTTTGTCCAGTTCTGTCCTTAAACTGCTTATTGAACCGATAGGGGAAGCACTTCTGGGCTAATCATCATACAAAGCATAGTTAAATTGTGGAACTCCCTGCCCCAGGATGTGGTGATGGCTACCAACTTGGAAGGCTTTAAGAGAGGAAGGACATATTCATGGAGGAGAGGGCTATTCATAGCTACTAGTAAAAATGGATACTAGTCATGATGCATACCTATTCTCTCCATGATCAGAGGAGCATGTCTGTTATATTAGGTGCTTTGGAACACAGGCAGGACAATGCTGCTGCAGTTGTCTTGTTTGTGGGCTTCCTAGAGGCACCTGGTTGGCCACTGTGTGAGCAGACTGCTGGACTTGATGGGCCTTGGTCTGATCCAGCATGCCCTTCCTTATGTTCTTATAACTTATGCAGCACTTTTTGAACTTCAACATCGGTGCAGGGAGACAGAATGACTGTGAAACCAGTTTAAGTCTGTAGTGTGGACAATCCCCCACAGGAGTATAAGAAGAGCCCTGCTGGATCAGACAGTGGGGCCATGTAGTCAAGTGTGCTGTCTCACACAGTGGCCAATCAGTTGCCCTGAAAGGCCAAGGAACAGCACAGAGGCAAAGGGCTTCCCCTGATAGCCCCCAGAGAACGTTCGTTCAACTAGGAACAACTTGCTGGTGGTCCCTGGCCCAAAGAGTGTATGGCTGTTCTTGGCCAGAGCCAGAGCCTTTCTGGCTTTGGCCTCAGCCAGGTGGAACCAATATAATTTTTTTTTATCAACAATGTTGGAAAGTTAGCAATAACTTTCAGCTCAACTTTCAGGTTCTTGGTTTAGTTCAGGTTGAGTTTTTTTCTTTTTCTTCCCTTTTTGCTTGTTCCTTTGGGTATGTTGGACCCCAAAATATTGGTATTCCTAATATTCCCAATAGTCTAATACCAATATGGTATTCAGATTTGAGGTTTTTGTTACAGGAATCTGAATTTTTCAGGTCCATTATTCCTTATGGGGAAACTTTCCAGGTGGCTGGGAAGGGGTTGTTTTTGAAGGTACAGGTATCAAAACTTCAGTGGAGCTGCTGGTGCCTGTCCTTTAAATAACCTCCAAATTTCAATTAGATTGGACCAAGGGGTCCAATTCTATGGCCTCCTGAATAGGGTGCCCCCAGCCATCCTCCATTATTTGTTATGAAGGAAAAAAAGAAAAAGGAAAAAAAAAAAAAAACCTCCAGGCTGCTTCCAGGCAAAAGCTAAGCCTGCAATCAGCAATCACAGGTCAAATCATGCCTCCCATGGAAGAACTAACACAACAAACCCAACAGAACCATTGCAGAACCCAATATTTCCTGTAGAACCACAAGCCAATGTGCCAAGCCAAACAGAACCAAAATCAAACCAGAGAATCTCTGCAGTGGAAACTGGACGGAGAGGCACTCTTGCAAGCCCAGCAGAACCCATGGCAATGTGAAGAAGCCCAGAAGAACATAGGGGCACTCCGGCAGTGCAAGCTCAACACAAGTAATGCCAAACCAGAGAATCTCCACAGTAGAAACTGAGGGTGGGGGTGCACTTTTGCAAGCCCAGCAGAACCAACTGCAATGTGCAGTTAGGGAGGACCTGTGGCTCAGTGATAGAGCATCTGCTTGGCATGCAGAAGGTCTCAGGTTCAATCCCTGGAATCTCCAGTTAAAGGGACTAGGCAAGTAGGTGATATGAGCTCTGCCTGAGACCATGGAGAGCCACTGCCGGTCTGAGTAGACCATACTGACTTTGATGAACCAAGGGTCTGATTCATGTGTTCATGTGCACAAGCCCAGCAGAACCCTGACGCGCGCAGCTGAGCTGGAATGCAGGAGTATACCTGGCAGCAATTCAGTCCACACCAGGACAGCTTTACACAATTTATTTACAATATTTACAGTCAGGATACAGTTCTCTCCAACAAACGGCTCCGCCAAACATCTATTTTCTCTCCACCACACTTCTGTACATATATCATGGACTTATATACATTTACATCCATACAATTGACCAATCATATACAATTGCTGTGTCATGGTGAGTCATTCTGGAAATTCCCTTCTCAGGCTGCTCACGCCACCTAAACCTGTTCTGGCTGGCTTAGTCACATGACACTAGCTGTCACTTTAGATCAGTCTAATCTATGTCCAAACTGCTGACTAGTTACACATTACATATGTTGTCACGCCTCCCTAGTCAAAGTTAGACATACTCAATTTTTTCCTCAGAACTTGAAATTTTTCTGCAGATAAACATTTTGTGAAAATATCTGCCACATTTTCATCAGTGTTACAATACTGTAATTTTACATATCCATTGCTCATGGCATTTCGTACATTCTGATATCTTATGTTAAAGTGCTTACTTCTGGTACGCACACCTTGATCCTGTGCTAGTTGTTGTGCTGCAGTATTATCACACATTATCTTTATTGGTAGTTGACAGTTCACATTTAAGTCTTTCAGCAATTGCATACACCACTCTGTTTGAACTATGCAGTCACTTAATGCTGAATACTCCGCTTCACATGAACTTGTTGACACATGAGTCTGTTTTATGGACTTCCATTGTATCAATGCTCCCAATACATATATCACATACCCTGATGTAGATTTCCCATCAATGTATTCACCCCAACTAGCATCACTGTAACATTTCAAAGCTGTTTGGTCATTTGCCTTTAGCATCAGTTTGTGTGACATTGTCCCCTTTAAGTACCGGAGAACTCTTTTAGCTGCCACCCAAACCTTCTGATAAGGACAAGCTAGTTTTCTGCACAACCAATGTATTGCAATACATATATCAGGCCTTGTCCAACAACAAATATATAATAGTGATCCCACTAAAGATTGATACAGCTGTTTGTGCTGGAACAATTCACTATCCGGCTCTCTATTATAGCTGGTTGTCATAGGGGTTGTAACTTCATGAGCTTCACTCATGCCATACTTATTCAGTAATTCACTGATTTTGGTTTCTTGGCTCAACTCAAACCAACCATCTGCATTTCTTGTTACATGCACTCCCAGGTAGTTTTGAATTGGCCCGAGATGCTTCATTTTAAATGATTCCTGTATAGTTTCTTCAAACCACTTTAACTGTTCTTTTGTATGATATATTATACACACATCATCCACAAAAATGAGTAAGTAACAGGTTTGATTATATATACTTATACTATACAGACAAGGATCTGATACACTTTGTTTAAACCCTTTCTTAGTCAAAGCATATTTCAAACACATATTCTAGGCATGTCCTGATTGCTTCAACCATACGCCTTGTGTAACCTTAGCACTGTTTGTGTATTTTGACACTCAAATCCAGGAATTTGCTCTAAATACAGCTCTTCCTTTATGGGTGCATTTAAGTAAGCTGTGTCAAAATCAAAATGATTCACAAACATTCCCTCAGTTACTGCTTTGGTTAATGCTATTCGAATTGTCTCCATGCGAATAGTGGGTGCATATGATTCATAACAATCCTGCCCTTCAATCTGCGCAAAACCCCTAGCTACAAGTCTTGCCTTGCATTTGACATTGCCATCCGGCAGGTTTTTGAGTTTATACAGCCATCGACATCCCAAAGCTTTTCTGTCAGTTGGTAACTCAGACAATGAAAACACCTTATTAGACACCAAAGAGTTATATTCCGCCTCCATAGCTCTCAGCCAAGCATTTTTCTGTTCAGTATCCATAGTTAACATCTCATTGTAACTATTTGGCACCTTCACAAATACATGATTTACCACGCCATACCTCTGAGGGGGGATACCTTTTGTTGATCTAGAGGATACCCTAGGTAATTCCCTCTGATCTGTACCTTGGTCTGCACTTTGCACACTCTCTGAATCTGAATGCACTTGTGCCTGTACCTCCTGCTTTATTTCTGGCATATTTTCTGTTTCACTATGCATAGGCAATAACACAGTAGATGGTATTTCATTTTCACGTACCTTGGCCCAATTAGCATCCTCACAGAAATTAGCTGATCGACTGAAACTCAGTGAATTGTCAGCAAATCTGTAAGCTTTCATTCCTGTTTGATATCCCAGAAATGTTAACTTTTTGGCCCTGGCACCACCTTTTCTACATTGCTTCAGTGGGATATTAACCCATGCCTAAGAACCAAAAATCCTGATATGATCCAAGCTAGGATTTTTACCATATAAAGCCTTATAGGGAATATTATCAGTTGCACTGGTCCAAAATCTATTCAATATATAGCATGCATTCTTGGCTGCTTCAGCCCAAAACACCATAGACATTTGTGCATCAGCCAACATTGATTTGATCATGGTTTGCAATATTCCAGCCTTTCTTTCGGCCACTCCATTCTCCTGTGGCATGGCCACGTTAGCAACTCTATGTTCTATCCCTTGGGCTTTAAACCACTTATCCAGTTCACCAGACATGTACTCCCCACCAAAATCACTTTGGATTTTACAAATACTATGCCCTAGTTGTCTTTGTACATTCTTTGCCCACATTTTTATTGTTTCACACACTTCTGATTTTTTCACCAGTGGGTACACCCATGTAAACCTTGTGGCATCATCAACTAAGACAAGCAGAAATCTTCTCTTAGAAATGCTATTTGGGAACGGGCCCACTAAATCGGTGTGTACAATCTTTAAAGGAGTATCAGACATTCTTTCACTTTTCTTGGCCACTGGATGTGCTTTTGACTTGCTTTGCTTACACACATCACAATCCAGATATGTCTTACAGCCTTCCACTTTCTCTTTGCCTAACAGGGCAAGAGTTTTATTTAAAGTGCCCCAGCCAATGTGAGCTAACCTGCGATGCAATAAATGAATGCATTTGTGATGGGGACTCTTATTTGTAACAGCTTGTGCTTTAACTGATTTATTCCCAAGCACATATACACTGTCTGTGAGCTTTCCCACTGCCATCACCTTGTTCTCTTTTAGAATATTTCAGCTCTTATCCTTAAACGTTACACAGAATCCAGCTGCATCTAAGACACTTATACTAAGTAAGTTTGTCTCTAGGGAGGGTATGCAGAGAATATTATCAAAACAATGATCTAGACACTCAAACATCACACTCCCTTGGCATGTTACAGTAGCTGAACGTCCATCTGCCAAACTTACATGTCCCAAAGACGATTGCTGTGAGTTCATTAACAGTTTCTTATCATTTACAAAGATAGCTGAAGCTCCAGAGTCGATAATCCATGTCTCTTGCTTGCTGTCTGCTGCCAATCTCACCACTGTTGCTTGCTGGGTATAGTTGGATGAAAGTTTCTTCCCTCCTCTGCTTTTCTTTGCTGCTGGGCAAAATCTTTTCAAATGCTCTGTAGATCCACAGGTAAAACATCTCCTCACATGCTACATTTCCCGGCTTACAGGTTTCAATGACCTTGGGCCTGCAGCTGCTGTGATAACTTGCTTCTGACTTGGCACTGCTCCCGGTCTGGACGACTGCCAACTCCCTTTGCTGATAACGAGACTCTTCTTCAAGCAGTCTCCCAGTTACATACCCCCACGTTAATTTGGCCGCGTCAACGGATTCCAACGCAGATATGAGCGGGCCAAATCTCTCAGTCAGGGAGCTTAACACAATGAAAACTTGATCCTGGTCAGGTATTTGTTTTCCCCTCTGTGCCAGCAATTGGAAATAAGTTGCAAGTGAATTTAAATGAGCTCTCACCGTCGGTTGAGGCTGTATTACAGTCCTATAGAGCCTTCTCATCAGAGATATCAGGGAACCGGCTGTGTCTTGTACATAGACAGTTTTTAGGCTATCCCAAGCCTCTTTTGCCGTGCCCTTGCCTGCCACATGGACTAGTTGGTCATCAGCCACGCTTAGAATCACCGTTGCTAATGCCTTCTGGTCCTTTAACAGTTCATCTGCAGTAGGAGCTTGTGGGGGAGAATCTACAAACGTCCATAATGACTCCCGTTTGAGATAATACTCCATTCTTAGCGACCATACGGTGTAACTGTCCGCAGTCAGTTTATCCACCATCAAGGTAAAATTAGCCTGTGCCATGGCTTTCTCGCTCACCGGCAGCTGCTGATTATTCACCTCTGGTTCCTCCGCTGACTTGCTGTCAGACTCAATAGATGTGTCTTTGGACTGTGTTTCCAGTTCCTCAGCGTCACTGGCTTCTGAAGACATTCATCAAGTAATTGCTCACCAACTCCAGTAGAACCTCCAGCTCTCAGTGCAGTCTATCTGGGCCCATAACCCTGATGCGCACAGCTGAGCTGGAATGCAGGAGTATACCTGGCAGCAATTCAGTCCACACCAGGACAGCTTTATACAATTTATTTACAATATTTACACAGACAGGATACAGTTTTCTCTAACAAACGGCTCCGCCAAACATCTATTTTCTCTCCACCACACTTCTGTACATATATCATGGACTTATATACATTTACATCCATACAATTGACATATACAATTGCTGTGTCATGGTGAGTCATTCTGGAAATTCCCTTCTCAGGCTGCTCACGCCACCTAAACCGGTTCTGGCTGGCTTAGTCACATGACACTAGCTGTCACTTTAGATCAGTCTAATCTATGTCCAAACTGCTGACTAGTTACACATTACATATGTTGTCAAACCCATGGGCATTCTGGCAGTGCAAGCTCAACAGGACTAATGTCAAACTAGAGGATCTCTGGAGTGGAAACAGAAGAAGGTATTTTGCAAACCCAGCAGAATTAATGGCAATTTACATAATGCCCAGCAGAGCTCAGTGCCACTTTGGCAATGCAAGCTCTCAACAGGACTAAGGTCAAACCAGAGAAGAACAAATCCAAGAACTGAGCAGTGACTAACACTGTGAAAACCCAGAAGGGAACACAAAGCAACTCTTGTAAAGAAGGGAAAAAAACACCTCTGGAAACTGACAAAGAAACTTGAAACTGATAGAAGCAGCCTGGCAAGCTCATAGGACTCCCCTGAGATGCAAAAACAAGGGGAAGGGGGGACACTCTCTGGGAGCCTACAAACACTAGCTCACAATCTTCCTTGTAAATGCCCAATATTTACAGGATTTTTTGAGACTGTTTTTTATTTTGTTTGTTTCAATGAAATTGTCAGCCCAGTGTGCTGCAGTGATGAAAAAAAAAGGCAGACTCTATGTTGGGAATCATTAGGAAAGGGACAGAAAATAAAGTGTAGCTTCATTCGGAATACTGTGTGCATTTCTGGTCACTGTATCTCAAAAAGGACATAGCAGAACTGCGAAAAGTACAGAAGGGCAAACCAAGACGATTAGGGGGTTGGAACAGAATGAGTCTGGGACTTCTCAGTTTAGAAAAGAGACCACCAAGAGGAGACATGATAGAGATTTATAAAATTATGCATGGGGTGGAGAGAGTTTAATTAAGGGATTTCTTTCTAGTTGTTTATAGTCTGCTTACAAAGTTGCCAACTTTGGGATGGGAAATTCCTGGAGATATGTTGGTAGAGCCTGGAAAAGGAAACATTTGGAGTAGGAGGGGCCTCAGAAGGGTATAATGCCATAGAGTCCACCCACCAAAGCAACCAGTTTCTCTATAGTCCGTTGATCAGTTGGAATTTCAGGAGATCTCCAGGCACCACCTGGAGGTTGGCAACCATATCTTCTTAGGATTGCCAGTCTGAACCTGGCAACCATCAGGAGTGTTGGGGGAAGGGGATTTGTGTGATGACATCACTTCCTGGGAAAACCTGAAAGCCATGGTGGTAGCTCTAGGAATCACCGGAAACTCTATGGCAAAACCACAGAATTTCGAACCAAGCCTAGGACTACTGCCATTGCTTCCGGGTTATCCCCAGAAGTGACATCATCCCCCTTAATGCTAGTCTGAGCAGTGGCAGGTAACAGGACCTCTGGGACAGGGGCTCTCCCACCTCAGCTGGGGGCTTGGCAGTCTGAGCTCTGTTTCTAGTCCAAGGATTGATTTATTAACATCATCATGCTAGCCTGCCCTGTTATATGTTTTTATGGCCTGCTTTTTTTAAGACCACCTTGGCTTCTTTTTATTGATCTCTATTTATTTATTCTACAAGATGGGCTTGTTTTACTGACTTGTTTTATTGCATGATTTGTTTATTGCCTTGATTAGTTTGATTTTATAGGTTTAGTTGTGAGGCGCCTCCAAAAGGTCTGGAGAGGCAGCATACAGATTTCCTTAATAACATAAAGAATGTGTTTCCTACAATTGTACACACCAAAGCCAAAGTCCGAGCCTCGTTTTGTTAGATTTAAGATAATAAATGAGTTCTTCCCTCAAAGTACAATAGAAATGGATTTTTATCACTTGCCAAAAGCCCCAAGCAACACCCCATATGTATCACTCCAAGGATAACTCTTATAGGTATTACATCTCCTTTGTAATCAACGCCAGAATTGTCACTTTGATTAAATAAAAACTCTAAATTACTGGGACCGCAGGACAATACATTCTCCTGAGCTCTCTTTCAGATTGGGCTTCAGCCTTAATTCTCTAAAGTCTCCTTTAATCAAAATGATGTTGCTAATTAAGGATTAAAATCCCAGAATTGAATTTTTTTTTTAAATGAGGGTTTTTCTCTCATGCTCGTCTCCAGGCAGGTCAAGGAGGAAGAAATTTGCTTCAAGGAATCAAACTGTATTTTCACCTTCAGTAAGGCTGCAGCATTCATGAAACCTTTGATTTAATCCAAAAAATGGAGATATCAACATAATTAGGGGCGAAGAAAGGAGGATATGCTCAGTAAATCATCCCCATAGGAAGGGAGTGAATACATTTACCATTGATTATTACATTATCAGTATTAAAATCGGCAGAGTTTCAGCAATAAAGCAGTTTTATTCCTGTCAAGTTTGGGTTTTTTGCAAGTCTACCGTCTTTGAGAGGTGAACAGGCTGAGGTTGGGCGCTGAGCCAAAGTCCAATAACCAATTCTGAGGCAAAAACAATGTCAGGTGACAAACATTGCGGCTAGAATCCCAACTTATCAGTTATCAGTGGGAGTTTACCTGTTTATCCCCTCTTCCATCTTACCCTCACAACAACTGAGGTAAGTTAGGCTGAGGGAGAACAGCTGGTCCAAGGTCACCCAACAAACTTCCCAATGAGCAGGGATTTGAACTGGGTTTCCTGGTCTGAGGCAAACACCCTAATCCCTAGGGTTGCCAGCTCTGGGTTGGGAAATACCTGGAGATTTTGGGGGGTGGAGCCTGGGAAGAGCAGGGCTTGGGGAATGGAGGGACTTCAATGGGGTATAATTTCATAGACTCCACCCTCCAAAACAGCCGTTTTCTCTAGGGGTTGTCTGTAATAGTGAGAGATTTCCAGGTGCTACCTGGAAGTTGGCAACCCTGCTAACCCCTGTACCATACTGAACAGAAGAACATAAGAAAAACCCTGCTGGATCAGACCAAGGCCCATCAACTCCAGCTGTGGCCAACCAGGTGCCTCTAGGAAGCCCACTAACAAGAGAAACCAGAGAAGGAGTGGATAATGTTTATTTACTTAGATGATTTTTCTATGCTTCTATTACCATGAAAGAACACGCTCAAGAAGAATTTTTTTTTAAAGCTAAAATGGACAAATGCAATTTTATCATAAAACCAAACAGACATCTGAGTTACCCTGGCTCTGGCAGACCGGGTCTAGTTAAACTGCAGATTTTTTTAATCAGGTAAGCATTTTTTTAAAATCTGGAAAACACTAGGAAAAAAGGGGTTAAGCCGCCCCTCTCCTTGCTGTTCCTCTGTTTTGAATTGCAGCCTGCAAGGCTGCTTTCCCTTTTTAAAATAGGGAAGGGGGGGTGGAAAGAGTTACAGAAATGGATATCATGAGCAATGCAGCCATATGCGGTATGCCTAGCTAATCCCTTGTGATCCATGTGGGTGTTACTCAAATACACCTGTGTTGGTTTAAAGGCTCATTCCTGCATGAAATCTCCAGCATTAAAGGCCCAGGGAAAGAGAAAGGATTACACAAGCAACATGCAGCAGGGAGACCATGGGTTGGATCCAGACTAAATTGGCAATTTCTACCCATTTCCACTTACGAACATAAGAACATACAAAATGCCCTGCTGGATCAGACCAAGGTCTATCAAGTTCAGCAGCCTGTTCACACAGTGGCCAACCAGAAAGCCCACAAACGAGATGACTGCAGCAGTATTATCCTGCCTATGTTCCACAGCACCTAATATAATAGGCATGCTTTTCTGAGACTGGAGAGGATAGGTATGCATCATGACTAGTGTCCATTTCTGACTAGTAGCCATGGATAGCCCTCTCCTCCATGAACTTGTGCACTCCCCTCTTAAAGCCTTACAAGTTGGCAGCCATTACCACATCCTGGGGCAGGGAGTTCCACAACTTAACTATGCATTGTGTGAAGAAATACTTCCTTTTGTCTGTTTTGAATCTCTCACCCTTCAGCTTCAGCAGATGATCCCGTGTTCTAGTATTATGTGAGAGGGAGAAAAGCTTCTCATTGTTCGCTCTCTCCACACCATGTATAATCGCATAGACCTTTATCATGTCATGTTGTTCTAGGCCTTTGATTCTTTTGGTCGCTCTTTTCTGCACCTTCTGAAGCTCTGCAATTTCCTTTTTTAGGTGTGGTGACTCAAAAATACTGGGTCAAGGGGTCCAATTTTATAGGCCCCCATTTTTCCTCCAATGGAAACAATGGAGGATGGATGGGGCACCCCCTTTGGGGCCCCATAAATTAGACCCCCTGACCCAATCTTTACCAAACTTGGATTTTCTTCTGAAGAGAATCACCAGCACCTATGCTGAAAATTTGGTGCCTCTACCTTAAAAACAGCTCCTCCAGAGCCATGGAAAGATTTCCCATAGGCTATAATGGAGCCAAATTTCTTTGGATTCCCGAAAAAAACCATGCCGGTATGAAAATTCAGGAATATTTGGGATTCCCGAAAATGTTTCAATATACCTGAATTTTCCCAATTACTTTTTGTTTTTTGCACAACCCTACTTGTCATTCAAGGTGCCATATTTTAAAAAGAAACACACCCAGAAGCTCTTTCAGATGCCCCAAAAGTCAACCCAGAGCTGCATTTTACAGGGTTTTTCCCAACACCGAAGAGGATTTGTCAAACACCATTCCCACCCATTATTCGTCTCTGACCGCAATGCAGCTAACCTGTTGAAAAATGACAGAAGCTCCTTTGGTCCATGTCCTTCAAGGTTGTATGCGCACAAGGGACACACAATAGCGCTAATGCCTCCTGAGCCCAGAGAAGTGGCAGACAATCCAACGTAGAAGCGTATCTTCTGCTCTTTTTTAGCCAAGGTGCGTTGGGTATAGAGTTTGCCTAGGTAAAAATCTTCAAAGGGAGAGGGAACAAGTGGCAAAAGGGCTGTACCTGCAATAGGAAAGACAGATAGATAAGACCAACACAGTAAGAGGGAGAAGACTGAGTAAGTGCCACGCTAGGCCAACTCATATTTTGTCCGGGATGTGGACAATGATCAGGCCAGATGACATAGGTTGACAAGCCGTGTGAACAAAAGACCAAGGAAGGCGCTTCAGGATAAATGGAAACTATTACTCATATTGTTCTCAAAACTAGGTCTGAGGGTCTGTTAACATTTAATATTTTTAATGCATATTACTTGGAATTACTTACTTTGGAAATGGGTTGAAAGTTCTTTGGAGGCGGCTTGATCTTGACGCCAGCGTAAGCGCTCTCTTATTGCGGGATAAGAGGCACCTACACAGGTGGTGGGGGCAGTTCCGTCGGCGCCAGGGTGCCACAGAGGTGCACACCGTTCCCCCACCACTGCAGTCTCTTCGGGACCTAAAACCTGGAAGAGAAAAGTGGTGCCTGCATGGGGGGGGGGGGCATTCCCGAGGGCAGAGCAGACATTAGTCAGCTTCCTAAGCCCCTCCAGTCTGGGAATGTCCCCTCCACCAACAGCGTTACCTTGCGGTTTTCAATGGGGGAAAATAGATTTTTAAAAGGCTTTTTTTTAGCCCTTTGGTGGCCGGGAAACCTCTTTGGAGGTGGTGCAGCGGCACCTTGGCCGCAAAGCTCCGGAATTAGCTACCCATCTCTTAACTCTAGTAAAAAAATATTTCACTTTCTCATTTAAAGTAATTACTGGGTTCATATAGAGACAAATGGTATGCAGAGATAAATAGATATGAATAGATATAACTGGAGATATCATAGAAATAACTAAACGAGGTTATATATTCCCTCTGTCGGATGAACTGTCCTCAATATGACATAACAGATGATTAGTTAGGCTATTCTTACATTTTGTAACTCTTTTGAAATATAGAGATTTTTTTATTATATATTATAAGCTTGCTCTTGTTATTTAATTATGTCCTTGGTATGAGCTTGTTAAATATCTTTATGCGTAGTAAAAATCCCAGGTTTTATCTATACTATCTGCTTTAACTATTTTTCTAATTTTTACTCCATGTATTTTTATTACATAAAATAAATCAATATAGAAGAAGAAGAAGAAGAGTTGGTTTTTATATGCCGACTTTCTCTACCACTTAAGGGAGACTCAAACCGGCTTACAATCATCTTCCCTTCCCCTCCCCACAACAGACACCCTGTGAGGCAGGTGGGGCTGAGAGAGCTCTAACAGAGCTGTAACTTGTCCAAGGTCACCCAGCTAGCTTCGTGTGTAGGAACGGGGAAACAAGTCCAGTTCACCAGATTAGCCTCCACCACTCATGTGGAGGAGTGGGGAATCAAACCCAGTTCTCCAGATCAGAGTCCACCACTCCAAACCACCGCTCTTAACCACTACACCACCAGATGACGAAGGGAAGCTTTCAACCAAGGCAAGATGTTGACTGGCTTGGCCTGTCCCTTTATTCTCAGCATCTGATAATAGGGTGAGGAGGTAGAATTCTTTCCCCCCTGACCTGGACAGCCCAGGCTAGCCTGATCTCGTCAGATCTCAGAAGCTAAGCAGGGTCGTCCCTGGTTAGTATTTGGATGGGAGACCACCAAGGAAGTCCAGGGTCACTATGCAGAGGCAGGCAATGGCAAGCCACCTCTGAACGTCTTTTGTCTTGAAAACCCTACGCCGGGGTCACTGTACGTCCGCTACAACTTGATGACACTTTACCCACAGGTAGAAATTTATTGTAAATAGCCAATGGCTATTACAGTATAACAAAAGCCACTGCCTAAGTAGTGATAAACAGTAATAAAACAGAAGTCATAAAACAGTAAGTGAAAAACATGGAGCTTCCATCCTTAGCTAAGAATGCCATAGCTACGAGCCATTTGATAGAAATATCCTCCAGTATAGGATACTGGATTTTAATCCGTTCATTGATGGAGTAATGAATGAATTGTGTGAGTGGATTGTTCAGCATGGGCTGGTCTGAAGAAGAAGAAGAAGAAGAGTTGGTTTTTATATGCCGACTTTCTCTACCACTTAAGGCAGAACCAAACCTGCTTACAATCGCCTTCCCTTCCCCTCCCCACAACAGACACCCTGTGAGGTAGGCGAGGCTGAGAGAGCATGACTTGCCCAAAGTCACCCGGCTGGCTTCACATGTAGGACTGGAGAAACAAACCCAGTTCACCAGATTAGCCTCTGCCGCTCATGTGGAGGAGTAGGGAAATCAAACCCGGTTCTCCAGATCAGACTCTACCGCTCCAAACACTGCTCTTAACCACTACACCATGCTGGCTCTCATCATTTGGGCTATTAGTTAAGGACTCACTTTTTAATTTTGGGGGTGGGTGGGTATTTGAGTTCTGCTCTTCCTTCTCAGCCCCTTGTTGGGCAACAACACCAGGGCAAGTTTGCTTCTCAGAGATGTGATTGACAAGTCCCTTTTCTCGGAAGCTTCCGACGCCTACCAGAGGCATGGCTTGGCGTCGCTGGATGGGACTAGCTCCAAGCCACACCGATTCTGTGCATGTGCGCTCTTGGGCTGCAATTAATGCATCTCCATTACATTCCGCCCCTTGCCACAACTTCCCTCCTTCCCATGCTTCAAGGCATCAATATTACCTTATTTCCGCAGGCAGCTTTTTGCAGAAACCAATCTGTTTAATTAGCTTGCTTGGTTGCAAACGCCACCTTCCCCTCTTCCTCCCCCCCCCCACCCGCAAGCAACAATTGCCTATTAAATTACCTGAATCCAATACAATGCACAGCCAAACTTTGTCTGCCTGTTACAGATAAAGGTTTAAATACCGAGGAAGGCTAAAGCACCTCAGCAAAATTCAAGTATTGGGATCAAGAAAAACAACGCAGAGCTAATATTCCGCTGCTTTAATTAAGCAAACGAATGAAACTGGAAGCCTAGAGATAAAGACGGGAAGGATTCATGTCAGCAGATGAACAATAGCTTACCGTTATTACATTTCTAGTTATTTTTAGAGTTAAATTCAGATAAGAGTTAATTGTGGGGGGAAGGTATCTACCACTTGATTTAAGTGTAATAAGTAATATCTCTATCATCACTTCTACCAAATAACAGCCACGTTCTAATGAAAAGAGGTGATGGGGAAACAGAGGAAATTTTGTGCCAAAAATATTTCTCTGTCATGATTATGTTCTGCTCTCAAACACTTTGCTGAGATTCAGAAGAGAGAAATACCTTTTCTTTTTTTTGGGGGGGGGGTGATATAAAAAACAACAATGGCTTGGGACAAAGATGTTTGAAGACCTTTTTTACGATTTATTTAGGAAATGTTTAAGCTGTCTCTCTTGTAGGGATGCCAGCCTCCAGGTGGAGCCTGAAGATCTCCTGGGATTACAATTGATCTCCAGATGAGAGATCAGCTCCCCTGGAGAAAATGGCTGGTGGCCATAGAGGGTGGCCTCTATGGCATTATACCCTGCCCAGGTCCCTTCCCTCCTTAAACCACACACTTCACAGGCTCCACCCCCAAATTTCAAGTTATTTCCCATCCCAAAGGTGGCAACCCTACTCTCCTGATCCTGAGACCCTGTTCGAAGCAGCTAATGAGTGAAGTCTTTTTTTTAACAATTGCATTGCAATAAAACCATACAACACACTAACCCCTTATAGCACCAAAGCCAGCACCAGAACCTTCATAACACAGCATAAAAGGCAGTGTGGTGTAATGGTTAGAGTGTTGGACTAGTATCTGGATTTGGTTAAATTTACATAAAGCATGTCATGGGGGAGAGGTGAAAAGGCGGGCATTTACATTTCTGAAATGAACATGAAGTAAATAAAATGAAGGGAAACGTTAGACATGAAGTAATATCAGCCTTACAGCTACCTCCCAGCCAGCGTGGTGTAGCGGATAACAGTGGTGGCTTGGAGCGGTGGACTCTCATCTGGAGAACCGGGTTTGGTTCCCCACCCCTCCACATGAGCGGTGGAGGCTAATCTGGTGAACTGGATTTGTTTCCCCACTCCTACACATGAAGCCAGCTGGGTGACCTTGGGCTAGTCACAGTTCTCTTAGAGCTCTCTCACCCTCACCTACCTCACAGGGTGTCTGTTGTGGGGAGGGGAAGGGAAGCTGATTGTAAGCCAGTTTGAGTCTCCCTTTAAGGGGTAGAGAAAGTCGGCATATAAAAACCAACTCTTCTTCTTCTTCTACCCAACATCCTTTATGTTTATGTCTCCACTCTAGGCTTGCCAACCTCTCAGTAGGGTCTGGAGATTTCCTGGAATCACAACAGATCTCCAAAAAACACAGATCAGTTTCCCCGGAGAAAATGGCTGCTTTGGAGGGTGGAGTCTATGGTATTATATCCCAGTGAGGTCTCTCCTCTCCCCCAATCGCCACGCCCAAATCTCCAGGACTTTCCAAACCTGGAGTTGGCAACCCTACTCCACTCCCATGTTTAGCTATGTTTCCTCCTCTGTAAAGAAACCATTATAAATTGATATATAATAAAGTACCTCTGAGCATGCACAGAATGTCTTTTGCTGCCTAGCGAGTACTTGCAGCTTACCGCCGCATGCTTAGAATTAAGTAGTGGGGCAGACCTTGTCTACAGTCCTAAGTCATTCTGCACACAGCACCGGCTTCCTCTGACAACCGTCTAGAAAAATGTATAAAAGGGATAGATGTCTGCGTACCAAGTAGAATGCCAAGGGAGAAACGTTTTTGCATTTTAAAAAGTCATGAGTTTTTGTCCTGTATCAATAACATTGCCATAATAATAAAGATGTAATAAAAGGAGTGGGGAACCATCCTCTTAACTGTCTTTGTTGCAATTTAACATTAATGCATCCTAAAAATCCCTGTAAGCCTTGCTAAATTTTGCTTCCAGTTGAAATAGTGTCCCTAAAGGAGAGAGTCTCCCCCCCCCCATAATTAATCTATCTTCTGCCAGGGCATTAATTATTCAAAGGTCTATAAGAGTTTGCCTGCCAATTACACCTGTTTTGTCTCCCCCAAACCTGACCCCCATATTGGTGGTATAACATGAACAGAAAGATAATAAGAGTCCGTCAGAAATTTGGGGAAATTCCATCTGTGACAGATGTTTGGTGGAAGGGAAGGTGAAGCCCCTCCTTCTTGAAAGACCTTTAATATTTGAAGGGAATGAATCTATAGCCCAGGCAGCCAGTGTGGTGTATACGGACCTAATTCTGAATGGGATCACAGAGTGAAGGGGGGAGGTAAAGCTTGAATCAAAAGGACTCTGTGGAGTTGCAATTTGTTTTAAAAAACTGTTTACTTAAAATATTTTTCTCTTGTTTTTCTCCAGCAGAGCAGGACTCAAAGTAGCTTACAAATTTAGAAACGCAATCTAAAATCTCAGCAGGACAATCGGAAGAAACCAGCCCCTCTGCAGCGGCAGACGTCTCTCCCAGCCAGATATTTCAAATCACGCAAATTCTTACTGTCAAAAGCTCATCTACACAATGCAGCTTTACACAACTTCCTAAACCTCTTCAGGGTGGTTCCTACATCTTGGGGTAGGGTTGCCAACTTCCAGGTAGCGGCTGGAGATCTCCCGGAATTACAACTGAACTCCAGACAATAGAGATCAGACAATAGAGATCAGTTCCCCTGGAGAATAATGTCCCTAAGGAGAGAGTCTCTCCCCCACACCCATAATCAATCGATCTTCTCCCAGGGCATTAATTTTTCAAGATTCTATAAGTAGGGTTGCCAGGTCCCTCTCCGCCATTGGCGGGAGATTTTGGGGGGCGAAGCCTAAGGAGGGCGGGGTTTGGGGAGGGATGGGACTTCAATGCCATAGACTCCAATTGCCACTTTCTCCAGGTGAACTGATCTCTATCGGCTGGAGATCAGTTGTAATAGCAGGAGATCTTCTGCTATTACCTGGAGGTTGGAGCAACCCAAAACAGCACTATGACAATATAATGCAAATAAGTGAATTTTATAAAGTGCTAAAGTGAATAAATATATACAACATGTACAAATAGGAGTACAACCAGATACAATGCTTTGCTCCAATAACTGAAACCTAAAAACAATTTGAAAGAATCAAAGACTTTTACACCAAAATGATATCCTAATTGGTCATACACTTTGACTTACCTGTTGAATTAGGATCCGTGATATCCTTTGGACAGTCATATTTATTGGATTGCATTTTGTAAAATTTTGTATCTGGTTGTACTCCTGTTTGTACATGTTGTATATATTTATTCACTTTAGCACTTTATAAAATTCACTTATTTGCATTATATTGTCATAGTGCTGTTTTGGGTTGCTCCAATTATCCTTACAGTACTGAGCCTTTATTTCTTGTGGATTACCTGGAGGTTGGCAACCCTATCTATAAGAGTCTCCAGACAACAGAGATGAGTTCCCCTGGAGAAAATGGCTACTTTGGAAGGTGGGCTGGTTGTGTAGACAGTGTGGTGGACAGCATGGTGGACTCTAATCTGGAGAACAAGTTCGATTCCCCACTCCACATGAGCGGCAGACTCTAATCTGGTGAACTGGATTTGTTTCCCCACTCCTCCACATGAAAGTGGAAGAAAGTTTTTTGTTTAAGCTGCTTTAACTTGCTTGCATAACGATGCTCTAGGAATTTCCCTTAGCCTCCATGGTAAAGACCATCAAGACTAGGGGAGGCAGCCTAAAGCATCACTAGGAAGTGACATCATATCCTCCCCAAATTCCACCATCTACAGGCACCCCCCTCCAAAACTCCTGGCATTTCCGAAACAGTGTGGGGAACCCTAAGCTCCATTCACCTCACCTTTGAAGGGGTTAGAGTGCTGAATTAGGATTTCGGAGACCTGGATTCAAATTCACACACTGCCACGTGGCTTTCTAGGCAACCTTGGGCCGATATACCTTCTCAGCCAAGCCTACCTCACAGAGTTGATGTGAGGATAAAAGTGGAAGGGAAGAGAATTATGTAAGCCACTTTGGTTCCCCATTGGGAGAAAGGTGGGTTAGAAATGAAGCAAATAAATAAACGTGGGGGGAAGGGAGACCAGCTCTGAGCTTCTTGGAGAGGTATAAGCCATTCTAGCTTTCAGTTGAGAGTGGTTTTGGCACCCGTTGCCCTCTCCCATCAAATAACGACTGTATTGTTTTCTTTCTTCTTCTTCTTTGCAGCTTCAGCCCAAATATATATAATTATATCGACACTAGGCTGCTTTTCATATGTTCGCAGGCTCTTGTCTTATTGCACCTATTTGACGGTTTTATAATTCAGAGGTAATTGCATTGCAATTATTTTTCACGATGCACGGTGAAGTTTTATATTGTGCGGTTGGCAGATATTCTTTATGATGTTGTTTGCTCTAATGGGTAAATTAGACCGTGTTCTATCATAGAGAAAGATGGCTTTTTAAAAATCCGGTGACAAACTAGAGATTGGAGAAAGCACTCAAGAGTCTTTCTTTAAAAAAAAAAAAAAATCTGTCAACACCCCCCCAGCCCCAGCCCAACAATAAAATTTGCAATTAGGTTATCACGTAAAAGTAAAATATGAGCATCTGTGGATTTTGTTCCAGGTGTTCTTTAATAACGGATGGTGTCCTTTCTAAATATATAAAACCTGGAAGGAAAGTCCCCCTGTATTGCAAAAGGGTTGCTAATTATATTCCTTTATTAGACCTGTACCTAGGGTCCTTTATGGCCACCAGTGGGGGATGGGGGGTAGGGTTGCTAGATCCAGGTTGGGAAACTCCTAGACATTTGGGGAAGGCTCCAAGGGAGGACAGGAACATCAGAGGGGTACGATGCCATAGAGTCTACCCTCAAAAAAATCCATTTTCTCCAGAGGAACGGGTCTCTGTAGTCTGGAGATGAGCAGTAATTTCAGGGGATCCCTAGATCCCACCTGCAGGCTGGCATCTCTACCTGGGCCAAATCTTCTCTGAATTTATATGTTTGGGTTTTGAAATGAAGAATTGAGGCGGGGTGGAAATCTCTTCCCCAAACTCCTTAGCCTGTACAAATATTCACCATGGCCCTAATCAGGATCACTGGTAGCAAGTCTAAGCAGGTCTACTCAGAAGCAAGTCTCATTTTATAAAATGGGGCTTACTCCCAGGAAAGTGCTCATAGGGTTGCAGTCTCTGTCCTTCCCTGTAAGGGACCACTTACTAATCCTAAAGGGGGGGTAGTTAGTTGACAGCCGGGGACGCCGCAGCCGCGCTGCCTCCTGAGAGACTTCCCCGCCCAAAAATAGAAGTAAAAATCCTACTTAAACAACAACAACAACCATGAAACTCTCCCACTGAGTTTTACAGGGCTATATGGCCTTCCTCAGTGGTATAGTTAAATCATATAAAAACATGCACACACGTTACAAATATATTTACATGTACAGGCAAAATACAACGGGCCAGGCATGCAATAGGTTGTAGATACTGTATTACCAATTGCACCATCCTCTGGTGGTATTGTCTTAGGTTTTTATGCTGGGCTGTATATGTCTCCCGCACAAGTTGTGCACAAGTATCAACCTATTCAAACAGTGGTGACAGACATCAACCTATTGTAATGGTTTTTAAATCATTTTAATTTTTATATAGCGCTTCTAATTAATTATATAGTTCCATTATTTATATATATTCTTTTCATCCCACCCAACCTTGGGTACCCAAATTCCTCTTTCCGGTTGGGTTCTATGCCCCTCTTTTTTTCTTTCACGGGGCTACGCCAGCTATTTTGCAGGTGTAACTCGGTGTAACCCTCTTGGAAACCGGCGGGAGGTTTTTGGGGTGGAGCCTGAGGAGGGCGGAGTTTGGGGAGGGACTTCAGTGCCATAGAGTTCAATTGCCAAAAATACTGGTTAGTATTTGGATGGGGAACCACCAAGGGATGCCAGGGCCATGATGCAAAGGCAGGCTATGGCTAGGGTTGCCAAGTCCCTCTTCAGGACCGGCGGGAGGTCTTGGGGGCGGAGCCTGAGTAGGGCGGGGACCTGGCAACCCTAGATGTGTGTATGATGTTGGAAAGCCTCCTTCCCCTTGGTCCCTCATATCTGCAGGACGGCTTCTCCTCCTATGCTCCACTATGATATCTTATCTTTACTCATCCGTTCAGGACCTTCTGGAGGTACCACGCTGCAAATGGGCAAGATCAATAACCACCCACTCTGTTGTGGTCCTTACCTTGCACAAAAGCCTGCCTGAGGGTTTGGGGAGGGGAGGGACTTCAATGCCATAGAGTCCAATTGCCAAAGCGGCCATTTTCTCAGGTGAACTAATCTCTATTGGTGTGAGCTCCAGCTCTGGGAGTGCAGCTGGCCTCCAAGATTGCGTAGCTCAGAAGGTTGTTATGTCTGCTCACTTTCTGTTTGCGTCATAACTGCAATCTACCATGAGAACCAGGCTTGGCCTGGGATCCAATTGTGCCTTTGGTTTTCTGTATATGTTCCAACCTGCTCTTCCCCCCCCCCCATTAGAGTCCTCGTACCTTTCCCCGTAAGTTTCTGCTACTCACCTGCTGCTTCTTGAATAAACCAGCTTCTTAGACTACTCTGTCTGGACGTTTGGTGATTGGGATTTAACAGGTGAACTCGGACCCTACAATCGGCTGGAGATCAGTTGTAACAGCAGGAGATCTCCAGCTAGTATCCGGAGGCTGGCAACCCTACACGTCCCCGGGGCAAAAGGGCTTTGGAAGTTGCCTAAAAGGAGCTCTGTCCCCGGGAAGATCCCACAGGGCTCTGATCTTATTAGGGAGGCTATTCCACCAGGCAGGAGCCAGGGCAGAAAAAGCCCTGGCTCTGGTCGAGGCCAGTCAGACACTTAGGGTTGCCAGGTCCTTCTTTGCCACCGGAGGGAGGTTTTTGGGGTGGAGCCTGAGGAGGGTGGGGTTTGGGGAGTTCAGGGACTTCAATGCCATAGAGTCCAATTGCCAAAGCGGCCATTTTCTCCAGGTGAACTGATCTCTATCGGCTGGAGGTCAGTTGTAATAGCAGGAGATCTCCAACTAGTACCTGGAGGTTGGCAACCCTACGGATACTCCTTGGGCCAGAGATCACCAGTAAGTTGTTATTATATGATCGCAAGTTTCTCTGGGGAACATGAGGCTTGTGCTTCCACATCACTCCCTGGAGCCAGTGTAAATTGCCCTGTGCCGGTGTCTGTGCCACCTTGGACTGCAAAAGTGGCACGGACGCTGGCGCTGGGGTCATGCCGGCTCCTAAGCGGCTCTGCCTCCCCACTCAGGATTGCACATTTAGCAAACATGGATGATTTCACAGTTCTGTGTAGCCAATCAGAGATCATGGAGGCCAAGAAATTGTCATTTCAATGAATGAGGAAAGAAGGACGCCGGCAAAGGGAAATGTTTGTGAAAAACAATAATTAAGCCCAATCTTTCATCATACTACTTAAACTTGCTGCCTAAGTACGCCTGCTACTAGAGAGTAAATCTTATCAGATTGTACGGCTTGTTTCTTAATAATCCCACATAGGATCAGGTACTCAACCAACACATCAAGTCCTGGCTGTTTGATAAGGGAATGACTCAGGAAGAGTTAGACTGCTTAGACTTAACAGCACAATCAGAGAGTAACAGCACAATCTTATGCAGAGATAAGTCCTCTGATGCTCCGTGTGTCTTACTCCTAGGTAACTCTGCATAGGTGTGCACTGTAAATCTTATCAGAATCAGCGGGTCTTATTTTTGAGGAATAGCTCTGGCTCTCAGAGCCCTGTGGCGCAGAGTGGTAAGCTGCGGTACTGCAGTCCAAGCCTGGCTCTCAGAGCCCTGTGGCGCAGAGTGGTAAGCTGCGGTACTGCAGTCCAAGCTCTGCTCACGACCTGAGTTCGATCCCCACGGAAGTCGGTTTCAGGTAGCCGGCTCAAGGTGGACTCAGCCTTCCATCCTTCCGAGTCGGTGAAATGAGTACCCAGCTTGCTGGGGGTAAAGGGAGGATGAGTGGGGAAGGCACTGGCAAACCACCCTGTAAACAAAGTCTGCCTAGGAAACGTCGGGATGTGACGTCACCCCATGGGTCAGGAACGACCTGGTGCTTGAACAGGGGACCTTTACTTTTACTTAGCTCTGGCTCTCAGTTAGGGATGCCAGCTCCAGGCTGAGAAATACCTGAAGACTTTGGGGGTGGAGCCTGGGGAGAGGAGGGACTTCAATGCTATAGAGTCCAATGGCCAGAGCAGCCATTTTCTCTAGGAAAACTGATCTCTGTCACCTGGAGATAAGTTGTAACAGCAGGAGATCTCCAGCCACCACCTGGAGGTTTTGTTGGTGTTCTAGCAAAAACAACCTATTGTAATGTAAATCAAGTTGTAAAATCTAAGTTATAAGTTCTATTGTTATTACCCTCCTGGACAAACCTGAGGAGGAAAAAAACTCAGATCCCAACCTCCAGGGCTGGCCTGGAGAAAAAAATCCTCTATTGCCACCCTCCAGGAATGACCTAGAGAAAAGAGTGTTTGCCAATCTCAAGGGCTTCTCTAGACTGAAAATCAGTGGTTGTCAACCTCTAGGGCTTGTATTTTAACAAAAACAACCTATTGTAATTTTTACCAGGTTTTTATATCAGAGTTGCATATTTAATGACGTTATCTCTACGCTATGTATTCTTACTACAACTATGCTAAACATAAACCAACTCAATGTTATACATACAAAATCTCCCACATACATGCAATACAAATACCATATAATAGATCAGTCATCATACAAAATCTCGAAGTCAGAGGGTACAGTCTCCATATGTGACGAGTGAAGTCCATGAACCATATAACTATAACTTCTCAAGGTAAGTGTTCATGTCTACTGTTGTTTTTTCCAGACATGTCCATGTGTAAAGCTATTTTTCTTTTCTTTTCTTTACAGGTTACTGGTTGGTTGTTCCTGTTTCTAAGATTTCTTCCTCAGAAGATGCACATGGATTCTTAATGTAAGTTCGAGTTTTACTCCCAGTTTGCCCAGAGATTTTTTTTTCCCTTACTGGTGGAACTTATCTACCAGTCTAGAGAAGCCCTTGAAATTGGCAAACACTCTTTTCTCCAGGTCATTCCTGGAGGGTGGCAACAGAGGATTTTTTTCTCCAGGCCAGCCCTGGAGGTTGGGAACTGAGTTTTTTTCCTCCTCAGGTTTGTCCAGGAGGGTAATAACAATAGAACTTATAACTTAGATTTTACAACTTGATTTACATTAAAATAGGTTGTTTTTGCTAGAACACTATCATTCTAACAACCTAGGTTCTTCTTTTTGAGGCGGTGACCACCTGGAGGTTTGTAACCCTATGAATCAGCCTTGACTTTGTCTTCCTTTGGAATCAAATTACTTCCAGGCCTTACAGAAACCTTGGAGCAAGAAAGACGGGAAGAATCCTAGAGGCTGTTTTACCTTGTTGATCACGTTCTCCGCAGAACTTGCTGAAAGTCATACTATATTTCCTTTCTTTTTTTTTTATTTTGAGGTATGTAACGTTCACAATTAAAGGAAAAAAACAAACAGATGCATCCTTTTGTCTCAAATGTGTTTATTTGATCTGCTTTAAAAAAAAGGCAAAGAAATAAGTAACGTCAGCCTCGATCACTCAGGAGAGCAATTTATTGCTTTTAGTGCAAATGCTTTATAATTGGCGATACGCACGGCGGCTCAGTGATTGACTGAACATGATAGCTGCGTATTTACTGACTCTTCGGTAATGCTTCCTGCGTGTGTTGACACTGAAGAAAGTGCCACTGATCTGAATGGGACTTATTCCTAAACCTAGGATTGCAGCCTTGGAAATACAAACGGATGTGGCAGGGATGCTTTGCTGGCCGCAGCCCTGATTGAGCTACTGAGAAACAATGTTAGGGCAGAGACCTGCTACCGATGTCTCTAGGCTCAGCAGGGAACCCAATATGGCTCTGTTAAAAAAAGAAAACAAAATCTTTAAGTGAAGGTCTATTGGAAGGGTAAGGGGGATGCAAGAATAGGCAGCCGCAGAAGGGAATGGTGGGCAAAGATATTTATGGGAGAAGCTGGGGGTTGAAGGAACGGCCCTGCTGAGGTGATAATCCAGAATGAAAACGGGTGGCTGAAACGATCATGTAATATGAAGAAGAAGAAGAGTTGGTTTTTATACCCCGCTTTTCTCTACCTTAAAGGAGTTTCAAAGCAGCTTACAATCACCTTCCCCTCCCCTCCCCACAACAGACACCCTGTGAGGTAGGTGGGGCTGAGAGAGCTGTGATTAGCCCAAGGTCACCCAGCTGGCTTCATGTGTAGGAGTGGGGAAATAAATCCAGTTCACCGGATTAGCCTCCGCCGGTCATGTGGAGGAGCGGGGAATCAAACCCGGTTCTCCAGATCAGAGTCCACCACTCATGTGGAACAGTGGGTTTAATCCCCTGTACCAAATGTACTTGGATATTTGCAATTTGTTTACACAATAGCCAGATCGGAATGGGCATTTGCAAAACTATAATAGTGCAGTCCTGAGCAGTTAGACCACCAAAGTCAATGGGCTTAGGGGCAAACTAGATATTATGGCATCCAGGGGTCTGACCCATGGACGCAGATACCATTTTAGAGGAGAATTTGGGCCCAAAATGCTGTGAGGACCAGGTGTGCTTGTGTCCCCCCCACCCATGCCTGTTCAAGTGTCAAAACAGCCTCCCACAGTGTTTCAGCACCTGTAAAAGTGCACTGGATTGGTCACTTTGAGTAGGGTTGCCAGCCACCAGGTAGTAGCCGGAGATCTCCTGCTATTACAACTGATCTCCAGCCGATAGAGATCAGTTCTCCTGGAGAAAACGGCCGCTTTGGCAATTGGATTCTACGGCAGTGACGTCCCTCCCCTCCCCAAACCCCGCCCTCCTCAGGCTCCACCCCCAAAACCTCCCACCAGTGGCAAAGAGGGACATGGTAACCCTAGGGTAGAGAGAGAGAGAGAGACTTCCATCAACAAAGAAAGACTTTCGTCCATCAGTAGGGTTGCCAACCTCCAGGTAGTAGATGGAGATCTCCCGCTATTACAACTGATCTCCAGATGACAGAAATCAGGTCTCCTGGTGAAAATGGCCGCTTTGGCAATTGGACTCTATGACATTGAAGTCCCTGCCCTCCACAAACCCCTCCCTCCTCAGGCTCCGCCCCCAAAATCTCCAGGTATTTCCCATCCTGGAGCTGGCAACCCTATCCATCACAGGAAGCCTTCGGCCATCTCAGACAAAGCCATTCTCCATTGGAGTATTATTTTATCTTTATATTATATTTGTGTTATTTATAATCCGCCTTTCTCACAGGGACTCAAGACAGATTACACATAGTGAGTCAGTACAATCAACAAAATGGGACATTCAATAAACAATGCAGTAGGATTGTAGATGTATGGAACCAACCAGACAGAACAGAAGCATAGCATAAGTATTAACACTCAGTTTCCAATCTACCCTTTCTGGGCAAAGTGACAGGGCAGTAGTGGACCAGTTCCAGGTCTTCTTGAATACAACAACAAGAAGAGTTGTTTTTTATATGCCAACTTTCTCTGCCACTTAAGGAAGAATCAAACCGGCTTACAATCACCTTCCCTTCCCTTCCCCTCCCCACAACAGACACCCTGTGAGGTAGGTGGGGCTGAGAGAGCTCTAAGAGAGCTGTGACTTGCCCAAGGTCACCCAGCTGGCTTCATGTGTAGGAGTGGGGAAACCAACCCGGTTCACCATATTAGCCTCCGCTGCTCATGTGGAGGAGTGGGGACTCAAACCCGGTTCTCCAGATTGGAGTCCACCGCTCCAAACCATCGCTCTTAACCACTATACCACGCTGGGTCTCATAACTCATCTGTTCTAGAGAACTGTCACTGGCCCAACACCCATGCGATGAGATGACAACCTAATGCTTTCTTCCAATCCATTTGCATGTAACAGACAGCTTGAATCTGGCTTATGCAAGGGAAGAACCGATTGAATCTGGCTTATGCAAGGGAAGAGAATTGCATTAGCTCTTTGCTGCATCATAGATAGAGAGGTAATCGTGTTCAGACTTCTCCTGTTGAAGTGCTGGGTCATAAATCACCCTCTTCCTTAAGGCATCTGGATGCTTGTGTGCAACGATGGAGCATATATTTGTAACCAACATCCTCCCAACTGTGTCTACCCCAGTCCTGTCAATCAGAAGTGTGCTGGGAGTTCTGTGCTTGGAATGTAGGACTGGGACCCCAGGGTGAGGAGGCTTAAACCTTCCTCTCCCACCTATTTTGCAAACCTGAAATGGCCCCAGTTTGGGGTGGCCCAGGTGGTCTTTCTCCTGTATGAGTGAATGGTTGCCATCACATTCAAGGGGGGGGGGAAAGTCTAGTATTGATAGGGTTGCCAGCTCTGGGTTGGGAAACACCTGGAGATTTTGGGGGTGGAGCCGGAGGAGGGCAGGGTGGGACTTCAATGGGGTATAACGCCATAGAGCCCACGGCCTTTTCTCCAGGTGAACTGATCTCTATCGCCTGGAGATCAGTTGTAATCCCCAGAGATCTCCAGTCACCACCTGGAGGTTGGCAACTCTACGTATTGGACATGGTGGCAATTTTGCAGTCTCCACTGCCAGTCCAATGAGAATGCATTACACATGCAGTCTCCCCTGCCCAGTCTCTAAAATACATAGGTCCTTGCTCTACACATATACATTCATCAGGTTGGAGGGTGCTTTGTTAGGGAAGTATACAAACAACATCCCACTATTTTGTAGATGGATTTTCTGGAATCTTTCGGAGAAAAGAAATATAACCTTCTCAAAGACAAGATGTTAAAATGAAGTTTTTCGGGGGGGGGGGGAGTATTTTACCTTTTGCAGCCCATTATTAAAATTCAACAAACCAGAAGGAAAAAAACAGCACGTTTCAGTGGTTGTAGCAATGAATAGGGTTTTGTAACTTTCACTGTCTAGGAACACAAAGCATATTTCTCCTGAGTCTCAGAAATGGATAGGAGAGCTTTTCTAGTTTTTTTCAGGCATGGTTGTCATACTGATGATAGAGATCTCTGTTCCTTTTGTTTTGTTTCATGTCAGAAACACAAAGTTCAGGCTATTGTGCCCAAACGGAATTGCATTTGACACTTACTTGGTAGTGTTTATCTGTGCAGAAAAGATGCTGTGATTCGTAATTGTAGATCTGAATCATACCCCTGTCCACTTTTTCCGGGCAGGCAAGAGGTTTGGGAATACTACCCGTCCCTTCCTAATTCCTCCTGACTCTGATGCCAGTTTCAGACCACAGCATACATTTTGTCCCACCGCTCAGCCATATGCTATATAGGGATGTCGTTCTGTGACATGAGGACTGTTCAACCAAACACAGCCAGAAATGACTAGCGATGTGTGGTCTCTCCTCTGCTTGAACCATAACTTAATTGTAAAGTGCAAGTAGCATCCCCAAACACCTGGTGTGTGTGGGGGGGAAGACTCACTTTTAACCAACTGTATTGAATCGTTCTAAGAACAACAACATGCCGGTGATTCACAACCGACTCATGGCAATCCCATCCACTGGGGCCATTTATGCTTTGAAGGATGCGTCCCTCTGCAGGCGCATGGTTTTCATCCCCGAATCTTTAAAACCCTATGCATGGGGGCTTATTGCCCCAAAGAAATCGCAGGTGTAATGAGATCAATGAAGAAGCTCAGAGAAAATGTGGACCTTCAGAGTCCCTCCCTCCTGTTTACGACGCTCTTTTTAATTGGCCGCCAAGGGACGCCGACTGTCGGCAGGTTGCAAGCCACGCCAGTGGTCACCCAGCGCCCCTTGTCAGCCCCATGGAACCAGAAGGGGGGACAGGCTGCGGTGGCGGCCATAGGGCTAGAAGGTTGTTTATGCATGGGAACTTTCACTCAGGTTCCTCCCGCCCCCGGTCTGTCCCGGTTGTTCCTTGTTTCCCTCCATTAGAGATGACTCACAAATCCCGGACCTTCTCATTCCTCTCTTAACCCGATTCTTCCCTCTCCCTTGAGCTCAGTCTGGGTGAAATCCCCGTGCATATGGCAAAGTGCGGGACATGCAAGCTTAGTTCCACTCACAGCCAATTACAAAGCAGCATGTAAAGAGGAGGGGATTCAAATACTTCCTGATTCCTGGGAGCTCTTTCTGAGCAGAAGAAAGGCTTTTGAAAACTGATGCTTGGATTTCTCCCTCCCCCTTCTTTTCAGATTACTCTGTTTTTTGTTTTATATTCCTAAAATGCTTTTTTAATGCGGCAATTGGGTTTGGGGGGAGGAACTGGTGCGGGGTGGCCACATGGTGATCTCTGAAGGACGGGAAAATCGTGATGAACTCAAAAAAAGACCTGGGACAGTTTCACAGGGATCGTGCTGCGAATAACCAAGCATAAATATTCAGGGTGTTCCAGGCAAGATTGTATTGACTCACTCTGTGTAATCTGCCTTGAGTCCAAGTGAGAAAATGCAGACTATACATGAAGTAAATAAATAAACAAATAAGCAGTGGTTTTCCATTGCCTTCCTCTGCATGGCAACCCTGGTCTTCCTTGGTGGTCTCCCTTCCAAGTAGTAACCGTGGCTTACCCCACTTTGCTTTCAGGTTCTGACAAGCCTTGGCTATGGTGGGCTATTCATATTATTGCTTCTCAGATACTTTGCCCATGCATGCTCTTGCACTGACCGTTAGTTCATGTGCTGAGGTGCATGGGACCCTTAGTTCATGGGCTGAGGGGAAGCACCAGTCCAGAATGAAGCCATGTGAGGAAAGCACAGTTATGTCATTTATGCATGGGAGTTTTACCTGAGGTTTGTTGCTGGCTGGGCCTACACTTTCCTGTTGGGAATCTCTGCACCAGCAGTCTCCAAACTCAAATCAAGTCCTGCCCCTTTAAATGCTGCTTTGTAATTGGCTTACTTGTAGTGCTTACTGTGAGAGAACCCCCCTCCAAAACCCAATTGCCACATGAAAAAGCATTTTAAGAACAACAACATAAAAAACAGAGCAATCTGAAAGGAAGGGGTGGGGGAGAAATCCAAGTCTTTTCAAAAGATTTTCTTCTGCTCAGAAAGAGCTCCCAGGAAGCAGGAAGTATTTTAATCCCCGCCTCTGGACATGCTGCTTTGTAATTGGCTGTGAGAGAAACCAAGCTTGCATCCTCCGCACTTTGCCTTATGCATGGGGATTTCACCTGGGCTTTGCTAAGGGAAGATGGAAGAATCAGGTTAACAGAGGGACGGGAAGTCCTGGGATTTGTGAGGGCTGGCAGTGAGGTCATCTCTGACCGAGGGAACACTCATGCACAACTCCAAGGAACAACTGAGACAGATGGGGGGGGGGGTGAACATAAGTGAAAGTGCCCATGCATGAACGACCTCAGAAGCTTTTCAGTTTACAAAAAGCCAAACAAGTTACCTCCTTCCACAATATAATTTATTTATTATTATTTCCATTTGCTACCCCACAATCCCCGGCCAAAGCCAGGCTCAGAGCAGCTTATTTATTTATTTATGAAAACATCGAGGTGGAGGGGACACCCAACAAAGTGGGCAGGCAGTACATTTCAGGGCAGGCAAAACAAGAGCTTCCTTCACGCAATGCATGCGCTTAACCTCCTGCGTGAAAGCTTCTTGATCCAGTTTCCAAACTTTCCTTTTGCAAGAGAGTTGCCCAACGGTTCTGTCCTCTGCAGCTTGATCCAAAAGCTTCGGGGCGTTTCTTCATTCACCAATTGGGAACTGCTGTTCTACGGGTCTTGAAGATTCATGTGATTTATTGGTGAAAGTACACCGGTTCGACAGCATACCTGATACATAGAAAAGTATTCCCCAGTGTAAGGTAACTTCTTGCTTGCTAAAATTGGCTAACCCCCCCCCCCAAAAATTAAACCTCATTAGCCCAATTAAATTTATCTGCTTCTCTTTTAAAACGTAGACAATGAATGTACAACACTGTCACATTCCTACACTAAAGATTTGTAGTTGTGGGTTTCTCCCTCCTCCCAATTTTATTTTTAAACATCTATACCTTAGGCGTGAACTTTACATTTGACAGCATGGTGTTCATTTCAATAAAAATCATTTGCGATTTCCATTACAAAGTTCCTTATTTTCCTCCCAAGATGCTGTCTCAAATTTCTTTTTATACCTCATGTCAGTCGACGAGCTGACAGTCCCCGGGTGTAATTGACTCTAGCCCTTCCCTCCTAACTCTGACTCCAATGGACTAGTCAGGAGTGTCCCGGATGAATCTCCCTTGGTCATCGAACCCACTCAGCAACAGTATCAAGAAGCATTCAGGAGACAAGCAGGAGAAATTGAGACGAATCTTTTCTGGAACAATGCTGAGGAGTGGAGACAGACAGCACCCACAGGGAGCTGGGTAAGGAAGAAATAATGCAAGGTGAAATTTGGCACAATGAGGGGTCAGTTTGTGTGTGTGTTAAGTGCCATTAAGATGCTTCTGACTTATGGTGACCTTACCAATTATGACTTCCAAAATGGCCTACTGTTAACAGCCTTGGTCAGGTCTTGCAAACTGAGGGCCGTGGCTTCCTTTATTGAGTCAATCTATCTCTTGCTGGGTCTTCCTCTTATCCTGCTGCCTTCAACTTTTCTAGCATTACTATCTTTCTCAGTGCCTCTTGTCTTCTCATAATGTGACCAAAATACGATAGCCTCAGTTTAGACATTTTAGCTTCTAGAGACAGTTCAGGCTTGATTTGATCTATAACCCACTGATTTGTCTTTTTGGCAGTCCCCGTTATCTTTAAAACTCTCCTCCAACACCACATTTCAAAGGAATCTACTTTATTCCTGTCAGCCTTCTTCATCATCCAACTTTCGTACCCATAAATAGTAACGGGGATACGATGGCATGAATTATTTTCACCTTGGTCACCAGCAACACATCCTTACCCTTAAGAATCATTTCTAGCTCCTTCATGACTGCCCTTCCAGTCTCGATCTCCTTCTAATTTCTTGGTTGCAGTCTTGCTTTTCATTGATGATTGAGCCAAGGAATAGAAAAATTTTAACGATTTCTTTATTGTCAACCTTAAAGTTTTATAATTCCTCAGCAGTCATTACTTTTGTCTTCTTGATGCTCAGCCGTCATCCTGCTTTGGCACTTTTTGCTTTTACCATCATCAGTAGTTGCTTCAAGTCTTCAGTATTTTCTGAAGTGGTATCATCTGCATATCTCAAATAGTTAATGTTACTTCCACCAATTTTCACTACACCTTAATCAAACTCTGATCCAGTTTTCCTCATGATATGTTCTGCATATAGATTGAAGAGACAGGGAGATAAAATAAATGCTTGCCTGATACCTTTATCAGTTGAAAACCATTCTTCATATTCTGTCCTAACAGTAGCCTCTTGTTGAGCATCAAAGCAATCAGATGCTGGGGCACACCCATTTCCTATGAAAAGCCATAGCTTTTCATGATCCACACAGTCAAACGCTTTCCTGTCATCTATGAAACACAAGCTGATTTTCTTCTGCAATTCTCTCATATGAGCCAGTAACCAATGTACATTTGCAATATGATCACTAGTGCTTCTTCCTTTTTTGAATCCACCTTGAACATCTGGCATTTCTTCTTCCATATATGGTAACAGGCTTTGTTGCAAGATTGCTGCCCATAGCTTTGTGCAGGCCCATTGCAAGCATTCATGGGAAACTGAGTTTTCCCACGATTCTTTGGTGAGGAAGCGGCCATTACATACTATGAAAAGTAAGTACTTTTAAAATTCTCCCGGGGGTGGGGATTTTTCAAGGTAGAGTCACCAAATTCGCAGCTTACCTGCAAAGGACTCTCCTTGCTATGTAGCATTAAGAAAACAACAAGGTAATACAACTTATTTTAATTACTTACCACTGTGTGTTTGGCAATAGAAATTTTACTAATTGTAATTTTAAAACATTGGGCACTCAGGCTGTAGAAGCCATCATTGGTGAAAGCGTCCATTACCTGGAAGACATTCCCATTCTACTATAAGTGCCAGCTTGGTCTCCGTTTGAAACACCTGCAGCCCATAGCCAGTGGATATAAAAGTCTGATTCCCCACTTGGACTCTTGGAAAATCTGTAGGAATTCTTTCTACTTTTGGGACCAGCACTTACAAAGACTGAAATTGTACTGGAAAGTCTTTAAGACTCAAAGAGCAACCTTAGACATAGATTTGTTGTACATATTGTTCTTTGACTTGTCTTTTGATATTTTTGTATAATGTTCTCTTGTTTGACTGTCGCTCACCTATAGATATTGTTGACGACGTTTTGTATTGACTATCTCCTTTTGAATATATGTATAGAACTGAGCCTTGTGTGGATTGTTTTTGCATAGCCTATTAGCATTGCACTGTGAATTGTTTTGAGATACCACCTGGAGGTTGGCAACCCTAGGCCCTGCTCAGTAATGTTGAAGCCCCCCCCCCCAATTAAAGAAGGCTGGTTACAGCTTTGGGGAGCCTTTTCCTTCAGCTGTAGCACCCCATGTTATTCCTAAGCATCTGTATACATCTGGAAGGGAGCTCACCGGCACGAAACAAGATTATCTTGGTGATAACCCTCTGGCTTTTATTACATACTGTTCTTCAAGCGTTGTAAATGATGTACAACATCAATAAATTCATCCCTGGCCTCATCTCACCTTGAATGCAAAGGAACCTGCTACCACGTTAGTTTCCCACAGCCCAAGAGGCTGTCATCATATCAGTTATAATAGGTTTCTTAATCATTTAAATCAGCATATGAAGAAAGCCCTCCTTTGGAGGTCAGAAAAGCACACAGCTTTTTGGCTTGAGACCGGGCAGGTATGCGTCACAGATAGGGTTGCCATCCTCCAAGTGTACGGTCGGAAACGGCATGCATAATCAAAACAGAGGCCCGAAGAAAATGGATGCTTTGGAGGGTGGGCTGTATGGCATTTTACCCCACTGAAGTCCCTGTCCTTCCCAGGCTCCACCCCCAAATCTCTAGGAGTTTCTCAGCCTGAATCTGGCAACCCTAGGGGAGACCAGTGCATGGTGTATGCATGTATGGATCATCTGTAGGGTTGCCAGGTCCTTCTTCACAACCGGCAGGAGGTTTCTGGGGCAGAGCCTGAGGAGGGCGGGGTTTGGGGAGGGGAGGGACTTTAATGCCATAGAGTCCAATGACCAACGCGGCCATTTTCTCCAGGGGAACTGATCTATATCAGCTGGAGATCAGTTGTAATAGCAGGAGATCGCCAGCTAGTACCTGGGGGTTGGCAGCCCTAATCATCTGGACACAATAAAACTATACAGAGAGAGTTTTTGTGCATGTGTTGGCTGGGCTAGCTTAAGATTTAAGTGGTGGTCTGAGGGCTGCCATTAGGGTCGCCAGCCTCCAGGTGACGCCTGGAGGTCTCCTGGAATTACAACTGATCTCTAGATTAGTTCCCCTGGAGAAAATGGCTACCCTGGAGGGTGAACTCTAGGGCATTATATCCCACTGCGATCCTTCTCTTCCCCTAACCTGCCTCCCCAGGCTCTATCACTCAAATCTCCAGGAATTTCCCAACACAAAGTTGGCAGCCCCAGCCGTCATTCACAGAGACATAACTGATGTTCAGCAGGACAACCAAAACACTTTTCAGAGTCCCCTACCCCCCAGGCTTACCTAGCGGGGTTGCTTTACAACAGAGGAGCTTGGCATGGATGAGGAGGAAGAGGAGGAGGAGGAGGAGAGACTCTTCCCCACCACCACCACTGTTTCTGCAATGGAAAAGCCCCTTTCTGCTTTCTTAAGTGACTTCTTTGATTTGCCATGCATTTCAATTACAATCTTATAGGCCCTTGACCTATATTTTGCGTTCCTCCCAATATATCTGGATGGCTTGTGTTGATGGTGGGTTTTAGTCTGTGCTGCTGCTTTAATTCTGTGCTTTATGGTCTTTGGTTGCTTAATTAGTTTCCGTGATTTTTATGTTCGTTGCTTTTACAGATTTTTTTAAATCATTGCATTTATTTGTCTTCCAGAAACTGCTGTGAATGATTTTTATCGCAAAGGCCAGTCTGTAAATATTTGAAACAGTTCAAGGGGACGGGGAATGAGTCTCCCCAAAGCAATCCAGTGTCTCTTATGCAGCTTTTTTGGTGCATGATAAAACATTCTTTGAGCACGCTTTCCAGATACTTTCCCTTCGAGGCATCGCTGATTTGAAGAAGCAGCCCATCTGTTCTAGACGTCATGCAGTTCCTCAGCTTTCTCAACCTGAATTTAATAACATACGGTACATTCCACTTTATGCTTGGATGTTGAAATGAAACAATTAGAAAACTCCCTGAAATGCGCCCCCCTAGTTCTGGATCCTCTAAGCTCCCACCAAGCAGGTTGATATCTCCTCCCTTCCTTTCTTTGCTTTATCTGACCCAGTTAGCTATGTCCGCATGTTACAGGGAACGGATGTACATGCGTACATTTGCTTGTAAGAAAGAGGCAATGCATATTCACTTGACAATTGAAACATTACCTAGGTGTATGTGGTGTTTATACACCTCCTCCGGCTGGAGGTTAGTTGTAATAGCAGGAGATCTCCAGCCACCACCTAAAGGTTGGGAACCCTATGTGGGAAGTAGGGTTGCCAACCTCCAGGTAGTAGCTGGAGATCTCTTGCTATTACAACTGATCTCCAGCCGATAGAGATCAGTTCCCCTGGAGAAAATGGTCACGTTGGCAACTGGACTCTATGGCATTGAAGTCCCTCCCCTTCCCAAACCCCGCCCTCCTCAGGCTCCACCCCAAAAACCTCCCGCCGGTGGGGAAGAGGGACTTGGCAACCCTAATCAGGGATAATGTTGCTATCCTTCCAGTGGCAACTGGAGATCCCCCGCTATTACAATCAATCTCCAGATAACCAAGATCAGTTCCCCTGGAGAAAATGGCTGCTTTGGAGGGTGGACTCGATGGTATTAGAAAATCACACCTCTATACCAATATATAGTAGTACAAAATCAGTATAGGTGCAAATAAACCAAATATGCATCAATGTAGCCAGAGCAATAGGTTCAACATACTGTAATGCCACTAACAGCAACTAATACAGTACAATGTAATGTCAAAAAGAAACTACTATCACCATTTATATATTCATACAAGTATTGACATTACAACAAAAATATAACCTCTCATACACAGCTTATAGCTGGAAAATTTCACAATGCAGTATAGTCCAAAAGGGGGGGGAGCCAATGATGTGGTATACAGTCTGACTTTGACTCTCCCAATCTGGAGAACAATGTTGCTTTACAGCCCTGAGGTCTGATAAGAGTTCCTTGTCAATTTCAAACTGACGTGAAGACAAGAAGAATGCCACCAATTGGTTCAATATTCAATGATCTTCAATTGATCTCCAGACAACCAAGAGCAGTTCCCCTGGAATCATAGAATCATAGAGTTGGAAGGGACCACCAGGGCCATCAAGTCCAACCCCCTGCACCATGGAGGAAATTCACAACTACCTCCCCCCCACACACCTAGGGACCAGAAGATGGCCAAGATGCCCTCCCTCTCATCATCTGCCTAAGGTCACAGAATCAGCATTGCTGACAGATGGCCATCTAACCTCTTCTTAAAAACCTCCAGGAAAGGAGAGCTTACCACCTCCTGAGGAAGCCCGTTCCACTGAGGAACTGCTCTAACTGTTAGAAAATTCTTCCTAATGTCTAGACGGAAACTCTTTTGATTTAATTTCAACCCGCTGGTTCTGGTCCGACCTTCTTGGGCTACAGAAAACAACTCGGCACCATCCTCTATATGACAGCCCTACAAGTACTTGAACATGGTTATCATATCCCCTCTCAGTCTTCTCCTCTTCAGGCTAAATATACCCAGCTCCTTCAACCTTTCCTCATAGGACTTGGTCTCCAGACCCCTCACCATCTTTGTTGCCCTCCTCTGGACACGTTCCAGCTTGTCTACATCTTTCTTAAATTGTGGTGCCCAAACCTGAACACAGCACTCTAGTTGAGGTCTAACCAGAGAGGAGTAAAGCGATACCATCACTTCGCGTGATCCGGACACTATACTTCTGTTGATGCAGCCCAAGACTGCACTTGCCTTTTTAGCTACCGCATCACACTGCTGACTCACTTCTGGAGAAAATGGCTGCTTGGGAGGGTGGACCTTATGGCATTATACTCTGCTGAGGACCCTCCCCTTTCTAAACCCCACCCTCCCCAGGCTCCACCCCCAAAATCTCCAGGTATTTCCCAACCCAGATCTGGCAACCCTCTGGGCACATGGCAGGGGAGGGGGTTGGGCCTCTTTCCAGGGCCATTTGGGC
Organism: Euleptes europaea; assembly: GCF_029931775.1. Taxonomy (NCBI): domain Eukaryota; kingdom Metazoa; phylum Chordata; class Lepidosauria; order Squamata; family Sphaerodactylidae; genus Euleptes; species Euleptes europaea. Next base: position 109,137,524 of record NC_079314.1, read on the forward strand.
ATCCGAGTCCACTGCTGCACCCTAATGTTGCCAACCTCCAGGTGGTGGTTGGAGAGCTCCCGCAATTACATCTGATCTCCAGCCAATAAAGTTCCCCCTGCAGAAAATGGCTGCTTTGGCAACTGGACTGTACTGGCTGGGCAGGCTGGCGGGGCTGCTACTGCAGCACAGTGCAGAGGGAGCTGAGAGCGGGCGTGCAGGAAGCGGAGGAGGGTACAGAAGCTGAGGCAGGGGTAATGCAAAGTCCAAGAAACAGTCCAGAAATCAGGCTGGGGTCTCTTATTTATCACAGGCTAGGCAGCAAGGGTTGTCAGTAATCAGTCCGAGGTCTGGGTCACAGGCAAGGTGGTATGCACCGTCTTAAACAGTCCAAGGTCGTGGTCAGGCAAAATAGCAAACGAAGTGGCGCTTGGCTGAAACCGGAATTCAGTAAGTTGCTTCCACGCTGCAGCTGCTCTTTGCTGCTCCTTAAATCTGGCCAGCTATCAGAGTGAGGTTGGTCCTGTCATCACTCACTGTCACCCTCATCAGCTGGAATGCCTCTCCAGCCCTACAGCCAAGCCGAACGCCTTCTTTCACTCAGCAAAGCTCCGAGTTTCTGTCTTCGGTGAATCATGGGGGAGGATTCTGACTCTGACAATAGGGCCTCCAAGGGGAACTGGAATTCGTCAGCCTGACTAGGCATCGAAGCATCTGACGGCCCCTTTAATCCAGCAGCTGGTTCAGAAGGCTCGTCAGCTGCATTCCCAGGAGGGAACGGCCAACTGCTCCCGCTCTGCATCTGAGGCCTAGGACTCAGCCACAGGGGTGGGGGGTGGGGGGCGTGACATGGACTCTATGGCAATGAAGTCCCACCCTTCTCCAAACCCCGCCTTCCTCAGGCTCTGCCCTCAAAATCTCCAGGTTTTTCCCCAACCCGGAGCTGGCAACCCTACTGCAGCCCCTTAGGGCTTTGCTTTACAGAAACCGAGGCTTGTAAACCCAGCAATATTGTCACAGTTGCCTAGCAAGCTCCAAAATGGCTACTCTTTTCTTAAAGCTACAAGTGTTATTTCTATTTGTTTGGGAGAGGGTTTTTTTATATATATAAATTTTTTTATTGCTTTTTCCATAAGGTTGATACAATAATCCCATTCGATATACCATCTAGCTTATTTTTCCATATATAAACAATAATAGTACAATGCTGAATGGATATCCTCATAGTAAAATACATATATCAATTTGAACTCCCCCCCCCCAACTTCCTCTAACCCATTCTTAATCCGGTCACTTCTTTGTATTACTCTTTGCCTATCCTTCTAAAACAGTATATATTTATTTTTATGTATCTATTTCTTTCTTATATCCATGCATACGCCATAACTTTGTAACCCTATCTGAGATGATTAATTAACATTGAAAGTAATTAAAAATGCTAATAGAGTATAAATTATTCCAAAAACTATGATAGAACTACACATACTTGACATTATCACGTAAATTAAATATATATATATATATATATTTCCCTACAACTCCCCTTATTCCCCTTATTTTAATACCCTCCAACCCTTCATCCCTTCTTTTTAAAAGACTTCTTCTGTTCTTTTCTTGCTTTCTCGGTATAGTCTCTTGAAGTCGATGGTGTCCAGTTGCTACATCTTGCCCAGTTGAGTCTTCATCCCGTCGCATTTCTTCTTGGTCTCTGCCTTGAATTGGATCTGTCAGTTCTTTGTGGTTTAATACAAATCTTTCAGCTTCAACTGGTGAATTGACGGCACATCTGCTCTGTTTATAGATGAACGTAAGTCCTTGTGGTATTAACCAGGCATACTTTATTCCATTTTTCCTCAGCATCATTGTGAAGTCTTTGTAAGCATTTCTCTTTGCAACCAAGTGGCGAGGTATATCTTTTAGCATTATTAAAGGTAATCCATCTACCGAAAGAGGACTATCATATTGGATTTGCATGACTGTATTCCTCATTTTGAGATCAAAAAAGACAATCACAATCTCCCTGGGCGTTGATTTCTGTATTTTTGGTGACAGGGGAACTCTGTATATTTTATCCATTGCGTAGTTTAATTTTTGATCACTTAAATGGAAAATGTCAGCAAGTGACTTTATCATAGTCTCTCTGGTATCCCCATATTTTTCCGCGAGATTGCGTATTCGTAGATTTGATTCTCTCAATTTCATCTCCAAAAATGCCATCTGGTCCTTCAAAATCTCTCCTTGTATTTGTAGGTTTTCAATTTGTTTCTCATTATCTTTGGTTTCCTTGTAAATTTCCTTTTGTTCCTCCTCCACTTTTGTTATAGTAAGTTCCATCTTATTCATGTCTATTTTTAATACCTTCACTTGTTCTTTAATTGACTTAATCTCATTCATAAGATTGTCAAGTTTCTGGTCGAGTAGTTGAGTCATATGCTATGTTAGATGTTGAATTTGCTTGTTAAGTGTTTCAGTTTGCTGCATCAAAAGTTCCTCCATTCTTTTGTAATCCATGGTTCCCTGTAGAATTAGGTGCATAGACGGGCAGTATTGATATAACACCCACCATCGATTGGTTCTAGTAGGCTATCCGGGCTGTGTAACCGTGGTCTTGGTATTTTCTTTCCTGACGTTTCGCCAGCAGCTGTGGCAGGCATCTTCAGAGGAGTAACACTGAATGACAGTGTCTCTCAGTGTCAAGTGTGTAGGAAGAGTAATATATAGTCAGAAAGGGGTTGGGTTTGAGCTGAATCATTGTCCTGCAAAAAGTAACAAAGATAATGTGCTAACCATTGTCCTGTAAGTATCAAGATAATGTGCTGATGAGGGTGTGGTATGTTAATATGGAACCATTGTATCCTGAAGTGATCTGTTAATGTGTGAAATCCAAAGCTAATCTGCATGGCTATTGTTGACTGTAGTCTTTGTTTCAAGAGTCTTCTAGTTAGGTCTGTAGGGACATCCGGTACTTCTCACTGAGTCTCCTCGCTCTCACAATGAGACGTGGCAGGAAGGCTCAAAAGCGAAAGTATTTCAAATCGGAAATAAAACTTCTTCCCTCCCCCTTCTAACTCGAAGTCTTCAGTTGTGTTTGGGAGAGTTTTAATGCCCCCTTTTAAGATTTCATATTTTTCTCAAAACATGGAACTTTCTTCAGGTTTGTAGAGAAAACGGCCCCATCTGTCCTCAGCTCTGTTTCGCCAGTCTGTTGATCCATACTCTGTGGCCCAGTTCAGAATTAGATATATTATATGAGCATGAAGATTTTTGTTCGTTTTAGTAGAAAAGAGCAAGAGTCCAGTAGCACCTTAAAGACTAACAAAAATATTTTCTGGCAGGGTATGAGCTTTCGTGAGCCACAGCTCACTTCTTCAGATACTGCAGACAGACTAACACGGCTACCCACTGTGAATTTTGTTCGTTTGTTTGCCATTACTCACTGGGTGAGGTTTTGTACCTGCACATGCTCACTTCCCTTGTTTGTTTTGTAAAGCACAGCATTTAGAACTGTCAGTCAACTCACTTGTTATAAACAGAGAGAGGCTTTGGAAAAATTAATCTCCCACCTTCTCAGCCTCCTCCTCCTCCTCTTCCTCCTCCCCCTGAAATACAGTAATAAGTGGAACATTGACCCAGCAAGTCAATGAGCATGGAAGAAGGACTCATTCCAAGTAATTAGCAATCCATCATTTCCCTCCCCTGAATTTTACATTGACCTTGAGACAAACACATCTCAGGTAGATCAGCTAACTGTTAATCCTGAGTAATGCCTTGGCCGACGCCATCAAGGTTGGCCTACGAAAAGATGAAGATGAATTTGAAGCTGAGTCATAATACTGAAACAGATCCTTGCAGGGCAAACCTAAGAGCACTTTCCTGGGAGTGAACCTCATTGAGTTGACTTTAGTAGGACTCACACACATCAACACATGAAGCGGCCTTATACTTAGGGTTGCCAGCTCTGGGGTTTGGGAAGGGGAGGGACTTCAATGAGGTATGATGGCATAGAGTTGGGTTGCCAACCTCCAGGTACTAGCTGGAGATCTCCTGCTATTACATCTGATCTCCAGCAGATAGAGATCAGTTCCCCTGGCCGCTTTGGCAATTGGACTCTATGGCATTGAAGTCCCTCCCCTCAACAAACCCCTCCCTGTTCAAGCTCTGCCCCAAAAATCTCCTGGTATTTCCCAACCCAGAGCTGGCAACCCTACATACCAGCTGGCAACCTTCCAAAGCAGCCCTTTTCTCCAAGGGAACTGATCTCTGTCACCTGGAAATCAGCTGTAACCTTACGAGATCGCTAGCCATGACCTGGAGGTTGGCAACCTTTATACTGAATCAGACCATTGGCCCATCAAGGTCAGTACTGTCTACTTAGGGTTGCCAGGCCCCTCTTCGCTACTGGTGGGAGATTTTTGGGCAGAGCCTGAGGAGGGCAGGGTTTGGGGAGGGACTTCATAGAGGCCATAGAGTCCAATTGCCAAAGTCAGACCAACCGAGCCCCCCTCCCGCCCCAAAACCTCTTGCCGGTGGCAAAGAGGGACCTGGCAACCTTATAGACACCCCAGCATGAACACCCAGCGTGGAGAATTCTGTGTAACTTGCATGCTGTATTGCAGTTGGTTATAAGATACACACTATTTTTCTGGCCTTCTGAATTTCATTCTAAAGAACTGAGACAGCAAGGTAGACTTCCCCTGACTATGGAAGATCCACTGATTTAGCAATTTGTAATAATCTCTTTTCCTTTCTGTAAATGTATTAGGACAACAAGGGAATAGCTTGTTGCTGGGCAGGGTATCTCTGTGTGTCTGTGTGCTAGTAACTGGGGCAAGAGTCACGGAGGGTTACAGTGAACCATAACAAGAACTGGGTGAAACTGTTACTTTACTGCCGCCTCTATGTCTGTAGTGCTGTCAGCTTTACCCTGAATCTTGATGGGTTGTCATATCTTGAATTTGGATAAATATCTCTCCCTCTGTACAATCGGGACTCAGAGATTTCTGCCCATTAAGGCCTCTGGGTCGCAGCTGCTCCAAATAAATAACTGTTTCTTGAAACAATGGCCTTGGGTCTCTCTCTCCCCCGAACCCCCGGTTTTGTCACAACATTTCTGGTGCCGTGACTAGTGAAGGGGGGAGAGATGGGGTGTTGCCCCCCCTTTGACCCACCCGGCTCAGGGTGCTGGGCCAGGGTGCCTTTGAGTCCTTTCTGCCGGCACGACCCTTTTTGGTCGAGAGAGTTACGCATGGACACCCTAGCCTCACTCACCCTGGTAGGGTGTCGTTGGAACCCAACAGGATCGCAAGAACCAGCCCAGCACCTCCGGAGGAGATCACAGAAGGCAGGTGAGAATCAGGAAAGGGGTTTTAGTTCAGTTCTGGTGCCCTCTGCAATCAGAGGAAGAAAAGTCTGATCAACTCTTACGGTCCTGCCCTATTACAGCCATCAGGTTTGGCTGGAAATCAAAGGCACCTTTGTCAGGAAAAGGTTTGGAAATGGTGGGTGGCATGTGAGAGTGAGTGATTTTGTGTTTGAATTGAAGGGGTGGATTGATTGTGTGAGAGACTGTTGTGGAACACTTCTGCATACATTTGTACACATTTTGGGAGGAATGGGTGGAAAGAAAGCTCTGTAGTGAGACCTCAGTGGGTGCCACGCAACTTTCCCAAAGTCTATCAGAATGTGGCCCTTCGTATATTTTGTGACCTGGACTGTGTTGCATATAGGGTCGGCTGGTCCGAAGGTAGTGGGTTATGGTTATTTCAACTGATTGTTCTCAGTCACAGACTGAGGGCATAGCAATAACTGTCTTGTGTGATTTGCATTGTACAATAGTGGTGTAAAGCAATTGGTAAATGTCAGAAGCGTTGAGCTTGGTATTTACTGGGGAAGGGTTTCTCCGTTTGAATCAGGTCCCATATATTGATGGGTGGAGTGACTCTGTTACAAGAAAGTTGCCAAAATCTGCTTTTCGGGCTCATGAGAATTAGTGCAGTGTCATGGTTTTATGACTCTCTTCGTCGTGCCTGAGTAAAAAAAAAAAAACAATCCTCCAGAGCCGGCCGGAGGAAGAACAAGTCCCACCGCCGTGCGGCCCCTGCTGCCCCTATCTCCAGGCAGCATCCGTATGCCTCCCCAACGCTGCATCAGCCCTGTCCGTGCAGCTAGTCCCGGCTCCCCACTCCATGCCAATCCTGTCTGTGCCTCTGCTAAAGTCTGTTTTCCGGTCTCTCCAGAATAAACAGCCCTCTCTTACCCGTTTAACATACAGGAGAGGAAGAAAATGAAGTCAGACCCCCCCCCAAAAAAAGGCAGTTCCCCAAAGCCCCAGCAAGAAGAAGCAGATTCTTCCACTCAAGGGAAGAAAATGAAAGCTTCAGAACAGTAATTGAAAAGCCTCTGCAGGCAGGCTTCCCTTCCCCCCCAGCCGACAGAGATCAGTTCACCTGGAGAAAATGGCCACTTTGGCAATTGGACTCTGTGGCATTGAAGTCCCTCCCCTCCCCAAACCCCGCCCTCCTCAGGCTCCGCCCCAAAAACCTCCTGCCGGTGGCGAAGAGGGACCTGGCCACCCTAGCTCTCAAGGATGTGGGAATACAACTTGGATTGGCTCTTGCCTCCCTCTTCTCGACGTCACTTTCCTGACCCAAAATAGCTGGGGGGGGGGCAGGGCAATATTTGCTCCAATGGCACCTGTGCTTGTACAGATACTCTACACGTGCAGCTGCCAATGAGAGAAACAACATCCACTGGGCTAAGGTAGCCAGCTTTGGGTTAGGAAATCACTGTAGGTTTGGGGGTGGAGCCTAGAGAGGGTGGAACTTGGGGAAGGACCTCAGAGGGGTATAATGCCAATAGAGCTGGTACCCCACTGCATGCCATGCACAGCGGATGGGATCGAACCCATGAACATGTACAATAATTTATTTTACAATAATGGTGAATGCAATGCACTTTCAGGTTAAAAACAGCTATTTACTTTCGCTGCAATAGAACAAAGAAAATCTAACAGACACAGTAGGGTTGCCAGGTCCCTCTTCGCCAATGGTGGAAGGTTTTTGGGGCGGAGCTTGAGGAGGGCGGGATTTGGGGAGGGGAGGGACCACAATGCCATAGAGTCCAATTGCCAAAGCGGCCATTTTCTCCAGGTGATCTCCAGCCTCTATTGGCTGGAGATCAGTTGTAATAGCAGGAGGTCTCCAGCTAGTACCTGGAGGTTGGCAGCCCTAAGACACAAACTTAGTATGAACAAAAAAAGCCTCCAAGGGGAAGCTTGCAGGTCATTTTTAGTGCCTCAAGGGAAGTTTATTTTAACTTGCTACAAACTAAGAACAGCTTACAGTCATATGTGTACAATGATAAAATACAGGTGAACAAGAGGAACAGGTGAGTCACTGGCCTTTTATGCAGGGGCGCTTCCTTGCTGTCACCACCACTGAGTGCTTTGGGGCTTCCTTTTGATAGTGCATGTCATTTTCCAACTGTCAGAGGTCACCTTGCTCTCCCCGCGTGTTTTGCCTGCATTTTCCAGATATTGGCTAAAACAGCATCTAGAAAAACATGGGCAAAATGTGCGGGGAGAGCAAGGCGATTGTCGGGAAAGGGCATGCACCATCAAAAGGAAGCCCCAAAGCAGTCGGCGTGGGTGACCACGGGGAAATGTCCCTGCGTAAAAGGCCATTGAAGCGACAAATCCAGGGCGTACTTTGCAACTATGCCATGGAGCCACACTGGCAGGATTTGTGACCACGTTTCTCTCTCCGAGTCTTTGTGCGACTGTTCAGAAGCAAACTCTCTCACTGCGCAAAGCTTCTTTTGAAATAACTGTCCCAAGTGCCTCTTAATGCCTAGCGCAGACCGATAAAACCATTAGGAACGAGCGTGCGCCACAGCAGAAAAAAAATCCTTGTCTGAAGAGTCGACCCTGTAGAGTATTACTGCCTGCAACAAAGGACATCTGCTACTGCAAGCCAGCAGAAAAGTTCAGGGTGAGAAAGAACACCGGATCTTTCACTTTTAAGCTGCCTTGTCATTGCTGGATAAGCAGATTCGGAATATTGTGACAATATCAAATTGGTTATGCACAATCCTTGAAGAGGAGGAGGAGGGACCATGCAAGGGATGAATGAATTCAACTTAATAGCTCTCCTGGCTAAACCTTCCACTGTTCCTTCAATTTCTCCCACTATTTAAAACAACATTCGTGCATTTGGAAAGGGACCATTTCAGAGAATCCTATTTTGATCAGGTAACAAGACAGAAAGAGAAGAAGAAGAGCTGGGCCATTTACACAGGGTCGATTTTGATGCTCGCTCAAAGCTGTATTTTTAAATGCGACCTTTAAAATGCCCGGCGCAAAAGGAAAAATTCCACCCCCCACATTCGCCTGCTCCTTCATTCCTTCCATTAGCAACCTCCATTTGCATAGCTAATGCGAGGCTGTGAATTTTGCATGCTTCTTTGAGGGGATTCTTCGCAGAGAAGGCGGAGCAAATACAAAAGGTCGTGTTAATGGGGCTCCTAAGAAATGCGACGTAGGTATGTGCCGGCTTCGCAGTCACTTCCTGAATGACGGTTCAGCGTGCAAAACTAAAAAAAAGCTGCAGGGCACTTAAGCCTGGAACGCGCTGCTAATTACCAAGCATAAATGGCCTTAGTGTTTATATGCCGACTTTCTCTACCTTTTAAGGAGAATCAAACCGGCTTACAATCTCCCTTCCCACAACAGACACCTTGAAAGGTAGGGGGGGCTGAGAGAGTTCAGAAAGAACTGTGACTAGTCCAAGGGCACCCGGCTGGCTTCACGTGTAGGAGTGGGGAAACCAACTTGGTTCTCCAGATTAGAGTCCGCCGGTCATAACCACTCCACCACGCTGGCTCTCCACACCACACTGGCTACGTGAACCAATGTCACCCAGTAACCAGATGTTCAATGCTAGGACAGTGAAGGTCAATGCCTTCTCCAGGGCAGGAAGCCTGTCCTACCAGATAGGATGGCCGTGAGGATCAAATTCTGCTCTGAGCCCCTTGAGGGAAGTATGGGGACATGCTAGGCCCCCCCCCCCCCCCCGAAGTTTCAAAATCCATTATCTTTGAGCCACCAGCTACCCACACCGGGCAAAGGTTTCCAGCCTCACAGATGGGAGTCACGCTGCCACCAATAAATCCAAAGTCACCTGGGACAAAGAAATCCACCCCCTGAATTGCTGACATTCATCAAAGGGTGACCCCCCTTAGCCAGAGATTCCAGCCAAAGGACAATGAGCCGGGGCAATTAGAATATCAATGATGGGTGGCCCGATGAGAGCTTCTAATTAAGACCGCTCTTCTTCGTGACGACATATCGCAGGAACCGCTTAATCACGGGCACGTCCTCCTGTAAGCAAATGTAGGCAGATCTTGATACCGCTATCAGTGCCTAACATCCTTTCACAAGGGATGCTGTCTATTAAAATCCAATTAAAGCCTGCCCCCCTCCCCATTCGTAATCTTTGATAGATGCTTTTGATTCGTTATGCTGATTACTAAATTAATCAGTGTAGCTGGGTGGGGGAGTGGGGAGGGAGGGAATCCTCGGTATGATCCGGAGGGCAGAGGATCCGTCCGCATGTTGTTTTGAAAGTTGACAGGCAGTGAGACTGGTTGACAGCTACTGTTGGAGAGACGGGGGAGAGGACATAGTTAAATTTGCGGAACTACCTGCCCCAGGATGTGGTGATGGCTGCCAACTAGGAAGGCTTGAAGAGGGGAGTGGACATGTTCGTGGAGGAGAGGGCTATCCATGGCTACTAGTCAAATGGATACTAGTCATGATGCATACCTATTCTCTCTAGTATCAGAGGAGCATGCCTATTATATTAAAGGCAAAGGTCCCCTATGCAAGCACCGGGTCATTCCTGACCCATGGGGTGACGTCACATCCCGACGTTTACTAGGCAGACTTTGTTTACGGGGTGGTTTGCCAGTGCCTTCCCCAGTCATCTTCCCTTTACCCCCAGCAAGCTGGGTACTGATTTTACCGACTTCAGAAGGATGGAAAGCTGAGTCAACCTTGAGCCGGCTACCCGAAACCAACTTCAGTTGGGATCGAACTCAGGTCGTGAGCAGAGCTTGGACTGCAGCTTACCATTCTGCACCACGGGGCTCTTATGCCTATTATATTAGGTGCTGTGGAACACAGGCAGGATGGTGCTGCTGCAGTTGTCTTGTTTGTGGGCTTCCTAGAGGCACCTGGTTGGCCAATGTGTGAACGGACTGCTGGACTTGATGGGCCTTGGTCTGATCCGGCATGGCTTTTCTTATGTTGTTATGAGTGACCAAAGGACCAAACTGCTGGGCAAAGCTCCAGAGACGTCATCACCTATAGTTTAGCTCCAGCCCCTGCTTTATCCCACCCTGTGACATCTTTTCTGATTGATTCCTTTGATCGTCGGTGCTGATGCTGGAGGAGCGTTCTAACCACTTGGGAGAAAAGATCTATATGCCTCCCGGGCAAAACTCCAGACTCACCATGGTATGGAGATCAAGCTGGATACCAAATAGACATTACCTTTGTCTTCTTACAACCATCACCACTCAGTGCTGAGCACCACCTGTCTCATCCAATAAACAGCCATTTTAACAGGTTTGGGATTGGTTGTTTATTTATTTGTTGCTGTCATAAGTCACAGCTGACTTATGGCGATCCCCTTAGGGTTTTCAAGGCAAGAGATGTTCAGAGGTGGTTTGCCATTGCCTGCCTCTGCTTAGCAACCTTGGTATGTCATGGTGGTTTCCCATCCAAATACTAGCCAGGGTCAACCCTGCTTAGCTTCTGAGATTTGATCAGGTTAGCCTGTGCTATCCAAGTCAGGGTGGAATTGGTTATAGATGATACAGAATAGGTGTTTGGTATTTTTTTAAAGTAGATTTTATGGCTATAAAATTTAGGATGATTTCCACATGAAGAAGAAGAAGAAGAAGAAGAAGAAGAAGTTGGTTTTTATATGCCAACTTTCTGTACCACTTATGGGAGAATCAAACCAGCTTAAAATCACCTTCCCTTCCCCACCCAACAGACACCCTGTGAGGTAGGTGAGGCTGAGAGAGTTCAGAGAGAACTGTGACTAGTCCAAGGTCACCCAGCTGGCTTCATGTGGAGGAGTGGGGAAACCAACCTGGTTCACCAGATCAGACTCCACTGCTCATGTGGAGGAGCGGGGAATCAAACCTGTTTCTCCAGATTAGTCTACCGCTCCCAACCACCGCTCTTAACCACTACACCACGCTGGTCCCAGTCTCTATTGTTTCGCCAAATGTGCCAAAAATAATTATTCAGAAGAGCATTCTTCTGAATGTTCTTTTGTGAGGTAATGGATCAGTTCACGATCCCTATATTAGGGGAAATGAGGGGTTTCTCCCCCCTTCCCGTTCTTCAATCTCAGTCTCACATTATGTTGTTTTACTAGGAATCTTTGGTATATTATCAAATATGATCATATTTTGTAATCTGCTTGCTCACTGGCTGAATGGTTTTTACCATATGTTGGCAAAATGTGTTACCATATTTTGTAATCAGATTACCATTTGACTGAATATTTCTAACATACTTGCAGTTCCTCCTAAGGCACAGTGAGAAAGGCAGACTAGAAATGAAAATATATAAAATAACCAGACCAAATTGCGGGGGCGGGGGGGTAGCAAAGGTCCAGCTTGTTCTCGTCAGATCTCAGAAACTAAGCAGGGTCGGCCCTGGTTAGTACTTCAATAGGAGACCACCGAGGAAGACCAAAGTCACCACCACTATACATCTGCCATAGGCTTACCAGTTCCCTCTTTTGTTTTTTAAAGAATTATTTTTATTTTTCATAAAGTTACATATAAGCTTTCCAACCAAGAATCGAAAGTTACAGAATATTTCATATCAGCCCGTTGTTGTTGAAAATACATCATTACTATATATTGAAAAGAAAAAGAAAAACTTCCCCTTCATCCCCCTTCATCCTTTTCTTAACCTGTGTACTATTTTGCACTCAGAATTCTAATCCAGATGTTGTTTGATATTATATTTAAATGTACTTGTTTTATTGTACTTGTTTTATTTCAAGAGTTCTAATATCATCGATTTAACCATAAAGCAATTTTTAAAAGAACAAAACATAATGTCTTCGATTTCCCATTGTTATATATAGCAATAAAAAATAAAAAAAGCAAGGTGGCATATTAAGTATACCATAGAAGTGATTCTGCTTGTCAATGGATTAGATCAGTGAATAACCTTGAAGTTTTCCCATATAGGTTTCTGTCTCGCAATATGCCCTCCATGTCTCCCATTCACCCATAAACTGAACATTGTCTTTTTGGTTTACCAGAGCAGTAAGTTTTGCTATTTCCTCCAGTTCCCTCTTCACCATCGGCAGGAGGCTTTGGGGGGGGGGTGGAGCCTGAGGAGGGCGGGGTTTGGGGAGGGGAGGGACTTCAATGCCATAGAGTCCAATTGCCAAAGTGGCCATTTTCTCCAGGTGAACTGATCTCGGTCGGCTGGAGATCAGTTGTAATAGCAGGAGATCTTCTGCTATTACCTGGAGGTGGGCAACCTTAATCTGCCACTATCAGTGAACACAGAGGAAAATGGATTTATGATAATAGAGAGGCGAATGATTTAGATAACACAACATCAATCAATGTGTGGATCCTCCATCGTCATTCCGCGTACAACTAAGGACCCTAGTGTTGAACCACCGGCACAAGAATTTGCCTGAGCAGTTTTTTGTGCTGCTTCCAAGGGCATAGCAGAGCATTCCAGAGTAAAGAGCAAATGGTATTCTCCCTTTACTGCAGGCTTCAAACACAGGCCTCCACTTGCCTATTACTCCACTTGCCTATTACGCCATTATGAGAGACAGCGTGGTGTGGTGGTGAAGAGCGGTGGACTCTAATCTGGAGAACTGGGTTTGATTCCTGCTCCTCCACACAAGCCTGTGTACATGTTTGGAATGCAGCTTGTTCAGTTCAGTTAAGAACACGCAACTGTGCCATCTGTAACAATTCTAACTAGTTTTCCAAAAACATGTACCGATATACTCATTTTCGGCTTCCAAAAGTTGCTTTCGGGTCAAGTCCTGAAGGACCACCCTTCTAGCAAGACTATTGACCACCTTTATTTTGTAATAAAAAGATTGATAAGAGTTGCTGACAAAATGCATATTCCTTTTGCGGAGAGGACGACTCTCACCTCTCCAGGTAGCTGAGGTTAGTCGCAAGCAGGGTGTGGCCGTCGAGAACTGTCTGCCACACCCTCATCCAACAGAAGCGCAGCTGTGAACCAATGCACATGTTTATGGAACAACAAAACAACACGGGGTTGCCAACTGTTGTCCTAGCAAGGCTCCTGTGTCTTTGGCAGCAGCAGTGATAGCAGAAGCCTTGGGCTGGTCACAGTTCCCTCCAAATTCTCTCAGCCCCACCTACCTCACAGGGTGTCTGTTGTGGGGAGGGGAAGGGAAGGTGATTGTAAGCTGGTTTGATTCTCCCTTAAGCAGCAGAGGAAGTCGGCATATAAAAGCCAACTCTTCTTCTTCTTCCTCTTCCTCCTCCTTCTCAGGAGGAGGAGGCAGACCGTTCCATAATGTGGGAGCTACCACAGAGGATAGGGTCTGCACAGGCAGTTGCCAACTTTATCTGTACCACAGAGGATAGGATGTGTACAGGCAGTTGCCAACTTTACCTGTTTGCAGGATGGCACCTTCACAAGGTTTTGCTCTGATGAGTGGGATAGTCACAGCGGAACATAGCAGGAGAGGTAGCCCTGAAGGTACTTGGATCCAAGGTCATTCAAGGCTTCGCAGGTGACACTCAGAACCTTGAAATTAGCCCGGTAACTGATTGGTAACCGGTGGAGTCTTTGCAGAGCGGGAGTGATAAGCAGTTTCTGCTTAGCACCGATGAGTAGCCAGGCTGCGTCGTTCTCTGCCAACTGGAGTTTCAGAGTTGTCCTTAAGGGCAGACCCGTGTAGAATGCATTACATTAGTCTAGCCCCGTGGTAACAATAGCATGGATCCATGTGGGCAAGATCAACCAAATCAAGGTAAGGGGCCATCTGACAAGCTAAATTGCTCCCCACCACAGATCCTACATGGCGAAGTCACAGATTCCACAAAATTTCTAAAATTTGGGGGTACATATTTGCAGCTGTACTCCAAACGTAACATTTTGGCACAACACTCTGCAGCAATCCTTGCTCTGTCCCTGGGCAGACATTTTCTCTATGGAAAGGAGACTATATTGCAGTGTTGCTTCTTTGAAGTTGCTGTTCAATTTTCTCCTTTCTCCCAAATGTCAAGGAGATCCAAAACTGCTTTACAGTGAAAGAACATACCTTGCCTGATGCCCTCGTAGTAAGAAATCAGACAGGAAGATCACCTAAGAGTGGAGACAAAAATGCCACCGATTCTCAATGAGATCATGGAACCCAACATCCTTTTGAAAAATGGCGACCATGGCAAACACTTGGGAGGTTGACAACTTGAACTGTCACAGGCTTTGACATATCAGCACATGAAATATAAGATTGTGTTGTACATATGCAGCAATTATTCATTGTAAAACCTAAAATTACACATACAAACGACACAAACTGAATTGCAAACAGAATACAGCAGAGGTTTCTAAGACAGAAAAGCCTGCTTATGTATTGATAGGGATTTGTATTCTTACAATTGCAAAGTCAGCACAGAAGTGACTTTTTTCCTTCTCTATGACTCATTGCCAGCTGGAGAAAGGAAAACAGTTTTCAAGATAACGTTAATTCTCATGAAGGAGTAATTTTTACCAAGCAGCTATCCAGATGTATAATATGCTGACTGAGATATACAAACCAAGATGTGAGAGATCCCCCTCTCTGAGTTTGCTTCTCCAAATCAGTTGCTCAGACGTTGATACAGAAACAATCGATTTATTGAAGCCTTCAGGAGATGAGACAGGCACAGGTAGAAAGTTGCAAGTGAGGGGCTATACGGGTTTACAGAATATATTGACTCCAGGGCACTGGGGCACTGGGGTTCACACTTATTGTTATGGGAAGTTACAAGCTTGGCATAATACAAAACATCAGACGGATCCCAGGAAGTCTGGTGCGGCTATCACACTTCCAAGGCCGCACCGGCCTGAGGGAGTACTGGCAGGAAGAACAGCGGGGGGGAAGATACATGGGCCATCAGGCCTGGCGCCTGAGACCAGAAGGTGTGAACTGCTTTTACGAGTTCACTGATAACACCGCAGGTGATGGAAAGCAGAAACACAAAGACAGAGACCCTCACATTCTGCCCCCCTTAAGGCCCCCCTCCGAGAGGACGAGGCTTATCGGGATAAGCGAGGTGGAATTCTCGGACCAAGCGAGGAGCTGCCATGTGGGGTGCGGCCACCCATTCGTCATGAGCGGAGCCAAGGTTTTTCCAGCGAACAAAGTAAAACAGTTTCCCTTTCTTCCATTTGGAATCTAAAACCTTGGATATTTCCAAATGGGTATCCCCTCCTACTACGGTAGGAATCTCATGAGCGGGAGGGGGGTGGAACTGGGGAGCTGCTACATAAGGTTTGAGGAGGCTTATATGGAAGACTGGATGAACTCCCTTGAGAGTCTTAGGGAGACTCAGTTCCACGGTAACCTCGTTGATTACTCTGGTAATGGGGAAAGGTCCTACATAACGGTCGCTCAGTTTTTTGCAGGGGCGAAGAGAGCGGAGGTTTTTGGTGGACAGATAGACTTGCTCCCCCACCTTGAGTTCCCATCCCGGAGACCGGTGTTTGTCTGCTTGTTCCTTGTACTTGCTTTTTGCCCTTTCCAGATTTTTGAGCAACCATGGCCAGGTGGATTTAACCACCTGAATCCACTCCTGAAGATCAGGGGTAGACTGGAGCTCTGGCGAGACGGGGGCAGAACCGAAAGGGCCAAAATCCGTCCCGTATATAACTTGGAAGGGACTAAAGCCGGTAGAGGAATGAGGCGCATTGTTGTACGCATATTCGGCAAATGGCAGCAGGTCGACCCAGTCGTCCTGGTGGAAATTTACATAGCAACGCAAATAACATTCTACTACCGCATTTACTCGTTCCGTTTGACCATCCGTTTGGGGGTGATAGGCGGAAGAAAGGCCCTGTTCCTCCACTCCCATTAACTTTAGGAAAGCCCGCCAGAATTTGGCAACAAACTGGACCCCCCGGTCGGAGAGGACCTTCCTCGGGATCGAGTGTAGCCTGAGGACGTGCGTGATGAACAGTTTAGCTAAGCCCTGGGCTGAAGGAAGACCTGCACACGGAACGAAATGAACCTGTTTGGAAAAGAGGTCTGTGATAACCCAGAGAACCGTTTTCCCCCGACTTGGAGGTAGGTCGGTGATAAAATCCATGGCGATGACTTCCCAGGGACGGGAGGGGTTCTCAAGCGGTTTGAGAAGCCCCGGGGGTTTTCCCATCCGTTTCTTGGCTGTGGCGCAGGTGGGGCAGCTGCGCACATACAACTCTACATCAGATCTCATACCGGGCCACCAGAATTGCCTTCGAACCAGGTGAAGCGTTTTTATGAAACCAAAATGACCCGCTAGCCTGGCCCCATGTACAAGTCCCAATACTTCTTTGCGAAGGGAAGATGGGACATATAGTTTCCCCCCTTGCACCCACCAAGTGTTGGTTCGTTCCAAGCCAGTGGGGAGGAGATGGTGCTCCTCCTCCTGTAAGGAGGCGTCCCGGAGTCGCTGTTGGAATGCTTCCGGGATACCTTTGAGCGTAGGGGGGGTCTCCGGTTGGCGGGCTTGGGATCGGGTGGTGACGGCCAAGCCAGGGACTTCCCCTCGCTGTTCGGGAGTGAACAGGGAGTCGACGGGGCGATCGAAATCGTTGCGATACTGGGGAAGTCGTGACAAAGCATCAGCTAGGGCATTTTCTTTGCCAGGGACATGTTTGAGGGTGAACCGGAATTTTGCAAAAAATTGGGCCCACCGAATTTGTTTGGCATTGAGTTTTCTAGCTCCCTTGAGAGCCTCAAGATTCTTGTGATCTGTGCACACTTCGAACGGCAGCTCGGCCCCCTCCAAGAAGTGTCTCCATATGGTAAGGGCATGTTTGACCGCTGCTGCCTCCTTCTCCCAAATGGCCCAGTTGATTTCGGACTGGGAAAACTTCTTGGAGAAGTAGGCGCATGGCCTCAACCGTCCCCCCTCATCCCTCTGCAATAGGGCCCCGCCCATGGCTACATCCGAGGCATCCACCTGCACCACGAAGGGCTTGGTGCAATCCGGGTGAGCCAAAACGGGTTCGGATGAAAAAAGTAGCTTTAAACGTTCAAAAGCTTGCTGGCACTGGGGAGACCATTGCAGACGGGCTGAGGGGAGTGCGGCGCTAGCCCCCCTGTCCTTGGTACGCAACAGGGCAGTGAGGGGAAGCGCAACTTGGGCAAAGTTGGGAATGAAATTCCGGTAAAAGTTGGCAAACCCCAAAAACTGTTGAAGTTGGCGGCGGGTAGTGGGGGTTTCCCAGTCCCGCACCGCCTGGACCTTGGCGGGGTCCATTTCCAACCCTTGGTGGGAAATCACATACCCCAGAAATGTAATAGAAGGTTGGTGGAATTCACACTTGGACACCTTAGCATACAGTTTGTGCTCCCGCAGCCGCTGGAGCACTTCTCGCACTAGGCGCACATGTTCTTCCATGGTCTCAGAGTAAATAAGAATGTCATCGAGAAATACCACCACCCCCCGAAACAGTAAATCATGCAAAACTTCATTAATTAATTGCATAAAGACACTCGGAGCCCCCGAAAGTCCGAACGGCATGACCAGGTACTCAAACATCCCAAAACAACTGGAAAAGGCCGTTTTGGGTTCGTCTCCTTCTTTGATGCGAATGCGGTGGTAGGCTTCTACCAAGTCCAGTTTGGTGAAGATTCGGCCCTCCTTTAATTGTGCTAGAAGGTCAGGAATAAGAGGGAGGGGGTAAGCATTAGACTGGGTGACTGCGTTCAGTCTGCGAAAGTCAATACACAGTCTTAAATCTCCCGTCTTTTTCTTTACAAAGAAAGCTGGGGCTGAATAAGGAGCCTTGGAGGGGCGTATGAAACCCCTCGCCAGATTGACATCCAGATAGTCTCGCAATACAGTCTTTTCACTAGGGCTCATGGGGTAAACCTTTCCCTTGGACAGTTTGCCTTCCCCTACAATCTCGATGGCACAGTCCGTTTCTCTGTGGGGAGGCAGTTCGTCGCACTCTCTAACATCGAAAACATCAGTAAACTGCGAGTACTCAGGGGGTAATTGAGGAGAGACTGGGGCGGGGGACCCTACCAGTGCGGCGGCTGGAGTTCTGAGTACCCGTTCCTTGTCATGCAGCCCACAGGGGTTTTCGGGGAAGGAAAGCACCCGTTTAACCCAATCAATGGAGGGATTGTGTCCCCTTAACCAGTTCATCCCTAACACCACAGGGGTTACAATAGGGGCGATGGTGAAATACAACCGTTCCCAATGTTCCCCCACGGACATAATCACGGCTGCAGTTCTGTGGGTCACAGGGCCCCGTTTAAAGTCACTCCCGTCCATTTGGGAAAAACGGAGGGGTCCCGGAAGCCGCTTGCGCCGGACACCCAACTTCTTGGCAGTTTCCTCATTTATCATGGTGCGGGCACACCCCGAGTCGACCAACGCGGGGACCTCTAACGGGGGACCCCCTTTGGGTAGGGACAGATGAACACGCACAAATACATTGTCCTCTTGGGCGCTTACCATCGGTGGAGCTCCTTGCACAACGATAGGGACGGTCTGCTGCGGAGCCCCCTCTACAGCAGACCGACGGCGTTTTTTGCCGGCTGTTCCCACTCTTCCTCCTCGCTGGAAGAGGGGGACGGGGTGGTGGCTTCCGGGGAGCCGTCCGAATCAAAGACGGTATTTGTAATCCGGGACCCCGATGGGACCGTAGAGTCGGATGCCCCATCCTGGGGGCGCGCGTGGAGAGCGGAGGGTGCGCCGGAGCGCCGGCTCAGTGGTCCACTTCTGCGGCGAGGCTGGCTGTCGGCGGCCGGTTTCGTCGGCTCGGCCTGGGTTTGGCGGGGGGGGGTCGGACGGCCTGAGCGAGAGGGGCATTGCGATGCAAAGTGACCCTTTCCCCCGCAGATCAGGCAGACGCCGGCCTCGAACCGCTTGCGGCGTTCCGCGGCCGAGAGACCCCCGCCACCCCCTTGCCGGAGTTCCCGGCCACGGTCACCTCGGGGCCTGGGGTCTCGCCCAAGCCGTTGCTTGGACAAGTTCAGGAGTTGTTTGCGATTCTCGATGTCAGCAGCATGGCGAACCCAACCTTCCACATCCGGGGGGTTCCCTTGCATGAAGGCCCAATGTTGGAGGTCTGGGTTGAGACCCTCCCTGAAACATTGTACCAAGGTAGCTTCACTCCAGTCCAGAATTCGGCTAGCCAGTGACTGGAACTCACTTGCATACTGCGCCACCGACTTAGTCCCTTGGCGCAGTTGCATCAGGGAGGCTTTAGCCCGCTCACCCAGAGTCGGGTCCTCAAAACGGTTTCGGAGTGCTACCATGAACTCGTCCAGGGTTCGCAGCACCGGCGAGCGGAGTTCATACTGCAACACCATCCAGGCAGCCGCCTCCCCTTGCAGTAAGGAAGCCACGTACTGCACCCGGGACTCCTCAGAAACGAAGGTTCGGCCTTGTTCCCGCATAAAAATGTCTACTTGGACCATAAAAAAGGTCAACTGGTCTCCCGACCCGTCATACGTGACTTTCAGGTCCCGACGGGCCGGGGGGGCAGGGGTTGCGGGCGGAACTACCGGCGCCCCGTCTGGGGGAGCACCGGCTGGAGGTTGCAACTTCAGCGCATCTAGGGTCGTGGCCATCTCACCCATTACGCGTTGCATGATCTCCATCTGCTCCTGCATAGCCCGGCGGTCTTCCTGCCACTGCTTTCGTTCTTCCTCCATGAGGGCCTCTTTGCGGGCCGGGTCCCCTTCGAGTCCCGTGCTGGGGAAGGCCAACCGGCGATCCTTCGCCGCAGTCCGCGAGAGCGACCAGCCCTTGGGAGAGTCCAGCCAATAAGTAAGCCCCCGGGGACGTCCGTCCCGATCTTGGTCGGGGGCGCGACCCTTCGGTTCCTTTGGCTTGGCTCCCTCCCCCTTCGGGTCCGGCTTCTCCGGCTCGTCCGGTTCCTTGGGGGCATCGGGGTTAGGGGTGGTGTCCTCGTCGGCTGACATTCTGTCCAAAACGGTACAGCTGCAGTCCGAGAGGCAAGGACTTGCAACTTAATGTGAGAGATCCCCCTCTCTGAGTTTGCTTCTCCAAATCAGTTGCTCAGACGTTGATACAGAAACAATCGATTTATTGAAGCCTTCAGGAGATGAGACAGGCACAGGTAGAAAGTTGCAAGTGAGGGGCTATACGGGTTTACAGAATATATTGACTCCAGGGCACTGGGGCACTGGGGTTCACACTTATTGTTATGGGAAGTTACAAGCTTGGCATAATACAAAACATCAGACGGATCCCAGGAAGTCTGGTGCGGCTATCACACTTCCAAGGCCGCACCGGCCTGAGGGAGTACTGGCAGGAAGAACAGCGGGGGGGAAGATACATGGGCCATCAGGCCTGGCGCCTGAGACCAGAAGGTGTGAACTGCTTTTACGAGTTCACTGATAACACCGCAGGTGATGGAAAGCAGAAACACAAAGACAGAGACCCTCACACAAGACATGAAAATGCAATGTAAGCAATAATTGTGTTTTATGATTTAGATATGTTAACTTGATGCTATTGATTCATAAATAAGTTTAATCAAAGCGTATTTTACTACAGATGAGAATGGTGTTAAAATTGAATATGTAGAATGATTATAAAGCTCAGAATTGATTGTTTATAGTTAGACAGAATAACCTGATAGACAGGATGCCCATATTTGGAGATGGAAAGGAAATTTACCTAGCATGAGCAGTAAGAAGGAAATTATTATCCTCTCAAGGATCAGTACTTTTTCATGTGCTTGAAACAGTATAAATACAGGCACAGAAAGGCTAGTTCTTCAGACCTCTCTCAGAGGGTCTCAAGAAGAAGGCTATTGGTATGTATGGCTTTAAATATATTATTCTAGATATTGGGAATTAGATACTTTGAACTAAATCAGACTTATTTGACTGTTATAATTTGAAGTTGGATTTTAAAACTAAATAGTATGTAGAACTTGCTTGCTTTACTGCATTCATTGTAAAATACATTGTCACTGCATACGCTGTCTATGAATGTTAAGACTGTAACTTGCATATACACATATATATACATTTTTACTGTAAGTACATCAATAAAAAGACTTGCTTTTTAAAAGTAGGTAAAGTCGAGTCCTGCTTAGTGGGTGACTGGCTGAATAAGATAACATATCACTTCTCAGGAAGTGGTCCTTTCTAAGAGCCTGTCACTTCAACAGCGCGACCCACTTCAGAACTATAGTTTTTTGCTATGCTATCAAACCACATGCACCAAAACACACATTTTCCTGAGGTAGGCTTGCCAGGCCTTCAACTAAAAGCTGCCAGCCTATGGGCCACGTACAACCCAGGGGTGACAATGGGTAGCTCTAAGGATTTCCAGAAACTCTATGGTTTTGCTGGGTTGTACCCAGAAGTGACATGACACTGATGACATCACACCCCATGTCCCCAACCCCAATCCTTCTGCTGGTAACTTCTTTGGTAGTTTGCCAATAGATCAAAATACAGATTGCAATCTTCTCAGGGTAGGGGCTTTTTTAAATCCTTTGGAACGTATTAATGTGCTTTATACTGAGTCAGATTGTCTATCTAGCTCAATACTCTGATAGACAGGGGCTTCAGGCTCTTCCCAATATTTGCTAGTTGCTACCCAAGTTCCTTTAACTGAAAAAAGACCACAATCTCCCACTGTCTTTGATTATCAGTCTGCAAGACCTGAGCAAGGCTGTTAACGACAGGACATTTTGGAGAACATTCATTCATAGGGTCCCCATAGGTTGGAAGCAACTTGGTGCCATTTAAAACCCACACACATATCTTTGATTAACCAATACTTTTGTAATCTTTCCATTATCCCTGGGCGTCATTTTGGATTTCAAGTGTCTACCTGGACTGTGCCTCTTAAGCAATCGTGAGAGCTCCCAACTAGCTGTAAGAACAAGAGTTGGTTTTTATATGCCTTGACCTCCGGTAAAGGTCAAGGTAGTCCCCTGTGCAAGCACCAAGTCATTCCTGACCCATGGGGTAACGTCACATCTCAATGTTTTCTAGGCAGATTCTGTTTAGGAGGTGGTTTGCCAGTGCCCTCCCCAGTCGTCTACACTTTACCCCCAGAAAGCTGGGTACTCATTTTACTGACCTCAGAAGGATGGAAGGCTGAGTCCACCTTGAGCCGGCTACCTGAAACCGACTTCCGTCGGATCGAACTCAGGTCGTGAGCAGAGCTTTGGCCGCAGTACTGCAGCTTTCCACTCTACACCATGGGGCTCTTGCGTTAAATTTTATGGTACACATGGCTCGGAGTAACCAAGTGACATTTATGTCATATCCAGCCCTTGTAACAAATGAGTTCGACACCCCTGATTTAGAAGGTAGTGATAAAGGGACAAGATTCTTCCATGTTATGCTTTACCATGTTGAGATAATGGGCTTCCCAATTGTGGTTTTAATCAGATCGATTGCATGAGCATGCTGGGCTAAGCGCCAGATGTGGCATCACATCAGAAGCTGAAGAAATGTTTGTGTTGTCAACATCAAGATCTTTGGGTCTTAGTAGACCAAACACTGAACATGAGTCAGCAGTGTGATGCTGTAACTAAAAAGGAAAATGCAGTCTTGGGCTGCATCAACAGAAGTATAGTGTCCAGATCACGCGAAGTGATGGTACCGCTTTACTCTGCTCTGGTTAGACCTCAACTAGAGTACTGTGTTCAGTTTTGGGCACCACAATTTAAGAAGGAGGTAGACAAGCTGGAACGTGTCCAGAGAAGGGCAACAAAGATGGTGAGGGGTCTGGAGACCAAGTCCTATGAGGAAAGGTTGAAGGAGCTGGGTATGTTTAGCCTGAAGAGGAGAAGACTGAGAGGGGATATGAGAACCATCTTCAAGTACTTGAAGGGCTGTCATATAGAGGAGGGTGCCGAGTTGTTTTCTGTTGCTCAAGAAGGTCGGACCAGAACCAACAGGTTGAAATTAAATCAAAAGAGTTTCCGCCTAGACATTAGGAAGAATTTTCTAACAGAGCGGTTCCTCAGTGGAACAGGCTTCCTCGGGAGGTGGTAAGCTCTCCTTCCCTGGAGGTTTTTAAGAAGAGGTTAGATGGTCATCTGTCAGCAATGCTGATTCTGTGACCTTAGGCAGATGATGAGAGGGAGGGCATCTTGGCCATCTTCTGGGCACTAGGGGTGTGGAGGGGGGAGGTAGTTGTGAATTTCCTGCATTGTGCAGGGGGTTGGACTTGATGGCCCTGGTGGTCCCTTGCAACTCTCTAAGACCGTGTTGGCGAACCTATGGCACGGGTGCCACTTCCGGCACTCGTAGCCCTCTCTGCCGGCACGCGCGGTTCCTCCAAGCCGCTGGCCTTTCCGGCTCTGCCCTGCCTTGGATGGGGGAGGCTGTAGCCCAGGGGTGGGGAACCTCCGACATCATTGGCGGTGGCCCCCGGACTCTCCCACAGAAGCTGCCGCCATTGCCGCCACTGGAACGTGCGTGGCCGGCCAGGTGGGTGGGAGAGCGGGGAACAGAAGCCGAGCGCTCACACTCGGCATGGCCGGCGGCTTCTTCGGCGCCCTCTGGGCCTGTGCGGGTGGAGGGGCGCGGCTGGCCGGTGGGTGCGAAGGAGGCGTCCTCTGCCCTACCCTGCTCGCCTCTCACAAGCCTGCCGCCGCCGCCACGCCCCACCGAGTGGCAAATCCAAGGCAAAACCTCCCATGCATAAATGGCCTCTTTCTTTTTCTGTCTCCCTCTGTCCTTTTATTTCCCTACTTTTCTTTCTCTTCCTTGCTCCATTTCCTTCTCCCTTTCTCTCTCTTTTTCTTTCTTTCTTTCTCTCCCTCCCTTCCTTCCCTTTCCTTCTCCCTTCCCTTCTTTCCTTCCTTCTTTCCCTCCAGCGGCTTCTCCGGCGCCCTCTGGGTCTGTGCGGGCGGAGGGGTGTGCAGTCCTATTCCACCTTTGAAGTGCCCACAAGCCATCCTTCAAACACCTTTCCATTTGTCTTGATATGTAGAGAGAAAACACTAAGGAACTAGTTGCCAATCTCCAGGTACTAGCTGGAGATCTGCTATTACAAGTGATCTCCAACCAATAGAGATCAGTTCCTCTGGAAAAAATTGCCACTTTGGCAATTGGACTCTATGGCACTGAAGTCCTTCCCCAAACCCCGCCCTCCTCAGGCGCCACCCCAAAAACCTCCCACTCATGGCGAAGAGGAACTTGGCAACCCTAGCCTCTCCCTCTGGGCCCCCTCTGGGGGTGGTATTCAGGTTAAATTGCCGCATTGGCACTCGGCGATAAATAAGTGGGTTTTTGGTTGCAGTTTGGGCACTCGGTCTCTAAAAGGTTCGCCATCACTGCTCTAAGATGTGTTAAGTTGCAGGGAGGATCTTTGGCTGTGCAAGAAGCTCATCTATTGGGGAGAGACTGTGGTCAAAAATCCCTCTGTTTTGGTTTGTCTTCTCTCCTGCTTCAGCTTAGTGTTGAGAGCAACTTTTCTCTGCCAGTTACAGGAGACCTAGAAAAGGAGGCCCTCCTCACAAGTCCCTGCGGGTTCTCCACTGCACGATTGGGTCATAGTTTTCTTGGGTATGACCTGCCAGTGGGAGAAGGAGGGAAAGCTGAAGATTGGGGGGGGGGAATAAAGGTAGGTTGGCTGGCGGATGGGAAGGAGAGAAGGAAGCAGGAAAACGGGCAGCAAATAGGGGTTTTCAGGGAAAAGAAAGAGGGAACAGTGGGGGAGAGGGAAATGAGATGTCCCATGCAAGTCCTTAGACTCATAGAATCGTAGAGTAGAAAGGGGCCGTACAAGCCATCTAGTCCAACCCCAATGCAGGATCAGCCTAGAGAATCCCTGACAAGGGTTTGTCCAGCCTCTGCTTAAAGACTGCCAGTGAGGGGGAGCTCACCACCTCCCTGGGTAGCCGATTCCACTGTCGAACAACTCTTACTGTAAAAAATTGTTTCCTAATACCGAGTCGGTACTTTTCCACCCGCAATTTAAACCCATTATTGCGAGTCCTATCCTCTGCTGCCAGCAGGAACAGTTCCCTGCCCTCCTCTAAGTGACAGCCCTTCAAATACTTCAAGAGAGCAACCATGTCCCCCCTCAACTTCCTCTTCTCCAGACAAAACATTCCCATATCCCTCAGCCTTTCCTCGTAAGGCTTGGTCTCCAGGTTGCTCTCCTCTGCACCCGCTCCATTCTGTCCACCACAGAGGTGCAAGGCTTATATTTGTAATGTGCATGCTTTAAACATCAGCAGTGGTTTCTAAAGCACAAATTTCACTTCATTCCAATTAGTATACCCCCTGTGGGCAATGACACAATGTTCAGGAATAAAGTGAGTAAAGTTTGGGGGATCAAATCCTTGGAGATCCGTTTATTTAACTCCGGGGCTGCATGGAGCTGAGGCTGCATTCTCTATTTCCCATTAAAACCAGGAGGACTTTTCGCTGCAGTTGAGACTTCAGAAATGCGGCTCTCGAGAGCAACTATCACGCCAATTGCTTGTCTATTTTCATTTATACTAGAACAGTTTCTAACTACTGAGCAGGCAGGGTGCATTGCTCCTTCTAAAAGAAAGCAGAGCTGGGACAGAAGATCTTTAATTGTTCATAAGAAAAGTCCCGGGGTGAATGTGTTTTGTTGTTGTTGTTGTGAAGAAGACGACGACGACGAAGAAGACGAAGACGAGTTGGTTTTCATACGCCGACTTTCTCTCCCACTTAAGGAAGAATCAAACTGGCTTACAATCACCTTCCCTTCCCCTCCCCACAACAGACATCCTGTGAGGTAGGTGGGGCTGAGAGAGCTCTAAGAGAGCTGTAACTAGCCCAAGGTCACCTAGCTGGCTTCCTGTGTAGGGTTGGAGAAACCAACCTGGTTCACCAGATTAGAGTCCGCTGCTCACTTGGAGTGGGGAATCAAACCCGGTTCTCCAGATCAGAGTCCACCACTCCAAACCGCCGCTCTTAACCACCACACCACGCTCTCAGCTGAGCACACGTATTACATACAGAACTGGATATCCTGGGACTATCCACTGACTCCCTATCACATTTATATTCTTTGAATTTGGCTAGGAAAGTGGATTGCAGGGGCACCGGAAGCCGGGCCTCCAAGGATGACCATAGTGGTTAGGTAGGTCAATATAGGAGTAGGTGGTTATTTGTGTGGTAGAAGGGTGGAAGTTGTTCCCTTCACCACCACATGAATAGTGGCATCAGCTAGGTAAATGTCTAAAAAAAAAAAAAAAAAGAGTACCACCAAAGAAATGAGATGAGCCCACCTCAGTATCCAGATTCTCTGGGCACTGAATCTCAGAGCCTCTTACAATTGCTGGGTGCTCAAGGAACAGCTGCTAGAATGGCCAGCATCCAGGTAAAAAGGTAAAGGTCCCCTGTGCGAGAACCAGGTCATTCCTGACCCATGGGGTGACATCACATCCCGACATTTCCAAGGCAGACTGTTTTTACGGGGTGGTTTGCCAGTGCCTTCCCCAGTCATCTTCCCTTTACCCCCAGCAAGCTGGGTCCTTGTTTGACCGACCTCGGAAGGATGGAAGGCTGTGTCAACCTTGAGCCGGCTACTTGAAACCAATTGCCGTTGGGATCGAACTCAGGTTGTGAGCAGAGCTTGGACTGCAGTACTGCAGCTTACCACTCTGCACCATGGGGCTCATAAGGTAGGGGAAGTGTAAGGGTGTGTCACTGGCAACCAAGATCAAGTTAAATCATGCCACTGTATTCCCTGTTACTATGTATGGGTGTGAAAGCTGGACAATGAAGAAAGCTAACAGGAAGAAAGTAGACTCCTTTGAAATGTGGTGTTGGAGGAGAGTGTTACGGATACCGTGGACCGCCAAAAAAACAAATCAGTGGGTTATAGATCAAATCAAGCCTAAACTGACTGTAGAAGCTAAAATGACTAAACTGAGGCTGTCGTACTTTGGTCACATTATGAGAAGACAAGAGTCACTGGAAAAGACAGTCATGCTAGGAAAAGTTGAGGGCAGCAGGAAAAGAGGAAGACCCAACAAGAGATGGATTGACTCTATAAAGGAAGCCAGGGCCCTCAGTTTGCAAGACCTGAGCAAGGCTGCAGTGCTAACACTAGACTAGGACATTTTGGAGTTCACTGACTCATAGGTAGGGTTGCCAGGTCCCTCTGCATCACTGGCGGGAGGCTTTTGGGGTGGAGCCTGAGGAGGGCGGGGTTTGGGGAGGGTGGGACTTCAGTGCCATAGAGTGGATATTATTTCATTGCCCTGGCAAAGAGAAGTCCGAATAGGCCATCAGCACGTCTTTTGCTTACATCCTCGGGACTGTGCAACTGAAAGGGGCAGGAAGCCCGTACCCTTTGTGGCACTGAGAACATGGAGGAGCTTTTCCATTTGTGACGAAGGACTGTGCTCCACTGCAAAGGTCATTAGTAGTTTTGCATGCCACACTGTTTTATATAGATAGGAGTAGGTATAGGTGGATTTTGATAGTTATGACACATTGTAATAAGCACATAAGAACAGAAGAAAGGCCCTGCTGGATCAGACCAAGGCCCATCAAGTCCAGCAGTCTGTTCACACATTTTGTACTGTGCAATATTGCACAGTAAATTGCAATTGCTAGTTTCATCTATACATGGTCAGTCTTGCTGTTTATTTTAGATAGTCTACAATTATACAGTAGTCGAAAAGGGCCAGAGTCCAGTAGCACCTTAAAGACTAACAAAAATATTTTCTGGTAGGGTATGAGCTTTCGTGAGCCACAGCTCACTTCTTCAGATACGTCTGAAGAAAATACATCTGAAGAAGTGAGCTGTGGCTCATGCAAGCTCATCCCCTACCAGAAAATATTTTTGTTAGTCTTTAAGGTTACTGGATTCTTGGCCTTTTCTACTACTGCAGACAGACTAGCACGGCCACCCACTGCGAATTACATTGATACAGCACGATTGCTTTTGCTGTTTTGTAGCACCTGCAGGTTGGCAACCCTATAGGCTCGAGACCCCGTCCTGCTGAGTCACGGGGCCGCCTCCCGATCCCTTCTAAAAGCACTCTGCACATGCCCCTCGCTTCCCAAAGCAGAAGTGGGCCGGCCCGTCCAACCCATGCGGTTCACACGCTTTCTCCCGAGCGGCGTGGGCGAGCCCCAACGCGGAGGCCCGGCCGCCTTGCAAAGGCGAGCGCCGGGTGTCGCAAGGCGCCGGGGGTGGCCCCAGCTGGGCGGCAGCCAAGCGGGAGGGGAGGAGGCGCACAGCTCGGGGCCGGCGGAGCCAGGAGAGGTGGGGCGCGCAGGGTTCAGGGCGCACCCGGGGGAGGGGAGAGGCTCGGCAAGCATCAACAGGGCGAGGGGGGTGGAGGAGGAGGAGGGCGGCGTGCGGGAGCATTGCCCTTCCCGCGGATCAGGAAGAGGAGCAAGGAAAGGTGCGTTGGCTTTCGTGGCTCGTGGGAACGCGAGCCGGGCGCGTGCAAAGTTCGCCGGACTCACGCCGTCGGGCCAGCCAGCAACTCGTCTTGCAACCCCCCGCCCCGGTTTGCACAGAAAATGCAAAAGACCGTTAGGTCTTTTGCATTTTCTGTGCAAACCGGGGCGGGGGGTTGCAAGACGAGTTGCTGGTTGGCCCGACGGCATGAGTCTGGCAAACCAGTCTTTTGCATTTTCTTGTGAGTCTTTTGCATTTTCCGTGCAAACTGGGGCGGGGGGTTGCAAGACGAGTTGACGGCGTGAGTCTGGCCAACCAGTCTTTTGCATTTTCTTGCGAGTCTTTTGCATTTTCTGTGCAAACCGGGGCGGGGGGTTGCAAGACGAGTTGCTGGTTGGCCCGACGGCATGAGTCTGGCAAACCAGTCTTTTGCATTTTCTTGTGAGTCTTTTGCATTTTCCGTGCAAACTGGGGCGGGGGGTTGCAAGACGAGTTGACGGCGTGAGTCTGGCCAACCAGTCTTTTGCATTTTCTTGCGAGTCTTTTGCATTTTCATTGCAAACTGGGGCGGGGGTTGCAAGACGAGTTGCTGGTTGGCCAGACGGCGCGAGTCGGGGCGGGAAGAGGGCTTCCCGGGAGGCTTGGGAGAGAAGGCGCAAAAGCGTGCTTTGCAAGGGAAACCTGTTGCGCAGCGGCCTGTGGAGCTTGTTCCGGAGCTTGGCACGCATGCCGAAGCATGCGCTCTCCATGCACTTGGCAGCTGCTGGATTTCACTGGGTGAAACGGCAAAGTCCACTTGGAAGCGCTCGTCCAAGTGCATTGGAGGCGGATGAAAAAGAAGGGTGCGGTCTTAACTTCCCAGTGGGTGGCCGTGTTAGTCTGCCTGCAGGAGTAGAAAAGGGCCAGAGTCCAGTAGCACCTTCAAGACTAACAAGGATATTTCCTGGCAGGGTGTGAGCCTTCGTGAGCCACAGCTCACTTATTTAATTATCTGAAGAAGTGAGCTGTGGCTCACGAAAGCTCGCGCCCTGCCAGGAAATATTTGTGTTCGTCTTTAAGGTGCTTGTGGACTCTGGCCCTTTTCTACTGCTGCAGGATAACTTGTTTGCAAAAAATATTATTTGCAAAAAAATGGTTTGCTGCGCTCCAACCGTTTTAAGTGTTAGGCCTTAACATGAGTCATCATTGCACACATATCAGAGGGAAACATGTGCAGCGGAGTACTAAGCTAAGGCCATTGATGCACGGGAGGTTTTGCCTTGGGATTGCCACTCTAGATCACTGGTTCCCAACCGGGGGTCCGTGAGAACTAAATTAAGGTCCGCAAAACAAAGTTATAAACCCATAATAAATTAATATTTTCAATTAAAAGTTCTCTATTATAAAATATATATATTCAAATATTATTCTAAGTTTAATGTTTAACTAACAGTTATGATTAAAGTTTATTTTCAAATTCTCGGAATTTTTATTTTGAACCTTGGGGTCCCTGCACCGAACAAAAAAGTCCTAGTGGTCCCTGGCCAAAAAAAGGTTGGGAACCATTGCTCTAGATGCACATTTTTTTCCCCATCCACATTCTCCAAACTCAACAATAAGCACCCCCCTGCAGAGTTTGGAGGATTCGGATGGGGAAAATGCGCATCTAGAGAGCGGCAGATCCAAGGCAAAACCTCCCGTGCGTAAGAGGCCTCAGGCTGCACTCCTCAACACCCTATGGCACTGGTTCCCAGCCAGGGGTCCGTGGACCCCCAGGGGTCCGCGAGAACTAAATTAAGGTCCGCAAAACAAAGTTATAAACCCATAATAAATTAATATTTTCAATTAAAAGTTCTCTATTATAAAAATATATATTCAAATATTATTCTAAGTTTAATGTTTAACTAACAGTTATGATTAAAGTTTATTTTCAAATTGTTGGAATTTTTTATTTTGAACCTTGGGATCCCTGCACCAAACAAAAAAGTCCTAGTGGTCCCTGGTCAAAAAAAGGTTGGGAACCACTGCCCTATGGAGTCAAGGCTCATTGATCGCCCTGGGAGTTGCTGCTGAGTCGACACTTGCCCTGCCCTGCTGCTCACACAGCTAAACTACGTGCGCCTGGACTTCAGACTGCAGGACCGAAAGGCTGTTCCGCCGCTGTAAAGAATCCCCGCATGTAGCAAGCTAGCTTTTCAGGCTTCCCCTCCCCCGTAATCAGAGTTTTGGATTTTTGTTATTTTTTGAAGGGGAAGAGAAGAAAGGGAATAGGGTTGCCAGGTCCCCTCTTTGCCACCGACGCGGAGTCTGAGGAGGGTGGGGTTTGGGGAGGGGAGGGACTTCAATGCCATAGAGTCAAAAGCGGTCATTTTTTCTCCAGGTGGACTGATCTCTATCAGCTGGAGATCAGATGTCATAGCGGGAGGTCTCCAGCTATTACCTGGAGGTGGTGGGAGAAAAAAATAGACACCACTGTACAAGTATCGGAAGATTGGGAAATCAGGACATAAATTGGTGGCTTCTATCTTACTACATGACATTTGTCTTCAAAAAGAAGAACTTGTACTCATATTTGAGACAACTTTGAAAGATTTGAAAAATTACTCTTTTTGTACATATGAACACTTATACATGGCTTTTGTGGGTCATTTTTGTACATTCTGCCTTTTGTTGTCTTCATATTTATGTAGTAGTTTATAAAGAAATTTTTGCACTTTGTTTAAATTATTTTCGCTCCTGTACCGATTACCTGGAGGTTGGCACCCCTAAAAGGAACGAGCGTTTGCGGTTGCATAATACAACTTGGTTTTGTGCAGGCGCTATGCTGTAGCGGGCTACGGGTGCGAGTAGTTGGAATGGCAGGAGATCTGGAGTAAAGGTTTTGAATTGGATCACGACCCTTGCCCTGGAAGGGTGGAGTAACTCTTGCAGGGCTATTTCCCAGCCTAACCCCCCCCCCCTACCCAGTTCCATTTTGTGTAATCGTGGGCGGGGTAACTCCGTGCTATCTATGCTTTTTCTATGGGCAAATAAGTGCAGGGGTGATAAAATCGGCAGGTGGGTGGTGGTGGGGAAGGGGTTACATCCCAATACTTCTGTGCTGTGACACCCCCCCCAGTATAGTTTATAAACTTTATAAACTTTCTTTATAAACTCTCCCCTGTGCAGCGCCTGTTAGCATTCTTTGAAATGGCCTATCACAGATCTGCCTCTTCTCTAGCCGCACCTTGAGAAGGAGGGGTCCTTATGTGGCACTAGTAACACCAGCCTACCTTGCAGGGTTCTTGTTAAGGCTTCCTGAGCACATGCACCTGAACTGCTTTGGGTGCCAAAAAGCACTACTTTATAATCGGGTGCTACTAGATCTCGGTGGCCGGTTCAGGACGATTCTCCCGGGTAAAGTTAATGCTGGGTTAGAACGATAAAACGTCTGAAGCCGTTCAGCCGTTTTGAGCGGGTCTGAGCTTTGTAGGGGATTTTGCCAGTCCTGTTTTGCAAGCTCTCCATGACGTTGTTTGCTTTGGGGAAGCGGAGAGAAGGTAGCTGGTTTACTACCAGGGGCCACCTGAAAGGCGAAACTAAGCTGTTTCTCCCATTTAAACCTTCTGTAGGCCAGTGTAGCAGTGTTTGGGTGCAAGCACACCTAACGTGCCGGGGATTATTAAAAATGTGGTTCTCACCTCTGCACAGAGACAAGGGACGCTCTTTCCCATGCAAATTTCTTTGAACAGCGAGTGAAGCTCATTTGTGCAAGCGTTGGCTTTTGGAAGAGGGGAGGGGAGGGGAGGAAAGAGAAACTTTCCCCTTTGACACGAGTAGGATTGAGAGGATTGCGTGTGTGTGTGTGTGTGTGTGTGTGTGTGTGTGTGTGTGTGTATATATATATATATATATACATACATACATACACACACACACATGTATATATACACATATATGTATATATAACAATTTAAACATACAAATGTTACATACACATACAGATTTAAACTTCTTCCAAGGAAATCAGTGAACAATTATGAATAAGCTGGTAAATAACCAAAAAATATTACTTTATACTATCAATTCTACTTAGTAATAGGCTGTTCTAAATTGCATATAACTCATGTAGGCCTTTTCGTCTTTCACTCTGTCGTGCTACTGATTAAACAAAGTTCTAAACTTTGACATTACAAACCATATCTGATACTTCTACTTACTAATCCTGCTTCTCTCCCTACTATAGTTCCACAATTTACTACCTATTTTCTCCAGTTTTCATCCGTCCTTAGAACACGCTCCCAAATGCAAATATTTATTTTATACTTTCAGAATTGCGTGTATTTTTACGAGCATGCTTCAGTCAAGCAGATTATTTATCCGGTTCTCCCTCCCCCATACCTGGTTCCTTCTGGAAGGGCACTCCCTAGCAGTTGCATGTTCAGACTGCCAGCTTTTGGGAAGGAGGAGGGTTCTGTGAGCCAATTAACTGGTGGCGGGGCAAGAAGAACAAGTTGTTGCAATTGTGGTTCATTGCCAAATCCAGAGCATAGGAAGAGTTCTGCTAGATCCTTCCAACTCTATGATTCTATGTAAAGAATGGTAGCTAACCTCAAATTACCACTGTTTTATTATCTGTATAGGGCAGTGGTTACCAACCTTTTTTTGACCAAGGACCACTAGGACTTTTTTGTTCACTGCAGGGACCCCAAGGTTCCAAATAAAAATTCCGAGAATTTGAAAATAAACTTTAACCATAACTGCTAAACATTAAACTTAGAATAATATTTGAATATATTTTTATAATAGAGAACTTTTAATTGAAAATATTAATTGATTATGGGTTTATAACTTTTTTTCGCGGACCTTAATTTAGTTCTCACGGACCCCCGGTTGGGAACCAGTGGTATAGGGCCTTTGATGTGCATGGCAATGTATAGCATCAAAAAGACAGGTCTAT
The DNA here is from genome assembly GCF_029931775.1 of Euleptes europaea. Lineage (NCBI taxonomy): Eukaryota > Metazoa > Chordata > Lepidosauria > Squamata > Sphaerodactylidae > Euleptes > Euleptes europaea. The sequence goes on from NC_079314.1 coordinate 109,171,065, forward strand.
GAGCCCCGTGGCGCAGAGTGGTAAGCTGCAGTACTGCAGTCAAAAGCTCTGCTCCCGACCTGAGTTCGATCCCGACGGGAGTCGGTTTCAGGTAGCCGGCTCAAGGTGGACTCGGCTTTTCATCCTTCCGAGGTCGGTAAAAAGAGTACCCAGCTTGCTGGGGGTAAAGTGCAGATGACTGGGGAAAGCAATGGCAAACCACCCCGTAGTAAAGGGCTGTGACGTCACGCCATGGGTCAGTAATGACCTGGTGCTCACACGGGACTACCTGTACCTTTACCTTTTATGACGGAAGGAACTTATGACTTGAAGGAGACAACAGAGGGTGGGAAGGGAAATGGAGGCAGGGATAAAGAGAGGAATTATAGGCTTTTTTCCCCTAGTCGCTTGACCTTTGTTTCAAGAGGGGAGGAGAAATGCCAAGGTTTCCTGGTTGTGCTTCACAGAAAAGTTGGGTTGTGCGGAGGAAGCGGAGAGAAATAGTTGGCTGCTCCAGGCATAAGAGGACTGTAGTGAGAACCACCGAGTGGCCCAAAGGAGGCCCGGGGAGACCCAGTTTCAAATCCCTGCTCGTCTCATCTACCTGTGAGAATCAAATGGAGGAAGAGGGAGCTTCTTGGAGGAAGGGTTGGATTAAAAATGAAAGAAATAATCAAGCCAACGGGATGCTTGCGTGTACTTTTGTCTGTCCGGTCCTGGGAGAGCTGCTGTCACCCCAGTTCATGTTTTGTGACGTGTCTTGCCCTTCCATTTTTTTTTTTATTTAGAATTTTTATTACATGCTTAAAAATTACATACATAAAATTGGGGGAAAGGAAAAGAAACAAAAAATCAATCAAAATTGCATACCGTTACAGATAAAAGTAATAATAATAATAAAAGTTAACGGACTACGCATATTAAAGCCAGCAAAAACATTACTCGTCTTCCTCTCCATGTTGTAGATTTTTGAAAGTTTTTTTTCCATTCTGGAGGTTATTGGGATCCAGACAGCATCTAGCTCTTCCATGTCTTTATCATTTTTATAATAAATCGGCTTAATACATAAGTTTGTTTAATCTTATCTATCCAATTGTTTATATTTCTTGCCCTTAATTTCTATTCCAGTCTTCAACAAAGAGGGGCCAAGATGGTGATGTCGAAGGATCTTATGGAATACATCGACATTGAGTTGATTTTGGTTTATGCCAGATACATAATCATCCTCATGGTAAAAATGATGCTGATGAGCGCCATGACCGGATTCTACCGAATGAAGAATAAGGTAAGACGCATCACTCGCAGGTTTAGTGGGATTTGAGGGCGGCAGGAGTGGAGTTTCCTATCTCTGGTATGTCAAGGTTTTAATGGAATTGATTTCAAGCTGTCTTGGGCCACCGAGGGAAAGATGGGATTTAATAAAGAAAGAGCCAGCATGGAGTAGTGGTTAAGAGCGGTGGTTTGGAGCGGTGGAGTCTGATCTGGAGAACTGGTTGGCTTCCCCGCTCCTCCACATGTGCGGCAGAGGCTCATCTGGTGAACTGGATTTGTTTCCCCATTCCTACACATGAGGGTGGGTGACCTTGGGTGACCTTGGGCTAGTCACAGCTCTCTCAGCCCCACCTATCCCTCACAGGGTGTCTGCTGTGGGGAGGAGAAGGGAAGGTGATTGTAAGCCAGTTTGATTCTTCCCTAAGTGGTAGAGAAAGTTGGCCTATAAAAACCAACTCTTCTTCATCATCTTCTTATTCTTCATCAACGTCTTCTTCGTCAGTGAGGCAGGATGGATTTAAACAGGGTTCTCCAGGGGAGACGGAGGACTTGTGCTACCCCATGATATCCTTGTGGTGGGCAGTGGCCCAGGGTTAGAGAAGGGAGTCAGCACATTCACGTGGTCTTCCTTCTGGTGGGGGTCTACATCTCTAGAGAGGTAAGCCGAATGTAAAGCAAACTAGAGGAAACCCCCAGTTCAGGTAGTATATCTCTGTCAGGGATGCCCAACCTTTTTGAGACGGCAGGCACTTTGGGAATTCTGACATGGCGTGGTGAATGCAGCATCAGAAGCCTTGCTGGGCAAAAACCCTGCCCAAAAACCCTGTGCACAACGTTGGGGACCCCTGCTCTATGTCCGTCAGCTCATGCATTGCCTCCCCTGATTTAGGAATCGTGGACATTTTAATGTTCTGGTTTTTGTTTTGCACGTGCCTCCTAACTAAGTCCCGCTGAACAAGCTGCCTCCCATGACAAGGAATACAATCTCATAACTGGCTTGGCTTTCCCCCTTTGCATGGAGTTTGTTTCTCACAACACCAGGGTCCCGTATATTAGCTCATTCACACCGCTCTAGCCTTTTATTCCTCAACGTTCGTAACTCTGATGCCCTTCATTACACATACCTCTGAGAGCTTACAGGCACATACATAAACCTTTAAACCTTGGATAACTAAGCTGTGGCGAATGTACCAGTAGCGGCACATGCAGTGGGAGTTGGGGGCATTCCTTGCCTGAAGCGGGACGTTCCCCAGTCCAGCTGTGGCTTAGAAGCAAACCTGATCTCTTACAGTGAGGGGAAAAAAGTATTCGATCCCCTGCTAAATTTGCCCGTTTGCCCTCTGACGAAGAAATGACCAGTCCATAATTTTAATGGTAGGTTTATTGTAGCTGTGAGAGACAGAATAACAACAGGAAAAACCCCAGAAACCCAGTAGACAAAAGTCAGAGATTGATATGCATTATTATGAGTGAAATAAGTATTTGATCTCTTTGCAAAAGATGACATAGTACTTGGTGGCTCATAAGCAGGCGCAGCACCGCTGTTCCCGGCACCGGCGTATCCGGCCGAGCGGGGATAGGAAGCCGCCTAACGGGCGGCTCCTCCCCCCGGAACGCCCCCCTGTGCCGGCGCAGCCTCTCTACGCCGTGGCCGGTGCCATAATTTTATTTGATCCCTTTGCAAAAGATGACATAGTACTTGGTGGCTCAAAAGCAGGCGCAGCACCGCTGTTCCCGGCACCGGCGTATCCTGCCGAGCCGGGATAGGAAGCCGCCTAATGGGCGCCTCCTCCCCCCGGAACGCCCCCTGCGCCGGCGCAGCCTCTCCATGGCACCAGCTTTTGAGCACCGGCTTTTGAGCAGGCGCAGCTTCGCTGTTTTCAATGGGGCTTTTGGCCCCGTTGAAAACAAAAAAAGCCTTGAAAAGCCTTTTTTTTCCCCCCGCGGCATGCGCGAATCGGCTTAGGAAGAAACACCGCTGCGCCTCTTCCACACCGACTCCCCACGCCGACTTTTCAGGAATGGGCTGTAAATCATGACTTTGGGAGAGAGTCAAGAGTTACATAGTAAAAGGAATGTTGTTTATCCATTCCTATAAAAGGCTGAGCCCCTTGCCATGGAGGAGAGGGAATTGGTTTCAGATCCACTTGGGATCTGTCCCTCTTCTTCCCACCTATAGGTGTGCTTTGAATGTTAAGTGTAATGTCTTTCCGGGATATGCATTGCTTCTTTATTAAAGCTGTTACGCCTAGAACTCAGACTTCTCTGATTCCATTCTTAAAATCCTGTTCGGCCTGGAGACACCCACATTATAATTCTACTACAATAGCCTTAGATTTAAAACAATGTAAAGAAGAAATCCATGTCCCTGGTACCACTAGGAAAGTTTCCTACTCCAGAAGGGTTTCTGGTAAAATCCGTGGTCTCCCTGGTGTTCTAGTCGCTTTTTGTCTTGTTGATGTTTTACTGTGATGTGTAATTCTATGTGCTTTTAAATTATTTTGTGCTTTCTTGAAAAGGTGCCATGAAAATCTGCAAAATAAATCGATATGGCTTTTGTGCGGATTGGCACTACCCATTCCCTGTTCTGCCTTATCTCTGTATTTTGGTGCATTGACCCACAGTGTGCATGCAGGTGATCTCTGGACAGGGTGGGCAGTTTTTAAGAGTGTTTAAGATCAGCCCTAGGCCTGCTTTTAATGTCAGCATCAATGCCTGTTATTCTCTTCTGTGTTACCCTTCTCTCAAAATAGGCATTTTCTAACCCTGAAGATATAGCAACACTTGGGAAAGGGGAGCACGTGAAAAAGTATTTGCGGACTGATCAAGATGTGGAGCGCATACGCAGGTAATCCAGGGAACTTTGATCAAAACTGGAAACCGGATAGCATATCCAGGATCAGAGGAGCATGCCTATTATATTAGGTGCTGTGGAACACAGGCAGGATGGTGCTGCTGCAGTCGTCGTGTTTGGGGGTTTCCTAGAGGCACCCGGTTGGCCACTGTGTGAAAAGACTGCTGGACTTGATGGGCCTCGGTCTGATCCAGCATGGCTTTTCTTTTGTTCTTATATTGGTTGGAATGGTTCGAGAAACAACGTATACCTATCTGCTATCCAGCCAGTGTGGTATAGTGGTTAAGAGTGTAGGACTAGTATCTAGGAATCCCCACTCATGCCATGGAATCTCGCTGGAGATGCAGCGTGGTGTTGTGGTTAAGAGCAGTGGTTTGGAGCGGTGGACTCTGATCTGGAGAACTGGGTTTGATTCCCCACTCCTACACAAGAAGCCAGCTGGGTGACCTTGGGCTAGTCACAGCTCTCTCAGCTCACCTACCTCGTGGGGTGTCTGTTGTGGGGAGGGGAAGAGGAGGTGATTGTAAGCCGGTTTGATTCTCCCTTAAGTGGTAGAGAAAGTTGGCGTATAAAAACCAACTCTTCTTCTGGGTGATTTTGGGCCAGTCCTACTCTCTCAGCCTAGCCTACCTCGCAGGGCTGTTGTGAGGCTAAAATGGAAGAGAGGAGAATGAGGTAAGCAGCTTTGGGTCCTCATTGGGGAGAAAGGCGGAGAACAAATGAAATGAATAAATTACCTTCGGTTTGGGCTTGGAGCTCTGTGGCTCTGACGGAGATCCCTTTTCTGTTTGCTGGAAGATGACTTCCAATGGTCATTGTACAAATGTAAAACGATAATTTAGATTTTCATCGGGGAACCAGAACACCTTCTGTAAGAGTCTGAGCCATCCTGAGGCTGTAGAAAATTAAGTCTGTTTGTAGAGTAGCTTTCATTTGGCTGGATTTATCGGTTTATGCACAGGCTTAACAAGGTCCTAAATTTGATAGCTTTGTAATGCAGAGTTTGGATAATTCAACCACTAGCAGCTTTTATCTTTTATTTGTTTGCTTTTAAAGATGAATATGAGTTCCAGAAGCAGCTGCAAATGTTTTCCCCCCAGGGTTAGTGTGTCTTACGACAGTGCCTTACACTGAGGGAGAACATTTATCAAGTTCTGTATTGTCTACTCTGACTAGTAGCTTCTTTCCAGGGTCTCAGGTGGAGGTGTATAAGAGCAGCTCGCTGGATCATAGAATTATAGAGTTGGAAGGGACCACCAGGGTAATCTAGTCCAATCCCCTGCACAATGTGGGAAATTCACAACTACCTCCCCCCCACACACACCCAGTGACCCCCTACTCCATGCCCAGAAGACGGCAAAGATGCCCTCCCTCTCATCTGCTTAAGGTCATAGAATCAGCATTGCTGACAGATGGCCCTCTAGCCTCTGTTTAAAAACCTCCAGGGAAGGAGAGCTTACCACCTCCTGAGGAAGCCTCTTCCACTGAGGAACCACTCTGTTAGAAAATTCTGGAAGAGGTCCTGCATATAAGGAACGTGGTCGACACTGTCAGAGCAGTCAAGACTTGGCTAACCTCGACGGGCTCTTCTGTTAAGCCCAGGATATTGGTGTAATCCCTGTTACGATTGTCAATTTGGCTAAACTTTTTCGGTCCATTTCCTCCCCCCCCCCCGCTAATGTTGGGAATTCTGAACCGTGATAGCTAGCTGAATTTCCAGTGTATAGAAGTATTGATCCGCTTTCTCCACCCCATGCATAATTTTATAAGCCTCTTATCATGTCTTCCCTTTAGCCTCTTTTTTTTCTAAACTGAAAACTCACTAGCATTTCCTTATTGGATGAATTACAAGCGTACCTCAGAGATCTTGCAGGTTGGGCTCCAGACCACCACAATGAAAGCGAGTCACACTAATTTTTTTGTTTGTTTGTTTCCCAGTGCACATAAAAGTAATGCTTACACTACACTGTAGTCTATTAAGTGTGCAATAGCATTATGCCTAAAAAAACAACGTACTGTAATAATAATAATGAAAAAGTTTGAAATATTGTGAGAATTGCCAAAAAGTGACACAGACATCTTCTGGGCATGGAGTATGGGTCACTGGGTGTGTGTGTGGGGGAGGTAGTTGTGAATTTCCTGCATTGTGCAGGGGGTTGGACTAGATGACCCTGGAGGTCCCCTCCAACCCTGTGATTCTATGACACGGTGTTGGGGTAATGGTGCCGATAGACTTGCTCGAAAACGCAATGTCTGCAAAGCGCAGTAAAGTGAAGCGCACTAAGATGAGGTCAGTCTGGACAAATGTTGCCATCTTTGTTGAATTATCTGCCTTTGAGATATATATGGGTATATAAGATAATACAAAGGATGTATCGATGTATATGAATAAGAAGCAACAGTTCGATGAAGTTGCCTTGTAGCCGATCACTACGCAATTAAGGTAGGTCTTTGGGGTTGCTTTAATTGAGAGCAATGACAGAGAAAGAGAGAGAGAGAGAAGCAAATGAACCATAATACTGTGAAATGTCTTTGCTTTCTCCCCAGAATTCATCTCAATGATCTGGAGAACATCGTTCCATTTGCCATCATTGGGTTCTTCTACTCCATCAGCGGCCCTGCCTATTCCACAGCCTTGCTGCACTACCGACTCTTTCTCGGGGCTCGGCTCTTCCACACCGTGGCCTACTTTGTCCCCCTTCCCCAACCCTGCAGAGGATTGTCTTGGCTCGTCGGTTACTTAGTGACCTTCTCGATGGCGTACAGGCTGTTGGTGGTCAGCCTTGCTGTGTGATGGGGGCAGAAAAGCTGTTCTTACCGCTGTGATTGCTGCACCACTAGTTTTTCAACGTCCCTACTTTCCAGGAACCATTTCCACATTGTTGCTTCTGCTGTGGAGTCCCTGAATGTCTGTCACAGAGCCCCAGCAGCATACCTTGGGGCACGTCCTAAGACACACGCCCCATTCGGTGAGGAGTAGCTCAGGCATTTCATACCTCACTATTGTCCCACTCTGACAGGGGTGTGACCAAGAACACACCCCGTGTTCCCCTGCAGCTGCGCATGCCAGCCAGAGATCAGTAAGTGGTAGGCAAGCTGTCCTTTCCGCAGCCCTGTTTGGTACTATTGATCTTTTCATTTAGAAACCCCCAATAAGAACCCCAGGTTTCCCTGGAACAGAATTTGAACCCACTTCCAGGCCTTACTTTTCAAACACCTTTTTGTTGTGACAGATGTCCCTGGTTGGTTGGTTCCCCCAACCCACTTTTTCCCCGCTGTTGCTCTTTATTTTCCTTGTTAGCTGTTGTTGCGTTCACTTCTGGAAGAGGTCCTGCAAAGAAGGAACCTGATCGACGCTGTCATTGCGGTCAAGACTTGGCTAACCTTGACGGGCTCTTCTGTTATGCCCAGGGTATTGGTGTAATCCCTTTTTATGATTGCAAGTTGGGCTAACCTTTTTAGGCCCGTTTTCTTCTGCTAACGTTAGGAATTCTAAACCGTGATAGCTAGCTGAATTTCCAGTATATAGGATACCAGGTGCTGCGGCCGCACAGTAGGGAGAGGATCATCCCGTTTGTGACCCGCTTACATGCTTCCATCTTTCTGTCTTGGTACGCAGGGCCAGATCTTTGGGGGGGGGCAAGTGCTTCAAGTGCAAGGAGGTGGGGGCCGCCAGTGCAGGCATGAAGAAGATGAGTGGCGCTGCCGCAGCATGGGCACAACTAACTGCGGTGTGACTGGTGCGCGCACCGCTGCCCAGCGTGCCCTTCCTCGTTGCATGGCACACACCCTCCCTCCCCCCACCCCGGGTGCTACTCCCCCCGGCTCCATTCCTGTTGGTACGACATTGAATGGCAGCCCTATGGTTCTTGATCCAGTTTAGTTACACAGCTTGTTTTTTTTCTGAGTTCCGGTTTGTGAATAAAGACAGTCTTATTCTGCGGGCTTGTTCCCCACAAGTTCTGTTATCGAGGGTTCAAGCTCACGGCATGCTGAACATGTGATGCCAGAGCTGGTGAACATTCGTAAAAGCTATTTCTGTAAGGTGTGGCTATGTAAATCTGTACCGTGAGGTTGACCACCGATGGTTACCTTTTAGGCTGTAAGGCAGTAAAAGGAATTCATCCCACCAAATGCAGGTTTTGAACGTTTTCCTCCGTTCCGCATGCCGTGAGGCACCCTTTTTACAACCTGAACAATGTTATCAGCAGAAAGTCAGATTCAGCATTGTTGTTCGTTCCGTTTTATGCCTGTAGATCTGGTTGATACGATCCACTTTCTTGCTCCTGTCGAAAAACAAAATACATCTTTCCCTACTTTTTCTCCTTCATGTTTTTCTTCACCTGAAAATGATTGGAACGACTGTTTCGTACATGTTTAAAGATTTTTAATGTATAACAGCTCTCTATTGACGGCAAGAACGTATGGTAATTTTCTACAGATGCTATTTCTGGATGTCTCTTTTTGACGCATAAATCAATAAAGACAACAGCAAAAAAAAGAGAGAGAGAAAAATGTATTTGAATTTTTGGGTTATTCCCTCCCCCTTGGCTTTTCTAACTGCAGTCAGCAAATAGAATGTCACAATGAATCAGAGATTCAAATCATAGAGTCCTTTGAAGAATATTTACCTTAATAATAAGATATAGCAAGCAACGCCAACCTTGGTTGTAAAAAGAGACTTTGATGCAAATAGGTGTTTGTACCCAAGTGTTGGAATAAACTCAGGGAGCAAAATATTTCTTCGCCTAATATCCCTTTGTCACTTTTTTTTGGTTAAAGAACCACGATAAAGCAAGCATTTCTTCAGCAATGCGGTTTTCACAGCCCTTGTCCCTTTCATAAAATAATAGGGTTTGTCTGACCCTTCGTTGTTTCAAATCTCATTGCTCAGACTTGGCGTGGGCCCAATAGCTGTTCCAGGAGATGGCTGAGCAGATGGTCTGTATTCAAATGGGTACAATTGGAGGAGCACAAGAAGAGGCCTGCTGGATCAGACCAGAGGTCCTTCTAGTCCAGCATCCTATTCTACACAGTGGCCAACCAGTTGGCCTAGAAAGCCAAACTGGGCATAGAAGAAGAGTTGGTTTTCATTTGTCAACTTCATCTACCACTTAAAGAAGAATCAAACCGGCTTACAATTACTTTCCCTTCCCCTCCCACAACAGACACCCTGTGAGGTGGGGCTAAGAGAGCTGTGTCTAGCTCAAGGTCACCCAGCTGGCTTCATGTGGGGAAACCAACCCGGTTCACCAGATTAGCATCCGCCGCTCATGTGGAGGAGTGGGGAATCGAACCCGGTTCTCCAGATCAGAGTCCACCGCTCTTAACCACTACACCACACTGGCTAAGGCCTTTCTCTGCTGCCGCCGCCTATCACTGTTATGTAGAGGTTTGCTTCCTCTGTAGGTGGAAGCCCCCTTTAGTTAGGGTTGCCAACCTCCAGGTGAGGCCTGATGATCTCCCAGCGTTATAGTTGATCTCTAGGCTGCGGAAATCAGTTCCCCTGGAGAAAAACTGTTGGAAGGTGGACTCTATGGCATTGTACATTGCTGAGGTCCCTTCCCTCCCCAAACCCCATCCTCCCCAGGCTCCACCTCCAAAATCTGCACGATGGGTAGTCATCGATGGGCCTGTCCTCCGCAAATCCCTGTAACCTCCTAGTAATGCCATCCACACTTTGGAGTAGAAAGAAATCATTCCAGGGGTCAACAAGATACTGTACTCTTCTGAAGAACACGGAGCAGCGTATTTATTTAAAAGATTTCTGTGCTGCCTTTCCAAGTCAGGGTCCCCAAAGCACTAAGCATGAAAACATTTCAGACATTATAAAGCATTTAAAATACAAATATATATTAAACAATTAAGTAAAACAATTTGAACACAAGACAGGGAGGGTAGCTCTTAAGAATTAGTGTGGGAATGACAAAATAAGTGTTCGCCTGCTGGTGGAAGGCAACAGAGGGAAAGACTGCTCTGTTCTTGTCTATCAGCTATGCTAAGGGGAGTGGTGCATCTGTTTTATCTACGAATTTCTGCTTGCGTGAAGCAAGAAACTGCAGCCGTTTCATGATAGGAGCTGGCCTTTAACTTCCAACTTGCAACAAAACCCTTTCTCTGCTACAAAGGGCTACAGCAGGAGTGTCGGACTCAATTGTTACGAGGGCCGGATATGACATAAATGTCACTTGGTCGAGCCTCGCCAGCCCCGATTTGGGGGGGGGGAGTGGGGTGGCTGGCTTGCAGGCCGGATAAAAGCTCTCGCGACGGATCCTTATGTTTGACACTCCTGGATTACAGCAATAAGCGTAACTTCACCAGCATGGTGTAGTGGTTAAGAGCGGTGGTTTGGAGCAGTGGACTCTGAGCTGGAGAACCAGGTTTGATTCCCCACTCCTCCATATGAGCGGCGGACGCTAATCTGGTGAACTAGATTTGTTTCCCCACTCCTACACACAAAGCCAGCTGGGTGACCTTGGGCTAGTCACAGCTCTCAGAGCTCTCTCAGCCCCACCTACCTCACAGGGTGTCTGTTGTGGGGAGGGGAAGGGAAGGTGATTGTAAGCCAGTTTGAGTCTCCCTTAAGTGGTAGAGAAAGGGTGAAAACGCATGGTCGCTTTATCCTCCTTTAATCCCTGTTTCAGCCAGGATTCATCCAGGATCGAACCCATGCGTTTCGCCTAATGTGAGTTCAATCCTGGCTATAACGGATTAAAGGAGGATAAAACAATCATGCGTTTTTGCCCAAAGTTGGCATAAAAACCCCCACTCCTTCTACCTGATGTAGCAGCCCCAGACCCATTCTTTCCTCACCATTTGTGTCCTATAGCAAACCATTTAGTTAACTCATTCTTATTTTATATTTGCTGGCTTTTATTATGACGGCGTTTGAAGATCAGACGAGGCTGCATTTTATTATTCATAGATATGGTGATACTTGAGCCCCCTCGCCACCCTGGCAAGCTTCTAACAATGCTGCTTCTTGCTCGAACAGATGATTTTGAGTCACCGCTAGATGTCCCTCTTTGGCTTTTTAAATTTTTGGACAGCCGGCCTTTCCTAGAAGCCTTGCTCGGTTGGTGGTAGTTTCCCAGTCTGGCCAAAGGGGTGTTTTGCTAGCGAGATAGAACTCATCCAGGGAAAACGTGGTCCTTTGGAGAGGTGCGTTTTTATGAGAGATTAGGAAATACACGGCGGGAGACAGCGAACTGGGGGGGTTCTGACGTGGAAGCAAGTGGATTAGGAGTTCCTCCAGGACATAACCACCAGAAGTCTTGCTTTATAAGAAACAGTGTCTTTTATTTACAGTGCACAGATAAAACATACCATCACGTACACTTCTCCACTACTACTTCCAGGCTTCTTCAATGTAAGGTTAGATTTGGTTACAGAATCACAGTTGCCTAGCCTTATATACACCCACTGCACCTGGAGGAGATCTGAGAGGTCAAAGATGATGTCAGCAGAAGCAATAGCCTTGCTGGTACCAAAGGGAACTGCAGGAATCCGGATCTGGGCAGTTTGCTGATGCGATGCTTGGGAAGGTCCACAGGTGGCCTAATGCAGATCAGGTGCAGATTATTACAACTGTCAGATTATTACAACCAACTTGATGCTCTGACAGGTTCTCCCCCATCCTGCAGATTGTTCCATGTGCAGTGGCCACCCCCAGATCAGCTCTAGTCATACAGGCTTTGCAATGGCTCATGATACAATTCCTGGACTGCAGTTAAGAAGATCAGAATAGCTCAGGCTGCCCTGAGCTTGCCAGAGCTAGTCTGAAGCTATAACTCAAAAATACAACACTAGGCTATTGTAATATTATATACTATGTTCACTATGAATTCCTATCAAACAGGACAGTGATGTATAGCGACTAAAGTATTCATACAATATTTTCTAAGCAGTTGCACAGAACCCAACCTTCCAACAGAGGTAAAGGCAAACCCGAGCGTTCAACATTTAAGTCAACAAGGTTCAACAGGTAAATCAAAAAGTCTGTATCTTTAAAGAACCAAGTGATAGATCTTCCTCCTTAGGTGCAAAGTGCCAAGTGGGCCAGGTAAGTATAATAATCCAAGAATCTCCAGAGATCCACGGCTCAAAGTAGATCAAGAGCTTTGAAGCTAAGCAGGATTGGACGTGGTCAGTATTTGGATGGGAGACCACCCAGGAAGACCAGGGTTGATACCTAGAAGAAGGCAATGACAAAGCCACCTCTGCTTATCTCTTGCCTTAAAAAAAACCCATGAGATGTTGCTATAAGTTGGTTGTGACTTGATGGCACTTAGAAAAGAAAAACATCTGAAGGTGGTCAGTGTTAAGATGGATGTCTCATCTCCCCTGCAAGCCTTACGTACTTTTTTTTTTACTTCCATAGTAGAAGAGCGATGGGATTTATAAGAAGCTGATGTGAGGGATCTGTACGAAAGGGAAAGAATGTGAAAACCTGTACTTCCCCTCCAGTATCCAGCTGTCTAGAGGTTGAACAGACTAACTTTCAGTTTTTAGTTGTCTGTTGTTTTCCCCTGTTCACTTTAAAAAAACAATTTTTTTTTTAAAAAAACCATTCTGTCCCTTCTCAAGCACATTCAGTCCTCACCTGGATGAAGAAGAAGAGTTGGCCTTTCTATGCCGACTTTCTCTACCACTTAAGGGAGACTCAAACCGGCTTACAATCACCTTCCCTTCCCCTCCCCACAACAGAAACCCTTTGAGGTAGGTGGGGCTGAGAGAGCTCTAAGAGAGCTGTGACTTGCCCAAGATCACCCAGCTGGCTTTGTGTGCAGGAGCAGGGAAACAAATCCAGTTCACCAGATTAGCCTCCGCCGCTCATGTGTTGGAGTGGGGAATCGAACCCGGTTCTCCAGATCAAAGTCTACCGCTCTGTTGTTTTTCCCCCCTTTCTGGTTAATTTACAGCTGCATATCTGGGGAAGTTGTCCCCCATTCGGTAGGGGCCCCTTCATGGTTTGTGGGTGGCCCTGTCCCATGGCTTCCATCATCTGCCTAGGAGTCAACCAGCGCAGGACTAGGTACCTAGGCCCCAATTTTCTTGCTAGCCCTTGTGAACTGTTTCTCGCTAGCTGCCCCCTGCCTAAGGGCCAGACAGATAGAGTGATAATAAATATAATAAAAGGTGGAGAGCATCAGAAGCGCTGCAATTTGGTACAGAGGCGCGATAGGAGGACAAACCAAATTTGTGCAGCCGCCGCAGGCAAGGATGATTTTATCGTATCTTCCTTCAGTCTTTTAAAAACTATTAGATGTCTCCAGCTCAAATCAAGCAAGCCAAATAATTAGGCTTGTTCAGTTCAAAATGTGAAGCTCAGCCTTGTTCTTGGCAACGCTGAGTCTTTGGCTCCCCTGTCTCTAAAGCTCCTTCGACCTTTCTACCAACAGCACACATTACCTTGTGGTCCTAGAACCCCTGTAAGCCTTTTCCCTAGTATGTCTTTTCATCACTGCTATATCTCATCTTTCCCTATTTCCTTTAGGTGTCCGCCATTCAATTTCTCCAATGTGAGGATTTTCCTAGCCAAATTGATCTTTCACTTCCCTCACAAAAGCTTTGCTGTTTATTAACATTCCATTACTGATACCTTCTGAGTAATTTGTTTGTGAACATCCTGTGACATCACAGCAGCTAAGCCAATGCTTGGGGGGAAGCTCCTATATTTTCTGGCTCATTTCCCCAAAGAAGTTACTATTTAACGAATGAAAATCAGAAGCAAACGTGGAAGGATTACCAGCTTTACAAAGTGGGGGACAAACGCAAGGTAGGGCCCTGTATAGCGAAACCTACTCTGCTTATTTTATATTTCACTCTTGCAAGCACACTCCACGCTTGGAAACGCTAATGATATCTGCAAATTTACCGTTTTGGACAGCAGGATGATGCAGTGTGGTTTTTAACCAAAGCCTTTTACTGTTCCCTCAGGGCTGCTTCACTTGTTACCTTTCACTTGATGTCTGCAGCAATAGAGCAGGCTAGTTAGTTCAGATCAATATGTGAGATCGAGTACCCCCATCCTGTGTCCACTTTGCCCTCGCCGCCTGCTCGAGGTTGCCAAGTCACCATGGTGGAGATATGAGAGCAGAAACACTTTGCAGGTTTCTCCTTCCTATGGAACTCTTAAACGCACACGAGCCATCTCAGATCTAGACCTGAGCTGGCCGACCTGGACCTTTTCATCTGCAGTAGCATCAGAAGTAGTCACAGGGATCTGAGCATCTTGGGAGGAGAAGAGATGGAAGAGGGAAAGGACGGAGTGTCCCCTTCGAAATATTGATGTTATCCCTCTCTGGCAATTAGGGTGCCAGGCAGCGCCTGGCAACTGGTGGAAGGGCTGTCGGTTGAGCCATGGGGGGGACGGACGGGATGGGACAGTGCGATTTCTGGTAAAACAAAATGGAAGTGACCAAGGGTAGCTCTAGGAATTGCTGGAAACTTTATGGTAAAACCATAGAGTTTCAGGTGATTCCTAGAGCTACCGTGAGAACTTCCTGTGAGAACTTCCAACGCTGCAGGATTTAATTTCTTTTTCTTTTTCTTCTAACGTGGCCTTGGGGCAGGGAATTCTCTGCCCCCACCAGGGGCTTGAGAAAAATATGCACAAGTACTACTGGGATAGTAGTGAAAATATAGTACTAGGCTCAAACCAATTAATTTAAATAATACACAAGCAAACTATGCAAACATATATTGTGAACAATGTGTAAAATCTACAGACAAGTGAAAACAGCAGTGATAGTATGTACAAGCAAATCTAAGATGGAAAGTCTTTTTCAAGGTAAGTAAGAGTCTTATCTCTAGGTTGTTTTCTTCAAAAAGCAACACGAGGAAGGCTGAAAAAGTCCACAGTAATGCGGTCCGGATGCACACTAGCGTTTTCACTGCAAAATTGCAGCTTCATCAGCTGGAATCTTCATAGATATTAATTGGTTTATCTTTGTAGATGCAATAATAGCAATCTAATACAGAGAGAATAATTCAGTCTTGTTGCGCCAAAAAGGCTGCTCAAAATGGCTATGGTCAGTTGTACTGACAATCCAGGGTGGGGAACTCTCCTGGTGCAGCAATGACCACAAAGCAAGTGGTAGCTAACAATGCAGCAGCCATCTGGCCAGCAAGGAAGAAATCTGTGGGAAAGGCCAGCTAACAGTGCAGGCTCACTCTCCTCTCCCTGCCTTCAGCTTCCTCCCCACATGGACAACAAGACAGGAGGAGATGAGTGTGTGAAGTTCTTTGCCTTTTCTCTGAAGAGGATAAGCTGATGCGGGGGGGGGGGCAGGGGCCCTGGCAGTCCCTGAGGTAAGACAGGCTGGCCTCGGTTCTCCCATGGTAAAGGAAGTCTGAGGTTGTAACAAGACCCCTCTCTGACAAGTGCTAACCCACTGATAAAAGCTTCCTGTTGGTGTTTTCTTTTGGGAACTTCCCTTCTTTCTCATTCCACCCCAGGGCATGCCATTTTCGCTCAAGAAAGGAGACAAAACATTGATGCCTCAGGGACCTCATCCCCTCACCGGGAGCCTGCGAATTGAGTCCACCCCACGGAATTAGACTCGCTCTGGCTGCTTCTGCACAGAGGACCCCCACACACTTTGTCCTTTTCCTGTCCTCATTCCCAAATCTACTTTGCTCTGATCTTTCGCAAAAGGTGACAGTCCAAGCACATTATCACACCTTCTGGGCAGAGAGATGCTCATGCAAAGGTCACATCAGCAGAATTTCCGGCCATCTGCATCTTGCAGTTGTCATTTTCCCTACTGCACCAGTAGAGGGCCTTTCTAAAATGGTAATTGCTGTAATGCTATAGCAATCACCATTTTTCTGGTATAATGTTATAGCAATTACGGGTTTTTTCAAAGCCCTCTGGTGGCACAGCCGGAAAAAAATGCTGGGGAAATGGTGGCAGTGGAAGGAAAGTGTATGGAAAACTTCCATATGTAAATGCTGTTTCCAACAAGCATGTCTTTGCATTCGCAGCAGTGATAAAACAAAAAACTGACAATCCGTGCTATGTGGAAGTAGCCAGAATCTGACCATAGAACAAGACAAGAGCTTTAAATGCTCTGCAATAATATGTTATAAAAAGAATTTGGTTTCTACCAGACATTATCTGAGGGCCCATTGTTGGTTGGTTTGTTTTTATTCAATTTGTACCCCCCTTCCCCTGCGAACCAAGCTCAGGGTGGCTGACAACATATAAATTAAATATGTATAACTTTTACAATTAAAATGGTAAAAGTTTGTGTTTCTCCCCAATGGGGACCCAAAGCAGCTTATATCATTTCCTTTTCTCCATTTTACTCTTACAACAACCCTGCGAGACAGGTAGGGTTGCCAACCTCCAGGTACTGGAAATAGAAAGAACAGCACTGCAAAAAAAGCCCAATTAAAGGCAATAAAACAAAACAGTAAATGCTCTTGAAAAAATATATAATGTGAGGACAAGCCTCAAAAGGACAACCGCAGTTGCAAAGAGGACGAGGGTCCACAAGGGGAGAAACGCTATGCGTTAGAACGTTACAACAGGCAAAAACGCTCACATGTACAATTCAAAGGATTCCATACATAATAAATAGTTATACAAAACGCAATGGAGCAAGGAAGACATGCGCAATGGGCTTCCGGTAAATTCCCATTTCATGAAGAATTTTCTCAAGCGTTAGCTTCTTCCGTATGCTTATGAAGTCAATTGGAAGTTAAGGGAATGTACCCTCCAAATATGCATGGATGGCTAGTTAAGATGTTTTCGCCTGTTCTAACGCATAGCGTTTTCCCCCCTGTGGACCCTCGTCCTCTTTGCAACTGTGGGCTTGTCCTCACATTATATATTTTTTCAAGAGCATTTACTGTTTTGTTTTATTGCCTTTAATTGGGCTTTTTTTTTGTAGTGCTGTTCTTTCTATTTCCACTTCCTGTAATTAGCACTTATAGCCTGCTTTGATTACCAACCTCCAGGTACTAGCTGGACATCTCTCGCTATTACAACTGATCTCCAGCCGATAGAGATCGGTTCCCCTGGAGAAAATGGCCACTTTGGCCATTGGACTCTCTGGCATTGAAGTCCCTCCCCAAACCCCACCCTCCTTAGGCTCTGCCCCCAAAATCTCCCGCCGGTGGCGAAGAGGGACCTGGCAGCCCCAGAGGTAAATTAGGCTGAGAGTGTGCGACTTGCCCACTGTGTATATTGCATGATTGCAACTAAGGCTGCCTTCAGTTGATCATACGGTGTGTCTGCTTCTCTGCTTGCCCCTTGTGGTAGGCAAGGATATGCCAATTGTGACAGACATCAAATCAGGCGTCTTCTTTAATTAAACCTTACTGGGCGGGTGATGGAGCAGATGGGAACTGAAGAAAGAGCTCCCGAGTCTTCGGATATTTTCAATGCGGCCTCAGTAGGGTTGCCAGGCGGAAGGTATTGGGGGTGGAGCCTGAGGAGGGCGGGGTTTGGGCAGGGGAGGGATTTCAATGCCATAGAGTCCAATTGCCAAAGCGGCCGTTTTCTCCAGGTGAACTGATCTCTATCGACTGGAGATCAGTTGTAATAGCAGGAGATCTACTACTACTACCTGGCAGTTGGCAACCCTAGCTGGAGATCTCCAGCTACTACCTGGAGGTTGAACCAAAAGAACAGCAGTAACAACAAGGTATATCTTATCTCTGGCGAGACCTGTTTAGTGATTGTGTTCCTGGTCTCAAAGAACTTTTGTTCGACTTGGACTTTATCTTTGGACTTTCACTGCACTGTCCATGGTATATATATTTCTGCACTTGATATTGTGTGATTTCACTTGTGTTTATATATTTTCGATTGAATCACATCTTTGCACACTTACGCTATACCTTGTTGTTACTGCTGTTCTTTTGGTTCAACTACTTTGGCAGCAGGCTAACCCTTTGTTTGACAACTACCTGGAGGTTGGCAACCCTAGGCCTCAGGGACCGCCTGAAAATTCACAGTCCCTGGATCGCAGTCGAAGAACATCTGATGTAAGCATCAGAGAGTCCATTGCCAAGTGGGCAGCCCAGTCGAGTGATGGAATTGTTAACGATGCTGCCCCTTTTTAAGCAATGTTTCTCATTTGGACACATCTCCCTATTTGTATTTCATCTCCTTTCCTGGCCACTTCATCTATGTCCACTCCGGTTCTGTTGCAACCCCAGGGACTTTGTTTTAATCATTTTCTGCTCCTGCCTGAAATTTTTTGGTACGCATTTAGTATTACTTTACTTTGAGACAGGAATATATGGAAAAGGTATTTTTAAGTCTCGCTGTGAGGTTTCGGTACTTGTTTCCTCTTCGATTTGAAAGGAAGCATTCAAAACCTCCTCTGCGTTCATTGCAGGAGAAGAGAAACCGTTTTCCAAATAGAGCCACGTTAACTGTTTGCATGGGCTTTCTAAACTTTTGTCAATTGTTTCCTTCCACCACCATCTCCTTTAAATGCAGGGAAAAGAGCAATACCTGGATTGAATTATACTTTTATTGCATACAGGCTTCAGATTTACTGAACAGGTGGAGAAGCACAATTTAAGTCCTGCTTAAACAAGAAGCGATACAAAATTATTTCCAAAAATTTTAAAGACACTTTCCCAACACTATAGCCAGCATGGTATAGTGGTTAAGGGCGGTGGTTTGGAGTGGTGGACTCTGATCTGGAGAACTGTTTTTATTTCCCCACTCCTCCACATGAGCAGAGGAGGCTAATCTGGTGAACTGGATTTGTTTCCCAACTCCTCCACATGAAGCCAGCTGGGTGATCTTGGGCTAGTCACAGCTCTCTCAGCCCCACCTATCTCACAGGGTGTCTGTTGTGGGGAGGAGAAGGGAAGGTGATTGTAAGCCGGTTTGAGTCTTCCTTTAGTGGTAGAGAAAGTCGGCATATAAAAACCAACTCTTCTTCTTCTTCCTCCTCCTCTTCTTCCTCTTCCTCCATCTGGCCAAGCTGCGCTAATAATTTTTGAGACAATAACCATGATTCACCATCATGTGGAAATTTATTTATTATTATTTATTTACTATTTAAAACATTTGTATCTGCTTTTTCTCATGGCGCAAGGTGGTGTACAATAATAGTTTTTTTAAAAAAAACCTTTTCAGTTAAAACCAAAGATGAAATAGGGTCCTTAAAGCTTTTAGATTGGGGTGGGTGTTTAGCTACCTCATACTTCTTTTCATAGGTTTGCTCTCATCTGTTTTTGTGCCGCCAGCTTTTGTAGGCTTTAATTGTTTTTAGTTGAACCTTGTAGCCATCTTGAGAATATTTTAGTGAGGGAGCTGGACGGACATGTTTGAAACCCATAAATAAAAGCCAGCTTTGAGTCAATTGGTCCAAATAAAGATACTTCTCCCGCTGACGCTTCTTATAGAAGGATGTGCCCTTCTATACACTTGAAATGTATTTTTGCAACAATTCATTTTAAAATTTATTCTTCTGTACCACAAGAAATAACATCCTTGGGACTCAAAACATTTTGATATTTACCAGACAAGGGGGGGACGGGACTTGCTTTTAACACAGAATGAGAACAACACTTAAAGCAGCTACACTGGTTTTGTTTAAATGCACAATGCAGGAAATAAAATGAAGACCCATTTTAAACACGAAATTATGCCCTAAAATGGGCAGATCCAGTGGCTAATCACCTTTGATCATGTTCCAAAGTCCGTCCCCCCCCCCATTTATTAATATTTTTTGTTATTCCTTTTGGCACAGTCTTTTAATGTTTTTTCTTGTAAAAGAAAAGAAAATCTGGTCGGTATATTTACTATCTCCGGTACGAAGAAACTGCTGTGCAAGGGCTTGGTGGCTTGTTTAATCCCTAGACAATTTCAACACGCTCTTTCGCAGCTTAATTTAACTACAGTATTCTCTTCCGTGCTTTCTCCTCCCTCCCCCTCCATAGTTCTTAATTGTTTTCAGAGTGCTTGACTTCCTTTGGGGAATCGCTCAGCGAGCCAGACTTCAAAGAACTGTAACAGTAAAACAATTTGGAAATATGCTAATTGAAGCCCCTTGCCCCCCCCCCCCAACTTTCTATGCTGTTTTACAAAGGACCGTTTTGGACAGGAGCTCAAGAGCATTGAACTTGTGAGATGTATTTTTTCCTCGTGGCCTCCTTTAGTACAAATAGAGAGCCAGAATGGTGTAGTGGTTAACGGCAGCAGACTCTAATCTAAAGATTAGACCGAGCCAATGTGGTGTAGTGGTTAAGAGCAGTGGTTTCGAGCGTTGGATTCTAATCTGGAGAACTGGGTTGATTTCCCTGCTAAGAACATAAGAAAAGCCCTGCTGGATCAGACCAAGGCCCATCAAGTCCAGCAGTCTGTTCACCCAGTGGCCAACCAGGTGCCTCCAGGAAGCCGCTAACAAGATGAGTGCAGCAGCACCATCCTGCCTGTGTTTCCCGGCACCTAATATAATAGGCATGCTCCTCTGATCCTGGAGAGAATAAGATATGCATCATCAGAACATAAGAAAGGCCCTGCTGGATCAGACCAAGGTCCATCAAGTCCAGCAGTCTGTTCACACAGTGGCCAACCAGGTGCCTCTAGGAAGCCACAAACAAGACAACTGCAGCAGCACCATCCTGCTTGTGCTCCACAGTACCCAATATAACAGACATGCTCCTCT
The DNA here is from genome assembly GCF_029931775.1 of Euleptes europaea. Classification (NCBI taxonomy): domain Eukaryota; kingdom Metazoa; phylum Chordata; class Lepidosauria; order Squamata; family Sphaerodactylidae; genus Euleptes; species Euleptes europaea. Next base: position 109,191,813 of record NC_079314.1, read on the forward strand.
GATCCTGGAGAGAATAGGTATGCATCATGACTAGTATCCATTTTAACTCCTACGCATTTTAGCTCCTACACATGAAGACAGCTGGGTGACCTTGGGCAAGTCACAGTCCTCTTAGAGCTCTCTCAGCCCCACCTCCCTCACAAGTGTCTGTTGTGGGGAAGGGAAGGAGATTGATTCTTCCTTAAGTGGTAGAGAAAGTTGGCATATAAAAACCAATTCTCCTCCTCCTCCTCCAATAAGGAGGAGATATCATCCCTTTCTAGGAATCTCCAGAAACTCTATTGCATTTCCAGTGATTCCTAGAGAGGACTGCTGGCGCCTCTGGGGAAAACTGAAAGTGACATCAGTTCTCTCTAGGAATTGCCAGAAACTCTCCTCAGGCTCCTCCCCCCAAATCTCCAGGTATTTCCAAACCTGGAGCTGGCAATCCTAGGAGTCAAGGCGGACCGCGCATAGTGAGTCAGTACAATCAACAAAATGGGACATTCATTAAACAATGCATTACGATTTTAGAAGTCTGGAAACCACCAGAAAGAACTGAAGCGTAGCATAAGTATTAACATGAGACATTAAACAGTACAGAAACCACATAATAGGATTCTACTTACAATAAGCTATACGCAGCAGTATAGACCACAGACTCAATCATTCATCCAAATAAGCTTGTGAACCATTTTGTACAATGCAACCCTGTTACCTGTGCAGAAATGCCCTCTTCAATTATTCTGTTTTTGAGGTACCACATATGGCCAGTGGCTTGGCCTCATCATGGCCAAGAGTTGGCCTTGGTTTGGAGCGGTGGAGTCTGCTTTGGAGAACCGGGCTTGATTCCCCACTCTTCCCCACGAGCGGCAGAGGCTAATCTGGTGAACTGGATTTGTTTCCCCACTCCTACACATGAAGCCAGCTGGGTGACCTTGAGCAAGTCACATTCTCTCAGCTTCACCTACCTCACAGGGTGCCTGTTGTGGTAAGGGAAGGTGATTGTAAGCCGGTTTGATTCTCCTTTAAGTGGTAGAGAAAGTCGGCATATAAAAACCAACTCTTCTTCTTAGCAGCTGACTTCTTCAAAGAAGGGACAGTGTGAGGTTAGAAGCCAATGCTTCAGTTGCCAGGAAGCTTGAAGGGAAAGGCCTGAAGCCTCCCTTTAACTTCTTCCAATCCCTACATTGTTCTAGAAGCCTAGGAAAAATGGGAATGAGGTTGTAGGAGCTAGTGGGACCAGACTATGGCATGTAAGTTTCAAGTAGCAATGAGGCTACGGTTACCAGGTCCCCTCAGCCACTGTTAGGGGATGGGGGTGTAGGGTTGCGAGATCCAGGTTGGAAAACTGTTAGAGATTTGGGGATGGAGACTGGGGAGGACAGGAACTTCAGTGAGGTACAATGCCTCCTCCACCCTCCAAATCAGCCATTTTCCCCAGGAAAACTGATAGGAGGAGGAGGAGGAGTTGGGTTTTATATGCTGACCTTATCATTTAAGGGATTATCAAACCAGTTTACAATCACCTTCCCTTCCCCTCCATACAACAGAAACCCTGTGAGGTAGGTGGAGCTGAGAGAGCTCTAAGAGCTGTGACTAGCCCAAGGTCACCCAGCTGGCTTCTTGTGTAGGAGTGGGGAAGCCAACCCGGTTCACCAGATTAGCATCTGCCACTCATGTGGAGGAGTAGGGAATCAAACCCGGTTCTCCAGATTAAAGTCCACTGCTCCAAACCACCACTCTTAACCACTACACCATGCTGGCTCTGCAGTCTGGAGATGAGCTGTAATTCTGGGGGATCTCCAGGTTCCCACCTGGAGGCTAGCATCCTTAAATGAGGCTGGCTTTTGGGCTCAGGGGAAGCTGAAGAACAGGTGGAAGAATCATGTACTCAGGCCCCAGGAGACAGCCAGGAAGCTGGAATTGCCTGGCTATTCAATGCTCGAAAAGGTAAAGGAGGACCAGAATCAATCAGTGGCCTTTTTAGTGGTTCTTATGGTTGCGTAGTGATTGGCTGCCATGGTTTACAAGGAGTTGAAAGTGAGGCAATGGGCTTCATCATTCTTTTGGTGACCAGAGCTTTTAAGACTTCCTTCATTCAGCTGAGCTGCATAACAGTAAATCCAAACAGCCAAGCAAGGCCCTACCACAATTACTTAGGGGAACTGTACTAAGAGGTTTCCTGTTGATGGAGCGTAACTCTTGAAACTCTGGTGTGCTGATCCAGCAACAGATAGCATAGCCTAATTTGTAATTCAAATTGTCACAACATCAGTTTGAGCAAGACAATAGGGACTAGCCTGCTCTGTCACCCTCCTCCTTTTTGCTGTCTGAAACTGGCACTTGCTTACAGATTGAGGCTGGGATATGGAGAGGGCTTGCTGAAGGCCAAGTTTGTGGCTGACCTGGGATTTGAACTAGTGGCCTCCCAGATTGAGCTCAGTCTCTTAGCTGCTGTGTGGCATCAGTCCTCTAGACCCCTTTTTCAGAATCACTGTTATATTTGTGACTTTTCAGTCTTCTGGTAAGGAGACAGATTGTAGCGCCAAATTGCATATTTTTATTAGGAGTTCAGCAGTTTCGTATTTGAGTTCTTTAACAACACTCGGGGGTACACCATCTGGACCTGATAACTTATTTCTCTTTAATTTGTCAATTAGCTCTTGAACTGTATCTTTTGTCACCTCTATGTGACTCAACTCTTCAAACACCTCCTCTGAAAATAGCAGTTCTGGCATGAATTCTTTCCCACCATCTTTTGTAATGATGAGTGGTACAAAGAACTGATTTACTCCTCTGCAATCTCCCTATCCTCTCTTAGCAATACTTCCCCCCTCCTTGTCATCTAATGGCCCAGCCGCCTCCATGGCTGGTTTCTACAACTGATGGATTTTATATTGTTTGTCTTAAATGTTTTTAACAATATGTTCTTCATTTTCTCTTTTCTCTTGTCCAGAATACTATCTCCCACAGTATCTTTTTCATGCATTTTAACTCGTTTTCCCGCGTTCCTTGCAGCCACACAGAAGTTACGAGGAATTGCTTGTTAAAGAAAAAGGACAGCCCAGAAGGTCTCAGAATGGTGTGGTGAGGGGAGAAAGGGCTTCTGCCTCCCCACCCAATTAGTTTTCTCACATGAGAACTGTACTAAGGGAATTATTTTATGAATTTTTCTGTTCCACGTGCACAGATAATCCATGGAGAGAAGCAAATTAATCAAAATATCTGTGCCCATGGAGCAGCAATACCCCGTAGCATGGTTTTCATGTGAAAAACTGCTTCGAGGAAAGCAGGAGTCCTGTAATTTATTTATTTATTTATTAGACTTGTTTATTTATTAAACTGGGCTCAGAGCAGCTAAAGTCAGTGCAACACAATGCATAAAAACAACAGCATACAATTAACATTCAGAGTCAATATCTAACAATAAAATTCTAATAGTAAAAACAAATCCACTCAGATGGCGATTATTTCATTAGTGTGCAGAGCCATGACAGGTGGGGTTACCAGGTTCCTCTTTTGGGGTGGAGCCTGTACAAAATACAGCAGTGAGGGTCCTTACTGGGACTAGGGTTGCCACCGGCGGGAGGTTTTTGGGGTGGAGCCTGAGGAGGGCGGGGTTTAGGGAGGGACTTCAATGCCTTAGAGTCCAATTGCCAAAGTGGTCATTTTCTCCAGGTGAACTGATCTCTCTTGGCTGGAGATCAGTTGTAATAGCAGGCTATCTCCAGCTAGTACCTGGAAGTTGGCAACCCTAGGTCCCGTAGATATGATGGTCCCAGAACGTGTAAAACTTTAAAGATTAAAATCAGCACCTTGAACCTGATTCAGTACTCCACCTGGAGCCAGCGCATTTGATAAAGCACTGGCTGAATGTGTGCCCTTAGTGGGGTCCCAGTTAGGGTTGCCAACCACCAGGCAACCCTAGTCCCAGTAAGGACCCTCACTGCTGTATTTTGTACCAGCTGGAGTTTCCACATCAATCTCAGGGGCAGCCCTATGTAGAGCTAGTTACATTAGTTTAGCCTGGAGGTGACCGTCACATGGATCACCGTGGCTAGGTCAGGGCGGGAGAGCTATAGCACTAGCTGCCAAGCCTGGCGGAGATGGTAAAATGATGCCTTTTCTGTGACTGTGACCTGGGTCTCCATCAATAAGGAGGCATCCTGGATCACACCCAGGCTTTTGAAGGCAGCACCAGGTGTTAAACGCATGCCGTCAAGAGCCGGGAGCTGGTACACAAGAACATAGGAAAAGCAATGCTGGATCAGACCAAGGTCCATCAAGTCCAGCAGTCTGTTCACACAGTGGCCAACCAGGTGCCTCTAGGAAGCCCCTAAACAGGACGACTGCAGCAGCACCATCCTGCCTGTGTTACACACCACCTAATATAATAGGCGTGCTCCTCTGATCCTGGAGAGAATAGTTGAATGCATCATGACTAGTATCCATTTTTACTAGTAGCCACGAACTGCCCTCTCCTCCATGAACATGTCCACTCCCCTCTTAAAGCCTTCCAAGTCAGCAGCCATCACCACATCCTGCAGCAGGGAGTTTGGCTCTTGACCTAAAAGAGAAAGAGAGAGAGAGAGATTGCCACTACCTCCCTTTTGTATATAGGGCCCAAGGCCCAGCCACCTACCATGTGTTGAGATAATATCTAGCAATGCATTTATGCCTTATCCTTGCATTCTCAAGTAGCATTTGCTACTTAATGAACCTTTCACCAACTTTAGATGGTGTGCCGGCTGTGTCTTTTCCTGGAGCGAAATGATCTAACTGCAATTATCCATGTTCATCTCACATCAACAGCTACTGCAGTCTCTAGAGCCTTAATTCATACGGTCCAAAGTGCTGCAGCTAGGCCAAATGCAGAACAGATATGCCAGTCTTGAAAGATCTTCATTGACTCCCGGTGTGTTTCCAAAGCAGAACGTGGCTATTATCCTTTAAAGGTGGAGAGCCAGCAAGGTGTAGTGGTTAAGAGCGGTGGTTTGGAGCGGTGGAGTCTGATCTGGAGAACCGGGTTTGATTAACCACTCCTCCACATGTGCGGCGGAGGCTAATCTGGTGATCTGGATTTGTTTCCCCACTCCTACTCATGAAGCCAGCTGGGTGACCTTGGGCTAGTCACACTTTCTCAGCACCACCTACCCTCACAGGGTGTCTGTTGTGGGGAGGAGAAGGGAAGTTGATTGTAAGCCGGCTTGATTCTGCCTTAAGTAGTGGAGAACGTCAGCATATAATAACCAACTCTTCTTCTTCTTCTCCTCCTCCTTCTCCTTCTGTGAAGCTATTAACTGAAGGATCCTCTGCTCCCATATACCTGTGCAGATTGACAGGTGGTAGGGTATGCAGTTTAGAGCAGTAGGCTGGGACTGGGAAGACCTGAATACAAATCCCCACTAAGCCTTAATGATCCTTAGGTGACCATGGATCGGCTTAATCTCCCTTCACAGGGTTAATGTGAGGATAAAATGGGTTGGGGGAAAGAGAATAATGTGCACTTCCCTGCATTCCTTAGAGGTCACCTTTGGAGACCCTCCTGCAATTGCCCCTGCTGGCAGAGCTGAGGTGAGAGGTGACTGGGGAAAGAGCTTTTGTTGTGGTGTCATTTACAGTAAGTGGGATGCTGTCCCTTGAGTGATTCACTTGGCACTCTCACTATTGTCATTTATACACTCTGTACACATGTGCCATCAAGTCACATCTGACATATGGCAACCACAGTGGAGAGGAGGAGGAGGAAGGGAGAAGGAGGAGAAGAAGAAGAGTTGTTTTTTATACTCCGATTTTCTCTGATCTGGAGAGCTGGGTTCAATTCCCCACTCCTCCACATGAGCTATGGAGGCTAATCTGGTGAACTGGTTTGGTTTCCCCACTCCTACACACGAAGCCAGCTGGGTGACCTTGGGCTAGTCACACTCTGTCAGCCTCACCTACCTCACAGGGTGTCTGTTGTGGGAAGGGGAAGGGAAGGTGATTGTAAGCCGGTTTGATTCTTCCTGAAATGGTAGAGAAAGTCGGCATATAATAACCAACTCCTCCTTCTTCTCAAGTGAAAGGAGTCTCAAACAGGCTTACAATCACCTTCCCTTCCCCTCCCCACAACAGACACCCTGTGAGGTAGGTGGGGCTGAGAGAGTTCAGAGAGAATTGTGACTAGCCCAAGGTCATCCAGCAGGCTTCATGTGGAGGAGTGGGGAAACCAACCCGGTTCACCAGATTAGAGTCTGCCACTCATATGGAGGAGTGGGGAATAACAACCCTGTTCTCAAGATTACTGAATCTACCGCTCTTAACCACTACACCACGCTGGAACTTTCAAGGCAAGTGAGAAACCGAGGTGGTTTGCCATTGCCTTCTTCTGCAGAAGGTACCTTGGTGGACCCCGATCCAAGTACTCACCCTGCATAGCTTCTGAGATCTGATGAGATTGGGCGATACCATACCATCCCACATCCCCATTTAGACACTAGTCAAAGGCATTTATAGTGGAATCACAACCAGGGTTACACCTTCCTAAACCCATTGGCTTCAAAGGTGTGCAACTCCGTTTAGAATCACACTGTTTTGATTAAGTTGTTGATGTTGGTTATTTGGCTATTGCTCTGAATTGTGAATGGTTCTTGAATGTGGGAATGAGGGTGTTGGACTCTTTTGATGAAACCTCAGAGCTTCAGGACATGGACAGGTTCACTGCTTCACCTAAATGCAGGAGCCAACATGGACTGTTTGAGTGTGCCCCCATGAAGGTGAAGTCTTCTGGGCATGGAGTAGGGGTCCCTGGGTGTGTGTGGGGGAGGTAGTTGTGAAATTCCTCCATTGGGCAGGGGGCTGGACTAGATGACTCTGGTGATCCCTTCCAACTCTATGATTCTATGAACTCCTGGTGGGACTGCGCAGAGCAGATGCTGCTTCGTATGTTATCCGAGAGAAGAATAAGAACTTAAGAAAGGCCATGCTGGATCAAATCAAGGTCCATTAAGTCCAGCAGTCCGTTCACACAGTGGCCAGCCAGGTGCCTCCAGGAAGCCCACAAACAAGACGACGGCAGCAGCATTGTCCTGCCTGTGTTCCACAGCACCTAATATAAGAGGAATGCTCCTCTGTTCCTGGAGAGAATAGGTATGCCTTACTTGTAGCCATTTTTACTAGTAGCCATGAATACCATCCCACATCCCACTCTCTAAACCTGGGGTGTCGAACCCATTTGTTACGAGGGCCGGATAAATGTCACTTGGTTGGGACGGGCCATGCGTACCATAAATTTAATGCTAGGTACCGGAGATACAAACTTTATAGAAGACACAGGCAAAGCCAATTAATTATATTATTTTTTACTGTATTACTCACTTAAAAGACAGTATTTTTGTTTATTTAACAGTCTTTGACCATTGACACCTCAGGACTGTGGGTGGTGGCTGGCTCGCGGGCCAGATAAGAGCTCTCAGGGGGCCGGATTCGGCCCCTGGGCCTTACGATTGACATGACACCCCTGCTTTAAACGTTACTTATGTGGTATCCCTGGCTTGCTATGAAGAGGAAGTCAATGGCAAACTATCTCTGCTCATCTCTGCCTGGAAAACCTCAGGGGGGGGGGGTCACCATGACTTGATGGCACTTAATCATTATCCCTGAACAGGATGCTGTTTCTAGGGACGGTAGCCCAGTTTGCTTCAGGAAAGGTAGGTCCCGGACTCCTCCACAAGCTGTCTTTGACCACAATTTTGTCAGTTGCTGCCTTTGCTAGAAATTAGGGATGGAGCTCGAAGGCTTTGATGAACGGCCACTGGAGTTCCTCGGCTTCTTTTTTCATTACTCACTTTGAGTATTGGTGACACATATGCTCCTTTACAAGCCCACCCTTGTGGTAATTTACTTAATGAGAACGGCAATTGCAAGGAACATCTTATACAAAAAGGAAAATGACACACAAGCTCTTCTCTCCCCACCCTCCCTTTTTCTTCTCCAGCTATTCATTATTCACAATCAAAAGGAAGAATTAGCTTTCCGAATGATCTCTCCAAAAAAGGGTTATCAGTTTGAAGGAGGCACTTCTAGCACTAGGGGAAAAAATCCTTCAGAAATGAATTGAGTGGCTTACAGGGTAGTCGGCGGAGGCTTATGAGGGGCGGACAGCAATTGTATTATGAAGAATTATTAGCAGACAACTCTCGTGGATAACATATAATTTTATTATAACAGACAGGGAGAGCACAAGAATCTCTTTTTCATTCAGGTCTTTGAAACAGGACACTGCTGCGTAGTGGAGGTTATATTTTGTGTGCGCCCACTGACGCCACCACGCACACCACAAAAGAGTGCCACAACGTGGTGTAATTTGAGCCAAAGATCACCAGATCGAAACCCAGTCAGAATCTATTTCTGGTGAATGGGGTGGACTCACCTCTAGAACAATGGAAGTAGAGATTAGCAGAACAGAAAAACCACCATTGATTCCAGTGAACTTAACACCGTTTAGGATTGCATATCTGTTGGATACTTAAATCCGGAGTCTGGAGCCATGAACAGACAAGACAGATCTTCCTATAAACCTGAGAAAAGCCACAGGTTTGCAGAAAAATCTGACATCTAAAAATAAATTCACTGGTGGCTTAACCCCCCAAAAGATTAGAAGTCTGTAACTTTAAGACACAAATGGCCTTTGTGGCCATTACTAGGTAACCACAATAATATTGCCACTTGAAGTATTGGTTTCTGTCAGTAAGAAGCAAGGGTCGGCGCAGGGCCCTTTCCAGGGTGGTGTTGACCTTTGAGGGAGGACACACTGGCACTAGGCCTGGCAACAACCACTATGCAACTTGCTACCATGCAACTTGCATGACTCACCCAGGCCTGGGTGCTTGCTACAGTTCAACAGCAGGCACCCCATGTAAGCTGGGTTGGTGTAGTTTGCGATGGGTAGCAGTGTTAGTCTGTACAATAGCAGTAGAAAAGAGCAAGAGTCCAGTAGCACCTTAAAGACTAACAAAATTTCTGGCAGGGTATGAGTTTTTGTGAGCCACAGCTCACTTCTTCAGATACAGCTAGAATGTGAGTCTATCCTTAAGTAGAGAAGAGTGAATTAGACATACAAGGGCAATGTAAATGTCAAGAGCATGTAAATGATATTAGCAGGCGTGATTGGATTAGGTGTGATATGCAGAGGGGTAGTAGGCATGGAGAAATCAGCACTGGCAATGAGACAGGAATCCCAGATCTTTGTTCAATCCAGGAGAATGCATTGTCTTGAGCTTCGTTATGAGTTGCAGTTCAGCAGTCTCTCTTTCTAATCTCCTTTTGAAATCCCTTTGTAAGAGAACTGCTACTTGTAAGTCAGCAACCGAATGTCCTTGAAGGTTAAAATGGTCCCTCACTGGTTTCTGATGTCAGACTTATGTCCATTCAGTCTTTGTTGCAAGGACTGGCCTGTTTGTCCAATGCAGAGGGTAGAAGAGTATTGCTGGCATGTGATGGCAACTCTATCCCTGGGACAGTGGAAGAGTTGGTGGAACTCTGCTTGCTTCTCTTTGCCAGTGGCCATGTAGGACAGTGGCCCACCAGGAAATTTCCCTTCAATGGTCAGTGTACCCCTGTGGGGACATTATAAATACATAACTTTAAATACATAAACTATTATGGCTAAGCTGTATTCAGAGAGCCAGCATGGTGTAGTGGTTAAGAGCTGTGGTTTGGACCAGTGGACTCTAACCAGGGTTGATTCTCCAGCCCTCCACATGAGCTGTGGAGGCTAATCTGGTGAACAGGGTTGGTTTCCCCACTCCTCCACATGAAGCCAGCTTAGTGACTTTGGGTTAGTCACAGTTCTCTTAGAGCTCTCTCAGCCCCACCTACCTTACAGGGTGTCTGTTGTGGGGAGGGGAAGGGAAGGTGATTGTAAGCTGGTTTGATTCTTCCTTAAGTGGTAGAGAAAGTCGGCATATAAAAACCAACTCCTCTTCTTCATCATCCCAACCAGTTGGTTGGCAACATTCAAGTCGCAAGTGACAGGGACCATAGGAGGAGATTAGTAGGCTGGTGGCTGGCAAGGAATCAGAGGATCATTGAGCAAAATGTCCCACAAGGGTCTGTCCCATTGCATGATCAAAGAATGTCAAATCCACACCTTCTTTGTCACCGAAAAAACCCCAAACATTTCAAGGTTCTTCCCCTCAAGGCTTGTTTATTAAATCTTGCCCCATTTGATTTCTCTAATGCCTATTTGTCTTTTTTTCTTCTTCTTAGCGCATCACTCCTTTCTCATTTCAGCTCCTTTGGGGGTCAGAGGGCAAAAACGGGCCCTTTGAACGGCTTATCTCTGAACTCGGAAACAGGAGGCTGAGAAGGGAGGCAGCGGCGTCCACATGAAGCGGCGGCTCGGCTTTGATGCCTCCCTTAACATGCTGGATGTTGATTACTTTCTGAGCATGACAGAAGAAGAAAGGTACGAGGGTAATCTCTTAACCAGCCTCTTCGAGCCGGTTTGCTCCTTCAATCTGTGCTGAATTCAGGATTTCATGGTGATGGCGCAGGTGTGGCGGAAAGAAGCGTCGAGTACAGCCTAGAAGCGCAGCAGAAACCCTCTACAAATATTGGAAAAAGAGAAGCAACGCCTGAAAAAACCCCACCAAAAACACCGTTCTCCTTGTTTGTAGATGGCATGTCGCCTCTGGGAGAATTTCTCCTGGAGAAGTATTGCTTCTTGCGATAACTCGCCCGCAAGACGGTTGAGGTGGTGCTTCTGGATTTGCCACTCGACATCAAGGTGGCCAGGTTTCTATTTCAGAAATTCTAGGATTGGGAAATTCCTGGAGATCTAGGGGCAGAGCCAGGGGACGGTGGAGTTTGGGGCCAGGAGGGAGAGCAGCAGATATGCGAGGCCGTAGACTCCACTCTCAGAGGATGCCGTTTTCTCCAGGGTGATTGATCTCTGCAGTCTGAGGTGACTCAGCAAGCCATCCATTGATATAGGAGGTTATACACCTATGTGTGGAACAAATGCTCCATGAAATATTATCATAGAATTGCCTATATTGAAGAAGCTGCTGCGAAATGGGACAACTTACCGGAGGCCCATAATATTGGCAACTATGAACTTTGCACTTTACTGCTATCAGTGATACATAGGAATTAGCATTTGATTGACAATTTAGGGTTGCGATATATCTGTAATTTGCACATGTGTGACAACTAGTGGAATGCTTTTGTTGTTACCAGTACTGGAATATATTCACTTGGCATATGCTTTGTGTGTTTTTTGCCAGTAGTGCTATTGTGATTGTTGAACTATAGATTTAGCATTCGAGTATTTGTTTGATTGCTATACCCACTTGGAGGTTGGCAACCCTAACCTAGACAGATCAAGATGTGGGTCAGTAGCAGGTGACGGGGCAAAGCTTGGTGGGTTCCAGAAGGGGCAGTTTGAACCAAAGCTTTTAAAATCTATCTGTCTGTCTGTCCATCTGTCCGTCAGTCTATCCGTCTATCCGTTCGTCCATCCATCCTGTCATATAGGCTGTCATATAGAGGAGGGTGCCGAATTGTTTTCTGTTGCTCAAGAAGGTCGGATCAGAACCAACGGGTTGAAATTAAATCAAAAGAGTTTCGGTCTAGACATAGGAAGAATTTTCTAACAATTAGTGGTTCCTCAGTGGAACAGGCTTCCTTGGGAGATGGTAAGCTCTCCTTCCCTGGAAGTTTTTAAGAAGAGGTTAGATAGCCATATGTCAGCAATGCTGATTCTGTGACCTTAGGCAGATGATGAGAGGGAGGGCATCTTGGCCATCTTCTGGTCACTAGGGGTGTATGGGGGGGGAGGTAGTTGTGAATTTCCTGCATTGTGCAGGGGGTTGGACTTGATGGCCCTGGTGGTCCCTTCCAACTCTATGATTCTATGATCCATCTATCCATCTATCCACCTACCTACCTACCTACCTACCTAGCACGTTTTCTCACTCTTCATAACAACATAACATAAGAAAAACCATGCTGGGTCAGACCAAGTCCCATCAAGTCCAGCAGCCTGTTCACACAGTGGCCAACCAGGTGCCTCTAGGAAGCCCACAAACAAGATGACTGCAGCAGCATTGTCCTGCCTGTGTTCCAGTGCACCACCTAATATAATAGGCATGCTCCTCTGATCCTGGAGAGAATAGGTATGCATCATGACTAGTATTCATTTTGACTAGAAGCCATGAATACCCCTCTCCTCCTTGAACATGTCCACTCTTAAAGCCTTCCAAGTTGGCAGCCATCCCAACATCCTGGGGCAGGGAGTTCCACAATTTAACTATGTGTTGTGTGAAGAAATACTCCCTTTTATCTGTTTTGAATCTCCCACCCACCAGCTTCAGCAGATGACCCCACGTTCTGGTATTATGAGAGAGGGAGAAAAGCTTCTCCCTGTCCGCTCTCTCCATACCATGCATAATTTATAGACCTCTATCAAGGCAACCTACAACAGTTGTTAAAAACATTTTAAGTTAAACCCAAAAATACAATGGCAAACCCCAAATCTCTCCCCCCCTACCACCTTAAAAGATGCCTGCAATTCAAATCCCCTCAAAAGCCCTAGCAAACAGGCAAGTCTTATATGACTCCTAACATGAGCTGAACAATTCTAGCCAGCTTCTCCACTTGGTGCCCAGCTCACAGATTGTACCAGACTTTTTTTGTGTGTTTGGGTTGATACTTCGAAATAGTTTTCCAGGAGACCAGAGGAGGTTGGGATGCTGAAGCAGTGGGTATCCTTGCTATTTCCTTTGATGGTTCCTCAGTGCCTTGGGCACTAGATTGTGGACTTGGGGGTAGGGAGGAAAGGTCTGGCGTGCCAGTGTTGTGCTGGTGCACCTACATCACTTCTAGTTTGAACCAGAAGTGATATGGGATGCTCTAGTATTCTGCAAAATCTCTGTGGTAAACCAAAGAGTTTTGGTGAAATGCTAGAGCCCCACCCCCATGTCACTTTTGTTTTAAACTGGAAGTGATGTGGGTGTGCCAATGTGATACTGGTATTCCAGGACCCACCCTTCAATTGCTCCAAAGTGTACCAGTAGGGTTTCCAGGTCCCTCTGCGCCATCAGTGGGAGGTTTTTGGAGTGGAGCCCGGGGAAAGCAGGGCTTGGGGAGGGGTGGGACTTCAATTCCATAGAGTCCAATTGCCAAAGTGTCCATTTTCTCCAGGTGAACTGATCTCTATCGGCTGGAGATCAGTTGTCATAGCGGGAGATCTCCAGCCACCACATGGAGTTTGGCAACCCTCAGTGGGGCACAGTGGCGAAGAGGGACCTGGCAACCCTAGGCACCCTCGTTACGATTGCACTGTTAAGATAATAATTTATGTCCTACTTCCAATAGAGGAATCCTGCCAACAGAGAACTAGATCTCTGCAGTGATTATCAGTTCAAGCACAGCCCCTCAATTTCATGTAGTGATTTAGTAGGGGTGAAGTAAAGCCCTTTTATTTGTTATCTGCCTGGGACTTCAAAATTTGGCCTTAGACAAAATTTGGCCCGAACTGTAATATGAACGATTGCTAGGGTTGCCAGGTCCCTCTTTGCCACCGGCGGGAGATTTTTTGGTTGGAGCCTGAGGAGGGCAGGGTTTGGGGGGGGGGGGACTTCAGTGCCATAGAGTCCAATTGCCAAGGCGGCCATTTTCTCCAGGTGAACTGATCTTTATCGGCTGGAGATCAGTTGTAATAGCAGAAGATCTCCAGCTAATACCTGGAGGCTGGCAACCCTAACAATTGCCTATTGCCTCTTACAAGACCTTCATACAATGGATATAGTTAATGCGACACACTAATTTTCTGGAAGTAAGCAGGTCCAAACGCAACCCGATTGAGGTGACCACCTCTTGAACTGCAGCTGCCTCCTTTTGAATTACAAGAGGTTTTGAATATTTGAAATACTTAAAACGATTAGCTAGAGCTACAATAACATGCCACCTCTCCCCAAGATAAATATTTATGGCATTTTCGAGTTTTAAAAGCAAGATTTGTGATATTCTTGGAAGAAATCTGCAAAGTTGGCCTGACAAATCCCTAATCCATTTATCCATAAAACGCAAACATTACCTGACTGCTCTTAAAGAACTGTGCATAAGTTATCAGTCTCTTTGGCGTGATGGAAACACAGATACTCGGAGACAGCTTCAAATCCCAGCAACGAAGGCAAAAGTTTAGCATCATTTCAGTGTAGCTACTATGGATTAAAATTCCTGCTGCATTTCATGTCAGCCACATTTCCTGGTGGTAGGATTGCCAGGTCCCTCTTCGCCATCGGCAGGAGATTTTGGGGGCAGAGCCTGAGGAGGGCAGGGTTTGGGGAGGGACTTCAATGCCATAGAGTCCAATTGGCAAAACGGCCATTTTCTCCAGGTGAACTGATCTCTATCGGCTGGAAATCAGTTGTAATAGCAGGAGATCTCCAGCTAGTACCTGGAGGTTGGCAACCCTACCTGGTGGACATTCATTAACTAGGGATACTATCAAATTTGTGAACGTAATTTCGATCTGAAGATGCCAGTTTCCGATCTGGATTCCCCACACTTGCAACCAAACAGAGATTGTCTCATTTACCTTTGCTATTGATGATATTTCATAGAAATATACCTTAAAATTAGTGCTAGGGTTGTCAGGAAATGCCTAGCAACCAGTGGGAGGGCTAGGGGCATGGATATGGGGGGGGGGGTCTACAATGGTTGCTGTGGCATCACATTACTTTCAGTATAAAAACAAACAAAAAACAAGCAGACATGACATAGGGTGGCTCTAGGATTCGCCCGAAACTCGGTGGTAACACCATAGAGTTGCCAGAAACTCTAAAGTAAAAACACAGAGTTTCTAGCAATTCCTAATGTGGCCAACACACATCTGCTTGCCCAGTCCAAGGGGTCCTATGCTGTCGCCCCCCTGAACATTGATCCCCCAGCTGATAGTGTTAAGTCCGCGTGGGGAGGACACACGAGGTCAGAGACGGAGTTCCAACAGCTGCTTTGGCAACTGGACTCTATGGCATTGAAGTCCCCTCCCCAAACACCACCCTCCGCAGGCTCTGCCCAAAAAACCTCCCGCCGGTGGCAAAGAGGGACCTGGCAACCCTATCAATGGTCAGCTGTCTTTTGGCAGTGGAAAGCAATGTTAGTCAGTTTGGGAAGGTCTGGCCCTATGGTAGCATTGCCAACCTCCAGGTAGTAACTGGAGATCTCCTGCTATTACAACTGATCTCCAGCCAATAGAGATCAGTTCACCGGGAGAAAATGGCCACTTTGGCAATTGGACTCTATGGCATTGAAGTCCCTCCAATCCCCAAACCCCACCCACCTCAGGCTCCACCCAAAAACCTCTCGCCGGTGGTGAAGAGGGACCTAGCAACCCTACCCTATGGAGGCCATGAAGGGACCTCTGCATGCCAAGCAGATTCTCTACCACTGAGCCACCATGGTGACTGCACATATCTGGAGCACTGTGGGTAGCACATGCTTCTTCTTCTTTTTTTTTTAATAGTTTTTTATTTATATAATTGGAGGGTACAGGAAAAAAAAGGGAAGGGGTAAACGTTAAGTTTATAAAAACAATACAGTATTATAAAATAATTTCTGAATAAAACATGGTTACAGAGTATCTTTAGTTTGTTATACTTGTGTTAGGCTGGTTTCTAATATCTAAAAATTCATATTTTACTTGGCAGTTAATTAAAATTAGAAAATATAATACATAGTTTATATACTTCGTTCAAATTAGCTACATTTTATATAAATATAAAAAGGCCCATTTCTCCTCGAATTGCTCAGTAGATTCGCTGAATTTAGGATTTAATTCGAAAGACATTTTGGCCATACTTGCATATTCCAAGAGTTTTTCTTTCCAATCATCTATTTCAGGAGTGTGAGTTTGTTTCCAGGTTCTTGCTAACACCGTTCTTGCAGCTGTTGTGTCATATTTAAAAACGTCATGCGATTTCGGAGGTAAATTTGGCGGGACTATACTGAGTAAATAAAATTAGGGGTCAAAAGTAAACTTCATATCTAGCATCAGCTGTAGTTCTCGGTGAATTCTTTTCCAATATAGTTGTAATTTTGGGCATGTCCACCAAACATGAAAATAGGAGCCGTCTGTCACTTGACATTTCCAACATGCACCTTTTTTCCCTGGAGTTGTCATCTGGGAAATCATATTAGGGGTCAAATACCATCTGTAAAAGGTTTTATACCAGTTTAAAACTGGTATAAAACTGGTAGCACATGCTTCTGTTACAGGTGGTTGCCAAGCTCCTGGTACATGTGTGACATCTGAAAAAGGCTGTCCGTTTTGGAAGATTTGTGAGGATGAACAATTGATAGCGGGCCTGCCAGTGTTTAAACTGATACTGCTTGCACAATTTTACACTTTATGGCATGGTAGCCTGGACTTGGATGGCTCAGGCTAGCCTGCTCTCATCAGCTCTAGGAAGCTAAGCAAGGTCAGCCGTGGTTAGTACTTAGTACAGAGAGCCAGCATGTTGTAGTGGTTAAGAGCGGTGGGGTCTGGTTTGGAGAACCGGGTTTAATTCCCCACTCCTCCACAGGAGTGGTGGAGCTAATCTGGTGAACTAGATTTGCTTCCCCACTCCTACACATGAAGCCAGCTGGTGACCTTGGGCCAGTCACACTCTCTCAGCTTCACCTACCTCACAGGGAGTCTGTTGTGGGGAGGGGAAGGGAAGGCGATTGTAAGCCGGCTTGATTCTGCCTTAAGTGGTAGAGAAAGTCGGCATATAAAAACCAACTCTTCTTCTTCTTCTTACTCCTCCTCCTCCTCCTCCTCCTCCTCCTCCATGGGAGACCACCAAGGGAGTCCAGGGTTGCCATGCAGAGGCAAGCAATGGCAAAACCACCTCTGTTCATCTAATGCCTTGAAAACCCTACGAGGTTGCCATAAGTCAGATGCCACTTGACCATTCTTTCCGCCACAAGTTACATGAGGCCGAGAAGCATGTTCTTGTTTGACTCGGCAGGGATCGCATCACCTTTCATCTTTTGTAGCACCTCTACACCGCTCTGAGAACATTCATGAGCAGAGATCCATGCGCAGCGATCCGAGCTAACTTGTCACCAGAGTCTAAAAAGAGCCATGCATAAATTCCTAGGTGGCCACAGATTAGTTACTGTATATTTCCAGAGAAAACAAGATGCTTTATTGCTTCATTATTTGTTATTTATAAAGCTGTGCTGCTCCCTTCCAGTGATTCATGTAAGATGATTGTCCCTGTGACTCTGGCAGTTCTCCCATTACACTATGTTAACATATTTCAATAAGTAATCAATTTGGCTTGCAGGATGGGGTTCGAATGCCAGTTCCATTACTTGCACCGTATTTATTTTGGGCGATAGGTTGTCTGTCTTAGTCACCGCCTCTCCCCCCCTCCCCCCTCCTTTTTTTTTTTTTACATTTGCCATTTTAGGATATAAAATACTTAAAAAGATTTGCATTTAAAAAATGAACGGAAAGGATTGGACTGCCTCCAGACAAAAACAAGTAATGATGCCATTTGTATTGCAAAGCAAGGGAGGCTGTAAAACATCAGCATACTTTAAAAGGAAGAAAGGAGGGAAGGGAAGATTGATACTCTTTGGTGGCTGTATATTACATGTGAAATGACAGGAGCGGTAGGGGCAGCAAACTAGATCAGATGGTACGTAAGTTCCAAGGAATCATGAGCAGAGAGAAGCACGGGTTTCCTGTCGTCCGTGGCTTAATCAAGAACTCAATTAGTCTTTCATCTTAGCTTTTTTTTCCCTTTTGCTTCTATAACAGCAAGTTTTAAAAGGATAGGATTTCTTTGTAATGTGATCGGAGGTAATGGATTTCCTATGTGGATCTGAGCAAGAAATTGCCTTGTAGGTGAGGTGGTGAAGAAAATAAAATCTGGGTAGCTGGGCAGTAGGGTTGCCAACTTTGGGTTGAGAAATTCCTAGAGATTTGAGGGTGAGGTTTTGGCAGGAACTCAGTGGGGTATAACATAGGGTTACCAGGTACTTCTTCACCACTGGCGGGAGTTTTGGGAGGTGGAGCCAGAAGAGGGTGGGGTTTGGGGAGGGGAGGGAAGTCAGTGCCATAGAGTCCAATGGCCAAAGCAGCCATTTTCTCCAGGGGAACTGATCTCTATTGGCTGGAGATCAGTTGCAATAACAGGAGATCTCCAACTAGTACCTGGAGGTTGGCAACCCTCATATAACACCATAGAGTCTGCTCTTCAAAGCAGCCATTTTCTCCAGGGAAACTGATCTCTGTAGTCTGGAGATCTATTCTAATTCTGGGAAATCTCTAGTTCCCACATAATAGCCAGCCTCTAGTTGGTGTCTGGAGATCTCCTGCTATTACAACCCAGCGTGGCGTAGTGGTTAAGAGCAACGGCTAGGAGTGGTGGACTCTAGTCTGGAGAACCAGGGTTGATTCCGCACTCCTCCACATGAGTGGTGGACTCCAATCTGGTGAACTGGGTTGGTTTCCCCACTCCTACACATGAAGCCAGCTGGGTGACCTTGGGCTAGTCACAGCTCTCTTAGAGCTCTCTCAGCCCCACCTACCTCACAGGGTGTCTGTTGTGGAGAGGGGAAGGTGATTGTAAGCTGGTTTGATTCTTCCTTAAGTGGTAGAGAAAGTCGGCATATAAAAACCAACTCTTCTTCTTCATCATCTGCAGGTGACAGAGATCAGCTCACCTAGAGAAAATGGCTGCTTTGGAAGGTGGACTCTATAGCTTTGACTCTTGAAAGCTTGTATCCTGGAAATCTTGTTGGCCTTTCAGGTGCTACTGGATGCAAATCTTCTTCGAGGCAGTCCTACTCAGACTGTACCCAAAAAGTGTGGAGTACACACCCAAAGGCCCCCAGTGATAAATCTAGAAGAAGAAGAGTTGGTTTTTATACGCCGACTTTCTCTACCACTTAAGGGAGACTCAAACCAGCTTACAATCACCTCCCCTCCCCCTCCCCACAATAGACACAGTGTGAGGTAGGTGGGGCTGAGAGAGTGTGACTCACCCAGCTGGCTTCATGTGTAGGAGTGGGGAAACAAATTCAGTTCACCAGATTAGCCTCTGCCGCTCATGGGGAGGAGTGGGGAATCAAACCCGGTTCTCCAGATGAGAGTCCACCGCTCCAATCTACTTACCGTAGCTAGACAGTTGCATTAACATCTAAAGCGATTGACTGAGAAAGCCACTGCTGGTGCCTGTTAAACCCGGGTTCAACATTATTGAATTTGCTAATCGTTTCTATTTTGGTGAAATTCATGAAAGCAGTTCCATGATTCAGTTCCAGCTGAATAGTCAACAGACGTTTCATTACACATTCAGATCTTCAATATTTCACTATGTGGGTTGAGGGTGGTTTGATAATCTGGGCCATAGTTGATTCACTTGTTTTGATTGTTCTTCTGGCAAACTGTGGTCTCACTGTATGATGGTATCAACCAGTCATGTGTACATTTCAACTGTGTGCCTGCGTAAAGTGCCCTCAAGTCACAGCTGACTTGTGGACATCCCAGCAAGGGGCTTTCAAGGCAAGTGAAAAGCATAGGTGGATTGCCATCGCCTTCCTCTGCAGAGTCTTCCTTGGAGGCAGTGGCGGACCTACATTTTTGGGGCCCTGAAGCTTGAAGGGTCATGGGGGCCCCTTCGTAACCAGCAACAACAGGGCAACATCCAGCAAGGTCCAAAGGGCCTTGCTGCCCTTGCAAGGACCTTGAGGCCCAAATGGTGGAGAACAGGGTGGTGGGGTGGAGTCCTTGAAAATGGGCCATACAGTGATGGAATAAAACTATAGAACTATTAAGCCGTGCGCCAACAAAGAATTTGAGGATCCAGCTGCCCAAATGTAAGCTGTGAATAGATTCTGGCGAGCTCAGTGGGCCCTTACAGCTGGGGGTTCAAGCGCTGCAAGCCCCTGAGAAAATTTTTGAAATTTGACCAATTACAGGGACATGTTCAGGCCATGTGAAATGGGTAATAGAGCATATTCTAAAGTTGGTATTTAGTACTTGAACCCATTGTCTTGTGATTCTATCGCTAAAAAACTCCATCAATTTTGTTGAGAAATTCACTCATTAAAAAAAGTTGCTTCAGGGGGCCTCTCTGGGATTAGGGGCCCTGAAGCTTAAGCTTCATTAGCTTCACAGTAGATCCGCCTCTGCTTGGAGGTCTCCCTTCCAAGTACTGACCCTGCTTAGCTTCTGAGATCTGATAAGATCGGGCTATACCCGTGTTGGCGAACCTATGGCACGGGTGCCACTTCCGGCACGCGTAGCCCTTTCTGCCGGCACGCACGGTTCCTCCAAGCCACTGGTCTTTCCGGCTCTGCCCCACCCCGGATGGGGGAGGCTGTAGCCCAGGGGTGGGGAACCTCCGACATGATTGGCGGTGGCCCCCGGACTCTCCCACAGAAGCTGCCGCCATTGCCGCCGCTGGAGCGTGCGCGGCCAGCCAGGCGGGTGGGAGAGCGGGGAACAGAAGCCGAGCACTCACACTTGGCATGGCCGGCGGCTTCTCCGGCGCCCTCTGGGCCTGTGCGGGCGGAGGGGCATGGCTGGTCGGTGGGTGCGAAGGAGGCGCCCTCTGCCCCACCCTGCTCGCCTCTCACAAGCCTGCTGCCGCGCCCCACCGAGTGGCAAATCCAAGGCAAGACTTTTTCTGTCTCCCTCTGTCCTTTTCTTTCTCTCCCTTGCTCCATTTCTTTCTCCCTTTCTCTCTCTTTTTCTTTCTTTCTCTCCCTCCCTTCCTTCCCTTTCCCCCTCCCTTCCCTTCTTTCCTTCCTTCCTTCCTTCTTTCCCTCCAGCGGCTTCTCCGGCACCCTCTGGGTCTGTGCGGGTGGAGGGGCGTGCAGTCCTATTCCACTTTTGAAGTGCCCACAAGCTATCCTCCAAACACCTTTCCATTTGTCTTGATATGTAGAGAGAAAACACTAAGGAACTAGTTGCCAATCTCCAGGTACTAGCTGGAGATCTGCTATTACAGGTGATCTCCAACCAATAGAGATCAGTTCCCCTGGAAAAAATTGCCACTTTGGCAATTGGACTCTATGGCACTGAAGTCCTTCCCCAAACCCCGCCCTCCTCAGGTGCCACCCCAAAAACCTCCCACTCATGGCGAAGAGGAACTTGGCAACCCTAGCCTCTCCCTCTGGGCCCCCTCTGGGGGTGGTATTCAGGTTAAATTGCCGCATTGGCACTCGGCGATAAATAAGTGGGTTTTTGGTTTCAGTTTGGGCACTCGGTCTCTAAAAGGTTCGCCATCACTGGGCTATACCATGCCACCTTCCATCCCCACATTTCAACTAGGTGTCCTTTTTTTGTGTATGGGGGTTATATATTGTTGTTATTTCCCAGGAATATTTACTACTACTACTACTACTACTACTACTACTACTACTACTACTACTACTACTACTACTACGGTTGCAAACTTCCAGGTACTAGCAGAAGATCTCCTGCTATTACAACTGATTTCCAGCAGATAGAGATCAGTTCACCTGGACAAAATTGCCGCTTTGGCAATTGGACTCTATGGCATTGAAGTCTCTTTCCTCTCCAAACCCCCGTCCTCCTCAGGCTCCACCCCAAAAACCTCCCACTGGTGGCAAAGAGGGACCTGGCAACCCTAACTACTACTACTACTACTACTGCTGCTGCTGCTGCTGCTACTGCTACAGTTACTTTGCTGCTGCTGCTGCTACTTCTGCTACTACTACTATTGCCGCTGTTGTTTTTGTTGTTTAAAACATTTTTATGCCACATTTCCACCTGATCAGGGTCCACAAGGCAGCAAACATAAAAGAACATTAAAACATTTGAGCATTAAAACTTTATTTCGTTGTGCCATGAAAACTTCACATAGATGAAGAATCTGACAGAAGTTCACATTATGGCAGAGACAGAGCTGTATCTTTCAAGACATTTTTAAAAGGGAGCAAAATGAATCAAATAGGTGGACACTTTGGGGGGGGGATGCAAAGTTGCATTTATATTGTAATTCAAATTGAATTTTGTGGGTCTTCAGCATTTTAACATAACGCCCGTATGGAATCCAAACAGTCATGAATAGCCAGTTATAGAAACTAACAGGAAACTAACTTGGCACTTTTATTAATGAAAATATTCAGAAAATCAATTTTTCAACAATCCACAGCCGAGTCTAATCTTGAATAAGGAGGACTTTAGGATTTAGCCAACAGTTTTAAATTGCTGAAGGACCTTCTCTGTTTGCCAAAGGTCTTGCGTGAATATGAATAACTGTGATTCAATCCCATTTCTGCCTAACGATTTTATTGATATTTGCCTCGCTAGCATCTACTTTGAATTAAGCTTTTGGGGACTTTTTTCTTCTTCCTTTGCAACAAACTTTGCATTCGGGATGGACAGCCTATTCTCCTATTATCATAAAGAGATTTCCATTGATCATTTCGCTTAATGTATTCACCCTTTTTCTCCCACCTCCCCTCCCATGTAAAACCTCGTGCAACATCGCTGAAGATTTATTGTCAATGATTTATTAAAATGTAATCCGGAGGTTAGTCTTTATCATAAAATGAAATCTGCAGGCTATCTTGGCTGAAACGTGCAACCTCCTTTGTCAAAGAAAAACAAATGATTAAACCTTCATTAGCGTGGGTGGGATTTGATAATGAAACAGGAAAATGGCTAATACGACCCCCCATTCCAAACCCCCAAAGTATAAGGATACTTACGGAGCAAAGCAATACACTGGTTAATTGTCTTTTTGGGGGTGCCGTTCTGCTTAATGGTTCCTTTCTCCCTCCTCCCGTCTTCTGCACGTTAATTTGCATTGCCCAATCTGGTTTAATTTTTCCCTAGGAAAGGTTTCCGCTTGCCCTAGCAATATTATAGTTGCTAATTCAATTACATCGAAATAGTTTAATAGAAAATATAATTGCTTATTCATACAGAATACCCATTAAGGAAGTGCAAAGGCTTTTACCTCTGGGTAAATGCATATTAGTACTTTGGAGACTCAAGTGGGAATGCTGGATAAAAGGAGGTGCCGGCTGATCTTTAATTGTTCATCACCTGCCTCCCAAATAATATGAATGGACCCAAACAAAATGACCACTCATTACAAGTTTCAATTTAAGGCGCTTGGCTGGGGTCAGCAGATTGCTTATGCTGATCGCAATGATTTGAAGTTGTGATTACCATAAGCAATTTAAATTTTATCGATTCCCCCCCCTTCTGAAAGTTGTAATTGAGCATAGATGCTCGGGCCTGTGGCTCTCCAAACTAAATTGTACTCTGAAGCCCTTGCTGGATTACTGTGAGAATCAATAAGCAGTCAGTCACGTTAACAATGAAATAGCTCCATTAACATACAGCACTATTGGTGAAACTTTATTTAGGAAGGGGGTTGCGCGGGCTTCATTGTTTTATCAATGAATCTCTGTTGTCCAGGGCAGAAGTATGGCTTTTGTTTGTTTAATGAATCTGTGCTCATCTCCTCCTTAAATATAATCTTCAGCTCCACCTTTGTATTGTAAATACCCTTTTGGAGGAGGGGGGGTTTGGATGGGTAAAGAATGGCCCTAATGCCTGGAACTGAGGCCAGCTCCCTGTATTGCTTTGGAAATAATTCAGGGCTTCCGATGCAAACTACGCTATTAAAAGTTTGTTCTAATTCAGCTCTCTCCTCTGCAGAGCCATTGATTTCACCGGGGCTGCAATTTATGTGATTTTTCGGCAAGCCAATAGTACGTTGGTCACTCGTACATCATTTGGTGGGCCCTGCTGCCTCTGCACATCTCGGCCTTGCTGAAGGGGCTGTGCTGACCATGAGACGAGAGGCCTGTGCCATCGTGGGGTTCTCTGGCACACAGCGAGGGAACTGAAAGGGGAGAGCAGAAGATTTCCAGTTAGACAAATGGGGGTTTTTGAGTAGTGGATGAACCCCCCATCACCTAGGGTTTCTAGGTCCCTCTTCACCACTGGCCAGAAGCTTTTTGGGGGGGGGGAGCCTGAGGAGGGCAGAGTTTGGCTTCAATGCCATTGAGTCCAATTGCTAAAGCGGCCATTTTCTCCAGGGGGAGCTGATTTCTTTCGCCTGGAGATCTCCAGCTACCACCTGGAGCTTGGCAACCCTAGGGTGGGTGGGTGGGTGCTGCATTTGTGCAACTGACTCATGGCAGCCCTAGCGTGTATGCAATCCCCACCTCAAAAACCTCCCACCCGTGGAGAGGGGGCAATCTAGCGACCCTAGCAGGCTAGTCCAACCGAGACATTTGGGAAGGGCAAATTGTCTTGGAAACACCATTCATTTTAACGGAGATCAGTTTTGCAACCCTGTCTAAACCTCACTTCACTTGATGGACGTTACTCAAAGGCCCTCTCATCTCAAAGTCATAATTTTATTTCTTTAGTGTATTTTTATGCCATTCTTCCTCCAAAAAGATCTGAGCAAAATACATGATTATCTCCTCCTGCATTTTATCTTCACTATAGGGTTGCCAGGTTCTTCTTTACCACTGGTTTTTGGGGCGAAGCCTGAGGAGGGCGGGGTTTGAGGAGAGGAGGGACTTCAATGCCATAGAGTCCAATTGCCAAAGTGGCCGTTTTCTCCAGGTGAGCTGATCTCTATCAGCTGGAGATCAGATGAATTAGCGGGAGATCTCCTGCTACTACCTGGAGGCTGGCAACCCTACTTCACTATGACCCTGTGAGACAGGTTAGGCAGGGTGAGAATGACTGGCCTTAGGTAGGGTTACCAGCCATTGGCCTGCAACCGGTGTGAGAGGGAGGGGCAGTGATGGAGGAAGTGACATCACCTGGAAATGACATCACCACATGAGTGTGACACTCTAGGATTCTCCCAGAACTTTCACACTGATGGTATGACATCACTTCCAGGTGGGACAGAGGTGACATCACACCATCAGTGTAGTACTGGCAGTTCATCTGCCCAGTTTTCTCTGGCTGCCCCGCCTAGTGGTGATGGGCAGAACAGGCACAGGGTGCAAGATCTATAGCAGGGCATCGTGCTTCCCTGTTGGTCGAAGATCACCCAACAAACTTAACTCAGAGTAAGGATCTGAACTTGGGTCTCCCCACTCAACCCAACACTGAGACCGCTTCACTGTATTGGCTCATTATTATTCATACTCAAAGTTTTAGGCGCAGCATGCTAAAAATAATTAAAATGTGATGCCTGGTTTTTTTAAAAAAACATATTCTGCATCAAGAAAAGATGAATAAACCATCCATAACTGTTCTTATTTTACATATATGTGCAGTATTTCTATTTAAAACAATTTATTCTGCTGGGAAAGAGCAAGAATTTGTGAAAACTTCTACAACCTTATCCCCAAGACAGTGCCCAGGGGTGCTATGACACCTGCTGGCACGTTTCTCAGCACCCACCAACTGTTTTTAGAAAGTGGGTGGGGCCAAGTGGGGCTGTTGCCAGCGTGGTGTAGTGGTTAACAGCGGTGGTTTGGAGCGGTGGGCTCTGAGCTGGAGAACCGGGTCCGATTCCCCACTCCTCCACATGAGCGGCGGACTCTAATCTGGTGAACTGGATTTGTTGCCCCACTCCTACGCACGAAGCCAGCTGGGTGACCTCGGGCTAGCCACAGCTCTCTCAGCCCCACCTACCTCCCAGGGTGTCTGTTGTGGGGAGGGGGAGGGAAGGTGATTGTAAGCCGGTTTGATTCTCCCTTAAGTGGTAGAGCAGGTCGGCATAGAAAAACCAACTCTTCGTCTTCTTGTCCAGCAGGGCTTCTGATTGGCCATTGGAGGTCTGATTGGCTGGGCAGATTAAAATAATGACATTTCCGCTTCAGCTGCCACCACAGTGCTGGTTTTGTTCTCTGTCCCTCCTCTTTCCTAGCGTATTTTTAAAATTACCCTTCTTCTCCCCTGCACTTGGGCTTCCTCATGCTCTGTGACTTTCCCGCTCTCTCGCAGAGCGGAGGCACGAGCCCCACGTATATCGAGCTACGCAGAGGCAAAACAGTTCCTTTCATGTTCTTGAGATTTCCTTCTTTTTTATCCTGATTGTGAAGTTTTTAGGTCATTTCTAAATGGAACAGTAGAGAAGGATGAGGGAACACACACACACACGCACCCACACGCACCCACAAGCTTTCATTGGAAGTCCTTTTACACTAAAAAACAATTAAGATTTGAGATCCGTTTAATTTTTACTTGTTTTAAGCACCGTCATAAACATCTGCCATCTGGTGCAAAAATTGCCTCGTATGGCAGGTGGAGATTTATTTTAAAGTTCTTTGTCTTTGATACTTTTCCCTGCTGCATTTTCCAGCAGAGCAATTTAAACTTGCAGGTATTTAAATAGCCATTTATTGCTATAATGGAAGAGTACAGCTAAAAAGATACACTCTGCATAACTGCTGTCATTCACCATAGGAACGTGCTACTTTCAATAATGGTACAAACCAGCTGTCCGTGGCTTTCCGGCCTCCTGCCTTTAATTGTGCCTGGTGCTTTGGTCTTTGAAAGGAACTGTAGGGACTGATGTACTCAATGAGACCAGTTGCAGTATGCTGATTATACGACACTAAGCTGAAAAAGAAGAATCAGGCTGGGTGACCCCATTATAGTGCAGAAGAAGTAAGTTAGTCATATTTCTGAGTGCCCATTTTGGGTCAAAATGCTTCATTTAATATCTATGACATTAGAGGAAGCTTGGATGCCTTCAGATCTACTTTCTTAGGCACCACTTCTCGTTTTTTGGCATCTTCACTCCTGCTTAGATAGAATCATAGGATGATAGAGTTGGAAGGGACCACCAGGGTCATCTAGTCCAACTCCCTGCACAATGCAGGCAATTCACAACTACCTCCCCCCACCCCCACATAGGGTTGCCAAGTCCCCCCTCTCCTCTGGCGGGAGGTTTTTGGGGCGGAGGTGAGGCAAAGATGGTGCGCGCACGCTGCCACGCCGATGCAATAAGAACATAAGAAAGGCCCTGCTGGATCAGACCAAGGCCCCTCAAGTCCAGCAGTCTGTTCACACAGTGGCCAACCAGGTGCCTCTGGGAAGCCCACAAACAAGACGACTTCAGTAGCATCCTGCCTGTGTTCCACCGCACCCCAAATAATACGCATGCTCCTCTGATACTAGAGAGAATAGGTATGCAGCATGACCAATATCCATTCTAACTAATAGCCATGAATACCCCTCTCCTCCATGAATATGTCCACTCCCCTCTTAAAGCCCTCCAAGCTGGCAGCCATCACCACATCCTGGGGCAGGAAGTTCCACAATTTAACTAAGCGTTGTGTGAAAAAATACTTCCTTTTATCTGTTTTGAATCTCTCACCCTCCAGCTTTAGCAGATGACCCCGTGTTCTAGTATTATGGGAGAGGGAGAAAAACATCTCCCTGACCACTCTCTCCAAACCATGCATAATTTTATAGACTTCTATCCTGTCTCCCCTTAGCCGCCTTCTTTCCAAGCTAAACAGCCCTAAGCGTCCTAACCGCTCCCCATAGGCAGTTGCTCTAGTCCCCTAATCATTTTGGTTGCTCTTTTCTGCACCGTCTCAAGCTCTGTAATATCCTTTTTTAGGTGTGGTGACCAGAACTGTACACAGTATTCCAAGTGTGGCTCACTCTCACCACATTACTTCCAGTTTACACCCGGAAGCGCCACATTGCAAGAGGCCTTTTACCACTCAAACTGGGAGTTTGAGTGGTAAAAGGCTTCTTGCGATGAGACACTTCTGGGTGTAAATTGAAAGTGACATGGCACGGAGGGCAGGCGTGTGTGCACATGTTGCCCGCTGACCCACAGCTGGTCGGCGGGCAGCCAGGTGGATTGGCAGGGGTTTGCCCGCCGCCACCTGGCACTTGGCAACCTTACCCCCACATCCTCAGTGACCCTTACTCCGGGCCCAGAAGATGGCCAAGGTGCCTTCCTTCTCATCATCTGCCTAAGGCCACAGAATCAGCATTGCTGACAGATGGCCATCTAACCTCTTCCTAAAAACCTCCAAGGAAGGAGCACTTACCACCTCCCGAGGAAGCCTGTTCCACTGAGGAACCGCTCTGACTGTTAGAAAAGTCTTCCTAATGTCTAGACAGAGCAAAAATTGCCTCGTATGGCAGGTGGAGATTTATTTTAAAGTCTTTATTTTATTTTAAAGTCTTTATTTTAAAGTCTTTATTTTAAATTCTTCCTTATGTCTAGATAGAGTACCTTCTCGTAATGTGTGTGTTTTCTAGTTCAACTTGGTGAAAATTGTGCTTTCGGTCTGCGCTGTTGAGTCCCCACTTGCCTTCTCAGTAGGGTTGCCAACCTCCAGGTGGTGCCTGGAGATCTCCCGCTATCACAACTGATCTCCAGCAGACAGAGATCAGTTCACCTGGAAAAAATGGCCACTTTGTATGGTAGCCTCTATGGCATTATACCCCACTCTATGGCATTATACCCCACAAGTCCCTCCCCTCCCCAAACCCCACTCTATTCAGGGTCCGCCCCCCAAATCTCCAGGTTCTCAACCTAGAGCTGGCAACTAGCCATAGCTCTATTATTTATTTATGTATTTGATTGATTTATATCACATGCCTCCCTGGCAATGCCAGGTTCGGGGCGGCTCACAACATAGCATATAATTTAAAACATTCAAATTCCAGTTAAAATAATTCAACATCTTAGATTGCTAATGGCTAGGGTTGCCAACCTCCAGGTAGTAGCTGGAGATCTCCTGCTATTACAACTGATCTCCAGCACATAGAGATCAGTTCACCTGGAGACAATGGCCACTTTGGCCATTGGACTCTATGGCATTGAAGTCCCTTTCCCCCCCACACCCCCACCCTCCTCAGACTCCACCCCCAAAACCTCCCGGTGGTGAAGAGGGGCCTGGCAATTCTATAAGAGAGAAAAGGAAGAGGCGGGGGAGGGGGAGAGGGAAAGGGGAAGCCAGCTGGAGATCAGTTGTAATACCAGGAGATCTCCAGCTAATACCTGGAGGTTGGCAACCCTACCGGTAGGGTTGCCAACTGCCAGGTAGTAGCAGGAGATCTCCTGCTAATTCAACTGATCTTCAGCCGATAGAGATCAGATCACTTGGAGGAAAATGGCCACTTTGGCAATTGAACTCTATGGCATTGAAGTCCCTCCCCTCCCCAAACCCCTCCCCTCTTCAGGCTCCGCCCCCAAAATCTCCCGCTGGTTGAGAAGAGGGACCTGGCAACCCTATCTACCGGGGCCAGAGCCAAAATGTCTCTGGCTTTGGTTGAGGACAGCCAGCTACTCTTTGGGCTGGTAACATACGTGCTTTGCATGCAGAAAGTCTTTGGGCGAAAATGCACTGTTGCTTTAGCCTCCTTTATTCCCTGTTTCGGCCAGGATTCAGCCAGGATCGAATGCATGCGTTTTGCTGAACGTGTGTTTGATCCTGGCTAAATCCTGGCTGAAATAGGGAATAAAGGAAGCTAAAGCAACCATGCGTTTTCGCCCTTTGGCTTAACCCTCAGCATTTCCAACAAAATGATCTCAAGTAGAGGGAAGACATTTTTTTGGCCTGAAACCCTGGAAGGCTGCTGCCAATCAAGTAGACTACACTTAACTAATTGGGCCAATGAGTTGACTGGGGTATAAAGTGGCTTATAAATGACAAATGCAGGTATAAATTGCTAAGTTAGTGAACAATTAGTTAGTGAATGTAGGTCAACTTCAGCAGCAGATTTCAACCAAGTCAGTTTAGGTTGACTTCAGCTTTGGCAGACAGGGCTGATTTCACTGAGCGAACTTGGAGCTGACTCCACAGCCTCCAAAAACTACCCCCCACCCAAATCATCATATTTCACGGCCTTCCCAGAGGACAGGGACACAACAATCTGAAATGATTGCATCAGCGGTCCTTTCCCACCGAGTTTAGCCGCCCGCTCGAAAGTGATGCGGCACGCAAATTATCTCACTTTTGGATTCAGCAAAGAACCACAACAAGGAGAGGAGATGCAGATCGAGGAATAGGGAAGGAAGATTTTTTTTTTTTGGAGCCCATCTTTATTAGCCATATTCAGAAAACCAGCCAGACTTCCCACCCCCACCCCCCTTTCAATCAAGCCAATGTACTCAACTGGATAACATCTTGCGCACGTGAATTCCTTTGGCTGAGCGTTAAAAGCTGCATAGAGAAGGAGCTCTAATTTCCACTGTTGTTACTGCCCTTCCATTCAGAGTGACCATGCCCTCAGACGCGGGAGTCGGAGGAGAGAGAAGTGGAAAAAAGAGTGGCTGATTAGTTTTCACAGGCTCTTTTATGCGCTTGAATACCTTAATCAAGTCCCTTCTAACTGTGAGGGTCTCTGTCTTTGTGTCTCTGCTTTCCATCACCTGCGGTATTATCAGTGAACTCGTAAAAGCAGTTCACACCTTCTGGTCTCAGGCGCCAGGCCTGATGGCCCATGTATCTTCCCCCCCGCTGTTTTCCTGCCAGTACTCCCTCAGGCCGGTGCGGCCTTGGAAGTGTGATAGCCGCACCAGACTTCCTGGGATCCGTCTGATGTTTTGTATTATGCCAAGCTTGTAACTTCCCATAACAATAAGTGTGAACCCCAGTGCCCCAGTGCCCTGGAGTCAATATATTCTGTAAACCCGTATAGCCCCTCACTTGCAACTTTCTACCTGTGCCTGTCTCATCTCCTGAAGGCTTCAATAAATCTATTGTTTCTGTATCAACGTCTGAGCAACTGATTTGGAGAAGCAAACTCAGAGAGGGGGATCTCTCACATTAAGTTGCAAGTCTTTGCCTCTCGGACTGCAGCTGTACCGCCTTGGACAGAATGTCAGCCGACGAGGACACCACCCCTATCCCCGATGCCCCCAAGGATCCGGACGAGCCGGAGAAGCCGGACCCGAAGGAGGAGGGAGCCAAGCCAAAGAAACCGAAGGGTCGCGCCCCCGACCAAGACCGGGACGAACGCCCCCGGGGGCTTACTTATTGGCTGGACTCTCCCAAGGGCTGGTCGCTCTCGCGGACTGCGGCGAAGGATCGCCGGTTGGCCTTCCCCAGCACGGGACTCGAAGGGGACCCGGCCCGCAAAGAGGCCCTCATGGAGGAAGAACGAAAGCAGTGGCAGGAAGACCGCCGGGCTATGCAGGAGCAGATGGAGACCATGCAACGCGTAATGGGTGAGATGGCCACGGCCCTAGATGCGCTGAAGTTGCAACCTCCAGCCGGTGCTCCCCCAGACGGGGCGCCGGTAGTTCCGCCCGCAACCCCTGCCCCCCCGGCCCGTCGGGACCTGAAAGTCACGTATGACGGGTCGGGAGACCAGTTGACCTTTTTTATGGTCCAAGTAGACATTTTTATGCGGGAACAAGGCCGAACCTTCGTTTCTGAGGAGTCCCGGGTGCAGTACGTGGCTTCCTTACTGCAAGGGGAGGCGGCTGCCTGGATGGTGTTGCAGTATGAACTCCGCTCGCCGGTGCTGCGAACCCTGGACGAGTTCATGGTAGCACTCCGAAACCGTTTTGAGGACCCGACTCTGGGTGAGCGGGCTAAAGCCTCCCTGATGCAACTGCGCCAAGGGACTAAGTCGGTGGCGCAGTATGCAAGTGAGTTCCAGTCACTGGCTAGTCGAATTCTGGACTGGAGTGAAGCTACCTTGGTACAATGTTTCAGGGAGGGTCTCAACCCAGACCTCCAACATTGGGCCTTCATGCAAGGGAACCCCCCGGATGTGGAAGGTTGGGTTCGCCATGCTGCTGACATCGAGAATCGCAAGCAACTCCTGAACTTGTCCAAGCAACGGCTTGGACGAGACCCCAGGCCCCGAGGTGACCGTGGCCGGGAACTCCGGCAAGGGGGTGGCGGGGGTCTCTCGGCCGCGGAACGCCGCAAGCGGTTCGAGGCCGGCGTCTGCCTGATCTGCGGGGGAAAGGGTCACTTTGCATCGCAATGCCCCTCTCGCTCAGGCCGTCCGACCCCCCCCCGCCAAACCCAGGCCGAGCCGACGAAACCGGCCGCCGACAGCCAGCCTCGCCGCAGAAGTGGACCACTGAGCCGGCGCTCCGGCGCACCCTCCGCTCTCCACGCGCGCCCCCAGGATGGGGCATCCGACTCTACGGTCCCATCGGGGTCCCGGATTACAAATACCGTCTTTGATTCGGACGGCTCCCCGGAAGCCACCACCCCGTCCCCCTCTTCCAGCGAGGAGGAAGAGTGGGAACAGCCGGCAAAAAACGCCGTCGGTCTGCTGTAGAGGGGGCTCCGCAGCAGACCGTCCCTATCGTTGTGCAAGGAGCTCCACCGATGGTAAGCGCCCAAGAGGACAATGTATTTGTGCGTGTTCATCTGTCCCTACCCAAAGGGGGTCCCCCGTTAGAGGTCCCCGCGTTGGTCGACTCGGGGTGTGCCCGCACCATGATAAATGAGGAAACTGCCAAGAAGTTGGGTGTCCGGCGCAAGCGGCTTCCGGGACCCCTCCGTTTTTCCCAAATGGACGGGAGTGACTTTAAACGGGGCCCTGTGACCCACAGAACTGCAGCCGTGATTATGTCCGTGGGGGAACATTGGGAACGGTTGTATTTTACCATCGCCCCTATTGTAACCCCTGTGGTGTTAGGGATGAACTGGTTAAGGGGACACAATCCCTCCATTGATTGGGTTAAACGGGTGCTTTCTTTCCCCGAAGACCCCTGTGGGTTGCATGACAAGGAACGGGTACTCAGAACTCCAGCCGCCGCACTGGTAGGGTCCCCCGCCCCAGTCTCTCCTCAATTACCCTCTGAGTACTCGCAGTTTACTGATGTTTTCGATGTTAGAGAGTGCGACGAACTGCCTCCCCACAGAGAAACGGACTGTGCCATCGAGATTGTAGGGGAAGGCAAACTGTCTAAGGGAAAGGTTTACCCCATGAGCCCCAGTGAAAAGACTGTATTGCGTGACTATCTGGATGTCAATCTGGCGAGGGGTTTCATACGCCCCTCCAAGGCTCCTTATTCAGCCCCAGCTTTCTTTGTAAAGAAAAAGACGGGAGATTTAAGACTGTGTATTGACTTTCGCAGACTGAACGCAGTCACCCAGTCTAATGCTTACCCCCTCCCTCTTATTCCTGACCTTCTAGCACAATTAAAGGAGGGCCGAATCTTCACCAAACTGGACTTGGTTGAAGCCTACCACCGCATTCGCATCAAAGAAGGAGACGAACCCAAAACGGCCTTTTCCAGTTGTTTTGGGATGTTTGAGTACCTGGTCATGCCGTTCGGACTTTCGGGGGCTCCGAGTGTCTTTATGCAATTAATTAATGAAGTTTTGCATGATTTACTGTTTCGGGGGGTGGTGGTATTTCTCGATGACATTCTTATTTACTCTGAGACCATGGAAGAACATGTGCGCCTAGTGCGAGAAGTGCTCCAGCGGCTGCGGGAGCACAAACTGTATGCTAAGGTGTCCAAGTGTGAATTCCACCAACCTTCTATTACATTTCTGGGGTATGTGATTTCCCACCAAGGGTTGGAAATGGACCCCGCCAAGGTCCAGGCGGTGCGGGACTGGGAAACCCCCACTACCCGCCGCCAACTTCAACAGTTTTTGGGGTTTGCCAACTTTTACCGGAATTTCATTCCCAACTTTGCCCAAGTTGCGCTTCCCCTCACTGCCCTGTTGCGTACCAAGGACAGGGGGGCTAGCGCCGCACTCCCCTCAGCCCGTCTGCAATGGTCTCCCCAGTGCCAGCAAGCTTTTGAACGTTTAAAGCTACTTTTTTCATCCGAACCCGTTTTGGCTCACCCGGATTGCACCAAGCCCTTCGTGGTGCAGGTGGATGCCTCGGATGTAGCCATGGGCGGGGCCCTATTGCAGAGGGATGAGGGGGGACGGTTGAGGCCATGCGCCTACTTCTCCAAGAAGTTTTCCCAGTCCGAAATCAACTGGGCCATTTGGGAGAAGGAGGCAGCAGCGGTCAAACATGCCCTTACCATATGGAGACACTTCTTGGAGGGGGCCGAGCTGCCGTTCGAAGTGTGCACTGATCACAAGAATCTTGAGGCTCTCAAGGGAGCTAGAAAACTCAATGCCAAACAAATTCGGTGGGCCCAATTTTTTGCAAAATTCCGGTTCACCCTCAAACATGTCCCTGGCAAAGAAAATGCCCTAGCTGATGCTTTGTCACGACTTCCCCAGTATCGCAACGATTTCGATCGCCCCGTCGACTCCCTGTTCACTCCCGAACAGCGAGGGGAAGTCCCTGGCTTGGCCGTCACCACCCGATCCCAAGCCCGCCAACCGGAGACCCCCCCTACGCTCAAAGGTATCCCGGAAGCATTCCAACAGCGACTCCGGGACGCCTCCTTACAGGAGGAGGAGCACCATCTCCTCCCCCCTGACTTGGAACGAACCAACACTTGGTGGGTGCAAGGGGGGAAACTATATGTCCCATCTTCCCTTCGCAAAGAAGTATTGGGACTTGTACATGGGGCCAGGCTAGCGGGTCATTTTGGTTTCGTAAAAACGCTTCACCTGGTTCGAAGGCAATTCTGGTGGCCCGGTATGAGATCTGATGTGGAGTTGTATGTGCGCAGCTGCCCCACCTGCGCCACAGCCAAGAAACGGATGGGAAAACCCCCGGGGCTTCTCAAACCGCTTGAGAACCCCTCCCGTCCCTGGGAAGTCATCGCCATGGATTTTATTACCGACCTACCTCCAAGTCGGGGGAAAACGGTTCTCTGGGTTATCACAGACCTCTTTTCCAAACAGGTTCATTTCGTTCCATGTGCAGGTCTTCCTTCAGCCCAGGGCTTAGCTAAACTGTTCATTACGCACGTCCTCAGGCTACACTCGATCCCGAGGAAGGTCCTCTCCGACCGGGGGGTCCAGTTTGTTGCCAAATTCTGGCGGGCTTTCCTAAAGTTAATGGGAGTGGAGGAACAGGGCCTTTCTTCCGCCTATCACCCCCAAACGGATGGTCAAACAGAACGAGTAAATGCGGTAGTAGAATGTTATTTGCGTTGCTATGTAAATTTCCACCAGGACGACTGGGTCGACCTGCTGCCATTTGCCGAATATGCGTACAACAATGCGCCTCATTCCTCTACCGGCTTTAGTCCCTTCCAAGTTATATACGGGACGGATTTTGGCCCTTTCGGTTCTGCCCCCGTTTCGCCAGAGCTCCAGTCTACCCCTGATCTTCAGGAGTGGATTCAGGTGGTTAAATCCACCTGGCCATGGTTGCTCAAAAATCTGGAAAGGGCAAAAAGCAAGTACAAGGAACAAGCGGACAAACACCGGTCTCCGGGATGGGAACTCAAGGTGGGGGAGCAAGTCTATCTGTCCACCAAAAACCTCCGCTCTCTTCGCCCCTGCAAAAAACTGAGCGACCGTTATGTAGGACCTTTCCCCATTACCAGAGTAATCAACGAGGTTACCGTGGAACTGAGTCTCCCTAAGACACTCAAGGGGGTTCATCCAGTCTTCCATATAAGCCTCCTCAAACCTTATGTAGCAGCTCCCCAGTTCCACCCCCCTCCCGCTCATGAGATTCCTACCGTAGTAGGAGGGGATACCCATTTGGAAATATCCAAGGTTTTAGATTCCAAATGGAAGAAAGGGAAACTGTTTTACTTTGTTCGCTGGAAAAACCTTGGCTCCGCTCATGACGAATGGGTGGCCGCACCCCACATGGCAGCTCCTCGCTTGGTCCGAGAATTCCACCTCGCTTATCCCGATAAGCCTCGTCCTCCCGGAGGGGGGCCTTAAGGGGGGCAGAATGTGAGGGTCTCTGTCTTTGTGTCTCTGCTTTCCATCACCTGCGGTATTATCAGTGAACTCGTAAAAGCAGTTCACACCTTCTGGTCTCAGGCGCCAGGCCTGATGGCCCATGTATCTTCCCCCCCGCTGTTTTCCTGCCAGTACTCCCTCAGGCCGGTGCGGCCTTGGAAGTGTGATAGCCGCACCAGACTTCCTGGGATCCGTCTGATGTTTTGTATTATGCCAAGCTTGTAACTTCCCATAACAATAAGTGTGAACCCCAGTGCCCCAGTGCCCTGGAGTCAATATATTCTGTAAACCCGTATAGCCCCTCACTTGCAACTTTCTACCTGTGCCTGTCTCATCTCCTGAAGGCTTCAATAAATCTATTGTTTCTGTATCAACGTCTGAGCAACTGATTTGGAGAAGCAAACTCAGAGAGGGGGATCTCTCACATTAACTTTTTCTTCAGTTGGGTTTTGCTGTCTCTCAAACATGCTTTATGTGACATGAATAAAGTACAAATTGCAACACAATCTCAGCACATATTCATTCTTATTTTTGGAGGGGGGGAATGCCAATCCTCCCCTTCGTTTCCACTTGCATTCCTTTTGTGTGTGTTTTCGGCGATGATTCCTATGATTGTGTTTACTGGCATGAATGTTCGAGCAAAAGCCGAGGAATATTCTCAGAAAGCAAATAGGAATTTGTTAGCATAAGTATATGCATGGAGACGAAAGGGGGGGGAATCCCTGACTCTTGATACCCACCCCCCTCCATTCATCAAATCATGGACAAGAAACATCCACATAACCTTTGGGGCCTGATTCAAATCATGAAAACTGCTTGACGTTTTTCACGCCATTGGAAATAATTCGCTGCAGATAAAATCCACATGTCTCTGAATTCGTGCTGGGGGGTTTGCTGGCAAATCATATTGTGTTCTTGGTCTCTCAGGGCTAAGATCAAGCAGATATTGGATGCTCATTGTGCTTTCTCTCTTGAGCTGCAGGATTCACCAGGGAATATTCAAGAACTGTTCACACTCCTTGCTGGGCCAGTGATTCTTTCTCAACAGTAGAGGAATATGGCTGCACTTTCACCATGCACGTAATACACGAGGTGGAGGCCAACTATGTTGAGAACCTACCAAAGTGGTCCACATGGAGTCTGGGTGAAAACGCATGGTCGCTTTAGCCTCCTTTATTCCCTGTTTCAGCCAGGATTCAGCCAGGATCGAACATATGCGTTTCTCAGAACGTGTGTTTGATCCTGGCTGAATCCTGGCTGAAACGGAATAAAGGAGGCTAAAGAGACCATGCATTTTCGCCCAATGTGTGGTGGAAGAAGAAGAAGAAGGCCTATGGGATATATGATGTTTGTGGGCTTCCTAGAGGCACCTGGTTGGCCACTGTGTGAACAGACTGCTGGACTTGATGGGCCTTGGTCTGATCCAGCAGGGATTTTCTTATGTTCTTATGATCAGAGATGGTCCTTAAGATGAGTGCGTCCCCTAGCCTGATCTTGTCACAGTTTGGAAGCTAAGCAGGATTGCCCATGGTTAGTATTTGGATGGGAAATAATATTCCAATATATTACAAAATACAGAAAGATCTGAAATATGGATCACTTGTGGTCCCAAGAAGTCCAGATAAAGGATAGAAGAAGAAGAGTTGGTTTTTATATGCCAACTTTCTCCACCACTTAAGGAAGAATCAAACCATCTTACAATCACCTTCTCTTCCCCTCCCTACAACGGACACCCTGCGAGGTAGGTGGGGCTGAGAGAGCACTAAGAGAACTGTGACTAGCCCAAGGTCACACAGCTGGCTTTATGTGGAAGAGTGGGGAAACAAATCCAGTTCACCAGATTAGCGTCCACTGCTCATGTGGAGGACTGGGGAATCAAACCCAGTTCTCCAGATCACAGTTCACCATTCCATCAATAACTGGCCATCAATAAACTGGCAGTGGTGGAGAGTGCCGAGAGGTCACAGCTGACTTACGGTGACCCCATAGGGTTTTAAAGGCAAGAGAAGTTCAGTGGTGATGTGCCATTGCCTGCCTCTGTGTAACGACCCTGGACTTCCTTGGTAGTCTCCCATCCAAATTCTAACCAGGGCTGACCCTGCTGAGCTTCCTAGATCAGGTTAGCCTGGGCTATCCAGGTCAGGGCATCAATAAACTAGGCCCCCTTCCTTTTAAGGGCCCCATGTGGTTACATCCCCAGGTGAGACTTGATAACCGTCTTTCCTGTGACACAAAGGTCATTTATGCATGGGTACTTTCACTCACGTTTGCCCTCTGTCTGTCTTGGTTGTTCCTTGGAGTTATGCATGAGATTTTTCCTCCATTAGAGATGACCTTGCTGTCAGCCCTCACAAATCCCGGGACTTCCCGTTCCTCTGTTAACCCAATTCTTCCCTCTCCCCTGAGCTCAGCCCGGGTGAAATCCCTGTGCATAAGGCAAAGTGTGGGACACGCAAGCTTGGTTTCTCTCACAGACAATTACAAAGCAGCGTGTAAAGGTGTTTTTTTTTAAATGCTTCTTGCTTCCTCGGAGCTCTTTCTGAGCAGGAAAAAAAGCTTTTTAAAACCAAGGGTTGGATTTCTCTCCCCCCCACTTCAGATTGCTCTGTTTTTTTGCTTGTAAAATACTTTTTTATGCAGCATTTGGGTGGGAAGAGTGGAATTTTTTCTCACAGTACGCTCTACAAAGTAAGCAAGTTACAAAGCCGCATTTAAAGGGACAGGGACTTGATTTGAGCTTGGAGACTGCTGGTGCATAGATTCCCAACAAGAAGGTGTGTGTCCAGCGGGCAATGGCCCTCAGGTAAAACTCCCATGCATAAACGACCAATGAGCCCATTCCTGAGGGGGAGTTTGAACCACAGCAGCTGGGACAGCGCAGCTGCAAAGCCTCCTCAGAGGCTTCCCAGCCACCGCAGAGGGGGCAAAAGACTTTCCCCCAAAAGAAATACAGGAAAAAAGGCTTTTTTCCCCCATAGGGGAAAGCAGGCCTGCCCCACTTATAAAGGTGGCACAGGACCACTGCCATCCCAGGAGGTGTTCCCTGGGCAAAAGGGTTTTGGAAGCTGTTTAAAAGCAGCTCTGCCCCCCGGAAAGCCCCGGGAATGCCTCCCGAGACGCCAGCATGGGGATTTGCGCTGGGAGAAAGCCAGCGGAAGGCCCCGCCAGCACCCAACCCCCGTGCTGCAGCGTGGTGTCCCGGAGCTAGCAGGGATGCCCTCTGCAGTGGCATAAGTGCCCATTATCCCAGGATAACCAGGCACTTATGCCACCGCGGGTTCATGTTGGCTCCTAAGCCGACTCGCCCCCCCTTCAGGAGTGCACAGAAAGTTATAGTGAGAGCAAAGAAAAGATGGAAAGAAACAAAACTTTTGCACTTCCGCCATCATTTCGGGCATGCCCTGCCCCTAGAGCAATGACATTCTTAACATGCGCGCCTGCTAATCCCCAACCATCAGTGTATGATGCTTTATAAATAGTTACCTTTGAAATGGAGCATTGTTCAAAGCCAGATGGTTGGCTTGAGTTTTCATTCTTCATTTTTTGCTTCTCTGGTGAATATGCAGATTTACGGGTTGCTTTCTATTTTCCCACAGCTCTGCCTAATATTTACATTCAAATAATGCTGACGAGGAGGCTGGAGAGGCCAGACGTAAAAAGGGAATATAGGGCACAGTGCCCGCTTGTGAAGCAAACGTGCGCGGTAATAAAGGTGTGCTAACGAGGTATTAATCTTGTAGTCCTCCCTCCCTCCCCTTTCCGTCTTACATGAAAGCTGCTGTGATTAGAATAAAGGTGAAATGAACATAAGTATGATAAATGATAACGTCCCGACGGGAGTAAATATAACGCTCGGAGAGTGAGAGAGAGTGAGAGCGGAAGCTTTGCTAATCAAGCTGGGCAGTGAGCTAATGGCCTCGGAGAACACCCACCTCCAAACCAGGTGAAATTTGAAAATGGTACGCTCGGGTTATGACTGTGAAGGGGAGCAGAGAGTGCGGTGGAGTGACGCAGGCGATAGCACAGGGGACACCCGGAAGGTACCTTTGTATCTTCTGTGTCAGGGTGCCTTTTTTTTTTTAAAGGTTTATTTTTGTAATTAAGGGGATACAAAAGGGAGAAAAAGGGAATTTGATATACAAAAACAATATAGCAGAATCAATAAAAAAACCATATAACAAGCATGAATATTAATCAAGTAAAATCAAGTAAAATAAAATATATCTAAATTTGTAATTGTAAAAATATATATAAAAAAACAGCAACCTGACACTTTAAAACGAATTTGATGACCCAATTTAAACCGAGGCAAGCGATTAGGTTAGGCTTGGGATAACCCTGGCCAGGGCCGGTGCTACCATTAGGTGAACTAGGCGGTCGCCTTGGGCGCAGACCTCAGAGGGGCGCAGAACTGGCCCGAGGGGCACCGTTTTAAACAGATTCGTTTCTTGGGGGGGGGGGAATGCAACTGAAAATTTATATTTGTTACTTCAAGATAAGTACCACAACAGTGCTATGGAATATATCTAATTATAACATCTTATAAAGAGTTGTGTGCTTTTATTTTTTCTACAAGACATCTGTTTTTGAAAATTGGTTAGCGGGGGGGGGGGGCACAAGTAGTTAGCCTTGCCTAGGGCGCAAAAATGACTGGCCCCGGCCCTGACCCTGGCCATTTATGCAGGGCTGTTTCCCCACAGTCATACCCCCTGACTGCTCTAGTGCTTCATTTCGATTACGCGTGCCTTTCCCGACCGTCAGAGGTCGCCTCGCTCTCCCCGCTCGTTTTCGTGCATTTTGCCCACGCTTTCAGGGACCTGTTTTATCACAAATTTGAAAACGTGGGCAAAATGTGTGGAAATGCAGGGGGAGAGTGAGATGACCTGTGATGGTAGGAAATGGTATGCATAATCAAAACAAAGACCCTAAGTCGGTGAAGGGGTGACCGCAAGGGAAACAGCCTTGCAGAAAAGGCCCCAATCTGCAGGATTCTGCACCAAATTCTCTAACAAAGTAATCTGAATGAGGCCACATTTGATTTTTTTAAACTTAGGGTTTTTCAGATGAGATATTGGAAGATCCATGAATGGATCCCCAGCCTTTTACAAATTGCTAAATTGCAGCCATAGGGGCCCGATTTTCAACTGGGGATATGGTGTAAGGAGACAAGGGTTAACCCCCCATGCCATTTCCCAAAGTCAAACTTTTATTTTTAATGCTGACATTGTGCATGGTGTGATGTCACTTCTGGGATGTCACACCATTGTAGGAACTGCTGAGGTCACCATAGTTTCCGACAGTTCCTAGAGCAGCGTGATGTCACTGGTTTTTCCTGGAAGTGAAATCATGGATCATGCAACTCCGGAGTCCCCCATGTCTCAACCTATCAAGCTTCCGGCAGTTTCCAGGCACAGTCTAGTCACCACATCCTCTGGAAGTTAATTCAACAAATCAGTGAGTATTTGAACAATCAGCTGCTTTATTTTGCCTATGCTTCATGGTCACTGACTTCCCCCAGCTTCCCTTCCACCCAGCAGTCCTTTCTGACTCCAGGAAATTTTGTTGCTGGGGTCATAGGACCCATGTTGAATAATAGCCACATGGGTCAGGAGGCAGCTGCACCGAGAAGGGAGAAGAAGGAGAAATCACTCCCTTCTTCCTCTTCCATCAGTGGAAAACCAGGAAGTTTTGTGATCTTTGTGTGGTCCACGCATGGTCTTCATACTGGATCCAACACACTGGTTCCCCAAAGGGAGACTGGAATAGAAAAGGCTACATCACTGCCTGCCATTTTTTCAGCCAACGTGAGCCTTGGGCCTGAATATTACAGGGCTATTCCTTGATTTGGCTTTGTATATTGCAGCCAGTGAAGGAGTCTGTAGTATGCCTGATTGCATCATGTAACGAAATGGTTAGTCAAAGGGACCTCAATCTGGCAGCTTGCAGCTCTGCTTTAGTCGCTTACATTACGGCCGTCAAAGTCAATTGGTGTTCTTTTTGACCTCTCCTCCTAGCCAAGGCAATGCAGTGCCATCTGCACATCTTGTATTCACATCCTGTTATGCATCAATACTGCTTTTTCAATGCGTAGTTTGCTTTATGCCTTGCTGCATAAATATTTTAACATTTGTACTCATTTGGATCATTTCTCTAGAAGTATATACAAAAAAAACAAAACACCCCAAAATCATTAGCAGGTTTCATGTCTTCATTGTTAAGGCTGCAGATTTTATGCCTTTTTTTTCACTTTCCAGATTCTGAGGAAAACAGACTCACAACTGAGGGCATAACTATGATACATTGTGTGTGCCCCCTCCATGTCTACCACGGCCCATGGGTCCTGTCAACCAGACATACGCTGGGATTCCCATGTTTGGAATTTATTTCCCAGGTGCCTGGGGTGTGTGTGTCCCCAATATGGATAGAAGTCACAGGCTATTTATGCATGGCTGTTTCCTCATGGTCACCCCGCCGACTACTTTAGGGCTTTGCTTTGATTATGCTTGCATTTTCTGACTGTCAGAGGTTGCCTCGCTCTCCCCGTGTGCTTCTCTGTGTTTCCCCAACATTTTCTGTGTGCTGAAATCCAGAAATAAATGGCCACAGTGCATAGGGAGAGGCCGATTAAACTTCCTCCTGGGTCATTTTCCCAAACTGAACCAACTCTGGGAGCCTGTTATTACATTTTTGGAGAAACCTATGTGCACTGATGGGCTGGGTTTGGAGAGGGGAGGGACTTCAATGCCATATAGGCTTGCCAGGCCCCGCAGCTCCACCAGAAGGAGCTTTGCGGGGCTGCAGCGGACGTGCACGGTGTGCGCACGCACCCCGCGTGACGTGCCTACGTCACTTCTGAATTTAACTGAAAGCGCCGTGGACATTCTAGCGATCCCGGCCGAAACTCTATGGTTTCCATAGAGTTTCATCCAAGGTTGCCAGAGCGTTCATGTTGTTTCCGGGTAAACCCGGAAGTGATGTGCGCAAAGTGTGCACGCGCATGTGCCCACTGTGCCTGCCGGCCCTCAGCTGGCCAGCGGGCAACCCGGTGGATTGGCAGGATTTTACCCGCCACCACCGGGCACCTGGCAACCCTAATGCCATAGAGTCCATCGCAATGGGCCTTTTACTATTCAAACTTGTGTCGGCACGGCTGCGCACGTGCGATTCCTGCTTCCAAGCCAGGCAATGGTTTGGCGGGCAATTGCCCACCAATCTAAGCAACCTGGCAAACCTTAATGGAAAACCACCTATCTTGGCTGCAACTTGACTGCTCTTTCCACCAGGGAAGAGGATGGATGTGTCTCTCCAGTCTCCACTGAGGCCTGCTACATGTTAAGATTTTAAGAGCCATGATGAGGGCATCTAGTCCTGTATTCTGCTTCCAAAGAGGTGCTTCTAGAATCCTACACACAGGGCATGAAGGGCTTCCCTTGGGTCGGGTATCTGCAGCTGATATGGAGATATACTCTGCTTCTGGGCTTGGAGAAGGTACCAGCAATCTAGCATGGCTAGCAGCCAGGGATAGACCTGTCCTCTGACAATTCGGCCTCATAATTTTTAAAAAGCCATCTTAGGGTCGAAAAGACATATTACACAGAAATGTGCATAACAAAATTGTAACAGTCATTTCTGTGAAGGAAAGTGCAGCTCGATCCTTTCTCCACATGTGATTTTTTTCTGTTGCCAACCTCTCCCCGCTGTTGCTCTTCCAGGCTGCTTGTCAACATTTCCAAAAAACTGGGAAAATCTGAATCCAAAGGAAGCACGCCTATCTGTCCTGCACTATTTCCCCTTTTCTGTTCCCTGCCATTGGTACTTCTGCCTGGCTCGTCCCATTAGTGCCTCAACAACTTTCACTATCATTCTAATATGCCCAGACTGATATTCTGACTCTACTTTTCCTAGGGTTGCCAACCTCTACTTTTCCTAGGGTTGCACCTAGGGTTGCTAGCTCCAGGTTGGGAAACACCTCGAGATTATGGGGGTGGAGCCTGAGGAGGGCTGGGTTTGGAGAGGAGAGGGACTACGATGCCATAGAGTCCAATGGCCAAAGGGGCCATTTCTCCCAGGTGAACTGATCTCTATCGGCTGGAGTTGTAATAGCAGGAGATCTCCAGACACCATCTGGAGGTTGGCGACCCTAGTTGCACCTGGTTGGCCACTGTGTGACCATACTGCTGGATTTGATGGCCTTGGTGTGAGAGTCCCAATCCCCTGTGCTACTTCGCCAAATCACTCGCTCAGACTTGGTGCAGAAACAAAGGATTTATTGAAGGCTTCAGAAGATATGAGCAGACACGGATTCAAAGTTACAAGTGAACTAGCTTATCGGGGTTACAGTATATATCTACTACAGGGCAAAAGGTTCACACTCCTGTTGTGAGAAATTGCAAGACAGATTGGTGCAATACAAAACATCAAACAGTCCCAAGGAGACAGTGAGGGCTATCAGCACTTCAAGGCCGGACCCGGCCTGAGGGAGTGGAGGCAGGAAGCGCAGCAGGGGAGGGAGAGCTGGCATCTGGGTAAGATAGATGGGCCGTGAGACCCAGGAAGGCACGGGGAGGTGTGAACTGTTCTTTGCGAGTTCAAAGGGGTGGGAATGAGGAACCCGGAGAAGTCAGAAACACATGGCCCTCACATTCTGCCCCCCTTAAGGCCCCCCTCCCGCGAGGTCGGGAGGCCGAGGCTTATCGGGATAAGCGCAATGAAACTCCTGAACGAGGCGAGGGGCCGCCATGTGGGGGGCTGCAACCCATTCATCGTGCGCGGGACCCAGATGTTTCCATCGAACAAAGTAGAACAGTTTTCCCTTTTTCCATTTGCTGTCTAAGACCTTGGACACTTCCAAGTGCGTATCCCCTCCCACAACCGTCGGCAGCTCAGGTTTGGGTGGGGGATGGAATTGCGGAGCGGCTATGTAGGGTTTGAGTAGACTAATATGGAAGACGGGGTGGACGCCCCGCAAGGTTTTTGGAAGGTCCAGTTCCACCGTGACCTCGTTGATCACCCGGGATATGGGAAAGGGACCCACGTAACGATCATTGAGTTTTTTGCAAGGTCGGAGA
This sequence comes from Euleptes europaea, assembly GCF_029931775.1. Taxonomy (NCBI): domain Eukaryota; kingdom Metazoa; phylum Chordata; class Lepidosauria; order Squamata; family Sphaerodactylidae; genus Euleptes; species Euleptes europaea. The sequence continues at coordinate 109,236,602 of NC_079314.1, forward strand.
GAGCGCAGGTTTTTGGTGGAGATATAAACCTGTTCCCCCACCTTGAGTTCCCACCCCGGGGAGCGATGCTTGTCTGCTTGCTCTTTGTATTTACGCTTGGCCCGTTCAAGGTTCTTTTGTAACCAGGGCCAAGAGGACCGGACTACTTGCACCCACTCTTGAACTTCGGGTACCGCCTCGAGTTCGGGGGTGACGGGGGCGGAGCCGAAGGGGCCAAAGTCTGTCCCGTATACCACCTGGAAAGGGCTAAACCCCGTTGAGGAATGGGGAGCATTGTTATACGCATACTCAGCAAAAGGCAGCAGGTCAACCCAATCGTCTTGGTGATAATTGACATAACACCTGAGGTAACATTCAACCACTGCATTCACTCGTTCGGTCTGCCCATCGGTCTGCGGGTGGTAGGCCGAAGAGAGTCCTTGCTCTTCCACCCCCATCAATTTTAGGAAGGCCCGCCAGAATTTGGCAACAAACTGAACCCCCCTGTCGGAGAGGACCTTCTTGGGGACCGAGTGAAGCCTGAGGACATGGGTGACAAACAACCTGGCCAGTCCCTGGGCCGAGGGGAGCCCGGCACAGGGCACAAAGTGGACCTGTTTGGAGAACAGGTCTGTGATTACCCAGAGTACCGTCTTGCCCCGGCTGGGAGGCAGATCGGTGATAAAGTCCATGGCTATTACCTCCCAGGGTCGGGAGGGGATCTCCAAGGGTTTCAAAAGCCCGGGAGGCTTTCCCATTCGTTTTTTGGCCGTGGCGCAGGTGGGGCAGCTGCGCACGTACAGTTCCACATCGGCTCTCATGCTAGGCCACCAAAATTGCCGTCTCACCAGGTGTAGGGTTTTAACGAAGCCAAAGTGACCTGCCAGTTTGGCGCCGTGGACTAATTCCAACACCTCCTTGCGGAGCGGCGTCGGAACATAAAGTTTTCCCCCTAGTGTCCACCAGGAACCCTGCTGCTCTATGCCGGCAGGAAGAGCCTGCTGCTCCGCCTCCTGTAAGGAGGCGTCCCGGAGGCGCTGCTGAAACGCCTCCGGGATTCCTTTGAGTAAGGGATCGCCTGGTGAGCGAGCTTGCGACCTGGTGGTGACGGCCAGTCCCTGGACCTCCCCTCGTTGTTCAGGGGTAAACAGGGAGTCCACGGGACGGTCGAAATCATTGCGGTACTGGGGCAGTCGGGACAGAGCATCGGCCAGGGCATTCTCTTTACCGGGAACATGTTTGAGTGTGAACTGGAATTTGGCGAAGAATTGAGCCCAACGAATCTGTTTCGCGTTGAGTTTTCGGGCTCCCTTGAGAGCCTCCAAATTCTTGTGATCGGTCCACACCTCAAATGGACTCTCTGCCCCTTCCAGGAAGTGCCTCCAAATGGTGAGAGCATGTTTGACTGCTGCCGCCTCCTTCTCCCAAATGGCCCAGTTAATCTCGGACTGGGAAAACTTCTTAGAGAAGTAGGCGCACGGCCGTAAGGCGCCGCCGTCTTCCCGTTGCAGCAGCGCCCCTCCCATAGCTACATCCGAGGCATCCACCTGGACTACAAAAGGTTTATTGCAGTCCAGGTGGGCCAGGACCGGCTCGGACGAAAAGAGCAGTTTTAAATTATCAAAGGCCTGCTGACAGGGAGGAGACCACTGCAAACGGGCGGAAGGTAGAGCGGCGTTTGCCCCTTTTCCCTTGGTGCGCAAGAGGGAAGTGAGGGGAAGGGCCACTTGGGCGAAGTTGGGGATAAAGTTGCGGTAGAAATTGGCAAACCCCAGAAATTGTTGTAACTGTCGGCGCGTGGAGGGGGGTTCCCAATCCTTAACCGCCCGAACCTTGTCGGGGTCCATCTCCAAACCATGGTGAGAGATGACATATCCTAAGAACGTTATGGAAGGTTGGTGAAATTCACACTTGGACACTTTAGCATACAATTTATGGTCCCTAAGCCGCTGGAGTACCTCACGCACCAGACGGACATGTTCTTCCATGGTTTCCGAATAAATGAGAATGTCATCTAAGAACACTACCACCCCACGAAATAACAAATCATGTAATACATCATTAATCAATTGCATGAATACACTGGGAGCCCCCGAAAGTCCGAACGGCATGACTAAGTATTCAAACATGCCAAAACAGCTGGAGAAGGCTGTCTTGGGTTCATCCCCCTCCTTGATACGGATGCGGTGGTAGGCTTCCACCAAATCCAATTTGGTGAAAATTCGGCCCTCCTTCAATTGTGCTAGCAGGTCTGGAATGAGAGGGAGGGGGTAAGCATTAGACTGGGTGACAGCATTCAGCCTGCGAAAGTCAATGCACAGTCTCAAATCCCCTGTCTTCTTCTTGACGAAGAAGGCAGGGGCAGAATACGGGGCTTTAGACGGGCGGATAAAACCCCGGGCTAAGTTAGTGTCCAGGTAGTCCCGTAGGACCGCTTTCTCATTAGGGCTCATAGGATAAACCTTTCCCTTGGACAGCTTGCCTTCCCCCACAATCTCAATGGCGCAGTCGGTTTCTCGGTGTGGGGGCAGTTCATCACATTCCCTCACATCGAATACATCCGCAAACTGTACATATTCGGAGGGTAGCTGGGGTGGAGCGGTGATAGGCGCCGGGGAGCCCACCAACGCGGCGGCTGGGGTGCAGAATACTTGGTCCTTATCGTGTAGAAGGCAGGGGTCCTCGGGGAAAGTGAGCGTCCGCTTAACCCAGTCTATGGAGGGATTATGTCCCCGCAACCAATTCATCCCTAACACCACGGGGGCTATGATGGGGGCGATGGTAAAATAAAGTCTTTCCCAATGTTCCCCAACGACCATGACCACTTCCGTGGTGCGGTGGGTAACCGGCCCTTTTTTAAAGTCACTACCGTCCATTTGTGAAAAACGGAGGGGGGCCGGGAGCCGTTTGCGCCCGACGTGTAACTTCTTGGCTACTTCCTCACTCATTAAGGTCCGGGCGCACCCGGAGTCAACCAAGGCGGGAAACTCTAATCTCGGACCTCCTTTGGCTAGGGAAAGGTGGACTGGGATATACACATTTTCCTCTTGGGCGCTTACCATTGGGGGAGCTCCTTGCACAACAATCGGAACGGTCTGCTGAGGAGCCCCTCTTACAGCAGACCGACGGCGTTTTTTGCCGGCATCTCCCACTCTTCCTCCTCGCTGGACGAAGGAGATGGGGTAATTGTATTCCGTGACTCGGCGGAGTCAAAGGTGGCATTTGTAATCCGGGATCCCGATGGACCGGAGGAAGTGGACGCTTCCTCTTGGGTGCGCGCGTGCAGCGCCGAGGGCGCGCTCCGGCGTCCGGGAGCACTACTCCGGTGTCGAGGTTGGCCCTCCGCTGGGGCTTTCTCTGGTTCGGTCGGACGAGGCGGGGGAGGACGCCCGGTACGGGACGGGCATTGCGAGGCGAAGTGACCCTTGCCTCCGCAGACCAAGCACACTCCCGCTTCGAAGCGCTTGCGGCGTTCAGCAGCCGAGGGGCCGCTGCCCCCCGGTGTTCGGGGATCTCTGGGCCCGCCTGGTTTGTCCCCTCGCCGCTGAAGATCGCGACCGGTGCGCTGCTTGGACAAATTCAGTAGCTGCTTACGATTTTCAATGTCCGCCGCATGGCGTACCCAACCCTCGACATCAGGGGGATTACCCTGCATGAAAGCCCAGTGTTGCAGGTCCGGATTCAGTCCCTCCCTGAAGCACTGTACCCGGGTGGCTTCGCTCCAATCCAAGATTCTACTCGATAGGGACTGGAATTCGCTTGCATACTGCGCCACCGACTTAGTCCCTTGGCGCAGCTGCATCAAGTTGGCCTTAGCCCGCTCCCCCAGGTTCGGGTCCTCGAACCGGTTCCGGAGAGCAACCATAAACTCATCTAGACTCCTTAGTACAGGGGAGCAGAGTTCGTACTGCAGCACCATCCAGGCTGCCGCCTCGCCTTGCAAGAGGGAGGCCACGTACTGGACCCGGGACTCCTCGGAGGTGAAGGTCCGGCCCTGCTCACGCATGAAAATGTCCACTTGGACTAAAAAGAAAGTCAATTGATCCCCCGACCCATCGTACGTGATCTTCAGGTCACGGCGGGCCGGGGCGCTAGGAGGGACGGGAGGGGTTACCGGTGCCCCGTCTGGGGGGTTACCGGGGGGTGGCTGTACCTTCAGCGCGTCCAGAGCGGCTGCCATCTGGCCCATCACAGCCTGCATGGTATCCATACGTGCCAGCATGGTCTGGCGCTCCTCTTGCCATTGCCTCCGTTCCTCATCCATCAGGGCCTCCCTTCGAGCGAGGTCGCCTTCGAGTCCCGTGCCGGACAAAGCCAAGCGGCGGTGTTTCGCCTCGGTCCGTGAGAGCGACCAGTCCTTGGGGGAGTCCAGCCAGGAGTTGAAAGGGTTCTTGGGCTTCGTGCCCAAGTCCGGTCCCGGCTTAGGGACCACGGGTATCTTCCGTTTGGCTTCCTCCTCCTTGGGGTCTGGAAGCACCGGTGCCTCGCGCTTGTCCGGTGAACTGGGGGGTGTAGTGGGATCCTCCTCGCCTTGCATCGCTGTCCCGTCCGGTACAGGTGCAGAGCGAAAAAGGCAGTGACTTGTAACTTAATGTGAGAGTCCCAATCCCCTGTGCTACTTCGCCAAATCACTCGCTCAGACTTGGTGCAGAAACAAAGGATTTATTGAAGGCTTCAGAAGATATGAGCAGACACGGATTCAAAGTTACAAGTGAACTAGCTTATCGGGGTTACAGTATATATCTACTACAGGGCAAAAGGTTCACACTCCTGTTGTGAGAAATTGCAAGACAGATTGGTGCAATACAAAACATCAAACAGTCCCAAGGAGACAGTGAGGGCTATCAGCACTTCAAGGCCGGACCCGGCCTGAGGGAGTGGAGGCAGGAAGTGCAGCAGGGGAGGGAGAGCTGGCACCTGGGTAAGATAGATGGGCCGTGAGACCCAGGAAGGCACGGGGAGGTGTGAACTGTTCTTTGCGAGTTCAAAGGGGTGGGAATGAGGAACCCGGAGAAGTCAGAAACACATGGCCCTCACACTTGGTCTGATCCAGCAGGGCTTTTCTTATGTTTTTATTTCCAGGTGGGCTCTAGAGATTGCTGGAAAAACCACTGGAGCCTACTTTGAGTGACAGAGGATTCTTTCCTCCTCCGGAATCAGCCCCTCCCTTCTGTTGACAGTTATAGTAACTAACTGATGCTGCTAACTGCCACTGACAGCTGCCTGTCTCTATCTGCCTCACACTCTCTCTCAAGCGGTTACACTGTTTTAGTTAAGATGAGTTAAAAGTTACAGAAATCTCTTAAAGAAAATGTTTGTTTTTAAAGACTTTATGAACATTTTATTAAAACAGGTTTTCCTAAATATTTGATACGTGTGCTATTCAAAATTCCTCCACATTCATAGAATTGGCTGTTTAAGGACTCTGCTGTTAAAGAGGTGGAATATCCTGCATCTAGTCAGTGCTGGGATATTACCCCACAAGAAGGGATTGGGTTAATTTCCTTCCCCCCCTCCAACAGAGATCTCCTGGAATTACAATGGATTTCCAGATTACAGACTATATGGCATCACATCCACAGGAGAATTTCTGCAAACGAGAAAACCAGTTTGAAAAATTGTAGCGCTCTTGCCTACTCAAATATCGTAGATGTCAACATTTTCGGAATCCCTGTGCATAAAATAATTCAGCGTCTGTGTTTCATATCAGGGTCAAGTTTTATTCTAGAGCTGGCAAGTTCACTTGATTTGTCTTTCCACAGATCAAGCGAGCAAATGAAACTTCTTTAAGTCACGGCTGAGGTAGGATTCAGCTAAACAAGGTTAGCAGATAAATAAATAAATTCTCCCAGAACAAGAGGGAAAAGAGGACAGAAAGGTCCACAAATCAAATTGTAACAGATTAAAAAAAACAAACCACCACATTCACCCATTCACATTACACAGTTGTACGTGACTAACTAGTTTCAGTTTATGTGTGTGTGTTTAAAGCATCTGAAACGAAAGGACTGTTTATGGACCCTTTTGATATTTGGTTGAAGTTTTGATGCTTTGCTTTTACGGCAGGTAGCCAAAAAAAAAAAAAAAAGTTGTGTCAGAAAATAAATTTGATCTTTTCTCCTTTTTGATACTCTTCGACTTTAGCAGGTTTATTCCCCCCCTCCTTCCAGGTACTGTAGCTTGAACCTTTTTATAAAAAAAAAAAAAGCCCTCAAAACGGCAGGCCCTTTCATATTTCTGTTTGAAAAGATCTATCTGAGTCATTGGTAAGAGGAAGGATTAGACGGGAAACTCTTTCTAGCTTTTCATTTTAACTTTATCTAATAGATGCCTTTCCGCTATGCAGTGACTTGGGTCACTTTAAGAATGGCTTTAATTTTTGTAGCAAAGGAGAAGATAGCATCAGTTATCCCTGATAAAAGGAATTAATATATGAACCCTGCTGTATAGAAAATGAAATAAAAAATGTATCAAATTGAACCATTTAAGGGAGGCTTTTATTCCTGAGAGTTAAAGCATTCACTCACCTCCCCCCCCCCTCTCCATACCGCCAGAGGATCCATTAAACGTATTTGTAGCTAATAAATATCTTTTAAGGCAAACTGGGTGAGTTTGGGGTGGGGACATGGTTCAGTAGCAGAGCATTTTCGTTTTCATGCAGAGAATCCCAGGTTCAATCCCCATGCATCTTCTCCAATTAAAGGATCAGATAGTAGATGATCTGAAATTTCACTGCCTGGAGAGCTGTTGGCTGTCAGAGTGGACAACATTGACCTGGGCAGACCAAGGGTTGGCCTCAACAGAAGAAGAAGAGTAGTTGTTTTTTATATGCCAACTTTCTCTACCACTTAAGGGAGACTCAAATCGGCTTACAATCACCTCCCCTTCCTCTCCCCACAATAGACACCCTGTGAGGTAGGACGGGCTGAGAGAGTGTGACTAGCCCAAGGTCACCCAGCTGGCTTCGTATGTAGGAGTGGGGAAACAAATCCAGTTCACCAGATTAGCCTCCACCGCTCATGTGGAGGAGTGGGGAATCGAACCTGGTTCTCCAGATCAGACTCCTCCGCTCCAAACCACCGCTCTTAACCACTACACCATGCTGGCTCTAAGGAAGCTTCATATGAGCAATGTTGCCAGACTCCAGATCCATTCGATTAGAAGAAGTGACATTGAACCCGCAGGGGTCTGCTTTCTGTAATTATGCATCCATTTCATATTGGAGATTCGAAATTCCATGTTATGAAGACTGATTTTAAATTGGACAAGCTGATGAAGGAACCATGAAACGTGTCAATTATCTAGAATTCGCGTTCTTGTCCTGCCTTGTCTTGTAGGGTCCAGCTTCGGTGGATCCTGTGAGTTATCTAGTCATGTGCTTCTGTGTTGTCCTTTGTAAACACTCAATATTGGACTTTTTCTTTTCATCAGTGGATTATGCGTCTGTAGCTGGAGAGTATATTTGCTTACACTTGTCACATTTGTATTTGTGACTGTGAGTTTGTATCATGTATGTGTTGATGGCTTTGGATGTGCATTTTGTATTATATATTTTTCAGGAGTTTGAGCCTCCGGGGTGCTTGTTTTGCTTTAACCTCCAGGTAGTAGCTGGAGATCTCCTGCTATTACAACTGATCTCCAGCCGACAGAAATCAGTTCCCCTGGAGAAAATGGCCGCTTTGGCAATTGGACTCTATGGCATTGAAGTCCCTCCCCTCCCCAAACCCTGCCCTCCTCAGGCTACACCTCCTGCTGGTAGTGAAGAGGGACCTGGCAACCCTACTTCTGAGTGATGGCAAAGTTGACAACTCTAGTAAATTAAAGATCCAGTGAAGAGTTCAAAAAAAGGGGAGGCTGTATTATTTATATGCTATGTAAAGTTTGGATAAATAGTAAGAAAACTGATTAGTTTTAAGATTTAGCATTATAAAAAGTTATTTATTAGGTATAAATCCTATTTGCGTTATATTGGAGATAGCATCTAATTCTGGTTAGAATTATTATGTGACTACAAAGTTTAATCTGAGATGAAAATGCTTGGATACAATAATATATGAGTGAGGCCTTCAATAGGAGCCCCGTGGCACAGAGTGGTAAAGCTGCAGTACTGCAGTCGAAGCTCTGCTCACGACCTGAGTTCGATCCCGACGGAAGTCAGTTTCAGGTAGCCGGCTCCAGGTTGACTCAGCCTTCCATCCTTCTGAGGTCGGTCAAATGAGTACCCAGCTTGCTGGGGGTAAAGGGAAGATGACTGGGGAAGGCACTGGCAAACCACCCCATAAACAAAGTCTGCCTAGAAAACGTCGGGATGTGACGTCACCCCATGGGTCAGGAATGACCCGGTGCTTGCACAGGGGACCTTTACCTTTACCTTTAAGGCCTTCAATAATTCCTTTTGAAAATATCTAAGTTGGTAGTAATTACTGAATTTCATTCATAGGGTCGCCATGAGTCGGAAGTGACTTGATGGCACTTAACACACACACAGTAATTACTGATGGATAGGTGGGTCATGGTGAAAAGACAAAGGTAAAGCAGAGATATCATGACTGGAATGTTATTATAAATGGCAGTAAGCAATAACAGTATATTAGACTTTTATAAGATAGAACATAATGAAATCATATGTTTTAAGTGCACCCTGGCAAAATATGTTTTGGCATATTGTATTGTACTGAGTTGTGAGATGTTGTGTTGTGTATGCTATGGTGTCATGTATGGTATGTCTAGTTTGCACTCTATAGTTTTCAAAATGAAACTTTGATTTTAAAAAGAGGAAGCTTCATATGAATTGTTGGGGATGTGTTAGATTTGAGTCCTGGACCACCTTAAACACTCACAAGATTCCCAGGATATAAGCTTTCGAGAGTCAAAGCTCCCTTCGTCAGATACAATGTGTGGCAGTGGAGATGTGTATACCACATTCATGGACTTCAGGAAGACAGACTCTGGAACTGGATGGGGGCAACCCGATTTTCTCTTGGATCCCCCCCCCTTTTCATAGATGGTCTTCTTTCATCTCTCAGTGGACATGTGGAATGACAAAAGAGGAGCTGAGGAAAGGCGGGGTAGAAATATTTAAATAAATAAAAAATAAATAAAAAATAGAGGCTCCATTGAAGAAGAAGAAGAGTTGGCTTTTATATGCCTACTTTCTCTACCACTTAAGGAAGAATCAAAGCGGCTTTACAATCACCTTCCCTCCCCCTCCCCACAACAGACACCCTGTGAGGTAGGTGGGGCTGAGAGAACTGCGACTAGCCCAAGGTCACCCAGCTGGCTTCATGTGTAGGAGTGGGGAAACCGATCCGGTTCTCCAGATTATTGTCTGCCGCTCATGTGGAGGAGTGGGGAATCAAACCCGGTTCTCCAGATCAGAGTCCGCAGCTCCAAACCACCGCTCTTAACCACTACACCACGCCGGCTCTCCCCTTGTTGAGAGTTCCCAAATCAGTGTCTGTGTAGAGCGCCTTTTGCTTGTCGTGGTCAATGGGGGTGGGGGCATGTGACTTCTGCATTGTATAAGGGCTTGATCCTCATGGATCATCCATTCTTTATTTGTTAACATTTCATTTAAAAAATTTAGACCTTGCTTCCCTGCAATTTGCACACAAGGTGGCTTCCACTATAGGTTACGAAAACGACTCATCATAAACAGTAGACATTAAAAAGATGGGAGGAGGGGGATCAAATTTATACCACCAGCACTGAAATCCATAAAATCAGTGGATCATCATGAATGGAAGAAAAATCTGCATTAAAATTGCTTATAGTGGTATTAAAACACACTCCACTTCTCTGAGTGGTCAGAAGTCCCAAAACGGCAGCACTTAACCTAGATAGTTCCCTTGAGAGGGGAAAGTACTTGAGGGTTATGAGGTTTTGATAGCATTTGTTTTATTTACAAATATACAAATCAAACTTAGAAGGAGGCAAAGAGTCCCATTTATGTCTGTGGTCTTCAGCCTCTGCAGATCCAGGAACCACTGAATGTCAAGCACGTGACAGCAAGTCCCATGGCATCAGAGTAATGTCACCGGAAGCGGGACAGCCGGAATGATAACCTCATTGGTGTCGAAGCTTGGAGCACAGGCAGCCGACCGAAGGAGGTGAGGACAGGAAACACGAGCCAAGTTCCAGGAGCTGTACCACAACGAGGAACAAGTCCCCTTAATCCGAAACACATGGAAGTCCTTTCCACCAGTGAGTGACCTCACCTTAGGGTTGCCAACCTCCAGGTACTAGCTGGAGATCTCCTGCTATTACAACTGATCTCCAGCCAATAGAGATCAGTTCGCCTAGAGAAAATGGCTGCTTTGGCAATTGGACTCTATCGGTCCATTCCTTTTTTCTTTTTTTAATTTTTTTTATTATTTTCCACTTATATCACATTTAGTTTCATCATTCAATTAACATATTTGTATAACATAAACAACCTTTGTCTAATCGCTACAAATAATTCTATCTTACTGACTTCCCCTCTCCCCTCCTCTATCTATTTTATATATCTGTGGTTCCCTTTGTAATTAAATTCTAATTCATTATAATATTTCATATATAAGTTTAACTATATATATCACACTTTCTTATAATCTCAATTATAACAATAATATATTTTTTCACTTAGATCACTTGAATTAGATCAAAACATAACCTTTAATATTTCCCAAGTTAAATTCATTAACACAGTATATTGTCCATGCCTCCCATTCTCCCATAAATTCCACATTTTCTTTTTGATTTACTGATGCAGTCTATCGGTCCATTCCTGAGCTTGGGGGCCAATTTCCCTTAGGAGGTGGCGTGACCTAGCCACCAGCGTAAGTGCGTCTTGTGCCGTGATTAGACGCACTTACGCTGGCGGAGAGGGCAGTTCCGTCGGTACCCGAGCGCCGCAGAGCTGCGCTCCACTCCTCCGCTGGCGCAGTCTCCCCGTGGCGCAGATCACGGTGGAGACTTGCGGCGCCGGCATGGGGGGGCATTCCTGGAGCAGGCCAGGGGAAGCAGCCGCTGTTCCTGCCCCCTTTCACCCCGTAACGCTTTTTAGCAGGCGCAGCCTCGCTGTTCTCTATGGGGCGAGAAGGCCCCGTTTAACAACAACAAAAGCCGCGAAAAGGCTTTTTGTTTTGTTTTTCGGCATGGGTGGAACGGTTTTAGGAGGCAGCTCGACTGCGCCTTCTCCCTGCCGTTCCCCTACGCCGATTCTCAGGAATGCGCTGTATGGCACTGAAGTCCCTCCCCAAACTCCGCCCTCCTCAGGCTCTGCCCCCAAATCCTCCCGCCGGTGGCGAAGAGGGACCTGGCAACCCCAGTTTCTCAGCACCTCATATAATAGGCATGCTCCTGTGATATTGGAGAGAATAGATGGGCATCGTGGCTAGTATTCCTTTTGACAAGTTTAAAATCAAATGGGGGGGGCATTAGGGAAAGGATTGCCGGTATGCTCCCTTCTGCACTTCACATTTGTTTGTTCTATTATTTAATTCATTTATACACTGCCTTCCTTCCGAATGGGGACCCAAAGGGGCTTATATCACTCTCCTCTCCACCATCGTACTCTCAAAACAACCACAACCCTGAAAGTTAGAGTGTTTGACGGGCCTAAGATCATCCAGCAGGCTTCCAAGGCAGAGTGGGGATTCAAACCTGGGTCTCCTGGATCATGTCTAGCCCTCTAATGGTTTCTGCATATTACTTTTTATTTATATGTATTTTTAATTTTCCAAACATCACACCTCATAAACATACCATAAAATGCAACACAGACTATTCTGCATATTACTGTAGCAAGGGAAACATGGGGTTCAGGAATCCTAAATGCCTAAGATTACCAACCTCCAGGTGGTGGCTGGAGATCTCCTGGGACTACAACTGAGCTCCAGGTGAGAGAGATCACCTGGAGAAAATGGCAGCTTTGGAAGGTGGACTATGTGGCGTTATGCCCCATTGAAATCCCTCCCCTCCCTAAACCCCACCCTCCCCAGGCTCCACCCCGCAAATCTCTAGGTGTTTCCCAACCCGGAGCTGGCAACCCTATTTCCCTGTGTAATGTGTAGTTCCACACTCATAGGAGGTCCACAGAGACTTAAAGCCCCTTCTCAAAAAGGCAGGCATTGCATTTTGGGATCCATAAACTCTCATTCAGTATCAGGAGTGATGGACGGGCTGCCCTGACTGAGTATCAGTACAAAGTCCTATTGTGCCAACTAGCCCCTTAGTAGGGTTGCCAACTTCCAGGTGGTGGCTGGAGATCTCCTGCTGTTACAACTGATCTCCAGGCGACAGAGATCAGTTCCCCTGGAGAAAAATGGCCGCTCTGGGTATTGGACTCTACGGCATCGGAACTCTACGGCATTGGACTCTACGGCATCCCCACGGCATTGGACTCTACGGCATCCCCTCTCCAAACCCTGCCCTCAGGCTCCAGCCCAAAAATCACCAGGTATTTCCAAACCCAGAGCTGGCAACCCTACCCCTTAGAGTATTTTGGTTTCATATATCTGAGGTTCTTTTTGAGATATTTGAGTTAAAAGGTCACTCTGTTTTAGAATCATTTTTACTTTGCTTGTGGCTTCCTGAGGCTCAGCCGGTCATTCGGCTTATCCTATAACTATCATTTCCTCTACAACCTACATTCTAAAATCCACTTATGTCTTCTCTTTTTCTTTTTCTTTTTTCTTAAAAAATGGTGAAAACAATTAAGATTATGTCAGCACCGAAGATAATAAAAGTCTTAGGTCTGCCTTCCGCTTTTCACCTGTCTTTCAAAGATGATCGGGTCAGGGGAGTTAATGGCTAATATTTGACTTTGAGGTAATTCCGAAGAAAAAAACGTAGCAAAACGCTACCGCTTCTCCTTCATATCACTTTGAGCAGCATTTCAAAGTACTTCACAGGTCAGACACAACTGGAAGATAGATGGCTTAAGAGGCAAAAAGCAGACTATTTGAGATTAACCTGTGGCCTAGCTGATTTGACAATTAGGTCTATTCTAAACTTAGACGATTGGTCAACAGGCAGATTCCTGAGAGAGGAAAAAAGCTATATATCTGTGCGCAGTAGCCTTTTCCCCCCGTCAAGTCATTCATTTACACCCCATCTTTCTCCCCAATGGGGACCCAAAGCAGCTTACATCATTCTCCTCTTCTCCATTTTATCTTCACAACAGCCCTGCGAGGTAGGTTAGGCTGAGAGAGTGACTGGCCCAAGGTCACCCAGCGAGCTTCCATGGAACGAGTGAGGACCTCAAACCTGGGTTTCCCAGTTACTAGCCCGACACTCTTAAACACTACACCATGCTGGCTCATCATAAACTATGGTAATTATTTTAATGATGATAGCTTTTTATTTCAGGGTTGAGTACCACATTGGGTGCTGTGTTTTGCATTGCCCTAGTTCTATACCCTTCAAATGATCAATCAATCAGTCATTTGTTACCTTTGCCATCTCCAGTTAAAGGGACTAGGCAAGTAGGTGATGTGAAAGACCTCTGCCTGAGACCCTGGAGAGCCGCTGCCGGTCTGAGTAGACAATATTGAGTTTCATGGACCAAGGGTTCAGTAGAAGGCTGCCTCATGTGTAAAAGTAGTCCCCTGTGCAAACACCAGGTCATTACTGACCCATGAAGTGACGTCACACCCCGACGTTTACTAGGCAAACTATGTTTACAGGGTGGTTTGCCGTTGCTTTCCCCAGTCGTCTACACTTTACCTCCAACAAGATGGGTACTCATTTTACCGACCTCAAAAGGATGGAAGGCTGAGTCAACCTTGAGCCGGCTACCTGAAACCAACCTCCTTTGGGATTGAACTCAGGTCATGAGCAGAGCTTTTGACTGCAGTACTGCAGCATACCACTCTGAGCCACGGGGCTCTATAGAGCTGCCATTAGATTGCTTCAAATTTGGTATTGACAACAGTTCAAAAGTCGTGCAGATTTGCAATGTGTTTGTTCCCAGGTTTTTAAGAAAGGGGCAAAATCCTTGGTCAATGTGAAAGACCTTTTTTTTTGTTAATGTAACTGCAGAGTATTTTAAATTCATTCCCCACTTTTCTGGTAGGAAATTCACAGCTCCCTGCTTCACAATAAAGATTTTAAAAAAATTTAGTGGTTGCAGTAAGACAGCCAATGAAAGTGGCTGTCATAAGATAATCATACCTCTGGGGGTTAAAGGCATCTGGCTATGATTTATAAGATCCCAAAGGATTGGTTTCCCCCTCCCCCCACTTAAAGATAACCACACTCCCCACACTGTTTTATGATTTGGAAAATACAATCCGTGTGGTAGTTGCCTACAAATACCATTCACGCACTGGGCTTCCCCCCCCTTCTTTGATGTGTTATGCATTTTAACTAACAAATGGAATTTTGGCTTGTTTTTTCAAGAGACTCCAGTTGCCAACAACACACAAAGGGAAACGCATCCTTGGCAGTATATTCCTGAGTATTCCCAGGCTGGACTTCCTTCCCCAGCATAAACTAATGATAGAAAACAGCAAGAGTCCAGTAGCACCAGTCAGCCATACTAGCTCAGGTTCATACTCCTATTCATCGTCTAACATGATTTATGCCATCACATGCCAGCAATGCCCTTCCACCCTCTACACTGGACAAACAGGCCAGTCCCTGTGACAAAGATTGAATGGACGTAAGTCTGACATCAGAAACCACAACATTCAAAAACCAGTGTGTGTGTGTGTGGGGGGGCATTTTAACCTTCCAGGACCCTCAGTTGCTGACTTACGAGTAGCAGTTCTCTTACAAAGGGATTTCAAAGGGAGATTAGAAAGAGAGACTGCTGAATTACAACTAATAATGAAGCTCAAGACAATGCATTCTCCTGGATTGAACAGAGATCTGGGATTCCTGTCTCATTACCAGTGCTGATTTCTTCATACCTGCTACCCCTTTGCATATCACACCTAATCCAACCACGCCTGCTAATGTCATTTACGTGCTTTTGACATTTACATTGCCATTGTATGTCTAATTCACTGTTCTCTACTTAAGGATAGATGGACTCACATTCTAGCTGTATCTGAAGAAGTGAGCTGTGGCTCACAAAAACTCATACCCTGCCAGAAATTTTGTTAGTCTTTAAGGTGCTACTGGACTCTTGCTCTTTTCTACTGCTACAGACAGACTAACACAGCAAGTCAATAACAGTTTGATGTTTTTCTTTGATACTTATTTTGCTGCAGGGAAGCATTTGAGTTATGGACTAAGCACCACATTTGTAATGCACATTTATGTAGGAAACCTTTACTTATTAAGACATTCATACCCTCCTTTTCTTGGAAAATTCAGCCGAGCCTGTGCACCAAACATTGCTCAAGGTGAAACGGGTTTATTTTTATTAAATGTATTTTATTTTGAATTTTAACAGCAGACCTCCCTGTGAAAGATTATGAAGGCTTTAAATGCAACCTCTCTGGCATTGTTTTTTTTTTAAACGACCAGTTCAGCAGTTTCCTCTCCCAATCCTCTTTTAAATCCTCCGACTGCCTTTTTAGATCTTTTCACATCCCCTGCTTAGGATCTCTTTTTGCAAATATACGACTCCAGCAGCTCGCTGTGACAGGAACTGAAGAATGTCTACATCTGGTTGCGGAAGGGTACAGAGAAAAAGAAGACGAGTTACCGAAGGTTACTTGAATACAATGTATTTGGCCACAGCCCTGGCAATTTCCTAACAAGGTGAGAGAAGCCAGTATAAGAACTGTATTATCAAGAGACTTCTTTGAACTGATCTGTCCTGAAGTCTAACCCCCAGAAAAGTAAGCAGGAGCAGGGAGGTGATGGGGGGAGAGAAAGAAGCAGAGAGAGAGAGAGAGAGAGAGAGAGAAAGGGCTGCGTTTCATTCATTTCTGGGCCACATGGTGCGTCTCTGACTTCTGAAACTTTTCCCCCCCAATTATTTTCGTAAAGTATTGATTGCAATTTAATTTCGCAGTCCCAACATGAGAAGCGCTTCCTGGCAAAGAGTCTCCGAGGAGATTGTAATCAGGATCTAGCCTGAAGGTGAAGCACAAATACAGAGAGGTTTTTAATATATATATATATATATATATATATCTAAAAAAGAAAAAAAGAAAAAAACCTCTGCTCTCCATCAGCACCGCGATTGGAGCAGAGGGCATTCTCAAGCAGATTAATTTTTGACGACGGGATCGATGGAAGATGCCTTTCCCCCCCTCTCCTTACCTCCTGACATTGAGCCATCTAATTTGCGGTTTATCTTGGGCTTATTGAGTTTTGAGCATTGTTAAATCATACCTTTCAGCTGTTTAATTTTGGAGGTGAATTTTTTTGCGCTTCCCTCCTGTGCCTTCGCATAACTCTTTCTCCCCCCCCTTGAAACGAGCAGGATGATGGGCTAGCCCCCCCACCTTCTGACACCAGGTTACCGCTTCTGAGTCTGTTAAGCACTCGGAGGTAGTGTTACAGCGCTTTTCCTCGCCTCTTTTTCTTTGCTCGTGGCCATAGATCAGATCATCTCTAGGGAAATCATTACTCGCCATTATTATTATCCTGAGCACCTTCATCTATCCTCCCTTGTTTCCTGACTCCATCGCTTGATGAACTGCAGAGATGTGAGGACACCTTTAACTCAGGGCCTTGCCATTAACCCTTTCAGGACCCACTGATTCCCCCTCCCCCTCTTCTCTTTTGATAAGTCGGGGGGCCTACGTGCCTAGCTTTCAGAGCTGTTGTTGCTTCCACATACACCTTAAAGTTACGAAGACGGCGTCGTTTTAACTGCCAATGACACTTTTTTTTGGGTTTTACGGACTTGAAGGCAACCACAGTGTATGGCTTTCAGTGATGTTACACACATGGAGAGTGGGGAACATGAGATAGTCTTGGTGTATTTAGTGTTTGTGAGGGGTAAGAATTGGAGAGTGACTTGTCCAAGCCCACCCACCCCCACCTGCAGTCAGCCATGCCACCTTGATATTGTGTCAATAAAAGGGCATCAGAAGAAGAAGAAGAGTTGGTTTTTGTATGCCAACTTTCTCTGCCACTTAAGGGAGACTCAAACCAGCTTACAATCACTTTCCCTTCCCCTACCAACAACGGACACCCTGTGAGGTAGGTGAAGCTGAGAGTGACTTGCCCAGGGTCACCCAGCTGGCTTCGTGTGTAGGAGTGGGGAAACAAATCCAGCTCACCAGATTAGCCTCCGCCGCTCATGTGGAGGAGTGAGGAATCAAACCTGGTTCTCCAGATTAGACTCCACCGCTCCAAGCCACCGCTCTTAACCACTACACTATGCTGGCATCACAATTCCCTGTCAATGGCAGAGAAGAGTTGGTTTTTGTATGCCGACTTTCTCTGCCACTTAAGGGAGACTCAAACCAGCTTACAATCACCTTCCCTTCCTCTCCCCACAACAGACCCCTTGTGAGGTAGGTGGGGCTGAGAGAGCTCTAAGGAGACTTTTCTGGGAGTAAGCCCCATTGAGTAGACTTCAGTAGGATTCTGAGTGCACATGAAAGCATGAAGCTGCCTTATACTGAATCAGATCCTTGGTCCATCGAAGTCAGTATTGTCTACTCAGACCGGCAGCAGCTCTTCAAGGTCTCAGGCAGAGGTCTTTCACATCACCTACTTGCCTAGTCCCTTTAACTGGAGATGCCGGGGATTGAACCTGGGACCATCTGCAAGCCAAGCAGATGCTCTACCACTGAGCCATGCCCCCGCCTCAAACCTGCATAGGATTGCTCTTTTTGTGCACTGGAAGAAGAAGAAGAAGAAGAAGAAGAAGAAGAAGAGTTGGTTTTTATATGCCGACTTTCTCTACCACTTAAGGGAGACTCAAACCAGCTTACAATCACCTTCCCTTCCCCTCCCCACAACAGACACCCTGAGAGGTAGGTGGGGCTGAGAGACCTGTAACTTGCCCAAGGTCACCCAGCTGGCTTCGTGTGTAGGAGTGGGGAAACAAATCCAATTCACCAGATTAGCCTCCACCACTCATCCGGAATCAAACCCTGTTCTCCAGATCAGAGTCTATTGCTCCAAACCGCCGCTCTTAGCCACTACACCACGCTGGCTCGCCCATTGACTATGTGGGACTGCCCTTGAAAACTGTTCAGAAACTTCAATTGGCACAGAACACTGCAGCCAGGAGGCTGACTGGAGTGGGTGGTAGGGACCATTTTACTCCATTCGTGGCCTGTCTACACTGGCTCCCAATTTGTTTCCAGGCACAATTCAAGTTGCTTGTGTTGACCTTTAAAGCCTTATATGGCTTGGGACAGGCATACCCAAAGGACTGCCTGGTCCCTTACGAACCTATCTGACCGACCGTATGGTCATCTTCTGAGGCCCTGCTTCAGGTCCTCCTGCCTTCTGAGATTAGGGAGGAGGGAACCCAGGAGAGGGCCTTCTCGGTCATGGCACCAAAGGTCTGGAACACTCTTCCCAGGGATACTCAGCTGTCCCCATCTTTTGCCATCTTCCACCACCTTCTTCCTGCCCTGTTACAATTATGTTGTTGCATGTATATTTTAGCTTGGTTTTACTTGTTTTAATTATGTGTTTTTATTTGGCTTTAATGTTTTTAAGATGTGTTTTTATGAAGCATGTTTTTAATCTGTTAGCTGCCTCAGTGCCCCTGATGAGTAGGGTTGCCGACCTCCAGGGACTAGCTGGAGATCTCCTGCTATTACAACTGATCTCCAGCCGACAGAGATCAGTTCTCCTGGAGAAAATGGCCGCTTTTTTCAATTGGACTTTATGGCATTGAAGTCCCTCCCCTCCCCAAACCCCGCCCCAAAAACCTCCCGCCTGTGATGAAGAGGGACCTGGCAACCTACTGATGAGGGCAGCAGAGTAGGGTATAAATGTGGTGAATTAATTAAATAATTTTGATTCAGACCCCAATCAAGCCTGAAGTAGCTTGGTTCGATATGGGGCCTCATCTTATGCATCACCCATACCAAATTAGTACTGTTCTGCAGGTAAAGGATGAAGTGAATGTAGGTGAATGGGGTAGAGCAACCAAAATGATTAGGGGACTGGAGCAACTGTCCTATGGGGAGCGGTTAGGATGCTTAGGGCTGTTTAGCTTGGAAAGAAGGTGGCTAAGGGGAGACATGATAGAGGTCTGTAAAATTATGTGTGGTTTGGAGAGAGTGGACAGGGAGACGTTTTTCTCCCTCTCCCATAATACTAGAACACGGGGTCATCTGCTAAAGCTGGAGGGTGAGAGATTCAAAACTGATAAAAGGAAGTATTTTTTCACACAACGCATAGTTAAATTGTGGAACTCCCTGCCCCAGGATGTGGCGATGGCTGCCAGCTTGGAGGGCTTTAAGAGGGGAGTGGACATATTCATGGAGGAGAGGGGTATTCATGGCTATTAGTTAGAATGGATACTAGTCATGCTGCATACCTATTCTCTCTAGTATCAGAGGAGCCCCGTGGCACAGAGTGTTAAGCTGCAGTACTGCAGTCAAAAGCTCTGCTCACGACCTGAGTTCGATCCCGACGGAAGTTGGTTTCAGGTAGCCTGCTCAAGGTGGACTCAGCCTTCCATCCTTCCGAGGTCGGTGAAATGAGTACCCAGCTTGCTGGGGGTAAAGGGAAGATGACTGGGGAAGGCACTGGCAAACCACCCTGCAAACAAAGTCTGCTTAGGAAACGTCGGGATGTGACGTCACCCCATGGGTCAGGAATGACCCGGTGCTTGCACAGGAGACCTTTACCTTTTATATCAGAGGAGCATGCCTATTATTTTGGGTGCGGTGGAACACAGGCAGGATGGTGGTGCTGCAGTCGTCTTGTTTGTGGCTTCCTAGAGGCCCCTGGTTGGCCACTGTGTGAACAGACTGCTGGACTTGATGGGCCTTGGTCTGATCCAGCAGGGCCTTTCTTATGTTCTTATGTACTATGGAAGTTCCTGGAAATGTGGGAGTGGCACCTGTTGAACAGGGAATTTGGGGAGGGATTTCAGCTAGAATCTATGGCATACCACAGTCTGCCCTCTGAAGCTGCCATCCCCCCCCCCCGGGGAACTGATCTTTGTCGTCTGGAGATCAGTTGTAATTCTGACAGAACTCCAGGCCCCACCTGGAGGTTGGCAACCTTAGGTAGGAAGAGCAGAGACTGGATCTTCTCCCACTGCCTTGAGGCGAGAATCTCCTGTAGCACAAAAACGATGTGCCTAATTTACATCTTCCTCCAGCTGCGTATATGGCCATTGCTTCTTTCCTTTATGACAAGAGAATGAGCCATGACGTTCTGAGCTGTGGGGAATCTTAATGACTCCCAGGGCAGAAAGTGCGATGGTCACACTTTTCATGTTGTGAACCTTCAGATTAAACGCACACGTGCACATGCGCGCACACATGCACAACAAGGCTTCCTGCTTCCTCGGAGCTCTTTCTGAGCAGAAGAAAGGCTTTTAAAAACCGAGGCTTGGATTGCTCTGTTTTGTTTTTTGTTGCCCAGTCCCTCTTTGCCATCGGTGGGAGGCTTTTGGGGCGGAGCCTGAAGTGGGTGGGATTTGGGGAGAGCAGGGACTTTAATGCCATAGAGTCCAATTGCCAAAGTGGCCGTTTTCTCCAGGTGAACTGATCTTTATCGGCTGGAAATCAGTTGTAATAGCAGGAGATCTTCTGATATTACCTGGAGGTTGGCAACCCTAGACGAGGGTGAGGGTATGCATATAATGAAGATTGCCAGCTTCAGGTTTGGAATTACTTGGAGATTTTTGGAACGGAGCCTGAGGAGGGCAGGGTTTGGGGAGGGGAGAGATTTCAACACCACAGAGTCCAATTGCCAAAGCGGCCATTTTCTCCAGGTGAGCTGATCTCTATCGGCTGGAGATCAGTTGTAATAGCGGGAGATCTCCAGCTAGTACCTGGAGGTTGGCAGCTAGGGTTGCCAGGTCCCTCTTCCCCACCGGCGGGAGGTTTTTGAGGTGAAGCCTGAGGAGGGCAGGATTTGGGGAGGGGAGGGACTTCAATGTCATAGAGTCCAATTGCCAAAGCGGGCAGTTTCTCCAGGTGAACTGATCTCTATCGGCTGGAGATCATTTGTACGAGCAGATCTCCAGCTATTACTTGGAGGTTGGCAACCCTATTGGCAACCCTACATATAACAGAAGCTGGTGATCGTGTATTAGGGTTGCCAGGTCCCTCTTCACAACTGGCGGGAGGTTTTTGGGATGGAGCCTGAGGAGGGCAGGGTTTGGGGAGGAGACTTAAATGCCATAGAGT
This sequence comes from Euleptes europaea, assembly GCF_029931775.1. Taxonomy (NCBI): domain Eukaryota; kingdom Metazoa; phylum Chordata; class Lepidosauria; order Squamata; family Sphaerodactylidae; genus Euleptes; species Euleptes europaea. The sequence goes on from NC_079314.1 coordinate 109,257,808, forward strand.
CCAATTGCCAAAGCGGCCATTTTCTCTAGATGAACTGATCTCTATCGGCTGGAGATCAGTTGTAACAGCAGGAGATCTCCAGCCAGTACCTGGAGGTTGGAAACCCTATGGTGTATATGCGGGAGTGTGTGTGTGTGTATGGGGGACCAGTATGCTTGTGCCTGCTTTTCCTCAATGCACCTCGATTAAAACGTCCATAGCTGTCATTTGAAGAGAGCTTCTGTGAAAAGCTGACTGCTGTATGGAGCCGTCTCTTAAAAGCCCTGAATCCGATAGTGTGAAAGCAGAAACAGACAGAGGCAGCTGTCTATGTCCTCAGGCCCAGAGCCCCGGGGCCACTCAAAGCAACTGCACCCGTGGGCTGCCAAGGTGGAACGAGGAAGTGAGCGCAGGCGGTGTGCGGGTGAATCTGAATTGCATTTCAATGAATAACAAGGAATCCACACGGGCTCTTGGATCACAAGCTTTTCCGTCTCTGCCTGGATTGTGTGAGCCTCTTGGGTTTTTTTTTTTTTTTTAAAGCATGGACTCTTGTTTATTTAGGTCTTTATTCTACCCTGCCTTTGAGGAGCTCAGGGTGGCGAATGTGCAGCGCCCCCTCCATTTTATTTGTAAAACAGCCCAGCGAGGTAGCTTAGGCTGAGTGACTGGCCCTCGCTCACTAGGGTAGCCAGGCGCCAACCTTGGCAAATGGCATCCCATGACTAGGGTTGCCAGCTCCGGGTTGGAAAATATCTGGAGATTTTTGGGGTGGAGCCTGAGGAGGGCGGGGTTTGGGGAGGGGAGGGACTTCAACGCCATAGAGTCCAATTGCCAAAGCAGCCATTTTTTCCCGGTGAGCTGATCTCTAATGGCTGGAGATGAGTTGTAATAGCAGGATAGCTCCAGCTAGTACCTGGAGGTTGGCAACCCTGCCCATGACGCCACTTCCAGCAGAGCAAACTGAAGTGGTATCGCCACGTTGTGGGATACTGTGCCCCCTCCCCTCCCCGAAATCCTAGTGCAGGTGTGTCAAACTCAATTGTTACGAGGGGCGGAGATGACATGACTGTCACTTGGTCGGGCTTAGATCTAGAGTGGGGGTTGGCTGCCTTGGCTGGATCAAGGGCTCTCAAGGGGCCAGATCCGGCCCTTAACCCTTATGTTTGACACCCCGGTCCTAGTTTATCCTGCAACATGGTGACATCACTTCTCTGGTTATGCAGCTAGAAGTGGAGTTGCGGAGTGCCTTTTGGGTAATTCTCCGCATCAAGGAGGATGTGACATGATATCCCCTGAAATGCCACCCTTCCCTGGCACTGTCCCAAAAATTTCCCTGTGTCTGGACCTGTCACTGTAGACTGGTACTATTAAAAAAAATCTCAAGGGTATGGGGGGCTGTTACAGTTCAGAGCTATAGACCCAGTGAATATCACCTAGGGACTTTTTCTTTTTTGGCAGATTTCTCTTTCCATTTTTTAAAAGACTGAAAGGGTGAGAGAGGATGGGACAGTTCTGGCTGGCTATGTGTTTGAGGAGTGAATTATTCGCCTGATCATTTTAAATATTTATTAAAGCGCCCCCTGTACCCTCCCCTCCCCAGACAGCTTGGCCTTCCAGTGTGACTTTTTTTTTAAAAAAAATTCCCACTAGCACTTAATGGTATCAGCAAATCACATCATTAAATATGAATTGCTCATGGCTATTTCTTCAAAGTAATTTCACATTACTGTTTGATTCTGTTCTTTTAGCACTATCTTCATGTGGTGCTTTCCCCTGGAGTAAAATAAAAGGAGTATGAGCAAAATTCCAGACGCCACTCCTCTGCTTCCTGAGGCTGGGGTCTGTGAACCACATTTCTCATTCACCAGCGTGGGGGACTGTCTTGCAAGGTCTCTGAGTATGTCTTCTTTCCTATGTTTCTACCTGCCAGCTACGTGCGCACTCTCCCCACCTTCTGAAGAAAGAAGGATAAGCGCAGGAGACAGGGCCTTCTCTGGTGTGGCCCCCCAGATGGTGAAATAGGGTTGCCAACCTCCAGGTACTAGCTGGAGATCTCCTGCTATTACAACTGATCTCCAGATGACAGAGATCACTTCACCTGGAGAAAATGGTCACTTTGGCAATTGGACTCTATGGCATTGAAGTCCCTCCCCTCCCCAAACCCCGCCCTTCTCAGGCTCTGCCCTGAAAACCTCCCGCTGGTGGCGAAGAGGGACCTGGCAACCCTACGGTGAAATTCCCATCCCAGCTCATCAGTTCATGTGGCACAAACTCTTTAGAATTTATGGAACATATTTGTCTGGGGAGGGAGCTACGTGGCCTCTACTGGTAGCGCCAAGAAACCTCATCGCTACAGGCCAGGTGCCGCGGCGCTGTGTGAGATTCGACTTTACCAAAATCCACAGAGCTTCTAATCCATAAGTTTCCATTCCAGAGGCTTGTAATGGAGGTCTCACAAGTCTTTAAGACAGACTTGCAGTCCTAGAGTGCAACTATTGGCTGCAGGAAGCTAGAGAAGCATACCTGGTGGGTAGGGTTGCTTGAGGAGGGGGGTTTTTGGGGAGGGGAGGGACTTCAATGCCATAGAGTCCAATTGTCAAAACAGCCATTTTCTCCAGGTGAACAGATCTCTATCAGCTGGAGATCAGTTGTAATAGCAGGAGATCTCCAGCTAGTACCTGGAGGTTGGCAACCCTTCTGGTGGGTCTCTTTGAAGACACGATCCTGTGTGCCATCCATGCCAAGAGAGTTACCATCATGCCCAAAGACATTCAGTTGGCTTGTAGGATGGGGGGGGGGGAGGTGGGAGAGCTCTCAAGGGGCCAGATCCGGCCCACAGGCTGTATGTTTGACACCCTAGGCTGGACATTGATAACTAGGTTGGCAACCCTAGTGATGAGCTATGCCAAGAAGCAAGGGTGCGTGGAAGACCGCATGGGTCGGGTTGACAACTTCCAGGTGGTGGCTGGAGATCTCCTGCTATCACAACTGATCTCCAGGCAACAGAGATCAGTTCACCTGGAGAAAATGGCCACTTGGACAATTGGACTCTATGGTATTGAAGTCCCTCCCCTTTCCGAACCCCACCCTCCTCAGCCTCCACCCCCAAAATCTCCAGGTATTTCCCAACCCAGAGCTGACAACCCTGCTCATGGGAGATTTTGCTTATGTCACTTCTGAATTTTTTAAAAACAATTCAGTAGCACAGTAACACTGGACCTGGTTGCCATTTTCTTTGGAAAGCCTCTGGGATTGCAGCATCTGCGCCCCGGACTACCCCAGGCTTTGCGAGAGTTTTTTTGGAATGCTGCACACACACACACATTTTAACACTTAACCATGTTTAATAATGGTCAGCGTGACAGCATTGTAAGAGTGCAGGAAATTAAAAACCCAGTTTCATAGTTCTTCGCAAAGAGAAGCTGACGAGCGCAGTCCTCGGTTTCCCCTTTGCAAACAACACGTTCCATCTCTAACCTCCGTTTCCCCAGCCCTGGCCCTTTTATTCGTCCTTGAACTGCATTCACTGAAATGATTTTGTTTCGATATTCGCTTTGAACAATATAGATTTCAGGAATCCCCCCGAGCCTCATCCTGGAATACAAATTGGCGGTGGATATTCGATGAAAGTGAGACCGATCCACCCTACATCGCCGATGTCGTTTGGATTGCCGGGATCTGGCGTCCCTCAACAGGATGCGAGCGCCGTGCTAATTTGGTCTGATTTCGGGTTTTTTAAAAAGAAAACCTTTGTCTAAGTTTGCAGATTACATTATGTGGAGACACTCTGACAAAAGCGTGTTTGGACTTAGCGTGCCCCCCTGCTTTTCAGAAAACAGAATTCTTTTTAATTAAAACCATTTTTTTTGGTTAAAAAAATCAGTATGTGTAATTGCTAACACCTGCTATGTGTTACTAACAGATGTTTCTTACTTACCTAAGGGAACTGTTATAATTACACTATAAGCTTAGTGGAATGGCATTTAACCAAGGTAGCGTAGGAACTTTAGGTGGTGACTTTGTGTTCTTTTATTAGGGTTTTCTCTCGGGGGTTGAGGGGAGAACACATGAGGTAACAAGGAACTTTGCAAAAATCTGTTCTTATCAACCACGTTTCGCAATTTGGTGGCTTGAGAATCTGCCGCGGGTGGGAATGTGTTGACTTGCTGTGGTAAACAACAATTTGTGAATCCGCCTTCGGTTGAAAAAAGAAGAAGGAACCTCCATCCTTCTTCATGCCTGGATCAGCCCCAGCTGAGAGAATCAGCTGCTAACTGCTGTCAACAAGGCCAGAGGAAGGAGAGGCAGCAACAAGACACCCGCCCATATCATAGAATCATAGAGTTGGAAGGGACCACCAAGGTCATCTAGTCCAACCCCCTGCACAATGCAGGAAATGCACAACTACCTCCCCCCCCCACTCACCCAGTGACCCCTACTCCATGCCCAGGAGATGGCCAAGATGCCCTCCCTCTCTTGATCGGCCTAAGGTCATAGAATCAGCATTGCTGACAGATGGCCATCTAGCCTCTGCTTAAAAACCTCCAGGGAAGGAGAGCTCACCACCTCCTGAGGAAGCCTGTTCCACTGAGGAACCGCTCTGTTAGAAAATTCTTCCTAATGTCTAGATGGAAGCTGCTTCAATGAGGAGCTCCCCTCTTTTGGAGCTACTGTCGTCAACAAGGGTAGAGGGCAAAGAGACAACAACCAGGCACCCTTCCATCAGGCCTGGAAGCTGCTTCCACTAAGACCTCTCCTCCTCTCAGCTGCCAACTACCATCAACAAAGTCAGAAGGAGAAGAGCCAACAGCTAGACACCTTTCCGTCAGGCCTAGAAGCTTCTTCCAGAGTGCCTGGACTCAGACCTCACAACTTTGATGACCTTTGAAATTATATTTTAGTTATTGAGTTATTTTAGTTATTTAGGGGACTAGAGCAAATACCTTATGAGGAGCAGTTAAAACGCTTAGGGCTGTTTAGCCTGGAAAGAAGACAGTTAAGGGGAGACATGACCGAGGTCATTAAAATTATGCATGGTTTGGAGAGAGTGGACAGGGAGAAGCTTTTCTCCCTCTCTCATAATACTAGAACGCGGGGTCATCTGCCGAAGCTGGAGGGTGAGAGCTTCAAAACTGGAAGTATAAAAGGAAGTATTTCTTCACACAACTCATAGTTAAATTGTGGAACTCCCTGCCTTAGGATGTGGTGATGGCTGCTGGAGACGAGTTGTAACAGCAGGACCTCCTGCTACTACATGGAGGTTGACCACCCTAGGAAGGGAAGGTGATTGTAAGCTGGTTTGATTCTTCCTTAAGTGTTAAAGAAAGTCTGCGTATAAAAACCAACCCTTCTTCTTTTTTTGAAGGAAAAAAAAGGAAAGGCCTTTAGCTTCAGTCCCCTTATCTGTAAAATGGGAATAACGGAGATGGGGCTTTCGTTTAGGAGAAGGGAATAAAGGTTGCAAAGCTCTGTGCAAATTAAATTAGGTTCCATAACGGAGTGATTTGTTGCCTCTGTCTTGGATGCCTCTGCGAAACATGCCGCTCCTGCCAGGTCCCCCTCCTCCCTCCCTTTATAAAGCTAATCATGCAATTACCTGCAGGCCTGTGTTAAATATGACACCGGCCCTGGCAAAAAAATATAATGGGCCAATTGGAAACAATGAATAAAGAGAGGCATGTCCATTTATAACTGCCATTTCTGCCGAGTGGTGTTGTAATCAAAGTGATCTGAGGGTGACTCATTAATTAATTGTTCTTTTTTATTATGTGCTATTGAGTTAATGAGTAATTTGTGCTGGATAACTCTCTGAACACATTGATTACATGAGATATATTTTTTTCTGGGAGCTTTCATCCCAATGACACTCTGAAGAGGGGGGAGACGTCGAGCGTTCTTCCAGAAGCCGCCTTCGCAACAGATCCAGGAGGGCTAAATCATCTGAAGGGCGTTTGGAAGGCATCCGAGACAGGACGTCCACCACATTACCTTCATTTCCAAGGCCTTCCTTCACACAAAAATCACTCCTTCTGCAAATTTTCTCATTAGCACTGGGCTGAGATTCCCCCCTCCCCTGCATAATGATTCAGAATGGATTAAAAAAATAGATTAATTTGAACATGTGAAGCTGCCTTATACTGAATCAGACTGTCAGTCCATCAAGGTCACTATTGTCTACTCAGACCAATAATGGCTCTCCAGGGTCTCAGATTGAAGTTTTCACATCACCTACTACCGGACTCTTGAGAGCCAGCATGGTGCAGTGGTTAAAAGCAGTGGACACTAATCTGGAGAACCAGGTTGATTCTCCACTCCAACATATGAGCAGCAGACTTTAATCTGGTGAACCAGGTAGGTTTCTCCACTCTTACACATGAAGCCTGCTGGGTGACCTTGGGCTAGTCACAGTTCTCTCTGTACTCTCTCAGCCTCACCTATCTCACAAGGTGTCTGTTGTGGGAAGAGGAAGGGAAGGAGATTGTAAGCCGGTTTGATTCTCCTTAAAAGGTAGAGAAAGTTGGCATATCTTCTTCTTCTTTTCTTCTTCTTCAACAACAACAACAACAACAACAACAACAACCATAGAGGCTTTCCAGAAACATCTTATAGTTATAAGGTGGTTTCTGTCCCATACCCAAGTCTGAATATAGATTTAAATGGGTCGGGACAATCAGCTTAATCCAGGACCAGCAGGGACTGAATATTGATATAGGGCTTGCGCAGGATCATTTCTGCCATGGAAATGTCCTTGGCACTATTTCCCTTCAGTACAATGGCGGCTGCAGTGACCGGGATGGCTCAGGCTAGCCCAATTTCATTTGATCTTGGAAGTTAAGCAGGGGCCTACCATGGTTAGTACTTGTATGGGAGACCACTAAAGAAGTCCAGAGTTGCTATGCAGAGGAAGAGCATGTCTCTGCTCATGTCTTCCCTCATAAACCCCATGAGGGGTCGCTATGAGTCCATTAGGACTTGATGGCACTTTCCATGACCACAATGGGGCTTGGTCAGTGGAATTCCCATTGGGTTGTATCCTTGATCTTAGGAATAAGATCCGAGAAAATGCATTTCAAGAAATAAGTTGATATTCATTTTCCTTTCCTTATACAAAGATGCTTAGAAGAATAAATTGCACTTCTTTTGGTATGCAGGGGAGCCGAAATACACTTTATTTAAACCACACCAATTTATAAGATTTCAGAGTGCTTTTAAAAACAATTATTTTAACAACAACTGGTCAAATTGATAATTTGATTGGAAAGCAGTCGCTAAAGCTTTCAGAAGAATCGATTACATGTATCAAATTCTATTCAGCAATCACCCAAGTCTTCCATTTTTGACAGATAACAGTGAACTGCCTCCTGTTGAGAAAAATGGTAAGAGTAGCTTAGAATTACATTTGGGAGAGGGGAAAAATTGTTAAGCATTTATTCAGCCTGCAGAGGAAAAAACGATAACGGGATTGTTTTCCTACAACCTCTATCCTCAGTGACCAATTCTATTCATTGGCAGTGAAGTGCAATTCTGAGAAAAGGGGAGAGTTTCCTTTAAAAATATTAAATAATATTGCAAACCATAGTAAGCAATGCGTGAAAAAAAAATCTGAACCCTTGGGTCCAGATCCGGCAGTCCAGAAGACGCAACGAATTGATTAGGAAGGCTAAGAAATTCGCAGCGACCATGTTCGGCAGGCGAACATACCATTTTCGACAGTTGTGATCATTCACGAACCTTCGCTGTTGGACTCGAACACCACATTGAGGTTTTTTCCCCTGCCTTATGGCTGCTTTTCCATCTACACAGCAGGTGAAATCAATTTTCTCTCAGGGTCAAGAGTGGTTGGGTCAGGTAATTAAACAATGCTGGGAGCAGTGCTGAAAAAACTATGACTCCCGCGGGGCTGTGAGAAAATGTCCGTGTGAACTATGAGAGAGCTGGACAGATCGACAGCCATTAATGTTGATCAGGCTGACACAGATAAACAGCAAACAATAAGACAAAAAATTACATAGTGTTTACGAATGATTAGGGGACTAGAGCAACTGTCCTATGGGGAGCGGTTAAGATGCTTAGGGCTGTTTAGCTTGGAAAAAAGGCGGCTAAGGGGTGACATGATAGAGGTCTATAAAATTATGCATGGTTTGGAGAGAGTGGACAGGGAGACATTTTTCTCCTTCTCTCATAATACTAGAATGCAAGGTCATCTGTTGAAGTTGGAGGGTGACAGATTCAAAACAGATAAAAGGAAGTATTTTTTCACACAACGCATAGTTAAATTGTGAAACTCCCTGCTCTGGGATGTGATGATGGCTGCCAACTTGGAAGTCTTTAAGAGGGGAGTGGACATATTCATGGAGGAAAGGGGTATTCATGGCTATTAGTTAAAATGGATACTAGTCATGCTGCATACCTATTCTCTCTAGTATCAGAGGAGCATGCCTATTATATTAGGTGCTGTGGAACACAGGCAGGATGGTGCTGCTGCAGTCATCTTGTTTGGGGGCTTCCTAGAGGCACCTGGTTGGCTACTGTGTGAACAGGCTGCTGGACTTGATGGGCCTTGGTCTGATCCAGTAGGGCCTTTCTTATGTTCTTATGTTCTTGCCACCACATATGTAAACCCACCTGTCGCCACCCACATGGCCATGCTCAGTTGCCAGTGAATGAACAGAAACAGTCATACGTAAGTTCATTTTCGTGGCCTCCGTGCAGTCCCACATGGGTACTGCGCATGCGCAGGCCAGCCGCGGATCTTTCTGACATACTTCTGAAAGGTCAGATATAGGAGCGCGAAGTCGCCCCTGCCCCCTCTGTCACAGTCCGAGCCAACGGCTCTTCCCGCCCAATTGGACCCGTGACGAGGCGGTGGGGGCGCGCTCCTCCCTCAGTTCTCCATCTGCCGCTATGGACTGAGGACTTTTTTTGTCTTAGCTTCAAAGTTCCTGAGGGAAGAAATTGTTTGTGTTTTTAACTCATTTAAAGTTGTGTAGTTCTTCATATATGACGGAGAACACTATGGCCTTATTTAAAAAATGTGGGAAATGTGGAACGAAAATGGCCCAGAATGATGAACACCGGGAATGTCTCCTTTGCCTATGAGAGGGCCACATCCCCGCATCATGTAAGGCCTGTCTACTATTTACTCCTAAAGCGAGACAGGAGCATGCCTCACGATTAAAGGCAGCTCTGTGGGAAAATTCCCTGAAGGCACTTAACCCTCCAGGAGACCAGTCAAAGAAGGATCGCTCCCCTTCTATTGCCTCGGTCCCAGCTCTGGCACCAAAAGCCGTTGAAGGTCCAGCTCCCTCGCAAGTGAGGGCGGCTTCGGAACCTCCAGCCAAGAAGGCTAAAAAGAAGTCAAAACACGTTTCGACTTCGAAGGATGCTCAATCGGCAAAATTGCCTGCAGCTCCGAAGCCCAGACCCGAGCCCCTCCCCTCGGAAGGGAATCGACGTCGCTTGGCGTCCGCATTGCCTCCGCCCCCTAGAGGTCGACAGCTATTACTTGCATGTCGGAGGCATCATCCGGAGGCATCATCTCCGGCGTGTCGGAGGCATCATCATTCTCCCTCGCCTAGACGTCGGGATTCCTCTGGGTCTCCACGCCAGGGCGCTTCTCGGCGGCATACCTCAGCGTTTCCTTGACCCCAACGCGCCTCTCCACGTCATGCAGAAGTGCATCCCACCAAGCGGCATCGGACTCCTTCGCCGTCGATGGGGGACATCTACTTTTCTGCTTCCTCGGACGAGGACGTTATTGAAATCCCGCTGATGTCGGATGACAGCAGAATACCTCACTCCCATTTCAACGATTGCCAATCGGGCCACACCTGTTGCGGCCACTCGCGTTCTTGGGAATGCTGCACCCAAGACTACCGTAAGAAAGAGGGACATTACGACTACCTACCTTCAAAGCCGCTGCCTAAGGAGCCATCGACGTCTGATCCTCTCCACTCCTTGACCCATGACTTACCTGCGGGTATGGAAGAAGACATCGACTCCGAGAGGGACTCAGAATCCACCTCACTTCCACTCCGGACGAGGCAGTAGGGGATCCGTCCCCTTTTCCCCCAACAGAGGACATTCGGTCTTATACCGAACAACTCCTGAGACTGGCCAAGTCGCTGGGGATAGAGGTTCTTTCTTCGGATCCTAAGCCATCGGATCCAATCATGGACATCCTTTATTCCTCGGACTCGGGTCCTATACAGTTGCCCTTAGTTAAGGGGCTGAAGGATATCGCCGCAAGTAATTGGGCGAGACCCGCGTCCATTGTAGCATCTGTTTAAAAAGTTGAGAATCTGTATAGGGTCGCAGAAAAAGATGCAGAGTTCTTGTATAGACACCCTCCGGCTAACTCCTTGGTGCCTGAGGTCCTCCCTTCTAAAGGCAAGGCGGGATCCCAAACAGCCCCTTCAGACAAGGAGGGAAAGAAATTGGATGCCCTGGTCAGGAAAGTTTATGCATCTGCAGCATTAGGCTTTAGGATCGCTAACTTTTCTGCACTAATGTCCCGGTACTAGGTATTCCTTTGGGACAGGATTGCCCAATTATTAGACTTCCTGCCTGATGACAAAAAGGCAATAGGAAGAGTCTTGCAGGCAGAGGGCATCAGATTAGGTAGGAACCAACTCTATGCAGCCCGGCACATGGCAGATGCCACCACTAGAGCCATGGGCTCAGGAATAATTATTCGCAGGCATTCCTGGTTGTGATCCTCTCAGCTAGCAGCAGAGATTAAGACCAGAATTGAGGATCTGCCCTTCGACGAAGGGGGCCTCTTTAATGAGCAAACAGACGATATCCTGCACAAGGTTCGCACCAATCGTATCACTGCCCGCTCCTTGGGTATCACTCAAGCAGGGCCTTCTACATCTTACAGACAAAGGTATTTCCCTAGACAGGAATTTCAGCAGTATATGGGGAGAAATTATAGATATCACTCCCCACAGAGGCCCCAGTAACAACAACAACAAAATCAAAAATTTAGGCCTTTCTACTCCCAACCCAATCATAAGAGATTCCCTTCAAAAGCCAAGGGCAGAAGGGAAGGCCAATTTCCTTCTGACAGGAAACAGGGCAGGAAAGCCCAAGCCTGACGGGTTGTGAGGAGTCCACAGGGTTCACTGTTATTCTTTGAAAGGTTACACGGTTTTTATAGTTCTTGGTTTGCAATTTCCACTGATAGTTGGGTTCTTACTATAATAAACACTGGTTATTTTTTGGAGTTTAAATCGTCTCCTCCCTGTGGTTCTCCTCTCTCCCGTAGGGGACAGGACCCCCCACAATTGGTCCATGAGGTAGAAGACCTTTTATCAAAGGGGGCGACCTCCGAGGTCCCACCTTTGGACTTGCACAATGGTTTTTATTTGAAATATTTCCTTGTCGATTAAAAAAGGGGGAAAACGCCCTATCTTTGACCTGAGGAGCCTTAACAAGCACACCAGAGTGCGCAAATTTCGCATGTTGTCCCTTCAGGACATCATTCCTTTACTCTCGCAGAGCCTGTGGTTTGCGGTGGTAGACTTAAAGGAAGCCTTCTTCCACATTTCTATTCGCCCATCGTGTAGACATTTTCTATGTTTCTCTTGTGCAGGCTGACATTTTCAATATAATGTCCTCCCTTTTTGGATTGGCTACTGCCCCGAGGGTCTTTTCCAAATGTATGTCCGTCATCATTGCACACTTAGCTGAACAGGGCTGTAGTGTGTACCCTTCCCTAGATGATTGGTTGATTAGAGGGATTTCTTCCTCTGACCTGGAGTCTAAAATATCCCTGGTAACATCAAGTTTGAAGGCTCTGGGCATGATTATTAATGAGAAAAAATCCCAGCTTCAACCCAGCCAACAAGTCTCCTTCATTCGAGTAGATTTGGACGCCACCTCCGGCAGGGCCTTCCTCCCTATATCAAGGGCTAAGGCTATTCGAAAGATGGTGCATAGTTTTACTTCCTGTGGATTACAACCTGCTGTTCGTATCCAGAAACTCCTAGGCTACATGGCATCCACTACTGCGGTGGTTGCACACGCCAGACTTAAAATGAGGCCTTTACAATTATAGTTTTTGGGCAATTTTACTTTGAATGTGGATCCCCAGTGGAAACGTATGTCTATTCCCAGGACTGTGTTGTCATCCTTAAAGTGGTGGTCCTTAGAGGGTAATCTCACCAAGGGAATCCCATTTGGGGTACACCAACATGACTACCAGATTTTTACTGATGCGTCCCTCGAGGGATGGGGGGCTTATTGCAGGGAGACCACAGTTAGGGGAACTTGATCCCAATCAGACTGTACTTTACATATTAATGCAGGCAATCAGACATGCCCTTGCTTCCTTCGCAGGCATCGTGTCTGGATCCAGAATTCTCATTGCAACAGACAACATGGCAGCAAAATATTATTTAAACAAACAAGGAGGCACAGGGTCATGAGCCCTGTGCAGGGAGGCATGCCTAGTATGGGAGTGGGCCATAGCCCACCATGTCACACTCTCGGCCATACACATAGCGGGATGCGACAATGTTACTGCAGATGCCCTCAGCAGGGAGGACTCAGATGTTCACGAATGGTCCATCAGAGAGTACCTCCTCTACCAAATATTCGACGAGTGGGGGTTCCCGTCTCTAGACCTGTTTGCATCCTCTCAGAATGCAAAATGTGCCTCTTTTTGTGCGAGAGCTGCCAAGGATCCGGGATGCCTAGGAGACACATTTCAGCTCACCTGGCAGGGTCGTCTTTTTTATGCCTTCCCGCCCTTTCCCCTGATAGCCAAAGTAATAGGCAAGATGGCCGTAGAGGGGACACATACCATCCTGATCGCTCCTTATTGGCCGATAAGGCCATGGTTTCCCACTCTTTGGTCTCTCTCCAAAGGTCAGCTCAAACTACTTCCGCACGTAGCGGACCTACTGTCAATCGGTCAGGTTTACCACCACGATACAGTAACCCTGCGACTGGCAGCAAGGCGGATAACGCCTTAAACATCTGTTCATCGGGGGTGGCTGATGTTTTACTTGCGTCTCGACGACCCTCTACTAGAGCCTTGTACAATTCCAAATGGAAAAAATTTGCTATTTGAACTAGTTCTTTGGGTCTCGCACCGGAATCTTGTCCGTTACCAAAGGTTTTTGAATATTTACTCATGTTGAAGAATGGCGGGCTCGCTAACTCTTCTATTAAAGTACATTTGGCTGCCATTTCGGCCTTCCATTATGGTGTCGACTCTTTTTCTTTATTCTCTAATCCTCATAGCAAACGTTTTCTGAAGGGCCTGAACAATTTGTTTCCGCCCACTCCTCTTCCAGTTCCTCAATGGAGCCTATCCCTAGTGCTAGCCAGGTTGGTTAGACCTCCATTCGAATCCATGGCAACCTGTGATCTGTCATACTTGGCTTATAAAACAGCCTTCTTGGTGGCCGTCACTTCAGCCCGAAGGGTGAGTGATCTTAGCACTCTAAGACACAACCCCCCATTCACAAAGTTCCACTCATACAGAGTGGTGATGAGGCCTAGTTTGGACTTCCTCCCTAAGGTGGTGTCTAAGTTTCATGTCTCTCAAGACATCGTTCTTCCTGTTTTTTTCCAAAACCCACAGTCTGATACGGACAGGACTCTCCATAACCTAGATGTTAGGAGAGCCTTGCTTTTTTATTTAAACAGAACTCTAGGTTTCAGGATAGATAACAATCTTTTTGTTTGTTTCAAGGGTACAAATAAGGGGGGGGAAGCATCCCCACAAACCATATCCAGATGGGTTTCCTCAGCTGTCAGAATAGCATACAAGGAGTCCCGGTTAGAGTGCCCTTTTCCCATTAGGGCCCACTCCACTAGGTCACAAGCCTCCTTGGCTGCTTTTGCAGCACATGTTGATCTGAAGGATATCTGTAAAGCAGCGACGTGGTCATCTCCGCAGACCTTCATACGGCATTACTCGATGGATGTGGACGCAGAGTCGGATGCTGCTGTGGGACAAGCCGTATTGCACGCACTGTTTTGTTAAGCAGCCACACTCCCACCCCTATGGTAAGAGAGTTTGCTATTCTCCCATGTGGGACTGCACGGAGGACCACTAGATAAACAACAGTTACAGGTAAGTGCAACACTGTTTTTACGTATGACTGTTTCTGTTCATTCACTGGCAACTGAGCATGGCCATGTGGTGGCAACAGGTGGGGGGGTTAATGTGCACTTTGTATGCATGGAAAGTAACTAGTGAAGAAGCTTAATCTGCTTGTGAGCAACCTGAATTATTCACTGAAGAATCAGCTCCTTGCTCAGAATAGTGAGAGGGATGCAAGTCAAACTGGGAGATGCTGGAGCATTTCTCATGATAGTGGTGGCACCATTCAGTAGGTCAAGGGGGATGTAAATCTTGTCCATATGCTGTTCAATACCAGCATTTCTGGCCTCAACTCAAAGTGCTTGTTTTGACATTTAAAGTCCTTTATAGGTGTGGCGCCCTGACCAAGACGGCCCAGGCTAGCCTGATCTCGTCAGATCTCGGAAGCTAAGCAGGGTCAGCCCTGGTTAGTATTTGGTTGGGAGACCACCAAGGAATACCAGGGTTGCTGTGCAGAGGAAGGCAATGGCGAACCTCTTCTCTAAGTGTCATGTCTTAAACCCTATGGGGAGGCCATAGGTCAGCTGCAACTTGATGGCACTTTACACAAACAAAGGTGTAGTGTAAGGGAGGGGGCAGGGTATAGCCCAATTTCGTCAGATCTTGGAAGCTAAACTGGGTCAGCACAGAGGGAAAGGAAGGCTCTGAGGATGAAGGCAATGGCAAACCACCTCTGCTTTTCACTTGCTTTGAAAGCCCTTTGCTGTGGTTGTCGTAAGTTGTTTGCAACTTGACGGCACTTACGTATGTATGGCTGTGGTCCACAGTTTCTGAAGCACTACTTCCGCCTGTATTTTTCTGCTCATGTGGTCAGAAAAACTGAGGGGGTCCTCTGTTATGCGAACCTTTTCATCACAGGTACACCTGGGAGACTGCGGCCAAGAAATCAGAAGGAGATTGAGACTGGGAAGGGCAGCCATGAAGGAGCTAGGAAAGATTCTGAAGTGCAAGCATGTCTCACGGGCAACCAAGATCAAGTTAATTCATGCCATTGTATTCCCTATTACTATGTATGGGTGTGAAAGCTGGACGTTGAAGAAAGCTGATAGGAAGAAAGTAGATTCCTTTGAAATGTGGTGTTGGAGGAGAGTGTTACAGATACCGTGGACTGCAAAAAACAAACAACAACAACAACAACAAATCAGTGGGTTATAGATCAAATCAAGCCTGAACTGACCCTAGAAACTAAAATGACGACACTGAGGCTGTCGTACTTTGGTCACATTGTGAGAAGACAAAAGTCACTGGAAAAGATAATTATGCTAGGAAAAGTTGAAGGCAGCAAGAAAAGAGGAAGACCCAACAAGAGATGGATTGACTATAGTCATGGCCATCAGTTTGCAAGACCTGAGATGTTAAGGATAGGACTTTTTAGAGGACATTGATTCACAGCATTGCCATGAGTCAGAAGCGACTTGACGGCACTTAACACACACACACACACACACACACACACACCTGGTAGGGTGTCCCACAATGGCTTGCTTCATTGCTGGTCCAACATTTGGGACCTCATGAGCTTTGGCTACTTCTCTCAGTGAAGGTCTTCTGTCGACAACTGGACATTAATTATTCCAGGAGGTCTTGGTGTAAAATTGAGATTTTGTCTTGTGTTTTATTTGTATTTTGTGTGCTTGGTTTTATGCTGTTTTTCATCAGTCTACTTCTTAATCTGTGTTGCTGGTTTTAACTAAAAAAAAAGATTTTAGTTTTAAATTTTGATAGCGATTGCATTGTATTTTATTCTGCTTTTATTTGTGAGCCCCCTTGAGTGGGCATTATGCCTGGAACAGCAGCATATACATCAAATATACTGTAGACATATACAGCACTCAAATCCAAATTGAATTTATTTCATTACTCCATTTATAGTCCCACCTTTCTCACAGATACATTTCAGCCTCTAGGGTATCTTGCTATCTTTGTGGAAGGAGCACATGGTGAAAATTGCATATACCATTTTTGCAAACTCCCCCCCATTTCTGCTTCAAATTTTCTAGTTGGGTTTCATTTCATTTTCACCCCTCGTGATCCAATTACTAACCTTTGCGCGTTCCTCATTCTTGGCACTAGGAGCTCATGCATGGCATTTTTTTTTAAAAAAAGAACTTTAAGAGCAGCCCTAGTAGATAAGACCAAGGATCTAGTTGATCCAACTAAGCCAGATGGCTCCAGAATACCCAGATGTAGGGCATGGAGGTAGCAACCCTGTTAACTGAACCCAGACTCTGGCTCTCAGAAAGATGCTTCCTCTGTTCATTGAGGCTAAATTTAGCTGTCATGGTTAATTGCCATAAAAATGTTTTGTAATACTGTATCAAGCAGTGTACCTAGACATATCATTGCATTTGTTATCATGTATTTGGTTGGGTTTTTTAAAAAGAAAATCTTGATCTTGCTCTCAAGAATGCATCTTGCTTTGTCTTCCTCTATTATTGCAGCTTCCCAATCACTTATATGTTGAACACATGAAGCTGCCTTATACTGAACCAGAGCCTTGGTCCATCAAAGTCAGTACTGTCTACTCAGACTGGCAGCGGCTCTCCAGGGTCTCAGGCAGAGGCCTTTCACATCACCTGCTTGCCTAGTTCCTTTAACTGGAGATGCTGGGGATTGAACCTGGGACTTTCTGCCTGCCAAGCAGATGCTGTACCAGAGCCAGCCCCTCCTCAGTGGACTCTAATCTGGCGAATTGGGTTGGTTTCCCTACTCTTACACATTAAGCCAGCTGGGTGACCTTGGGCTACTCACAGTTCTCTTAGAGCTCACCTACTTCATAGGGTGTTTGTTGTGGGGAGAGGAAGGGAAGGAGATTGTAAGTCGGTTTGATTCGCCTTTAAAAGTAGAGAAAATCAGTATATAAAAACCAACTCTTCTTCTTCAAAGACCCTTGCATGAAACAATAAAGCTCTGAGTAGCTGACCAGGAAAACTAACCACCCCAACGATTGCTCAGGCCAGACTGTAGGGCCACCAACATGAGGGAAAGGGTTGTAGGAACTGGCCAGGCAGTAACAAGTGTGACAGAGAACATAAAATTAGGTTCTGGTGAGATGCCTGTGAGAAAGCACAAGAGACAGCTGTCCTCTTCCCGATGTACTGGTGTTGGGTTTTATTGGCTTCAATAAAATAAAAAATTGAAAAGCACTAGCTTGAGATATTGCCATCCAATCCTTAGATTTTATTTATTTTAAAACTGCCCCACCCCCAACAACTTGGAATTAAGAACAATAAATTAAGAAACAAAGAATACAATATCAAGTTGAATTTTTGATTAAAACATCTACCGTGTAAAGGATGCTAAAACCCTCTGCGCTATTTCTTTTCAAAGGGGAGGGAGACTTCGTCTCCTTTCCCCCAAATGCCAGACCAAATTATTATTATTTTTTTAAAGGCCATACAATGTTTCTAAAAGCTTTATTTAGCTTTGGACAAGTCTCCAGCATGAAGCAACTTCCAATGTTGTGGGGCAGCCCCAGGGAAGGCCTCTCGGTCAGCCCTGAACTGGTACACAGATGGGTAGCCTCCAGAGGGCATTCATGCGCAACTTCGAGGACTTTGCCAACTGAAGGGAAGGAGGCAATCTCTCAGGTATGCCGGACCCAAACCTCATAAAAAGTTTAGGCAAGACACTGGTTTTTCTTTTCTTTTTTTAAATAATGTTTCTGTACAGGAGCAGAAACCACTATCCTACATTAAAATAACTTCAGAAATATATACATATAAATATATTACATGACACCCAAAGGCACTGATTTGCATTGGGACTCAGCTCCTCATTCCCAGCTGTATTGGAAACAAGCCGTTCGGGGAGGGGGAGGGAGGAGTCCACACAACGCAACAGCCCCCAAATCAATGCTTGCTCCGTAAAGCCAAAAATGTCGATTGATAAACTTGCCCTGGTCATGTGGCTCCCAAATTCCATGGTAAAACAAATACTACTTGGTCATTTATGCATGGGTACTTGGACTCATGTCCCCCCCCCGCCCCCGTCTGACTCGATTGTTCCTTGGAGTTCTGCATGAGTTTTCCGCCATTAGAAATGACCACGCTGCCAGCCCTTGCAATGTCCAGGTCTTCCCATTCCTCTGTTAACCCTACTCTTCCCTCTCTCCTGAGCTCAGCCCAGCTGAAATCTCCGTGCGGAAGGAAAAGCACTGGACACAGAAGATTGCTTTCTCTCACAGCCAATCACAAAGCAGCATGTAAAGAGGTGGGGATTCAAATACTTCTTGCTTCCCCGGAGCTCTTTGTGAGCAAAAGAAAGGCTTTTTAAAACTGAGGCTTGGATTTCTCATTCCCTTCCTTTCAGATTGCAGCAATTGGGTTTTGCAAGGGGATTTTCTCTCACAGTAAGCATTGCGAAGTAAGCCAATTGCAAAGAAGCATTTAAAGGGGCCGGACTTGATTTGAGCTTGGAGACTGCTGGTGCATAGATTCCCAACTGGAAAGAGGGGTCCAGCCAGCAATGAACCTCAGGTAAAACTCCCGTGCATAAATGACCATTGATGGATTGAGTAGGAGGTAGGAGCCTGCAGGATGTCTACTGAGAAACCCAGAACATCAGTCAGCAATGGCTGCTGCTACAATTAGAATCCAAAGTTAAGCACCAAAGCCTAGATTTTATATTTTAATTGCAGAGTTAAACAATGCACTTAAATAGATCCCGTTGACATCAATGGGGTTTAGGAGTGCTTAGGTTTGGCTGGATCTAATCTGAGAGTCTAATCGTCAAAAGCATCTGAGAAGCTTCTTCAATAGAGAATGATGGATGGGATTGGCTCTGAATTTCTTTTTTCCTTTTTACTAGAAAGAATACAGCTCTTTCAAAATAGCTGGTAGATACAGAAAGCAAAAATATACAATAAGTTTTGGACACCGATTGTACTAAATGCAACGATACAAATAAGCAAACGGAAAACACAAATGGTAACACAATAAAACTGTATTACATTTGTGCTTCAAATATTACAATACATTATATACATTAGTCCAAAATAAGCATCTCATGCCAAATGACACAAAAAAAGGGGGAAACGAAAACAAAAGCCCCCAAGCGACAAGCCAAAAGAAAAAGACCCCCCCCCCCAAACTCCAGCAGTATGTACATTATCTTTTAATAAACATTCAACTGTGAACTGGTGCAATTTCCACGACATACATTTGCAGTCCGCCTCCTATGTCACATGATCATCCTGCCTCCCTATATCTACGCTATTCAGTAGGTTCCGCCATTGTTTCTTATACATGTTGAGCAAAAAAAAAAAAGGGGGGGGAATAGTGCTTCAGTATTCTTTGCGATGAAGAACTGGATCAGCGAACTTGGGGTGCGTAACCTTCTTTCATTAAACCCTCCTCATAGTCTGTCTGGCAGAGGATCATGTTGTTCTTTAGGAAAAATTTGTCTCCCACGCAAAATCTGGAAAGGGGAACAAAAAAAAACCACACGGTAATTTTTATTTACATCTGCATCGTGGTTTTCCGTGTAACCAGCCCCTATTGCCAAATCAGGAGATGTGCTCCGACTTGGGCTGAAAAGGGCCAAATATTTTTTGATGGAGGAAACCAACCCTATGGCGTACCATTTGGTCTCCTGCATCCTTTCAAGTTGTGTTAAGTTTTTGCACAAGTTGAGGACATGACCTTTGCCCCACAATATTGAAATCAATGGCTCACGGCCCCAGTACTCAACAACGAAAATTAACGACTTAACAATTATATAGAGTTTTAGACAGTTCAAGGTATCTAATGTGTGTCATCATGTAATAATTTTTGAAACCACCATATATTCCTATTATAATGGGGATGAGGCGAAAGGCTTGTCGAAGGCAACCTTGTGAGTCTGTGGAACAGGCAAGATTTGAACCAGGAACGTACTGTTCTGTAGCCTGCAGTGCCATGCTAAGCAGAGTTACAACCTTAAGAACATAAGAAAGGCCCTGCTGGATCAGACCAAGGCCCATCAAGTCCAGTAGTCTGTTCACACAGTGGCCAACCAGGTGCCTCTAGGAAGCCCCCAAACAAGACGACAGCAGCAGCACCATCCTGCCTGTGTTCCACCACACCCAAAATAATAGGCATGCTCCTCTGATACTAGAGAGAATAGGTATGCAGCATGACTAGTAGCCATTCTAACTAACAGCCATGAACTAACAACCTTCTAAGTCCACGGAAGTCAGTGGATTTAGAAGGATGTAAAATCTGCTTAAGATGGCGCTGTCAGTTTCTTAACTACTATGCTACACCAGCAATCTAGGAGAGCAGACCAGGATAATATTTGCATTCCTTGGATAACTGTATGGGATTGTGTTGGCTAGAAATGGAGAATTAGATGTCAGAGTTAGACAAGGGTACATCACAAGAGGCAGCTTAAGGGCAAATGTAACCCACCTTTGGACTGTACAAATGGACCGTGGGAGCCTTAGAGGTCAGAGACAGCTTGCACACCTCCAAGTCTCTCCCCTCCCCAAATCCTGCCCTCCTCAGGCTCCACCCCCAAAACTGCCCGCTGGTAGCGAAGAGGGACCTGGCAACCCTACTCCTGCCATTCTTTGCAAGCACACTAAGAAAAATAGCAAAATGGTGAAGGTTGCACAATGGTGCAGAGGATTCCTGTTTAGCAAAGTCGGGGGTCTTCCTTTCACAAGACTGTGATATCATGTTACTTCCTGTCCCACGCTACCACCTGGGAATTAAAGGTGAGTCCTGGGTCTGAGCTGGAGGAACGTGTAGACAGCAGAGGGCCTATAACATAAAGTCCCCCACCAAAGACTGCTAAGCAAACTTCATAGTCACGGGATAAGAGGACAAGTCCTCTTATGGATTGAGAGGTGGCTGAAAAATAGGAAGCAGAGAGTAGGAATCAATGGTCAGTTCTCCCAATGGCAGGATGTGAGCAGTGGGGTGCCTCAGGGATCTGTGTTGGGACCAGTGCTTTTCAACCTGTTCATCAATGACCTGGAGTTGGGGTTAAACAGTAAAGTAGCCAAGTTTGCAGACGACACCAAATTATTTAGGGTGGTTAAAACAAAATCGGACTGTGAAGAGCTCCAGAAGGATCTCTGCATACTGGAAGAATGGGCATTAAAATGGCAAATGAGATTCAATGTGAGTAAGTGTAAAGTGATGCATATTGGGACAAAAAATCCCAACTTCACATATACACTGATGGGATCTGTGCTGGCAGCAACAGACCAAGAAAGGGATCTTGGGGTGGATAGCTCAATTAAGATGTCAACCCAGTGTGCGGCTGCTGTAAAAAAGGCAAATTCCATGCTGGCCATAATTAGACAAGGAATAGAGAATAAAACTGCTGATATCATACTGCCCTTGTACAAATCTATGGTGAGACCACACTTGGAATACTGTGTACAGTTCTGGTCACCACACCTAAAGGATATTACAGAGCTTGAGAAGGTGCAGAAAAGAGCAACCAAAATGATTAGGGGACTAGAGCAACTGTCCTATGGGGAGCGGTTAAAACGCTTAGGGCTGTTTAGCTTGGAAAGAAGGCGGATGAGGGGAGACATGATAGAGGTCTATAAAATTATGCATGGTTTGGAGAGAGTGGACAGGGAGAGGTTTTTCTCCCTCTCCCATAATACTAGAACGAGGGATCATCTGCTAAAGCTGGAGGGTGAGAGATTCAAAACAGATAAAAGGAAGTATTTTTTCACACAATGCATAGTTAAATTGTGGAACTCCCTGCCCCAGGATATGGTGATGGCTGCCAGCTTGGAGGGCTTTAAGAGGGGAGTGGACATATTCATGGAGGAGAGGGGTGTTCATGGCTGTTAGTTAGAATGGATACTAGTCATGCTGCATACCTATTCTCTCTAGTATCAGAGGAGCATGCCTATTATTTTGGGTGCGGTGGAACCCAGGCAGGATGGTGCTGCTGCAGTCGTCTTGTTTGGGGGCTTCCTAGAGGCACCTGGTTGGCCACTGTGTGAACAGACTGCTGGACTTGATGGGCCTTGATCTGATCCAGCAGGGCCTTTCTTATGTTCTTATGTTCTAACATCCAGATAAAATGAACGTAGGGAAGATAGGAAGAGTACATGAATGACACTGACGCTTACAGGCAAGTTGCACATTTTCATGTTTAATTACTTATATCCTGGCCCTCAAAAAAAAAAAAAAAAAAAAACCTACTTCCTGGAGCAGCTAACATATTAAGAATTTTTTTAAAGCTCCAGAACAATAAAATATCCGTTTTGGGCAAAACCCAAGCAGAACATAAAACTACACAGCCAGAAACACTGAACAGTAGTGATAACAGCAGACCTACAATGAAACCAACACTGAGGGGAAAGAGCAAACACACTTACCCAAAAAGCATGAGAAAATAAAACAAAAGTCTACCTGGCACTGGAAAGGCAACCAATCCGGTGGTAGGCAAACATCCAAAGCTGAGATTGCAAAGCTGGGGGTGCCACAACCAAAAAGGCCCTAAACCTAACCATCTTCTGGGCACTGGGTGTGTGTGTGTTGGGGGAGGCAGTTGTGAGTTTCTTGCATTGTGCAGGGGGTTGGACTAGATGACCCTGGTGGTCCCTTCCAACTGTATGATTCTAACCACTACTTGTCTCGTCTCCAAAAAAATTAGAGATTAAAAAAAAACCACGTTGGTTTGTAATTTTTGCTTGATAAAAATATTTTTAAAACAAGTAACTCATGTTAGAAACGTAGAATGCCCTGAATTTGGACATGCAATACTCAATATTTTACTGGGCCATCTCTGAGGAAATACAGAACAATTAGGCCCTGTACCACCACACCCCTAAACGCAGCCCACATCCTCATCCTCTTGGGCCTCTTTCAGGGACATGTGAATCAATCCTTTATCTGAAGGCTTCAAACAAATTCCACGCTAAGTGTGGCATTGTCTTGTCTGTGGACTTCCTAGAGGCATCTGGTTGGCCACTGTGTGAACAGCCTGCTGCAATTGATGGGCTTTGGTCTGATCCAGCAGGGCTTATGTTCTTACACGGATAGTTAAATTGTGGAACTCCCTGCCCCAGGATGTGTTGATGGCTGCTAACTTGGAAGGCTTTAAGAGGGGAGTGGACATGTTCATGGAGGAGAAGGCTACTAGTAAAAATGAATACTAATCATGATGCATACCTATTTTCTCCAGGATCATAGCAGCATGCCTATGATATTAGGTGCTGTGGAACACAGGCAGGATGGTGCTGCTGCTGTCGTCTTGTTTGGGGGCTTCCTAGAGGCACCTGGTTGGCCACTGTGTGAACAGCCTGCTGGACTCGATGGGCCTTGGTCTGATCCAGCAGGGCTTTTCTTATGTTCTTACACGGATAGTTAAATTGTGGAACTCCCTGCCCCAGGATGTGTTGATGGCTGCCAACTTGGAAGGCTTTAAGAGGGGAGTGGACATGTTCATGGAGGAGAAGGCTACTAGTAAAAATGAATACTAATCATGATGCATACCTATTCTCTCCAGGGTCATAGCAGCATGCCTATTATGGTAGTTGCTGTGGAACACAGGCAAGATACCGCTGCTGCAGTTGTCTTGCTTGTGGGCTTCCTGGAGGCACCTGGCTGGCCACTTTGTGAACAGACTGCCGGACTCGATGGACCTTGGTCTGATCCAGCAGGGCTTTTCTTATGTTCTTATCAGTATGGCAAGGCTGCTTTCACAATGGCTGATTTTTTTTAAAAAATAAGTTCTTTTTAAAAACAGGTTGGAGGAAAGGGGGGGGACACAACAAAGGCCCCCCTTATGGCATGCAGAAGAGTCTCACTAATGAATGTTTTTGCATGGGGGTGGGGGGGGGGAATGTCATATTCTGTTTGTGGCGAAGGCTCTCTCTGGGGGTGGAAAAAAAACCCCCACATTGGATGTAGCTCCTCTCAGCATTCCAATTAAACCAAAGCGAGTCACCCAAATGAACCGCTTAGCATTGATGCGGATAGATGAAAACTAGCTTCTCCTCAGCTAATTACCCCTTTTACTCTAGAAAGTATTGTTTAATTCGGTAATGGATTGCAATGTTCCTTTTCGCCACATAACTTCCCAAGCAATGACATCTTTGGACACAATTAGGAGCCGAAACAAATGCGCGCGTTGTTTACGGTAGATTTAACAACGGAGTCGCTGGGGGAATCGGCTGTATATGTATTTAATTGTAACAGTTTAACCTTCAAATAGCAATGTCTGGTGCAGCTGACCCAGTGAAACTACATATAATTACACGCGGTGACCCCCTTGACCTTCGATAGGCATGCCCCCCCATTCCCTTTTTTTTTTCTCAGTTTCTAATGACGTTTGAAGCAGAAAATCTGAGGGAATTGTCACAGAGTAAATTGTGTATTGAAAGGAGGCCTTTAATGTTTTGTGAAGTTGTGAGGTTTTAAATGGGCGCAGCAGTTGGACTGATTTACATTTGTAAAGCCCGGAATGCTAGACAAACAGCGAACCCATTTATTTTCCAACCGGGCAGCTTTGGAAATTTATCCTTATGCTCGCTAAATGGAGAGAGGGGGGAAATGGCGCAATAAAAAAGTGGATTGAAAGGAATTAGCGGTGCTCCTGGAGGAAAATTGGGCTGTTTATTTGTGGAGCCCCCCCCCCATCTCTCTGTCCCCCAGCTCGGGATTAATGCCCACTGACAGCATTTGACTGAAAATACAGATGAAGGAACAGTCCTGAAACCCTTAAGTTATTTATGGCCAAACTAGCTTCACATAAACACAAACTCTGGAGCCAGCCCCCCAGCTTATATTTATATTTCATTATATCCCACCTACATCTTAACTGAATAGAGCGTATGGAAATGGAAGGCGGCTGGGGGGAAAAGCCCAATTCTCTTTCAAGTTATATTAACCCCTGCATTTTTTGTATTGCTTCTCCTCTTCGAGAGCACAGGAAGTCAAGACTCAACGGCCTTTTGCCCAAGCTGCTTAACATTTGCACCATGCCTCCTCTCACAAATGCGTACGTTGCTGGTGGTGTGCCCCTAAGCTGAAATACACAAAACCCGAATAAAACCCACCAGAACCCCATGTATTGATTTGGAGAAAGAAGACAGTTCTGGTTCTTGTTTGGTTTTGCCTTCAAGTCACAGCTGACTTATGGCGAGCCCCGTTGGGTTTTCAAGGCAAGAGACGTTCAGAGGTGGTTTGCAGTTGCCTGCGTCCATGTCATGCCGCTGGTCTTCCTTGGAGGTCTCCCATCCAAATACTTGCCAGGGTTGAGGCTGAGAGTGTGACTGGCCCAAGGTCACCTGGCAGGCTTCCATGTCAGACCACTCTTGGTCCATGGATCATATTGGCCAATGGCAGCTTCCAAATGAAATTCTGGAAGTTCAGATTTTGTCCAGTGCTGCTCTTTTTCTATTCCTATGGATAGAAAGTCTTCTCGCTTATAAAGTGCAGCAGTAATGTTTTGAGGATACTAGAGGATAAAGTCCTCCACGGAGCCAAGTGTGGCTTGCTGTATATTGTCAGGGGGGCAGTCCAATGCATGGTGGGTGCCAGGGAGCCAGCGTGGTGTAGTGGTTAAAAGCAGCGGACTCTAATCTAGAGAACTGGGTTTGATTCCCCACTCTTCCACATGAGTGGCGGACTCTAATCTGGTGAAAAGGGTTGGTTTCCCCACTCCTACACGTTAAGCCAGCTGGGTGACCGTGGGCTAGTCACAGCTCTCTGAACTCTCTCAGCCCCACTAACCTTACAAGGGGTCTGTTGTGGGGAGAGGAAAGGAAGGAGATTGTAAGCCAGTTTGATTCTCCTGAAAAGGTAGAGAAAGTCGGCATATAAAAACCAACTCTTCTTCTTCTTCTATGGGAGTCCACAAAAAAATTAAAATAAAAACGAGGGTGCTTGAGTTCCTAAAGTTTGAGAACCACTGGATGGCTGCCTTCCTTCCTCACAATAATTCCGTTGCCAATGTCGCAATGAGAGATGAGGCATCCTCCCCTTTGTTCATTCAAGCTTCCCCAGGCCTCCCAGTAGGAGCCTATGGCTGCATGAGACAAAAGATGCTTCACCCTCAATGGGCTCCCATGGTAATGCAAACCCATTCGAAGGTCATCTGCTGCATGAGATGAGCAAGGAGAGAAAGGGGGTTCTTCCTTATGGCTTTCGTGGGGACACCACCAGTGACCTCTGTAGGCCATATTCCATTGTGGTGTAGTGGTTAAGAGCGGTGTTTTGGAGCAGTGGACTCTAATCTGGAGAACTGGGTTTGATTCCGCACTCCTCCACATGAGCGGCAGATGCTAATCTGGTGACCCTTTTCCCCCCCACAGCAGGTACTTAATCTCATACTGCCTGTGCCATAGTTTCTGTTTATCTGTGATGACTTAAGAGCTGTTGACAGACCTCTTCTCCACTAATTTGTCTCATTTGAGGCAGAAGAAGTCCCACAGTCTTGGATGGTGCATCTAAGTGAGCATCCGGCACGGGGAGGGGCTGTGGCTCAGTGGTAGAGCATCTGCTTGGCATGCAGAAGGTCCCAGGTTCAATCCTGGTGGTCGGTCGCCTTGCGACTTTTATTTTGAACTTTGACATTGCTTTATTTCATTTCAGTTGGAACATTGTTTATAAGAAGAATTGAACTCGATATTGCATATATATTGTGTGACTTAACACAATGAAATGGTCTCTTTTGTATTTGTTAGTAAAATGAACATTGATGAATTGTGAATTATATCTTGTATCATTAATTGGAGCCCATGTGCTGATTTTGTTATACAATGGCCTTATACTCTGGGCAACTTTTATTAGCTGTGGCATTTCAAAAACAAGTAGATTCAGGTGCAGCTGTCTCACGGGAGTCCATGCTGTTGCATGCACATGCAGAAAAGACTGGGGGCAGTCTATAGTAGACAGCATTAAACCTATCAGTCCAGATTTACAGTTGATCTGATTAAAAAAACAAACAAACGTGTGGCACATATTTTTCCTAAACTATTGTGGCATATTAGCAGAATGGCCAGAGGAAATATAATTAAATCCCATCCTGGAGTTTTAGATGCACTTTATGGTGCAAAAAGAAAGGTTTTCAGAGATAATAAACACAGCTGCCTGTCATCAACTTTGTTCAGCAAGAGCACAGTGGAAAGCAAATTTTAACTCCTTAGCGGTGTTTCTCCACATTCAGAAAGCTTGGGAGAAAAGGAAGGAAAGACTGATGGGCCTACCTATGGTTGCCAGGTCCCTCTTTGTCACCGGCGGGAGGTTTTAGGGGCAGAACCTGAGGGCAGAGTTAGGGGAGGGGAGGGGCTTCAATGCCATAGAGTCCAACTGCCAAAGTGGCCAGTTTCTCCAGGGAACTGATCTCTATCAGCTGGGGATCAGTTGTAATAGCAGGAGATCTCCAGCTAGTACTTGGAGGTTGGCAACCCCTTGCCTACCATAGAGAGCATGCCTCTCTGCAGCTTCTCCTTCACATGTGAGGATGAGGAGGGACTGTACTTCACGTTGTCGATTGTTTACAGTACAAGTTGCCTTAGATAATTTGTATTTCGCGTTGCTCTCTAATTATGTAAGCCTAGTCCTACGGCATTGTTCGTTGGTTGCTTTGAGGTCTAATGGCACTGCTTTAGATCCTGCGATCCGCCTTGAGTCTCCGTGAGAAAGGTAGACTATAAATAAAGTAAATAAATAAAATAAAAATAGAGAAGCAGACAGGCCAGCTCTGCTTAACCCACCTCCTCCTCACCAGATGTTCCGCCAGGCCTATGGTTGAAGACAGCAACAGTACCATCAGCGTACTGGCCTCCCCTTTCCCCTCCCTTTCCTTCCTTTCTTCCACGTTTCCTTTCTTTCTTTCCCCTGTATGTCCTAGGTCCATTGGCCCCCTTCCTGAGATTTGTAATATGGGCATACCATAAGGTTGCCAACTTCCAGGTACTATTCAAAATAGTGACCTCGTGCTGAAACTCAAGCAGAGAACAACCACAATGCAGCACTGATGGCTAATTGCAAAAAATCAATGCCACATGTGTCTTATAAATTAAATTAATTATTAAAATCGTATTTATATAGTGTATATTTCAATAAACATCAAACATTCCACAACAGTCTCTTGTGCTTATTAAACCAAAAGCATAACCAACCAAAAATCACCAACTCCAAAGGAGTATTACTGGATACTCAGAACAAGGCTATGCCTCAATTGCCTTATTAATGTAGTCCACAAGGCTGTATCATCACACAAGATGTTAATATATGGTCCATAGTTCATAAGCCAAAAGAAGTTCTGAGATGGGATTCCAGTATAGCTCCCATTTTGCCACGGGGCTTCATCTATTGGAAAGTCCTCTTGTGTGCCCATTGCCCCCCTCCCTGAGATTTGTAATATGGGCATACCATAGGGTTGCCAACCTCCAGGTACTAGCTGGAGATCTCCTGCTATTACAACTGATCTCCAGCTGATAGAGATCAGTTCCCCTGGAGAAAATGTCCGCTCTGGCAATTGGACTGTATGGCATGGAAGTCCCTCCCCTCCCCAAACCCCGCCCTCCTCGGACTCCACCCCAAAAACCTCCCGCCAGTGGCAAAGAGGGACTTGGCAACCCTAGCATACTGTCATCACTCCCTATGTAGGAAACTGGGCGGTGAAGCAGGAGTCATGGAATTACAGCATGCTTAGGTTTTTATTATGTTTTAGAAGGTTTCAATTGTGTTAAGATTGTTTTTAAGAAGCTGTTTATGTTTGATTGCGTTGGTACCTGGCCTGAGCCTGGCCTGCCTAGGGGAGGGGAGGGTATAAATAAAAGCTTATTATTAATTATTATTATTTTACTGCTCAGTCAGCAGTGTCCAACAGGTGGAGCTCAAGGTATCTAACAACTCAGGCTATATGCAGCTGTACTTACCCATGGAGCAGCAGTAGCCTCACAGAGACAGATGGATCCCCCCCCCTCCCAGTGTCCTTACAGAAATACAACCTCCGGCCAGTATCAAATGGCGAGGAATGGAAAAAAGGAGGGCTATCTCCCTTCTTCACACCTTACTCATCACCCATCTTCCTCATGCAAAAAGGAAAGTTCCTATAACCACTATCATTCAAGGTGAAGACGGAATCAATGAAGGCATCTCCAACCCACAGGATTGGAGGCATATCTGTTTCAAGAGGCATATCTGTTCTGGCTGGAACATACCAGTGGTTAAGAGCGGTGGTGTAGTGGTTAAGAGCGGTGGAGTCTGATCTGAAGAACCAGGTTTGATTCCCCTCTCCTCCACATGAGCAGCGGAGGCTGATCTGGTGAACTGGATTTGTTTCCCCTGCTCCTCCACACGAAGCCAGCTATGTGACCTTGGGCAAGTTACAACTCGGTTAGAGCTCTCTCAGCCCCACCTACCTCATGGGGTGTCTGTTGTGGGGAGGGGAAGGGAAGGTGATTGTAAGCCGGTTTAATTCTCCCTTAAGTGGTAGAGAAAGTCGGCATATAAAAACCAACTCTTCTTCTATTTAAAGTCCTTCAGATGCCAACTACAGATTTGCAGCACTGCATAGTACAATAGGCCTCTCTGTTAGGGTTGCCAGGTCCCTCTTCGCCACCGGTGGGAGATTTTTGGAGCGGAGCCTAAGCAGGGTGGGGTTTGGGGAGTTCAATGCCATAGAGTTCAATTGCCAAAGCAGCCATTTTCCTCCAGGTGATCTGATCTCTATCGGCTGGAGATCTGCTGAATTGGGATCTGCTGAATTAGCAGATCTCCTGCTACTACTTGGCAGTTGGCAACCCTACTCTCTGTTTATTGTTGGATGTCTTTGGGGAAAGCCATGTGCTTCCACAAAGTGTGATTTCCATGCCACACTTTTTACAGTGCGCAAACAATGTGGCAGAACACTTCCGTCTTTAAAAAAGGCCAGGTGGGAACCATTAAGACCATATTGTTTCTGGAATAATGCACAGGATATTGTCGAAGGCTTTCACGGTCAGAGTTCATTGGTTCTTGTAGGTTATCCGGGCTGTGTGACCGTGGTCTTGGTATTTTCTTTCCTGACGTTTCGCCAGCAGCTGTGGCAGGCATCTTCAGAGGAGTAACACTGAAGGACAGTGTCTCCGAGACACTGTCCTTCAGTGTTACTCCTCTGAAGATGCCTGCCACAGCTGCTGGCGAAACGTCAGGAAAGAAAATACCAAGACCACGGTCACACAGCCCGGATAACCTACAAGAACCAATGCACAGGAGTATGCTTTCTTGCATAATAGTGCTTGTGCCAAAACAAGTGTGAGTAGGGGGGTGGGAATGGAATCTGACTCGAAACCTGCACACCGCAAACAACCCGTTCATAAAATGAATATTTGGAAATCAGTCTCTCAAAGACCCAAACTGATCGCAAAGAGATTTCAGCACTCACATTTTTTTTATTTGAGGAAAGAATCTGAATTTAGTTGTAGTACCTTGCGTTTGGACTTAAAGGACTGGGCCAGCTTTAATTTGCAACCAACAACAGTGCACACTATCCAGTAGCAAACTGTCATACTGTATTGGAAATCTAAGGTGGTGGTGGTGGGGGAAAGAGAGCTGTACTGTAGTATTTGACGCATACACTCCTCTATTGCAGACTAGCTCTCTTCACTTCGGAAAAGCAAGCGAGACGTCACTTGATCTTATCTTGTTATCTGAAAACATTAAGAATCTTTTTATACCATTTTTTTTTTAAAAAGCTCATCATGAATACTCAATCTGTGTGCGCTCTTTCGTAACTTTCCCATTGCAGTTCCTGTCATGAAACATCTACCATGATGTAGGAAAATCTCTGGCTGGCTTTCTGCTGTTGTTCTCCTTCTGTATGCTAAAGAAAGGTCGCTAGAGAAAACTCCTGGCTGCCCGGATGCCAGGACTTTAAATACCAGGAACTCCAGATTCAGAGCCATCTCAAAATATTAGATAACTGGTCATAAATAACCACATTTGTATCCTTCCTTTCATTCATGGAGCTCAAAATGTTGTATGTAGAGCCTATCAGTTGCTAGTAGGACTGATAACTCCGGGTTGGGAAATTCCTGGAGCTTTGAGGGTGGCGCCTGAGGAGGGCAGGGTGTTGGGGAGGAGAGAGACCTCAGCGGGGTATAGTACCAAACAGTCCCTCCACCAAAGCAGTCATTTTATCCAGGTGAACTGATGTGAATATGAGTTTTGATTTCGGGAGATCTCGAGGCCACACTGGGAGGTTGCCAATCCTAGTGACTAGGACCAGAGAGATGAGATCCCTATACTGCCCTGATAATCACTAGGTATATCTTTGGGCCAGTCACACTCTCTCAGCCTAATTTACTTCACAGGGTAGCTGGGAAGATAAAATGGAGAAACATGTAAGTTACTCAAAGAAGGGAAGGGGTTAAGTATGCTGCTGATAGGTACTGATCCTATGGTGTGGTGGTTAAGAGCGGCGGACTCTAAACGGGACAACCCGGTTTGATTCTCCAATCCTCCACATGAGTGGTGGATTCTAATCTGGTGAACCGGGTTCAATTCCCCACTCCTCCACATTAGGCCTGCTGGGTGACCTTGGGCTAGTCACAGTTCTCTCAGAACTCTCTCAGTCCCACCTACCTCACAAGGCGTCTGTCTGGGGGGGGCGGGGAAGGTGATTGTAAGATGCTCTGAGACTCCTTAAAGGTAGAGAAAAGCTGGGTATAAAAATCAACTCTTCTTCTACCATTACAATAAACCAGTGAGTTATGTTAAGCCAGGAAGGGAGCAACCTCAACGAAGCAGTCTCCGCTGGTTACGTGGCTATTATCCATAGTTTTATATATCGAACCATGCTTTCATCCATATTGCGGGTCTGGTTCGTTTATGTGTGCGTGCATGTAGAAGAAAACATTCGCCCATCGGACCACGTTTTGCCACCATCTCCTGTTCTATGGGTAAAAAAACCCCCCGAAACAAAACAAAATCATCTGCCTTGCTTGACTGATAAAGATGAGCTGACTTCTTGCACTAAAGAAGTTTGTCTTGTACGGGATGCAGTGACAAGACAATAACTAAGTGCTAATTGTGCATAACCGGCGCTTAAAGATATGCAGCCCCATTACGGCACGCAATAAATGAAGCGAACAACAAGAACGTATTAGGCGCTTTTAATAATGACACCAGAACAGCGGTTTGGAGCAAAAGGGATGGGAAAGGCTTTCGAGTTTCAATTCGGGAGCCTGTAATTATTTCTTACTTGAATGGATTCTACTGGTAGGGAAAGGCTGACCTTATTTTGCATGCAGACTCTTTAGTTCTGCACCAAAACAAGGCTGATGTATAGGAACTGCAAATGGCCCTGTAACTTCTAATTGCTTTGCATTATTACATAGCTTAAACAGTGGTTATTACTTGTCTGATATTTTAATTTTCTGTGCAACGTGATGAAAAAGGTCAATTTGGCTTTGTTTTAGAATGTAATTGTAGAAAGCTATAATTATGGCAGCTGCGCAAATCACATCGCATGAGGGATACTCAACTGTAAAAAAAAAAAAAAAGTTACTACAATGCTACCCAACAAAGAAGAATGGCAAAGGCTGCTTCTCCCAACACAAACTGCAGGACCTATTCACAAGACCCTCTACGTGTTACGTGTGCCAAGCAAATGCTGCAAAAAGTAGCACCCCTGTATGGTCAGTTTTTAAAAATAGAATAATTTTGTTTGAACAATAATAACAAAAAAGAGAAGATATTTTAATCATCTGCAGGCTTGGTGCTTATGCTGCTTACATGGCACATGAAGCTGCCTTATACCATTGGTCCATCAGCCAGTACTGTCCTCTACTCAGACTGGCAGTGGCTTTCCAGGGTCTCAGGTAGAGGCTTTTCACTACTGCCTGATCCTTTTAAACTGGAGATACTGGGGATTGAACCTGGGACCTTCTGCATACAAAGCAGAGGCTCTTCCACTGAGCCACAGCCCCTCCCCGAGAGGGAGTTCACGTGCGTTTATGAACTTGTGTGTGTTAAGTGCCGTCAAGTCACAGCTGACTTATGGCAACCCAGTAGGGCTTTCAAGGCAAGAGACTAACAGAGGTGGTGTGCCCTTGCCTTCTTCTGGATAGCGACTCTGGTATTCCTTGGTGGTCTCCCATCCAAGTACTAGCCAGGACGACCCTGCTTAGCTTCTGAGATCTGACAAGATCAGCCTGTGCCCTCCAGATCAGGGCATTCGTGCAACTAGGAACACAAATAAATTATATGTCAACCTGAAACAACAGAATCAACGTGAGACAAAACTGTAATGGATTCACGATGTAAAGACATCTGCACAGACATCCTTAGACCTTTGCTCTGACTGTTATTCAGGGATTCCCACAGTCAGAGCCGCCGACTGTTGTTTTGTTGTGCTTACAGGGACCGGGGGCTGGCAGAGCACTTGCCTTGCATGCAGAAGGTCCCAAGTTCAATCTCATTTCTAACTAAAAGGATCAGGTAGTAGGTGATGTAGAAGTCCTCTACCTGGGATCCTGGAGAGGTGCTGCTAGTCATAGCAATCAGGCCGCGCCGCCGCCAAAGGAGAATGCCCCCCGCCGAAGGGAGAAAAGCTGCTCTTACTTGCAAGCCCCGTGGAACTGCTCCATAGCATTCCACGGAGTTACGCCACCTACAAAGGTGGCATAAGTGCAAGTAAGGGCAAAGGGGGCATTCCAGGACTGAAAGATCAAACAAACTGTGATCAACAGTCAATGTTTGACTAGACAACTGACCAGCATGCCACCCCTTGGTGGAATTCACTCCTGCTACCCTCTATCAGGCTGTCAGGAGGCCGAGCTGGCGCCCCAGGGCCAGCGTGGTGTAGTGGTTCAGAGCAGTGGTTTGGAGCGGTGGAGTCTGATCAGGAGAACCGGGTTTGATTCCCCACTCCTCCACGTGAGCTGCGGAGGCTTATCTGGTGAACTGGATTTGTTTCCCCACTCCTCCACATGAAGCCAGCTGGGTGACCTTGGGCTAGTCACTCTCTCTCTCAGCCCCACCCACCTCACAGGGTGTCTGTTGTGGGGAGGGGAAGGGAAGGTGATTGTAAGCCGGTTTGATTTTCTCTTTAGTAGAGAAAGTCGGCATATACAAACCAATTCTTCTTCTAACACAGAGGTGTCAAACATAGGGCCCATGGCCCAGATCCAGCCCCTTGAGAGCTCTTACCTGGCCCGCGATCCAGCCACGACAGCCACCCCCTCCAGCCCCGGTCTGGGCTGGCGAGGCACAGCCCAACCCAACCAAGTGACATTTTGGTCATATACGGCTTGCGTAATAAATGAGTTTGACAACTCTGCTCTAACATCTGAGAACACTCATCCCCATCCCTTTTAAGCCCTATGAAGGATACAGCAAAGAACTCTGGGCCCTCCTTTCTGTCCAGTGTTTGGAAGGATCTTCCCTGCGCCATGAGAACAGGGTGAAGTGTTTTGTTACACGGGGAGACAAAATGTTCATTATCTCTCTTATTTCAATAATGCATCTAGAATAACTACTAAATGTCTCATTTGGCTTGTGTATGTTCAATTAGCTCTCGAAGGAAGAACTCACTGCAGAACTTCCCCTTACATTTCCTACATAGGAAGAAGAAGAAGAAGAGTTGTTTTTTATATGCTGACTTTCTCTACCACTTAAGGGAGACTCAAACCGGCTTACAATCACCCTCCCACAACAGACACCCTGTGAGGCAGGTGGGGCTGAGAGAGTGTGACTAGCCCAAGGTCACCCAGCTGGCTTCACGTGTAGGAGTGGGGAAACCAACCCAGTTCACCAGATTAGCCTCCGCCGCTCATGTGGAAGAGTGAGGGTAATCAAACCCGGTTCTCCAGATTAGACTCCACCGCTCCAAACCGCCGCTCTTAACCACACCACGCAGGCTCTCCTTGTCCGACTGTCTTTACAGCTTCTCTCACTAAAGTGGTACAGAACAGATAAACAACAGATTTAAATTTTAAATATATATATAAAACTGTAAGTATCCTATTATAAACAGCAGACTGTACTAAAATGTATGGTATGCTCTTCACCTTTGCTCCGACTGCAAACTAGCCCAAATACAATTTACCAATGTTTCCAAAGGATGCTCCCGCTCAATATTTTGGCAGTTCTGCAAAGGACAGGAGTTCTGAAACTAAGGCCATAGGATTAGGATTGCCAGCTCCCTCTTCACCACCAGTGGGAGGTTTTTGGGCCGGAGCCTGAGGAAGGTGGGGTTTGGGGAGGGACTTCAGTGCCATAGAGTCCAATTGCCAAAGCAGCCATTTTCTCCAGGGGAACTGATCTCTATCGGCTGGAGATCGGTTGTAATAGCAGGAGATCTCCAGCTAGTACCTGGAGGTTGGCAACCCTACATGTGATGGTCACTTCTCTACTCAAGCTGCCCAGATTTTAATTGACATAATCGGTAGGTGTTGCCACTCAAAGATGAACAACTGTGCTGGGATGCAGAGAAAAGAAACAGTGATTGTGTATCGTGCCCAAGCGGCTTAAGGCTATTATTCACAAAAAAAAACAACATCATGAACTCTGCCCAGAGGGCAAGAGGAAGGCGCGGCGCCCGCGGCCTTCCCATTCCACACCGCTGCATACTTGGCTTCAGTACATGGAAGGAGACCAAGAAACCCTCTTACCTCTGATTACAAAGTTGACATGCAAAGCAGTCCAGGTGGTAAACATTTTCCTTGGCTCTCATCACCATCTCAAAAGCAGGGATGAGCTTGCTGCAGGCAGCGCAGTTTCCTGTAACGCCAAATAACCTGAAGAAATATAAATGGGGGGGGAGGGGAGGGAGGGAGAAGTCCAGGAGAAGGTAAGGTCAACAACAACCACAAAATGTAGAACTTAACACTTCTACGACCTACGTTTGAATCCACCCCCACTTTCCAACCGTGTCATGAAATGCTCTTTTACAAATCCACCAAGTGAGGCTGAAAAAGTAGGCTTATCATTTGCCCACCCATGACAGGAAAAGTCCCCGTCCTCACACTCTGTCACCCATGCTTGAGCAACAGAGGAGCGTGAGAAAAAACAATAGTGTGGGTGTTCACCGGGAAGTGATCTAGGTGATCAGCCAGGTGTGATGCCACAGTGTCTGCAACGCTTTAGGGATTCCTAGAGTGTCACGCTGGGAACGGGGGAAGAGAGGGAGACACCCACGCTGAGATGTTATTTCCTGGTGATTTCCAAGAAGTCATGTCACAGCATCCACGACACTCCCCCCCCCCACCCCGGGATTGCCAGTTGCAGGACTGGTAACTAGGGTTGCCAACTCCTGCTTGGGAAATTCCTGAAGATTTTGTGGGAGGAGCCTGGAGAGGATGGGGTTTGGGGGAAGGGATGGACCTCAACGGGGTATAACGCCATAGAGTCTAGCTTCCAAGGCAACCATTTTCTCCAGGTAAACTGATCTCTCACCTGGAGTTCAGTCGTAATCCCGGGAGATCTCCAGCCACCACTTGGGAGGTTGGCAACCCTAAGGAAGAGTGAGCCTTATTTCCACTGTTCTTTTGGATAAACATTGTAGGGTCAGAAAATTTTCTATTAAGTTGCAGAATTCTGCTCTACCTAGGGTTGCCAACCTCCAGGTACTGGAAACTGGCACAGGAAGAAATCAGTACAATAATACAAAATGTGTATATTGTGTTTCAAAACATTTCAACAAGTACAATGGACTACAAGTGACAATAAACGATATATACAAAATATACAAAACGTGTTTGATGCAGTCTATGAATAGTACAGTCTATAAATAGTAGAATCTTCTTAGTATATAGAAAAGTATTTTAAAAAGTCCATCAGGTACATGTATCACAAAATCTTCATTAAGATCACAAAATCTTCATTAAGCATGATGGGTGGGGGACGGCCGTTTCAAGAAAATTTCTTCAGCCCCATTTCCAATCCTACATTAACCTCCAGGTACTAGCTGGAGATCTCCTGCTATTACAACTGATCTCCAGCTGACAGAGATCAGTTCCCCTGGAGAAAATGGCCGCTTTGGCAATTGGACTCTATGGCCTTGAAGTCTCTCCCCTCCCCAAACCTTGCCCTCCTCAGGCTCTGCTCCAAAATCCTCCCACCGGTGGCTAAGAGGGACCTGGCAACCCTAGCTCTACCCTTTGAAATAATTTACCGTTTCCCTTTGCCCCTTCCTCATTTGCTGTGCATAAAAATCTTTATTTTTTGATGATGGGGCTGAGGGAGCAGAGGAAAACCTGCAATCTCGCAACCCTACAAAAATACAGAACAGCAACTACAGTAGCCAAATGTTATGCAACTGCGTGGATTTGAGGGCTAGTCTCTTTGAAAGTGCAATGAGAAAACGGCTCCATACATCTCGCGGCAAATACGAGAGCCATAAAACCTTGTCCTCGACGCTATTTATTCATAACACACACACTTTAGCACAAGAGAAAATGATACTACTGGGGGTGGGGAGAAGCTACTATTCTAGTCATTTCTGACACCTAGTGCTAAAAGCTTTACCATTATTAAAGAACATTTTATGAAGAAGTCATTTAAAGCGTCAGAAAGCATTAGTGGTTCATGCACCTTACAACCCTGCGCCATGCTTATAGCTATGATTATGTTATTCAAGTAGCCCATTAAAGTAAATGAGGCAGTCAACTATATATAGCCACATTAGGAATGCAGGTATATTATACAGTAGGAACAATTTTAAATCTCTTCTAAAATGTTTTAACTTTTTAACTTCAAAGTTTTTCTTTAAAACACACACACACACACACACACACACACACAACACGCCACATACTGTTTGTTCAAGATTGTGGTTATTTTCAAGCTGGTATGTTGCAAACAGCAAATTCACAATAATAACCGTGCAGAGACCTAGATGGGATTTTCATTTTAAACATCGAAGGATTATAACTTTTTGTGTTACCCCCCCACCTTTGAAATCAGCTTTAATGCAAAGCTACTCGATATATGCAAATAAGAGGGACCATTTTTAAAAAGCATCACTCTTCTCTGAATACTGCAGTTAATTCCATTTTTTAAGTATGATACAAAATAGATGAAAATGCTACATCTGCCGCTTTCCTTTCTGCTCTTCAACATCAGGCTGACAGCAGAAAAAAATATAATGGCTCTCAAGGGAAACACCAAATTAAAAGCAGTTCTAAGCTAATGAATTCAAAGGTGCTATGGTAGGAAATTCAGTTTGGCAACACACAGAAAATAATAATAATAAAAAAACACGAATGCAAACTCTATTTTGGAATTTTTTGGGAGACTGGCTATGCCTTCTGAGCCCAGAGACCTTCGACACCTCTTGCTCCCCTCCATTCAACGTGCACATTTTGCATAATACATGCGGCACGTTTAGTTTTCAAGTTCTGAAGTAGTCTCCACCAATTGTCTGATGTGCTGGTTTATCCTGATTTTTTTTGGGGGGGGGGAGTTCTAAGATAAAAACAACAGCAACCCCCCCCCCCGCCAGGCTTAATCAACAGCATTCTTATGCTTATGAACTCCTGTTGGATTTATTATTCAAGCTTGTGTCAACTTTGTTTTGCTAATTGTGAAGACTGGTGATTAAAATTATATGTACACGTATGGGAGTGTGCGCGCATGTAGGGGTGTCTCTCTTGCAGCTTTTCTTTCTCTGGGCACTCGTTTTCTTGAGTGTTCCCGAAAACATAGGGCTGCCAGGTCCCTCTTCGCCACCGGTGGGAGGTTTTTGGGTGGAGCCTGAGGAGGGCGGGGTTTGGGGA
The DNA here is from genome assembly GCF_029931775.1 of Euleptes europaea. Taxonomy (NCBI): domain Eukaryota; kingdom Metazoa; phylum Chordata; class Lepidosauria; order Squamata; family Sphaerodactylidae; genus Euleptes; species Euleptes europaea. The sequence goes on from NC_079314.1 coordinate 109,296,579, forward strand.
GGGGAGGGACCTCAATGCCATACAGTCCAATTGCCGAAGCGGCCATTCCCCCCCCCCCCAAAAAGTGTGCTTTTGGGATAGTACCTACTATTGGACTTTTTAAAGAAAATACAACATTTACTTGAAAGAACATGGCAACTGGTGCATTGAGACTGCACCTTACTTAGATTGTACATACTGTATATAACTTTGATTGTTCTTATATGTATCTTTCACTCTTGTATTGTTGATGTTACATGTGTAAGCACCAATAAGAATTTTTTTGCTACTTTTGTACTGGAGACTCCGTTGCAGATTTTCTAACCATTGGTATTGGCACGGAGGTGCCTATTTTGTATTATAATACCTAAAGGTTGGCCAGCTACAGTTTGTATCCTGTTTGGGAACATGGAAACTTGTTATTTGATGTTGTGAGAAAATTGCTGAACAACCGCTTGCAGTAAAGGTTGGACATCCTGATTTGAGATTACTGAACAATTGGAATATTGTAGCCGTTGCAGCCACTATCCCCGTGGGGAACTTTCTTGTGAAAAACGTAATAAGCTGAATTTGAACAGGTGTGTACACTGTTGATGATATAAGTGGGACTGAGGAAGACTCCGAAACGATCGTATCCCATCCTACTCTTCAGTTTCAAGAAGCCAACTTTGGATGTTATACCTTGATACTTTATATGGACATGAGAAACTATATTGTACATACTTAGTTTCACAGTCACTTTTTGTATATATTTTCACTTGTTGTGTGCAGCACATCATTACAACTTTGTTTGCTATGTCAGTACCTGGAGGTTGGCAACCCTAGTGTGGGATCCCTCCCCCCCACTTTGGGGCTTCTCCCCCCAGTGCTGTTCAGCCGGCCGGTGGGGGGGGGGGGGCTTACCAGCAGGAAACTGAGGCCTAGGCCTCATCCGCCAGTGATGCATCAATGTACCTTCTGACACTCACCAGAAATGACATTATCACGTCACCGGCAACGTGGGGACGCGCCGGTATTTGGGCAAAAAACTCTTATGGTAAAAATAATTTTTTATCAAATAAAGAAGAGTTTTTACCCAAATATCAGTGTGTCCCCACAGCACTGTGATGATTATCACTCCCGGAGCATGCTGGAAGAGATGTTGATGTGTTGCCAGTGAAAGAGGACTAGGACTCAGTTTGCTGCCGGTAAGTTCCCACACACCCCTATCCCCCACCGGTTGCCAGGGGTATCCAGCAACAGAAGGAGAAGAAAAAGAAGAAGAAGAGTTAGTTTCATATGCCGACTTTCTCTACCACTTAAGGGAGACTCAAACCGGCTTACAATCACCCACAAGGTCACCCAGCTGTGACTAGCCCAAGGTCATGTGGAGGAGTGGGGAAACCAACCCATTTCTCCAGATTACAGTCCGCCGCTCATGTGGAGGAGTGGGGAGTCAAACCCGGTTCTCCAGATCAGAGTCCACCGTTCCAAACCACCGCTCTTAACCACTACACCACGCTGGCTCAAGGGAGAATGAGATTCAGGTTGAGTATCCTACATCTGGACATCCCATATCCGGACTGCCCTGAAAACCAGCCCCTTCGACCCAGCTTGCAGGCAGATCTGCGCCGCCCAGCCTCTCCTGACTTGCAAGAGGCCGGGCCGCGTGGATCTGACTCGTGGCCACACCACCCGGCCTTTCTGAAGTTTGGAGAGGCCGGGCAGCTTGGCTGGGAGTCAGGTCGAGCTTCGGCGGTGGGGAAGGATGATAAACGGAAGGGTACGCAGCCTTCAGTTTAGCTTCTCTCCCCGTCACAGTTGAACTTCAGATCCAAAATCCAGAAAGACCCAAACGACCGACCGCTTCTGGTCCCAAGCTGTATGGATGTGGGATACTCAACCTGTACTGACTAGAGCCATGAAGGCTGGTGCATATGTACACTAATCCAGTTCCAGTCAGAGATGATAACTGGTCATTGGCCAAAAACAGGACTGCTTCTAAGTGACTTTAACAGTCGCTATTACAAGCAGCGATAATAATGTTGACCTATGTGAATCGGCCACCCAAAATTCAGATGAAATGGAAATCTCAAGCAGGGAGGTGAGCTAGACCAGTGGGGAAAAAAGAGATGGAACAGAGCTTGTTTTTAAGGACTCCAGAAGAGGCAAATGCTCAGGGAAGCGGAACATTTTGCAGAAATACACAGAGGCAAAGTACCACAGCGAGCAAGAGGTACGCAGGCATCTACATTACGCCAGCTGAAATAAAACCAAGATTTATAGTTCATTTGTTTGCAATTGGGGATGCGACCAAGTTACTTGACGAATTGTGTCCAATTCAAAAGTTCAAGATTCTTTCATGGGTTTTCCAGAACTGGGATGAAACGGTGGTCATTTACACCTGACCATGTTAACAACATTTGATAGAATTATAGAATCACAGAGTTGGAAGGGATCACCAGGGTCACCTAGTTCAACCCTCTGCACAATGCAGGAATTTCACAACTACCTCCCCCCCACCAGTGACCCCCTACTCCATGCCCAGAAGTTGGCCAAGATGCCGTCCTTCTCATGATCAGCCTAAGGTCAAAGAATCAGCATTGCTGACAGATGGCCATCTAGCCTCTGCTTAAAAATCTCCAGGGAAGGAGTGCTTACCACCTCCAGAGGAAGCTTGTTCCACTGAGGAACTGCTCTAACTGTTAGAAAATTCTTCCCAGTTCTTCCTAACAGCAATTTAATTATTGCTGTTAAAATAGGTGGGATATGAATGGTCAGCCCAACACAGACCTTACTAGATTTCTGGGGTTGATTTAGTTTTCTCAGTCTTCTGAATTCAACTTGGAAGATTGCAACAACTACAATTCCCACCAACCCTGGCAGAAAGCCATACTGGGGAAGAGAAATTGACAGGAAAGACAGGGCCCCAAAAGGATTGACCCTCTGTTTAAAGAGCTATCCTCAAGCAGGTTACTTTCCTCCTTCAGAATGGTAAGTGTTGAGGTTTAGAGGAAACTGGCAGAGAGAGAGAGGCACCCAAGTGTCATGAATTTTGTGAGCATGCCGAATGCTTCCAAACAGGGTTGCCGGGTTCCTCTTCGCTATCAGCGGGAGGTTTTTGGGGTGGAGCCTGAAGAGGGTGGGGTATGGGAAGAGGATGGACTTCAATGCCAGAGTCCAAATGCCAAAGTGGCCATTTTCTCCAGGTGAACTGATCTCTATCGGCTGGAGATCAGTCGTAATAATGGGAGATCTCCAGCTAGTACCTGGAGGTTGGCAACCTTACTTGCAAATGACCACTAAGCATTTTTGTATAGTGTTCAGCAGGAATGTTTGCAAAGCTGTGCATGGCTTCAGATATTGTGTGTGTGTGTGGGGGGGCATCCATCCATCACTAGTTTATAACATTTTAGTTAAAGCCAACTTCTGTTACTCATCAATGTTAATTCGGTACTGGATTAACCATTGAGGTCTGCTGTAGCTAATTGAGGTCTGCTGTAGCTAAACTAAACGAAACAGTATACACAGTGGAAATTTTAAGAGATCAAATGCCCCCGTCTGAAAGATCATCAGATGCACATGCAGATGTACACATGCTTCCACATGCGCACACATAGGGATTGCAATAAGGAAGAACACTACAATGAACTTCTAGCGCTTGTAGATTACGTGTCTCCTCATCACAGAGGGGTCTCTGCCCATTTTTGTAATGAGCTCGTACAAGAGGAGGTATAAAATGGGGTATCTGACATGTTATTTTTTCCCCTCTTTCAAACTTCCCACTCCCTTGGGTTTCCCACTATGGGCATTTCACGCTATATTTAACGCTGGGACCTAGTTTGATTGGCAGGGGGCTCTGTGCTCCTGTGGAGTCAGCACCTCCCTTCTGGTGGCTTACAATCACCTTCCCTCCCCCTCCCCACAACAGACACCCTGTGAGGCAGGTGGGGCTGAGAGAGCTCTAAGAGAACTGTGAGTAGCCCAAGGTCACCCAGCAGGCTTCATGTTTGCTGGCCTCCCTATCCTCCCTCCAACATGGCTTGGGGGTCCACTGCTGACCAGTAGCTGTGACTCAGAATTAAATACCATCTGGTTTTTCTGTAATATACGAAGTATAGAATTTTAAAGTATGTTTTAATTGATGTTTTATGATTGTGTTGTGACTCGCTCTGAGCCCGGCTTGCTGGGAATGAGGGCAGGATAGAAATGCAACAAATAAATAAAAATAAATTATGGCACATAGACGTAGACAAACCTAGCCGTCATAGACTTGTCCAATTCTCTCTTAAAACTATGTAAATTAGATACAATACGGCAACCCCGCTCTTATCAATATTCATTTATAAGAATGCATGGGCCTGAGGGATGGTAGCAGGGCGCATGCTGTGGACACTCTACTGACACTAAGCAGGGAAGGGAGGGGCTGTGGCTCAGTTTGTAGAGCATCTGCTTGGCATGCAGAAGGTCCCAGGTTCAATCCCTGGCATCTCCAGTTAAAGGGACTCGGCAAGTAGGTGATGTGAAAGACATAAGAACATAAGAAAGGCCCTGCTGGATCAGACCAAGGCCCATCAAGTCCAGCAGTCTGTTCACACAGTGGCCAACCAGGTGCCTCCAGGAAGCCACAAACAAGACGAGTGCAGCAGCACCATCCTGCCTGGGTTCCACCGCACCCAAAATAAAAGGCATGCTCCTCTGATACTAGAGACCTCTGCCTGAGACCCTGGAGAGCTGCTGCTGGTCTGAGTAGACAATACTGACTTTGATGGACCAAGGGTCAGATTCAGTCCAAGGCAGCTTCATGTGTTCTTTAACTGTACTGTTCCTGTAGGGGAGGGGCTGTGGCTGAATGGTAGAGCCTCTGCTTGGCATGCAGAAGGTCCCAGGTTCAATCCCCAGCATCTCCAGTTCAAGGGACCAGGCAAGTAGGTGATGGGAAAGCTCTCCGCCTGAGACCCTGGAGAGCCGCTGCCGGTCTGAGTAGACAACGCTGACTTTGATGGACCTTGACGGTCTGATTCAGTATAAAGCAGCTTCATGTGTTCAAGGGTCTAGCTAGTGCTTGCGGTTGGGGTGCCTTCAGAGCATCAGAGGCTAGTTGACTCAAGTTCAATAAGAGAAGAAGGACGGGGTATAAAATGTAACAAATCAATATTTTGGCTGCCGCCTAACACATGAATCCGCCCTCATGCTGAATCCAACCATCAGTCCATCAAGGTCGGTATTGTCTACTCAGACTGGCAGCAGCTCTCCAGGGTCTCAGGCTGAGATCTTTCACATCACCTAAGACCTGGTCCTTTCAACTGGAGATGCTGGGGACTGAACCTGGGACCTTCTGCCTGTGAGACAGATGCTCTACTAACTGAGCCAAAGCCCCCTCCCTGAAGGATGCCCATAAATATTTCCTCACTTATACATCAGGGACAGACTCTGGGGAGAAATTCCAGGGCCCAAGGTACTTTGGCTCCACCCCTTGCAGGCCATGGCTACAGACAGGAAACTGTCATCAGTTTTTATTCTGCCATTATCTGACTCCCCAATGCATTCTGCGAGCTGTAGTTCCTGGAACACCTGCTGTTAAGAAGCAAGGGTAGCCCCAAAGACTATAAATTGTGGAACTCCCTGCTCCAGGATGTGGTGATGGCTGCCAACTTGGAAGGTCTTAAGAGGGGGGTGGGCATGTTCCTGGAGGAGAGGGCTATTCACGGCTACTAGTCAAAATGGATATTAGTAACAATGCATACCTATTCTCTCCAGGATCAGAGGAGCATGCTTATTATATTAGGTGCTTTGGAACACAGGCAGGATGGTGCTGCTGCAGTCGTCTTGTTTGGGGGCTTCCTAGAGGCACCTGGTTGGCCACTGTGTGAACAGACTGCTGGACTTGATGGCCTTGGTCTTATCCAGCATGGCTTTTCTTATGTTCTTATAAATTCCAGAGTCTAAGATTACCCTTAACTGCACCACCGATGCATCCTGCTTAAAAGTTTACAGCTATGCAAAACCTGGTTTGCAGTTGCGCTCTTTTCCACGGGTACACATTTTTGCACCCCCCTTTCCGTCCACCCCCAAGAAGGCTTATTTATTTCTATGAAGAACATTGTTTCCCCCTCTATTGTTGTTATTACTATTAATAAGCCCCCCCCACAAAAGCTATGTTGAAATTCCGACCCGGTTCTCCTCTTTCCCCCCCTACCTTCCTCAATTTCAATTGCTTTCTTTCCCTAAGCATTTATCAGCTACCTGATTAGAATTTGTTTCCACACAAACCATTGATCATCAGCCTATTACTAGGCAAATGACAGTTAATTACCCACTACATTAACCACTGGGACCCGGGACCTGCTTCGCCTGCCATCAGTCAACATGATAAATGTGGCAAGTGCAGTAATGCATGGCCAGCCCCGAGCTGCCTGGTATGGTGTGAACAACCCTCAATCTCACTTCCAGGCCCAGGAAAATCTATGGCAATCTGCATAATTACAAGCTCTGGGTTAATAACAGACAAATGATTTGTTGCATCTAAACAAAGTCCTTGGAAAGGGGGCCTGGTCTCTTGTGGCTTTTCTGGGCCGGTTGAGCTCCGCCGTCAGTGTGTTTTTCAGTATAATGTGTGCCTTTAAAAAAATAAGAAGAAGAAAAAAAGAGAGACACCGAGAAACGCATCTCCCGATGCTATACGTTTCCCCAATTTGTTGCCCTCCAATTTATGGATTCTGCATATGTGATTTTTAATCATTAAAGAAACTCTTGGAGCAATATTATCTTAATTATTCTCTGCTGTAACCAGGGAATTAGGCTTCAGATAAAATTTTCTTCTTCTGCACACTTTCCCTGCCTCACTGGAGGCTCCATCAGTTTTCATCTGCACCTGGACTCTGAAATCCTAATGATGAATTATTGCCCCTTTTCCTAAGAGGGCGAACCTTACAAGGGAACATTTTACTGAACTGTCAAGCTCGCAGACCGAGTGCGGAGATGCGGAAATCTGATCTAATTTACTGCAAAACGATGCACTTGTTAGACTTTCTCTCTCGGTTTCGTCCCAAGGATCAAGAGATCAGTCAGTAGCCCCCACTGCCTACTCCTTCGCAGGAGTGCAAGCGGAGCGCAAGGAACGGCATCTCTTACATTCTCTAGGAGGCTCAAGATAATGGAAATTGAAACCAAGTTTTTGTTTTGTTGTACAGAAAGAACAATTCTACTTTCTTAAAAAAAAAAAGAACTATAGTTTTTCTGCCTCTTGGAAGTCTCATCCGACGCAAAGATATAGCCCTGTTCCTACTACTTCTTAACTCTGCCTCGCTATGTAGGGTTGCCAGCTCTGGGTTAGAAATTACATGGAAATTTTGGAAGTGGAGCCTGAGGAGGGCGGGGTTTGGAGAGGGGAGGGATTTCAATGCCATAGAGTGTAATGGCCAAAGCGGCCATTTTCTCAAGGGAAACTGATCTCTGTCACCTGGAGATCAGTTGTAATAGCAGATCTCCAGCCACCACCTGGAGGCTGGCAACCCTAGCACTATGGCTGTGTTGGACATCCTTCTGTCTCCAACTGCATCATGCCAGCTACTGTCAGATTTAAATTTTGCAAATGCTGGGGCCAGGGGGTGGACCCAGGGGAAAATATAACTGACTAGAGGTAGACAAGTCTGGCAGGTTATGGCTGAGGCCTGAACAGAATTTGACAAGCTACTAGATCAGGTCAAGATCCAGCTCTTTGGGGGTTGAATGAAGGCTGAAACTGGTAATCTGGAATGTCAAGGGCAGAACCAGCCAAAATGGGGACTCCATTGGATTTTCCATACTCTATTACTGAATTAAATCTTGTATTATGCCCTGACGTGAATGGGCCAGACTAACCTGCTTGTCAGATCTTGGAAGCTTAGCCGGGTTGGACTCGGATGGGAGACCGCCAAGGAAATCCAAGGTTTCCACCCAGAGGTAGGCAGCGGCACATTATCTCAATGTCTCTTGCCTTGAATACTCTACGGGGTTGCTGTAAATTGGCGGCAACTTGATGGGGCGGGAGTGCTTTATTGCCTGAAAGCAACTTCAGACCACTAAAATACTGACTGGTTGAAAGTGTTTTCCTTGTCCCCAGAAGACAGAAGAACATGAAACTGAAATATAGGGATAGTGGCTGCGAATGAGCCTGCACACGCCTATTGAAATAATTCTGATAGCTGCTAAAGGCACACACACAGAGGAGCTTTCTAGCCCTTTCAGTGACTGTGCCACCGCATACCTAATTTTGGATATCTCCTAGTTCCTTCTATCAGCAAAGAGGAATGGGAAGTTCTTTATTCAGGGAGGGTGAGTCAGTAGGGTTGCCAACTTCCAGGTGGTGGCTGGAGATCTCCCGCTATTACAACGGATCTCCAGGCTACAGAGATCAGTTCACCTGGAGAAAATGGCCGCTTTGGAAGGTTGACTCCTTGGCATGATACCCCATTGAAGTCCCTCCCCTCCCCAAACCCCACCCTCCTCAGGCTCCGCCTCCAAAACCTTTAAGTATTTCCCAACCCAAAGCTGGCAACGCTATAAGTCAGTGAGGTGTGGCAGTACAGACAGGTTAGGAAAGACCGTTCTCTTACAGACCCTGGAGAGCGACTGCCAGTACAGAGTTGGATGAACATCTGAGCCCAGTCACCAGGACAGAACACTATTTGCAAGTCCTAATCTGGGAGGGTACCTTCACACAAATTCATTTGCCATGGTCATTCACTGGTATGGGAAAGAGTAATCCACACACACACATACATACAAAGGGCCTCTTATTTCCTCCTGAGTTCCACTGGGGAATACTGGCTTTCATAACAAGGTCTGGGACAGTGGAAGAGAGAACTTGACCATGTTAGAAAAGTGCATGCAAGAAAAATAAATTATTTTGCTTTTTCATTTTAGGAAAAACAAGAGTTGCTTAGCGGTTAGCTAACCCAGGTTCAAAAATCCCCATTCAGCCATGAATCTTGCTAGTTCACCCTTGGGCCAGTCAGAAAACACTCAAGTTTAACCCATCACAAAGGGTTGCTGTAAACATAACACAAGGACAGGAGAACCATACATGCCAACTCGAGCTTTTTGGAGAAAGGGCAGGATAAAAATGCAAGAGGAGGTTTTTCACACCACTCAGCAATATCGTATCCCGTCCCAATACAATCTCAGCATGCAGCTGTGACGACCGACAGTAGCTTCGCAGGCCCGCACCGCATCTCCAAATTAAAGTCAGCATTCAATAGGGTATGTTCAATATTTTTCATCAATACTGGTTATCTGCCGCCATGCATCCTTGGCCCATAGTAAGTAGGAGCATGGCTTGGGCTTAACACTTCCCTGGGACCCAATATTCTAATTACAAAGTATTTGGATCACTCCTCCCCAATAAACACGCCGGTGGGGAATAGTATGAGTTAGGGAGCATGTAACAGTGGGAAAGGGGGGGGGGAACACAGTACTTTGGCACAGAGTTGAAATCACGACAGCAACTTAAATGAATTGGGATAATCTAGACTAGGAGTCCCCAAACCTTTTGAGCCCGCGGGCACGTTTGGAACTCTGACATAGCATTAGGGTTGCCAACCTCCAGGTGGTAGCTGGAGATCTCCTGCTATTACAACTGATCTCCAGCCGATAGAGATCAGTTCCCCTGGAGAAAGTGGCCGCTTTGGCAATTGGACTCTATGGCATTGAAGTCCCTCCCTCCCCAAACCCCGCCCTTCTCAGGCTCCTCCCCAAAAACCTCCTGCTGGTGGCGAAGAGGGACCTGGCAACCCTACATAGCATGGTAGGTGCAGCCACAAAATGGCTAACACAAATCAGCTGCCACAGCCGCAAAATGGCTTACCTTCAGTCAAACCATGAAGATTCTTGTGCTGCTGTGGTAGCTGCTGCCAAAGCAATGTTTTTTTTAAAATCTGCACAGACAATGAAATCTCAATGGCTGATGAGAAGCCTTTCTGAGCAAAAGCCCTACCTGGCCCCACCCACTTTCTAAAAACACTTGGTGGGCTCCAAGAAAGGTGTTGGCAGGTGCCAGGGCACCCCAAGGGCACCACGCTGGGTACCCCTGAACTAGACTGAACCTGTATGATGTTTCTTAATCTGTGGACCTGCTCATTTTCACACGAACACATGAAGCTGCCTTGTATTAAATCAGACCCTTGGTCCTCAGACCAGCAGCGGCTCTCCAGGGTCCCAGGCAGAGGCCTTTCATATCACCTACTTAAGTCCCTTTAACTGGAGATGCCGGGGATTGAACCTGGGACCTTCTGCATGCCAAGCAGATGCTCTACCACCGAGCCACAGCCCATCTCCAAGGCTCTTCAGGGTCTCAGGCAGAGGTCTTTCACATCACCTACTTGCTTAGTCCCTTTAACTGGAGATGCCAGGGATTGAACCTGGGCCCTTCTGCATGCCAAGAAGAGGCTCTACCACTGAGCCATGGCCACTCCACACGGTAATGACGTTTGTGAAAATGCTTTCTGCCATATACAATCTTTTGAAACCATTGGCTGACATATCCATATATATCTGTTTATCTCCCTGGCATAAGGTGAAAAGGAACAATTGGATCCCAACTATTTTTTAAATTGGGCAGTCTCTACTTACTGAAGTGAAGACAACTGCTAAAAAAGGAAGTGGGAACAGACCATGATTGACAAGTGAAGAGGAGGGAACAGAACAAGACAACCCAAGAGGAAAGAAGAGCACAACACGTCTAAACAACCGATCATATCAGACAGGGACATGTGGGACTAACAGTGTGAAAGGAATGTGTAAAGTGATATACCATGCAGTCCTATGCAGAGTTAATCCAGTCTAAGACTAATCAATGGATTTAGATAGGAGTAACTTGGCATGGGGTGGCACTGTTGCCTTCTGCCAACTCCAAGTGGCAATCCTCAGGGCTCTGGAATTTCAGACAGGTCCTCTGCAGCTGGCAAGGGCAGCAAAGGAAATACTACTGGGAGCAGACACAACATGCTGCTCTGGACAGAACCGCTCCTGGTGCTATGCTGAAGAAGACTTGGTTCTTATATGCCGACTATCTCGACCACTTAAGGAAGAATCAATCACCTTGCCCTCCCCTACCTTTGAGGTAGGTGGGGCTGAGAGAAACCATGAACACATGAAGCTGCTTTATACTGAATCAGACCCTTGGTCCATTAAAGTCAGTATTGTTTATTCTGACCGGCAGCAGCTCTCCAGGGTCTCAGGAAGAGGTCTTTCACATCACGTACTTGCCTAGTCCTTTTAATTGGAGATGCCGGGGATTGAACCTGGGACCTTCTGCATGCCAAGCAGATGCTCTACCACTGAGCCACAGCCCCTCTGTGTGACTAGCCCAAGGTCACTTAGCTGGCTTCATGTGGAGGAGTGGGGAAACCAACCCAGTTCACCAGATCAGAGTCCACTGCTCCAAACCACTACTCTTAACCACTACACTATGCTAAATTTGGTGTTGGCCTCAAGTGGCAAATCTGCAGTACAAGTGCTCTAACAGAACAAGGAGCTGTATGTAAAACGAAAGACCCATGGAGTTTTTGCCCTTAGGTTTATAATCTAAGAAAGTAGACCCACAAGGGAGGGGGACAGAGGGGAAAGGGAGAGGACAGAGAAGACGCCGAGTTTAGAGAGAGGAGTTTATGAACAGGAATGTTTTTTAAAAAAAACAACAACTACACATATGCCATTTATGCAGGGCTCTTTCCTTCACGGTCATCCTACCAACTGCTCCAGTGCCTCGTTTTGATAATGCATGCCTTTCCCGAACGTCAGCGGTCACCTCGCTTTCCCCGTGCATTTTGCCTGTGTTTTCTGGATTCTCGCTAAAACAGCATCCAGAAGACATGGGCAAAATGCGTGGAAAGAGCAAGGTGACCTCTGATGGTCGAGAAAGGCATGCAGAATCAAAACGAAGCGCCGGAACAGCCGGCGGGATGACCACATGGGAAACAATCCTGCATAAATGGCATTAGCACAATTCTCCCCAGGAGGCACGAAGAAGGCATCTCTCTGCAGCTGCGGGGTAGGTCCCAGGTGAAGACATCTGAAATCTCCGAGAAATGCTGCCACCTTTACAAATACTTTTTGCTTTCTTTACACTCCCTGATATTTTACTCAACCCAGAAACTCCAAAGCGACCTTTTTAGGCAAAATGTTAGTTATTATGCCAATGAGAGAGCTGGGAAAAAGTTAACCAGCGCAATACAACGAGAAAGATTATTTTTTTTAAAGATCCACACACAATGATGCAAAAACTGGGACTGGGTAAAAAAAAGGTTACAAATGATTTCTGGATGCTTAAGATGCTTTCTAGATGCTTTGCTCTATTACTCATGCACCAAAATATCTTTAAAACCTCTGCAGCTAAGGTCAATATCAATATTCCATCTATTTTCATGCACTTCCTGTGTAATTTCTTCTAGACACAAAATTATAAAAGATCGTGTACGCTAATCTATCTGTGCACAGAGAAGCAATTTCAGGGGCTGGAGACATTTGTTGTATTTTTTTTTTAAGTCTGGGGATCAGCTGCAATTCCAGATCTCCAGACCCCACCTGTAGCGTTGCCAGCTGCGGGTTGGGAAATACCTGGAGATTTTTAGAGTGGGGTCTGAAGAGGGCAGGGTTTATGGAGGGACTCTGATGCCATAAAGTCCAATTGCCAAAGCGGCCATTTTCTCCAGGGGAACTGATCTCTATCGGCTGGAGATTAGTTGTAATAGCAGGAGATCTCCAGCTAGTACCTGGAGGTTGACAACCCCACCCACCTGGAGGTTGGGAACCCTACCCCAAAGCCTTGAAAGATTGTTCACTCAGACAGCTGCCACATTGAAAATGGCCCCCTAAATCCACCCCAGAGGAATGGGAAGACCTGGACATTGCGAGGGCTGGGCACGAGGTCATCTCTAATGGACAGAAAACTCATGCATAACTCCAAGGCCATTTATTCATGGAAGGTTTTGCATTGGATTTGTCACTCTATAGATGCACATTTCCCCCATCTGAATTCTCAAAACTCTGCATGGTGGCTTATTGTTGAGTTTTGAGAATATGGATGGGGAAAAAATGCATCTAAAGAGTGGCAAATCCATTGCAAAACCTTCCATGAATAAATGGCCCAAGGAACAACTGATTCAGACCAGGAGCGAACATGAGTGTAAGTACCCATGCATACATGAACACTCTGTCTTAGCCTCACCTCCTTCACTGGGTTGTTGTGAGGACAAGCTAGATTAGCCCAGGTATACCAGCCTCAGCTTCTTGCACAAAATGATGGACGCAAACATGATAAATCACGCAACTGCATTGTTCTTCCTCACACCGAGTACAGAGGCCTTACGAACCCACCGCTGGAAGTGGGGGGTGGGGAGGAATAAAATTAAGATAAATTACTTACTCAATTAGCTCAACGAGGAATGGAAGAGGAAGGCCATTTTTCATGCGGCCCAGAAACCAGAGGGAAAGCCGGAGGAGAAGGGAGGGGAACTCTGGAACGGCTATGGGATGGATGCCAATTGAAATGCGGGGAAACAAGGAAGGTTAAATCCTACTCAAGAGTCTGTACTGAACGCCAGTCATGACTGCAGACAATGCCGCGGCTGAATCTCCCCACCCTGGTGTAACAGCCGGGTCGGCTGCTAGGCAAGGAAATAAATTATGCCGTGCTTTATTAAACGGTAAACAGCTGTTTCAGCCACAATACAGAACATGCTAATTGAAGAATGCCTTCGGCACTCTGCTTATAATAAAGAGCTTTTAAAGAGTGGGGAGAAAATATGCACCATGTATAGAATTACCAGCACAGGTGCCGTTTTCTTTGAATTCAGATACCCGGGCCTTTCCAGGTGAGAAGCATGTTCTGAAAGACAATTGCCAGCCACCAGAACATCCACACGACCATTAGAATCAGAGTTGGAAGGGACCACCAGGGTCATCTAGTCCAACCCCCTGCACAATGCAGGAAATTCAAACCGGCTTACAATCACCTTCCCTTCCCCTCCCCTCAACAGACACCCTGTAAGGTGAGTGGGGCTGAGAGTGTGTGACTGGCCCAAGGTCACCCAGCTGGCTTCATGTGTAGGAGTGGGGAAACCAACCTGATTCACCAGATTAGCCTCTGCTGCTCATGTGGAGGAGTGGGGAATTGAACCTGGTTCTCCAGATCAGAGTCTACTGCTCCAAACCACTGCTCTTAACCACTACACCACGCTAGAAGGCGAGCTTACCACCTCCCAAGGAAGCCTGTTCCACCAAGGAACCGCTCTGTTAGAAAATTCTTCCTAATGTCTAGATGGAAACTCTTTTGATTTAATTTCAACCCATTGGTTCTTGTCCGACCTTCTGGGGCAACAGAAAACTTGGCACCGTTCTCTACTTGGCACCGTTCTCAAAACTTGGCACCCTTCAAGTAGTTTCTTGTTTCAGAGCTCATGGCATTGTGGATAAAGGAATACTCCTGTAGGAGGGAGGAGAGTATCGTCCAGCTCTTGTGGGGTTTCCGAGACATGGTTTTGCTAGGAGGGATGCCTCGGTAAGCCAGAGAAGGGCCAAGGTAAAGCCACAAAGTAGCAGGTAAAATGCTTCCCCTTCAATCACGATCACCAGAAGGCCGTGGCTCAGTGGTAGAGAATCTGCTTGGCATGCAGAAGGTCCCAGGTTCAATCCCCAGCATCTCCAGTTAAAGTGACTAGGCAAGTAGATGATGTGAAAGACCTCTGCCTGAGAGCCTGGAGAGCCTCTGCCAGTCTGAGTAGACAATACTGACTTTGATGGACCAAAGGTCTGATTCAATATAAGGCAGCTTCATGTGTTTGTGTGTGTTCACACTAGAGTTCTTACAAGAGAAACGGAATTAACAAGCAACTGTCCGGGGCAAAATTCTAGCCCACTTGTACTTTTTTGGTAAAATGTATAAAAAAGTGGTTCTAGAATTCCCCCCACCCTTTGAACAGTGTCATCTGCACCTTAGTAAATAATGTCCTCAAAGTAAAGGTACAGTATCCCTTATCCGGACATCCCATATCCGGACTCTGTGAGCCAGCATGCAGTCAGATCCGTGCCACCTGCTTTCAAAGTTTCCTCTTACCTAAAAATAAAATAAAATACCGTATACACTGCATCGTAGGTGGAGACTGAAAGCCTGCCACTCTTATTGTTGCTCTTGTTTTAACAACGGATATCAGTATTCTGGTGAGATAGTTACACTTTTGCTTTCTGGTGATTCATTGTACACGAAATTATTAAAAGTATTATTTATTTAAAATTACTTTCAGGCTATGTGTATAAAGCATATATAAAATATAAATGAATTTGGGTCCCATCCCCAAGATATCTCATTACGATTATGCAAAAATTCCAAAATATTCCAATATACAGAAAGATCCGAAGTATGGACTACTTCTGGTCCCAAGAAGTCTGGATAAGGGATGCTCAATCTGTACAGCCAACTTACTGCATACTAGTTTTCCTTCTTTAAAGGAAAAAAAAAAAAGCACTGGGGGTACAAAATAACACCACAAATCTTCATTTTTGTTGCTGTTGATGTGTAGTGCAGCCTTTACAATGGACTGGGGTGGGGAAAAGTGAGTCCCCCCCCACCTGAACGCTGTGATCCAAGGAAGCATTTTTAAAGGTTCTGGATACAGCGGGGGTGCTTCTATTCATAGAAAAGATGACCTGATAACAATCCACAGATAAGGTCTCTTTGAATGTAAATCTGGGCCAGCCAAATCGGCCTCCATTTTGCAGGAACAGAACAAGGGGCATTATTTCGAGGACACTCTCCCAACGATCTTCAGGGGTGGCACCGAAAGCGGTGAAGACGGCGCATCTGAAAACGGTGCACAGGCTGTGGGCGTTTTGCTTGCACGGTCCACCGCGGCGGCGAAGTGAAGCGTCATGGTCGGTGCAAACTGTGCTTGCGCTAAAGAACATTTACCTCACCGTAGAGAGTTGAGTTTTTTCGGCAGAAAAACGCCCCAAATGTAAACAATGTTAGAGGTTACTAATGCTAGACTATTACTTTCCCTTCAAAATTCATGAGAGCTTTCTGAGTGTGCAAAAACGTAGCTTTCGTCGTTTTCAAATTGAAAATAATAGTAATAAAAATGACAGCTTTGTAAAGGAACAGGCCTTGAGTGAATTCTTCAACATGCAAAATAGGAAGAAGGCAATTCTACTCAAAAGAAACTTTCTACTGCCTTGATCTGAGGCCAATGTAAATCCATGGGATTTTGAGTGAAGGAAATGAATGACTACACTGGATCGCTAATACAGTGTACTATCATGTACTATCAGGTGTTTTGCCTGAATTTGTGGCGCACTACCTGTGTGACATCATAAAACCAAGGTGGCTGCCCCCATAGTCATTCATTTGCATTCCAGGCTATAACTCCTTTCTGAGAGGTCCTATGAACATTTTACTAAGGACCTTTTTTGTTAAAACATAAAAAAGGAACAAAAAAGGATGCAGTGTTACTTATTCTTTAACAATGTTAAATGAGAGGTTTAGTATAAAGAACTAGCACTACATGACAATAATCAATCAACGTAATACAAATAGTTTGGATGAAGGTGTCAGCATACACCTAGAAAGCTTTCGTTCTGTGATAGACTTATTTTCTCTTCAGATTGAAGGATGAGTTTTTAGATCGATGTAAGAAGGTATAAAATGACCCAGACCCGCTCCAAGCAACTGATGGAGATCTTCTTGCGAGTATTGTATGCTGTATGCGTTGTTTTTGATCTCAGTGTGACATTGCTCGGGGCCGAACTGGCCATATGAACAATATCATTATGTGTTGTTTCATGTTGTTTGGAAAATAAAAAATTAATTTAAAAAAAAAGGAACAAAGAAGGTTAACAACATATTGTCGAAGGCTTTCACGGTCAGAGTTCATTGGTTCTTGTAGGTTATCCGGGCTGTGTAACCGTGGTCTTGGAATTTTCTTTCCTGACGTTTCGCCAGCAACTGTGGCAGGCATCTTCAGAGTAGTAACACTGAAGGACAGTGTCTCTCAGTGTCAAGGGTGTAGGAAGAGTAATATATAGTCAGAGAGGGGTTGGGTTTGAGCTGAGTATTGTCCTGCAAAAGTATTGTCCTGTAAGTATCAAGATAATGTGCTAATGACCACCACCCCCGACAGAAAAGAGGAATAATCAAAACATTAATGGACCGTGCAAGACGGATCTGTGAACCACAGTTTCTCAAGGAAGAAACTAACCATCTAAATCACGCACTGCTAGCAAACGGCTACTCCAAGAATGAAATCAGAAGGGCCATTGAACCAAACAAAAATCAGAAAACTCAAGAAAAACAGTCTCCCATAGGAAAGGTATTCTTGCCATTTATTAAAGGAGTCACTGATAGGATGGAGAAACTTTTGAAAAAACATAACCTACAAACAGTGTTTAAACCCACCAAGAAAATACAACAAATGCTACGATCAGCAAGACAAAAGAGACCCCCTCACCTCTGCAGGAGTATATCGTATACCTTGCAGCTGTGGAGAAGTTTACATCGGGACCACAAAACGCAGCATACAAACAAGGATAAAAGAACATGAAAGATACTGCAGACTTGGCCAACCTGAGAAATCAGCAGTGGCTGAACATGGACTGACACAAACAGGACACAGGGTCTTATTCCAAGACACTGAAAGACTGGAAAATTCTACCAACTATTTTGTCAGATTGCACAGAGAAGCCATTGAAATTCATAAACATCAGCACAACTTTAACAGAAAAGAGGAGAGTTTAAGAATGAATAAGGCTTGGCTTCCTGCCCTGAAAAACCTCCAGACAAAGACAACATTCAACAATAGCCATACAGATTAGTTTTGGATTACACACATTAACAGATCACTTCAGGATACAATGGTTCCATATTAACATACCATACCCTCATTAGCACATTATCTTGATACTTACAGGACAATACTTTTGCAGGACAATACTCAGCTCAAACCCAACCCCTCTCTGACTATATATTACTCTTCCTACACCCTTGACACTGAGAGACACTGTCCTTCAGTGTTACTACTCTGAAGATGCCTGCCACAGTTGCTGGCGAAACGTCAGGAAAGAAAATTCCAAGACCACGGTTACACAGCCCGGATAACCTACAAGAACCAAGGTTAACAACATTTCAATATTGTTAACTATTTAGGAGATAGGCAGCACAATCTGGGGGAAGGGTAGATGTGCCGTGGCTGGCAAAGCCAAGTCACCTCCTAAGCAGCTTGCTGCACTGCGGCCAGAAATCCGGCAGGGACACGCCCCCAACGCCCTTGGAACGGCTGTATGCAGCTCCATGGGCAGCACCAATGGTTTTGCCGGCGTAAGTTTGCATCGGCAAATGTGGGTGTTCCCGGGGCGAAAGGACTCACGGAGCTCACTACTGAATGCCCCACCCGTAGGAACCCCCCCTTTTGTGCCAGTGGTGTGCTCCCACCGCAGCTGCACCAGCACCCGTGTTTGGCGCTGCAACGCCACTCCCTAGCACCGGCGTAAGTGCCTTGGCCCCGGCGTAAGTGCCACTTACACTGGCGCAAGCGGCATTTACGTCAGCGCCAAGGTCATGCCGCCTCCTCACGACTTTAGCCCCCCCTTAGGATTGCACTGATAGATTGTTGTGCTGTTAACTCCATTACAAACCCTCTTTTTTTTTTAGTTATATGAAATAATTTGTAACTTTCACCCTGGAATATACAATTTATTGAAACTATAGTCTTTATTTACAATGAAAGAAAATACTTAAAGGGTTTTATGAGTTGTTATCAAGGGCCTGGGAAAGTGTGCTTTCAGGCTCTGGGTGTTTGGTATTATAAAATGCAACAATTTCCGCTACCACAAACCCGCTGTTTTTTGGGGAACATTTTTCTACGCCAAGATACACTGGAATTTGGCTAGCCCAGGCTAGCCCAATTTCATCAGATCTCAGAAGCTAAGAAGGGTCGACCCTGGTCAGTATTAGGATGGGAGACCACCAAGGAAGTTCAAGGTCACTATGCGGAGGCAGGCAATGGCAAACCACCTCTGAACATCTCTTGCCTTGAAAAACCTATGGGGTTGCCATAAGTTGGTTGCGACTTGACAGCAAAATACACAGGCACCACAGAATTTGTGAATTTATTTTTAATACTGTTGCCACAGGAGCGGAGACATAGAAGAGATGCATTAAAGTTAGCAAATGTCATGGACTCAGGGAAGCCATAGCTTGTCTTCTTCCACTACTCTAGCAATAGTTACAGCCTTCCTCCAATCTAAGGAGCCTTTCTCCAACTTAAAGAGGGTCTTCTGTCAGTAAGTATAGCGGGTGTTCCTGCCTTTCACACCCATTCCTAGTACAAAAGACCATATCATGATTACAGGGTGGAGATGTAATGAGTGGGCTACAGATATACAGACCTGTGAAGAATAATACCTGTGGGCTGATCAGAAAGAGGTGGTCTTTACCTGCCCTGCCTGACTAGTGCTCCTGTGGGTAAAGATGCTAACCCAATGGGTGATAAGCAATCAGCTTTCTATTTAAAAAATGGGCCTGGGGTGTTGGTGGGGCTGTAGCTCAGCAGCAGAGCATCGGCTTTGTGTGCAGAAGGTCCCAGGTTCAATCCCTGGCACCTCCAGTTTAAAAGATCAGATAAAAATCAATGTGGAAGACCTCAGCCTGAGACCCTGAAGAGATACTGCAGGCCAGCGTGGTATAGCGGTTAAGAGCGGAGGACTCTAATCTGGAGAACCAGGTTTGATTCCCCACCCCTCCACATGAGCGGTAGACTCTAATCTGGAGAACTGGGTTAGTTTCCCCACTCCTCCACATGAAGCCTGCTGGGTGAACTTGGGCTAGTCACAGCTCTCTCCGAACTCTCTCAGCCCCACCTACCTTACAGTGTCTGATGTGGGGAAGGGAAGGTGATTGTAAGCTGCTTTGAGACTCCTTAAAGGTAGAGAAAAGCAGGGTATAAAAACCAACTCTTCTTCGAATAGGTGACAATGACTTAGATACAGCAGTGGTTTGACTTGATAGTTCTGTTTACATGACACAGCAAACGCATGTACAACCTGCATGTACGTGTGTGTAAGGAAGTGCCAACATGCGCTCACTTTACAAAAGAACCCTGGATAAATGGGTTGAATGTAACATGAGAATTAGTCAATGAGCATATAACGGAAATTTGGGTGTTCACAGTACCTGCATTTACTGTAACTTGTGAATGGGGGTATAAAAACAGATTCATGAGTTCAATGTATTTTGAACACATTTGTGAGCCAGAATCCCACTTCGCAGTTGCACAAAGTCTTACCAAGCCTTTACTGGGTTGGCTGCGACAGACTCATGTGGCTCTAACATGCCTTTGGAAATTATGAATGAAAATGCACTGCTAAACACATCATAACATTTTGTTGATAGGGAGAAAAAAGGACTTCTCAGTGCTTCCAGTAATGCAGTCGGTCCCCAAGTAACAGCTCTGCCCCTCAGTTTACCTCTCAGTAAAAGGGAACATTAAACTGCCTTAGAAGAACGTTGAAAGGTTAAGCTTGTAAAGACTGCGCTGATTGCAAAGTGCTTTAGAAGACTAAGCCTTCTTTAGGAGTGCGAGAGAAATTTTGTCAGATCTCCTTTCAGGCGCAGAGTGCTAAAGAGTCAAAAACAATCCAAGCAATAGATGTTATTTGCAGAGTTAGAAACAGGGCACTGCTTGGCGAGTGGACGTGGGGAAATCTTGCCCGGAATTAAAAATAGATCCGAGGAAGAAGCATTCGTTGCCGCGCCCTGTAATTACATTCGGCACAATCGGAAACGTCACCCACCGCCCCGCCCCCGTGCGGTAGTTTTAAAGCGAATAAGGGCCTTAAAATTTCTTTGCGGCAGAACAAAAAAACCAGGGAAATAAGAAATCTCTTTGGACCGCTTTGGAAAATTCATCTGGCAAAGCTGTCTCTTAATACAACCTGCTTGTTGCTCAGAAAGAGAAGTGAGTTAAGTCCCCCCCGCCCCCCCGTCTTTGGACTGTATGCTTCCTTTTATAAATTAAAGCTGCGGTATCCAAGGTATTTTCTTTGTCGTGTCACCTTTAGGACTTGCTGTGTGAAGTATTGCATTGGAACCGCTAAAGATACACAGGGTGCTCAGAATTTTAAGCGAAACTTTAATCAGGTACAAGAAAAAAATCAAAGCACTGGACTATTCTGAGGAAATAGGGGTGTTATACATGTAGCATATGGAATGCGCAGAGGTACAAGATCTATCTGTCAATAGGATCATTGCTCTAAAATACAGATTTACTGATGTTAACCATGGAACAAAAGCAATTCCAGGAATGCAACGAGGCAGATGTGGAATCTCAGCATTACTGTTGAACAACTACTAATATAGTGAAAGCATTTAGGCTTTTTTTTTTTAATTAACAAAATGCTCCTTAAGTGAAGTAAATGTTTCAACGTAGATTGGAAAAAAACTAGACATGAATCTGGGACTGATTTATTGGTGAATAAATCTGAAGAAAGACTAGTCAATCTGGAATCTTCAGAAGTGGTAACATTTTGCACTGGGATGAATTATATGAAGTTGCGTCGATAGGCTATTTCTGAAAACGATGACGACGGTGATATTACTGAAATGATTTTATTTTTAACCTTTGCACGTTGTGCATTTGGTTATGACTGAAAATCGCTGCAGAAAAGAGACATCTGTTGTCAGCAGTTCCAGCGACTGAATTAAACATGGCCTAAGATTAAAAGGTACTCTGTTTCTTTGGCTAATAAAGTTGTAGAATCATGGAGGATCTGAAGTACAGTTGCTTATACGTTCCCATTTCCCACTGTTAAGAGAAAAAATAAACTGAAGACAATCACAATTCTTCAGTCAAAGCAGTTAAATTTCTTCTTTCCAAGAAATGGTTACTTTCAGAAAAATTCTCGGCGTTGTATGTCAGGTAAATTCAGGCAAATGAAGTCTCTCTCTCTCATACACACACACACAACCCCCAACTACATACATTAGTGAACATCTCAATTACTACATCCATAAAGGCACAACCTAAAAAAAGAAAAAAGGAAAGGAAATGGAAAAAAAGCAGGTGTCATGTTGACATATATTGCTCATTAAAAAAAGGTGCTATTTGTATACGGGTAGCAATTCTTCACTTGTATGAATATTAGTAACACATTGTAGGAAGGAAAAAGCCCTCGAGATTTAGCGCTGTTTGAATATTTAATGCAACAATAGTTGGCTTCTTAACAAACACGAGAAAGGAAATTTGGGAGCACAAGATATACGTGCGCGTGTGCCTACACCTTGATTTGTTTGGCTTTTTCTTTTAACGCTGGCAACATCTTTGCCACGCCGTTGGTTTGCAAATTCAAGGCTAGCAGGAGACACAAGCTAAGAGCAGGCAGATTACCCTCCCCCCAAAATAGTAAGATGTGCTGTTATTTACACAGTACCAGCAACGTGTGGCGCTTTATAGGGCAGAACCAAGGGGGGAAATGACCCAACCTCGAAACAAAGTTGGGTACCCAAAAGGTTGGGTGAAATACAATCAAATTAAACAATGAAATGAATTTAGCACCAAGTGCACATGCACATATATATTAAAAACAAGGACACCTTTAGCCTTTGTGGCAGCAAACACAGGGTTGATAATCTAAAACTGCATGCCAAATGCATTTCGGCCCCCAGGCCTTCTTCAGGGGTCTAATAACAACATATTATGCACACATACACACAGATTAAACAAATACAATGATTTGAATTTTGTATCAGCCCGGGTATGTGTATTCCAAATGGACTTTGTGCCTATGTAAATAGGATTGTTAATAAAGTATGTTTAGACTTGTGGAGACACACATTTCAGGAATGCAGTCTTAATATTTCCTTCTGATACGGGCTGACATTACATTCAAAGTGTACATATCAGTATCAACCAAACACTGTCTATATTTTATAGTTTTAATTTGATTTTACTTCACCCAACCTTTTGGGTACCGCACTTTACAGGGCAACATAATTTAATTGGCTTTATCGTTCCATTTATTGCTTTTATTTCTATTTTATTTGTATTTATTGTATGTCAAATGTATTTTAAAATGTTGTAAGCTGTCCCGAGTCTCCTGTGGGGAGAGGGTTCAGGGGTGTAAGTTAAATAAATAAGCAAACAAAGCAAAAAAGAAAGATATTAACCGGACAGGCTCCTACCCCTAACCATCCAGCTCTCTCTTATAATCGAATGCTTAAAGGGGGAAAAAAAACCACAATATACAACCCGGGTGTGTGTATTCCAAATGGACTTTGTGCCTATGTAAATAGGATTGTTAATAAAGTATGTTTAGACTTGTGGAGACACACATTTCAGGAATGCAGTCTTAATATTTCCTTCTGATACGGGCTGACATTACATTCAAAGTGTACATATCAGTATCAACCAAACACTGTCCATATTTTATAGTTTAGTTTGATTTTATTTCACCCAACCTTTTGGGTACCCTTGAATATATATTATAAAATTTGATTTTATAAAGTTAAACAAATAAGCAAACAAACATAAGCAAAAAAGAAAGATACTAACCGGACAGGCTCCTACCCCTAACCATCCGGCTCTCTCTTATAGTCAAATGCTTAAAGGGGGGGGGGGGGGAAACCCCACAATATACAACCTGTTGTGTCCCAAGATGATGAGAAATTTACAAAGAACGAGCAGACAGTGCCAAGTATGAAACCCCTGGAAACCAAAAACAGATTATGTAAAATTTAAACCCCCCTCTCTTGCTAGCGTTTGAGTTCTCTCACCCTAATGATCCCACCCCACCCAGAGGGATTGTGGAACAAGGCCCGTTACACAAGGCGGCTTGCTAATTGAGAAGCCGATCAGGGCAGGGGGATGCTGCTTTACCACGTTAAGCGTCAAAATCAAGCATGACTGGATTGACGCTGCCAAATGGCTGTCTGGAGGCCACTCCAAGCCAGGAGCAGCAGGGCTTTTCACACCTGAGAGGCCCCCCACTCCATCTACATCAAGTCACATTAAGAAAGGAATGGATTACAGCGCTGCAGTCCCTGCCCCTTAAGAGCGTCAAACGGACAGGCTTAATTGCTGTTCCTCGAGTTCTTCAGAAGTTATCAAATTCAAATCCTCCTCCAGCATCAGAGGGACGCCGCCGTTATCTGCAGACTCCACTTACAGACTCCACCTCGGTCCCTTGTCCATAGCAAGGAGAACCTCACAGCTTGAAGAGGAAAACTGAGAACATGTTATAATAACGAGAGCCAGTGGGGTGTAGTGGTTAAGAGCAGCAGACTCTAATCTCGAGAACCGGGTTTGATTCTCAACTCCTCCACTTGTAGCCTGCTGGGTGACCTTGAGCTAGTCACGGTTTTCTCAGAACTCTCTCAGCCCCACCTACCTAGAATCATAGAGGGGGAAGGGACCACCGGGGTCATCTAGTCCAATCCCCTGCACAATGCAGGAAATTCACAACTACCTCCTCCCCACACCTCCTGTGACTCCATGCCGAGAAGATGGCCAAGATGCCCTCCATCTCATGAGCTGCCTAAGGTCATAGAATCAGCATTGCTGACAGATGGCCATCTAGCCTCTGCTTAAAAACCTCCAGGTGTGGGGAGAGGAAGGGAAAGTGATTGTAAGCCGCTTTGAGATTCCTTAAAGGTAGAGAAAAGCAGGGTATAAAAACCAATTCTTCTTCTTCTTCTTCTTCTTGGCACACCCACCACCTTCTATTGACGTAGCATTCTTCCTGAAGACACAATTTGTGTCACATACATAATCCTTTATTTACAGCTTTGTTGAACACACAAGTCCATATCTTCCTCATATTATACACGGCGGATTGTTAAGAAATGGTGGTTTGCCATCACATTGGGAGTTCACGTATAAAGTTAAACGCAATCCAGACAAGGCCAAGATTGCTGTTGATCGATGACAAAACCGCTTGAGGACAGCAGTCCTGGAAGGGGTTTTATCCCCTAAATGAACAGGTTTGTATCTTGGTCCTGCTGCTGAATCCTGGCCCATGGTTGGGGGCTCAAGGACTCCGCCGTGATAAGTACAGCCTTCAGTGTATATGTCATAAGAAAGGCCCTGCTGGATCAGACCAAGGTCCATCAGTCTGTTCACACAGTGGCCAACCAGGTGCCTCTGGGAAGCCCACAAACAAGACTACTGCAGCAGAACCATCCTGGCTGTGTTCCACCGCACCTAAGACAATAGGCATGCTCCTCTGATCCTGGAGTGAACAGGTATGCAACACGACTAGTCTGTCAGGTGTACTGTTCCTTAGAAAGCGTGATTTGTCCACAGTGATCCATGCTCTGATCACATTCAGGTTAGATTACCGTAAGAGGCTTCACACTGAAAACTATTTGAAAACCGAGTAGTCCAAAAAATGTAACAGCCAGGTTATTGCCAGGAGCTGGATAGAGGGATAATTATTATGCCTGTGTGGAAAGATCTGCCCTGGTTGCTCATTTGTTTCCAGGCACAATTTAAATGGCTGGCTGTTACCTTTGAAGCCCTCAATGGCTAGGGGCCAGAGTACTCAAAGGACAGCTACATCCCATACTGTCCATCTTGCAAGTTAAGGTCTTCTTCCAGAGCCTAACTTGCTGGGGCCCTTGCTTATAGAGGTGGATCGTAACCAGAAAAAGGACTTTTTCAGTGATGGCAGCTTACCTTTGCAATGCCCTCTCCCTTAATATCACACCTAGAGCCTAGTTTATTGTCCTTTACACGCAAGGCCAAAAACCTTCTTTGGAAATTTTTAAGCAGAGGCTAGATGGCCATCAAGGAGCCCCGTGGGGCAGAGTGGTAAGCTGCAGTACTGCAGTCCAAGCTCTGCTGAGTTCGATCCCGACCAAAGTCGGTTTCAGGTAGCCGGCTCAAGGGTGACTCAGCCTTCCATCCTTCCAAGGTCGGTAAAATGAGTACCCAGCTTGCTCTGCAATCCACCGGCTTACTTTCAGAGGATGGGGCTGGCAACATCAGGGACCCTCTAGATAGAAAAGCTGATTATGCTATCAAAAAGGCCCATGAGGCTTCGGCCGTATCCATACAAGCATCGGCTATGGCAGCATTGGTGGCTCGGGCATCCATCATGTGGATCAGAAAAAATAATTGACCTGACTCCACAAGACAATAAAAGGGTTCTGAGTGGTCTTAACAGAGTTCTGAAAGCAGTAAATTTTATGGCGGACGCCACTCTTGATTCCATGACTATGTCAGCCAGGGCAGTTTCCTCTATTTCTAGGAGGGCACTTTGGCTCCGGTCCTGGTCAGATGACTTCGGTTCCAAATCCTTCCTGTTGGGATACCCATTCGAGGGCGATAGGCTCTTCGGCTCTAAACTAGAAGACATACTAGTCGAGACGAAAGACAAGAAAAAGGCCTTGCCAAAATACATAAGGAAAGAAGGTAAGACCTCTTACTCTTCTTCCTTTCGTCCCTTCCGAACCTCTCACACCCTGGCCAGGGGCAGAGTGGACAACGGAAGGAACAACTGGAATTCTGGAAGGGGATAAGAGCTCTTATCCGGCCCGCGAACCAGCAGAGGCAACCACCCTCCCCACTCTCGATCTGGGCTGGCGAGGCATGGCCCCGCCCGACCAAGTGACATTTATGTCATATGCGGCCCCCGTAACAAATGACTTTGACACCCCTGATTTAGGGGGTTGTGCCTCTCACAAGGAACATAATGGCCTTTGTTCACTGGGGTACTTTCAACCTTCTCAACCAGGGCTGCTCCAACCAAACAACTGTATCCAACGAGCCAACGCAGACTATCAGAAAATCAGAGGTAAATAGTTTCCCTCACCACTTGGTAATAAAATGCCGATAACTGGGAAAGGGGTTCATGGTTTTGATAGTCTCACAAGTTTAAGAAGCCAACAGACATTTTTACTAGTTCAGGAGATTATCTACAGTTTAACAATGATTTGAAGGAGAAGAAAGACACAGAACTCTTCTACTGTGTAAAGACTTCCCTGCCTGACAAAATTCCTACTAGCTATTTAAAAGCCTGCGCTGACCTATGAAGTTTTCCAAATGTAATTCCATGCAAATCTGTAGTCCCTCCCCGCACAGAAAGAACAGACACCAGCAAAGTTCACACAAACTTTCTTAAGGAAATGGGGCCGAATCCAAGAAGTACTAATTACTTTCAAGATGTAAGATGTCGGGGAGGAAAAGGGGAGGAGGGAGAAGGAAGCCGATCAAGCTTCTCTCCCCTTTCCGTTCAATTTGGTTCTTATTAAAAGCAAAGTTAATTTTAGTGCCTCGATTGGGTTTGATTTCCAAGATGAAAAGAGAATCACATTCATCACAGGCAAGTCGCACAAAGGGAGAGGAGAGAGAGAGATGCAGAATCTGCTCACACTACATTTTAATTGACACTCAAGAGGTTCTAATCAGGGGGCAGACAAGCATTTAGGACAATCAGCTACCATTGAAAGCCGTAATGCATGCAGACGTTCTGAAGTACTCAAGCCAACTGCAACAGAAGAAGCGCTTCGGAGATGCTGCAGCGAACCGAAAGACTTGTCTGCTCCAGGAGAACCAACGAGCCAACCTCTCTCTCTACAATTACAGAGATGCCGCAAGCTTGGTTCTTGGTGAACGGTTTGACTTTTCCTGCATTGTGCAGGGGGTTGGACTAGATGACCCTGGTGATACCTTCCAACTCTATGATTCTATGGATTCTCTCTCTCTTTCTGAGATATCAGGTACTGGATTTGTAGAGATGCCTCCTATGCTCTAAATGTATATTTATAAATAAAGGAAATTGTACAAAGACACCAAGTGCATCTAATGTTCTCTTCTCTGAACAGAAAGCAACCAGATAAGCACCAGACCTTGGAACACATAACAGAATTCCCCAGTTAATCAAAGAACGAAACCTATCAACAGATGCCTGCGTGTAACTTTTCTTCCATTTGGTATTTATATTTCACTTTTTGACTTAGAAAAAAATTCTACAAGGCAGATAACAAAATCCGTTCAAAAGAAAATCCATGCAAACCCCCCACCTCCACCCCACCCTGAACACACAAAATAACAGAAACAGACAAGGGCAGATAAACTAAGACCAGAAAAAAGGACGGCAGAGATCGGCAATGGACACAGCAGAACAGCAATCTGGTACAAAAGAGAAGCAGCGAGGAGACCCCCCCCTTGATAGAAGAGTTCCCATCATCCGTGCCACTGCTGAGGTAGTCATAGCCACTACACGTGATAAGCGTATGTTTCAAAGGGGCTTCCCAAGGAAGGGGAGCGGCCGTGGCTCAGTGGTAGAGCATTTGCTTGGCATGCAGAAGGACCCAGGTTTAATCCCTGGCATATCCAGTTAAAGGGACTGGGCATGCATGTGATGTGAAAGACCCCTGCCTGAGACCCTAGAGAGCCACTGCCGGTCAGAGTAGACAATATTGACTTTGATGGACCAAGGGTCTGAGTCATTATAAGGCAGCTTCACATATTCATAAGGTCTTAATTTGCCATTTTGCTTAAACCTCACCGGCATGTATCCAACCAGATCTCCTCTGAAGGAATGGCATTCCTGTCGGAGAAGGGGGGAGGAGGTGAATTCCACCAAGTCGCCCCTCCCACTGCTGGCCCCCACTGCTTATACTGTTTTTGAAGATCTTCTGACCCCAGGTACAAGCTCTGAGGGGAAGTACAGGCTCAGGAGGGGAAACGGGAACACCTCACAAAGAGTTGCATGCATACAACTGAGCTGTTGCCATTATTTAGAGAGACAGGAAGAGTAAAGACAAAATATTTGAGATAGATCATGATGAGTAGCTGTGTTAGTCTGTCACTAGCAGTAGAAAAGATCAAGAGTCCAGTAGCACCTTAAAGACTAACAAAAATTTCTGGCAGGGTATGAGCTTTCGTGAATCAGATATCTGAAGAAGTGAGCTGTGGCTCACAAAAGCTCATACCCTGCAGGAAATTTTGTTAAGTCTTTAAGGTGCTACTGAACTCTTGATCTTTTCTACGGGCAAAATCTTGGCTCAGAGATCCTTCACACGATGCGGCAATTGTGTTTGCAGCCGGACTCATGCCTGACTACCCCAATGGACAGAGGCTTCCGTAGCCCTTATTCAGAGATAGGAATTTGTCCATCACATTCTGCGGGTTCAATCCCGGAGAATACAAGCACAGTGGCAGTGAAGCTGCAAACACAACTGCCATAAAAAATCAGAGGCGGCCTTCTGCAACGTCTTTAAAGGCTGAAGCGTTTGCCACTGAGGGCCAAGCTAGTTGTCAGGGATGTGGTTTTATAGAATTTCATTGAAACCTGACCCTAATGATACCCATTCTTTAACAGAATTAATACATGGCTGACGTAACTTCTGACATTCAATAACGACTCAAAACAGACAAAAGGAAGTATTTCTTCACACAATGCATAGTTAAATTGTGGAACTCCCTGCCCCAGGATGTGGTGATGGATGCCAACTTGGAAGGCTTGAAGAGGGGAGTGGACATGTTCATGGAGGAGAGGGCTATCCACGGTTACTAGTAAAGATGGATACTAGTCATGATGCACACCTATTCTCTCCAGGATCAGAGGAGCATGCCTATTATATTAGGTGCTTTGTACACAGGCAGGATAATGCTGCTGCGGTTGTCATGTTTGAGGGCTTCCTAGAGCCCCTGGTTGGCCACTGTGTGAACGGACTGCTGGGCTTGAAGGGCCTTGGTCTGATCCAGCAGGGCCTTTCTTATGATAGGAAACATTTGGTTCTGACCACTATTCTGCCACCTTACTGTGATTTCAAGTTCCTTGGGCAGCAGACGGAAAGTGTGACTCGGCAAATATAAGCCAATGGAGGGATCATCCAACCGGGAGAGTTAACAAATATTCCTGACAAACAGGGACTGTCCCAACTGAGTTTCCATGCACAACACATTCACTTCCTTTCAAGCCCTTGCACTTACTCAGGCTTTGCGAGTGCTTTTGTATCCCACCAAAGCATAGGTTCTACTAACAAAAGCTCTTTGGTGATCAAGGGCCAGTTAGGACTCAGGAAAACTTTGCTTGTATCTGTTGGCTGGCAGGCAGGGGTATACTCCCTGGCCATTTATGCAGGGCTGTTTCCCCACGGTCACCCCCACCGACTGCTCCGGTGCTTCCTTTTGATTATGCATGCCTTTCCTGGCCGTCAGAGGTCGCCTTGCTCTCCCCGCACGTTTCTTCGTGCTTTGCCCCCGTTTTCCAGATTCTCGCTAAAACAGCATCCGGAAAACAGGCAAAACGCGCAGAAACGAGCGGGGAGAGCGAGGTGACCTGCGACGGCTGGGAAAGGCATGCACTATCAAAACAAAGCACCGGAGCAGTCGGTGGGGTGACTTTGAGGGAAACAGCCCTGCATAAATGGCCACTGTTTGAAGATAGAGGCCAGATCCTTTGAAGCCACTAACAGAGAGGAAAAGAATGATAATTATCAAGAAACTTCTCAGACAGGACTGGGACCTTTTGCTCAAAGACGCCAGAAAGAAATGTTCCCTGCTTTATGCGGGAATCAAATACCCTGCCGGATTTGAACTCCTGCACTACTTTTATATGCTGACAATTCGCAAAATGAGGTGGCCGTACAGGATAGCTGCTACTCAGAGGAAAGGTCGTTTCCTTAAGACGCCTCCAGAATAGGATCTTTGTGACTGTCCCTTACTGGTGGTTGATTCATTGTTAACATGCCTTTTTAATTGCCCAAAACGTGCGACAGCCAGGGGAAAATATCTTGCAAAGCGGCTACTAAAATACTCAGCTCCCTCAGACGTTCACAAACTAAGATTCTTTTAAAGTGGCTATAACAAAAATTGCACAGTTGGCTAAATTTAGTTTTGCTGTTATTTCTGCTATGGCCTTTAGGCTATTAAACCTTAATAAAGTCGTTGACTTGACAGAGGCCAGACTTTGACCCTCTAACCCAGCAAGTATTTTGGGGATGGACTGAGGCAAACCCCTTGTTTGTAGTAGTTAGCAAAGACTGGGGTGGAGGATAAACGCACTGGCTTCGTACCTGTACAGAACACAAATACTCCAAAATGTGTGAGATTAAGGAATAGGAAGGATCACGTTCTATATGACAGTGCAAACTATTCAGAATTTGTCCTCTCTCAGAATCTTACATTCCACGTAAAAGCTGCCATGTCCTTTCTCAAATACTACTTCCGCTTATCAGCTATATACGCCTGTGTGGATAAAATTCATGTGAGAATAAAATGGGGGTTCTATTTTTAACTAAAAGGGGGTGCCTTTCCAGGATGAGAGAAAAAAGCCGAAACCTACATATTCCAATCTATTCTAAAGCAGATCTTCTATTTTCCCAGAGGAACGGAGGAAAAGCAGATGGTGTGCTTCCCTGAGGTTGCAGTGCAAGGAAAGCCTGGGAACATTTTAAAAAATAATAAATGCATTAAAAGTAGTCAGTGAGGAAATCTTTTGTTTCACTCCCAAGAGAATTGCCCAGAGTAACCATATAATCAATAGGGTTGCCAGGTCCCTCTTTGCCACCGGCGGGAGTTTTTTGGGGCGGAGCCTGAGGGGGGCAGGGTTTGGGGAGGGGAGGGACTTCAGTGTCATAGAGTCCAATTGCCAAAGCGGCCATTTTATCCAGATGAACTGATCTCTATCGGCTGGAGATCAGCTGTAATAGATCTCCAGCTATTACTTGTTTTAAGCAAGCATAGTATTATGGAACCTTCTTTGGGAATGCTTTCGGATCAGTCAACAAATCCTATAAACCTTCAATCCAATAATAATGTTTAACTTACCCTAAGTATCTGCAAAAGATTCATGAAAGTTGCTCGTACATGTTTCAAAAAGCTATAACCTGTTTGCTGCTCAGAGAGAGAGGAATGGGAGTGCCTGAATTTATTTCTTACGAGCCACTCTCCGGGCATTAACGGTCCTAGCCAGGAAACGGCAAATACCAGCAAAGTTGCTGAAATAAATAAACCCCGCTGGTTGCTTCGGCGAGGGCTGCCAGCGATCCTCCGCCACGCGGGCTACTGCCCAACATGACAAACACAGATGAGCTGTTCACACGGGCGGCTTCCAAGCGTGTCAGCAATATAATCCAACCGGTGGTTTTGACCTGCCTCTCGAACAGGTCAGGGGAAGTGGAACATGATTACGGCATCACATTTCCCTTGACAAACATCAGCAGCAGGTCAAAACGGCCGCTTGGATTACATTGCTAATGCGCAAGGAGAGAGAAAAAGCTTGGGTGGCCGGCGTCTGCCGTGTCAGGAGGCAACCTCTATTACTTTAATATGGATTGTCGGAAGGATATGGAGCAGCACCTTTTTGATAGGGTCACAAGGACGACGAGTGCCGCAGCACCTGAAAGACTAAATGGCTTATTAGAGCGTGAGATTTCGAAGCCAACAGTCTGCTTCAGCAGATCCGTGAACGGGACTGAAAATGTGGCTGGCGCATTTGTTTATTTATAACCTAAGCTGGACAGAAAATGCTGCCGCGTGACCAAGGCATATATTAAAGCTAAAAATGAGGTAGACAGACATGCGCCATTAAAACCACGCACGCAAACACAACTCAGAAATTAGGGCTGGTGTCCAAACAAGAAGGACTGACTCCCACTTCAACTTAACCATGGAGAACATGCATAGGGTTGCCAAGTGTGTGGTATTGCCGGCCAATTGCCCGCCAATCCACCCAGCCGCTCTGGGGCCACAGCTGTGGGCACGTGGATGCGACGATGGCACTTCCGGTTTTACTTCCACAGGCGCATGCATGCGACAATGGCACTTCTGGAAGCGGCGCATTACCGTGGCTGCTTTTGCACTCAAACCCCAATCTGCCGCGGTGATGCGGCGCTTCTGGAAGTAAAACCGGATGTGCCGTCATTGCGTGCACATGCCCACGCATCCCCATGGCCACATCAGCCCCGCCCCCTAAAACCTCCCGCCGATCGGGAGGGGGGACCTGGCAACCCTAAACATGCATGAGCACCACATTAGTTCTGAACAGCAACTTTGTCAAAATGGATGCTGGTACTTATATCAGGCCTGGGTGACCTGGGCTAGTCTCAGATCTCAGAAACTAAGCAGGGTAAGCCGGGGTTGGTACTTGGATGGGAGACCACAAAAGAAGTCCAGGGTTGCCACGCAGAGGCAGGCAATGGCAAACCCCCTCTGTCTCTTGCCATGAAAACCCTACAGCAGGGGTCCCTGGGCTTTTTGATCCCGCGGGCACATTTGCAATTTTGACATGGCATGGTGAACGCAGCAAAAAAATGGCTGCCACAGGAGGGGGAGCCAGCCACAAAATGATGGCCACAGCTAAACATCAGTAACACAGTGTAAATCCTTGTGCTGTGGTGGCCAAAGCAACATTTTTTAAAAATCTGCACAACCAATCAAAGCTCCAATTGTCAATCAGAGGTTTTGCTGGGCAAAAGCCCTACCTGACCCCACCTACTTCCTAAAAACACTTGGTGGGTGCCAGAGAAGGTGTTGGTGGGTGCCATGGGTACCATGTTGGGGATCTTTGCCCTACAGGGCTGCCATAAGTTGGCTGTGACTTTACAGCATGGGTACCATGTTGGGGATCCTTGCCCTACAGGGCTGCCATAAGCTGGCTGTGACTTTACAGCACTTTACATCGGCCATTTATATAACAAAAACTACACATGAAACTTCCACGCAGCCTCAAAGAGGAACATTTTTACAACACCCTCAAACTATTCTCTGGGGAACTTGCCTCTATAGCCTTGGCATTCAAGCTGGGCATCAAAATGACACCGTGTCTAAAATCCCTTGTCATCAAGACAGAGTCAGCATGGTATAGAAGTCAGGGCGCTGGACTATGCTCTAGGAGACCCAGGTTTGAATCCCTGCTGCGTCATGGCATCTGGCTGGGTGAACCTTGGGTCAGTCATACACCGGCAGTCTGACCTACCTCACAGGGCTGTTCTGAGAATAAAATGGAGAAGAGCGACCGAAAGGGGGTAAGAGTCTCCTGGATATATTAAAAACAGAACGCCTAAAAAGCAGAAATGTTTTGCTGTGGTTGTTTCTATACCTCACAACTACTGCTGCAATGTCGTTTACATTTTTAAAAAGCAAACGGATTATACCTTGCTGCTAAAGCTGGTTTAAGTTATTTTATAGACAAGAGCCCCGCACAATCTCATTCGTGCTCAGAAACGCCGTTATGCCGAGGATCTCTTTCTAAAGTCTTTTTGCTCCCATTGTGTTTTAAAACTTTTCTTTCAGTGCTTACAAACAATAGACGCTATCAACGGTTATTGTTACGGCGCATCCATTTTGCCTAGTAAGGAAAGAAAGGGATGAGCAAGGCATTTTACAGCTTTCGAACTAGTACTGTTAACTAGTTTGGAGGGTGGAATTGTGCCATTGCGGTCACTGACTATCACTGAGAATCTGCTTGGTTTGCAAGGCTGCCAGAGGCGGGAGTGAGAAATGGGAGGAAAGATCCCAAAAACTGGACAAGGGTGGTTTACACATGGGACTTTTACCTGAGGTTCGTTGCTCGCTGGACCTTCCTATTGGGAATCTCTGCACCAGCAGTCTCTGAGCTCAAATCAAGTCCCCGCCCCTTGAAATGCTGCTTTGTAACTGACTCACTTTGTAGAGCCTACTGTGAAAGAAAATCCCCCCAAACCCAATTGCTGCATAAAAAAAGCATTTTAAGAACAAAAAAACTCCCCCCAAAAACCCTGAACAATCTGAAAAGGGGGGGATCCAAGTCTCGGTTTTAAAAAGCCTTTCTTCTGCTCAGAAAGAGCTCCAAGGAAGCATTTGAATCCCTGCCTCTTTACACGCTTCTTTGTAAGTGGCAGTGAGAGAAACCAAGCTTCCACATCCCACGCTTTGCCTTATGCATGGGGATTTCACTGGGCTGAGCTCAGGGGAGAGGGAAGAATTGGGATAACAGAGGAACCGGAAGTCCTGGGATTTGTAACAGCTGGCAGCAAGGTCATCCCTAATGGAGGGAAAACTCATGCATAACTCCAAGGAACAATCGAGACTGACTGGGGGCGAACGTGAGTTTAAGTACCCATCCATAAACGACCAAGGTGTAGGCCAGAACTACAACAGACTGAAGCTTGCAGCCACTTGTGATCCCCAACTGGTTTTACACTGCAGGGGCACCTATGGGACAGGGAATGAGTTGGAAAGGTTTGGGAATCAAGAGGGGCATGCTCTGAATATGTTTGTGAGCCTAGGGGGTTGGATCCAATCAACCCTTTCTTGCTAAGCTAGATCCAGTGATTCCCATCAGAACAAGGCCTAGCAGAAGGAAGTCATTGGATCCAATCCATTAATCTTGTTCAACGGTCAATACTGCCTATGACAATGAAATCATCCATCACAGTTCAAGGGGTTCGCTGAACTTGCGCCTACTTGATACTACACATGTGCAAGAACTATGCCCAGGAGTGACTTTGAGGCAGGGACAGGCCAGTTATTTTAGGAGGCCTTTAAATCTTTATGATTCTATTTTGATACATCAATTTAGACATAAGGACAATTGTCCATACTCGCATAATCCAATAATATATACCAGGGACAACAGAGAATTTCCAACAGAACATTAGACATTTGTCTCACATCAGTTAACAAGCTCATTATCATCTTTCTGAGGCACAGAATAATAGAATCATAAAGTTGGAAGGGGCCATACAGGCCATTTAGTCCAACCCCGTTTAATGCAGGATCTCTCTAGAGCAGGGGTGGGGAACATCAGGCCCGGGAGCCGTATAAGGCCCGCAAAATCATTTGGTCTGGCCCTTTGTGGGTCCTGGCAGATCTCTAGCTCGGAAGGATCTAAGACTGGCGATCTGCCCTCTCCCGCGGACAGGAATAGCCTCTGCTCAAGGCAGATGTGAGTTTGTTTTGCTGATAAAAGGAACCTTTCCCCCCCCCCCTTGCAGAA
The DNA here is from genome assembly GCF_029931775.1 of Euleptes europaea. Taxonomy (NCBI): domain Eukaryota; kingdom Metazoa; phylum Chordata; class Lepidosauria; order Squamata; family Sphaerodactylidae; genus Euleptes; species Euleptes europaea. The sequence continues at coordinate 109,332,489 of NC_079314.1, forward strand.
GAGTCATTAGCTATGGAGCTGCTAGGGCTGCCCAAGAAACTGTGTTAACCCTTTCCCACCTGGGCCGTGGAGAAACGTATTCCCTCTGTACTACAAGAGGGCTGGGGGCAGAAGTGGCGACAATGGAGGGGTTAAAGGGGGCAGGGCCAGAATGCATGGGGGGGGGGGGAGTTCTTAGCCAGTGTGTCCTCATTTCGCCCTTGCAGTCGGAGGTAGCAGGAGCCAGCTGTAGAATCCGGCTCCAACCACGAAGAGCAGGAGCAACTCCGGCGTGCGGCTGGATGGCTATGCCCGGCTGGTGCAACAGACCATCCTGGGCCACCAGGTGGGTGAGTGCGCCACTGGTTGGATGCCTGTCTGCTTGCCTGCGTGTGTGTGGGGGTCATCTGGGGCAAGCTGCCTGCTTGGGGCTTGGTTGGCTAATTTTTACGTTGATAATTTTGTATGGCCCGCGAATGATGTTATAAATATCCAAATGGCCTTTGGTGGAAAAAAAGGTTCCCCACCCCTGCTCTAGAGCATCCCCGACAAGGGCTTGCCCAGCCTCTGCTTAAAGACTGGCAGTGAAAGGGAGCTCACCACTTCCCTAGGTAGCCGGTTCCACTGCTAAACAACTCTTACTGTAAAGAAGTTTTTTTTTAATATCCCTCAATTTAAACCCATTATTGTGAGTCCTATCCTCTGCTGCCCACAGGAGAAGAAGTGGAAGTTAGAGGTGTTCTCGCCAAGGAGACAGGAAGTAGTCCTGCCTCCCCTAGCAGCAAGCAAGAAACACCCAACGATCAAGATGCCCGTCCCTTACAGCGGGAAATCCAGGTAAACAACATCAACCGCATTCCCAAAATCCAGTAAGCTCATCTCTCGACGAGCAGGTACAGAATTGATAACAAAAATGTTCCTTTCTATACAACTGTTTATGACATTGGAGCCCCCAGTCTGGCCTTTTTTCTTCTCATACTTAGTTCCCAAACTATATAAGGTAAAGTGTGCCGTTAAGTCATGACCGACTCATGGGGTTCCACCTCATGGGGTTTTCAAGGCAAGAGATGAGCAGAGGTGATTTCCCATTGCCTCCCTCTGCATAGAAGCATAGAAGCCCCAGTCTTCCTAGGTGGTCTCCCGTCCAAGAATTGACCCTGCTTAGCTTCTGTGGAGATCCCAGAGGTCCCCGAAATAGTGCCCATGGGTGCCCTGGCACCCACCGACACCTTTTCTGGCACCCGCCAGGTGTTTTTTTGAAAGTGGACGGGGCCAGGTAAGGCTTTTGCCCAGAGAAGCTTCCGACTGGCTGTGATGATCTTTAAAAATGTTTCTTTGGCAGCAGCTACCACCACCACATGAGAATCTTCACTGTGTGATTGAAGGCAAGCTGCAGCAGCCATTTTGTGGCTGGCTCCGCCTCCTGCGGCAGCCATTTTGTGGCTGTACCCACTATGCTGTATCAGAGTTCCAAAGGTTGGGGACCCCTGCAGCTTAGGCGCTAGACCACATTGGCTCTTATACCAGCAATATTAAAGCAGATAGTGTCAAGTTTTGAGAAGAGACACAGGTTCACATTCTCACTCGCTGGGTGACTTTGGGCCAGTTTCTATCTCTCAGCGTCCTTGTTAAGAGGACAAAAAAAAATATCAGAAAATATCACATATATCACCCTGAGCTCTTTGGTGTAAGGCAGTGGTTCCCAACCTTTTTTTGACCAGGGACCACTAGGACTTTTTTGTTCGGTGCAGGGACCCCAAGGTTCAAAATAAAAATTCCGAGAATTTGAAAATAAACTTTAATCATAACTGTTAGTTAAACATTAAACTTAGAATAATATTTGAATATATATATATTATAATAGAGAACTTTTAATTGAAAATGTTAATTTATTATGGGTTTATAACTTTGTTTCGCGGACCTTAATTTAGTTCTCGCGGACCCCTGGGGGTCCACGGACCCCTGGTTGGGAACCAGTGGTGTAAGGAGTGGAATACAGATGTGAACAATTACTTTAACCGGTTTAATGTACTCGATCAGCCAAGGTCTCTCTCTTTCTGCCCTGCTATCTGAGATTCTTTAGCTCAAGAGGTCTAGGACTGAACCTAGGAAGCCCAACCATCAAGTTTGGGGCTGCTCAATTCTACCTACCCGTCTGAATCAGAGTACTATATGCACCTGGTGTTCAAACAGTCATCCACTTAACTCCTGGAATGATCCATTTCTCTGAACCGCAGCCATTAAAAAAAAAAATCAGAACATATCAGTGAAAGGTTCCTGAAATAAATCCTTCCAGAACAACTGCTGTTTTCACTAATTTGCTACAGGTAAAAGGGCGAAGCTCTCTGTTCTTTTTATTTCAAAGAAGTTTTCCAGCTAACAGCAACGTTCACATTCTTTTCAATAAAAGAAAAAACCTTGGCCTTGAGTTTTTGGCCCCTTAATAGTAGCCTACATGGTTGACTACCCTTGGCGTTAAATTTTCTTAAATTGTATTTTCTGTCAGTATATCATTTTTTTTTTTTTTAAGCAATAGACCCTATCGCAGCAAGCACTGTTCTGTCAGGAGTACATTTTAACAGCATGACACAAGTATTTTTCACTACAGGAGACAAACAATGATATGTATTACATGCAGTAAACATTGCCTTCGGTACACAGGGTTCTCATAGCATTCATCTGTCTAAAAAATCACATTGTGGACCGGACGCGGTGGCGGGGAGGGGGGGCCTCGTCTCATTAACGGTTGCCGAAGGGTTGCAGCTTTGTAAAGTACCAACAATGCGCCGTCGCATTTTTTCCCAAAACAAGAACTTGATTGACTATTATGCGAGACGGCGAAAAAGAAAAAAGAAAACCTCAAGCAAAGGTGGATTAGGGTATATTTAAAATGTTGGGCAAAGGGAGAGAAAATAAATCCCTTATGCACCTGCACGCTGATAAACACACCCGGTAATTCGTAAGAAATTTGTTTCTGCTGAAATAAGGGGGCGGTGACGGATTTGAAAAGTCAGATTGTTAAATGGCGCGGTGGGTGGAATAGACTGACAGCGCATTCCTGAGCCTTGAGGGCAAAAGCCCTTGGGTGGCCAGGAAGGTGCTACGCCGGTGCCTGGGCTACTTACACCGGCGTTAGTGGCCCCAGAGCCGGCGTGGAGGACCAGACACCGGGCGCCACCGCACCGCCCCGGAACACCAGCAGGGCCTTCCCCCAGCGTCCCATTGGCGTAAAGGCCCGCGCCACCGTTCCAGGGGGCATTCCACCATTCTGGGGGGAGGCGTTGCCGGCAGTGAGAAGAGCCCCATTTCAAATTTAAAAAGTTTTTAAAAGGTTTTGTTGGAGTTTTCGGAGCCAGGGAAATGGGTTAGGAGGCCAGGGAAACGGGTTAGGAGCCCCGCCATCCTCGAACGCCGAACTCTCAGGAATGCACTGTGAGAATATGTTCCATCTTTTGTGCTACCGACAACGTTTAGGGGGCACGGCTATGGTGTTGTCGCTTTGCGCAGGACGTCCCATTGCTAGGTTCCTATAGGTACCAACACCCAGAAAGGCCAAGGATCCAGTCTGTCTATTTTGCAAAGGTAAGGCAGAAATATATCAGATTTACAGTGGACAGGAGCACAGACTACGGCCTAAGGTGTATTTTATTTATTGATTTGATTTCTGACTTGCCCTCCCTAGTATTTTTGGTGCATCCCTGTCAGCCCGCCCCCTATATCTTCATTCTTTCTCTTAGTGACACACTACCCCTATCTTGAACAAATATACTTATTTTTTTTTAATCACTTTCATTAAAACTCCTTGGCTATTTTGCCCTGTGAATGGCTTCCTGCATAGAAGAACACACCATGTCTCCTTACTACCACAATGGCAGCCACAGATTGCACAACACTGGGGGAAAATACTCATTACTGGCTTTCCTTAGGCTCTCTACATGTACCTTTGCCAACATGACTGCTGCGGCCGCCACAGCTGGTAACATGCCAGTCCAGATACGCGTAAGAACTTCTGGAAATCTGCGATCTAACTTTATCTTACAAATCTAGGGCATCCAGTTTCTTTTGGGGCTTCTGAAGCTGGCCCACTGAAAGTCTCCAATCGCCACTCGGCACTGTAGGGTATAGTCATAAGCTCATGAAAAAAGTCGTCTCAAACAGCCACCCGCGCGACAAACCTCAATTCACGTTATTCTGCAAGAATCAACGTAACTTCTCTGTTGCACATGGGGCTTCTTCCTGCTATACTGTCAGGTGTTTTTATTGGAAGACATGAAACTAAATGCGACCACTGCAGCCATTCCGACCGAGGCATTAAACAGGTAACCTAATCCCCTATCCCTTGGTCCTGGAGGATAAGCCTATCAGTGGCTGACATATCTAAATAGAACTTCCCAGGGCAGCATATTCAAGCATACCTCTGAATATTTTACTTTTAATCCCGTGTTGCAGACAAAAATCCCCACCCAATGTAGCTTACAACGGCTAAAATTAAACATTGCACTGGTGGCCTGAGAAATGGGACATCATCCTAGCCCTCATGTTTGCGTACTAAAAGGGTAAAGACCAAGGGAGCCGTGATCTTCGTCAACCCGTAACGGGTTAACTTGTACATCCGCCCAGCCGCGATTCAGATTGTGACTATACAGGAAGGGGAGACAGGATTTAAACACTTCACATACACACTCCCCCTGCTCAGTTTTACTAATTGAAACACCCTAGGTTTTCAAGGCAAAAGATAAACAGAGGTGGTTTTGCCATTGCCTAACAACTCTGGACTTCCTTGGAGGTCTCCCATCCAAGTGCTAACCAGGGCCGACCTTGCTTCGCTTCCAAGATCTAACATCGTATCCGAGGGGCCGTCTCTCCCGGTCCGCCCCCAGAGAACATTGTGTGTGTGTGTTAAGTGCCGTCAAGTCGCCTCCGACTCATGGAGACCCTATGAATGAAAGTCCTCCAAAATGTCCTATCCTTGACAGCCTTGCTCAGATCTTGCAAACTGAAGAGCACATTACGCTCTGCTAATTATAACCTGCTGGCTGTCCCCTGCCCGAAAAGTATCCAGCTGTCCTCAACCAGGGCCAGTTTCTCAACATTCTCCATGGGGGCTTAATTTTTGAGTTTTGAGAATTCAGATGGGGAAAATGTGCATCTAGAGAGCGGCAAATCCAAGGCAAAACCTCCCGTGCATAAATGGCCCTTATGAGGTAGGTGGGGCTGAGAGAGTTCTGAGAGAACTGTGACTAGCCCAAGGTCACCCAGCAGGCTTCACGTGGAGGCGTGGGGAATCAAACCCGGTTCTTCAGGTTACAGTCTTCCGCTCTTAACCACTACACCACGCAGGCCAAAAAACAATTCGGTTTTAAGATGGGTCATCTTTTTGTGCTCTTTCACACTGCACAAAGCTGAAATTGTACCATACCCTGACCTGGATGGCCCAGGCTAGCCTGATCTCATCAGATCTCAGAAGCTAAGCAGGGTCAGCCCTGGTTAGTATTTGGATGGGAGACAACCAAGGAATACCAGGGTTGCTGTGCAGAGGAAGGCACTGGCAAACCACCTCTGTTAGTCTCTTGCCATGAAAATCCCAAAAAGGGGTCGCCATAAGTCGGCTGCGACTTGAAGGCACTTTACACACACACACACACAACACGGGGGTAGCCATGGAAAATATAAATGATCCAGTCTGGTTAAGGGGAGGAGGGGGGAAGGGACAGACAGACAGAGAAGTGGAGAGACATGATGCAAAACAACTCTTGTACAGGGTCTTGGCATCACTCCAGGTTTCGGGCACGGTATCCTCAAGCAGCTTTCCTGAGGATGAAAGACTTACTTCTAGACAAATCTCTCCAGAGAGAGATTACAAACTAAACATTCTCAGTTTTTCTAGCCTAAAAGGAGAGCTATGCAGGAGGCAAAAGCTTGACAGCACAAGTCTTTTTAATAACCGACAAAATTTCCTGGCGCTAGGATGGATCGTGCTTAGCATTAGTCATCCTAATTGGTCCTCATCTCCAGCTCCGGAATATCATCACACTTAACAGGAATTAAAACCATTTCACTTTGTTCTTCAGGAATTCAGGTAGTTAAGATACAGAGGGTCAAAGAATTAAGAGAGCCAACGGTGTGCGCCTTGGGAAAAAGAAAGCCTTAGAACTTTATAAAGAAACTTTTAAAAGATGACATGGGGGGGCAGGACAAAAAAGAACTCGTCTTTGTCTCCTTCGAGATGTTTTATGTGCTAAGATGGCAAAAACTTCCTGTCCTAAAAGTCAGCTTATTTCGTTTAAGTTTTTACCATCTTCAGCTTCCCGCAAAGTTGCAAGAAAAATCTGCCAAAGTTTGGCAGGTTCCACAAATAGGTCAATTACGTTTTTGAACAGATCAAGCTGGCTGAGAAGTTGGAGAAGGGGCTGCTCCATTTCTACTTGTAAGGTCCAGGTCTTCAGCAGCCAAGCACGAGGCTGAAACACCTGCTGGTTCCCCAGTTCAGAAAATGTTTCGTCTGCCTGCTTCCTAGAGGCACCTGGTTGGCCACCGTGTGAACAGACTGCTGGACTAGATGGGCCTTGGTCTGATCCAGAAGGCCTTTCTTATGTTCTTATCCCTCTCTCCCACCAAGGAGCTCAGGGGGGCATGCATCGCTGGTCTTTTATAAATGGCTGTTTCACTCGCCGTCATCCTTCCGACAACTTCGGGTCTTCGTTTAAACTATGCATGCTGTTTACGGCCCTCAAAATTCACCTTGCTCTGCCCCTGCAATTCCCCACATTTTCAAATTCAAGATAAAACAGGTCCCTCAAAATGAGGAGAAATGCAGCAGGGAGCGAGGCGACCTCTTAGGGTTGCCAGGTCCTTCTTAGCCACCGGCAGGCGGCTTTTGGGGTGGAGCCTGAGGAGGGCAGGGTTTGGGGGAGGGACCTCAATGCGAGAGTCCAATTGCCAAAGTGGCCATTTTCTCCAGGTGAACCGATCTCTATCGACTGCGGATCAGTTGTAATAGCAGGAGATCTCCAGCTAGTACCTGGAGGTTATGCAACAAAAACAAACCAGCACTATTTTTGTTGCATAGCCTACATACAGCACTGGTGAATTATTCTTTTGAAGTACCTGGAGGTTGGCAACCCTATGACATCTGATTGTCGGACACGGCATGCAATATCCAAACAAAAGACCCGAAGTTGTCATAGGGATGATGGCAAGGGAAACAGCCATGCATAAAAGACCATTCTCCTCTCCTAACAGCTCTGTCTAGTAGATTAGTCTGAGAGTGAATGACTGGCTCAAGGCCGCCCAGTGAGTAATGCTGGTCCTCATCGAGAGTCAACAGGATTGCCAGGTCCCTCTTCGCCACAGGCAGAAGGTTTTTGGGGTGAAGCCTGAGGAGGGCGGGGTCTGGGGAGGGGAGGGACTTCAATGCCATAGAGTCCAATTGCCAAAGCGGCCATTATCCCCAGGGGAACTGATCTCTATCAGCTGGAGGTCAGTTGTAACAGCAGGCGATATCCAGCCAGTACCTGGTGGTTTGCAACCCTAAGAGTCAACTACAAGCCATACTCTACCAACTTGCTAGTTTCTCAGCCTGTATTGATTGATAGAAGATACTGAAATACCCCAAACACAAGAGGAGTCCATTTTGAGTTCCCCTACCTTGTCAAGGTGGACTTTGGTGATCAGAAGCAGAAGTGTTGGGATTACTGGGGAACACAGTAGCCTGGCATGGCAACCAGCAGAAGACTGGGTAGGGCAGAGACATGTAGGGCCATTGGCCACAGTGTGATGTCACTTCCAGGAAAAACTGGAAGTATTGCCACCACACTCTCTAGGAACAACTGAATATTCAACAGTTAAACCACAGAGCTTCTAGCAATTCTTACAGAGAATTGACATCAGTTATGGATTTTTCCGGTAGCAGCATCATGCAATTGCTGACTTTAATATATATTTTTTCTCCTGTCAGCCACTGGAATACCAGTGGGCAAGCTCCACTGGAGGCAGAAGATCTCCTACCCCCAGCAGGCACTAGTGAGCCTACAGTAGGGGCATTGGACAACTACTGGTATTCCCCTTTTTAAAAAACCTACCCAGAGTCAGCTGTATAGCTACCATGATCCACAATCCTCTTGAGTGGGAGCAAAATGCAGATATGCAGCACTGAGCAAACATTCTGCAAGCTCACCCAAACAGATTGTTGGTATAGGAATAGGACACATTTACGAGGTTTTCCTACATCCTTGTTTTATTTAAACCCTCTGAGAAACCTGTTAAGAGGCGCTTCAAGTATAAACTGTTAGCAAGAGTTGGCTGTGTGGTACGGAAAGAGGGAGGCTGCTTTTAGACTAAAACCCACACGAAGCTTGTTGCTTTAAGAAAGAAATGGATGTTCTTTATTGCTGAAGAAATCCATACTGTTATAGGAAAGGCATTACAGACGCTCTAGCTATAGGATGGAGAGAGATTCTAAGAGCACATGTTACTCTCATGGAAGAGAGAGACAGCATGAAGACAGGAAGAGGAGTCAGCCAGAAGCAAGGAAGTCCTTGAGACTAGCATTCGGGATAAACAAAGAGACAGCAGCAGAACGGACAAGTAGGATACAGAGGAATGTGACCTGTCTATGTTCCTAGCTCTACGGCCTCCTTTGGAGTACTGGTGTCCCTTTGTACAAAGCAATGTTGCATAGACCTTCACTTCCAACATAAACATACATGTTCTGATTTTACACAGTTCTACAAGTGCTCAGGCTGAGTTTGTGCCATGACAGAGAAGGATGCTGCAGCCAAACACTATCAGTCATCTGAAGGCAAACATCTGCCCTTTTTTGTGCCATGAACACACGAAGCTGCCTTATACTGAATCAGACCCGTAGTCCATCAAAGTCAATATTGTCTACTCAGACCAGCAGCAGCTCTCCAGGGTCTCAGGCAGAGGTCTTTCACACCACCTACTCGCCTAGTCCCTTTAACTGGAGATGCCAGGGATTGAACCTGGGACCTTCTGCATGCCAAGCAGATGCTCTACCACTGAGCCACGGCCCCTCCCCAATGGAGACATAACAATTAGAATTACAGCCATGGAGATACAACAATTAGAAGGATGGAACTAGTCTGGTCCTACGACTGGATTTCACCCCATAACCATTTGGCTTCCTTTTTTAAAAATCGTAACTTTGCTTTCAGACATTTAATAGCAGTAGTAATATTTCTGACCCACAAGAACCAGCAATGAATTTGGCCTAATTAACCCCATCCAAATCCCAACCTGCAGAATAAATTTGCAACTGCTGGAAGTGGACTGGGGGCAGGCCAATTGCAGGCAGAGTTCCCTGCCAGAAGCAGGGTTGCCAGCCTCCAAGTACTAGCTGGAGATCTCCAGCTGATAAGAGATCAGTGCACCTGGAGAAAATGGCCACTTTGGCAATTGGACTCTAGGGCACTGAAGTCCCTCCCCTCCCCAAACCCCTCCCTCCTCAGGCTCCGCCCCAAAAACCTCCCGCCGGTGGCAAAGAGGGACCTGGCAACCCTAGCCAGAAGAGGTCTGGAGCTTTGCATCCCTTTTTGAGCAGCTGCGAAGTCTACTCCAAAATGGCTTTGGTGGATATGTTCCATTTTTCTAGCTTTGGCTCTTTCTAATTAACTGCGAGAATCTCTGCTGCAGATCCGTCTACAATGCCAGATCATCTCTGTGGTTTTTAATCTGTTACTGCCATCTTTTATGTAAGACAGTTTTGCAGAGACAGGACATAAGAAGAGCCCTGCTGGATCAGACCAGTGGTCCATCAAGTCTAGCATCCTGTCCCAGAGTGGCCAAACAGTTATTCCAGAGGGCCAGCAACAGGCACAGAGGCTGAGGCCTTTCCCTGATGTTGCCCCCTGGCACTGGTATTCAGAGGTTTACTGCCTCTATTTGTGGAGGTTCCCTTTGGGCACCCAGCTAGTAATCACTGATAGACCTGTCCTCCGTGAATCTGTCTAATCCCCTTTTAAAGCAGATTATGCTTGTGATCATCACTACCACCTCTGGCAGCAAATTCCATATTTTAATCACATGAGTGTTTGATAAAAGCTACCCCAACTTGTTTTGCAAAATGAGAAACGCATATACCCCCATCCCGCATATTAGTCACTCTCTCACACATAGGATTCCAGCTCCGCGTTGGGAAATACTTGGAGATCTGGGGGGTGAAGCCTGAGGAGGGTGGGGTTTGGAGAGGGACTTCAATGCCATAGAGTCCAATTGCCAAAGTGGCCATTTTCTCCAGGTGAACTGATCTCTGTCGCCTGGAGATGAGTTGGCATGGCAGGCGATCTCCAGCTAGTACCTGGAGGTTGGCAACCCTACTCACACACAGCCTCCATCTGTTACAAACTCTTCCGTATTCAACATAAACTTCACAGAAGTATATAGTCCGACTTTTATACAATTAATGCCCAACTCTACCAGAGCACCTCAGCTTATTTCTTATTAACAGTACTTCCATCAGAGCTCAAAGAGCTACCTATCATTACGCTTGCTAAGATCTCTATCCGGATAAACACCTGGTTCCTTTTTGGCAATCCAATCCCATCTGCTTTCATTTCTGTCACTTTCGAATTGGACTGCTTTACAAGTAGACTTGGATTTATAGACTTGGCGCCTGCCGTTGGCCTATCTGTACAAACACTGAGTACTTACTCAGCTGGCCCAACCTCACTTACAGGCATGCATCAACTGCACGCATTATTTTCACCCCCAAATTAGACACTATTCGGTTCATTTGGAGTCAGACACTGAGATTAGTACTGTATTTGTCAGATAGATGGGAATAAGGAATAGGGAAACAGCTTCCTAAGGGCTAAATTGTCTGAAGAGAAAAGAGCGTTAAGTTCAAATTATACATTGTTCTGCATTTGGGGAAACTGTTTTTTTGTATTTTGGAACTGGCTAGATGTATTTATTAGACTTATTTCTGCAATTTAAACAACTTTATTGAAAATACAGGCATTCCCCTCAGTGCAAACTGCAAGTCAAATTACATTATCATTTCCCCCCACAGTGCCTGAGCCAAAAAGAAGCTAAATTTATAAGCAAGTTTGCATTCGACTAAGCAACTTTGCTCTGTAGCAGTTAGGGTTGCCAATCTCCAGGTGGTGGCTGGAGATCTCCTGCTATTACAACTGATCTCCAGCCTATAGAGATCAGTTCACCTGGAGAAAATGGCCGCTTTGGCAATTGGACTCTATGGCATTGAAGTCCCTCCCTCAAACCCAGCCCTCCCCAGGCTCCACCCCAAAAACCTCCCTCCGGTAGTGAAGAGGGACCTGGCAACTCTAGTAGCAGTTCAGATTCAGCAGCCTGAGGAGGGCAGGGTTTGGATACGGTAGGGATGTCAATGGGGAATATCGCTAGAGAGTCAACCTTCCAAAGCAGCCATTTTCTCCAGGTGAACTGATCTGTCGCCTGGAGATCTCCAGCTACCACCTGGAGGCTGGCAACCCTACCCCACCCCTAACAGTTTTGCAAAAAAATTTAAAAGTGAAGGTTAGGCAGTGCAGGAAAGTCCAGAAGTTAAAACTTCTGCCTGAGTATTTTTTTATTGTGAAAATGGTGAATTACAATATTACAATAAAATATACAGCAATGAACAAACAAGATAATAGATCGATGAATGGGTACATTTTTTAAACGTCATCACATTGTCTACTTCTTATATCATTATAACCTTCAGTACATATATACATCCTACTCACATTTAACCTTCTGCCTGCATTTAAACCAAAGGATGCCCTCCAAAACAGAGCCCGCCCCCCGCCCCAGCAGAGTGAGGTATCTCTATCAAGTGCCTGGCTGCTTGAAACCTTTACCAATAGAACCACTTAAAGGATGTAATGTTATTTTGGAAGCAATAAATCCATCAGTTTTAGGATTGCCAGCTCTGGGTTAAGAATTACCGGGAAGTTTTGGGGGCAGAGCCTGAGGAGGGCAGGGCTTGGAGAGGGGAGGGACTTCAATGCCATGGAGCCTAATGGCCAAAGTGGCCATTTTCTCCAGGGGAACTGATCTCTATCAGCTGGCGATCAGTTGTAATAGCAGGAGATCTCCAGCCACTACCTGGAGGTTGGCAATCCTAAGCAATTTCTATAGCAGCTCACCTCCTCCTTCTCCTGCCACCCCCCCCCAAAATAGACAATCACTCATGCATAACCAAAGACCAACTGATGTATAATTTAAGAAAAGGAGACAACAGCATCATCCAAGTATTACAGGATTGCTAAGTAGCATAATAATGTTCAGTTTCGTTTACTTCCTTGAGTCAGACACTAGCATTTTTTTTATGTTAATATTTGCCAAAACTTGGGACATAAAATCTCAGGTTACTAATCTTAGAAAGTAACTCTAGAATCGATCACGATGGGTAGCCGTGTTAGTCTGTCCGTAGAAGTAGAAAACAGCAAGAGTCCAGGAGCGCCTTAAAGACGAACAAAACTTTGATAATATAAATCTAGCTTCATAAGAAAGTGGGAATACTGGCACGTGAAAAATGTTCGTCCAAATCTCCAAACTTTTCATAGTTGGAATTTAGAGGTCAGTCCATGGGCTCTGCAAAAGCCCCCCCCACCTTAGGTTATTTAAACTGCAGATTGCTGGAATTAAATTGTGTGAAACAGATTCCGCTTTTCACACAACTGACCTACACCAGTCATAGCCGCCTTCCTTTCAGTTATTTTCGTAGCTATTCATAGAATTTTTACACTCTTTTAAGACTTGCCAGGCAGAACTGAGGAGGAGGAATGCCTTCTTCTCTCGGGGATGTGCAGGATGCCACCGAGAAGATCCGCGACTGTTCGTGAAACGCTGCTTCCCCGAAAAGTCCTCAGATGTTTTTGCCCTAGCGGAGTTGCCTCCAAACTTTCCTCCGGGCAAATTAAATAACTCTAGGGCTTGCCAGGGAATACAAATCAATTCAGCCTTGTGGAAAGCCCTTCTAATTTTACCAGAAGGGTCACAAGAGAGAGATACACAGGCCGTCTGACTTAAGTAGCAGCTTTATAAAGCTATTAACCAAATTTTAACGGTTTTTTAAAAAAACTTTTTTTTGAGGTACATATGGCAATGTATCGTAACAAACGTATTATGAAAATCATAAGACGCTGACAAGATGAAAAATTCCAGCACAATTAAACAAACACCAGCAAGAAAATGATCAAATTTAGACATGTAAAGTATTACGTTTTGCACAAAACAGAGAATTAAAACTTGGCACGAAAGCTGTCCAAGGGAACTAGGGGGCAGCGCTTTCCCGTAGCTGTGGGGTTCCGTAGCATGTAGGGTTGCCAGGTCCCTCTTTGCCACCGGCGGGAGGTTTTTGGGGCAGAGCCTGAGGAGGGTGGGGTTTGGGGAGGGACTTCAATGCCACAGAGTCCAATTGCCAAAGCGGCCATTTTCTCCAGGGGAACTGATCTCTATCGGCTGGAGATCTGTTCTAATAGCAGGAGATCCCCAGCTAGTACCTGGAGGTCGACAACCCTAGTAGCGTGGTATAGTGGTTAAGAGCGGTGGATTGGAATGGTGGATCTTCTGTATGCAAAGTGGAGGTGCTTCCAATGAGCCACATCACCTCCCCTAACAAATGAATATGCCTTGCTACCATGTAGATTGGGCCTGGCAATAAGATCCCTGCCCTCTTAAGATCCCAGAGCCAGCGCGGTGTAGTGGTTAAGAGCGGTGGTTTGGAGCAGTGGACTCTAATCTGGCGAACCGGGTTTGATTCCCCACTCCACCACAAGTGGTGGACACTAATCTGGTGAAACGGGTTGGCTTCCGCACTCCTCCACACAAATCCAGCTGGGTGACCTTGGGCTAGTCACAGTTCTCTTAAGAGCTCTCTCAGCCCCACCTACCTCACAGGGTGTCTGTTGTGGGGAGGGGAAGGTGATTGTAAGCCGGTTTGATTCTGCCTTAAGTGGTAGAGAAAGTCGGCATATAAAAAACAACTCTGCTTCTATCTAAGTGTCACAAAAGACAAGAATTCATCTCTTAGAAAGACACCCTGAATGGTACCAAAGCGTAGGGAGGTTCCTATGGGAGAAAGCATCAGGGCCCAGGGCAGTGTAGCGGTTTAGAGGCAATTCTGAAAGCCGGGGATCTAGATTAGAGCAGAACTAAGGAGGTTCGTGAAAAACTACATCCAAAGCAACAGTGGCCAGAGGAACACAACAAAAAGGGTTTTTTAAGATCTGGACACTTCTGGCATAGGGTTGCCAGGTCCCTCTTCGCTACCGGCGGGAGGGTTTTTTGGGCAAAGCCTGATGAGGGCAGGGTTTGGGGAGGGGAAGGGCCTTCAATGCCATAGAGTCCAATTGCCAAAGCGGCTATTTTCTCCAGGCAAACTGATCTCTATCGGCTGGAGATCAGTTGTAATAGCAGCAGGTCTCCAGCTAGTACCTGGAGGTTGGCAACCCGACTCTGGCACGGGAACCATCAACTCCAGAAGTGGTCCAAATTCATGGGCTCCCCCACAGTCCCATCCTGGTGGTAGAATTTTTATTTCCGGAATTAGCAGCTTTTCACTTTTTTCCCCATGCACATGAAGACAACCTGAAACGTGGTAGTCAACTTTTTCTTCAGTTAGTGATCTGTGGGTGCCAGAAAAGTCTCATTGTGCCTTCTGCCCTTCCCCAGGTTGCATGGCATGATGGGAGAACGTCAGTCTCAATGCCAAGACGCCGATCTTAAACTCTCCTTGTTGCAGATGGTCAAGCTAAGCATACTGAAGCACTCTGCTCCGCTTGCTACTATGTTAAAAAAATTCCTTTTCTAACAGCCCAAACAGCCCAGCTTGGTAGCCCAGATAGCAGAGCTTAGCCCAAGTTTGTCAGAGCTTGGAAGGTAAGCAGGGTTGGCCATGGTCAGTACTTGGGTGGGATACCTTCCAAGGAAGACCAAGGCAGCTGTGCAGAGGAAGGCAATGGGAAAACCACCTCTGCTCCTCCCTTGGCTTGAGCACAAGGAAGGGCCGTGGCTCAGTGGCAGAGCATCTGCTTGGCATGCAGAAGGTCCCAGGTTCGATCCCCGGCATCTCCAATGAAAGGAACTAGGTGAGTAGGTGATGTGAAAGACCTCTGCCTGAGACCCTGGAGAGCCGCTGCCGGTCTGAGTAGACAATACTGACATTGATGGACCAAGGGTCTGATTCAGTATCACGCAGCTTCGTGTGTTCACTCCATTGTTGCAGCTGCCCTGAGTCAGTTGCAACTCGACAGCACATTCCTCCTCCTTTCTAGAGGACAAGTAGAAAGCCGGCAAGGTTTTTGTGCCAACCATGAAAAGCAGTTTTAGTGTAATACCAGCAATGTAATTTTTAAAAAAGCTCTTGTAAAACATCATCAAATGCAATATAAAGTAAGCAAGTGGCACTTCGTAAATTTCATGCCTTCGATATGCGAGGGAAGTAAAAAAAAATATGAGTCCAATTATTGTGCATCAGCTGAATTGAAAAAGGCCACTGAACGGTTGTTAGCAGGAAAATTTCATCTATCATCTTTCTAGAAAGCAAATATTCCATAGTATTTACTAAAACTATTGTATGTCATGAAATCAAGAGACGAACGGTATGATCCTAAGTGCATCAGTTTGAGTCTGTTTTATCGAAGGGCTGAATTCCTTTTTGTTTCAAGGTAAAAAGCGTACCACAGATTCACTGGGACAGCTGGCGAGCTAGCTGAGTTAAGTGTTGTTCTACTTGTAATAGCTGAGAAAAGAGAATTCAGGGTTGGTATAGAAAAAGAGCCTGGGTCACCTGCACAGGCATACATACACCCTGTATTTTCCCCCATAAGCAAATGAAGAAAAATTAGTTTTTATATGCTGGCTTTCTCTACCTTTTAAGGAGAATCAAACTAGCTTACAATTGCCTTGCCTTCCTCTCTGCCCCCAGCAGGCAGGCAGGTAGGGCTGAGAGAGCTCTAAGAGAACTGTGACTAGCCCAAGGTCACCGAGCAGGCTTCGTGCATAGGAGCGGGGAAAACCAACCAGGTCCACCAGATTAGAGTCCACCACTCTTAGCCACAACACCAAGCTGGCTCTCTATGCCTTTCATGTCTACAGAAGCAAGGAAAATACTGCTTTAGGAATACTGCAGTGAGACTCAAACTTGCCCTTCATCCAGGACTCTGCTTTCCTACACAGAGCTACGTTACTTAATACACAAGTCCCCTCTGCAGACATCCCACCTATCAAGAAGCTGTCTATATCTGCATGGTCTGCAGAGGATCTTGGGTGCTGTGGAACAATCTTGGGTGCTGTGGAACACAGGCAGGATAATGCTGCTGCAGTCGTCTTGTTTGTGGGCTTCCTAGAGGCACCTGGTTGGCCACTGTGTGAACAGACTGCTGGAATTGATGGGCCTTGGTCTGATCCAGCAGGACTTTTCTTACGTGCTTATGTTTTTAGGATGTAAGAGCACAGATCCATTCTAAAGTATCCTGAAGCCACTTGGATGCACCCATTATTTTCGACAGAGCTTGTGAGGAAGAATCTGAGATATCACCTAGCATGCTGATCTGCCTAGGGTTGCCAGGTCCCTCTTCACCACCACACCAGTGGGAGGTTTTTGAGGCAGAGCCTGAGGAGGGCAGGGTTTGGAGAGGGGAGGGACTTCAATGCCATAAAGTCCAATTGCCAAAGCGGCCTTTTTCTCCAGGGGAACTGATCTCTATCGGCTGGAGATCAGTTGTAATAGCAGGAGGGGTTCTAGCTCAGTGGTAGAGCATCTGCTTGGCATGCAGAAGGTCCCAGGTTCAATCCCCGCATCTCCAGTTAAAGGGACCGGGCAAGTAGGTGATGTGAAAAACCCCTGCCTGAGACCCTGGAGAGCCACTGCTGGTCTTTGATGGACCAAGCGTCTGATTCAGTGTAAGGCAGCTTCATGTGTTCATGTGAGATCTCCAGCTAGCACCTGGAGGTTGGCAACCCTAGATCTGCCCCTACTCTCTCTCGCTCTCTTCCAGTTTAACACAACATCAGCCAGAGAAGAAACTTCTTTCTGGCCAAGCCGTTGAAGGCTCTAATAAATTTAGAAGTCCAAATTATTATCAAAACTGATAAAATGGAAAAAAACTGAATTGAAAAAGAAGGGAAAAGATCACTAAGCTTCTTGATACATTTAAAGGACGAAAGAGCTTCTACATTCAACTTGATAATCCTTCTCCTAGGAAGCTTTCTTTCCCCTGGCTGGAATATTTATTATGACAGTTGCATAAAATGTACTAGTTCAATTTCTATGGGGAAAGGGATTTAAAATATATAAGGAGCTATAGTCTTTGTGTTTACTCAGACAGGCACACACCAACTTTTCAGCGCCGCAGAGTGGGACGTCGTCTAAAACAGCAAAGATAATTTAACTGTGTGTGTGAATAGCTGCTCTTCAGCAAAATGCTGCCAAAATTAAATCGGAAATGAAATGGCACTTTGTAGTCATTGGCCGCCCAGCGGGGTACGCCTAGTTAAAAACCTGGAGTGAAAAGGGCGATTGACCTACATTGGTACGGGCTTCGTGCAGCTGCACTTTGGTATTTTTCGCTGCATTTGATGAAGCTCATTAGTTAATGCAACCGAATTACCTACACTTGCCAGGCATTCATTTATTTTCATACCACATGGCCAGATTCTAAGTTCAGCGGTAGAGCTACACAGCTCCCCCGCTAGGCAGCCGCCTGGAAAGTTATCTGCTCTTGTTACATTTTACGCGCAGCAGCAGAAAATAAGTGGAGGGCGCCGGGGCTGATTTCGACTCCGTAGGTAGACAAGGCCGCATGCTATATTTTGAATGGAAAGATCAGGGCCATGTGCTAGAAAGTTTCCTATTTTAAGCAATACATTTTGAGAGGGGAAGGGAGGGGGTAAAGTAAAAATCAGATCTGTCTGTAGGACATCTGCACTCTACAGACTGTCATTCGTAGAATTCCGGGAGGTGAATCTTAGTAGAAAGTGTTGATAAATGTTTGCCCTCCAGCCATTTCTCACCCCAGAGAAGTTGATTTATGGGCAACAAGGGGCCAAGTAATTGCCATATGGGGTGGTCAACCGTAGGGAGAAGAGGAGCCATCTGTGAGTCCGTCTCTCCCGGTATGCCCCCCCCCCGAGAAGAAGTAGTGTTGTCTTTATATGCAGAGTTTCTCTACCACTTAAAGGAGAATCAAACTGGCTTACAATGACCTTCCCTTCCCCTCCCCACAACAGACACCTTGTGAGATAAGTGGGGCTGAGAGATCTGTGACTAGCCCAAGGTCGCCCAGCTGGCTTCATGGGTAGGAGTGGGGAAACAAATCCAGTTCACCAGATTAACGTCGGCTGCTCATGTATAGGAGTGGGGAATTAAACCTTGTTGTCCAGATCAGAGTCTACTGCTCCAAACCACTGCTCTTAACCACTATACTAGCCCCCGCTGCTCATGTGGAGGAATGTGGAATCAAACCCAGTCTACAGATTAGAGTCCACTGCTTTTAACCACTACACCATGCTGGCTCTGCTCTGCTGATAGCAACCTGCTGGTCATCCCTAGCCCGAAAAGTATCCGGCTGTTCTCAACCAGGGCCAGGGCTTTTTCAGCCCTGGCTCCGGTCTGGTGGCACTCTCTCTCTAGTGAGACCCGGGTCCTGTGGGATTCAGTTCAATTCTGCAGGGCCTGTAAGACCGAGATGTTCTGCCAGGCCTATGGTTGAGGGCAGCAACTGTTCCCATCACAGCCGGCCTCCCTACCTTCCTTTTTTCCACCTTCAGTTTAAGTGGGGACTCTGCTTGCTTTCCCCAGGCTCTCCATGGACCTGTGCTCTGATAAATTGGTGCCAACTTGATTTTAATAATAGATATCGGTTTTAAATTGGAATATGAAATTACTGAATTTTGTATCTAATATATTGTTTTTAACCTGATGTGAGCTGCTCTGAGCCCGGATTTGGCCGGGAAGAGAGCAGGTTATAAATCAAAATATAAATAAATAAATTAAATTTCCACACTGTGCAGCAAAATACTCTGGTTTACCCACTGATGTACATTCAACAGGGAGTCTGCAACCAATTCCAACGGAGCTCTCCAATATATTTGTCCACGACTTTCACATATTGAGTGTCTAAGTGTGTGCCCAAAATAACGCACAAAGAGGCTCTTTTTCTTTAAAGTAGTAATGCAGCCCGTATTAGTTTAAGTGAGTAATTTTCCAGTTGACAATCTTGCTATGCTGTTACCACAACTGGCCATTAGTCAGGGTAACAGATTGTAAGAAGACTCACTGCCAATCTCAATGGAGGACAGATTGCAAGAGATCAGCCCACAAAGCAGACATTTCCCACCTCTGGGGTGGGTGGGTGGGAGGTTATCTAAATAAATGAGGTACTCAACTTCTTTAAAAAGAGAATGTTACGAGAAATCAACGAAGAAATCTCGAAACACAGCTTGTTTGGTTGAATTTTCTAAACAAAAAAAAGGAGCCATCTAAGCTTTAGAAAGGTTAGACTATTAATTTAGCCACACAGCTATAAAATAATTATAACTGGTATTCTACAGAATGGATGGGCAATTTGTCTGTATTTTAGCTCCATCTCCAGGCTTTGACGATTTATACCGTATTTTTCGCTCCATAAGACGCACTTTTTTCCTCCTCAAAAGTGAGGGAAAATGTCAGTGCGTCTTATGGAGCAAATGCCGGCTGGGCGCGTGCGCGTCGGGACGGCGCGAGCCGGCGTTCCCCGCCCTGACGGCCAGCTGGGAGGCGGGCGGGGCCGCACAGAGCCGGCTGGGCACGTGCGCCGGCTCGCTCTGTGCGGCCCCGCCCGCCTCCCAGCTGGCCGTCGGGGAGGGGAACGCCGGCTCGCGCCGTCCCGACGCGCACGCGCCCAGCCTGCATTCGCTCCATAAGACAAGTTTTTAGAGGAGGAAAACAAGATTGTTTCTTGTTTTCCTCCTCTAAAAAATAGGTGCGTCTTCTGGAAAGGTGCGTCCTATGGAGCGAAAAATACGGTACTTTGACAAGGAAAAATTCTACATTCCCAATTCCTATACGCCAATAGGGATATTCGTTATATTCACCGTATTTTCGCTTGTCAGAATGATTCCAGATGGGTTTTTTGTGCTGATTTTTCGCAAAGTAAGTTCTCTTTTGAAAGTGCATGTTCTTTAAACGGATGGGAGGAGCAGCCCATTCAGAAACAGAAACCAAAAACACATCTTTCATAAAAGCGCTACATTTTCAAACGGAGACCCCCTATGTTTCAACAGAAGCTTTAAAAGAGATAATCAGTGAGAACGGAGCAACATGGAGTCTCAACACGTACATGCCCCCCCCCCAAAGAACAAAACACAGCACGTCGGGTGTGGTGTGGCAAACTTTGAATTTTCTTTTAAAACGGGGCAACAGCGTGGATTAGACAGCCTGGATGAATGCTTCATTTGAACCCATGGTGTTTTCTCAGAATAGAATCTTCTTTAACAAACTGAGGTTCTATGGCAAATGTCGAGGTGTTCCTTAGTAACGTAACCGATGGGGAAATGGTTCCCTTAAAGTAAAATTTTATTATACAGGCAGAGAAAGATACTGAGAGCGAAAATGGAAGACTGCTCTACCTCACTACTACAATCTCATGATTTTTTTTTTTTTAATGAATATGAATCTGAGCCTGACCTATTTTAGGTACACGGATTAGCTTTCTCTTCTTTTTAAACACCCCGACTCACACAAAACTTCAAATTATAAAGGAAGGTCCTCCCCCCTCAAAGTTCAGTCCCACAAATCCAGGAATGCTGGAATCAAGGTGGGTTTATTGCAGTCCGTTCTGCACATGCCCAGAGGTTCAAAACACACTCTTGAAAAATGCCGAACTTTTTTTAAAATAAAAAGTTGCAAAAGCACTAAAGTTCTCACTTCAAATTAAAAGCATCTCTACAAAAAACTTCTAAAACCACCCTTTCAGTCTCTCAAACATAATGGGCAATGAGACACAATTCAAAAATGCTGCACGTTCAGGAAGCGTTTTCTAGGTAAAGCATACCAAAGAGGGTACAGGCAACATGACAGTTCATGGATTAACCATCTGTGCCACCTCCTCTGGACCAAGGCAATCGAGTGGCCTCACAGGGGAAATGTTTCTCCCCTGAAGTACCACAAACTAGCACTAGCTACATTCACATTTCTTAAGAAGGCGGCGCTACGAAACATTAAGCCTTACAAAGACCCAATCCAGGGAATATGACCACTTCCATACAGAAGAGTCACGAAACGAAATCAAAACAGGGATCCTCCAGTTGAAACAGCAAGTCTGAGAAATGCAAAGTTATCCCTGTTCTTTATCAATCATTATCAATCTCATTTTAAGAGTCACAGAAGAATTGGTTTTTATATGCTGACTTTCTCTACCGCTTAAGGAAGAATCAAACCGGCTTACAAATCACCTTCCCTTCCCTCAACAGGCACCCTGTGAGGTAGGCTGAGGTTGAAATAGCTTTAAGAGAGCTGTGACTAGCCCAAGGTCACCCAGCAGGTTGCATGCGTAGGAGTGAGGAAACCAACCCGGTTCACCAGATTAGTCCACCGCTCCAAATCACTTCTTTTAGAAGACAAAAGACACTGTGCATAAAAGTGGTTTCTCTTGCTATACAGAGTTGCTCTTTTTTCACTGCTCTACAATCCCACCAGTAATACGGCCTCCCATGTTGCCCATGTAGAAGAGTCAGACAACAGAGGGAAGAGAAGCCAGCCCTCGAAGATTCAAATAGGCATTATGACTTACTTTTTAGTTATTTTACAAAATTTATCCCCTGCCTTTCTGGCCTCATAAGGGCTACCAAGGTGACCAACAAATAAAATATGTATGATAAAATCACATTACCCACACACTGTATCATCGCAGCCATTCACAGTTACAAACTTGGTGGATTTAAGTACACTGCAAACAGGGGCAGATTCCACACAAGCTGAATTATGTGCCCGAGACCACATCCCAAATTCTTTTGGCATTTCTGCCAAATCTCAACACGCACAAACCCCACTTTCAGACTCCAGAGAAGAGACCACCTAAGATCAATAGCGAACAATGTGCATGGGTGTGTGTGGGAGTCAGTGTGGTGTAGTGGTTAAGAGCGGTGGTTTGGAGCGGTGGACTCTGATCTGGAGAACCGGGGTTGATTCCCCACTCCTCCACATGAGCGGCGGACACTAATCTGGTGAACCGGGTTGGTTTCCCCACTCCTACACTTGAAGCCAGCTGGGTTACCTTGAGCTAGTCACAGCTCTCTTAGAGCTCTCTCAGCCCCACTTACCTCATAGGATGTCTGTTGTGGAGAGGGGAAGGGAAGGTGATTGTAAGCTGGGTTTGAGTCTTCCTTAAGTGGGCGAGAAAGTCAGCATATAAAAACCAACTCTTCTTCTTCTGTGTGGGCAGGGGTCATTAATAATCTATTTTTATTCTTCCCCAGAAACCACATACCCTCTAGAGGGCACAACAAATTAAAAGCAAGCAAATAGGTGTAATGCACCATTCTAAGATGCTTAAATAAAGGAACAGGTTTTTTTTTAAGCCTATAAATGGGGTAGCTTGAAGCCTCAACCTATCCCTAATCTGATCATTAGCACATGTAATTTATTCTTCATATCCCTATCAAGTCGGTTACTAAATATGAAAAGCTTATTTGCCTACAAAAGATAGAGCACGTTTAACCATCTCCGGCATTAGCATAAAAATGGAGATCACTTTTTACAGGTTCACCGCATAGCTAAGTACATACGGAGGCAATGAGGCAAATGACTGCCTGCAATTATGTTAAGTGCATCGACTCAAAGTTTAACATAAATAGCGCATTTAAGTATAAGCAAGCGATCGTGGATGGGGGAAAAGATGGCGACAAACCCACGCCTCGATCAGAAGTTGGTCACCATATTCCGAATATCAGCAACATCCCACGCGTACAAGCAATGCGGAGTGAGTCTGATAGCCTTGTCAATTGCCACAAATGACGTCTCCACTAACCCACACGCTACAAGGTTGGAGAGAAGCAATAGTTCCCAAGACGTATTGTGTTCAGTTTGGGGCACTGCAATTTAAGAAGGGTGCAGACAACCTGGAACATGTCCAGAGGGAGGGCAACAAAGACGGTGAGGGGTCTGGGGACCAAGTCCTATGAGGAAAGGTTGAAGGAGCTGGGTATGTTTAGCCTGCAGAGGAGAAGACTGAGAGGTGATATGATAACCATCTTCAAGTACTTGAAGGGCTGTCATATAGAGGAGGGTGCCGAGTTGTTTTCTGTTGCTCCAGAAAGTTGGACCAGAACCAACGGGTTGAAATTAAATCAAAAGAGTTTCCGGCTAGACATTAGGAAGAACTTTCTAACAGTTAGAGTGGTTCTTCAGTGGAACAGGCTTCCTCGGGAGGTAGTAAGCTCTCCTTCCCTGGAGGTTTTTAAGCAGAGGCTAGAGGGCCATCTGTCAGAGGGAGGGCATCTTGTCCATCTTCTGGACATGGAGTAGGGGTCACAGGGGGTGTGGGGGGGAGGAGGTACTTGTGAATTTCCTGCATTGTGCAGGGAGTTGGATTAGATGACCCTGGTGGTCCCTTCCACCTCTATGATTCTATGCCTAGAGGCCCTGCATCCTTACAGCATCCATATTGCTTTTGCTCCACTTTGATTCTGAACCGACTGGGTTATGAAGCCGTACAAAAACCCTGCAAAGCCTAAGTCGGATGAGCGCACGCACTGGGCGCAAGGAATAGCTTTCCCAACCGCCTTCAACTCTAAGGATGCTATCCTCGCCAACTGGACACAAGCAGAACAGCTGCCATGGCTGTGAATTATTGACTTGTAGTTACGATCCTGGAGCCTGATTAGAGAAAGGTGGGTCAGAGGCGTCATAAATAAAGACTGCAGAGGGAGATGACGGCAGTGCTGGCATGCACATATCTAATACACATAGCGCAAACGGGCCAAAACACTGCTTGTGAGAGCCAGCGTGGGTGTAGTGGTTAAGAACGGTGGTTTGGAGCGGTGGACTCTGATCTGGTGAACCAGGCTTGATTCCCCACTCCTCCACATGAGCGGTGGAGGCTAATCTGGTGAACAGGGTTGGTTTCCCCAATCCTACACATGAAGCCAGCTGGGTGAACTTGGGCCAGTCACAGTTCTCTTAGAGCTCTCTCAGCCTCATCTACCTCACAAGGTGTCTGTTGCGGAGAGGGGAAGGGGAAGCCAGCGTGGTGTCGTGGTTAAGAGTGATGGTTTGTAGAGGTGGACTCTGATCTGGAGAACCGGGTTTGATTCCCCACTCCTCCACATGAGTGGACCATGCTAATCTGGTGAACTGGATTTGTTTCCCCACTCCTACCCATGAAGCCAGCTGGGTGACCCTAGGCAAGTCACTCTCTCTCAGCTTCACCTACCTCACAGGGTGTCCGTTGTGGGGAGGGGAAGGGAAGGTGATTGTAAGCCGGTTTGATTCTTCCTTAAGTGATAGAGAAAGTCGGCATATAAAAACCAACTCTTCTTCACTTCTTATGTTTGGAACCATGCTAAATGCATTTGCTCATGGGATGGGACAGAATGAAAAGCTGGTCGTCGCCCCCCCCCCCCATCCCAGTGGCATTCCTGCCAACTGAACTTTGCACAGTACCTCAGTAGGCAACGGCTACTGAAGAGTATTGCATTCTAATTCAACATACATATGTTATCTGCTGCCCAACACACCCTTCCTCTGTACCTATTTTACCAACAGTAAGCCAGTGTAATTGTTTCACCACCACATTGTATTCGCGCGTAGCCCGGCACTTGAAATTGATGCATTTTGCGCACTGAACTTAATACCCAAATACATGATCTACCGTCTAGCAAATTTCTCTGAACCAAACTTACTACTCCACTGAATAAGCATCCACAAGTTTTGATGGTTTAAACCCTCACCCTGCTCGTTCTCCAGTTCTACGGAAAAGAGTTCATATACCTTTTATTTAAAACTGACAAATGGTTGGGAATGCACCACAATATAGTAGCAAATGGATTTACTCTTGCCTCCCTTAATACACATATAGTAGAAATGAAAGGTCATCGCTACTATTACTGCTTCAGATACTTGGAAATTATTTTAGAGTCCTACCACGATCCTCAGGAGGGATTGGCTACAAGTGAGAGAAATGAGCTAGCGCGGCACAGCGGTTAAGAGCGGCGGACTCTAATCTGGTGAACTGGGTTTGATTCCCCACTATTCCACATGAAGCCTGCTAGGTGACCGTGGGCTAGTCACAGTTTTCTTAGAGCTCACAGTTCTCTCAGAACTCTCTCAGCCCCACCTACCTCATAAGGTGTCTGCTGTGGGGAGGGGAAGGGAAGGCGATTGTAAGCAGCTTCTACCTTTGACTCCTCAAAGGTAGAAAAAAGCGGGTATTAAGAGCCAACTCTTCCTCCTCTTCTTCAAGTTTTTACAGGATGCTAGGCCTGTAAAATGTGTCAATGGGCACCTCCGTCATAGCGATTTGACAATCCCCCAGTCATTTCCATTTGCTACCTAACTGTAGCTCCTTCTCCCACTGCAACTAGTAGAGAATGCAGAGCGCAATCTTCCTGCCTCTTTTAAGTCGAATTCCACTTCTAAAAACAAGGAAGTCCCTGCAAAATCACACAGGTCTCCGAGCCACCTGGGAGCGGTGCACTGAAGAGGTGGCACCGCACAATATTCTTGCATCCAGCATTGCTTCCCAGGGAAATGAGAGACTGGTGAGGCATCTCCAGCTGGGGACGGTCCCTCGGCCAAGCGTTGGACCTTGACAGGTGACCCCTAACATCAGCCTGACCACCGACCAAAGAATGGAGGCGCCCAAGGTATCGCTCCACAAGGTTGCTGCCTTGAGAAGATAAGTGTGCTTTTAAAAGTTAGAGCAATGCTTCTCCACCTGGGGAAGGGCCAAGCGTTGGACCTGGCAATCAGTTGTAATAGTGGGAGATCTCCAGCCACCACCTGGAGGTTGACTACCCTATTCCCCCCCATTTGCAGAGCGTAGCCAGAATGCAAGGAACAGTCCCGCACGAGATTCTCTACACTCACAGTATGTGGAAATGCGCTCCTTTCACAACATTAGTGTTCGTTGCGATACAGACTTGAAACAAGGACCGAGAATCTGTTTATAATGTACTCCCACCCCAGACAATCTGCATGCTTGCCATACTCATGCGGCAGAGTATCCGTAGCAACAGCCACATATGGCCTGCCTTGTGCGGGTGATGCAACACACTGCACTAGAGCAGAGAGCCAAAGAATAAGAATAAGAAAAGTTGGTTTTTCTATGCCGACTTGCTCCACCACTTAAGGAAGAATCAAACCGGCCTACAATCGCCTTCCCTTCCCCTCCCCACAACAGACACCCTGTGAGGTAGGTGGGGCTGAGAGAGTTCGGAGACAGCTGTGCCTAGCCCAAGGTCACCCAGCTGGCTTCATGTGTAGGGCTACCAGGTCCCTTTTCGCCTCTGGCGGAAGGTTTTTGGGGCAGAGCCCGAGGAGGGCGAGGTTTGGGGAGGGACTTCAATGCCATAGGGTCCAATTGCCAACGCGGCCATTTTCTCCAGGGGAACTGATCTCTATCGGCTGGAGATCAGTTGTAATAGCGGGAGATCTCCAGCTAGTACCTGGAGGTTGGCAACCCTATTGGTGTATAGGAGTGAGGAAACCAACCCAGTTCACCAGATTATCCTCCGCCGCTCGTGCGGAGGAGTGGGGAATCAAACCCGGTTCTCCAGATCAGACTCCACCGCTCCAAACCACCGCTCTTAAACACTACACCACACTGGTGTTTGGAGTTCTGCAAAAAAGAGAGGCAGTCCTACCTCAGGTAGTCTCTGCGGCACAGGATAAGGTTGGCTTTGGTGTACAAGGTCGAGCCGACCTCTCCCAATCGGCAGTCGCAGCACGCGCACTTCAGGCAGTCCTCATGCCAGTACTTGTCCAGGGCCTTCAGAAGATACCGGTCTTTGATCTTACGGTTGCAGCCAGCACAACCTTTCGGCTTGGTGTCTGGCTGGACTGAGAGCATTTGTATACCTGCAGGGAGAAGGAAGGAAGGCGGGAGAGGAGTCAGCAAACCATCGACAGGACGGGTCCCCCCACCCCAAGAGAAATCTTTCCCCCGGTCTCGTCAGCGCTTCTCTTCCTGGAAAACCCTTCCATGTTTCGGCAGATCGGGACGCTTCAAGTCCACGACACTTTAGTGGTTCTCAACCTGGGGCCATATCCCCCCCCCCGGGGAGGGGCAGGATATTCCAAGGGGGCTACGGGTGAAAATTGTGCAAATGGGGGGCCGTGACTCTTTCCCCAATTACTAGCACACAGACACATCCTGCCCAGCAACAAGCTATTCCCTTGCTGTCCTAATACATTTCAATACATTTACAGAAAGGAAAAAAGATTATTACAAATTGCTAAATCAGTGGATCTTCCATAGTGAGCGGAAATCTGCCTTGCTGTCTCATTCCCCCCTTATGATACATGGCATGAGACGAGGGGGCCACAGAGGGAAGTGAGAAGTGAAGAAAACAGAGAAGAAAATAGAAAGCAGCGGTAGAGGCTTTGTTCCCCCTTGTATGTGAACATTGGGCTAAAACACATGGTCGCTTTAGCCGCCTTTATTCCGTTTCAGCCAGGATCGGACACATGTTGGGCGAAACGCATGCGTTCGATCCTGGCTGGATCCTGGCTGAAACAGGGAATAAAGGAGGCTAAGGCGACCGTGCGTTTTCGCCCACTGTTGTGTATTAGCATGTTGTGTTCCCTTTCTGTGGGGTATGATTCGTAAATTTCAGTTTCCCAATAAGAACTGCACGGGTGCATTTTGTGTGGCTGTTGATGCTTCTTTGCTCCCTGACTATTTGCAAATAAAACATTTAAAGAGCTACCTTTCTACCGGTAGGACAGAGGGGCCCACAGGAAGGAAACGAGGTCGGAAGGGGACCTCGGTCGGAAAAAGATTGGGAACCATTGCTTTAGGTGACGTTTACATTTGCCTCGGATTTCACGTAAAGCAGAACTCTGACGGCAACCCGAAGGATCTGCCCAAACTTCTGCTTTTCCCGAGGTGCAAATTCTCTTCAGATGTGCGAGCAACACAGTATCAGCTCGCAAACGCATTAAGGTTTGTACCACTTTTAATATGCACCTGATCTAAAAATGTCTTTGAGACCGCTTGCCGTCTTCGATTTAACGGGCATATACAAAACTGCAACGGTACATGCAACAAGAAAACGGTGAAATAACATACGGCACGCTCAAGCCTCTCACAGACAAGTTAGAAGTAATGTTTATTTTGTTATAGGGGAAGATTTAGGACAGAGGAAGGATGGCTGTAATTAAGAACCACTGCTTTTATTTCTTTCAGCGAGAACGCCGGGGCTCCCAAAGGCCCTTCGTCTATTGAAAATATCCACAGAAATAATAACTCGAAATCTAACAGTTAAGCTCAAGTCTACTAATTTGCTAGGGACGCACTTATGTGTGAGTAAATATAAAGGATGCACATTCAAAACCTAACCACTCAAACTCCAAATTGCACTACTGCTTACTGTACTGAAGTCAATAATTAAAAATAAATGACAATTGGCAGTCTGTGGATGTTACCATTATATGGGCACCTGTCTTGCTTCTCACAACTGTTCAAGGCAAAGCCAATCCAGGTAAGATATGAGAGATCTGTGAAGGCAATAATCTAAGACCTTTCTAGGTGGGAGACCAATGAGGATCATAACTTTTGTGTGTGTGTGTGTGTGTCGTCACAGCTGACTTATGGCAACCCCGTAGGGTTTTCAAGGCAAGAGACGTTCAGAGGTGGTTTGCCATTGCCTGCCTCCGCGTCACCACTCCGGTATTCCTTGCTGGTCTCCCATTCAAATACCAACCAGGGCTGACTCTGCTTAGCTTCTGAGATCTGATGAGACCAGGCTAGCCTGGCCTACCCTGAAGCAGCCATGCCTTCGCCAAACCAAAACAAAACCCTCACCTGCCTACTATCACCCCTAACTGGAAGGAGGTGGAGAGAAAAGACAAGCAGCACCTAATTCTTGTGTAAAGAAAGCTTAGAACAGTTGAGGCAGTGTGATGCAGTGGTCAGAGCCCCAGGCTCTAATCCCTATTCTGCCATATAGGCTCTCTGGGTGACTTTAGGAACAATCTCTTCCTGCAGCCTAACCTACCTCACAGGGTGGTTGTTATAAAGATAAAATGGAGAAGAAGAAGAGTTGGTTTTTATGTGCTTTCACTATCACTTAAGGAAGACTCAAACCGGCTTACAATCAGCTTCCCTTCCCCACAACAGACACCCTGTGAGGTTAAGTGGGGCTGAGAGAGTGTGACTAGCCCAAGGTCACCCAGCTGACTTCATGTGGAGTGGGGAAACTAACCCAGTTCACAGGTTAGCCTCTGCTGCTCATGTGGAGGAATGGGGAATCAAACCTGGTTCTCCAGATCAGAGTCCACCGCGCCAAACACCCACTCCTCACCACTATACCACGCTGGCACGACGAATAACCACATGCCAAACTGTCCCTTGGTGCTGGTAGAAAGCGCCACCAAGTCAGAACTGTTTTATGGCAACTCCGTAGTTTTCAAGGCAAGAGACATTCACAGGTGGTCTGCCATCACTTGCATCTGTGTAGCGACCCTGGACTTCACTGGCTGTCTCCCATCCAAGCGCTAACCAAGGCCAAGCCTGCTTAGCTTCCAAGAGCTGACGAGATCGGGGCTAGCCTGGGCCTTGGCCCTTTAGCGTGACAATTTGGGGCCAAAGAGGTCATGTGCATTGGAGGAAGCCAACAGAGCCATTGTGGAGAACTTACGGCTTACTGCTTTTAAATTGTTTTAGTGCATTTTATGATTGGTTGCATGCCTTGAACTTTTCAAAAGATGGGATATATATATATATATTTAACCAAATGGAGAACCGGGAAATGTAGAGTACAAGACAGAAGGCCAAGGACTGGAACTTGTTGTTACGTTTCTTTTTTAAGTAGATAGCAGGGCATACCGTGTCCCGGTTCAAAGAACAAGGATGCTGACACTATTAAAAAAAAAACCAGGCCTGGCACAGATTTAAAAAAAAAGGCTTGCTCCCTGCAAAGCACAAAGTCTGAGATGGCACCCCTCTCCCCAGCCCAGAGCAATTTTCCCCACTTCTCGATATTAACCATGGAGTCTTGCAAATCATGGTTTTTTTGTAAAGAAAGACTGAAGGAGCTGGTTGGCAAACCATGGTTCTACTAACCCCGTGGCAGTACTAACCTGCCATGGTTTTTGGATGTTAAGGGGTTTCCACTGAGAAACACGTCAGCGAATTTCGTTGGTTTCCCAAACAGAGCGAGAAGCTCGGTATGAAGTATTAGAACATGGATTCGACACCAATGTATTGAAGATGACCTTACAGCGTGGTGTAGTGGTTAAGAGCGGTGGTTTGGAGTGATGGACTCTGATCTGGAGAACCGGGTTTGATTCCCCACTCTTCCATATGAGCGGCGGAGGCTAATCTGGTGAACCGGCTCAGTTTCCCCACTCCTCCACACGAAGCCAGCTGGGTGACCTTGAGCTAGTCACAGCTCTCTTAGAGCTCTCTCAGTCCCACCTACCTCACAGGGTGCCTGTTGTGGGAAGGGGAAGGGAAGGTGATTTTAAGCCGGTCTGAGTCTCCCTTAAGTGGTAGAGAAAGTTGGTATATAAAAACCAGCTCTTCCTCGTCTTATGACAGAACAAATTCATATAGCACTAGCATCTGAAAGCTGAAGATAAAGATGGCCTTTCTTCCTTGCTCCAAGGAACTTGCCGCAAACTGGAATTTCAACAGGGGTCATGGCAAGAGAGGGCAAGGCAACAAAACTTCGGTATACAGATGAAATTACAAGTCCTTCAGCTTCATCTTGGTTGGGCATTAATGCTTAAGAGTGCCATGGAATTTAACACAAGAAGCCTACTTCTATTATTTATTCGACCCATAACTGGTCATTTAAATTGTGATCTAAGGTACACTGGCCAGAAATAAGCTGACTGAAATGTTGGGAGACTTGCGCTTGAGACTATTTATGTGGATAAAATTTTTAGTGAAGGTGATGAAGAAGAAGAGCTGGGTTTTATATGCCAACTTCCTCTACCACTTAAGGAAGAATTAACCCGGCTTAAAGTCACCTTCCCCTCCCCACAAAAGACACCCTGTGAGGTAGGTGGGGCTGAGAGCTGTGACTAGCCCACGGTCACCCAGCTGGCTTTGTGTGTAGGAGTGGGGAAACAAATCCAGTTCACCAGATTAGCCTCCACCGCTCATGTGGAGGAGTGGGGAATCAACCCCGGTTCTCCGGATCAGAGTCCACAGCTCTAAATCAGCCCTCTTAACCACTACACCATGATGTGAAATCACAGATTTGAGTTCATTAGCACCTCAGAGACCAACAAGATTTTCTGGGGTATAAACGTTCAAGAGTCAATGCTCTCTTCATCAGATACAAATTGGAATGGAGATTCCCTACATCCTTATATCCGAATCAGAAAGTGGAAGGGGAGTGCAAAGGGACTCAGGACGCAAAGGTACAATGCACATTGTAATCAGCTAGATTAGAGCAGAGGAGGAAATGCTTTGGGGTCATGGACTCGAATCTACCTGTTCTACTGAAGACCAAACACGGCTATTCTCTGAAATTATGAAAACGTATGTGTCCATCACACGTCTCATTTCCTCCTTTCTCCAAGGAGCTTAGGGCTGCACACATGTTCTTCTGTCCCCGTTTTATCCTTGCAACCATCCTGTGAGGTAAGGAAAGCTGAGAAAGAAGAACTGGTCCGCGACTCCCTACTGAGCTTCATGGGCAAGTGAGTTTTTAAGCCAAGCGTCTTCTCTTCCCATGACATCCCTCTAAACACAAAGCAAAACTGGCTTAATATAGGACTATTCCATCCTCATCCTAGGGTTTCCAAGGTAAAAGTTGGTCAGAAGTAGTTTACCAGTGCCCTCTTCTGTGCAGTTTTAACCAGCGTTAGCCGTGGTGGCACTGCCGTTGTCTACAAAAGATCCTCCGCCAGTGTCACCTTACGCTACCGCTGCTGCCCAGTAGCTAACCTACAAGGATTCCTCTGCCCCCATCCGCTTTGGAACTGCCTGTTCTCTTCAGTGGATGTGGCCATTGATCCCTTAAGGGGGTAGATGCATCTTCGTCTGGTGTCTCAGCTGTGACCATCCTATCTTGTGTGACTCTGCTAGGAGTTTAGTCTCTTGATAGGAGTCTAGACCCCTTATGCTATTGCTCTCAGCTTCCCTGACACACCCAAACCCCCTCACCACGTTAAAGGTCGCCATGAGTTGGAAGCGACTTGACGGCACTAAACACACACATTCCATCCTACGCAGCCCAGTTACTTACAGTCAAATGTGAGATAGTGTATCCAAAAAGAGGGTCTATTCTGATTTCAAATGTAAGTGTATCCAAAAAGAGGGTCTATCCTGATTTCAAATGTAAGACATATCCAGTGTTCCCATTCTCCTCAGGAAAAAGGCTTGGAAAAATAGAAGAGCTCTGGAAAGGTCCAGATTGGCATCTGTCAGAGCAAAGGAGGAGAAAAAAAAAAGATTCTAGTCAAGAGCTGTCTACAAAAAAAAATAAAAAAAACCCAAAAAAGCAGCTTTCTCACCCACGGATAAATCTGGGGGCAGTCAAGATCTCTTTTTCAACCGTTGCTGCAGCAGAATCAGTTGTAGGTAGTTAGAACCCACTAGTGTAAAATATTAAGTACCTGACAGCAAAAACCGTACTGATGGACCTGGATATCAGGTAACAAGATTAGGAACTGCTCTGGTTTGCAGCAGATGTAGCATGCCTACTTTTCTTTTAAGGTGTGCATCTAAAATTACCAAGCATCAATGCAAAAGAAACCTTTAAATAAAGGTAGAGGGGTTTTTTTGTTTTCTTTTTATAGCCAGTGAATGAGTCTCTGTTAAGCGGGCGTGCTGCAGGGAATAAACCCAGATAACCAGGAGCCTGTGACCCATTCCAGCGCAATAGCCAAGGAAGTAAGACATAAAGCAAACATGTTCTGGTAATAAACTGTACCACGCCAACCCTACAGAAGCAATCCACTAAACGTACAGGCAGGGCATGTTTGCACCTTATCTCGACAGGACCTTCAGAGGGCTTGGTGACGGCATAGATCCAGAATCCCTGCCTGCCTCTCCACGGCATTGCTCTGCTCCCTGGCTTTTAACGCACTGAAGGCCAATCGATCCCAAGATTTGGAGGGGAAGGGAGAAGCTGCACAAATACCTCAATGCGGACTAGAATCATTAGGCCTTTTATGCACAGCTGTTTCCCTCGCTGTCACCCCTCCGATAACTTCGGGTCTTTGTGTGATTACGCATGCCGTTTCCAACCGTCAGAGGTCGCCTTGCTCTCCCCCGTTTCCCCGCATTTCCAAATTCGAGATACAACAGGTCTCTGAAAACGCAGGGAAACGCAGGGGGAGAGCAAGGTGGCCTCTGACAGCCGGAAACGGCATGCATAATCACAAAAAAGACCCAAAGTCATTGGGGGGGGGGGTGACAGCAAGGGAAACCCCCATGCATTAAAAGACCATAGAGTTGGAAGGGGCCATACAGACCACCTAGTCCAACCCCCTGATCAATCCCTGATAAATGTTCTTCCAACCGCGGCTTGAAGACTGCCAGGAGGAGCTCACTACCTCCCTAGACAGCCAATTCCACTGTTGAACCACTCCTACTGTAAAAAAAAAAAAAAAAAAAAGTCCTAATATCCAGCTGGTACCTTTTCCCCACCTTAATTTATACCACTATTGCGAGGTCTATCCTCTGCTGCCTGTCTATCCTCTGCTGCCTGTCCTCCTTTTAAGTGACAGCCTTTCAAACATTAAAGGGAGCAAGCATGTCCCCTCTCAACCTCCTCTTCACCAGACTGAATGTTCCCAAGTTCCTCCGCCTTTCCTCGTAGGGCTTGGTCTCTAGGCCCCTGATCATTCCTTCATATGTTGTGGCACACTTGCTAGAGAGGTGAGCCACTGTATGTACACACTCACACGTACACCTTCCCTACTGTGCTAACCCCACACGGCATTTGCGCAGACTACAATCATGTGAACAAGACTATTCATGCAGGCAACCGTGCAGAGGACAGTGGAGATCAGGAGGGGCAGACCCACATGTGTGATCTCAGCATTCATACACAGTGTGGTGTAGTGGTTGAGAGCTGTGAGCTCTTATCTGGAGAACCAGGTTTGTTCCCCACTCCTACACATGAAACCTGCTGGGTGACCTTGGGCTAGTCACAGTTCTCTCTGAACTCGCTCAGCCCCACCTACCTCACACTGTGTCTGTTGTGGGGAGAGGAAGGGAAGGCAGTTGCAAGCCGGTTTGACACTCCTTAAAGGTAGAGACTACAGGAGAATTTCCCAACTTTAAGGAAATTGTTGAAGACTTTCTATTCCTTGGCTCCATCATCAAAAGGGAGACTGCAGCCAAGAAATCAGAAGGAGATTGAGACTGGGGAGGGCAGCCATGAAGGAGCTAGAAAAGATTCTTAAGTGTAAGGATGTGTCACTGGCCACCAAGATCAAGTTAATTCATGTCACCGTATTCCCTGTTACTATGCATGGGTGTGAAAACTGGACATTGAAGAAAGGAGATTCCTTTGAAATGTGTTGGAGGAGAGTGTTAAGGTTACCGTGGACTGCCAAAAAAACAAATCAGTGGGTTATAGATCAAATCAAACTTGAAATGACCATAGAAGCTA
The DNA here is from genome assembly GCF_029931775.1 of Euleptes europaea. Classification (NCBI taxonomy): domain Eukaryota; kingdom Metazoa; phylum Chordata; class Lepidosauria; order Squamata; family Sphaerodactylidae; genus Euleptes; species Euleptes europaea. The sequence continues at coordinate 109,367,232 of NC_079314.1, forward strand.
AAATGACTAAACTGAGGCTATTGTACTTTGGTCCCATTATGAGAAGACAAGAGTCACTGGAAAAGACAATCATGCTAGGAAAAGTTGAGGGCAGCAGGAAAAGAGGAAGACCCAACAAGAGATGGATTGACTCAATAAAGGAAGCCACGGCCCTCAATTTGCAAGATCTGAGCAAGGCTGTCAAAGATAGGACATTTTGGAGGACTTTGAGTCATAGGGTCGCCGTGAGTCAGAAGCGACTTGACGGCACTTAACACACACAAAGGTAGAGAAAATTGGTGTATAAAAACCAAGTGTTCTTCACTACCAAGAGCACAGGATAGCATTATGCAGAAGCTACTTCTTCTCACAAGGATGTGCGGGCCACGTGCATGCCCACAAGTCTCAAAACGGGGGGTATTATCTATTTCAAGAACTATTGGCACCAGAACCCTGTGTAGAACAGACACTTTGCATGCAGAAGGGGCCACTGGGTTTTTAATAGACTGTAAGGCAGGTGATGCCTACGGAGCAAAAATTAAACCGTTCACATTTCTGGGAGCTTCTGCTACACTGTTCAACACATTTAGTAGGATGAAAGAAGGCTATGCAGAATACCTGACTCCCCCGGTTCAGGGGTGGGTGGGAAAGCATCATACAAAACTTCTGCCCGGAACTACCAGCTTTCTGTTTAAGAGCACTGCGAACGCCAGCAAATTTCTCAATTAGTGAAAATACAAAGCAGAACCCCGGTGGTCCCCAACTGGGCAATTTGAGCAGGTGTTCAGAGGCAATTTGGACTCTAAAAGAATGCTTTTAAAAAACAACAAAGAGAAAGTCAGCCAATAAATAACCAAGAATTAAGACCCATGCTGCGGATATGAGGTCATCAGAGAAGATATAAAAGCAACATGTACAGCTTGCGTTTCCTAGAACACGGGATACGCTGCTTTCTATTAAAGGTGACAGCTTCAAGAGGTTTGCTTCTATTTACTGCCGCCATACAAGCTGTGGGAAACTCCGCATTAAGAATAAGCTGTTACCATTGCACCTCTTTAAAGAACTGAATGCACTCAACTGCCCGCTTGTGTCATACCAACCGCAAGCTGGCACTACCTATGTCACCTCATTAGCGGTTTTCTCAGTAGAGTCGAGGCAGCGACCAGCAGCAGAGAATCAAATGTGCCGGGAGTTGCAAGATCCTTTGCAGTGACAACCTACTTTTACTCCCAAAACCCCAGGTGGAAGGACACAGTCACCATTTTGCTGAGAAACGCAGAAGATATGGATGAAAGCTTTTCCCCCGGCCACTGCCAAAACCTTCCCTATGCACAACCCACAGACGTATCAAGGGGGGGAGAGATATGGGGGGTGCCCTAATCATTGCAAATGTTTTCCCTTTGTAAACTGCTCTTTTTCATGCATAGAAGAGTCCACCCTCAAATGTGGAAATTCACTTCTAATTTGCAAAGTTGTTTTAACAAAATACTACTGATATGTACACAAGCGGTATCTCCCCAACGTAAAAGTGTCTGGCATTCAGGAAATACATTTCAGTTAATCGGGAAGCTTCGCTTACTCTGCCATCCTTACAATTGCCCCAGTATTATCTCTGCAGCAGACGACCAGAAACAAATAACGCCAGCTACTTTAAGGATGCGGGGTGAATTTGCGACCAAGATGGGATTTGAACCATGGGCTTTCTGGGCTCATGCTCAGCGAGCAAGTACACATGCTTCTACCTAGCCACTCACACCTCAGTTCTTTAGGCAACCCTCCGTCACAAATCAGGCCAATGTAGCATAGTATGCTCGAGTTAAGCAAGGAGAAAGGCTAACACGGACATTTCTCCAAAAAGATGTTTGTAATGTGCTGGCCAATTTTTTTTTTTTTTCTGAACAGGTTGGTGGCTTTGACACTAATACAGTCACAGCTCAACAGCCTGCCAAGTTTTCAAATGGGAAAGGGCCACCTTAGTCTTGCTTGACTTATGATGGAATTTTTGCAGATTAATACGGTTTTGTTGCCTAGGACATGGCTTTTCCTGTATACTGGACACTTTAATTTCAACTTCACAAGGCAGAAAATTCACAGTGGGTAGCCGTGTTAGTCTGTCTGCAGTAGTAGAAAAGAGCAAGAACAAGGCAGAAAAGTTCTTCAGAGTTTTCGAGGCCTGAGATTCGCCACTCCGACATATGGCTAGAATTGAGGGAGGGAGGGACGGACATCCTTCCAACAAATCATTAAAACTGTGATGCTAAGCTACTGTCTACAGATAGAAGATGAAGAAGAGTTGGTTTTTATATGCCGACTTTCTCTACCACTTAAGGGAGACTCAAACCGGCTTACAATCACCTTCCCTTCCCCACAACAGACACCCTTTTGAGGTAGGTGGGGCTGAGAGAGCTCTTAACAGAGCTGTAACTTGCCCAAGGTCACCCAGCTGACTTCGTGTGGAGGAGTGGGGGAACCAATCCAGTTCACCAGATTAGCCTCCGCCGCTCATGTAGAGGAGCGGGGAATCAAACCCGGTTCTCCAGATCAGACTCCACTGCTCCAAACCACCGCTCTTAACCACTGCACCACATGGGCAGATACATTGACAGCTAGTTTCCTCTGGAGGAGGTGAAGTATATACAAGCACCTTTCAAATCCCACTGATTTTAGTGAGAAGCTGAAGCACATGCTAACAGCCCACGGAAATCAGCAGGGTTTAAATTCCTTAAGTTTGGCGAGACCATAGTTTCATTTTCAGACCAGGCATTACAAACACTAACTGTAAACAGTTAACATAAACCCGTTGTCCAACGTCAGGCCTTCAAACACCAAACATTATCAGAAACTCCTGCATGCGATTAATACAGCCGCCCCACTCCACATACTCGGTAATCCTTTTCTCAGTTTGGGAAAGAAGGATTTGGTATTGTTTAGCTCCCTCAAATAATTTCCTTTCAGCTTGGCTGTATCCATAAAAATAAAGTTCAGGCAGGGTTTCCTTGGTTAGTGTCCCTGAGTATAGCTGGAAATCAACCGATAGGCCTGATCCGTTATCGGGACGAAAGGCCTCCTGGGAAACCCACCCCACAGGCACCCCACTTTTGAGTTGCGTGATGGAAGAAAGACAGGGTGTCAAATGTTAAATGCATCTTTCGTTGCTAGCCCAGCCCCACCTCTCAAAGCCAGCCGTCCAAAAACTCCAGGCTGCATTTACTTAGGTGTAAGTCCAGCGTAGCCAGTGGGAGTTACTTCAAAGTAAACCAGCATGGCATTGGTAAACCAGCATGGCATTACACAGCCTTATCCCAAGTACCTAAGTTTATGATAATTCACAGTGGGTAGCCGCGTTAGTCTGTCTGCAGTAGTAGAAAAGAGCAAGAGTCCAGTAGCACGTTAAAGACTGACAAAAATATTTTCTGGCAGGGTGTGAGGTTTCGTGAGCCACAGCTCCCTTCTTCATCTGAAGAAGTGAGCTGTGGCTCACGAAAGTTCATACCCTGCCAGAAAATATTTTTGTTAGTCTTTAAGGTGCTACTGGACTCTTGCTCTTTTCTACTAAGTTTATGAGTTAGTGTGCCCAGTGAGGAAAAGGAGTTCAAACTTAAAAGTCCGTTCAGACTAGACACACAGATGTTTAAAAAACAGATTTCCACGTTGATGGAACAAGCGTTGTTGCTCAAAGCGCCTTCCGCCCCACCAAAAACCCCACAACACCTTTATTATTGCAGAAAGTGGGGGGGGGGGAGAGAGAGAGAGAGAAGAGAAGGCCCAGTCTGAAGAAAAGCCAACTTGAGAAACACTTTCAGTTCTTCCCCAGCAGCTCTTCATTTCAAACCTCCATGCAAATCATGAAGCCAGAGAGGGGAAAAAAAGAATTCCTTCTTGTCTCAGAGGCCCCCCGCTACTTTTGAATTATTTGACCGTTTAAGAGAAATCATAATTAAATGAGAGACACAAATAAGAGCTTGTGCGGTGTGGTGAGCGGGGGGGGGGGGGAGAGGGGGGTAAAGCAGAACCATTTCATTTTTAAAACTCCGGTGAGCTTTTAATTGCCTGGATTGCATTGTGAAACCGGCCCGACGCTCCACTGCCTCCATTGTGCTCTCGTTCTGTGCCATTCATCCCCGCGCATACACACACTGTAGTTAACACAACAAAAGTACGTGCAACTCCATAACACCCGGGAGTTCCCCCCCAGTCGCCTTAAAAAAAACCCACAAGTGGCATAGTTCAGAATATGGGACTTTTGTCCGCTTGGCACTAAATTGCTTCCCTTACCCTTTAAATAATTTTTAAAAATCCACTTTTTTCCCCCCTCACACCACCAGACATGCTATGAACGTGGGTGGGTTTAGAAAAAGGACGGGATGCCGAGCAAAGAAATGTTGTGTGTGTGTGTGGGGGGGGGGAGAGAGCACATACAGCCCACCCACCCCAAGCCGGGAGCCCCAAAAGATGGAATTGAGTGACAAAAGCTACGAAGCCTCGATTTCCGAAAGCTAGTTTGGCCCTAAAAGCTAGTTTCTCTGTTCACTGGCCCACATCTTTCCCCGCAGCCCTCCAAGGGGCAAGTGAAAGCAGCCCCCTCCCAGGCCAAGATCTCAGGCAGGCGAGGATATTTTCTTTGCAAAGTCTCTCGCGCATATACTCTTTAAAAACACAACCCCATCTTCTCTCTGGCTCGGCCCCCCCTGGAAAAAAACAAACAACCGCCTGGTGCTTCTGGAAGCCAATTCCGCTCCCCCCCCCCTTTCTTTCCAATGCAGCTGTAAGACTCCAAGAGATACTGACATTTTTCCACTCTTATCAGTTTAATTACAGTTACCATGGCAGCAAAGTGCTAGTGGTTGGCAAAGGCCAACAAGAGATTTGCAAGACCGAGCTCAATTCTGATGCGGTTCACATGCAAAAAAAAATGAAAAAAAAAAAGAAGAAAAAAGGGGGGAAAGGGGGGGGGAGAGAAACACCACGACGAGGAAACGCACTCTTAACAACAAAGAATCCCCCCTTTGTGTAGTTAGCACAAATCAGGCGCCACTAATTTTCTCTCCCCCACCCCCAGCACACATAGCCACACAAGGAACATGTAGCCCTGGCCTCTGTTGTTTTGCAAAAAAAGGAACAAAAAAGGAACAAAAAAGGAACAAAAAAGGAACAAAAAGGAACAAAAAAACCTGGGTAGCTTGTGTTGTTACACCTAGTAACAAATCATTAGCTTAAAAAAAATTAACCCAACTGCCTTCCGGGGATGCATCTGCGAACGGCATCCCGAAATGCTCGGATGGCCGCTCCATCTCTTTCCTCTCCCTCCTCCCGTTCCCAAACCTCTGCCGAGCACCGTGCAAAAACCCAACGCCCCCGACGCGAAGGCGACCTTACCGAAACTTTTCTCCTTTTTCTGCATGAGTTGATTCAGGGGCTTCCCCCCCCCCCCAACCCCCGAACAGCTCCTTCTCATTCAAGGAAGCCCCAAGTGGCAAGTGAGCCTCCCCACCACCACCAGGGTTTTTTGGGTCACGAGGAGGTTCGCGCGGCCGGCCGAGCCGCCCAGAGAAAGCGAGCGGGGGGGGGGGGCTATTGTGCAGAGAGCACTTTGCAAAAAGGGGGTGGGGGCGGCGGGGGGGGGCGACGACAAAGCGACACGCCGCATCCGCGCAGGCAAAAAAAAAACCCACGATGGCGCACGACAAAAGGCCCGCGCTTCCTTAAAGCCGGGCGGCGGATCTGCAGCCATCCCAAGCCGGGTCTCTCCATCTCCCCCCCCCCCCAGAAAAAAGCTCCCTTGTAACAAATGGGTTGGATTAAGCCCGTCGCACGTTAGCATAAGCACGATAAACGGAGGGGGGGGGTGCATGGGAGAGAGAGGGCTTGTGTGCCGTTCATGCCTGGGAGGTTTTGCCTTGGATCTGCCACTCTTTCGGTGCACTTTCTTCCCCCCCACCCCCCCAGCCATATTCTCAAAACTCAACAATAAGCCCCCCTTCCTCCCATGCAGAGTTTGGAGAATCCGGATGGGGAAAACGTGCCTCTCGAGAGCGCAAATGCGATGCAAACCCCTTCCATTATAGTTCCCAAACGCAGGGCGGAGAGACGACCTACCCACCCTCCCCGGTCCCCTGCCCAATTCTTCTACCCAAACGCTTGCCAGACAGAAAGTGTTATATTGGGGGGGGGGGGGGTTGGAAAGAAGAAAGACGTTGCAAATAAAAAAGGGGGGGATCTGTTTCCTAGAGGGAAAGGGGGGAGGGAGAGAGAGACGAAGCGGGTTTCTCACCATCGCGTTTCACGCGCAGCCGGGCGAGGAACCGGAGCCAGACCCGGCGCCGGGGCGCAGAGGGGAGGACCAGGCGGGATCCGGCCCCCCTCGCATTGCTTTCACTTTCCCACCCCCTCGCAGGCTCCTTGCAAGCCCCAGGCTCTCGCCCTCGGTCTTTATTCTTGCACGCCTCTCCCCCCGGCATGAAAGATAATGAAGCCGCGCATGGTTGCAACCCGCGCGCACGCAGGCGCGCGCGCCAAAGGAGAGGCCCGGGCACCGGAGCTCGGAGTTGCCGCGCGGAGGAACCGGGGGTGGGGGCTGGGGGGATCCCCGAGCCGGCCTCATTAGGAGAGGCGAGCAGCGGATCCCACGAGACGACCCCGGAGCCGCCTCCCACTTACCTGCGCGGTCCAAGCCCAGGTGAGTCCCGGAGAGCCCCGGCACGCGGCTCCGGAGCTCTTCTCCTTGGGGGGAAGAGCATTGTTTGCAGAAGGGGGGGATTAATAACGCAGAGGGGGGGATGAATAAGTCGGGGAGGAGGTCGGAAACAAGACTGGAGGAAGGGAGCAGATGGCCCTCCTCCTGGACTTTTTGGGGGGTTTTCCATAACGAGGTCCTCCAGGATGCGCCAAGGCGTCGGGCTGCGCGCATCCGGAGCTACAGGTCTTCCCACCCATGCATGTTTTAAAACGAGGCGGCATCCTGGCAGGGCTCCCTCTTCCCACCTGCGCAGGTTCCCTTTTCACCCCCCCTTTCCTAATCCTCCGCCCCCCCCCCCGCCGGGGGGGGTGTCCCGCCCGAAGCCCGCTTACCTAAAGCGGCGTGCTTGGAGCCGAGCTGGAGGAAGTCAGAGCCGACAGCAGCGCAACGCAACCCCTTAACCAGCCAGACATAATACAGCAAAGGGGGGGGGGTTGGAAAAAGGTCACTCTTGTTATGGGGGGGGGGGAGAGACGCCGAAGGGGCTGGCTGCTTGCAATGGCAGAGAGGGAGAGAGAAGCGGAGGCTCGTGGCCGGTTTCAGGCTATTTACCGCTGCTCGCGCTCTCTCCCCCCCCCCCCGCCTGTCTTTCTCACCCCGCCGCCCCCTTTCCCTCCTCCTCCTCCCATCATCTCCCCCCCCCCCATCTGCAGCTCGGTTTAACTACCGCCGCCCGGCTCGGGGAACGTGCAAAGCAGCCGGGAGACAGATTGGGGCTTTGTCGCTAATTTCCCAGGGCGGAACATTTGCAAGCCCGCCTGTTCAAGTCTGCAAAAAGCATATGCGTGAGACCCGGGCAGCCCATCTCTCTCTCTCTCTCTCTCTCTCTCTCTCTCTCTCACACACACACACACCACAACCTCGCAAAGTGACCCGTGCAACAAGCGACCCCAAACCCCTAGGCCATTGATGCACGGGAGGGTTGGCCTTGGATCTGCCGCTCTCTAGATGCACGTTGCCCCCGTCCGATGTCTCCAAACTCTGCATGGGGGGGGGGCTTATTGTTGGGTTTGGAGAATATGGATGGGGAGGGGGGGTTAGTGCCATCCGAAGAGCAGCAAACCCAAGGCAAAACCTCCCGCGCATCAGTGGCACTGTGCCACTTGACAAGAGGGCAAGTCTGACTTTCGCGTAAATGCGCGTAAAGAGGCGCATTGCGCCCTGGGCGGGCTGAGCAAAGGGATAGGCAAAACCGGCTTCCCCCCCCCCCATCCCCGCCCTACAGACCCCTCTCCCTCGCATCCCGGGGGTGTATTGGAGACTTTTAAATGCAAGAAATGTGCAAGAAATGGAAAGAAATACTTTTCTTTCTTTCTTTTTTTTTTTTTTTGCAAGACAGCATGAGGTTGTTGAGGATGAAAAGTTCCTTGTAACTCACACTTGGGCAGTTTCGAGATTTGGCATATGGACGGCTCTTGGCATTCAAACAAGAGAAGTTTGCTGCGCATTTTAAACTTTGCCCCCCCCCCCAAAAAATATGTCGGAGCACGTGGTTTGTCATCCAATGGAAGAGCTGAGATCTTTTAACACTTTTGAAGGAAGCCATATGTTTATCGTTTCCCCCCCCATGGGGAAAAAATACATACCCTAACTAAGCAAGGGGGACGTGGGAGCAAGCCCCCCCGCGCTGCGCGGTGCTTACTCCCGAGTAAACACGTCGAGGACGACGCTTGCAGGGGAGGGAAGGGCTTGCTCCAGCTCGGCTTAAGCCGGCGAGGCTTTGAAACCCCCGATTTCAATCGGAGGCTGGCTTCCCCCCCCCCCCCAAATCTGGACCTGCAATATTTCCCAGCCATTCTAAAGGGATGGATATCTTGCTTTTTCCAGCAAGGAGGCTACTTATTAGGTAAACCACCCGCCACCCCCCTTTAGAAGATGCCCCGGGGGATATTAAGAGTCAATCCACAGCTGGGAGCGAAAGAGAAAAGGGGTGAGTGTGGGGTGGAGGGGAGGGAGGAAAAAACCGATTAAGCATTCCTGAATGCGGTTTGCAGACTTCAAAGCGATCCTTCTGTTGTCTGCCATTAGGAGCTTCACACCAAGATTGCCACAAAGCTCTTTTTTAAAAAAAGATGTCAGCTTAGAATACCCCATCCTTTTTAAAAAAATGAATGACACCCATTATGAGAAAGGGGGCTTTCAAGCCCCCCCCCATGAAAAGCTTTTAAAGCTTTGAAGTGATTTGACATCTTTCCCTCACCCTCTTCTTTCTCCCCCCACCCCGCAAAATAATCCAGCAGTTCTGATCCGAATAGTAATAATAAAGCAAGGGGGGGGGGAATGCAACGCCTGTTTGGAAATGCTAAACGTACATTTAACAGATCCTGAATCCATTTTTTCCCCACTTCTAGGTTCTTTAAACCCGCAGCGCCCCTTTTGCGCCCCTTTCAAACCAGCAAAACAGCTGTAAAGTTCAAACATCTAAACATCTAACAGAAGGAACCGGGAGCGCAGCCCCTGCACACGGGCAAGTTGCAAGTTGCTCCGATCTGCAGCTGCGGAAACTTTCCCGACCCCTTCCAACACCCCCCCCCATGTCCAACCCAGAGCCTTCCCCGCCTAGGTCTACATGCCACCCTTTACAAGCATCCCCCTCCCCTAGTGACCCCACAACTGAAGCGTGCTTGTGTTGTCTCTCCCTAAACCAAGACGTTGTGGGGGGTGTTGGGGGGAGAGAAAGAAACAAGTTATGCGCTGGAGAAAGGGAGAAATAAAATCAGAACAAATGGTACCGCTAATGAGGACAATTAAATTAATTATGGTAAAGGAGATGAAATTCTCTCTCTCGCTTTCTCTCTCCCCCCGCACCCCCCCCCCCCAGCATGTACGATCTGCTACCCCTCGCTGGCAAACGGCGCCTCCGTAATTCATGGCAACTGATTAGGGCATCTATGCAAATCTTTGTTTAAATCATTCACCTAATTAAATGATGGGATTATTCCTCTGCCTACAGTGACATCATGCGCGGTAATTAGTACTCTATTTGGACTGTGGCAATAAGATACCTGGTGCCTTCGACGCCAGCCAGCCTGCGAGAGACGTTAAGCACTTTGTCACTTGGAAAGTGCCTGCCTGTGTGTGTGTGTGTGTTTGTGCATCTGTAGCCATGCGTGCCTGGAACAAACAACCCCGCATCTAATTGCAATCCTTCCCTACCCCCCCCCCCACCAATCAAGGGCTCTCTCTCTTTCTCTCTCTCTCAATAATAATAAGGCAAAAAAAAAATTTGGTGAGTAATATGCCAAACCACATGTGTAAAGGAATAAAATAGAATGGTTAACATTCAGCTCCACGCCATTCATTTCCCCCTAAAATGTAATGATAATTAGATGGGTCATAAAATGCTCTTCTTTTCATTATGACTGATGAAATGCATTAAAGCTGACAGGGTATTACCTGACAGTAATTAGGTTTTGTCATGAATTAAATTATTTGAAAGCAGGCTCTCTCGGTCGCTCTCTCTCTCCCCCCCCCATCATGCAATTTACAGCTAGATTTTTTTTGTGGGGGGAGGAGGGAGAATATAGAATGCTATAATGAATTTAAAAATTGAGAGAGAAAATATAGCGCCCCCCTTTTTTTTCTTTAGGAGCATAGGAATTATTTCCGCAGGATTACAGGGTGGTGGGGTGGGTAAAGGAAGGGTGGCTGGAAGTGAGTGGTGGTGGAGAAGTTCCCACTTCCCAACGCACTTTGCTCAGGTGTGGTCGCCAGCCCTGTGCCAAGGCTGAAAATATCCTGGCGCAGGACACCCCCCCCCAGCCCCGTGGGGGGAGGAGGGATAGAGGAGAAAAGGAAGAGACCCAAAGCAGAAGAGGGATTTGGTGAACAAGAGCAGGGGATTTATTAATCATCTTCTGCTGGCACTTTGGCGACAAGAACCGTTAACCCTCTGCAAACTCTAAGGCATATTGTGCTTCTTTCTAACACCCTCCCCCAAAACAAATCTGCCATTCTAGGCAACTGAACCCAAGATCCCACCCCCAACCCCAAAATTAAACATTATTTGGCATTATTGTTGACTTAAATTTCCTCCAGCCAAAACAACTCCTTCAATTCCAGGGCCGGAGGAAGATTGGAGAGAAGGGAAATGAGATGTAAAGATTTTTATAAAAAGCTTTCCAAAGGGAGAGGGAGGGTCTCTCTTTTTTTTTAAGGAAGAGTGTGGCTTGTTAGAACTCTCTTCCTTTCCCATTCTTCCCTTTGCACTTGGCTCAAAAAAACGCACTTAACATTGTTCTCCCCTTCGGATTTGCAAGAGTTCTTTTGACTGCTTATTCCAAATTGGGGGAAACCTACAGAGATAAAGACTTACCTTTGTGCAGGAAAAGCCTTCTCCGGCGGAAAAACAACAACAAAAAAGGTGTTTTTTTTTTAAAAAAAAAAATCTTCAGCTTGGATACTTGTCACTCTAATAATAACAATAATAAAAAAGACACTTGCCAATTTTGGGAAGTGTGCACCCCCGCCCCACAGATCAGGAATCTTTATAGTCCCAGAGAGAGATGCCTGGTAGAGCCGAAGACCAAAAATATTGAAAGAGGGGAAAAAAATATGTAAAAATCCCCTTTTCCCTTAAAAAACAAAACAAGCCTCGGTTCGAGAGGAGAAACCGCACTTGCGCTTCATCTCCCCTTTTTCCTCCCCCAACTTGAATTTCAGCCGCATCAGACAAGCCTAACCCTGCCTCTCTTTTTCGCCTTCCCCCCGGCTTCTTTTCCCCCCTGCCCGCTTCACTTTCTTCCCCGGCTGAGCACCCGCACGCGCGCACACAAAAAACCTGAGTGGGCCAGGCTCGCCTCCTCCAGTATTTAAACACCTCCACCAGTTCCCTAGTTAGCAGCTCTCTTCAGCTTATCCAAGGAGCTGACAAGTACGGTTAGAGGAGGCTGTACATGTTGCTCTAATGGACCTCATTAAGTTCTACTTACAGATGTTCTCTTAACATAATTGATCTGCGGTGAGTTGAGAGGACGGCAGCTTATTCCCTAGCCCCCAATTATGGTTGGGTAATTAGATCCCCAACCTCCAATTTTTCACATTCACCCTTCTAACATCCCAAAATATCAAAGTATCTCTTTCTCACCAAAGACTCCCTCTCCCTCCCCTTACCGGACTGCACTCCACTCACTCTATTGACAGTTAGATCCACGCTAACCTTTGTAGTGACGCCAGTTTTAATGGTGCATTCAGTCCATTGACAGAACTCCTGGGTTTCCCCCCCTTTCCCTCCCCACTTCTCCCTCCCCTTCTTCTCTCCTTTCCCCTTCTTCTTCTTCTTCTGTTTTTTTAACCCTCAGAAACAAAAGGGTAAAAAAAAAAAACCCCAGAAAAGAAAACCCTAGCTTGTATAGTTTGTACTTTTGATAAAAGGTTTTACTGATGGGCTTTGGCAGTAGAGGTTCTGTTCTAATGTCTTTTTATCTGAATTAATTCCTCAGATGAAAACTTTAAGGAACAATGAAGAAGAGAGGTAGTGCTCTGAACCGGTGAGAAGGGGGGGGCGGTAGAAAAATTACATAGCACACCTGGGACAGATGAAGCCAAACTAGTGCTTTTATAATGCCAATCAGCAAGGCTGTTATCATTCCTCTAATTAGGAAAGCAGCCTAAAACAGAGAGCACTTGGGGAAATGGTAATGTTTTGGTTTTGCACTTAAAAGGGGAGACATTTCCTGCACTGTAAGAATCCAGGATTGGGGCTGACAAGTCCTTTAATTAATGGGCAGGATTCCCTGCGTGTGCACGTTGGAGAACATGTTTCAATTCATAAAAGTGGACAAAGGGGGCTATTTGGGGAGGAAGGGGGGGCCAGGGTGCGTGTATGAAGAAGGCAACGGAGAGAAGGAGAGGAGGGGGCCAGGAAATAGTCCATGAGTTTGAAGAAGAACAGAGTTCACAAGATACCTTTATTTTATCCCCCCAAGGATTCCACTCGGAGCTGCAGAGAGCTGTTTGCCGGCGGATTTGAAAGCGACAGCAGCGGAAAAAGCCCCAAGGCCATCAGGCAAACAAAAAGTTTGGGGAGAGTGCACATTCGGAATCCGAGACCGCCACATTTCGGCAGACTGTTCTCCAACTTTTGGAAGCAGGCCTGCTCCTTATGAAAACTGGACCCGGTAGAGGGGGCTCTTGGGACCCCCATTTGTGACATCTGAAAAGCGCTCCTCCTGGCTATGTAAACTCTTAATTCTTCTCTTGAAAGAAGGGCCAACGTGTTGCCATTTTGTACAGGACCGTGGCTGCCTATTGTTTGTCACGGGATACGGTTGTCTACGTTGGTTGGTGGAAGAAAAAGGACTCGATATGTCGCAGTTGTACAGATTTTTCTTAATGGGGTTGCAGCTCACAGCTTAGCCTTGCGCCGCTGAATGATTCTGACATATTATGTATGGTAGTGCAATCCAGACTGAAAAGTGAACTGGTTGATGTTTGCGACCCGACCCATTTTTGGTCTTGAGTTCCAACAACACCCTTCTTCCCACAATAACTCTTGGAATTGAAGCTCAGAACTGAACATCTCCACGTGCTTAGCTATGCTCAGTCCAAGTTGTGTTTAAGGCTCACCATGTGAGAACCATTAAGTGGCATCCAAATATCATAGAATCGTAGAGTTGGAAGGGACCACCAGGGTCATCTAGACCAACCCCCTGCACAAGGCAGGAAATTCACAACTACCTCCCCCCCCCACACACAGTGACCCCTACTCCATACCCAAAAGATGGCCAAGATGCCCTCCCTCTCATCATCTGCTTAAGGTCATAGAATCAGCATTGCTGACAGATGGCCATCTAACCTCTTCTTAAAACCTCCAGGGAAGGAGAGATTACCTCCTCCCGAGGAACCTTGTTCCACTGAGGAACTGCTCTAACTGTTAGAAAATTATTCCTAATGTCTAGATGGAAACTTTTAATTTAATTTCAACCCCGTTGGTCCGACCTTCTGGTCCAACCTTCTGGGGCAACAGAAAACAACTCAGCACCATCCTCTATATGACAGCCCTTCAAGTACTTGAAGATGGTTATCATATCACCTCTCAGTCTTCTCCTCTACAGGCTAAACATACCCAGCTCCTTCAATCTTTCCTCATAATTATTTCTTATTTTGACCACCATGGGCACCTTTTGTCTTGTAAGGCTCAGGTATCCTACTCATTCATAAGTTCAGCTTAGGGGTAGTGCAACTGGTTTGCACCCAGAAGATCCCAGGTTTTATTCTTGGCATCACCAGTTAAAAGTAGTTCCAGTCTCTGGGTTAGGGAAATACCTTCTCTTTATGGGTAGACAATACCCAGCTTGGTAGACCAATGGAGACTGCTTCATTTCCTTGTTCTTCACAGTGCCTATCATATCATTGACATGGAATTGTCATCATCTAGTAGATAAGGCCCTCCTGATGATGCTGGCAAGAATGATTTAACAGTGCAATCTGCAATCAACACAGCAGTGACTTGCACTTTTAAGTCAATGTTTGACCAAATATAGCAGGCTAATTTTTAAATAGATAATTTTGTGTGGCCCGCGAATGATGTTATAAATATCCAAATGGCCCTTGGCAGAAAAAAGGTTCCCCACCCCTGCTTTACATTACCTGGGTTCCCATCACTCGTTTATGTATGTGTGCTTGTATAGTGCCATCAAGTCGCAGACGACATATGGCAACCCCTTATGGGGTTTTCAAGGCAAGAGACTAACAGAGGTGGTTTCCCATTGCCTTCCTCTGCACAGCGACTTTGGTATTCCTTGGTTGTCTCCCATCCAAATACTAACCAGGGCTGACCCTGCTTAGCTTCCGAGATCTGATGAGACCAGGCTAGCCTGAACCAACCAAGTCAGGGCTCACTCTTTTATACAACGCTTGATATCATGAAAGTCCCAACTCACTCCATTTGAATGCATGGCTATGTCATTGAGGAATGAGCACACAGGTATGAACCATCCCCAAAGCTGTGTTCAGCTATATCAATATAAGCAGTATCCAATAATCCGCCACTCATTATTTGAGGGAGGGTACTTGTTATTGTACTAGTCCTCAGGAACCTTCAGATGTTACCCTAAGATGCATAAGAATCTTTTTTGGTGGGGTCAACGGCTTCTGCATGGTAAGAGTAATCTGTAAACTGAACCTCATACATGGGAGTCATAGAATAATGGCTCTTATGGGGGGTATTGTCTCCATATTTTTACCACAAGAAGAATCATGCTCAGTGAAATGAGGTACAATAATGTGTTCATATTCATCTGTTCAAATCATAGTCTGATCACAAATTGAGTGCAGTACCCTCGAATGCTTTAAAAAAAAGTACTTTTATTGAGTGCTCAAAATTGTTCTAAATTGTATCGCAAATATTTTGCAGATGGACATTCTTGCAGTATTCTTCATAGTTGTCCTGGTCTCTTTTATCCATCCACCCAACCTATCTGACGCACACACACAAAACCCAACCTTTAAAACTGTTTTTTTTTTTAATTGGCTCTGTCATAAAAAGAGCCCTGCTGGTATCAGACCAGTGGTCTATCTACACCAGCATCCTGTTTCACACATCCGCCAACCAGTTGCCCTGCAGGGCCAAACAAACAGGACAGAAAGACCAAACCCTGGGGCATGTCTAATCCAGTCAAACTAGCAAATTGTGAGTGTAACTACCCAGCCATCCTCCATGTTGTGTGCCACCAACGGCACAGAAGCGAAACCACTTGAAATACAAGTATTGCTAGTCTTTTTAAAATTTTATTAGGAAAAAAACCAATGACAATAACAACAACTAAAACAGCAGAATTACTGACAGTCTTCGTAATTTAAAATACAATATACACACACACACACACAATAAAATAAGATCAAGTCTCCCATGCTACAGCTTATTTCTATGTCTTCATATTCATCATTACGTCCTGACTTAGCGCAACACATTCCTCTTTCCCGCCCTTATTTATTAAATTCTCTATTTTGCTTATTGTATGTGACGATACCGCATCCAATCTTATTGTATCTCTGTTTTTCTGATATGCTGTTAGCTTAATTAAAACATATATTTGGAGTTGATTTTTGTTTCCAGTGTCTGGCAAAGGTTGTTCTAGCCATAGTTATCATATGTAACACCATACAAAGTTGATCTTTAGCTAGATTAGGTACCAGGTTTAACAAGAATATCTCAGGTTGAGTATTGCTAGTCTTGAATTGTGAGTAGTTTGTCAATGTGACTGTGGCGCGCTGGTTTCAAGATAATGGGTACTGCAAACAGGGCAAATTCAGTTTTTGAATGTGTTCTTTGTGCAAATGGGTGCATCACTAATCAGGTGATGATATTCCAGGATTTTGTTCTCCTTTGCTGTCTAGAGAGGAGGTTGCGATGGGTTCCCCCACGGTAGACAAAAGTATCCTAAGAAAATTGTGACGGGCCCTTGTAATATTCGCATGAAAATAATATTTAAGTAGGAGGGTCACAAACCTTTTAAAAGCTTCTCCACATTCCGCCTTCCTCCAGATTTTAACTCCTATTTCAGAGGCCAGTTTGGAGCCAGATTAGAAGTTACACACGCCAAAGGGATTGAAATCCTTGGGATCAGTTTCTCTTGACCCCAGCCGTAGTGCTTTTTACAAGACTGTTAAGGGGATGCCGTGCCATGGATCTCCCTGCCTGCGAACCACATTATTGGCATCTGCAGGGATGCAGGAATACAATGACCCAACTCTTTCAACGAATTGTATTAAATGCTCTAGCAGAAGGTGGGAATTCAGCACAGGGATGCTGATCCAATCTTCTGGTGCAGTATTGAAGGGACGAGTTCCATTGGTCTAGTTCTCACACACTGTACGCCTGTTTTTGAAATGTATCACTTCAAATAGCAGGAGAGGGCGCGCGGATCACATGACTGAGTGCTCCTCAGGGCCAAAGTTGGTAGAGAGGGGACAACGTTGGGACAAGAACTCTTTGATAGCCAACAACCTAATTGAGGTGATCGCCAGTGCGGCACCGATGGGTTTCCTGATGCCCATTTGTTTCTTCAAAGCAAAGAGCCAACCCTGGCATTCCTCCACCTCATTGGAACCATTGAACTCAGAGACAACTGACTTCATAGTAAGACGATGCTTGGCTTGCAACTTCCCACCATTTTCTGATTGGCCCCAGCTCTCCATGGCAGCCATTTTCTAATTGGTCCAGCCTTCCAGTAGGGTTGCCAACCTCCAGGTGGTGGCTGGAGATCTCCTGCTATTACAACCGATCTCCAGGTGATATAAATAAGTTCCCCTGGAGAAAATGGCTAATTTGGCAATTGGACTCTATGGCATTGAAGCCCCTCCCTCCCCAAACCCCGTCTTACTCAGGCTTCACCCCCAAAATCTCCAGATATTTCCCAACCTGTAGCTGGCAACCCCTTCTGGCCACCAGTGGGAATGGGGGGGTAGGGTTGTGCAAGATCCAGGGGTACAATGCCACAGAGTCCACCCTCCAAAGCATCCATTTTCTCCAGAGGAACTGATCTCTTGTCATCTGGAATGAGCTGTAATTTGAGGGATCTCCAGGTCCCACCTGGAGGCTGGCACCCCTACATGGCAGCTATTTTGTGGTGATGCCCATTCCCTGCTCTCGAAAGTCTAAAAGTGCCCAGAGACTCAACAAGATGGGGGACCCTGACCAAATGTGTGAACTGACTCCATTGAAATTCATTGGTTTTAAAGTCACATGAAGGAATATTCTGCAGAGACATGTGTCTGTGTGTGTGAGAGAGAGATGGCCCATTCATAAAACACTACTAAATCATCAAATGATTAAACATGCATCAAAAACTAGAAACCATTAAAAGGGCAGACTCGTCCGCAGAATCCTTGTGGGTTCTATCAGCCCCCCAACCAAAAGGCTCAGGGTGATCTTGAGATGGAGAATGAAATCAGAGAAGCATGTAAAGGTGCTGAAGTAGTAATAATGGGAGACTTTAACTACCCTCATATGGATTGGATAAATTTATGCTCCAGTCAAGCCAAAAAGATAATTATTTTAGACATCCTAAATGACTGTGCCCTTGAATAGTTGGTCATAGACCCAACCAGAGGGGAGGCGATCCTGGACTTAATACTCTGTGGTGCTGTCAGCAACTTAGTGCGGGATGTGGATGTAGTTGAGCCAGTTGGCAATAGTGACCACAGTGGCATCAAATATAATTTATATGTAAGTGGAAAAGTGACCAGGAAATCTCACACAATTACCTTTGACTTTAAAAGAGGGATCTTCTCTAAAATGAGAAACCTGGTAAAGAGGAAATTGAAAAGAACGGTTAAGAGGGTTAAATCTCTGGAAAAGGCTTGGGGGTTACTGAAGTCCACATTACTAGAGGCTCAGCTAGATTGTATACCGTAGGTCAGGAAAGGTGGTAATAAGTCCAAGAGGTCACCACCATGGCTAACGGGTAAGGTGAAGGAAGCAATTAGAGGCAAAAAAGG
This sequence comes from Euleptes europaea, assembly GCF_029931775.1. Lineage (NCBI taxonomy): Eukaryota > Metazoa > Chordata > Lepidosauria > Squamata > Sphaerodactylidae > Euleptes > Euleptes europaea. The sequence goes on from NC_079314.1 coordinate 109,385,389, forward strand.
CTTCCTTCAGAAACTGGATTGCCCAAACTAGGCAAACAAAAGCAAACACAAACTTGCACAAAGGAAATGCAAGCAAACAATTTGAGATGCAAAAAAGATTTTGAGGGACATATCACTAAACACATCAAAACAAACAATAAGAAATTCTTTTAAGCATATTAGGAGTAGGAAACCAGCTAGGGACTGCTGGGTTTGATGGGCCTTGGTCTGATCCAGCATGGCTTTTCTTATGTTCTTATGTTAAATGACATATGTGTGTGTGTCAACCAGACCACAATTAATCTTAGGGTATGTGGAGTCCAACCCTATCCATGATGCACTGTGCTCAATGGAGTTTGCTCCAGGGCATGTAGTTCCTAAATGTCCAAATTAATAGCACAGTTCAAGTCCAGTTCAAGTCCAAATCCAAATAAATGTAACGTTCCAAAGTTCCAAGTTCAGAGTCCAAATTCCAATGGGTGTCTGTTGTGGGGAGGGGAAAGGAAGGCGATTGTAAGCAGCTTAAAGGTAGAGAAAAGCAGGGTATAAAAACCAACTCTTCTTCTACTATTACTACTACTTGGAAGGCTTTAAGAGGGGAGTGGACATGTTCATGGAGGAGAAGGGTATTCATGGCTACTAGTTAAAATGGATACTAGTCATGATGCATACCTATTCTCTCCTGGATCAGAGGAGCATGCTGAATATATTAGGTGGTTTTAGGGTTGCCAACCTCCAGGTACTATTTGGAGATCTCCTGCCATAATAACTGATCTCCAGCCGATATAAATCAGTTCCCCTGGAGAAAATGGCTGCTTTGGCAATTGGACTCTATAGCACTGAAGTCCCTCCCCTCCCCAAACCCCGCCCTCCTCAGGCTCCGCCCCAAAAACCTCCCGCCGGTGGCGAAGAGGGACCTGGCAACCCTAGGTGCTGTGGAACACAGGCAGAATGGTGCTGCTGCAGTTGTCTTTTTTGGGAGCTTCCTAGATGCACCTGGTGGCCACGGTGTGAACAGACTGCTGGACTTGATGGGCTTTGATCTGATCCAGCATGGCTTTTCTTATGTTCTTCTTCTAATTTTACCTTGCAGGGCAACTGCGAGATGAGTAAGGTGTTTTTCCCCCCTGTAATGTTTTATGTTTTGTCAATGGCCTTTTGTCTTTTCTATTTGTTCGAAAAGCAAGTTGTAAATTTTCTAGGCAAATAAGCGTGTGCAGGACTATAGGTTTTAAATTATAGTAACGTGTATAGGTGGATATGAGTTTTTCATCTCATCTCATTTTCTTTAGGGCCCAGATCTTTCAAGAACTGCCAGATAAAGGCTATCAAAAATCATGAATCAAGACCTATAGTTGCCAAACTCCAGGTGGGGTCTGGAGACCTTTTGGAATTACAACTCCTGCGTTGTGCAGAGGGTTGGACTAGATGACCTTTGAGGTACCTTCTAGCTCTATGTTTTGGAGGAGAGTCTTATGGATACAGTTGACCACAAAAAAAGTGAGTTCTAGATCAAATCAAGCCTGAACTCTCCCTAAAATCTAAAACAGCTAAACTGAGGCTATTGTACTTTGTTTCCATTATAAAAAGACAAGAGTCACTGGAAAAGAAAATAACGCTAGGAAAAGTTGGAGGCAACAGGAAAAGAGGAAGACCCAACATGAGGTAGAGCGACTCAATCAAGGAAGTAGGGTGGCCACCTCTACTTGGAGATTTTCAGGGTGGAGCCTGAGGAGGGCAGGGTTTGGGGAGGGGGAGGACTTCAATGGGGGTATAATGCCATAGAATCCACCTTCCAACGCGGCCATTTTCTCCAGGGTAACCGATCTCTGTAGCCTGGAGATTACTTGTAATAGTGGGAGATCTTCTGCCACCTCAGTGGAGGAATCGATAATTGTCAACATTTCTTCTAGGACCCTCACTCATTTGGAGATACAGGTACTCAACCTCGGCTTAGGTTTCGTACCTGTACCCACTTACACATCCTTTCAAACAAAAATTGATCTTTTCAAGTTCTTTCGCAATATCAAACTGCGTGACTCTAATACATCTAACCGTGCATGTAGTCCTTTTAAACCTAAATCTACTTTCATCCCTAATACCTCGAATCCTTTGATAAGCACCTTCCAACAACTTGTTTGTCGAGACGTTGACAAATTGGAAAAACGTAGTTGGGCTTGCAAACCTGATCTTTCACCTGCACAAAAAGATGCATTGAAGAAATTAACTGAAGATTCTACCATATCGATCCGCCCTGCTGATAAAGGGGGCGCTATAGTGATTTTGGACGCTACTATGTATGATAGAGAAAACAACAGGCAGCTCAGTAACACTGAGTTTTATAAACCGTTGAGCAGTAATCCTTCTAAGAAACTGACAAATATCATTCGGACAGTAGCCCAAGAGCGTCTTTCCCTAGGCTATATTAATCAACAAGTGGCAGATTTTTTGATGGCAGCTTCTTATAAGGTACCTGTATTTTACAAGTTACCTAAGATACACAAAGACAGCCGATATCCACCAGGCAGACCCATTGTATCCTTGTGCGGCGCCCAACTTGAACCTATCGCGCAATTCCTTGACTCTTTTCTACAACCTTTTGTTAGTAAAATGCCTTCTTATATTCTTGACTCTGGAGACTTCATAAAAAAAGCTGAGAATTTTTCTCTGCCTAAAAATGCCGTTCTCGCATCTTTAGATGTGTCAGCATTGTACACCAACATTCCTCTCGAAGCTGCACATACTATTTTGTTGGACCTTTTGGACACGCGTGAATCTCTTACGCCACCCACTCACTTTTTGGCGGACCTTATTGACATCATTGTTGAAAACAACTTCTTTAGATATGGGTCCCAATTCTATCTCCAAACTAAGGGAGTTGCAGTGGGCGCCTCGTGCACATCGGCCATTGCTAATCTATATATGTCAGATTTCGAGAACAAGTATTTGTTCCACAACAACCCCTTCGCTGATAGCATGCTTTTGTTTTACCGTTTTGTGGATGATTTATTTTTCATATTTGAATCTGCACAGTTTTTTGTTGACTTTACTACGTGGATCAACACCTTAGATTCACACCTTACGTTCTCAGGAGGGTGTGATCCTAACAAGATCACTTTCCTTGATTTGGAGCTTTTTGTGTCTGAGGAAGACAAGGTGGCTGTGAAGCCTTTCCGTAAATCCATCTCTAAAGACTCTGGCTTACACTTTTCATCGTACCACCCCAAACATCTAAAAGTCAATCTTCCATACAGCCAATTTCTCAGGCTCAAACGGAATTCAACCCTGCAGAGGGACTATAATTTAGCAGCTACCAGACTTCAATCTTCTTTGAGTAAAAGGGGTTTTCCCAATCAGATCTTACAGTCTGCACGGCAGAGAGCAGACCTACAGGTTCATCAAACATTATTTCAAAAGAAACCAGATTCACGTTCTAATAGGGTCATTTGTTCCCTAGAATATAGTCGTCATTCTTTTGCCATCCAGATAATAATAAATAAACACTGGCATATATTATCTGACATTTCAGGTTGTTCTGACAATCCTGTCTTTGCCCTATGCAGATCTTCCTCTCTAAGAGATCAACTGGTAAGATCTGATATCATTCCTACCCGGACCTGACCCATTGCAGTTGGACATTTTCCTTGCGGGTCATGTTCTGTTTGTTCTCTATGTTTGCCCGTCAAAGAATTCAGTTCCCAAGCAGGATTTCGATTTAAATTGACTAATTTTTTCAAATTGTACCACCTCCAGAGTCGTTTACCTTATTACCTGTTCTTGTTCTTTGTTATATGTGGGCTGCACCATGAGACCTGTAAAACTCAGGATTGGTGAATACAGGTCCTGGATCAGGTCCAGAACACTAGAAGCTCCCCTCGTCAGCCATTTCATTGAAAAAAAAGGCATAATGAAAATGATCTGCATTTCTTTGTGATCTGGGTCTATAAAGACCATTTATACAACAATAATGATGCACAAAGAGTTTTATTGCAGAAAGAGAGCATGTTCATACATGTGTTTGGGACCCTAATGCCCAATGGCCTGAACACAGAAGCAGATCGTTTCTGCTTTGTTTGAATCCATTTCTTTATTTGACATCTTGTTACAAATTGATACTGTACCTTTAAATCTGCCACAGTTACCTGCTACAGCTGCAGCTGATTCTTCTCTTATGTCCGGTTCCATCAGTTTCACTATCAAATTATTTGGAGACCATAGACGACATCAAATGTTTGAGCTTTTACAGCCAGGTTAATTTGAGGTCTGATAAATCCACACAATATCGGTAATGTATATTTTGTAAATAGCGTTCGTGACATCCTGTTTGTTAAGTTGTTTGTTAAGTTGTGTGTAACATCTCGGTTTTTGATCAATTTTGTGCATGTTGGTAGCTAAAAAAATTCAGCAGAAAGAAGGGACCTGAATGCCCAAGCTGTCATAGTTTTTTAAATCTTTTATTCACAGACTGAAGAAGCCAATATTAATTGGCGAAAACGCCGCTCATCCGGAAGGCGTTCCCGCTTCATTCTGGCACCATTGCCACGTCTGAGAGCCCACGCACACCTCGGCGTCAGTCATTGAACTGTTTTTTTGTACATTGCATGCGAATAGTTGCCATTGGAAGCTAGTTAGCCCTGTGTGCTTGGACTGTTTTCCCTTCCCTCATTTTTTCGTTGGGAGTTCTTTGTATATAGACCTTGTCCCGTTTTTTTGTTTGCACTACCCCACTTATTGCATATCTTACCACATTGTTTGTAAAGTATTCTTTGTTTGGTTGTTATAAATGCAATATTGTTTGATTATCTTGTGATTATTGGCCGCATGCTGATTTTTCATAGCAATTCTGTTTGCAGCATTGGTGTTAATTTTTTAACCACCTGGAGGTTGGCAAGCCTACAAGTAACAGCCCAATCCTCAGGTAAGCGTATAGTGGAGGGAAGTGTAGTGGAGGCGGCATGACTCCACCTCCAGCATAAGTGCCCTCTTATCATGGAATAAGAGGCACTTACGCTGGCGGCAGGGGAATTCTGTCAGTGCCTGGGTGCCATGGAGCTGCACGGTGCTCCTCTGGTGCAGCAGCCTCTCCGGGACCTAAATCCCAGAAGAGAAATGTGGCACCGGCATGGGGGGACGTTCCCAGGGACAGAGCTGACTGTAGTCAGCTTCCTAAGCACCCCCCACCCCCAGCCTGGGAACGCCCCCTCCAGCAACAGCATTGATACACCAGGTTTTTCTTGGCCCAGCATCACTGTTTTCAATGGGGCTGTTTTCCCCATCTTCAATTTTTTTGTTTTTTAAAAGGCCTTTTTTAGCCTTGCAGCAGCTGGGAAATCTCTTTGGAGGCACTGTGGTTGTGCCTCAGCCACATTGTCCCCGGCCACTGCAAGGCTCAGGAATGAGCTGAAAGCCACAGCCCTCAGGTTGCAAAAGCTGACAAAGGCTGTTAACGTTTTGGAGGCCATTCATTCATAGGGTTGCCATAAGTCAGAGGCGACTTGATGGCACTTAACACACACACACATAACAATAATTGTGATGTCTGAAAGTATGAACCATGGTTTGGTGGAGTAATAGCAACTCTCTCTGCCACTACCAGAGAGGATGTATAGAATCATAGTACTGAAGGGGCCATGCAGGCCATCTAGTCCAACCCCCTGCTCAATGCAGGATCAGCCTAGAGCATCCCTGACAAGTGCTTGTCCAGCCGCTGCTTGAAGATCGCCAGGGAGGGGGAGCTCATCACCTCCCTAGGCAGCTGATTCCACTGTCAAACAACTCTTACTGTAAACATTTTTTCCCTAATATCCAGCCGGTACCTTTCTGCCCGCAATTTAAACCCATTATTTTGAGTCCTGTCCTCTGCTGCCAACAGGAACAACTCCCTGCCCTCCTCTAAGTGACAGCCCTTCAAATACTTAGAGCAATCATGACCCCCCCCCTTCAACCTCCTCTTCTCCAGACTGAACATTCCCAACTCCCTCCGCCTTTCCTCCTAGGGCTTGGTCTCCAGGCCCCTGATCGTCTTTGTCGCTCTCCTCTGCACCCACTCCATTTTGTCCACATCCTTTTTGAAGTGAGGCCTCCAGAACTGCACACAATACTCCAGGTGTGGCCCGACCCATGCAGTGTACAGCGGGACTATGACATCTTGCGATTTGGTTATGCCTCGGTTGATGCACCCTCTCTAATACGGGATTGAGAGGAAGCAAGAAGCGGAAAGCCTGAGGGTAGTATCTTACAGCTGGTAGACTAATCAGAGTTTGGTGTCCAAGCTCTGGTTTACTGTGATATCTTAATGCTCTCCATTATATGGGGATGATTTTCTTCACTCCTTCTGTTGCTGCCGTGAATACAGAGGCAAATCCACCCTGTCATTTCCTTGCCCTAGTCTCCTGTGGCTGCCAGTTCCTCATGCACGCTACCTGAGGAGTTGTTCAGCCTGTGGTTCAGGAGCCCCAGACTCACTTATGCATATTATGTTGGAATGTCGCCTGGGTGAGGGCCTTCGTAATGACTGCCTGTTAGATTTGCTTGATACTGATTTAATCAATAATAAAAGCCGAATGTTAACTGCTCTACTGTCCGATGTCAAGCCTGAAACAACTGCCTCGGTTGCAAAGATTTTGGTAATGTTACTGAGATGGGGATCTTTGAAGCCTGCCTAATATTCCAACTTGCTGCTGTGATGTGGTTTCTAGAGATTGGTCAATGATCATGATTATCATTGCTTATTATATCACAGTCTGGTAGGATGGTTAGATTATTTTAATCCTTTATTTTAACCTTTTGTTTAATCCCAAAATATGGTACATTTCATATATTTTATACTTGATTGTATGGTATAATCTGTAGGGGCCCTGGTTTGTTCATCAGGGGTTTGTGTGATATGTTTTCGATCGTGAGAATCTGTATGAGCTGTCTTTTGTACTATGCCTATTAAAGGTTATTGAATTGAATTGACTTGTTCAGGCTTGGAAAAAATATTTTAAGTTGTAACCACATATCCATTACAATTTTTTTTTTAAAAAAAAGCTCTCTGGTGGCGTGGGGGAGGGGAATAGCCATAGGGGGCTGAGGCAAGGGAAATGATGCCGATGTGGGCAGAACAGGGTTGCCAAGTGCCCGGTGGTGGTGGGCAAACCCCCGCCAATCCACCCTGCATCCCACTGACCAGCTGAGGGTCGGCGGGCAAACATGCACGTGTGCCTGTGCACACCACGTCATGTCACTTCCAGTTTACACCCGAAAGCGCTGCATCACAAGGGGCCTTTTACCACTGTGTTTGAGTGGTAAAAGGCCCCTCATGATGCAGCACTTCCAGGTGTAAACTGGAAGTGATGCGCGTCGGCGCGTGTGCGCAATCCCTTCAGCTCTGCCCCAAAAGCCTCCTGCCGGAGGAGAGAGGGGACCTGGCAACCTTAGGGCAGAGTCTCCCGAAATGTGCCCCTTCCCACACACGCAACAGGCCAAAGTGCTTTAACTGTGGTATTTCCTGAAAGGTAGTGTTAGGTTATAGAATCATAGAATCATAGAGTTGGAAGGGCCATCAAGTCCAACCCCCTGCACAATGCAGGAAATTCACAACTACCTCCCCCACCCACACCCCCAGTGACCAGAAGATGGCCAAGATGCCCTCCCTCTCATCATCTGCCTAAGGTCACAGAATCAGCATTGCTGACAGATGGCCATCTAGCCTCTTCTTAAACACCTCCAGGGAAGAAGCACTTACCACCTCCCGAGGAAGCCTGTTCCACTGAGGAACCGCTCTAACTGTTAGAAAATTCTTCCTAATGTCTAGACAGAAACTCTTTAGATTTAATTTCAACCCGTTGGTTCAGGAATTACAAATCACAAAAATCACAGAATCACACAAGGTTGGAAGAGACCACAGGGGCCATCCAGTCCAACCCCCTGCCATGCAGGACCTCACAATCAAAGCACTCCCACAATCAAAGTCTGAGGCTCAGCAAAACCGAAGAAAACACGGAGAACGGGGGATCAGGGGACACCACCGTGTGGATGCCACTCCAGACACAGAACCAGAGCAAAACTTCCGTGTGGAAGCAGCAATGCTTTATGCAATGCATACTTTGTGGTGGTGTTGGAATGCAACTGTAAACAAGAGATATTACAGTCCCCAAATATTATGTGGGGAAATGTATTAAATGATAGTCAGCTGCTAAAGGATTAGTTTCAGAGGGTAGCAGTGTTGTTCTGCAGTAGAACCGCTAGATTTGAGTCCAGTAGCACCTTAGAGACCAACAAGATTTTCGGGATATAAGCTTTTTTAAAAAAAGTTTTGAAAATCAACTTTTCTCTAGACCAGTGATGGCGAACCTTTTAGAGACTGAGTGCCCAAATTGCAAACCAAAACCCACTTATTTATCGCAAAGTGCCAACACGGCAATTTAACCTGAATACTGAGGTTTCCTCCCAGCTCGGCATGGGGGGGGGCGGCGGGGAGTCCAGGGAAGGGGGGGCGGCTTTGAAGGGCTCGGAGCAGGCAGCGCGGAGCCCTTCAAAGCCCCCTCCGCTCAGATGGGCGGTGGGGAGTCCAGGGAAGGGGGGGCTTTGAACGGCTCTGTGCTCCCTTCAAAGCCCCCACCGCCCCCACGCGTGCCCAAAGAGAGGGCTCGACGTGCTGGACTTGGCACGCGTGCCATAGGTTCGCCAACACGGCTCTAGACCCAAAAATTATGTTACTAGGAATACTGCCACCAGACTATGGGTGAAAACGCATGGTCGCTTTAGCCTCCTTTATTCCCTGTTTCAGCCAGGAGTCAGCCAGGATCGAACACATGCGTTTCGCCGAACGTGTGTTTGATCCTGGCTGAATCGTGGCTGAAACAGGGAATAAAGGAGGCTAAAGCGACTGTGCGATTTCACCCATCGAAGGAAGCAAAAGAGAAGTTGTCAGTTTATATGCTAACCACAGCTAGAGTGGTAATAGCAACAAAGTGGAAGCAAGAAGAAGTACCAGAAATCGACATATGGCGAGAGAAAATGGCAGAGTATGCAGTGATGGCTAAGTAGACACATTTGTTGACTAAAAGACCATTGGAAGAATTGCAAAGAAAATGGAAATGTTATTTTGGTTATGCAAATATGTAATTGATAGTATGGCTAGCATCTTTCTTTCTTTGATTATTGTTTTTGAATGGTAGTAATAAAAATATGTACGTTAAGAGAATAGATAAGTTAGAATCATAGAGTTAGAAGAGACCACCAGGGTCATCTAGTCCAAAACCCGAACAATGCCGAAAATTCACAACTACCTCCCCCCCCCACACCCCCAGTGACCCTTACTCCATGCCCAGAAGATGGCCAAGATGTCCTCCCTCTCATCATCTGCTTAAGGTCATAGAATCAGCATTGCTGATAGATGGCCATCTAACCTCGTCTTAAAAACCTCCAGAGAAGGAGAGCTTACCACACAAATAGTTTATTTTAGATAATTAAGATTATAAGTTAAAAATATATAGGTGAATATTATGTAGAAATAATATAGATAGTTAAATAGAAATATAATAATTGTAGGTATACCATAACTAAAAGTTATTTTTATACTTCTAAGCAGATACAAGTCCTATAGTTAACTATAAGTAGACAACTTGGAGATAACAAGATATAGTGGGGAATAGACAGTAGAAATAACAAGTATGATTGGTTAAGATTAAAGCAAGGAACATTTGGTAATATGTTAAATGCTATGTAGTGTATGTTGTGTGTTACATTGATTTTTTTTGTTTTTGTAATTTGTAACTTTAAAATTAAAAAAAAGATTAAAAAAAGATTTTTGGGATATAAGCTTTCGCGAGTCAAAGTTCTTTGCATCAAAGTTCTTTGCATCAATGGATCAAAGCATTTTTCTGGGTGTGTGTGTTTGTGCATGTGTAGCAGTTTGCCTACTAAGCACATCTGGGCTGGGGGGAAAAAATCACATGCAACAAGCTTCATCCTCTATTTTAGAAACTGCCAAGTTATAACAAACAGCTGAAGAAAGAACTGCCTGAGTTTATAATAGCAACAGCAAATGACCTCTTGTGGCAAGAAAACAGGGAGAATAACAGTTTACGGAGCAGCTGAAAGCTACTCCTAATGAATTGAGCAAACTTCTCTGAAGGAGGAGAGTTAAGGGAGTTCACCAAAACACCATTCAAAGACTTAAAATCATAGTGTTTGACAAAAGCGTGAGTGTGTGTGGGGGGAGCCCACTTTAAAACACTGCCACTTTTCTAAATGGCCTTTTCACCTTTCCTCATTGTGTATGGATATTAAAGCGGCTGTTGCTTGTTCTTTGGAAAAAGAAATCTGGAAATTTAAGATTTTGAGCAAACAAAGCAGTTGTGGGAATGAAATCACTCCCGCGATGCGGCGCTCTGCATGTGAAAGGCAGTCAGATTCATGCGCTACCCTGATCTCATCAGACGGGTTGCCAGTAGGGTTGCCAACCTCCAGGTACTGGCTGGCGATCTCCTGCTATTACAACTGATCTCCAGCGGATAGAGATCAGTTCACCCGGTCTGTACCATGGTTCTGTACCATGGTCTGTACCATGGTTCACACTGATGCTGAATGTAACATCCAGGGCTGAAGGAGGCAGATGTAAGTGCCCGATGCCCCTGAGAAGGGGGGGTTGGGTCAGGGAGGGACTGCAATGCCATACAGTCCAATTACCAAAGCGACAATTTTCTCCAGGTGAACTGATCTCTATCGGCAGGAGATCAGTTGTAATAGCGGGAGATCTCCAGCTAGTACCTGGAGGTTGGCAACCCTAGTTGAACAGTGTTGGGTCTTGGAACAAGCCTTTTCTCCCCCTGAGGGCCAGGTTCCGCAGGACAGACGCAACGAATTCGCCTCCTTTCTCTTACGCTCCGTTGCTTTATTTCTGTCATCGCCTTGTATATTTGAGTCATTGTAGAGATTTACTCTTTCTTTGGTAATTGCATTTAGTGAATAGATTGCCTTTTATGTTTACTGTTGGGTTTCAGTTGAAGTGCACTTTCCTTTCTCTGGCATATCAAAGAGAATCGGTGGGCTTTTAATTGGGCTCTCCTTGGGCTCATGAGCGGCCTTGCCAGGCCCGGCTTTCAGAGCATTCTTACCTGGACTAAAAAGCGTGCCGTTCTGGCTCCAGTGGCGCTCTCTGCTCGGCCTTTCCGCTGGCCTAGTCCCATTCCTTGGCACGAGAGGCTAATAGTTCCACAAGGCCCGGGCTTTGCCAAAAGGGCCAGGGGAGCACAAAGGACCCATTGTTCTTACAACGGGTTGGAACAGACCAGAGGATTTGTCTGGCAGTTTCTTCCCGACTCAGCATTGCTGGAGACGTTCGCCTTCGATGTTTCAGTTTAAAGGGCAGGAGTTTTTATTAACTGGCAAAGAGCTACCCTGTGGTTGATATGAAATGGTCCCCAAACTCAAAAACACAACCAAAACCAACAAGGAGGCTTAGAATCATAGCATCATAGAGCTGGAAGGCACCACCAGGGTCATCTAGTCCAACCCCCTGCACAATGTAGGAAATGTAGTGTTTTTTCCCCTGAATAGGGTTGCCAAATGGGTGCTTTCGGTGGGCAATTGCCCGCCATTCCACCCAGCTGTTCTGCAGCAGTTATCGCACGCGCAATTAGGGTTGCCAGGTCCCTCTTCGAAACCGGTGGGAGGTTTTTGGGGTGGAGCCTGAGGAGGGCGGGGTTTGGGGAGGGGAGGAACCTCAATGCCATAGAGTCCAATGGCCAAAGCGGCCATTTTTCTCCAGGTGATCTGATCTCTATCGGCTGGAGATCAGTTGTATTAGCAGGAGATCTCCTGCTACTACCTGGCAGTTGGCAACCCTACACGCGATGCGATTATTTCAACTTCCGGGTTTACTCCTGGAAGAGCCGCATTGCCGCAGCTGCTTTAGCACTCAAAGTCCCAAGGGTAAACCCAGAAGTGACGTAATTGCCCCAGCCCCGCCCCCTAAAACCTCCCACCGATGGAGGGTGGGGACCTGGCAACCCAACCCTGAGACAGATCATTCAAATGACATTTCCCTCCAACATAGGATTGGGGTGTGTGTGTGGAGAAAAAGAGGTGGTGTTAACACCACAGTTTTTTCTACCTTAACAACATAAGAAAAGCCCTGCTGGATCAGACCAAGGCCCATCAAGTCCAGCAGTCTGTTCACACAGTGGCCAACCAGGCGCCTCTAGGAAGCCCACAAGCAAGACGACTGCAGCAACATTATCCTGCCTGTGTTCCACAGCACCTAATATAATAGGCAGGCTCCTCTGATCCTGGAGAGAATAGCTGTGCATCATGACTAGTATCCATTTTAACTAGTAGCCATGAATACCCCTTTTCTGCATGAAAGTGTTTCCACTCCCCTCTTAAAGCCTTCCAAGTTGGCAGCCATCACCACATCCTGGAGCAGGGAGTTCCACAATTTAACTATGCGTTGTGTGAAGAAATACTTCCTTTTATCTGTTTTGAATTTCTCACCCTCCAGCTTCAGTAGATGACCTTGCGTTCTAGTATTATGGGAGAGGGAGAAAAACCTCTCCCTGTCCACTTTCTCCAAACTGCATAATTTTATAGACCTCCATCATGTCTCCTCTCAGCCGCCTTCTTTCCAAACTATAAACAACCTTAAGGAGTCTCAAAGCGGCTTACAATCACAATCTCTTCTTCTCCCCACAAGCAACACCTTGTGAGGTAGACGGGGCTGAGAGAGCTCTGAAAGAACTGGTACTGGGCCAAGGTCACCCAGCAGGCTTCATGTTGTGGCTGGCTCTGCCTCCTGTCATAGCCATTTTGTGGCAGCCGTTTTGTTGGGGACCCTTGCTCTATATGAACGATATTAGTTCAACAAATGGAGCTGCGGGTGAGGGGCAAGTAGATACAACTCCACTCCAGCCAATGCTTTGATTGTCCCCTGAGTTGCCATCTGAATACACTACAGTCTACTAGGAAGTTCTCTTGTGTACAGGTTTCACTGAAATGTCCAGATCCTGGAACTTGTGATCATCCCCTGGTGGATTGTACCCAGGGAGTCGTATCAGTCTGTAGCCCATTCTGCCACCTTTAGTGGTACCCCAAATCCACCTCACCCTTCCTAAAGGTAAGGATCTTGGTAGGAGGGGCCATTGGTCAGTAGAACGGCGCTTAGTTTTGTGCACATAGTGTCCTAGGTTTATCTTACATGCTCAATTAAAGGATCTGAGGCTGCATGTATTTGGAAATACCATATTCTGCTGGATATCTTGGAGAATGGATCAAATCAGAGTAGAGCTTAGAGGGAAGAAGAAGAAGAAGAAGAAGAGGAGGAGGAGGAGGATGAGTTGGTCTTTGTATGCCCAATTTTTCTACCACTTAAGGCAGAATCAAACCAGCTTACAATCACCTTCCCTTCCCCTCCCCACAACAGACACCCTGTGAGGTAGGTGGGGCTGAGAGAGCTCTAAGAGAGCTGTGACTAGCCCAAGGTAGGGTTGCCAACCTCCAGGCAGTAGCTGGAGATCTCCGGCTATTACATCTGATCTCCAGCCAATAGAGATCAGTTCACCAGGAGAAAATGGCCACTTTGGCCATTGGACTCTATGGCATTGAAGACCCTCCCCTCCCCACACCCCACCCTCCTCAGGCTCCACCCCAAAACCTCCCGCCAGTGGTGAAGAGGGACCTGGCAACCCTAGCCCAAGGTCACCCAGCTGGCTTCATGTGTAGGAGTGGGGAAACCAGCCCAGTTCACCAGATTAGAGTCCGCAACTCATGTGGTAGAATGGGGAATCAAACCCAGTTCTCCAGATTAGAGTCCATTGAATGAACTAATGGTATGATTCAATATAAGGAAGCATCGTATGTTTTAGGATTGGTACTTTTTAGGCCAAGGATCACAGTTCAGTAGTAGTATGTATGTCTTGTGTGCCAAAGACCCCAGGACCCATCGTTGTTATTTCCAGTTAAAGAATCTTCGGCAGAAGGTGCTGGGAAACATCAGAGAATTATGCATTCAGGTGGAGATGTTTCCATAGCAGAATTCAGTTTTATCACACAAAGGTTCTACCAAGTATGCTGGAAATCTGCATGCTCTTACCTGCAAACCACGGTGTGCTTCTCCCCCCCTCTCCCAACTCCAGACTCTTCCCCTCCTCTGCATCCTTCCCCTGAGATTAATCTACCCTTGGTGGGTTGCAAATTTCAATAAATAAACACACCACTTAGAATTATAAAAATGCAGGTGATGGTGTGGAATTTCTAGCAGAAACATCTATTTAATGAATCAGCACAGGCTTTCTCTCCCCTGCAGTTACATGTATATTAATAATAAACAAGAGGCACCAAACATCTTGAACACCACTGAATGGAAATAATCTTAATAAGTTTTTTAAATGGTGGAATCAAATGAAAAATGTATAAAGCCAAAAAAGAAAAAGAAAAAAAGACATCTTCAATGGGATAAGAAATGGACTTAAAATAGGTGCTGCGTAAATAGGGCAGGGGGCCCAACCTTTTTGAGCCAGCAGGCACCTTTTGAATTCTGACACAGGATGGAGGGCACAAGAACAAAATGGCTTCCATGGGAGGCGGAGCCAACCGCAAAACGTCAGGCACCAAGGTTATGCATAACTCTAATATTAAGTCACTCTTCAACATTTAAGGCAGAAGCTCTGTTTAACAGGATGCCTTTTAATCTGCACAGCCAATCAAAATCCCTGCTCAATTCTTTAAACCACTTGGTGGGCACCACGAAAGGTATTGGTGAGCACCATGGCACCCCGGGCATCATGTTGGGGAAATTTATACACACACACACACATTATATATCTATTATATATATTGTATATTGTATATTATATACACACACACACACACACACACACACACACACATACACATTATTCATAGTTCATCTTTCTCTCAAAGACTTAAGGCAGATTACAAAAATTAAAAACTGTTTACGAACTTTCAAATGGTATTAACATCACTTAAAAACGCCCTCTTAAGAGTTCTGTTTTGCATATTCTGTGAAATGATAAGTGTTATGCCCCCACCTTTTTTTAAAAAAAGTTTTTGTGTGTGTGTGTGTGTGTGTGTTTTAAGATGTGGTCACAATCCACCAGGGGAGACTCTCCTTCATTGGTCCCAGGATCTGTACATATCAATGAAGCTTGCCCATAAGAGAACGTCCTAGTAGGCTATAGTGTATTTAGACGTGGTCTGAGAAAGAACAGGGGGGAAACTCAGAGAATAATCCGGAGAACAACTGACAAACATTAGCATGTGTAAAGGAGGAGAAAAACCTGTGCAGTTAAGAATCTGAGTTGCAGCTAAAACCAAGTGTAGAAAAGTCCTGAGTCAGACAGAGAAAGATGGTCGTTTATGCATGGGTACTTTCACTCACATTCACCCCAGAACTGACTCGATTGTTCCTTGGAGTTATGCATGAGTTTTCTGTCCATTAGAGACGACCTCGTGCCCAGCCCTGGCAATGTCTGGGTCTTCCCGTTCCTGTTAAAACCCGATTCTTCGAACTCCCCTGAGATCAGCCCAGGTGAAATCGTCCTCATCTCCATGCATAAGCCAACGTATAGGACAGGGGATTTTGGGGGGGAGTTAACATTTTTCTTACAGTAAGCACCACAGCCAATTACAAAGCGGTGCTTTCAAGGGGCGGGGACTCAGACACTTCCGGATTTGAGATGGTAATTTTGCTGGTGCATAGCAATTTTTGGATCAGTGACAGGAAAGTGTGGGTCAAATGAGCATCTAGCCCCAGGTAAAACTCCCATGCATGAACGACCCAAGTCAGATCTTTGGTCCGCTGAACTGAGCATTGTGACCATCAGCAACTCTTCAAAGTCTCAGGCAGTGCTCTTTTCTGACATCTGTTACCTGAGGCTTCTTAAAGTTGGAGATGCAAGGGGTTGAACCAGAGACCTTCCCTAGCAAAGCACAGGCTGAAGGAGAAAGAGAAGGAGAAGAACAAGAAGGAGGAGGAGGAGGAGGACTTGGTTTTTATATGCCGGCTTTCTCTACCACTTAAGGGAGATTCAAGCCGGCTTACAATCACCTTCCCTTCCCCTCCCCACAACAGACACCCTGTGAGGTAGGTGAGGCTGAGAGAGCTCTAAGAGAGCTGTGACTAGCCCAAGGTCTTCCAGCTGGCTTCATGTGTAGGAGAGGGGAAACCAACCTGGTTCACCAGATTAGCGTCCGTCGCTCACGTGGAGGAGTGGGGAAACAAACCCAGCTCTCCAGATTAGAGTCCACCGCTCCAAACCACCGCTCTCAACCACTACACCACGCTGGCTCTCACTCAGCTGATACCACTCAGCTATAAGAGGCGACATTGCTGCTGCCTTATTTTGAGTGGAATTGCCAGCCTTCAATTTTTGACTTCTGTCTGCAAAAAGCAGGGGCCCTTTTGAAATATTTTTACGCAAACACAGAATCAGGCTTTTAGCCACTTGAATGACTCCACTGAAACAGCTGTTTATTTATTTATTTTATTAATCTTATATCCCACCCTCCCCAGCAAAGCCTTTCAGTTCTATGGTCAGCCTGCTAACAATCTTTGCATGGAGAGAAAAGTTAGCTCATACCACACCTCATGATTTGTCCGTACTTTTTTGAGGAGTTTTCCTTAGAGAGATTTTCCATTACTATTTCCACCCTCCATTATAATGTCCCATTAGGGATGCCAGCCTCCAGGTGGGACCTGGGGATCCCCTGAATTACAGCTCAACTCCAGGCTGCAGAGGCCAGTTCCCCCGGAGAAAATGGATGCTTTGGAGGGCAGTGTACCCTACTGAGGTCCTTGTCCTCTCCAGGCTCCATCCCCAAATCTCCAACCTGGAACTGGCAACCTTACCCCCCCCCCCATCCCTCTCCGGTGGTCGGGGGGCCCTGGCAACCCTGTGACCCATGCAAATCCCTCCATTTCATTAAACTACAGTTGGCCTGGACAGGTCAGCCCCTTTGTCTCGTCTTTCCTTTATTCTTGATCTTCCTCACAAGCCCTTCTCTCTGTGACTCCACCTGCAGAAGTAAGACAGGTGGCAACTAGAGACAGAGCTTTTTCAGTGGTGGCCCCTCACCTCTGGAATGCCCTTCCCATTGATGCCTGCTTGGAACCTACCCTACTCTATCAGGGCAAAATATTTCTTTTACCCAGGTTTTGATCTATCCACATCCTTTATTGTCTGTCTTTCTAATTGGGACTCGAGATGGATTACAAAATTAAGTGATTTTTTAATGGATTACAAAATTAAGTAATTTTTTAAGATTATTTTTATGTTCCGCTTCTAGCCTTAAGATCCTTTTAGGAGGATCATTTTCGGCTGCTAAATGTTTTATACTGTTTTGATAGTCTGTTTGGGTTTTTTAATGGCTAGGTTTCTAATAGCTGGATTTTTACTAGTTCGTTAATTCTAGTTATTTCATGCCGTTTTACGACTATCCAGGTTTACGTTGTGAAATGCCTCGAGCAGGTACTCCAGAGAGGTGGCATATGCACTTCCTAAATAAATAATAAAGACGTAGAAGAATTCCGTTTGGAGACTGAGGAGAAATCCACACAGATTTTACTAACTGACCACTGGAATTTCTTCAATCCTCAAGACATTTTAAACATTTTAAATATGAGCATTGAATGATAGAGAGGTGATAGAGGTCTCTAAAATTATGCATGGTTTGGAGAGAGTGGACAGGGAGATGTTTTTCTCCCTCTCCCATAGAATGGGGGTCATCCACTGAAGATGGAGGGTGAGAGATTCAAAACTGATAAAAGGAGTTATTTCTTCACACAAAGCATAGTTAAATTGTGGATCTCCCTGCCCCAGGATGTGGTGATGGCTGCCAACTTGGAAGGCTTTAAGAGGGGAGGGGACATGTTCATGGAGGAGAGGGGTATTTATGGCTACTAGTTAAAATGGATACTAGTCATGATGCATACCTATTCTTTCCAGGATCGGGGGGCCATGCCTGTTATATTAGGTGCGGTGAAACACAGGCAGGATGGTGCTGCTGCTGTCGTCTTGTTTGGGGGCTTCCTAGAGGCACCTGGTTGGCCACTGTGTGAACAGACTGCTGGACTTGATGGGCCTTGGTCTGATCCAGCAGGGCTTTTCTTATGTTCTTATGTTCTTATGAATACATACTACCATCCACTGATGCTGAATCTCAGCCACTTAATATAAGCAATGCATTTCTAATGTATATTATGTAACAACTAGTACTAACGATAACAGTGTTCGGTCACTGCAAACCAAGTGTTAAATACCATTGGCTGTCAAGTATCACTTCTAGTTACAGGTCAAAAATGAAATGCCATAGCCTGTCAGTTGTCAAATGCTATTAGTTAGCAAACACTGGGTACCAAATACTGTCAACAACGTAACATTAAACACCATCAACAATATAATATCGCATGTAAATCAAATGCTGTCAGGTGTCAAATATTAGGTGGTAACTATTTGCAAATACAGGACACCCGAAGGCACAAGAGACAATATTGAGGAGGAGGAGGAAGAAGAAGAGTTGGTTTTTATATGCCAACTTTCTCTACCACTTAAGGCAGAATCAAACTGGCTTACAATCACCTTCCCTTCCCCTCCCCACAACAGACACCCTGGGAGGTAGGTGGGGCTGAGAGAGTGTGACTAGCCCGAAGTCACCCAGCAGGCTTCGTGTGTAGGAGTGGGGGAGCAAATCCAGCTCACCAGATTAGCGTCTGTCGCTCATGTGGAGAAGTGGGGAATCAAACCCGGTTCTCCAGATCAGACTCCACCGCTCCAAACCACCACTCTTAACCAGTACACAATGCTGGAAGATATATGGAGGCAAATTTGAGGCCAAATTAGCATAAACTCACCTGAGAAGCCAAGTTTACTCGAATTTTACCCTTCACTAAATACGATAAATTATTAAAATCATTCAGATAATAGATGATTAAAATCAAGAAAATAGTAAAAACCCCAGTGGACCTAGGTACCCTTCTATTTTATAGTCTGGTTCACCCGATCACCCCATCCTGTCAATCGCCATCCTTTTATCATAACGTTTGACTCAGAAAAAGATGCAACAGTGGCTTTTGTATATGTTGCATTTCTGCCGGGGGTGGTGGTGGTGGAATCCACCCATCCATTTACCTCTACAGACCCTTCTACAGTTAGCGAGGGGTCTCAGTGGTAAACACAACACTTATAACTTTTCGTAATGCCCCTGTCAATTCAGCATTAAACAGCAGAGGCCAACATATGGACCAGTCTCAGGAGGTGACCCCAGCATGTGTAATTAGCATGATTTGTCACCGTGTACGTTTCAATGGTACAGTTTAATTAAAACAGGTAACGGCGATGGGGCCATATATTCTAATCAGTGAAATATGTCTGCCTTTAAAAGCAGGAGGGCTGGATTCTGAACTGGAGGGGATGTGGACGTGCGCACGCAAGGGCTTTTTATGTTCCCAGAGTGCAGCATTCTTTGTGTGCTCTTGGAAATGTCAGAAATGGTAAAGGCCATGGGCAAAATACTGTAATAAATGGGTGCTTTGTAAATGAACATATGAGGCAGCCTCATACTGAGTCAGACCGTTGGTGAATCTAGCTTGGTATCGCACAGTGACCACGCTTCAGGGTTTCAATCACCGTAAGATCTTTCTTGATGTCTTTTTCCTGAGAGTTTGTAACTGGAGATGCAAGGGATCGAACCCTTGGGCTTCTGCATGCAAAGCAGACACTGGACCACTATAGGGTTGCCAGGTCCCTCCCCCCTGGCCATGGGCAGGAGATGGAAGGTAGGGGTCCCAGATCCAGGTTGAGAAACTCCTGGACATTTGGGGATGGAGCCTGGGGAGGACAGAAGAAGAAGAAGAGGAAGAGGAAGAGGAGTAGTAGTAGTAGTAGTAGTAGTCTGTTTTTATATGCTGACTTTCTCTACCTTTTAAGGAGTCTCAAGCTGGCTTACAATCATCTTTCCTTCCTCTCCCTACAACAGACACCTTGTGATGTAGGTGGGGCTGAGAGAGCTCGAAGAGAAGTGTGACTTAGCCCAAGCTCACCCAGCTGGCTTGGAACTCCCTGCCCCAGGATGTGGTGATGGCTGCCAACTTGGAAGGTTTTAAGAGGGGAGTGGACATGTTCATGGGGGAGAGGGCTATTCATGGCTTCTAGTCAAAATGGATATTGGTCATGCTGTATACCTATTCTCTACAGTATCAGAGGAGCATGCCTATTATCTTAGGTGCTTTTGAATGTAGGCAGGACAATGCTGCTGCAAGTCTCTTGTTTGGGGGCTTCCTGGAGGCACCTGGTTGGCAACTATGTGAACAGACTGCTGGACTTGCTGGACCTTGGTCTGATCAAGCATGGCCTTTCTTATGTTCTTATGTGGCATCATGGCCTCCCAACCACAGCCCTCCATGGAGGCCTGACACAAAACCCACACTGGACACTACACAGAATAATCACTCACTCATACAACACTTTCCTGGCCCAGGATCAGATTTCTTTCCACTCTTTGTCGCTCTTTCCTTCCAGCAGTAAATTCCAGGCCCAAGGCAGTTTCTTTTAGCTCCCGAAGTCACAGCTGCTCTGATAGCTCCCTGTGATGTGTGAAGTATAAATGCTTAGATAGTTACTGCAGATAGGAGTTCTATTACAGAAGTTCAGTCTATCTATCTACAGACTAAATTGGGCTTTGGCAGGGGGAGGATGGAGTAGCCAAGCTAGCGTTGTCGATCTTTTCTTCCACCCTGTAATGCTTCGGATGTGAAATTTACCATTGTTCAAATTTCTCTCATCTATTCCAGCAAATAAGCCATAGAAAATGCAATATTCGACCTTCCAGCTTTTCTCTGTTGCAAGGATGGCCAGAGGTCCTGACCTTATAAAGGGCATAATAAAATCTTCTTAGTTTTCATGTGGTCCTGGCATCAGTTCTAAACAGTGTGAGATGCCAGGGCATCCCCCGTGTGATGCGGAGTCTTTATAGTATGCCCATGTCCATACATGCATGGGCTTTTTTCATGCAATCTGTCCTGTTCAGAAACCGTGGATGGGTCAGATGAACAAGGACTAGGAGTATATGTGTGAATGTGTGTAGAACTTGCATCTCATGTAATGTCCAGGTTACTCCCATGCTTCATTACACATAAACTATGAAGAAGAAGAAGAAGAGTTGGTTTTTCTATGCCAACGTTCTCTACTACTTAAGGAAGAATCAAACTGGATTACAATAACTTTCCCTTCCCCTCCTCACAACAGACACTCTGTGAAGTAAGTGGGGCTGAGAAAGCTCTAAGAGAACTGTGACTAGTCCAAGGTCACCCAGCTGGCTTCATGTGTAGGAGTGGGGAAACCAGCTCGGTTCACCAGATTAGCGTCCGCAGCTCATATGGAGGAGTGGGGAATCAAATCTGGTTCTCCAGATTAGACTCCACCACTCCAAACCACTGCTCTTAACCATTACACCATGCTGGCGCTCTAAACATTGGGATCATGAGAAAAGTAGCCACAGGATACCAAGGGTTTTGCTACCATTGCTCTTTCTGCAGTGCCAGTCTTTAAAAGCGAACCACATGTCTACTAGGTAAACTGTACTGAGGACAAAGCCATAAGGTTCCCTGCAGTTCTGTTTTCTTGTTCAACCTTTTTGAGCCTGTGGGCACATTTGGAATATTGACAGGGCATGTTGGGCGCAGCAACAAAATGGCTGCAACAAAATGGGGGCTGCAGGAGGTGGAGCCAGCCATAAAATCTCCCATAGTCAATCAGAAGTGGACCCACCCACTTCCTAAAAACACTTGTCGGGCACCAGAAAAGGTGTTGGAGGGCACCATAGCATCCACCGGCCATTGGGGACCCCTGATCTAGTTTTCTAGAAGATAGGTAGATTTATGATGTGGCAATTAGTACAACTCCGTGAACAACTTGACCCAATATGATACAGTAAGCAGACTTACTAGTTACTACTATAGTTTACAGCCATTAGTTATCTAGAGGTGGACGAAGTCCATGCTGTGAAGGACCTGAGACATTATCACGATGAAGACTCTTTCTAGATTATCTACATGTATATAGATGACAGTAGCTGACAACTGAATAGCAACCTAGAGAATCGCTGAAACAATCGTTGATATTTTGGTTGAGCGAGCAACCCCCAAGAGAAATTCAGTTCCGTTTAAACCACGATAAGAGTCTTACATAGGCATTATCTCTGTTGACTCATAAGCCTACCTTCTCTCCTTTCAAAGGCTTTCTTAACCATCAAATGCAGATCTGTCAAGACATCCATTTTCAAGGATATGATAATGTCATGCATCCTCAGATAACTGTGCAGAGTGGGTAATTAGACTGCCACCAAAGATACATCCACTAGAGATCCCTGGCATATTCAAATGCATAGGTGCAATCCGGGCTGATTTCTTTTGAGGCTCATGGGATTGAAGCGAGGCATGCTGAGAACTTTGACACTGACGTGATCGACAGCTGCATTTCCCTTACTCGATCTCCCTTGATCCTATGCAAGGCAAGCTCCTTATCGGCTTGCCTTGATATTCCCTGCCAAGCACGGCACTGTACCAAAGAGATTTGTGCTGGGTCTAGCCACGCAGCAGAATAGGTTGGTAAAATTCTGAGCTGGTAGAATGGGCTGCACCACTTTACCACTTCAGACTTTCTAAATGTTGGCCCATGTAAAAACTCCAGGGCCAACGTCAGCATACCCTAGAATCATAGGATCATAGAGTTGGAAGGGACCACTAGGGTCATCTAGTCCAACCCCCTGCACAATGCAGGAAATTCACAACTATCTCCCCCCAACACCCCCAGTGACCCTATTCCATGCCCAGAAGATGGCCAAAATGCCCTCCCTCTCATGATCTGCCTAAGCTCATAGAATCAGCATTGATGACAGATGGCCATCTAGCCTCTGCTTAAAAACCTCCAGGGAAGGAGCACTTACCACCTCCCGAGGAAGCCTGTTCCACTGAGGAACTGCCCTCACTATTAGAAACGTTTAGATGGAAACTTTTTTGATCTATTTGGTTCTGGTCCGACCTTTTGGGGCAACAGAAAACAACTCTGCACCATCCTCTATATCAAAGCTTCTTAAACTGTGGGTCATGACCCCATATGGGGTAGTGTAACTGAATGTGGGGTCGCAAAAAATTTGGCAACAATAAATGGTAAAATTATACGTATACCAAAGAATTGTTTTAAAATAAATTTCTTTATGATTTATTATCAGTAAGTGTTTGATTTGTATGCCTATTTTATATACCTATGTACTCGGGGTCGTGTAAAAATTTCTCAGGCGAAAAGGGGTTGCAAGTGGAAGAAGTTTAAGAAGCCCTACTTTATATAACAGCCCTTCAAGTACTTGAAGATGGTTATCATAACACCTCTCAGTCTTCTCCTCTTCAGGCTAAACATACCCAGCTCCTTCAGCCTTTCCTCATAGGACTTGGTCTCCAGACCCCTCATCATCTTTGTGTTGGATTTAACACTGGAGCCTAGTTTGATTGTCAGGGGGCTCTGTGCTCCTGCACAGTCGGCCCCTCCCTTCTGGTGGCAGTTACTTCTTCTTTACTTCTCATTTACTTCATTCAGTCAGATGCACTCAGTCTCAGTTTCACTCCGGAAGTGAAGTAGGAGCATTGCGTGGGGTGCGCGCGCATGCCGCGCCAGGCACACGCGCCTCTCACATTGCAGCCACGGCCCTGGAAAGCTCCCGCCGGTGGAGCTAAGGGACCTGGCAAGCCTATGGCTATGGTCTGCTTTCACAGGCCTCCTCCTCGGAGTTCTCATTGGCATTAAGCCCAGGCTGGGCCATGACATAGAGTCTAATTGCCAAAGCTGCCCTTTTCTCCAGGGGAGCCGATCTCTATCAGCTGGAGATCAGTTGTAATAGCGGGAGATCTCCAGTTAGTACCTGGAGGTTGGCAACCCCAAGGCACGCCGAAACCAGTGCTTTGTTATAAAGGTAAGGTAAAGGTCCCCTGTGCAAGCACCGGGTCATTCCTGACCCATGGGGTGACATCACATCCCAACGTTTACTAGGCAGACTTTTGTTTGCAAGTGCCTTCCCAAATAGGCACGTCTTTTTCTGACACAGCTGCTGTTCTAGCCATTGGATGTGAGTTCCCATTTTGCTACATGGCTCTACGATGGGTCTTGCCCACCCGGTTGAGGTCACTTTTAATTTAGTTATTAAGAGTTGGCTTTCAAAGCCGAATGACGTGTCGCAGTTAATGGCATACTCTTGTCTTAACATCCTTTCTTGTCCTAATGTGAGCAGAGAGACAGGGGAAGAGGGATTTTTGCTGGGATCAGAAGGGACTGGCAATAATAGCAAATAAAAATCCAAATTAAGGGAAAAGAGCAAGTAAATAAATTTTTAATCATATAAAATTTAATACTTATGTTAAGGAAAGGAATATTAAAAGTCATTTTATATAGAGTGGATTTATATTGGAGCTGATTTTTTTTAAGTTGTGTCGCTTTGAGTGATATGATAATCATGTGGTCTCTCTCTCCCTCCCTCCCCTCCCCCCCCCCCCCGGTTGTACATGGGGATTGAAATTTATATAGGCAATAACCAGCAAAGAATCATAAAGGATCAGACCGAAGGAATATGTCTCACTCCATTTTTCCCTGTCACTCCCATAGCGATTTTAATATTTTTCCGAAGTCTCTCTGTATTTCCTGATACGAACACTGTTTTCAGATACAGTTGGCTGGAAAATGAGAGCTAAATGCTGAATGTTTTTTGGCAAATCACAGCACAGTCTAGGCGTCATGTTAAAAAGCTTATCTATAAAAGCAGAATATCTGAGTCTCTTCTTGGCTATAAACTCAATGGAAGAGTGGTTATATATATATATATAACTATATATAACTATATATAACTATATATATATATAACTATATAACTATATATAACTATATATAACTATATAACTATATATATATAACTATATATATATAACTATATATATATAACTATATATATATAACTATATATATATATATATATATATATATATATATATATATATATATATATATATATATATATATTTGCCAAGTCCTATATGTTAACTGTTTCATGGAACTTGCTTGGTTCATTTGAATAAGCAGGAGGAAATAAGTTTATGAACTTACCTATTTTTTTTAACGTAGCACCACATGGTGAAAGCAGATTGCCACCAGGAAATACCAACCTGGAGCCTTGAGGAGACATTACATGTATAATATGGCACTAAATCCAAGCCTGTCATATGCTTTTAATATAGGGTTGCCAACCTCCAGCTGATGTCTGGAATCTCCCGCTATTACGACTGATCTCCATATGACAGAGATCAGTTCCCCTGGAGAAATGGCCGCTTTGGCCATTGGACTCTATGGTATTGAAGTACCTCACTGCTCCAAACCCCACCCTCCTCTGGTTCCACCCCCAAAATCTGCAAGTAATTCCCAACTCGGAGCAGGCAACCGTATTCTAAAGGAGTCAAGAGCCACTCCTAGACAAATGCACTTGTACATTAAAAAAATGTTCTGTTTGTTGTGTTCCCCATTTATATAATGACATACACACTTAAAACATCCAACATGTACATTTGCAACATCAAGAGAGACATTCTTGCTAGTGCAGGATCCGTGCACAAAGACAGAGAAAGCTGTACAAGCATGGCATGCTCTACAAGAAGGCAAGATGAGGCAGTAAGATCAAATGTAGGGTTGCCAGGTCCCTCTTCTCCTTTACTCAACAGTAGGCAGTATTGTGGGGATCGCTGTAACCCGCTCTGTGCTGGTAACAGCACTACTTCCGCAGTCAGGTGATGCAGAGTGATCCACTCACAATGGTAGAATCTCGTTCCTGCCGATATCACTTATTTGGCTATAAGCGGCTTGTATATTGAATGTAATCCATCCAGAATTCATATAAAGCACACACAAAGATGTTACAAGATCCCGGTTGACTCTTGTTTCGCGTTGTGTACAACTTGCTTCTTCAGACTGTGCAACAATATTCTGGCTGCAACCTTGCAGCTCAAAAGAATGACTCCTGGTCCTGTGTTCTAAAACATAGAACACAGGACTAGGAGTCATTATTTTGAGCTGCAAGGTTGCAGCCAGAATATTGTTGCACAGTACAATACTGCCTACTTTTGAGTAAAGGACGTTGCTGCCGGCACTTGTCCACTTTGAGACCTACATGAATTTCTTCTGGTCCTATTTGAGACTGTGTTTTTTCCTTGCACTTTATTGATACAGATAGCTGATGAAGCCATGAGCGAAACGTGATTTGGATCTAGACAACACGTCCTGACAGCTTCCCTCTGTGGCTCTTGCCTGGGACTCCGCCTTCCAGCAATTTACAACACTTAAAGAAGTCTATATTTGAGTATAAAAATTGACTTACCTGCCAATCAGGATACTCAGGAATTGACATTGACTTACCTGACTCCCAGGATATTTATATATTGAACTTGTTTTTTCTGCTGGACTGCTGTTGATATCTATATGTGTATCTGGTTGTTACCTTGTTGGGTATATTGTTCACTTTTGCACCTTCTTTCACCTTTATAAATTAGTACTTTAATATATATTGTGTGAGTGCTGTCTGGATTCTTTCCAGTACCTGGAGGTTGGCAACCCTATTCACATGGCAAATTTCTGAGAATGACACTAGGGTAAACAAACCCCCTCTCAGGGTGGGGGATTCCCTGTCCTGAGTTCCCATTCCCCTCCGCCGCTTGAAGCAGTGACCAGGGGGGATTAAAAATAAAAATTAATTAATTAATTTAAAATTAATACAAACTCACTGGTATTGCTTGCATGATGATGTTACTTTTAGGGAATACCCAAAAGTGATGGCAGTAGCTCTAAGAATCACTGGAAACTCTACGGTAAAACTATAGAGTTTACCACAATTCCTAGAGCTACAGTGACCGCTTCTAGGTCTTCCCTGGAAGTGATGTCATTGGGCTGGTGACACCTTCCCAGACACCATGTCCCCTCTCTCCACCCTAATGCCAATTGCTAGGCTTGGACTGGCAACCCTAACTACATATTACGTCCCAACACAAAGTTAGAAGTGCTTTCCGATTTCTGATTGGGGTTTATGTTTGGCCTAAACAACTTGTGAGACCCTTAGTACTGATGAGGCCTTTATTATGTGCTGCCAGGTGCTTACCTAGGGTTGCCAGGTCCCTCTTCGCCAGCAGCGGGAGGTTTTTGGGGCAGAGCCTGAGGAAGGCAGGGTTTGGGGAGGGGAGGGACTTCAATGCCATAGAGTCCAATTGCCAAAGTGGCCATTTTCTCCAGGTGAACTGATCTCTATCAGCTGGATATCATTTGTAATAGCAGGAGATCTCCAACTACCGTAGTACCTGGAGGTGGGCAACCCTATGTTTAAAGCCCCCTGGTTTTGCAATCCCAGATAGGCAGCAATATTTATCAAGGCCAATCATCCATAGTTTTTTTTCTTCTTTTTTTCCAGCTCGGTGAGCCAAGAGGTGTGGAAGCTTGTCTTGAGGAAATCAAACTGTGCTGGGTTGGGGCCAATAAGTCATTTCCTTTGTTGTCTGTATATTTAATGCCACGGAAAAACGGGGACGTAGATATTTTTCAAAGTTGGCAGAGCTTGCCCGTGCAAACAGAAGATTCATTGTAACAAAATGCTTTTGCTGTGCTAAAAATGAGTTTCATTAAAAGAATAACTTTGGTGTTCCTTGATCAGTTTGGAAAACCAGATACTTCTTCCTCCTTTCTAAATTATCTAGATGAATAAGAAACTAGACAGCGATTCCGTTGTGTGACAGAAGCCTTCTTTTACCACCACAAAGCATACATTTATGCACAAATCTGAACACTTTCTGAAGTTGCTTCCGCTGACATTGTTTCCCCCCCTTTTTTATGATCATGTATATTAGTCTTTTGAGTGTGCTCACTGTGAAAAAAGGAGCTCTTCTTGATGGCCGTGTATGAGAAATATATATATATATATATATATATATATAGCAATGCTGGTTAAAAGGGCCACAAAAGAGTTCTTGAGAGTCAGCGTGGTGTAGCGGTTAAGAGTGGTGGTTTGGAGCGGTGGACTCTAATCTGGAGAGCCGGGTTCGATTCCCCGCTCCTCCACATGAGCGCCAAAGGCTAATCTGGTGAACCAGGTTGGTTTCCCCACTCCTCCACATGAAGCCAGCTGGGTGACCTTGAACTAGTCACAGCTCTCTCAGCCCAGTCTACTTCACAGGGTGTCTGTTGTTGGGAGGGGGAGGAAAGGTGATTGTAAGCTAGTTTGATTCTTCCTTACGTGGTAGAGAAAGGCGGCATATAAAAACCAACTCTTCTTCTTCTTCTTCTCCTCCTCCTCCTCCTCCTCCTCAGCAGGAGTGGTCATATTAGAACTAGCACAGGTGTTTAATGTAGCTTGAGAATTACACATGTACAAAAAAAATCAAGTGTACACTGTACACAGATGGCATATGCATTGATTGTAATGTGTGAACAGGGATCTTGAGTCCCAGGAGATGGCGAGATAGAATTGCTTTAAATAAATAAATAAAATCTAATTCCCCCTCCTTCTCCCAAGTCATCCTGGACCCCCAGATTGTTTTTATCTGCTCCCCAAGTATCTTTCTGAGGCAATAAAGTGTCTGGTCAGCCCAACTCTCCTTCTCAGCTCTGTCTTCTTCTGACAACTACCCTCAAATTAGGGTAGCCAGCTGCAGGTTGAGGAATACCTGGAGATTTTCAGGGTGGAGCCTGAGGAGGGCGGGGTTTGGAGAGGGGAGGGACTTCAATGCCATAGAGTCCAATTGCCAAAGTGGCCATTTTCTCCAGGTGAACTGATCTCCAACCACCATCTGGAGGTTGGCAACCCTACCTCAAATGTCTTTTCTGTCAACACCCAGCTGCTGCCCGCTTGACCTTCTTCGTCATGGAACCATCAGGTGCTCCAATCAGATTCACCCATCTGGCGTCTTTATCTCTCCTTTTCTCTCTTTCCTTCTTTGTAATTAGTTACATGGAAGTTTTTACAGCCCTTCAAGCAAACCTTTAATGTTATACACATTCACAATTAGCAGCATCACTTCATAAAGCAAAGGGATTTGCGCCTTTGACGTACATAGCTAAGTACCCAGGCCACTCAGGGCCAAACTAGACATTATTGTATCCTTGAGTCTGCCACGGGGATATGGTGCCATTCTACAGCCTTGATTGTTGCTTTTCAAAATGCCACAAGTGTCAGGTTGCCAGCTCTGGGTTGGGAAATACCTGGAGATTTTGGGGGCGGAGCCTGAGGAGGGTGGGGTTTGGGGAGGGGAGGGACTTCAATGCCATAGAGTCCAATGGCCAAAGCAGCCATTTTCTGCAGGGGAACTGATCTCTATCGGCTGGAGATCAGTTGTAATAGTGGGAGATCTCCAGGTACCACCTGGAGACTGGCAACCCTACACAAGGGCCAAACCTACTACAGCACAAGGGCATGAAGGGCTCCCGTTTCCTCTCCCTATGCTGTTTTCAGTGTGCAGAACCAGAGAACTGTCCCCTGATATAATTGCCCTATGGCTGCCAAGCTCCAGGTTGGGAAATACCTGGAGATTTTGGAGGTGGAGCCCGAGGAGGGCAGGGTTTGGGAAGGGAAGCTACCTCAGCAGGGAATAATGCCATAGAGTCCGCCTTCCAAAGCAGCCATTTTCTCCAAGTCAACTGATTTCCATCACCTGGAGATCAGTTGTAATCCCAGGAGATCGCCAGCTACCCCCTGGAGGATGGCAACCCTAAATTGCCCCCACCTAGCAATCTGGCCTACTTTTCCCCAGCCCCCCTTAGATAGTTTCCCTGCTGTCAGCTGGAGCCGAAATTGGCCTCTGCATTTCATAAAGGACAGAAGAACCATCTTCTTTACAAGCGAAGTCTTCTGCAAGATCTCAATATGCTTCACGGCCGAGCACGGATATGCTCCGCGGCGCATCTGTCAGAATCTCCGGCCTGCCTGGTAAGAGGAAATAATGTCTTCAAGGTCACGCAGGTTTCGGTGAGGCCGGCTAGAGAAAGCCATTTTTCACTGCCCCTTGGTCCACCTGCTGGAACGTGCCCCAACATGCTAGATGTTGACAACACCATCCTAATAAGCCATGATGAATATAAACTTGGAAGCCCGGCCTCGAAAGGAACCACAGCGGCCAAGCAAACAACACTCCTGGCGTTTGTTTCGTTTTCCCGTCTCCCCCCACCAACACA
This sequence comes from Euleptes europaea, assembly GCF_029931775.1. Lineage (NCBI taxonomy): Eukaryota > Metazoa > Chordata > Lepidosauria > Squamata > Sphaerodactylidae > Euleptes > Euleptes europaea. The sequence goes on from NC_079314.1 coordinate 109,415,610, forward strand.
CACTGGGGGTTTTTGGCTTGTTCTCACACATTTCTCAATAAATCTTCATTATTGCCTTCTTTCTCTCTCTCTCTCCTTTTTAAAAGGCTTCTTCATGAACCAATGACAAATTTCCCTTCCACGTTCCCACAGCCATACATTCCATTGACACAGGGACCCGGCTGTATTATCTGGAGAGCAGGAACATGCCATCCAGGCGATTCAGCCAATCAGAGGTGATGATATTGTATTACCCGTTCCATAATATAAATGGAAAAGATGGCCTTCTTTCGATGAAAGCTGTAAAGTAGCTATTGTGCTTGTTTGGTATTGTGCGGCCCAAATGTATTATTTATGCAATTTTCCTTTTGAAAAAAAATAAAGGGGGGGGGGGAAGAGAAGCAAATGGAAAGAGAGAAGAGGGGAGGAGAGAGGAAGAGCGGTTATTTTATAGCACCCAGCCAAAGCTCTGGTCTCACGGACATGAACATTCATTTTACCAGCTTTGAATGGATAAGGCAACTTGTGACGCCATATAGATATAGATACATTAATGCAGGCCATTGTATTCCCTATTACTATGTATGGGTGCGAAAGATGGACATAAGCTGATAGGAAGAAAGTAGATTCTTTTGAAGAGTGGTGTTGGAGGAGAGTGTTACAGATACCCTGGACTGCCAAAAAACAAATCAGTGGGTCATAGATCAAATCAAGCCTGAACTGACCCTAGAAGCTAAAATGACAAAACGGAGGCTATCATACTTTGGTCACATTGTGCGAAGACAAGAGTCACTGGAAAAGACAGTCATGCTAGGAAAAGTTGAGGGCAACAGGAAAAGAGGAAGACCCAACAAGAGATGGACTGACTCAATAAAGGAAGCCACAGCCCTCAGAGAGCCAAAGGAGGTTGTATGTGATTCCTTGCGGGTGGGATGATGAACTGTGAAAACCACGTAAATTGCTCATTGGTTAGGAAGCGGCAAGTTTTCATAGTGACAGGGTTGCCAACCTCCAGGTAATAGCTGGAGGCCTCCTCCCATTACAACTGATCTCCAGTTCACCTGGAGAAAACGGCCACTTTGGCAATTGGACTCGATGGCATTGAAGTCCCTCCCCTCCCCAAACCCCGCCCTCCTCAGAATCCGCCCCCCAAACCTCCCAACGATGGTGAAGAGGGACCTGGCAGCCCTACCTATCGGTGGCAGATTGCTCATCTCAATGGGTCTTCATCTGATCCGGCACAGACAGTTCCTCCTGTAAGCATTCTCAACTGCTGTGATCAGTTTTATTTGAAGACAAATATTAAATATCACACCATGGTATCAAACACAACTCCCAGAAGAACCACAGGGGCCTCGAAACCAGCACAAACTTGTCATCCTCCACGCGCTAAATGGTCAAGCCAGCGACTGAAAAATACATCGCAAAATGCCGTCATCAGACGGTGCTCCTTAATCATTAAACGGAAAGGAACCTTGTCTGGGAGGGAGGACTGCCCAACTGAGAGCCAGCGTGGTATAGTGGTTAAGAGCGGTGGATTCTAATCTGGAGAACGGGGTTTGATTTCCCACTCCTCCACATGAGCGGTGGGTAGGGTTGCCAACCTCCAGGTACTTCGTATATAACTCACATAGCATGGCCACAATAAATTATTCAAAATCTTGCATTCAACACAGGCAAAACTTTATACACACAACTAACAAACCTGTGCTAACCTGTAGTCAATCAAGCTGAAACTGTTATTGAGAATGTGAGGGCTAGCATCTCAGCAACAGATATCCAGGGAGGAATATGAAATAATGTAAGCAGCATGCTACACTACTGAGACATGGGTGAGTTCTAATTTATTTGGAAATAAATACTAAATGATTTTAACATAGATTTAATAAAACAGGATTGTACATATGATGCTTTGTAAATTTCAGCACAGAAATACACGCAGCTGGAAATTATAGTCCAAGAAAGGACAAGAATAGAAAACAACGGAAGAAATTATGTATACGAAACGGCTTGAGTGCCTCTAGAGGAGAATGTCCATCTTGTCATGAATGTTTTGTGGACTTGTCATGAATGGACTTTTGTTCTTGGACTGGTTTTGCATATTTCTGGACTGAGATTGAGCAAATTGTAGGCATAATGCCATTAGTGGACATTTGTATAAGATATGCATAAGAATTGTGATGATGTGATATTAGGCTATACAGCCAATAATTTACACATGTAATATTGTAATATTGTAGGTTATATGTAAGTGTGCACTAAGGGGTTTGCACAGGTTTGTTAGTTGTGTGTATGAAGTTTTGCCTATGTTGAATGTAAGATTTTGAATAATTTATTGTGGCCATACCATGTGAGTTATATATGACTGATATAGCATAGATAGGTGTAGAGTTACGTTGAACCTCCAGGTACTAGCTGGAGATCTCCTGCTATTACAACTGATCTCCAGCCAATGGAGATCAGTTCCCCTGGAGAAAATGGCTGCTTTGGCAATTGGACTCTATGGCATAGAAGTCCCTCCCAAAATCCTACCCTCCTTAGGCTCCGCCCCAATAACCTCCCACTGGTGGCAAAGAGGGACCTGGCAACCCCAGTGGCAGACAAAGAAGAAGAAGAGTTGGTTTTTATATCTGACTTTCCCCTCCTTTTAAAAAGAGAATCAAATCCACATACAATTGTCTTCCCTTCCTCTCCCTCAACAGACACCTTGTGAGATAGGTGGGTCTGAGAGAGTTCAGAGAGAACTGTGACTTGCCCAAGGTCACCCAGCTGGCTTTATGCGGAGGAGTGGGTAAACCAACCCAGTTCTCCAGATTAAAGTCATGTGGAGGAGCGGGGAATCAAGCCCTGTTCTCCAGATTAGAGTTCACTGCTCTTAACCACTACACCACCCTGGCTCTCTAATCTACAGGGTCACCATGAATTGGTTGTGACTTGACCGGACTTTCTACCATCACTGCTTTATTTTTCCCCAAAAACCCCACACTGAGAGCAGTTTTACTGGGCAAACTAGCAAAATACTGGCTGATGAGAAGTTTACTTGGACAGGTGTGTGTCCAGGCTGGGCTAGGGTTGCCAACCTCCAGGTACTAGGCTGGGAATCTCCTGCTATTACAACTGATCTCCAGCTGATAGAGATCAGTTCACCTGGAGAAAACGGCCGCTTCGGCAATTGGACTCTATGGCATTGAAGTCCCTCCTCTCCCCGAATCCTGCCCTCCCCAGGCTCCGTCCAAAAAACCTCCCGCCAGTGGCGAAGAGGGACATGGGAACCCTAGGCTGGGCCCAAGCCCTGGCTAGGACAATTCCCATTTCATTCAGATTTCTCAACAGCTCCCGTGTTTTCTGGACAAAGCCAGCATTGTGCCCTCTGCCTTCTCCCATTGAGGCGGGGTGGCTGGAAAGCACAAGATTGAACACACTGCCAAATCCGCAGGACCAAACGCGCATGCCGTTCAGCGTTGCCGGCTCGGGCTTTGCATAGAGAACACCGCCGGACCGCATCCGTCACATTCCCTAAGTGATTTTTCTGCAATCAGAATTTCATTCATTACCCAATTTTCATGCGGCTCCCCTGGCATTTGAAATATGTTTTAAGGCAGGCTCCCCACAGGCTCTCCCTCTCTTGCAATAACTGATCTGCAGTGTCCAAAGACAGATCTAAATATCTTTGGTGCAAATTACTTTAGGCTGGCTGAGCGGGAGCCTCTGTCATCTTCATCACATTTCACACCTACACAACTGATAACAGATTAATATCTGGGCCTCAAATATTTCATCAGCGTCGCCGGCGAAGGCACCTTGTATTATTTTGTCTGTGGAAACTATCAGAGAGGCTGAGATGGGGAGAGGGGGAGAATCCACTGAGGGAAGGAGGAGAGGGGTTAAAAAGTGTGCGCTTTTGTGTGTGCGTGTGTGTGCACTTTGAAAGTGGAAAGAAAGACAAAGGGCAGAAAAGATATATATATTTTTAAAAAACCATGCATTTCCTTTAGTATTAGGAGCAAAACAACACGGCCGGTTGTGGCAAAGTTCTCTCCTCCGATTATGTATCCACTTTTATTCAATCATTGTATCGCTCTATGGCTGGCACTTGGTCAATAGTGCAATCTAGCCCTGATCAGAATAAAACAGGAATCCCAGAACACCTTGGAATTTCATTAGTTTCTGTTCAGTGCAGTCTGTATACGTATATGTTGATTTGCAAAAACAGCTCTGAGGCTCAGTCTGGTGCCTTTCGGAACAAAGAGTCAAGGACCTTGATTGTTGCTTTAAACAATCCTTTGGTTTTTTTAAAAGAAGTTTCTCTCTCTCTCTCTCTCTCTCTCTCTCTCTCTCTCTCTCTCTCTCCACATACATACATACATACATACATACATACATACATACATACATACATACATACATACATACATAAGAAGAAGAAGAAGAAGAAGAAGAAGAAGAAGAAGAAGAAGGAAAGTTGGATGGGTCAGATGAACAAGGCCTAGGAGCATATGTGTGAATGTGTGTAGAATAAGGCTGCCAGGTCCCTCTTCGCCACCGGCGGGAGATTTTTGGGGCAGAGCCTCAGCAGGGCACGGTTTGGGGGAAGGGAGGGACTTCAGTGCCATAGAGTCCAATTGCCAAAGCAGCCATTTTCTTTAAGTGAACTGATTTCTATCGGCTGGAGATCAGTTGTAATAGCAGGAGATCTCCAGCTAGTACCCAGTGGTTGGCAAGCCTACATACACAGGAAAGCAATTCCTTGCTTGTTGGGATCATTGTTTTGGTGCTTGAGCGTACCTAAATTATGTGCATATGATCTGATCTCCAGTAGCCTCCCTTTCCCTTCTGCCTTGAACTCTCCTTAGAGGAGGCCTGCATGACTCCTGATCTACCATGTATAGCTCACCGGCTATGTATTCTGGCCTGACAGGATCAATAAACCTCCTGTTTGCTTCCTGTTTGGGTCTGTGGGGAAAAGGGGAGTGAGGTGTCAATCACCTTGCAAGCCACAATGCTTGGCTGAGTGATGGACTGCAGACATCTCAGTGGGTCGCAGGTTGTCCAGGCCCATCTTCCATCATGAGTCTGCTTAGCAAGCCGCCGTCCATTTTGAAACCATCGTGTTGCTTTTTAAAGTACTTAATCCTAGGTTCTTGTAGGTTATCTGGGCTGTGTAACCGTGGTCTTGGTATTTTCTTTCCTGACGTTTCGCCAGCAGCTGTGGCAGGCATCTTCAGAGGAGTAACACTGAAGGACAGTGTCTCTCAGTGTCAAGTGTGTAGGAAGAGTAATATATAGTCAGAAAGGGGTTGGGTTGAGCTGAATCATTGTCCTGCAAAAAGTATCAAAGGTAATGTGCTAATCATTGTCCTGACAATGATTCAGCCAAACCCAACCCCTTTCTGACTATATATTACTCTTCCTACACACTTGACACTGAGAGACACTGTCCTTCAGTGTTACTCCTCTGAAGATGCCTGCCACAGCTGTTGGTGAAACGTCAGGAAAGAAAATACCAAGACCACAGTTACACAGCCCGGATAACCTACAAGAACTAATGAACTCTGACCGTGAAATCCTTCGACAATACTTAATCCTAATTTACCAAAAGTTAGAAAGACAATCTACATCTACACCAATCACACCAAAATACCTGCAGATTTGTGGGATGGAGCCCGGGGAGGGCTGGGTTTGGGGAGGGGAGAGATCTCAGCAGGGTATAATGCCATAGAGCCCACCCTCCAAAGCACCCGTTTTCTCCAGAGGAACTGATCTTGGTCACCTGGAGATCAACTGTAATAGTGAGAGATCTCCAAGTAGGGTTGCCAGCCTGTAGGTGGTAGCTGGACTAATCTCTAGGCGAAATAAATCAGTTCACCTGGAAGAAATGGCTGCTTTGGAAGGTGAACTTGATGGCATTAAATCTGATTGAAGTCCCTCCCCTCCTCAAATCCGACCCTCCTCAGACTCCACCTCCAAAATCTCCTGGCCCCACCTGAAGGCTGACAACCCAAAGTACTGACCTTGATAAACTTGATAAACTCAGTATAAGACAGCTTCATGGGTACATGTGATGAAATCTCACTGACCTCTCAAGGATTGAATTATTATATATACTCTATTTCTATCTCTCCCTTTCTCCAAGGAGCTCAGAGTAGCATTCATGGATCTTCTGTTCCCCCCCTTTCCCCTCACAACAACCCTGGAAGGTAGGCTAGCTTCAGAGTGTATGGCTGGTTCAAAGTCACTTGGTAAACTTTATGGCTGAATGAGGATTTGAACCCAGGACTCCTGAATCTTAGTCCAACCATGATGCCATACTAGATCCTAAGCAGAGGTAAAGCATGCCTAACCAATTGTTTTGTACGCACATACAAGAATCCAGTACTGCAACCTTAAATTGTTCTTTTCCATTCTCTGGCTTGGCTTATAACCCAAAACTCTTCTTCTCAAGGACAATTAGTGGTCAGGCTTCCATGGGCCTCATTAAATGTGAGATTTCACTTGCTGATTTGTGGAATTTCTAGTTGCTGCTTTTGCACAAACACAATCTTTATTTCCTGGCTTTCCCAGATAAATGCCATCTGACTGTACCTTTTAAATAGTTAATATTCAAATATTCAGCAATGAGGACAATACCTGCTTCCCCATGGTGTACCTTGTCTGCTGTTGTCTAACAAATGTCTGTAACTGCTAGACAGACTATGCACATTTTTGTTTTGGTAAACTACTCTTTTTAATACGCTGAAGCTGAAGTTTTTTTTAGAGAGTTTGAGCTAGATGTCAGGCTGTAAACAAATAAGGAATTTTTTGCACCCTTATGAGACCGGTCTCTTTTTGTCTAGGGCCGTTTATTCAGGGCTGTTTCTCTACAGTCACCCCGCCAACTGCCTCAGGGCTTTCTTTTGATTATGCATGCTTTTCTTGATCGTCAGAGGTTGCCTCGCGCTCCCCATGAGTTTCCGTACGTTTTCCCAGAGTTTTTCAGATTTTGGCTTAAACAGCATCTGGAAAACACGGGCAAAATGTGCAGGAATACGCACAGAAAGCGAGGTGACCTCTGATGGGCGGATAAGGCATGCATAATCAAAAGGTAGCCCCAAAGCAGTTGGCGGGGTGACTGCGGGGAAACATCCCTGCATAAATGGCCCATATTATTCTTCAAAGCACTATATCATCAGAGACCTGATTCTATGGGCCCTCACCTATGGAATTCTCTCTCTGCATCTCTTAGCAGGATATCTTCTCTGATGAATTTTAATTATCAGAATGGGATCAAGACATTTTGTATTTTCTCAGGTATTTGGCAACAATGAGCGTTTTATAGCTGATTCTCTGATTTCCTTTGGAACATCTGTTCAGCCACTGCAATTATTTAATTGTTTATTTGATGTATAACCTATTCTATTCCATGGATCCAGAATGGCTTCTAGCCATTCTCCCAAAACTCTTTCTGTCGGCAAATACTCGCAATCTGTGTTTGAATATTTTGAATACGTATTACTGTTTGGTATCATTATCATTGAAATTTAGAATTGTTGATGTCTTTATAAGTTACAATTTTATTTTATATTTTTTAATGGAGAATTTTGTGAACTGCCATGAGAAAATTGGCTAGGAGGTGGTATGTTCAGGTTTTAATGAAACGATAAAGAACTGATGGAACTCTTCATATGAACAAAGATCTTCAGAGAATTAGGAATGGTGACGTAAAAGTGTCCCACAAGTTTGAGAAGCTGGAGACCCACCAGCATCCAGGGAATGATTTGAAGATGTGTTGAAATCAAACAGATGCTCGCAAAGTGTAACCATTTCCTGGTCTACTTAGAATCCTATCCAGGTTTATTCAGTAGGGTTTCTCTCAAGAAAATGTTGTTGTTAGGATGGCACTGAAAGTAATGAAAAGTTTTTAGGATAGCAGATCCAAAGGTCTCCTGAAGACACAACCACTACGTGCTACTGGGATATGATTCAGAGTGTCCTATAGATAGAAGGGGCATCTGATTTTGCTCAACATTTGAAATTCAAAGCTAGACTATGCCCAAGAGATGACTGTCCTGCATCTGCTTGAAGACCCCCATCGAGGGAGAGCCCATTCACTCCATAGTAATTGGTTCCATTGTTGAACCCTTCAGTGTGGTGTAGTGGTTAAGAGCGGTGGACTCTAATCTGAAGAACCGGATTTGATTCTCCACTCCTCCACATGAGTGACGGACTCTAATCTGGTGAACCAGGTTAATTTCCCCACTCCTCCATACAAAGCCTGCTGGGTGACCTTGGGCTAGTCACAATTCTCGTAGAGCTGTCTCAGACCCACAATCTCACAAGGTGTCTGTTGTGGGGAGAGGGAGGGAAGGAGATTGTAAGCTGGTTTGATTCTCCTTAAACAAGATAGAGAAAATCGGCATATAAAAACCAACTCTTCACCATCTTCTAGGGTTTTCAAGGCAAGAGAAGAGAACAAGAGGTGGTGTCTTCTTCTTAGGAAGTTTCTCAAAACGATCAATCAAAATCTACCCTCCTATAACTTAAGCCCATTAGATCTAGTCTTGCCCTCCGGAGCAGAAGAGAACAAATCTTTGCCTTCTTCCATGTGATAACCCTTCAGATATTTGTTTCTGTAACTCACATTTCCTCATCTCCTTTGAAGCCAGGAGAGGCACATATTTCTCCTGGTGAGATTCATGTTCTCCCCGTGCCTCAGGATGACTAGGCATCCTCGCCTCTCACAAAAGTGGTCCTGTGTCGAGACATTACATGAATAATGGCGAGATGGAATGCATCCCTTCGTTCGCACCATTCACATGCACTTTGAGCTGAGCCATTACTCTCTTAATTCATATGGTACCTGCAATATATCCTTTTAAGCAGAGAGAAAATGTGGAATGCTTTTTTTTTTCCTTTTCAGGAAGAGTCCTAACCTTTGTAGAAGTTCTGTAATTTGAATGACTTCTAGATTTTGTATAACAGTCATTTTGAACAAGATGGTAATTGAATTATGAAATATCTCTGCCTTTGTTAGGAAAGGACCTTTCCCCTCTTCTCTACATACATCTTTCCTTTCAGCTCAAGGTCATATTGTATTTGTTGCATTTCAGTCTTTTAACAACAAGGGGGGAAAAAAACCCCTGCTTAACAGCTGCACCTCCTGCCATGGACAAAAGAGACAGAGTCATTTAATTCTGTAACAAACACAACATGATTGCTTGAGATGGCGCTATAGCTGATTAATGATGAGTGAAGAGGGAGAAGGATAGGACAGTGCCTCAACTCTTTCTGGGGGCTAATTCACGGATTCTTTTCAGGGACTGAGGGAACAAATGATGCATTCTGGTTGGACTTAAGTGTTCATTGTCAAGGAGACAAGCTGGAAACACCAAGTACTGGAAGACAGGGTTGCAGTTACAAAGAAATTGAATGAAAGAGTGTTGGAGGGAGCTCCACGTGGGACGCCACATACTAAATGGAACGGTGGTGAGTTCCTTCATCCTGACAGCAACAGCAGCCACTTCCACTCCATAAGCACCAAACTCCTCCACTGTTGCTAACCACCTCTGCTCCATCAGCTCCCTCCCCCAGCAGTGGCCACCACCTCCACAGTGGCCACCGCCTCCACTCCACCAGCTCCATCCCACACTGGTGGCCACCACCTCTGCTCCACCAGCTCCATCCCCCCGCAGTGGCCTTCATCTCTGCTCCACCAGCTCCATCCCTCAGCTGTGGCCACCACCTCCACTCCACCAGCTCCATCCCGCTGCAGTGGCCTTCACCTCCGTTCCACCAGCTCCATCCCTCAGCGGTGGCCACCACCTCCACTCCACCAGCTCCATCCCGCTGCAGTGGCCTTCACCTCCGCTCCACCAGCTCCATCCCTCAGCGATGGCCACCACCTCCACTCCACCAGCTCCATCTTGCTGCAGTGGCCACCACCTCCACAGTGGCTACCACCTCTGCACCACCTACTCCATCCCCCTGCAGTGGCCACAACCTCCACCACCTCTACAATCTTAAGCAGATGATGAGAGGAAACACATCTTGGTCATCTTATGGTCATGTAGTGGGGGTCACTGGGGGGGTGGGGGGAGGTGGTTGTGAATTTCCTGCATTGTGCAGGGGGTTGGACTAAATTGGACCCTGGTGGTCCCTTCCAACTCTATGATTCTATAATTCTGTTGAATCTTTATGCATTCAAGATTTAATTGCCCCTTTTCAATGGTTTTGCTGGGCCATCTGCTAAGGATACCCTTTTCAGACCAGCTGTGTCCCTGCCTTCTTCAGTCAGTGGACTCCTTGGTACACATCCTTTTGCACTGTCGTTACATTTACCAACTTAGGCAAAAATGGATTATACCATGTTTTAACAAATGGTCCGCATTTTCTCGAGCAACTTTGGAGCAAAAGGCTCAGTTCCTCTTAGAGAGCTTTGACCCTCAGTATACTTATTTTGTTTCCCGTTTTTTGAAGGCTGCAGAGAAGAGTCGAAGGGAGGTGTTTTTAGAGACGGGTCTTATTTAAGTTTGATGGTTTTATTGGTCAAGACCTTGGTCTAAAAACAGGGGGGAACAAAGAAAGAAAGGAATGATCAGACCCGAAATGATACCTAACACCCCCACCCCTAGCACACCCTAATGACCCATAGCCAGCAAAGGGGGACAAAGGTCCCCTCATCCAGGACCCTCATGCAAGAGCTAGAGTGGGGCACAAACAACGTTAAGTCCCCCAGCTCCATCCCTCTCTCTGCCCATGCTCAACAGATGCTCCTCTTTAGGAGCTGGTTCTGGAGCAGGGGTTTGAGCCAGGAGTTGGTTCAGGGAGGGGCCATGGCTCAGCGGTAGAGCATCTGCTTGGCATGCAGAAGGTCCCAAGTTCCATCCCCGGCATCTCCAGCTAAAGGGACTAGGCGAGTAGGTGATGGGAAAGACTTCCACCTGAGACCCTGGAGAGAGCCCCTGCTGGTCTGAGTAGACAATACTGACTTTGATGGACCGAAGGTCTGATTCAGTATAAGGCAGCTTCATGTGTTCATGTGTGTTCAGGCCGAGTGTAAGCACTCACCCTTCAGAGAAGAACAACTTAAAAAAAATCTGATCTACTAATGGGGCATCTCAGACAGAAAATCCTCCGATGGCTGCACTTTGAAAACGACAAAGTCAATCCGGCAACGTTATTCTTTCACTCCATTTTATAAAGATTAATTTTTTGTCCCGGGTACTCAAAGTTTCCTGTCTTCAAGCCAGAGGGCTGCCTGTCACATCAAGGTGGATTGCTTTAAAATTTGTTGGAGGTAGGGAAAACTTAATATTTCGCCTCCCGTGGAAGGTCTTTCAAACTATTATACCTGCACAGAGCCAAGAGTGGAGAATTCTATAAAGAAATGAATTATTAATGTTCGCTTTCAGAGCAATAGAATCTCTTTACTCCAAGAGTAGCATTTCTTCCCTGATTTCAGACTTTTCCTCTTAATATAAAATACTGACCCTTGGTAAGGTGTCCTTTTTTGAATCACAGATTTGCTGACTTTCATAACGCGCTGCCTTTACTTTTAATCAGAGCACAGGTTCAGTATGGGGGGGAGGGTTTGGGGTGGTCAGATTAAAATCCGAAGTAAATCTCCTGGAATGTTGGCAGAAATAAATAAACCAAACCACTAGTATGTAGAGAATATGGCTTCCAACTGAATATAGATGGACCGATATATATATATTTTTCTTTCAGAGACTCTTTCCTTCCCCATTTGCACAGATTCCCACCAGGCCAGAATTGATTGCCGACAGAGGAAGAAGTAAACTAACGCCAGAGTTTAACTGCATTGACTTGGTCATCATAAAGAACCTGATATTAGATTAGGGTTGCTAGTTCCAGGTTGGGAAACACCGGGAGATTTTGGGGGTGGAGCCTGAGGAAGGTGGGGCTTGGAGAAAGGTGGGACTTCAATGCCGTAGAGGCCAATTGCCCAAGCAGTCATTTGCTCCAGGGGAACTGATCTCTGTCACCTGGAGATCAGTTGTAATAGCGGGAGATCTCCAGCCACCACCTGCAGGTTGGCAACCCTCTACTAGATGCACCCTTAGCAATTTGTATGGCTCCTGCAAGCAAGTCTTAATAGAATCTGTCCAGCTTATTGTGGTTCACAGTATATGGACAGTATCCAAAAGAGTGGTCCACTTCATTCAGAGACTGACATGCCACAAATTCCAACTTCGTTCACCCTGGAAGATGGCCCCCTACCTTGACTCAGCCAATCTGTAGGGTTGCCAGGTCCCTCTTTGCTACTGGCAGGAGGTTTGGGGGGCAGAGCCTGAGGAGAGCGGGGTTTGGGGAGGGGAGGGATTTCAATGCCCTAGGGGAGCATAGGGGGAAAAGTCATCCCGCAGATATGAGAGTCCATGAAGGGCCTTGTATATGATAGCCAATACCTTGAGCTGAGCCCGGTAACTGATAGGTGGCCAGTGGAGTAACTGAATGTCAGTAATATGCGTGTTCTGCCTAGCTCCTAATTAGGGCTGTGGAAAAAATGGTACATTTTGGGTTCGGTTTATAGGATGCTCACCTCTCCATAGAAAATAGGGTTGCCAGCTCCTGGTTGGGAAATACCTGGAGATTTTTGGGGTGGAGTCTGAGGAGGGCAGGGTTTGGGGAGGGGACTTCAATACCGTAGAGTACAATTGCCAGAGCAGCAATTTTTTCCAGGTGAAGTGATCTCTATCGGCTAGAGATCGGTTGTAATAGCAGGAGATCTCCAGCTAGTACCTGGAGGTTGCCAACCCTAGCTAAGAGAGAGCTTACCTAGTGACAGTATTTGAGCCCAGGATTCTCACATATTACAGCTAATTCACTTAGCCACTACACCACATCAGCTCTTACCATGTTGTCACTGCCTTAGGCGGGTAGGCAAGCAAGCAATTCCGAAGTACGCAGAGGCCTTCCTCAGCAATAGTGTTGCCAGCTCCGAGTTGGGAGATACTTGGAGATTTTGGGGGTAGAGCCTGCAGAGGGTGGGTTTGGGGAGGGGAGGGACCGTAATGCCATAGAGCCCACCTTCCAAAGCCGCCATTTTCTGCAGGGGAACTGATCTCTGTCACCTGGAGATCAGTTCTGATAGTAGGAAATCTCCAGCCACCGTTTGGAGGTTGGTAACCCTACCTAGGAAGGAGTTGCTCATGCTGAGGGAATACAGCAGACCTGGGAGCTGTGGAACATGCAATGGCCCAGGATTAGCTTTCTAGGATCACTTGACTCCTAGGATCAGGAGGATTGTGGCTGGTTGTGCTGAAACTGTCTGCAGTTCCTCCTCTAACCACCAGGGTTGGTCTTGGTGGTTCTGGGTCCCCGGGCAAAAGTCCAGGATGGCATCCCAGAGTAGGGTTGCCAGGCCCCTCTTCGCCACCAGCGGGAGGTTTTTGGGGCGGAGCCTAAGGAGAGCAGGGTTTGGGAAGGGGAGGGACTACAATGCCATAGAGTCCAATTGCCAACGCAGCCATTTTGTCCAGGTGAACTGATCTCTATCGGCTGGATATCAGTTGTAATAGCGGGAGATCTCCAGCTACTACCTGGAGGCTGGCAACCCTATCCCAGAGTGACTGCCACTCTGTGCCCCCTGCCAGGGCCAAGCAAAGAATGGCCTTTGCCTGGTGTGAGGTGGGCGGGAGCTAGGGTTGCCAGGTCCCTCTTCGCCACTGGCAGGAGGTTTCTGGAGAGGAGCCTGAGGAGGGCGAGGTTTGGGGAGGGGAGGGACTTCAATGCCATAGAGTCCAATTGCCAAAGTGGCCATTTTCTCAAGGTGGACTCTGTTGGCAGGAGATCAGTTGTAATAGCAGGAGATCTTGTGCTAGTGCCTGGAGGTTGGCAACCCTAGTGGGAGCCACTGCTACCACCAGAAGCCAGCTGCCTGAGCCCCAGATAGGTTAAGTACAAAGGGTGGCAAGAGCTCGCTCTTCTTCTTCCCCACTCATTTGGGGGTGTCATCAGTTGGGGTTCCCTCTAAGTCTGAAACCTGGGGCGGTTGCCCCTTGGCTAAGGCCGCCCCTGGCAATCAGGAGCCTCAGCAGTGCCAGGGGTCGCAAAACAGTGTCCCTGCCATGCCTGTCAAAGTTTTTTTCCGCCCCATTCCGCTGAAGCTTTTGCTCTAGCTATATTCTCTTTATATTTGGCTTTTGTATATACTTAAGTTTGGCAAACATATCTCGTGGGCACCTGTTTGATGCGCAGATCTACGCTGATTGCCAACATTTGGTCTTGATATTTGAAAACAATGTGTTACTTGTCAAGCAATGAGTAAATTGCTAACATCTTTATTTACCATGCGAAGCAACGTTGCACGACTGGAATCCAGTCAAGACGGACAGACTTTCATTAGCCCTCCCTCGGCGTGCCCACCCCCGCCCCAAATCTTGGTGAGGGTTTGAAACCGCATGCTTTACATAAGTGTTTGTAAGGCTTTATTTTGAGGCTTAGTCACGCTTTCTTTTGGGAGACAGCTCATTTTTGGAAAAGGTTTGAAACAAGCAGCATCTCCTCGCCCCCCCCCCCACAAGTTTACAAATCAAATTCCAATATTTGTTGACTTGGAGAAATGCTGAAGTTTGCTCCACATGAGTCCTAACTGAGGTTCTTTTGAGCCGTATGTGTCCTAAACATACAAAATTAAGAGCATAAGAACATAAGAAAAGCCCTGCTGGATCAGACCAAGATCCATCAAGTCCAGCAGTCTGTTCACCCTGTGGCCAACCAGGTGCCTCTAGGAAGCCCACAAACAAGACGACTGCCTCATACTAAGTCAAACTATTGATCTATCTAGCTCAGAATTGTCCCCTGTGACTTGAAGGGGCTCTCCAGGGTCTCGGGCCAAGAAAGGTCTTTCTTTACATCTGCTACAGGAGACCCTTTAACTGGAGACCCCAGGGAACGTGGGACCTTCGGTCTGAATGCTAATTTTATTTTACTTCCATTATTCTGGCACGCGGCTGCCTGGTTTCAAAAAATCCAAGCTCAAATAGAAAGCCGAGAGAAGCTGAAATGGACAGAGAATATTTCCAATCAGCGGGTTAAAACAGGCCTTGCGCCACAAGAGACTTTTCCTGATGGGTTATTCTTTCCACTGTGTTTCCACCAATTGTTGCTGCTAGGAGGAGGGTATCCTTGATTCTGTATAAATAATTGTCTTCCTTATCCTGCATCTCTTTGACTAAGCTGATTATATTTATTTCGAGACAGAGCATTGAGAGTTAGCATTATCTGATCCTTCATGGAGCTTTGCAAACTCCAGATCTAACTGAATGATTGACTCAGTGGCGGACTGAGTTAATATTGGTTGCCAGGAGACAAAGGGGGCCCACCCACAACTATCATTTAATTTTTATTGATTTTTATTTTGAACATATTGTCTAATGTTTAAGGGGCCCCAGTTCATCAGGGGCCCACAGGGGCCCCTTGCCATCGGGCAAGCTGATACAATGGCCAGTCCGCCACTGAATTGACTTGTATGTGAGAAAGTGTGATTCATTGCCTATATTTGCTTGTGTAGGAACACATTGCTATCATTTAGCAGGCCGGTAAGAGAGCCCCGTGGCGCAGAGTGGTAAGCTGAGGTACTGCAGTCAAAGCTCTGCTCACGATGTGAGTTCGATCCTGACGGAAGTCGGTTTCAGGTAGCCTCCTCAAGGTTGACTCAGCCTTCCATCCTTCCGAGGTTGGTAAAATGAGTACTCAGCTTGCTAGGGGTAAAGTGTAGACGACTGGGGAAGGCAATGAGCCCAATTGGCAAAGCGGCCATTTTCTCCAGGTGAACTGATCTCTGTCGGCTGCAGATCAGCTGTAATAGCAGGAGATCTCCAGCTAGTATCTGGAAGTTGGCAACCCTATCCACTAGCAATATTCTCAGCACAAATATTTGGGTATATTTACTTGTTCCTATTGTGAAATCTGGATGTAGAATGGTGTAGTATAGCCTGATCTAATCAGATCTCGGTAGCTAAGCAGGTTAGGTACTTGGGAGACCACCAAGGAAGACTCTGCAGAAGAAGGCAATGGCAAACCACCTCTGCTTCTCACTTGCCTTGAAAGCGCATTTCTGGGGTTGCCATAAGTCAGTTGCAACTTTACAGCACATACCTATGTATTGCTACCCATTTATTCCTTTCCTCTGGTTCCTGATTTTTAACTAACTTCCAGTCTATAAGTGATCTCCTTTTATTCTTATATATAATTGTTACGTTTTGTTAGATTGTCCTTTCATTAAGCTTTCTTCCCTTCGATTTAGGGAATTTCAGAATTCTTTGAACAGTCAACAACCACTTAATTCCAGAGAGGTGGTTGTGTGAGTCTATTGTAGCAAAACAAAACCAAAGTCCGGTGGCACCTTTAAAGACTAACAGTATTTATTCTAGCATGGGCTGCCTTTTGTGAGTCAGAGCTCACTTCTCCAGATGCAACAGAAGAAAGAAAATCATTTTTTGCCGCAACATTTTTTTCCCTACAACCATGTAGAAATCGATGCTTCTTATCCAGTCCCCCCCCCCACCTTCCTCCCCAGCTCTTTGGATAACCAATGTTGCATGTTGATAGCTCAGAATGCAGGCCAAGGTTGTAAATTATTGAGACATAATCCCCTGGTACCACACCCTGCATCCTAAAACTGGAAAGGATAGATACACATCAGGAAACACAGCAATAAAAAAGGGTGCAATGTAAAAAAAAAAATTAGATGTCAAACGGTTAACTAAAATTGTGCATAAATACTGAAGTGGGATATATATTAAAGTATCAGGTGGCAAGAACTTGGTTACCTTGAACCTGGGCCAGCCCTAAAAGAGCTCACATTTTACAGTTTTGTTCATCCTTAGCCAAAAAACAAAAAAACCCAAAATCCACCTTTAATAACAACAATGAAAGTTAAGCCAATGGATACGACAACATGCAGAATCAAAATGTAGCTTTCTAAATACAACAGAGTTAGGGTTGCCAGGTCCCTCTACACCAGGAGTGGGAGGTTTTTTGGGGGTGGATCCTGAGGAAAGCGTGCTTTGGGGAGGGGAAGGACTTCAATGCCATACAGTCCAATTGACAAAGCACCCATTTTCTCCAGCTGAACTGAGCTCTATCGGCTGGAGATCAGTTGCAATAGCAGGAGATCTCCAGCCACCACCTGGAGGTTGGCAACCCTCGACAGAGTCATTTCTTTTTCAGGTAGCAAATCTGTATTTTAACAGAGTGGGATCCTTTCTCCCATCTCTAGAGTTTGGCTAAGAGGGAACTCTTGGGGGCAAAGCACACAATCACAGAGCATTTCATCTCAACTGTATGGAAAACATGATACAGTGAGAGAGCATCTGTTTTTACATGCAGAAGATCCCGTGTTCAATTCTTGGCACCCTCAATGAGAAGATCTCAGATACCAAGAGGCTGGAAAAACATTTCTCTGCCTGAGACCCTGGATATTCAATAAAGTCATGGTAAAAGACAGCTTCCATCAGGAGAATAGAGAATTGCTATCAAGGAGGGTTGCCAACCCCCAGGTAATCGTATTATATGCTTTTGCTTATTCCCCAATTTTTTTGTTCATCTGGACTCATGCCTACTTTTATATTATTGTTTTCTCATTTGAAGTTGGCATGCCTTAGTTGGTCGTCGTGTATTAATGGTTTTTGTAATAATCACTTTGCATCTGGCTAAGGGCCGTAAATAAATTATCTGTCTATCTGTCTGTCAGTCTGTCTGTCTGTCTGTCTGTCACTTCTTTGCATTGTGAGTATTGCATTTAGATTTTGAGCCCACGTGCTGTTTATCAGGTTCATCTGTATTCTATTGCCAGCATAGCTTTCCTTTAAACCCCAGGTAATGGCTGGAGATTTCCTGCTATTACAACTGATCTCCAGCAGATAGAGATCCGTTCACCTGGAGAAAATGGCCGCTTTGGCAATTGGACTCTATGGCATTGAAGTCCCTCCCCTCCCCAAACCCCGCCCTCCTCAGGCTCGGCCCCAAACACCTCCCGCTAGTGGCTTAGAGGGACTGCGCAACCGTACTATCAAACCGTGAAAAAAATGTGAGCAGTCACAAAGGTATTATTTTATCAGTAACCTGTTCAGGGTTTTGAATGGGCCACTTTCAATGCGAATATCACATTTAGCGGACGTTCAGCATATCCTGAATCACCAGTATATATGCAACTGACTAGTCTTCATTCTCCCTAGATTCTTCCTTCTATTAAAGACAGATCTGAAACCTTGTTGAGCTATTATGGCGCCATAAGTGTTAGATTCTGCAAGTTTCTCTCTTTGACGTGGAAGGAAATATGGAAATACACTCGGTATTGGGATTATACTCTCTTCTGTCTGGAAAGCATTTAAATGCTGGATGACAAAAAATAGTTCTGCAAAGTAGCAGTCTGTCTGGGTGCTCACTTTTGTTCGCTGAAACGTCAAAGAAATCATTCCAAAACGTTACTTTGGCCTTGATATAATCCAAGCTGTTTAACAAAATAGATGCAATTTTCAAAATGTATTAGAATATTCCCCCCCCCCCAATCTTGCTTTCCTATTATAATCAGGACGAAATCATTTAATATTTTGATAGAGGCAGGGCATTTTTTTTTTTTAAAAAAATTGGAAAGTAGGTTTATAGAAAGCTAATGTTAAAAAAATCTGATATTGAGTTACCTAAAGTTCAAGTGAAATAATTTGAGTTAAAATCTCATTTATTGTTGAAAGGTCTCTTTGGTCTCATCCCAGATGTCAGCAATTTGGTGCCTGACTCCCCATCAACTGTCAGAATGCTAAAAGAGATGAGTGACCAGTTAATGATATATAAAGATATTGGGGAAATCTCTCCATTAGGGATGATTTCACATTTCTTGTCCTTGCAGTAGTAGTGGAAAGTGCTGTCAAGTCGTGCCTGACTTATGACAATGCCGTAGGGTTTTTAAGGCAAGAGACATTCCAAGGTGCTTTGCTCTATGGAGCAATCCTGCACTTCCTTGGTGGACTCCCATCCAAATACTCATTAGGGCCAACCTTGCTTGGCTTGAGAGCCAGCGTGGTGTAGTGGTTAAGAGCGGTGGTTTGGAATGGTGGACTCTGATCTGGAGAACCGGGCTTGATTCCCCACTCTTCCACATGAGCTGCGGAGGCTAATCTGGTGAACTGGATTTGTTTCCCCACTCCTCCACATGATGCCAGCTGGGTGACCTTGGGCTAGTCACAGCTCTCTCAGCCTCACCAACCTCACAGGGTATCTGTTGTGGGGAGGGGAAGGGAAGGTGATTGTAAGCCGGTTTTGAGTCTCCCTTAAGTGGCAGAGAAAGTCGGCATATAAAAGCCAATGCTGCTGCTGTTGCTGCTGCTGCTTCTTCTTCAGCTTCTTCCAAGATCTGACAAAATCGGGCTAGCCTGAGCCATCCAGGTCGAGCCCTTGAAGTAAGAGCCTCAAATTTTGTGACAACTCTAGTTTGATTCAAATGTTCCATTGTCCTTTATCGTTTCTCCACACATGGGACGAAACCGAAGTCCTTCTTTTTTCCTGTGTGCTGTGCACAGTTCTAGTCATCACATCTGAAAAGGATATTGCGGAGCTTGACAAGTTGCAGAAAAGAGCAACCATGAGGAGCAGTTGAAACGCTTAGGGCTGTTTAGCTTAGAAAGAAGGTGGTTAAGGGGAGACATGATAGAGGTCTATAGAATTATGCATGATATAGAAGAAGAAGAAGAAGAGTTGGTTTTTATATGCCGACTTTCTCTACCAATTAAGGAAGAATCAAACCGGCTTACAATCACCTTCCCTTCCCCTCCCCACAACAGACACCCTGTGAGGTAGGTGGGGCTGAGAGAGCTGTAACTTGCTGAAGGTCACCCAGCTGGCTTCATGTGTAGGAGTCCACCGCTCTAAACCACCACTCTTAACCACTACACCATGCTGGCTCCACGAGTGGATAGGGAGAAGCTTTCCCTCCCCTCTCTCATAATACTAGAATGTTGGGTCATCAGCTGAAGCTGGAGGGTGAGAGATTCAAAACAGATAAAATGAAGTATTTCTTCCACCACACATAGTTAAACTGTGGAACTCCCTGCCCCAAAATGTGGTGATGGCTGCCAACTTGGAAGGCTTGAAGAGGGGAGTGCACATGTTCATGGAGGAGAGGGGTATCCATGGCTACTAGTTAAATGAATACTGGTCATGATGCTTACCTATTCTCTACAGTACCAGAGGAGCATGCCCATTATATTAGGTGCTCTGAAATGCCGGCAGGATGCTGCTTCAGTCGTCTTGTTTTGTGGGCTTCCTAGAGATACCTGGTTGGCCACTGTGTGAACAGACTGCTGCACTTGATGGGCCTTGGTCTGACCCAGCATGACTTTTCTTATGTTCTTATGTTCCTGACCATATTAGCAAAATTTGATAGGAGTACTTCTACTGAAACTGGTACCTTGTTTTGTGTCAGTTGCTCATAAACAATGTGCAGATTGGTGCAGCCTGAAGAACACATTCTTGGGATTTCGCCCCATTGAATTGACCTGAGTAGGATTCTGAGTAGACTTGCTTAGGCCATGGTTAGGGTTGCCAGGTCCCTCTTCCCCACTGGCGGGAGGTTTTTGGGTTCAAGCTTGAGGAGGACGGGGTTTGGGGAGGGGAGGGACTTCAATGCCATAGAGTCCAATGGCCAAAGCGGCCATTTTCTCCAGGAGAACTGATCTCTATCGGTTGGAGATCAGTTGTAATAGCAGGAGATATCCAGCTAGTACTTAAAAGTTGGCAACCCTACTAATGGTCCATATATTCATATATGTTTGGTGCCATTGTCTTTCCTGGCTGCTGTTTTGTTTGTTTGTTTTCTTGCTTGCTTGTTTGGTCCAGCATCCTGTCTCACACAGTGGGCAACCAGTTCCTCAGGAGGTCCAACAACAGGGCATAGAGGCTGAGGCCTTCCCCTGATGTTGCCTCCTGGCACTGGGATCCAGAGGTGTACTGCCTCTGGACGTGGAGGTTTCCTTTAGTCACCGGGGGCTGGTAGCCATTGATAGACCTCTCCTCCATGAATCCATCTAATCTCCTTTTAAAGCCATCTACGCCTGTGGCCATCACTACATCCTCTGGCAGCAAAGTCCACATTTTAATCATTCTTTGTGTAAAGAAGTATTTCTTTCTGTCCATCCTGAATCTACTACTCATCAGCTTCCTTAGATGCCCAGAAAAAGACATGTTGAGAATTTTGGCATGAATACTGGGAGGACTTCCAGCTTCCTCTACTACATATGAGGTGAGCTCTTGATCCGAACTACTCAATGTACCTTGAAAATTTTGACTTCAGCACAGTGCTTTCTCAAATAGACTTGCACCTGTACAGTAGCTACTTCTTCATTGCGGCTAGTGGTTGCTTTTGTCCACTCCAAGAAGTAATTCATCAGAGAATTTGCAAAGTCCCCCTCTTCAGAAGGGACAATAGCCACCTTTGGGTCATTCCCATGACCGATTTGTGTGAAGCATTAAATTTTTTTTACGCAAGTGCAGTGGTCATCCTTTAAATGACCAACCTCCAGTAAACTGCATTGCCTGCTTTTTGTGTCTTTGTAGTCAGCAGTATCTATTTGAGATCACAAGTACTGATTGCATGACTAGGTAGGTTCAAGGGCAGACACCAACGACACACGGACACTGAGTAGTAAGTCTGTCAACTCAAAAAATCCCAAGCTCAAAAATGAATTTTCTCCATGTTATTATGTACCTTTTAAAAATCAGAGGTGGTGACAATGGTAGATGGGTGGTGGTGGTACAGCATGAAAGCCTAATTGGGTGACAAAGCAATGTAATTGTACAAATCAGATGCATCCAAAGTTTCTTGAACAATCTGCTCCCTGCTCACAAGTGGTGAGCAGGACATGAGCCAAACCATAGGGTGATTGAATATGACTAGAAGCAACAGTGCCACCAAACAAGCAAGCAAGAAAACAAACAAACAAAACAGCAGCCAGGAAAGACAATGGCACCAAACATATATGAATATAGGAATATTTGCACCATTTTAAGTGGCATCCTCATGCACAGTTACTAAACCCCTTTAAAATCAGTAGGACTTACCTCCAAAGAAATGTGCATAAGATTTCCTTGCATATGCTTTCTAAAATTGCTCGTTTCATCACCCACCCCAATCAAAACTGGTGAATGTTCAGTGCAGCCCTAGCAAACAGTGTTATTTGAGATCAATTTTGCTATTTGTAAGGCTGTCTTGTGTCTCCTGTGAGACTAACCGAAGGTCCTTGCTGTATTGATTTACTTTTTAATTTGAGTTTATATTTCACCTGAGGCCAGAGGTTTATGGCCTGTAACTACATTTTATTAAATATAAAATTAAAATAACTATTCTGCTTCCTGAAGGCCTGACTTTCCTTCCATAGTGTGCTCGGGACAGAGTTCTGGTAAGCTTTCGAAGCCTGAGCCTGTTTTTCTGCATGACCAGAACTTTGGATTTGATAGAATCATAGAATCATAGAGTTGGAAGGGAATCATAGAATCATAGAGTTGGACTAGATGACCCACCAGGGTCATCTAGTCCAACCCCCTGCACAATGCAGGAATTTCACAACTACCTCCTCCCACACACACACACCCAGTGACCCCTACTCCATGCCCAGAAGATGGCCAAGATGCCCTCCCTCTCATGATCTGCCTAAGGTCGCAGAATCAGCATTGCTGACAGATGGCCATCTACCCTCTGCTTAAAACCCCCCAGGGAAGGAGAGCTCACCACCTCCCGAGGAAGCCTGTTCCACTGAGGAACCACTCTAACTCTTAGAAAATTCTTCCTAATGTCTAGATGGAAATTCTTTTGATTTAATTCTAACCTGTTGGTTCCGGTCTGACCTTCTGGGGCAACAGAAAACCACTCAGCACCAACCTCTATAGAACAGCCCTTCAAGTACTTGAAGATGGTTATCGTATCCCCTCTCAGTCTTCTCCTCTTTAGGCTAAACATACCCAGCTCCTTCAACCTTTCCTCATAGGACTTGGTCTCCATACCTCTCACCATCTTTGTTGCCCTCCTCCGGACACGTTCCAGCTTGTCTACATCCTTCTTAAATTGTGGTGCTAGTTTTCTGGAGGGATTTCTTACAGGGAGGAGAATTCAGTTATGCAAGCCTTGCCCTGCAGAAATGGTACAGCCCAAATACAGGTTAGGGATTTCTGCCTCCAGAGAAGACCTGGGGATCCTCTGGAATTATGGGTCATCTCCAGGCAGAAGAGTTCAGTTTCCCTGGAAAAAATGGATGCTTTGGAGGGTGGGATGTATGGAATTATATCCCACTGAGGTCCCTCCCCTCCCCAGGCTCCACCCCCAAATCTCCAGCAGTTTCCCAACCTGGACCAG
This sequence comes from Euleptes europaea, assembly GCF_029931775.1. Taxonomy (NCBI): domain Eukaryota; kingdom Metazoa; phylum Chordata; class Lepidosauria; order Squamata; family Sphaerodactylidae; genus Euleptes; species Euleptes europaea. Next base: position 109,438,933 of record NC_079314.1, read on the forward strand.
GCAACCCTACCCTCCATCCCCTGCCGGTAGCTGGGGGGAGGGGCACCTGGCAACCCTAATGCAGGTTCACTTCCTCCTTCAAACTAGGCCAAAATTTGATAGGAAGTTTATATGGGGACAGAAAATGGCAGGGATAGGGTTGCCAACCTTCAGGTACTAGCTGGAGATCCTCTGCTATTACAACTGATCTCCAGCCGATAGAGATCAGTTCACCTGGAGGAAACGGCCACTTTGAAAATTGGACTCTATGGCATTGAAGTCCCTCCCCTCCCCAACCCCGCCCTCCTCAGGCTCGGCCCCAAACACCTCCCGCTGGTGGCTTAGAGGGAGTGCGCAACCCTACTATTAAGCCATGAAAAAAATGTGAGCAGTCACAAAGGTATTATTTTATCAGTAACCTGTTCAAGGTTTTGAATGGGCCACTTTCAAAGCGAATACCTTCCCCTCCCCAAACTCCACCCTACTCAGACTCTGCCCCAAAAACCTCCTGCCGGTGGCAAAAAGGGACCTGGCAACCCTCAGCAGCGAACAAATGGGCAAGGCAAAGATCCAGAAAAAGCATTTGTGGACCAGAATGTCTGTAATTTTGACTAGGGAAGAGAACTCCAGTGCAGTCTCTGGACAAAGCCTCTGTGAATCCAGACCACTTGTATACATTTTTGAAAAAAGTATGAATTGTGCTCTTCTGATGAGGGATGCCACCCTCCTGGTAAGACCACGCAATCTTCCAGAATTACAGTTCATTTCCAGACTATAGAGATCAGTTCCCCTGGAGAAAATGTGGAGGGTGATTCTATGGCATTGTACCCCATTCAGGTTCCTGTCTTCTCCAGGCTCCATCCCCAAATCTCCAGGAGTTCCCCAACCTGGATCTGGAAACCCTACCTCCCATCCCCCTCCAGTGGCTAAGGGGGGCCTGGTAGCCCCACATCTGATGGATGTCAAGTCAAACAATGGAAAGTGAACAGTAAAACCAAGAAAAACAAATCAGAACGTAACATTCAAAACTGCACCAGCCCCTTGAATTCCAAATCACTACAGATCAGCAGTGTTTACACAGACAAAAATAAAAGGAGCATATCAACCAGATGTGTTAAGAACCAGAAAGCTCTACATCTGGAGTGGAAGGAGGAGTAGGCAGGGACCAGGGGAATGACATTGTGCCAACATCACAATGTCACTTCTGGCTAATAACCGGAAGTGACATCACCATGTCAGCGGGACACTGTAGCATTCCCTCAAAACTCTATGGTAAAACCATTGATTCTGGTTATATGCAGGAAGTGATGTCGCACCATTGGCGCAACACTGAATTTCCCTCCCATTTCCCCCTCAAGACCCCACCAAGTGGTGGTGGGCAGAATGCGGGAAGTCTCCCATTGTAGCAGGAGACGGGTATGACTGTGTGTGTTATGTGCCGTCAAGTCACTTCCGACATATGGTGACTCTATGAATTAATGAGCTCCAAAACGTCGTATCATTAACAGCCTTGTTCAGGTCTTGCAGACCTACGGCTGTGGCTTCCTTTATTGTATCAATCCATCTCCTGATGGGTCTTCCTCTTCTCCAACTGCATCCCAACTTTTCAAAGCAGTACTGGTTTTTCCAGTGAGTCTTGTGACCAAAGTACGATAGGCTCAGTTTAGTAATTTTTAGCTTCTAGAGGAAGGCACTGGCAAACCACCCCATAAACAAAGTCTGCCTAGTAAACGTCAGGATGTGATGTCTCCCCATGGGTCAGGAATGACCCGGTGCTTGCACAGGGGAGGAGGGAGAGTTCAGGCTTGATTTGATCTAGAACCCACTGACTTTTTGGCAGTCCATGGTATCCGTAAAACTCTCCTCCAGCACCGCATGTCAAATTAATCAATTTTCTTCCTGTCAGTTTTCTTTAGTGTCCAACTGTCACATCTGGGGAATACTATAGTATGAATTATCTTGATCTTGGTCTCCAGCAACACTTCCGTACACTTAAGGATATTTTCTAGCTCCTTCATGGCTCCCCTTCCCAGTCTCAATCTCCTGATTTCTTGCTTGCGGTTTCCTTTTTGGTTGATGATTGAGCCAAAAAATAGAAAATCTTGAGCAATTTCAACATTGTCATCCTTTAAGTTTCTTCCTATTCAGCATCTGAAGTTGGGGAATAAACTTGAATGACAATTATGTTGATAGGCTTTCCATGACGTGATATTGATTGATATTCTTCCGTCAGACTGATTGCTTGTGTTACTCTCGCCTAAGTATTAGAGCAACGCTGTTTGTCCTTTCCAGAATACAACACTTTTTAATTTTCTGACTGAAAATATCCTAGTCCAGTCCACTATAGTTCACTAACACCAAGGATTGCAATGTCTAAACGTTCCACTTACCTTTTTACGGTTTCAAGCTTACCCTGATACGTAACTTCTAACATTCCATGTTCCTATTATATGTGTCATACAGCTTTAGATTTTCCTTTTTCATCTATTCACATCAGCAACTGAATGTCTTTTGGCTTTAATCCAGTCACCTCATTAAGAGCCGCGCTATTCTTACTTGTCCTTTGCTCTTCCCCAGTAGCTAATTGAATGCCTTCTGACCTGGGCCCCCCATCTTCCAGCACTATATCTTCTTTTGTTTTGGGTTGTCTCACCATAGGGTTTTAAAGGTATGAAGGGATGAGAAATGGACTGCCATTATCTTCTTCTGCGCAGTACTAAGCAGAGTTAGCTGTACTGTCACCACCGTTGTCTATGAAAAATCCTCCTCCAGTGTCACCTTTCACTACTGCTGCTACCCAGTAGCTACCCTTCAGAGATTTCTCCACCCCCATCACCATTGGAACTGTCAATTCTCTTCTGCTGATGTGACTGTTGATTTTTGTAGGGGGTGGGGAATCATAGAAGAATCATAGAATCATAGAGTTGGAAGAGGCCATACAAGCCATCTAGTCCAACCTCCTGTTTAATGCAGGATCAGCCTAGAGATCCCTGACAAGTGTTTGCCCAGCCTCTGCTTAAAGACTGCCAGTGAGGGGGAGCTCATCCCCTCCCTAGGTAGCTGATTCTACTGTCGAACAACTCTTACTGTAAATTCCCTCCCCCCCTCCCTAATATCCAGCCGGTACTTCTCTGCCTGCAATTTAAACCCATTATTACAAGTCCTATCCTCTGCTGCCAACAGGAATAGCTCCGTGTCCTCCTCTAGGTGACAGCCTAGTTGTTAAACAGTGGAACTAGCCTCCACCACTCATGTGGAGGAGTGGGGAATCAAACCCAGTTCTCCAGGTCAGAGTCCACCGCTCCAAACCACCACTCTTAACCACTACACCAGCAGGCATGGTCAGCCAACATTTGCAGCTATTTTATTCTACTCTATTCTACTCTAGTCTAGTCTAGTCTAGTAGGGCTGTCAATTCGGTTCGGCCCGAACTGAAAATCAGCCGAATTTCCCTTGATTCGGCGGTTTTTAGTTCGGGAGGAACCAAACTCAAAACTGGCGGGCAACCGGGGGGGCCGAATTCAGCGAGTTCGGGAGTTCGCGAATAAATTCGGCCAATTCGGGGCCGTCAGTAAGCAGCATAACCTTCAGTAAGCAGCACTCTCCTCCCCCGGCCAATCGGTGGCCAAGCTGAGTCTTCTTCTGGCCAATCAGTCAGGATTGAGTATTGGAGGAATCAGCTGATGTGCGGCCGGCCGGGGAAAGAGAGAGAGAGAGGGAAATCCTCATGTGTGTGTGAGGGGGTGCTTGTGCACATTAACTCCTTTCCGTGGCTGCAGGGGGCGCATTTTTTGGTGTACAGACCCCAAACTTTCAGGGGATATTCAGACAAGTTTTCTTAAGAGACCACCCAAGTTTTGTAAACATTGGGTCAGGGGGTCCCGAGATATGGGCTTCCCCCCTTTTTCTTTCCATGGCTGCAGAGGGCGCATTTTTGGGTGTGCCGACCCTAAACTTTCAGCGGAGC